>NC_064570.1:16955416-18220833 GCF_937001465.1 Orcinus orca | reverse complement strand
TTTCTTTCATAAATGTTTTGTAGTTTTCAATATACAGGTCTTTTACCTCTTTGGTTAAAGTTATTCTTAGGTATTTTATCTTTTTAATGCAATTGTAAATGGGATTGCTTTCTTAACTTTTCTGATAGTTTGTAATTGGTGTACAGAAACACAACAGATTTTTGTCTATTGATTTTGTATCCTATAACTTTACTGAATTTGCTTATTAATTCTAACAGTTTATTGATGGAGTCTTTAGAGTTTTCTATATATAATATCATGTCATCTGCAAATAGTGACAGTTTAACTTCTTCCTTTCCAATTTAGATGATTTTTCTTTTTCTTGCCTAATTGCTCTGGCTAGGATTTCCAATACTATGTTGAATAAAAGTGGTGGGAGTAGACATCCTTGTCTTGTTCCTGATCTTAGAGGAAAAGCTTTCAGATTTTCACCATTGAGTATAATGTTAGCTATGGGCTTGTCATATATGGCTTTTATTATGTTGAGGTATGCTCTCTCTATACTCATTTTGTTGAGAGTTTTTATCATAAATAGATATTGAATTTTGTCAAAAGCTTTTTCTGCATCTTTTGAGATGATCATATATTTTTATCCTTCATTTTGTTAATGTGGTGTGTCACACTGACTGATTTGTGGATTTTGAACTATCCTTGCATCCCCAGAATAAATCTCACTTGGTCATGGTGTATGATCCTTTTACTGTATTGTTGAATTCTCTTTGTTAACATTTTGTTGAGGAATTTTACATCTATGTTCATCAGGAATATTGAACTGTAATTTTCTTTTTATGTGATATCTTTGGTTGGTATCAGGGTAATGCTGGCCTCGTAAAATGAGTTTGGAAGTTCTCCTTCCTATTTTATTTTTTGGAAGAGTTTGAGAAGAATTGTTATTAATTCTTCTTTGAATGTTTGGTAGAACTCACCAGTGAAGCCATTCTGTCCTGGACTTTTGTTTGTTAGGAGGTTTGTTTGCTTGTTTTTTTTCTTTTTTTTTTTTTTTTTTTTTTTTTGCGGTACGTGGGCCTCTCACTGTTATGGCCTCTCCTGTTGTGGAGCACAGACGCGCAGGCTCAGCGGCCATGGCTCACGGGCCCAGCCGCTTCGCAGCATGTGGGATCTTCCTGAACTGAGGCATGAACCCGTGTCCCCTGCATCGGCAGGTGGACTCTCAACCACTGCGCCACCAGGGAAGCCCTGTTTGTTTTTAATTTTTAATTTTATTTTTGGCTGTGTTGGGTGTTCATTGCTGTGTGTGGGCTTTCTCTAGTTGCGGCAAGCAGGGGCTACTCTTCGTTGCAATGTGCGGGCTTCTCATTGAGGTGGCTTCTCTTGTTGCAGGGCATGGGCTCTAGGCACACGGGCTCAGTAGTTGTGGCATGCAGACCCTAGAGCATGCAGGCTTCAGCAGTTGTGGTGCATGGGCTCAGTAGCTGTGGCTTGCAGGCTGTAGAGCACAGGCTCAGTATTTGTGGCACATGGGCTTAGTTGCTCCGGGGCATGTGGGATCTTCATGGACCAGGGATCAAACCTGTGTCTCCTGCACTGGCAAGTAGATTCTTAACTGCTGTGCCACCAGGGAAGTCCCTGTTGGGAGGTTTTTAATTACTGATTCAATCTCCTTACTAGTCATCATTCTGTTCAGATTTTCTATTTCATCATTATTCAGTCTTGGTAGCTTGTAGATTTCTAGGAAATTATCCATTTCTTCTAGGTTGTGTAATTTGTTGGAGTATAATTGTTCATAACAGTCTCTTATGATCCTCTGTATTTTTCTGTGGTATCAGTTGTAATATCTTAATATCTCCTCTTTCATTTCTGATTTCTCAGGAATTTTTTTTTAATAAATCTTTTTATTCTGGTTAGAAATAAAGCTTAAAAATGGTTGGGAATGGTGACATGTTGCTTTAAGCTCACACTTAGCTCTAGAGGTGGGTAACAGAACTTTGTCTAGAAGCAGACTTCCATACAGGAAAAACAGCTCACTTGAGGGAGGAGGAGAAGCTAGAGGTATCAAACACATTCAGCACTTGGACCAGGGCCTTTATAGTCTATGGCCAAACACCTTACACTTTCTAGGAATTCAATATAAGTATTAAACCCAAAACTACTAAAACTGGAATTAATTAACAATAATAATTTGAGTCTTTAAATTTTTGGTTTGTGAAGGACTGCATCAGTCTGTATCTGCAAATCAAGTGTTTTTCTTTCAAATCAGGTGCCAATGTTTCCCATGGCACATGCCAGCCCTCCAGCAAGAGTTATGAGTTATGTGTCGAAACAAGAAGGATCATCTCATTATAGAATTATGGCATCATTGAGTAGGAAGTGAGCTTCAAGTTCCTCTAGTGCAGTCTCCAAGCTGATACAGGAATTCTCTTTACAACATCTCTATCAGGTGGCCATCAAGTCTCAACCTGTGTATTCATCCAGACCTGGGCTGTCCAAAACCTCAAGAAAAGCTATTATGCTCTCAATAGCCTCAATTGGAGGAAAAGTTTTTGTTATTTTGAATCAAAATATACCTTTGTATAACTTTGACTGCTTCGCCTCTAGCAACTCAGAAAACAGTGTGCTGCCTTCGACATCATTGCCAAGTCAATCATAAAATAAAAAGAACACTGGAGTAAGTTTCCAGAGTCCCAGATTTGCTCCTTAGCTCTGCTGCAAATCAAATGTGAAACCTGTGCTTAAATTCAATTACCCTTTTACTCGATTTATTTTTTTTCCTTCTTGGTAAGTTTCTTTTTTACAGATCTGCATCTGTACATTTCAAGTGGAAAAATTTTTTAGCAAATTAAAATATTTTATTTAAAATTGAGACATAGGTTTAACTTTTACTTTCGTATTATGAAAATTTTCAAACATGTACACGAGTTGATTTGTAATAGAATAATGAATGCCCTTGTAATCAATACCCAGCTGTAAATATACCAAGTTGTGATCAATCTTATTTCATCTTTATCCTCACCCACTTTCCCTCTTTCCTGGATTTGTATCGAAGCAAATCCCAGGTATCATATAAAACTATCCATAATGATTCACAATTTCTCTAAAATATAAGGACTGTGACTTTGTAACAACAAATAATTCCTAAATATCTTAAACTATACAGGCATTGCTCACATTTCTCCAACATGTGCATCCTCTCTCTCTCTCTGTCTCTCTCTGTCTCTCTCTCTCTCTCTTTCTGCTTGTTTGAATCAGGATGCAAATGAGAGCCTATCATTGCAGTTGGTTAAGTCTCTTTTAATCTACAGATTCCCCTGTCCATCTAACTTTTATTTTTTCCTTAGAATTTTATTTCTTAAATAAAATAGGTTATATGTAATTAGTGTACAAATGATAGCTTTGTGAATTTGTGCTCTTATATTTGTTTCTTTTTTTTCACCAGTGTATCTTTTTAGTAATGTAGAAGTGGAGTTTCTCGGTCAAAGGGTAAATGCATATGTAACTTATCAGAATATTGTCAAATATTGCAGTATTGCAAAATAGTGTCTCCATAGGTCTCATACCACTTTGCATTCCCACCATTCCTGAAAGGCATTAGTGATTTTGGAGGCTGCTAAAGCTCTAAAATTATAGAATAAGTATTTGATGAGACCTCCCATGTTTCCATGAGCCTTCTCCTTTCCAGGCTAAATTTATTCTAGTTCTTGCATATTTGATAAATAGACCTGATGGGTCCTCGGCCATTAATAAAATTCTTAAACAGAAGTGGATTAAGACACCTTGACAAGTACCAAGACACTTCCTTCCAGGATGACATTGGCTGGGCAACTTGAACTTATCAAAATGCCCATCTATCATTTCTCCACTCTGCTTTTATGAGATTGTATCCAATGCACAAAAAATTAAAATTCACTTGTTATCTGTGTCTTTCCCCTCAAAGTGTAGTATATGAACTAAGATAGTGACCTCTACACTCAGGCTCCTTGAGCTTGTATCTTGTCTCCATCAACTGTGTTCTACTGGATCAGTTATTTAAACCTCTCTGCCTCTGTTTTATTGTTTGCTATATGGGGTTTTTTAAAGTACCTGTTGTGATGATTACAAAAGATAATACACGTAAGGGATTTAAAACAGCATCCAGCAAGTAGTAAGTCTTCCCAAAATGTTGGTTCTTAAAGAAAAGCTACTAATCTGATAACAAGGTCCAAAAAAATTAACATAATTTAGCAAGAATTATTGTTATTGAATGTGCCCTGGAGGATTTTTCCTGGAATTTACACATGCTTATCTCTACTCTCTGAAAACCATCTCTAGTCTCTGGAAATTTTATCAGTTAGGGTTAAGTTCAGCTGCATAAGAGATACTCCAAAATAACATAATCAAATAGAAGTGGGGTTTTTTTTCCTGAAATAGAAGAAATCTAGAGGTAAACAGCTCAGAGTTAGGTACAATGGCTCCATGGAGCCATCAGGGATCCAGGCTTCAGCATATAACTTAGACTCTAAAAGGCTTCATTACAGGATGGCAGTAGTCCGAACAGCAAAGAGACAAAAGGACCACTCTTCCCAGCTAAGTGATCTCAGTCAACCCGGAAGTCACATTAATACCAGATCTTATATTTCACACTAGCACATTAATAACTGGCTGTTATAATTCATTGGTCAGAATATAGTCACATGGCCCTAGCAAGCTGTAAGACAGGCTGAGACGTGTATGCTTTTTTTTTGGCCGTGCCATGCATTACGAGGGATCTTAGTTCCCCAACCAAAGATCAAACCCATGCCCCCTGCAGTGGAAGTGTTGAGTCTTAACCACTGGACCACCAGGGAAGTCCTTGTGTATGCCTTTCATGGCATGCATTACCCCCAGATGAAATCAGAGTTCCATTAACAAGGAAGAAAAGGAGACTAGCTGTTGGGGTGATCAACTAGGTGTCTCTGTCACAATATTTTTGCATCTTTTGACACCTCTCTTATTCTCCATGTTTCATGATGATTATCCACAGTGATGCTGGGATCACATCAGCACCTTATTATAAGAACCTGGGATAAACCTTCTCCAAACTGCAGAACCAATGAAAGAAATGTGGTGACCCTAGCATTACAATAGGTGCTAAAGTTATGAAGATGAATAAAGTAGGGACACACTTCAGTCTTTTTGGAAAACACTTCCCCTTATAGGTCTGTAAAAATTGGTCTTCTTTATGCCCTGGTCCTTCCTTTTTCTAATCAAAATCCTAAAAGTAGACAGGAGGCCTTCTCCTGCTGCACTAGTTTCTTTTGAGCGGTCTTTACTTTTTAAAGCCTCCAGTCATGGAACTGTACCTATTTTTCTCTGATAATTAAAAATCTGTATACTATATTATTCTCTATATTTTCCTCTTAGTTTATTTTGAACACTAAGATGACAGGGTTACTTTTTCCCACATTCTTCACCATTTCACTTTATCTTGCGTTTCTTCCCAGTCACTCAAACTTAAGCCCATGATGGTACATTTCTTTTACTTTTTTCTGCCTGCTGAAAGTTGAGCCTCGTGACAAAGTCAGTTAACAATTCCTCAGAAGATCTGCGTTCATCAGAAAGAATCTTTCTCCCAATATTAAGATGATCACATTTTAAAATTCAGCCTTGAACATGGTTCTGTCACACCGTCTACACTTATAAACAACAGGGGAAAAACCACCACCGTGTGCATGGGGTAAAGAAATCAGACCAAGTGATCATTATGTGATAACGTATTAATAATAGATGGTATAATGAACCAAAAATGAGCTTGGCAAAACTCCCAGTTACTTTTCATCAAATAATTTCTATGATCTGCTTTGCCTGTGAAAAGTAGAACGAACACATTATCCCACATTTACCTGGGGGTGGAGTTGCTGGCACAAATCCAAAGACTGGAACAGTAACTCTGTGCTTGGCTTTACACCTTTCCAAGGTCCTTGCCCTCTAGAATGTATGTGTCTGTGGGAAGGAGCCCGAAAGCCTGATTATGCTTCATAGACTGGACCCCCATGTCCCTGAGTTTCCCAGCAAACATGCATGGGAGCCCCTCTGAGAGCTGTAGAAGTTCAGCTCCTGGGAAGAGCAGATGAGTTCCTGGTTTCCAGTTAGACGGTATGGAATGAGTACACAGACAAACTGCATGAGAACAGGTGGTGTATTTCCTGGCTACATTATCCTGTGCCATCCTGAGGTGGACCAGGGGAAGGAGCTGACCTTCAGAGGTCCAAGCTTGGCATGAGGCACAGTCAATATATGGGAGAGAAATCACACAGTTACAAAAGGGAAACCCAGGGCTTGTTCCTCACTCCACATCCTGCCCTCTACTGCACAGTGGGGCATGGCACCCGCTCAGGTTGGACCAGTCATCAGGCACTCTAAAGAGTTACAGCATGTGTCCCTAAATCTTCTGAAAATGAATCTATGTGTGAAATGAAATAACACAGCACCGGTCATGGCGAGCATAGAAGAACCATGACTGGAGTTTCGTAAGTATTCTGGTCTGGATATCAGAAACACGGAATTGCCTACAACACCCCCAGAAGGAAGGATCATTTTTTTCTCTGCCTCACTCTGGGGCTGGGACATCTCAGCTCATCTTCTCTAGCCCCTGCACTAGGATTTGTACCATCAGCTCCCGTGGCTCTCAGACCTTCAGACTCAGACCAAATTACACCACTGGTATAAGCCTAGGTATTGCTTACAGATAGACAGAAGATCATGGGACTTCTTAACCTCCGTAATCATGTGAGCCAGTTCCTCATAAGAAATTAATTAATTAATTAATATATATTAAAGAGAACTAGCCCTCCCCCACTTACTGCCCATATGACCTCGGCAATTCACCTGATCTCTCTGAGCCTTAGTTTCCTCACTGATAAAATAAAGAAGTTAGATGATCTCAAAGCTTTTCCCACTTTTCAAACCTATGAGTTCTGAATGCTAAGGTCCTTGGACTCTCCCAAGTTCTTTAGAGCCACCCCTATAACTCCTTGCAAACAAGTATTAGCACAATTATAACCATTAGCGTTTCTATAATTTACATGCAATTCAAGTAAGTCAAGCACACTGGGCTTGGTGCCACTTACTGTAACCTATTGTCACCTATTACAGTTATCTCTGTCCATAAAGTTTCTGCCTTTCTCTCTAAAATCGACAACACCATGTATTTCAGAGCCACAGGGTAACAACCTGGATTTGAGAATGGAAGTGTTCTGGAAGTCAGCCAAGCAAGACTTGGATACTAGTTCAGCTCTGAAATTGTCTACGTGCCTTTGGTTTCATCACTTAGGTCTTGTGTGCTTCATTCTTATCAGCTGAAAGTGGACATAGCAAAACCTTCACTACCTACCTCACAGGATTGCTGTGAAGTGCTGAATCCTAGAAGCTGACCTCCCAGACCAGACCTACACTCAATCACCTTCCACCAGGCACCACTGCCATAAGTTCACCCCAGACCAGAAAACCCCCTCATTCTTGTTAGGGAGGGCTGATATTACTGAAGGGTTAGAAATCCTATTCTTATCCCAGCTTACCTTTGCAGCTTAATCTCTTGCTTACTCTTAAGACACACTCTCTAGCCTTATATCTAGGAGATATATATATATATATATATATATATATATATATCCTAGCCTAGCACATAGTAGAAATTGCAAATTAGTAGTTTTATTATAACAGTGATCATGTTTAGCATTTTCACACCTTTGTTTATGTCATTTCTCCTCCTGAGTATCTTTTTCTTCAAAGCATAATTATACAGCAAAATCCAAACTTTTGTAGAAAAAAGTGAATGTTCTGACCTCTCGTGTTTACATATCTCTGATAAGCAGTTTCCACACGTACGTTTACTGTGGTAAGTTTTGCACGTTATATTTTTTTTTTACTATGCATATGTTCCTGGAGGTCACCAGACTGTGTCTGATATATTTTTAAATAGACCCAATGCCAGCTAGCCTACAACACTTCGCATAGGGAACTCAATAAATACTGAATACATAATTAATAAAGAGTTAATGAAAACAGACCCGTGAGCCCAGAAATCATTTCTTGGCTGTGTAGCTTGCTTGATTTTGCCTTGCCATTTGGCTTAAGAAGGGCAGAAAGGGTATTTTCAGACTTGCCTAAAGTGGGAGTCGCTATGTACCTGATGTCATTAAACCCGTAGCCCTGTCTGCCCCAGAGTCCATTCCATTTCTGAGCATGTCTGTTGGGCTGAAAGCAAAAATCTTTATAATAGGACTAGACATTTTAATAGCCCCTGGGGAAATAAAAGCACTTCTTGAAGGTTATTTTTTTCTGAATAAAAGTAGTCTATGCATAGAACAGCTAGAAAATATGTAGTAATTAGAAAAAAATATATTATTCTGTGCCCCTGAAATCATAATACTGCTAAGTGATACTTATTGGATTTTCATCATATGCTGCATCATCAGAGGCACTGTCTCACTTCAGCTTCACGATAACTATATCGTAGAAATCATTATTATTTGCATTTTACAAATAAGGAACTCGTGATAGAGAGATGGCAAGTCAGTTGTTCAAGGTTACACAACTAGGAAGTGATGGAATAGATAACTACTTGGTCACGACCAGAGCTCTCTACCCGGACATAAACATTTGAAGAATTTCAAAACAAGATGACTTCCCTATTCTGAGACTCTTAACCTTTGGTCTCCAAGGTATCAGAATATGAAAATGGATAGGAGCTTTCATGGTCACGGTGCAGCCTCCATTCAATTAGCCTTGAACTTAGAGGCTTCTCTTTCTCTCTTCCTCTCTCTGTCTCTCTCTCTCTTTGATTTTCTTTGGGAAAAAAAACTGAAAGGAAACTTGGTTTCCAATGGTTTTCATCAGTGGTCGCTACAGGGCTTTCCCAATGCTCAGGAAAAACAGGTCCTTGTGACCTTTTGCCAGGGATTCTCTGTGCATGACTCAGGCATCAGCAGCAGTCAAAGCCCAAGCACAAGGATGCCTATTGGCAGGTTGCACTGCCCCAGGGTGGAGCGGGGGCTCCTGGCTTGCCTGTACCTCTCTGCCAAATGCTTGAGGTGCAAGGTCCTTCATAGCACTTTCCTCCTCCAACATAGGCACCAAGAAGCCCATCAGTAGAGCCTCCCACCCAACAAAGGAAGTTGAGAGGCAGCAGCTAATCAAGCCAGGTGCCGGAGAGCAGAGAGGGAGAGAGGACTGAGGTGGGAGAGGGAGCACGTGGGGTGCGATACTACAGGGAGCCAGCCCCCTCCCCCCATTCGTAGTGCACTCTGTTATGAACAGGACGTACAGATGGGAATTCCTGTCAATGAAAAGGCCACACATATGGCACAGCAAACCTAACTAGACGCTGAATCTTCCGCAAAAGGACCTCAGTGTGACTGAGTGACCTTTAAACCATCACACCATGACAAACTGCTCCAATCTGGTTCAATCACCTAGCTTTCCCTAACGAGTGGAAAGTTGAATGCACTGTGTCTATTCTCCAAACAGCCCTGCAGGATCACTTTTATTACAACTGTTTCTTTTCTACTTTTACCTGACAGCTTCATCTGTTACTTAGCCATAAGTGATGCAGACTTTTGTGCATTTCATGCATTTTATAGATATTGGCATCGTTGGGCATTGTTTTGTTTATGCCTCTCTCCAGCATTTTTTTTCACTCCCTTTCTTAGGCAGATATTTCTTTCTTCTAATAACACAGGTGAGACACACAATATTGATCTGACTGCAACACAGAACCCTCCTGAAATACTGAGAGCCAATGACCTCGTACTGCACCATACAGTAAAAGTTAGGATAGCCTTAGCAAAAGGAGTCAGTCAAGTGTTTTATAAGACAGGAAACTATAAAAAGAGTGTTCTTCAGATTCTTCTCTCACTATAATCCATTCAGGTCATATTTTATTGGGGCTTATTACCAAGTTAGAGAGTGATAAGTGTGGAAACTGTGGAAATGTCTTATGGCCAAATTGATGTTGCTTTGAAACCCTAGTGACTCACGCTGCAGAACACTACACATTATCCATTAAGGTGCCTATCTCGGACTTTTGTCAGCAGGGCCTTTTACAAGCTCATTCTAGGTTCAAGTTCAGCCACAAGCTCACTGGGAGAGTGGGTGTGATCTCTGCTGTAAAAGGTACTGCAAGTCACTAGATTTTTTTCAGAATTAAGGAAAAGACACCACAAACTGCACATTATCCTTCATCGACTTTATTCAATTAAATACCTTGAGTTATAAGATATATTTAAATGTTCCTAAATGTTTAAGACATTTACAGTACTCTCTTTCTCTCTCTCTTTTAAACCCAATGATTCGCCTCCACTTTTTTAAACTTCAAATAAGAATATGCCTTGTCAATGTCATCATACCCATGAACATGTTAGATTTCATTATTCTACATCTGAAAAAGAATAAATAAATCCCAGTGGGTCATTAAATTTTGTAAGGTTCCCAAACCTATAACAGATAAAGTCATACCCTACTTCAAAGAGTGTCACCAAAGCAAGTTAAAACAAGGATTCTCCGTTTATGTATAGTCCTGAAGGTTAAATCTATATCTTATCTAATTTATGAAATCAAAATAGAGCATTAAATAAACAAACTTTCAGGTCATTGTCATATAAATGATAGTTTTATAATTCTGATTATTATTTTTTGTCAGAATCAACGATGGAAGATTTTTGCAATATAAGTGAATAAGAGTAGGGATTTTCAAAATAAAGCATTAAATATTTATTGGCTGTGTACAAAGTACTTCTTAGTCAGGTGATGCCATCTTGCAGAGAGCTGAATATTTTCCAGGTTTGCTGGCAATATGTTTTAGAGAAGGGGAGAGAAATCAGCAGATCTCTGACTTTTCTTGGGACTAGACTCAACAGATTTTTAAACCAGGTACATTCAGCTACTTAGGTACATGGAAACTGCTCTCAAGCTTTATTGAATTGCTGGTTCATACACAGGAACTAAATTAGGTCTATAATTTCAGATGCCCTTTTTTAATGACTCATTTTTCTGTCAATAAAATTGACAACAGAGACCAGTACAGTTCCTTTGCCCACCTCTGAGCTGCCCTGTTGAGTCACGTGACACAGTCAAATGTTGCCAGATATAGGCTGTCACTTTCTACTGGCGTTTTCATGGAAATAAGATTAGAAAAATGGAGCCTGCACATGCCCAGGGAGGTTTTCAGCAGACATGAGGGATGGCATCAATCATTCACCAGAAGGTCTGAGATTTTCATTGATAGTGCAGACCTTATTTGTGTAACTAAAGCATGTTCTTTTTCTGGTAAAAGTCATCTCCTTTGGTGGGGGCTTCTTTACTGACCTCAGAACCCCCTAAAAGATTCAAATAGCTTATCTTCCTTCCCTTCCTGAGACTAGAGAATTTCTAAAATGAAATAGGGAAGTTAGGTTTAACTATGAGTTGAAGTCACATAAAGAATTTGCAAAATGTGCTCATCACAAGGGAAAAACTCTAATGATCCTTTTTTTTTTTCACGGTACGCGGGCCTCTCACTGTTGTGGCCTCTCCCATTGCGGAGCGCAGGCTCCAGACGCATAGGCTCAGCGGCCATGGCTCACGGGCCCAGCTGCTCCGCGGCATGTGGGATCTTCCCAGACCAGGGCACGAACCCGTGTCCCCTGCATCGGCAGGCGGACTCTCAACCACTGCGCCATCAGGGAAGCCCTAATGATCCTCTTATAATCATTTTCAAAGGAAAAAATGGATAACCCTCAGCTTTATTCTGACATTTTCCCCCATTGATGCCAATCAAGTCATTTATTGGCTAATGTAACCAGATAGACTGTACTCATGAATATTTTGACACTTAAAGACAGATAACAAAGGAACAAATATATAAGCTTGCCAAAGAATATAGAGACATGCTGAATAAAAGCCACCTTGGTGTTAACACACTCCTCCACTTTAAGAAAAGTGAAGAGGCCCAGAGAAAACTATGAGAGTTGAAGTGTAAATGTGACAATTTATATAAGATGTAAATTATTAATACATTTTAAGCTTTGTTAAAATTTTTAAATTTTTAATTAATGTAATTAAAAATTAAATTAAAATATAGAAGTTAAGAATACTTTTAAAAATGATGCTGGCTGTTCAAGAAAAGAAATAAAATAAGAAAAATAAAATACTGAGGTAACATTTTGCCTGAGTAAATTGGCAATGATTTTTTTTTACTTTAATATCATGCTCATTAACCAGAGCATGGGAAAACTGGCAATTGTCATTCTTTGTTGTTATGTATGTAAGTTGGTAGAAATCCTATAAAGAACAATTTAGCTATATCCATCAAAATTACAGATGCACCCTACTGTTTTACCCAGAAAGTTCCAACTTTAGGAATTAATTCTACTGATATATTCTCACTCATGCAAAATGTCTTTGAGCAAAGATACTAATTGAAGCCCTGCTGGAAATAAAAATAACAAAAATTGGAAGCAACTTAAATGTGCATCAGTAGAGGGTAATTAAATATATATCTTTAACTTATAAATATGGACAATGAAATGTTATATGGCATCTAAGACAGATAAGGCAGACAATTATGTAAAAGTTCATATGGTACAAATGTAATTACATAACCAAAATGCAGAATAATGTGCAATATATAATTCTATTTGTGCATATATGCTTATCAGTGTACAGATTAACTCTAGAGGTATACATAAGAAACCAACAGAAGTGGCTATATGGGAATAAAAATCGGGAAACTTTTTAATTTATATCATGCACAAGTGTTACCAAGAGGGAGGATAAAAAAGAACAGAAAAGGAAAGAAAAAAAAGAAAAAAGATAATAAAATAATTCAAGAGAGAAAGAAATAACAAAATTAATTCTCTGTGTACAATTTAACATGGTTAATAAAGTGCTTACTACGTGAAAAGCAATAGGTCTATATTGGTAATTATTCTCTCCATTTTTATAGGATTTTAGAGTTTGAAAGCATTTTCCCAGAGTTGATGCCAAGAGATCTATATTGCAAAACTTGGACCCATGCTGACTCATTGCCTAATAGTAAGGAAGTCGTTTTTATCTTTTTATACTTTTATATCTGACTCTTTGTACAATGATTATAAGACTTTTACCTTCTTTTCATATCAAATGTAATGCCAAAAAATAAATCACAGAACTGAAAATTTTTTTAGCAAACATGCACCACAGTTCTAAAAATTGTTTCCTTAGGACCCTTAGAGGAGTAGAATATTTTCATGTTAATCCTTCCATTTCAAAGAATTATTTTCCTAAACCATTTCTTTGTCTTGTGTTTTCTCTGATTTTCATTCACATATGTTAGCTACTTCTGTTCTCACTTGAGTTTTTGTTGACAGACTTCAAAAATAGCATTTACTGGGCTTCCCTGGTGGCGCAGTGGTTGAGAGTCCACCTGCCGATGCAGGGTACGTGGGTTCGTGCCCTGGTCCGGGAAGATCCCACATGCCGCGGAGTGGCTGGGCCCGCAGGCCATGGCCGCTGAGCCTGTGCATCCAGAGCCTGTGTTCCGCAACGGGAGAGACCACAACAGTGAGAGGCCCACGTACCACAAAAAAATATATATAGCATTTATTTAGCTCCTTTTGCCAGTGCAGTGAGTTACTTAACTTTTTAACCATGGACAGTCTAATCCATGTAACTACAGTGTGCCTGCCTAGCCACTCCTTGGGTTCCCTGGAGATACTCTGTCTCCTTATAATCTCACCCTATTTTCCTTTCAGATTCCCACCAAGCCAGGTTCTCATTCAGACTGTTAGTTCTGCTAAGGCTAGGAGCACTGTCAGCTCTAATTAGATTCTATTCCTCACTACAAGCCTACTGTGGAATGTGCTTCCATAATAAAATTTAGTCTGAAATAGACTGTGTGCTAAAGGTCAACCTAAGATAGCCTTTGGCTTCCCCCTAGATTCTAAATTGATTTTCTAGTTCATGAATCTCCTCTTTTATATTTGTTTGCTGGATGGCATGACCTTAGTGGAAAAGAGTTCTGATAATCCACCCATCTAGCGCCATTGTTTCTGGTGGCTTTACTTGGGATGGGCTGGATTCTGGGAGTCTAAAATCCTTGCTGCCCTAAAATCAGGTAATCTAGGTCATTGTATCTCCTTGTCAGAGCCTCCTCTGATACCTTTTCCCTTAATCATCTATGCAGACCCTTTCCCTTTGGTTAACATAGAGTTCTACTCTTGGGTTTGTCATTGACACACGTCTGTAACACTGGCATCACAGGGGAATGGGGCAGCTCTTCAGGATATTGATTTGCAAGAGAAAACTAGGATCCCAGTGAGTTCTCGGAGATTATAGTAGAAGTGACTCTCAATTAACAGGCTTTTAAGTACCTATTATGTAGACTCAAATAGCATATAATGTAGTTGGGGAGATGAGTCATGGACTCATGATTAGGCTAGGGAAAGCAGTAAATGCCATGTGCCAAATAAATGGTACATATATTAAAGTATCATGGGAGCCCATAATCAGATAGCAACCACCTCCAGCTGGGATAAGCTTGGAAGACTTTTTGGACAATTTCGATTGAGTTTTCAAAGATAGGAAGCATTTACGCCATTGAAGTGAAGAGATACTACTGAAGGAGGAAAAGGCATAAATCAAAAACAAAGTATAAAATAGGTTTGGGATGCACTGAGCACACACAATGGCTGGAATGGAGGTGTCTCGCGTATGGAGGTCAGAAGGCTTGTCATACTCAGAGATCCCTTCTTTAGGAAACTGCCCAGCCCATAGCCTTCTGCTCAGGGAAGAAGCCCCAGCACCATGCCCCGCCCCCCCGCCCCCACCTTTATGTCTTAATTGCATGGATGGGCAATCACTGGTGAAACTGGACTTGGGCAAGTGACTCAGAAGCAGCCAAATCAATTAGCACAGTGATGTCCTGAAATGATAGTCTCTGTCCAGAAGAGATGAGAGTGCTTAGCTGAGTTATTTATACCAGCTGCCTTCGGATTTTTTTTTTTTTTTTTTTTCGGTACACGGGCCTCTCACTGTTGTGGCCTCTCCTGTCGCGGAGCACAGGCTCCAGATGCACAGGCTCAGCAGCCATGGCTCACGGGCCCAGCCACTCTGCGGCATGTGGGATCCTCCCGGACCAGGGCACGAACCCGTGTCCCCTGCATCGGCAGGTGGACTCCCAACCACTGTGCCACCAGGGAAGCCCTGCCTTTGGAATTTGAAGACTGATCATATGATAGCAAAGGGAAACAAAGATGACATGACAGAGGGACCATACAGGATGATGACCCTTCAGCCACTCTTCTTATATCTTTTTTTTTACATGTTTTAAATTGAGATATAGTTGATGTACACTCTCCTTATATCTTGAGTTTCTCTTTGCATCTACAAGGAGTATCCCAGGGCATCCATATTTGAGATGGGGAGGTTAAGGATTATGGGGCAAGGCCCTGGCCTTAACCATGGCCTTGGAATTTGCAGAAAGATCCATAATGCCTCAATTCCCCCACCCCTATGGCTGAAGAAAATGTGAAAGTGGGCTAACATGAGGGGAAGATGGAGGTAGGATGGAAGCTTTGCTGTCTTTCAACATATGAAGCTTCTTTCCAAGTTTACAAATTGCAGGATTTAATCTGTTCATAACTAGCATTACCTGGAGGTAGACATATCTCCATTTTCATTCAGAGAGAGAGTACAACCCCCAAATCTGGAACCTGAGTGCTTGGAATTGAACCCCACCCTCCCCAGTATCAGCTATATAACCTAGGGCAAGTTATTTTTTTTCTCTGTACCTCAGTTTCCACATCTGAAAACAATAAGGAGGAGGATAATAATCATATCTGCCTTATAAGGTTGTTATAAGAATTAAATAAAGTGCATGGCACATAGTAGGAACTATATAAACACTGTTATATAAACTTAGCATATTTTTATTTCCAAAGATTCTATGTAAGTTCAGTGGGTACTGTATGTCCCCCAGTGTAGGCCCCTATGGACTTAGGTAAAACACTTAGGATCATTTTCATAATGAATAAATGATATGATGGTATAAAGAGTCCTGTTTGGGTACCATGCTAGCATAATATAACAAAAAGATAAATTAAAAAACAGGGTTCTAGAATTTCTTTCTTCCCACAATACTGAGCAGCAGGGAGAGAAAACTATGGGACTTTGTGTGGAGAATAGGAGGCCCATACAGGGACACCGTTCCAGGTCATCACAGCACCCACTGCATCTTCTCTGTGTGCCCATACCTAAGGTTGTGCCATGCAGCATGTTTGAATTGAAGGAGAACATTGCAGGGGACTCCATGCTTTCTTTGCAAGGAGAATACAAGGGCCAGCAATACAGAGATTACATCAGTGAGGCATTTTTAAAATCACTTGCTATTTGAAATTCTCTGAAACAAAACAAGAAGAAAAAACAACAGCAATACCTAAAATGCGTGCCTCAGCAAACTGACAATCACTGACCTGGCACTGACTCTGTCCGGGTAATGGGAGACGGCAACGGGACGCTTGGAGCCCTGCAGCTCTGAGATGGAGAGAAGGTTCTTTCACAGCAACTCTGGAGAGAAAGAGAACGAGAGAGCAGAAGACAGTGATCAGCAGATTTCCGATGATGGCTGCGAGAGACAAGATCTCAAATGCACCGGATTTTAATGCCAATCTGCTTTCCAGTCTCATCTAACACACTTGAGTCTCACATAGGTCCGTCTTTCTTTTCAGGCTCCCAGGGGGAATCGTTTCTGCCTTTAGATCCCTTTTAGCCTTCTTTTGTTCCCACACACCTAAGGTCTAGCAAAAGCCTTACTTCTTGAGCATTTGTCCCAGGTGTGCTCTCAAAACATCCATTGTCTCGATCTTAACATCACAGACCAAAGCAAGATCTTTATTTCCTTGAATCTGCTCTATTTTAAAAACCTCCTTCCTCTTCTGGTTTCAATTGTCCACAGTCTATTCAAAACACTTGAAAAGACTTCATCTTCCCAAGCATCACTTTATCACAATATTGCCTTTTCTTAGAATCCTATAGTTGCTCTTTATTGCTTCCTGAATCCCATTAATATCTAAGACTAGGGGCTTCACTGCCTTCCAACTGCTGGACCTCCCATCCTCTCACATTTTATTCCAACCCTGACTGCCATGTTTTCTATTACTTTCCCATTCTGCTGCCAGCAGAGAGTTTTTTATCCTCCTCTCATTCCTCATCACACATGTGACATCTTCCCTTTGAACACAACTGTCCTACTCTTTGCCCAACCATGTCTTGAAAAATCTTCAATATGATGGCTTTCACTCAAAACTTATAGTTTTCCCAAACAGTAAATAATTTTTCTTCTTTCTTCCTCAATTCCTGAATATTCCACCATTGTAAACACAGAGGAGGATGAAGACAATGATGATGGTAACTTTGATGAAAAAAATAATAACAGCTTGTGTATGGCTAGAATTTTGCAGTTTGCATAGCAATTTCACACAAATCTTATATTGTTGCTGTTCCTGTTATTATTATTTAGTTAGCAGAAACTATCCAAAACTCTTTTCTTCCTCACATCTCTCTATATTTCACACAGTGCTTCATATACATGGAGTAAAAGGAAGCTAGAAGGATAGACTGAGTTTTCATTGCATAGTTTTAGAAAATAATTTCCCCATGATTCCTCCTGTTTTCTCGCTTTGCAAGCTGGGATGATAAATAATTTGCCACTCTCTTCCCTCTACCAGGGGAGCTTTGAGGATTAAGGGTAGAATTATGAAAATGACTCATTTTACAAAGTGACCAAGAGAAGAAGTGGAATTCAAGAGAATCATGGCCCAAAGGGTCACGATTTGGGAATCATGCCCCACCCGGCATATTCCTTCTGCCTCTTTCCTATATCCATTCCAGCTTTAAGAGTATGAAGTAGGCACAGCAAAGAAAAGCTATCCCAGAACTCCTGAGCTTTTATCCTAAAAATCAAGACACACACTGGCCATGAGTTAAGCTGGCCAGTAGATTTAGCAGAAATATATATTTCTGCCATAGTATCTAATTTTGGCATAGTATCTAATTAACTGTGCACATAATTCAGACCCCTGAGGCAACTTCCAAATAAATGTTCGTCATTTCCACAGGCATTAACACCTATTACTTTGCGGAGAAAAGCTCCAAGAAAAGATAATCTTGGTTTTGCATCGCTAAAGCAGCACTCTGAAATAAAATATTTGCTCTATTTCGGTATTTATTGAGAAATGTTTATATTCTGGGTACCTTTTTTCTAAACTACTGATTTCTTCCTCTTAATTTTGCAAAGTATTTAACATGCAACACCGTGGGATGCCCCTTTTGGAGAACAGAACAACCTTGCAGAGCGGCCAATTAGTGCCACTCGGGGCATTTTTACAGCACTCGACCTTTTTTTGTGCTTTATGCTTTTTCAGAAGCTACTTTTTATTTTAGGGCAATGAAACTAGACCCAAGGTATATTTAGACAACCATAATGAGGGTTTATCACAACTGGGGGAAAGTGAAGAAATGTAGAGGAAAAAGGAGGGAAAAGGTAACCAACACAAAACGAGCACAGACACGGCACCTGATGTGATGCTAGGTATTTTAGTTATTTACACGGTTAACATTTTATTTTGAAAATTTTGAAAGAATAGTCCAATAAACACATATAATCTTCACTTATATTCATTGATTGCTAACATTTTGCCCGATTTGCATGCCATATCTGCACCATATATATATATATATATAGAGAGAGAGAGAGAGAGAGAGAGAGAAAGATATATATGTATATATATAGGACATATATATGTTTTATATAATACATATATATGTAGAGAGACATATATTTATGAGAGAGCGAGAAACACATGTACACATACATATATTACCTGTGTGCATATATATGGCACATTTTAAAGTAAGTTGTACATAACACTTCACCTCTAAATACTTCAGCATGCATCTCTCAAAAAACAAGGATGCTCTTCCACAAAATCTCTGTATCATTATCACACTCTTTGGCCATATTAAGTTTGATCTCTTGGATATGTGTCAATTTTAAGATCACTTGTAATTTCTCAATTGTAAAGATACATTTTTCCTTAAAATTCAAATGTAATATGGGGGGGAGGGCAGTGCTACTTTGAGAATATCACTTTCTTCAACAATGTTTCATCTGTTTTAAGCATCAATTGATGACCCTGAATTATAAAAATATGATTCCAATTTTACCAATGAAGAAACCAGGTTTTACCTTCTTTTTATTAACTAGCTAACATGTAGCTGAGCCAGCCTTCAGACCTACCCAGGGCTATAGATTCGTAATCAGCTGCCCTCTGGGGTCATGCTGCCTCGTTAAGATCTTGGTAAAATTGGCCCCAATTCCTATAACACAGTTCAGAGAAAACGCATTGCCTTTTTTAAGATTCCTGTAACTTCTTCCAGGACTTACACTGTCAGGGATACTCCAGCCTCCTGGCCCTGATGAATCAGAGCTTCCTGTTCCATGCTAACACAAAAGCTAAGCCCAGTTTTAGTTTCTTTCCTTGATTTCTATATTAAAAGAGCTTCTGAGTGGGTAGTAGACTTTCGTGAAGAGATGTTAAAGGAAAAGATTTACTTTGCCTCTTCACCAAAAATCTAGAACTGAATATTAGACATTTCTATTCTAAAAGTCATTTGTCTCGTCTCCATGTCCCTAGCCTCACCCACCCCAGCTTCTCAGTATTCTTCTTGATGTGAACACAAAGATTAACTTCCTCTCATATTTTTATGGAGAATAATTCAGCACTCCCCAAGCCCTTATAGTAAACTCCGCTGTTCCTGCTTCCCTATGCGTATCCAGACTCAAAGATTTAAATTACACCTGATCAAAATGTGATCAAGCATTGAGCTTCCAATTCTCTCTCAGTCATTCTGAGGGGGACTGCAGGAGGTAGAAGGAGTGGAATTCTTGTTACACGGTATCTTAGGAAAATCAACCAATTAGCCTAAGGCCTTAAAATAAAGTCAGAGCCTAGTTTATATGCCTTTGAGTTTCCATGGAGATAAAACATTAACTGGAATGGGCCACTGTGAGGATGGTAAGAGGTTGACAGTCTCAGTAAAAATGATACAAGTGTTGGGTTTCATATTTACAGTAACTGGTTTGGGGCTATACATGGAGTTACTCTTTCCCACAGAAGAAAGTGGCCCTTACATGCATAAAAAGAATAAGAGAAAGGGGAATTTTCATAGAGATATAAAAGAGTAAATATAGATACTTGGGAAGCAATACCAAGCTAAATGAGTTATCTTCTGCCTTTCAAAGAATCAAGACAGGATCTTGTAAGAAGAGAGAAGCACCACATGTCCCCAAGCCAGACGGAAACCTCCACCGTGTCCTGCTAACATATGAGAAAAGAAAGATGTTCAAGATGGTAGGAGAATTAGCAATAGTCGTCTTAATTTGGTAAATATTTTTAGAATGCTTTATGAGATTAATCATTTTTTAAGCAGGTTTTTTGTTTGTTTGCTTGTTTAACCACAAAGACTATAATACAGGAAAAAATACCAGAACTTTAGGCAAATTCTATGCATGTTTTAAACTTTGTACACACATCTATGGAGACCTTTGTGGGTGTTAAATATGAATACGTTTTATTCAAATGATATTGCCAAAGTGTTCCCCCAAACAGGACCTGTTCCCAAAACAACCAACTTTCCCAAAGCAGCCACTTACTGCAGGCTTTTCTTTTATACTGTCCAACCTTGGGTCATCAGTCTGTGAAGCATCCAGTTCATTTCACATACAACCTTTTACTGCTTTGAACTTGAGAGCACAATGTCAATGTCTATATTCTGTTTTGGAGTGGAAAAGACTACAAAAGATTTTGCAATAGGTTACCCCATCAGCTTGTCACAGGAGAACAAACACAACTTGCGGCAAGGGACAAGGTCCCTGGTTCTGTCTGCACAGCTCTGAGAGATGCCACTTGGCGATGACTTCGCTTTGCTTCTCTGCAGCCTGTCCATACCCAC
This sequence comes from Orcinus orca, assembly GCF_937001465.1. Lineage (NCBI taxonomy): Eukaryota > Metazoa > Chordata > Mammalia > Artiodactyla > Delphinidae > Orcinus > Orcinus orca. The sequence continues at coordinate 18,199,893 of NC_064570.1, read as the reverse complement.
TACCCACCTCCTCTCCCCTCCCAGTTCTCATATCTCTTTTTTGTCAACCATTGGCTGCTTCCTAGCTTTTTTTTGTGTGTGTGTGTGGTACGCGGGCCTCTCACTGTTGTGGCCTCTCCCGCTGTGGAGCACAGGCTCCGGACGCGCAGGCTCAGCGGCCATGGCTCACGGGCCAAGCCGCTCCGCGGCACGTGGGATCTTCCCGGACCGGGGCACAAACCCGTGTCCCCTGCATTGGCAGGCGGACTCTCAACCACTGAGCCACCAGGGAAGCCCTGCTTCCTAGCTTTGAAAGAGTTTTCTGCTCTGCGGTCAGGCCTGTGCCAGAGTTAATAAAGGTTTCACCACTGCTGTGCCTCTCTGTTCACACCATCTCAGGAGAAATAACTCAGACAACAACTGTTCCGAAGAGGAAAAGAAGAAAAGCCAAAGAGAATTAAACTAAACGTAAGGCACTTGTCTTTTGAAGATCTCCTCTCCTTTGCCAGGATCAGGATGAACTATTTCTTCCCACAGCACCCCTCCTCTTCTAATCATTGTTATCATCTCCTGTGGACAGACCTGCCTCGTTTTTATCTATGTCTAGCTTCCAGAAACCATGTGGACTACAAAGAAATAGCAGAAAGAGCATAGTGACAAAGTCCAATCTCATCCAGAGGGATGACTTTGAAAGACTGAGGAGAAGATGTAAGAAAGTGTCAGGAGTTTTTTTGAAGAGGAACTTCAGAAAAGGAAGTAAGAATAGGCAAAAGTGGCATAAAGCTGGGGAGATGCTGTTTGCTGCTCTTAACTAATTGAAATGGTTCCAGGGAGTCACAGGCAAGCCATTTTATGGTTCTTAAGGAAGGTTCTATTTTTTTTCTAGGAGTAGAAAATAAAACAAATTATAAAAATTTTTCAAAAAAGTTCAAAGGAATCCATTAGCCTGATAAAAAGATCCAACCTCTTTTATATATTTAATTATCAAATTATAATTGCTCTGAAATAATAAACAGTAGTTCACAATTTTTTAATGCTTGGTATAAGCTAGGCATTATTTAAGTGACTTGTTTGGATTACTCCCATTTTATAGACGAGGAAACTAAAACTTAAACAAAACAATTTGCTCAAGTTTCCAAACTTGCATTAGTAAGTGGTGAAACTGTACAAACTACCGCAACTACTCAAGACTCCATACTTTGAAGTGGGATTAGCCAATATAGGAAAATGCCAAAAGGAAGATTCAGGACCATGGAGGATCAAGACTTACACAGTCTTAATATTACCTATGGCTCTACCAGATCCTCCAAAATCAACTTCTGGTAAATTTCGTCATAACTACTTTTAGGCAATTCAAATAAAAATGTCCAAAAAAAAAGACATCAAGGGCTTCCCTGGTGGCGCAGTGGTTGAGAGTCCGCCTGCTGATGCAGGGAACGCGGGTTCGTGCCCCGGTCCTGGAAGATCCCACATACCACGGAGTGGCTGGGCCAGTGAGCCATGGCCGCTGAGCCTGCGCGTCCGGAGCCTGTGCTCTGCAACGGGAGAGGCCACAACAGTGAGAGGCCCGCATACCGCAAAAACAAAACAAAACAAAACAAAACAAAAAAACATCGAGAAAGGGAAGGAGAGTTTTACCAGTCCTAGGAAGCCAGAAAGCTAGCCAGCTATTCTCCCATAGCTGTGAATGCACTTGGCCAAAAGAGATTCACCTGCGAGGTGGAAGAGGGGTGGACAGAGGGGCCAGGGGTAGCAGGAGTAACTAAAGGTTGTTTGCTAGAGAGAGAGCACTACAGACTTGCCAGATGGTGAAAATGCTCACTTTGAGGAGGTCCCATTTGAATGAGGTAAAAAGAGAAGTAGGAGCTCTAAGGACAGCAAAGCAAAGCTGCCTCTGTCTCCCTAGAGGAAAGGACATGGGGAACCCCTTGATGCTGCCCATAGGTAGTAGCAAAGAGTCTCTGCCATTATAACTGGAGCATTTCAGTAGAAATGCATATGGGCTCTTAAGTGTTTCCAGATCCCTGCTTCATTTAAGCCTTCTAGGGTAAGTAAACACCAGCAACACTTTCCAGTCAAATTGGCAAACATTCTACCTTTCTGTTTGTTGACTGTCAACAGCTTGTCTTCGATATTTCTGATGGATCAGTGTTGAGAAATGGGACCTTGGAGAATCAAGGCCTTTCGCCTTGCATTAATTCCTCTGCCTGATCAATAAGAGAAATAACAGTGCACTGCTCAGAACCCTGCTGCAGATAAATTAGATAATGTATACAGAGGATAATGAAGATTAAAATGGTGCACGTACCACTGTCATGAATAATGAACACATTAGCTATACATTGTTATCCCAAACATACATTTTAAAGCTTATCGACTACAAAACCGGTGACATTTTAGTAGATGTTGGTTCAACTTAAAAGGAGGCCCTTTTGAAAAATGATCGACTATATTCAAATAAGACTTTTAAATAATTTTCATATTTCTATTAACTGTTTATTTAGGATCACATTATACATGGTCACTCATTATCACTAGGCCATTCTGAGCTTTTCACAAAAGGATTTCAAATAGGACCAGGGTTTTTTTGGTCAACCTAGGCAGTAATGACCCTTTCTTCTTTTTTTTTTTTTAAACATCTTTATTGGAGTATAATTGCTTTACAATGGTGTGTTAGTTTCTGCCCTATAAAAAAGTGAATCAGTTATACATATACATATTTTCCCATATCTCTTCCCTCTTGCATGTCCCTCCCTCCCACCCTCCCTATCCCACCCCTCCAGGCAGTCACAAAGCACCGAGCTGATCTCCCTGTGCTATGCGGCTGCTTCCCACTAGCTATCTATTTTACGTTTGGTAGTGTATATATGTCCATGCCACTCTCTCACTTTGTCACAGCTTACCCTTCCCCCTCCCCATATCCTCAAGTCCGTGCTCTAGTAGGTCTGTGTCTTTATTCCTGTTACCCCTAGGTTCTTCATGACTTTTTTTTTTCTTAGATTCCATATATATGTGTTAGTATACGGTATTTGTTTTTCTCTTTCTGACTTACTTCACTCTGTATGACAGACTCTAGGTCCATCCACCTCACTGCAAATAACTCAACTTTGTTTCTTTTTATGGCTGAGTAATATTCCATTGTATATATGTGCCACATCTTCTTTATCCATTCATCTGTTGATGGACACTTAGGTTGCTTCCATGTCCTGGCTATTGTAAATAGAGCTGCAATGAACATCTTGGTACATGACTCTTTTTGAATTATGGTTTTCTCAGGGTATATGCCCAGTAGTGGGACTGCTGGGTCGGATGGTAGTTCTATTTGTAGTTTTTTAAGGAACCTCCATAATGTTCTCCATAGTGGCTGTATCAATTTACATTCCCACCAACAGTGCAAGAGGGTTCCCTTTTCTCCACACCCTCTCCAGCATTTATTGCTTCTAGATTTTTTGATGATGGCCATTCTGACTGGTGTAAGATGATATCTCATTGTAGTTTTGATCTGCATTTCTCTAATGATTAGTGATGTTGAGCATCCTTTCATGTGCTTGTTGGCAATCTGTATATCTTCTTTGGAGAAATGTCTATTTAGGTCTTCTGCCCATTTTTGGATTGGGTTGTTTGTTTTTTTGTTACTGAGCTGCATGAGCTGCTTGTATGTTTTGGAGATTAATCCTTTGTCAGTTGCTTCATTTGCAAATATTTTCTCCCATTCTGAGGGTTGTCTTTTCGTCTTGTTTATGGTTTCCTTTGTTGTGCAAAAGCTTTTAAGTTTCATTAGGTCCCATTTGTTTACTTCTGTTTTTATTTCCATATCTCTAGGAGGTGTGACCCCTTCTTCTTAAAATTTTTTTCAGAAAATTGGAAAGCATTATTAAGAAAAAGATAAATAAACCCTATCTATGAAGTTCTACCCACTCTTTGGACCTTGCAAGTCCTCCTGCCACTGCCATTTACCCAGCCACTGGCATGACCCACCTGATGTGCTTCTCCCAGCTAAGCCTCACCAGCTGCTTGCCCCTCCATTTAACTGCCTAACCCACCCCAATTTAAATGCCTGGATCCATGATGAATCTCTTAAATTTTGCTTTGTGGTTATGTGATCAATCAGTCAATCTATGCTAGTGAATTCTAGAGTAACTAATACATAAGTAAGAGCTTGCAACTTTTACCTGGGACCTCATCACATGATGGTTGTTCCTAAATCTCTGTGTACATAACAGAGGTTGCTGGAGATGTAACTACCTCGGTACGTACTGACTCTGTGACCCGCTCAGTCCTCACTACTCCAGAGCATCCTCCGCGCTCACCTCCCTTCAGGCTTCTTCAGCTCTTTATTTATTGTGCGAACTGTAAATCTGTTGTGGCATGTCCCTTGGCACTTACACTGGACGAGCTTCTTGACTAGAACAAATTTTAAACTAATGTGCTCTCTCTGGCCACTAGTTGGGAATTTTATCATTCTGAGAGACAGAGCCACAGAGACAGAGCCAGAAACAGACGCTCCAGTGACTCATTTCTGAACAAAATCCTAAAATAAGCAAGCTTTCCAAATGTGCATAAAATTTCAACTGCATCTGTACGTCCTGCTTATCTCTGGTACGAGGAAGCTTATTTAAATTGCCTCCAGAACTTGCCCCTACCCTCCAATAATATGGACAGTGCCAGTGCAGGGTGGCAGGGCAGGGGTCCTTGCGGAGAAGGAGAGAGAATGTTTCAGAGGGCAAACTGGAGAATCCACCCCTTAGGCCCTGCTGCTTACCGTTTGCAAATGCAGGGCTGAGTCTGGGGCATCAGAGGGGAAGGTGGGGGAATTAGGTGGCAATTATTTACACGGGATTCATGGTGGAGCAAAAATCCTTTCCTAAAGAAAGTCTTTAGATGAAAAGGATAATTTTGGGAAGGAAGTTTTTTCATCCACAGTGTTAGATGAGCTTATTTAAGCAGAAATTCTTAACCTGGGCTCTATGGAACCCCTAAAAATTCCTGAGGGTATTCTGTAATTCGATGCAGAATGATGTGGTATGTGTATTGCATGAGAATAATTCAAGACTACAACTCTTAAATATTTTCAGCCTCAAAGAATAATTCATGACCTCAAAACATTTATAAAATTGAATTATAAACTGTAAACTTAAAAGACCCAAAGAGAGACATTCTGAATTACTGTATGGAAATATTGTACCTAGGCAGTGATTTATTCAGGTATGGTAAATGATGACCAAAGTAAGTGAAAGATACTATTTACTTATCATTATTATTTTTTATATCACCTTTTTGTATGCACAAACCCAGTGAAAGTGGGATGCTTCATGGAGGACAGAGAGAAAACAATAGGATTAACAATGCTGAGATCCAGGGATTCATGTAAACCTTCTAAGCTTCTTATTTCAACTCTAAGATAAGAATTCGATCTGATGACATTTCAAGTGAACTTTCAACTCTGAACTTCTATAGCAAAGCCTTTATCCATGCTATAATTTAAATATTTGTTCTCAAAGGTACAATCAATACAAAACAAAATTTTAAAATAAAAACAAATACACAAGGAAAAATATGTAAATTTTGTGTTCTTTTAAAACCTGTCCCAAAATTAAGACACTTCCTTGTCAGAAACCACACTGGAATATCTACAGAATTTGTCCAAAAGCACAACTTTCTTATGATTTGGTGACAGTCATTGAAAAAAGAATTGTAGTTTGCGGGACTGCCTAATTTGTTGATAACTAAACACTAGCAGTTATTCTTAAACTTCAGCCTGCATCAGATTCACCTCAAGGGCTGATTGAAATAGATTTCTGGGTACCACCCCCAAAATTTCTGGTTCACTGTGTGGGTGTGGAGCCTGAGAACTCGCCTTTCTAACATGTTCCTGGATGATGCTGAAGCTCTTGCACCAAGAACGACAGTCTACCCTGCAGCTGCATCCACCCTGCACTACCCTCCACCCTGCACAGCCCTCCACCCTGCACTACCCTCCACCCTGCACAGCCCTCCACCCTGCACAACCCTCCACCCTGCACTACCCTCCACCCTGCACTACCCTCCACCCTGCACAGCCCTCCACCCTGCACTACCCTCCACCCTGCACTACCCTCCACCCTGCACAGCCCTCCACCCTGCACTACCCTCCACCCTGCACTACCCTCCACCCTGCACAACCCTCCACCCTGCACTACCCTCCACCCTGCACAACCCTCCACCCTGCACTACCCTCCCCCCTGCACAACCCTCCCCCTGCACTACCCTCCCCCCTGCACTACCCTCCCCCCTGCACTACCCTCCACCCTGCAGCTGCATCCACCCTGCAGCTGCATCCACCCTGCACTACCCTCCACCCTGCACAACAATCCACCCTGCACTACCCTCCACCCTGCACTACCCTCCACCCTGCACAACCCTCCACCCTGCAGCTGCATCCACCCTGCACTACCCTCCACCCTACACAGCCCTCCACCCTGCACAACAATCCATGCTGCACTACCTCTGCAACAGAAGGTTGTCTGAGCCAAGGAACATCCCATTTGATTGTCACAGAGGAAACAGACGTGTCTTGTTTTTTATCTCTGAGAGCAGACAGATAATGTTTAGAAATTCCTAACTCTCTCATGAAACCTTGCTCCCGACATCCACATATAGACTCATTCTCTGGTAACTCAGTAAGTTTCACTGACTTATTCTGACTTCTGGGTGGCAACAGCTCTAATCTCTCAGATTTCCCCAAAGAGAAAAAAAGAGCCATGTGCACATTTAAAAGAAAGGAAGGGGCTTCCCTGGTGGCGCAGTGGTTGAGAATCTGCCTGCTAATGCAGGCGACACGGGTTCGGGCCCTGGTCTGGGAGGATCCCACATGCCGCAGAGCGACTGGGCCCGTGAGCCACAACTGCTGAGCCTGCGCGTCTGGAGCCTGTGCTCCGCAATGGGAGAGGCCGCGATAGTGAGAGGCCCGCGCACCGCGATGAAGAGTGGCCCCCGCTTGCCACAACTAGAGAAAGCCCTCGCACAGAAACGAAGACCCAACGCAGCAAAAATAAATAAATTAATTAAAAATAAAAATAAAAGAAAGGAAGAATGGAAGGAAGGAAGGAAGGAAGGGGAGAGAGAGAAAGAAAAAGAGAGAAAGAAAGAGAGAGAGAGAAAGAAAGAGAGAGAGAAAGGGGGAGAGAGAGAGAGAGAGAGAGAGAGAAAGGGAGGGAGGAAGGAAAGAAGGAAGGAAGGAAGGAAGGAAGGAAGGAAGGAAGGAAGGGAGGAAGGAAAGAAGGAAGGAAGGAAGAAAGAAAGAAAGAAAGAAAAGACAGGGTTAATACCACTCACTGAGCCTTAGGTCTTAACCAGGCAATTGGATGCCTTGTCTTAGGAGGCATGAAATGAGTAGAGTCCATGCCTCCAGGGAATACTGAGAAGTAGACAACACATGCTTGGGTCATATCTGTGCCACTTATTCATTACAACTCATTTAAAATAAATTGGGATTTTTTTGGTTGTTGTCCTGAGCCTGAACTTAATATTTTCTTAATGTCTGTTATCTACTTCCGCCAAAAGTGCTACTTCTTCTGGGGAGGAACCGGAAGTACAGCAGATGAGCAAGGGAGACTAAAGACCGGACAGAGCCCGGGTCCTGCTACATCTTTGCTATGTGACCTTTCTGAGCTCCCATTTCCTGGTGGGTAAAGTGGAAACTACTTATATTGCCACGAGTGTTGGAGAAAAATGTGCAGTTTCTTTTCCTTTCAGTTCCCTATAGGTAGATCTTCATTCACCATGTGCTTTATCACCCACTTTCAAAGGTCCAAATACACATCAGAACTATTTGGATGACACTAACACGTAATATGTCAACTTTCAGAGATTATATAAACTCCACTATCTTACATACCTGTAAGTGACAACCATGATAATTTATATTCTTAGACACAATGCTAAAAGTCTTAATAAAACACCTGCTAAATTTTCAATCCATAAGTATGGCTATATCACCTACCCAATTATCCTGTTGAGCCTACGATGTGTAAGGCATTAGGCTGGGCCCTATGGTGCAGGGGTCCCCTGACCAAGACCATCAGCATCACCTGGGAACTTATTAAAAAGGTGGATTCTTGGGTCGCACGCTACAACTACTGAATCAAAAACTCTGGAATGGGGCCCAGCAATCTGTGTTTTAACAAGCCCTCCAAGTAATTTTGATGTTTGCTAAAGTTTGAGAATCACTGCCATAGGAGATTCAAGAAAGTATCAAACAATCTGATTGTAATGCATGGGAGATTAGACAAGAGTTCAAATAGCAACCGCACAGAGCAGTATGCAGCAGCTGTGTAAGTGTGACAGAGCTTGGGAGTTCCATGGAGGGAAAGAGCACTTCACACTGGAGCATTAATAGAGGCTTCACGGAGAGGGTGTAGTAGAGTGAGGACTACAGAATCTTAAAATGCAGAGCAATGCGGAAGGCAAGACAAACTGCAGAAACAGCCTGAAAAAAGCTTTGGAGGGAGGTTAATGATTAATTCAGAGAAGCTCTTGTGATGAACCAGGTAAAGCAAAAAGTTGCTACATTATGGAGAATTTGGAACACTGTGCTAGAAATGTACTCCCAAAGCAGTGGGAAACCATTGCAGGTTTTTGAGGAGGAAAGTTACTCAAGCTGACCTGTGTTTCAGAAAAAAAGCTCTTCGAGTGACGTGAGGGATTTGGCATAGAAGAGTTTAGAGGCAGATAATGATGTGTTATAGCCCTTTCGTGAGGGACTCTGAATTCTAATTTAAGATCCCCAATGTTGTTTAAAAACCACTGCATTAGAATAAAGACTGTTTTGTTTAAATGAGAAATGCTGCCATCTGATCACATTTTGATCCACACCATGCATTGTTTCATAGCTCTAACTCATTCGATTAATTTAATAAATGCTCATTTGAATGCTTTTTCTGTGCTACAAAACAAATGAAATTCAGTAGTATGGTGTTTCTTTTCCCAAACCTTCTTGTTAAGCAAAAGGATGCTTTCAAGTCAGGGATCTTGTGCTTGTGCATCATCCTAGCTTCCTCTTTTCTGGGAAGATGACACAGCCTTCCTTGTTTATCAGCACATCCAGCATGTCTGTCGGTCCCTTCCACTTTTCACAAGATGGGTCCTGTTCAGAACTTCCCTACTGGGTACAGCAATCGTGTCTCTCAGGAATTTCAGTCCACACATCACTGGCAGGTCAACCAAAACCTCGCCTCTTCTTTGCTAAAACTGACCCGCTCCAACTCCCAGAAGTCATCCTTCAGCAGGGAAATATCTATGTGACCTGGTAGAACCAATCAACTCAGTGGAACTTGATGGACGGGTAGGACTTGGTGGGCACAGGGGAGGGAACACAGGTGTTTGAAACACACTGGAAATTGCATTTTTTGTTTGTTTTTTAACCTGTTTTTTAACCTGCCGTAATGTTCAGTGTTTAGGTACTGATGACCCTGTTTTTAAATCTCAGCCAAACTACTTATTGTGAGATCTCCTGGGTTTCTTGTTTTCTCTCAGTTTATTCATATTCAAAATGGAGAAAATCCTTGGAGCTGTAGTGAGATAGGATGGTTAGCACAGGAACTATTATTATCATTTTTGAATTGTTGCAAGCAAATTGAAGTTTGAGAAAAAGTATCACTCTTGATCATTAAATTAGTTAATAATAGAGAAGACACACATCAGCTGTTATAATTCAGTGATGTATATTTTATTCTAGATATTTAAAAGGAGAATAGGGTGTATTTTGTTCAGGTAATACAAAGGAGAAAGGCTTTAAGTCTCTAGTCAAGGAGCTGAGGCACAGAATTCTTCTTAAACAGCAATACACACTAACTTTAGTTTTTATTGCTTATGTTTCCAGTATAGGGAATATAACACACCAAATTATGCAGAAAGCAGATTTTAGTTTACTCCTGTAAAATGAATGAGAAGCATAATTTGGCTCTAAAAATAAAGTTTTTAAATTGCTTTCAAATTAAATTTTACTCTAGAATCAGAGTACTTTAACCAACACTGGTTAAAGTTGTCACTGGGCTGCGGTGACAACTATTCCATTTCACATTGAAAGAGTTAGAGCATCCAAAGAGAAGGAAGTAGCTTAAATTCACATATCAAATGAGTGAAATCTCACAGAAGAACTAAAACTGATTCTTGAGGTAGAGGGAGAGATGATAGGCAGAGCACAGAGGATTCTGAGGGCAGTGAGAATACTCTATATGATATTATAATGATGGATACATGTCATTCTACATTTGTCCAAACCCACAGAAGGTACAGCACCAAGAGTGAACCCTAAGGGTGAACTATGGACTTTAGATAATTATGATGTGTCAGTGTATTTTTATCCTTGTTAAAAAATTGTACTATTCTGGTGAATGCTTTTGATAATGGAGGGGGCTATGCATGTGTGAGGGGCGAGGGTATCTGGAAAATCTCTGTACCTTCTTCTCAATTTTATTGCAAACCTAAAACTTCTCTCAAAAAATAAAATTTGAAAAGAAACTGACTCTCTCTTTCCTTAGGATGGAGCTCGGGCTGACTGGGCCATAGGGATCCCTGAGGGTGGAGCAGAGACTTCCAGGAAATTCAATCACAGAAGGGAAAAGAGCAGAGAATTCTATGGAAGTCAAAGCCTGTTGAAATAACCAAGATGAGATTTTAGAATTATTCACTGAAGTAAGCATATGAATGTTCATACTAATCAGTAAGTTCCAACACAGTATATTTCCAGCACATTGTGGGATAGGAAAGGATGAGAACCACAGAGAAGTACTCACCATGTACTCAAAAGTGAGAAATATATTATCACCCTCTAGTGTATAAAACCACAAATCTATGGTATAAAACCCCCCTCTACTGTATAAAACATAATGGATCACAGCAGAATATCAAAGACATTTAAAAGATCTAGAGTGATTCCAGGCCCTTGAGACTAGACAACAACCCGATATGAACTCATATTAGACTAAAACATGTCTCATTAGAAGCAGGGGTGACCTATCATGGAATCAGAGAAAAGGGAGTCAATATTTAAAGCAAATACTGAAAAGGCAAGAGTGGGATTGGAGACCATAATACTTGAGGAGCATGAATACATATGGCTGTGTAACATTCACGACAATCATCAGTGGTGAGGTAAAAACTGAGAAGACCTACAGCTAGATTGATTTAGCTGGGCAGGTAAAATGGGAGGACAGGCAAGCAAGGACATTAAAAGAAAGTGACTAAAGTGATTTACAATGCGGTCTAAGTTGGATGAGAGAGCAGTAAAAGTAGGAGGAGTTGATGGACAAAAAGCCAGGAATCGTGGAGGGACTCAAGAGTGATGATGCTGGAAAAACAGAACCCTATGGGTTTTGTTTTGTTTTGTTTTGTTTTTTGCTTACGGTACGCGGGCCGCTCACTGTGGTGGCCTCTCCCGCTGTGGAGCACAGGCTCCGGACGCGCAGGCTCAGCGGCCATGGCTCACGGGCCCAGCCGCTCCGCGGGCATGCAGGATCCTCCCGGACCAGGGCACAAACCCGTGTCCCCTGCACTGGCAGGCGGACTCCCAACCACTGTGCCACCAGAGAAGCCCAGAACCCTATGGTTTGAGAAGCATAGGGCCCTGTGATCGGAGAAGGGTCTTGCTGAGTATGGGATCATAAGAATGAGGCGCTGAACTGAGGAAAGTTGAAAGTTATTGGATCTGGAAAGATGAAAAATTCAAGAGGCCAGGGTGTTGCATGAGGAATCCATGTGAACAGGAAAAGTAACCCACAATGGAGAATAAGGCTGTAAGCTAGGTGCTTCCAAGAATGAGAGGGAGACCGAGAAATTTGGTAAAGGAGTGAGATAAGGAGAGATGGGGATTTAGTTGGATGTTCCAAGTCACCAAAGAGCAAGGATTTTTACATGATAGAGAAGGACTCATGCCTGAAATTAGCCTTGAGAATGAGGAGTACACTACCCAAGTTACTGGAGCTGGGGAATTGGGCCACCTCCATTTGGGGGCAAAAAGGTCCTCAGGGAGAGTCAAACACCAGCTAAGGCAAGGTTGTGCAGGGAATGTTCAGTGGAGGGGCTGAGGGCAAGGGGAATTGTGGATATAGGATAAGAGTGGACACAGAAGAAAAGTGGGAGAGGGAGGGGAGAAGAGAAAAGTTGGGTATGTAATAGGAAGAAAAGCACAGAAGCGTTTGGGGATGAAAAGATGGGAGAAGACAGAGGAAAAGGAGCTTACACTTTGGACAGTCACAGAAGTAGCAGGGGCAGGAGGCAATTTTTACATCCAATCCCCAGTGAATGGGAGGAGATACTGTCAAGGAGGGATGGGGAAAGCCTCCACGGAAGGAGTAAATCATGACCTGTGTTGATAGGACTTTTAGGGAATTGGAGAGGTTGGGCTAGCTTTGTCCCAAGAGAGACATAAAAGGTGGGGTGGAGTGGGGAGAGTTAAACTGGGGCAAGATACTTTTGCTACTGTCTGCCCTTAAATAACCCTGAGCACAAAGACAAGGTAGCTGAATGCCTCCATCAAAGAAAGCTTAACCCACTCTCCGTTTCCTCCTGGGTTTCACTATGCTCAGAACATTTCCTCATAGGAGTACACTACGAGCCACTTGGGTATAAACAATACAGATCACAGAGTAGTGCAAGCAGCAAAAGAAGGAGGGAGTCTTACAATATGTCCACAATGGTGTAAATGTTTTAAAGTTGAGCTACCAGGGGGTCAGTGTATTGAATCCAGGGGAAAAAAAATATAGTATGTTGTTGTAGCTCCCCATAAACCTATAAAGCAGCACCTCTTCGTGTAGTCTGCATTCTTTGGAAAAGATAGTGGTTCTCTTCATATGTGCTTCTGTTCCTCTCCTTAAAGCAATATCTTACAAACAGCAGACTTTCTGAGAAGAGATAAGAGGATTTGGGATTGTCCCAAATGCAGTCTGTGCAGACTCTTATCTGCTCAGATTATCTGGCCTTCATTAACTATTAAACGCTAACCTTTCCTATTCAACAAGAGGAGACTAATTTTCACAGCCTGATGAGAGAGATGTGGAGGTCCCTCAAGGCCACGTCTTTCACATTTCTGCCTTCTGGAAGATACGCCCCCAAAAAGTTTATTAAACACTACTAACCATTCTCATGACTGTATCTGCCATTCTCTTAACCTGGAGCTAGCTGGCTGAATTTGATGTTCTCTGCATCTGGAGCAACTGTGTCTACAGTGCTCAGGGAAGAGGGTGGAAACGGTCCTCGTAGCTACTCTGGCCCTTTGGCCGGCCCGGTTTGGTAAAGCCCTTCTGGATAACTCTCACTTTGCCCTGGGGGTGGCCGGGGGTCCTGAGCTGTGACTCAGTCCATTTTCTTTGGCATTTCACTTCTTTTCAGTTGTGTGTTTTCCTCTCCTAAGTCTTTGAACATGTAACATTTACAATTCCTGAAGCAAAATTAGATGACATCCGGAGAGTTAGATCTTTAGAAAAGTGTCAGTAAAGTGTTCCTTTACTTTCTAGTAATCTGCTTATAATTTTAATTTTTGCAGATTACATTCTGAGACCCAGGGCTGACTTAATAATTTGTTGTCCCTTCAGACCGATGGTTTAAAAATATTTGTTCAATATGTACTAAGGAGAGGAGTTATATGTTCTGTGGGGTGAGGCTGATTGCAGGGGTGCTCCAGCTGTGCTGAGCTGATCTGAGTAATTCAGTTCTCATCCCAGATGAGCTTAACACTCCACAAATGTCTCCTTGCCCTTACCTGACCCACCATCCTCAGAATCAGGTTAGAGACTTTTTTATTGTAACGTGAGCATGAGTCTTGGAAGTCTTTATTCTCATCCCCAGAGTCTTATCAAAGTAATTCTTGCAACTCCTTTCCCCTAGAGGAATTCTGGTAAATATGATTCCTTCTTATTCCCATTGATGTCTCTGCACCCAGTGACCTTTACCTCTCTTCATATATGGATGAGCTGTCTCATCCCTGGACTCAGCCTAGCTAATAACTAAGGTCCCAAAATATACATAAATGTACAACTTTGATGCTACAGCAGTGACAGAATACCAAGGGAATACTGTTATATGTGACAAAGTTTTGGCCAAGATTGGAAACCAAACTAACAGAGATTTTAATAACTTTTTAATGTTTCTTTGTCATTTAATTTTTTAATGCTTAATTCCAATTTTGGAGGAATTCTGAAAATTTGCCAGACAATTAACTGAGAGGGATGTTTTTGACAAAGTGTATTTTGATTTCAGCAAAACACTGGGCAAAGTTTTTGCTGTATTGTTAGATGAGATGGTTAAGGCTAGGTATAAACAAAAATATAATATATGGGTAATTTTTAAAATTTTTATTTTGGAAAATTTCATGCATATGCAAAAAATACAAGATGGTAGAATAAGCCACTAAGTACCTGTCACTTAACTTCAACCATTTTCATCCCATAACTAATTTTGTTTCATCAGTTCCAGAACCTTCCCCACTATCACCAAGATGAAAAAACACCTGAAAAAGCTGAGAAAATAGATTAACCAAATAAGTCAGACAGAGAAAGACAAATATATATCACTTACTTGTGGAATCTAAAAAAGTGATACAAATGAACTTATTTACAAAACAGAAACAGACTCACAGACATAGAAAACAATCTTATGGTTACCAAAGGGGAAGAGGGAGAAGGATAAATTAGGAGTATTGGATTAACAGATACACACTACTATATATAAAATAGATAAACAACAAGGACCTACTGTACAGCACAGGAAACTATATTCAATATCTTGTAATAACCTATAATGGAAAAGAATCTGAAAAAGAGTTTATATATATATATCTAAAACACTTTGCTGTACACCTGAAACTAACACAGCGTTGTAAATCAACTATACTTCAATTAAAAATATTTTTAAAGCTGAGAAAATATATTTGATATTAACAAGATAAAATACTATCAGTGTAAACAGAAATTTCTCCCTTTGAGAATTTTTAAATGTGTGTCATTTAATTTAATTGATTTTAATTTTAAGGATAAAGAAAAAGTTTTAAAGAAATTTGGGAGAAAAAGCTGAGTGTGATAGCTCAATATAAACCAATTCCTGGAGAAAACCGCTAAACAAGTGGACACCATCTAAGCTAAGACAAAAAGTGGTTTCCAGATCAACTAGATGATCATGAACTCTTGTCTTATGGGCCCCCACTGAGATACTGTCTTTAACTCTGAACACCACATGTTAAGAAAGATAATGTACAAGTAAACCACATCCTGGGAGAGCTACAGAAAAGGTATCCAAAAATCATAGGGGGAGCAGGTAAAGAAACTAGGCATGTCTCATTTCAATTAAAAATAATTAAGAAGTTAAAAGACAAGAAAATTGCCTTCAGTCACTGAATCAGTGTCTATGGAAAAAGGACTAGTCTTGCCATTTAAAGATATGCTGAGTATCTCGTGACACTTTGCAGGCTTCTGTTGGTTTCATTTGGTGACAAATTTTAGACTCTTTCATGTCCTTTACTTCAGTATAAGCTTAATACCAGGCATACTAAATACCATCTTTCAGATGCTTACCGTTCTCCAAATTACGAACAGATCAAATCTAAATTTGAAAAATTCAGTCAATATTGGGCACGGGAATGAAAAATTTAAACATCACTAGTATCTGATATCATAGGATTCTGTTAAGGTGGGATGAGAATTATTTTTAATAAGAATAAAAAGGAATAGATCCTGGAGACATTGCTCCACAAGTCAAACTTTCCAGAAAAGGATAGGCTATTAAGGAAGGGAGAAGGGAAGTGTGGTTCTTAACAACCACACTATCATGTCCAGAGCCTCGCACAGAGCTTGACAGGGTGTTCCATAAATGCTTGTTGAACAGACATGCACAGGGCAATACACTGCATAAGGGAAAGATGCTGAGAAGACCCCGTAAAAGAAGACCCCCTGCTATTTTACTCCCATCCTCTCCAACGTCTGCAACTGTCTGGAAGTTCAACTTTGGAACTCATCCCTTCACCTTTTGAATATGATCACAATCAAAATGCAAGTGCTTCTGGAACAAGTCATCACCCAGGCACAAAGTGGTTGCACAGTATGTAAGAAGGATGGGCTCAGAGTCTGCCCAGTTTGGGTTTAATTCCCACCTCTGCCCCTTAGCAGTTGTGTGGCACTGGACAAATCTCTTAATTTCTTTGCACTTCTTTTTTTATATGCAAAAAGCTGGATTTTTAAAAGGATTAACAATAGGCAGTGTTTAACTGTCACACATGCTGAAGTTAAGGCAGCTGTTGTTAGTACTATCTCTTATCCGAAAATTTTGAGAGAGAAAGAAAAGAAAGACCCTGAGGAAAGCAGGTCCCAGGGAGGGGGCAGGAAGGCAGGACAACCAGAAGAGGAGGGAAAAGAAGCCGCTTCAGTTTGGGGCTGGGGCCAACAATAGCCTTTGTGGAGGTCCCACCCCTGAGGCAGGTCACTCCACTTCCCTCCCGTGTTACCCGAGTCATTTCGTTATATGGCCACCCCTGCCCCCCCCAATTGCTTCCCTTCTCCATACATACCATTTGGTATAACCACACTTATGGCAGAATCTCCCATGCTAAAATTGTGTATATACCTTTAAATCAGTACTGATTCTTTAAATAATGAGGGTTTCTTCCGATGAGATATAAGGGAGTCAATGAGATAAGAGAACCAAAAAAAACAAAAAGTCAAAGAAAAAGGCCAAGATAGAACAGGACATATTTAACATCTATCACTTTTTAGAACAGAAAGTATAAAATGTGATTTCTAGATCTTACTGTGAGGTGAAACCAGATTCTTCAGGACAACTGAATGGTTTTCAAGCAGTCAGTGAATTAACTTCAGAAATTGTAACTATTCTTTTGAAAACAGAAGGAAAAAAAAACTTTAAAGGACAGCAAGAAGGGTATAAAATGTTCCAAACACTTTTCTATTATTGCTGTTAAATATCGAAATGGGGAATCAAAAAGGTTATCAAATCTCAGAAAGACTTCAGACTAGAATTGACTCTCACCTGTGTGGATGTGGGCTGGAACTTGGTCAGCAGAGGAGTTCCCAGGTCCCCTTGATGACCAGCCTGGTGACACTCTGAGGGTAGTGAAACCAGTGATCTTCAAGCGCTTTCCGAAGAGTAATGAGACTCATAATGTTTAAGCAGCTCCGATTTGCTTCGTCCCACTCACTGTGGGCAAGCTGATCTGGGGTCCGCCTGGGGGAGGGAAAACAAGAGCTGTGTAATGGGACGTCCACAGGGGGATGCAGCAACACCAGGCGAGCAGCCTACTTCAACACTACCCTGGTTGGACTGCTCCAGCCGTGGGCGAAAGAAACCCCTCCTAGGAGGCAGGGCAGGCTGTAGGCAGTGCCGGTGTGCTGGCTGTGCTGCCTGTTCCCGATGCCAAATGGCTGGTGGTGTGAGCACTGCGTCTCCTACCCTGCGGGCAAGGGAGTACTCAGCCCACGTGATAACTCTGCAGCATCTCTGCTCTGAGCATGCGCTGTTGGGCTGGGATGCGTTTCCTCTATACATTGACCATGAATCTAATACTCAAACCATCTGATATGGCCGGACAAAGGTCAATTCCTCTGTACTCTGGTAGGCACACAGTTACTTTATTTTCCTCATTCCTCCCGTTCAAGAACTCTGCAAGAACCCAGGTGGAGCATCACCAGATTGGTAACTGAAGTTACGGGTCCATGTGCTGTTATAATATTCGATTTTATTTATAAGGTCTAATTTAAATACGAAAATGTGGAATATCAGATGAGGTCACATATTAATATTTTATTTCTTGGATTTATGACAAGAATATAGTCTGTAGGGAAAAGTACCAATTATTTTTTACAAAAAAAAAAATCCTGAGGTATTTCTAGGCTCTGTCCCTAATAACACTCTTTCTTTCTGAGCCTGTCACAGTTCCTCCTCCCTAACCTCCAAAAGAGACCCATCTGATCAGCTACTGGGTTTAGCGGGTAAAAATATCTAGCCCAGGGCTAGGCTGGGTTCCCACCTAAATCCACCAATTACCGGCTCTGGCACATTGGGCAATCTCCTGGTGTGCTGGATTTTTCACTGTCAAACAGGATTTCTATCAGTGTTGTGGAAAAAGAACCTAACCTAGCACTTGGAAATCTATTTCTTGGCCTGCCAGGCATAGGTCTGTCTCTGGCTCTTTGCTTTTTGCCGCGCACATTTGCAAACCTTGCTCTCTTTTCTCCAAGTTTCAACAGAAGTGTCATGTTCTCATGAGGCCTTCCCTGGCAACCTTCTGTAAAACTGTAACACTCCCCACCCTCAGCATTCTCTCTCTTCTCTGCTTTATTTATCTCCTTAGTTCTTATCGTCCTCTAACAAACAGAATGTTTCACTTACTTATTGTCTATAATCCTGACTAGAATGGAAGCCCTTTGAAGGTAGGGAGCTTTGTCAGTTCTTGCCTGGTTTGATCGCTTGCATTATCCATAGTGCAGACAACACACAGAGCACTTTATAATATTTGCTGAATGAGTGAATGAAAGGGTACCTGTAAGCTAGTCTTACTATTAGTGCCCTTTTTTCACTCATTGCCAAAAGCTCTGATGCGGCTACCCTTCTGCATTCCCTGCTTGTCTAATAGCTACAAAACACTTTCTTCTCCTGCTGAGTGATGAGAGGGTGTTAGTTAATCATGCTCATGTAATGTTTGGCAGAAACCCCATTTTACCATGGACTCTCACACTCCCGGGAATGAGAACCTATGTCCTTGGTCATGTCTGCAGCAGGAAGAAGTCAGTTCACCTTCTTGTGCATATTGAGATACAACAAGTAGGAGCAGGCATTGCGTATATGTATGTATCTCAGGCAACTGATCCAGTAGAGCATTAATATTGCTTATAGAAGTATGCATGTAGCTAGGCTACGAGGCTGTGATGCCAGTTAACTGAGAGAAAGTAAAAGGCTTGATCAACTGAGCTTTGAACGTGGGCAGACTGTGAACAATGTGATTGGATTACATTGTGCAAAATGGTGGCTGCAGCAACAACTGGTCACAGGACGGTGTCATGTATAAAACGCTGTGAGTCCTGGAGTCCGTTATCAGCTTTGTCACTGACTGTCATAACTTTTGAGACGTCTGCCTGAGCTGGGGTCAGTAGTGAATGCATCTCTACTGATTCACCACAGTGCCCATCTCCAGGAGCACGGTGCCGTCCCTAAGGTGTATCCTGGCACGCTGGACCATGACACTGTGTATGTAGTGGACACATTATGATTTGGATGAACAACTTGGAAAGGTAGGAAGAAAATCTTTACTCCAAGCAATATCGGCTTGGCATTTAAAAAATGTTTGTTGTAGAGATAATTTGGGAAATGTAGTGGTTGGGCTCTCCACGAGATGGCACTCATCGTCTTCCTTACCTTTTATTTACAGTTTTGGACATATTCTTACAGAACAGGTATGTATATATGTGTGTGTGTACATATGCACATATATGCATGAATATGTGTATATATACATACATGCACACATTTATTCACATATGCATATATGTGCGTATTTATCTAACGTTTCGTAATTTACCTAGATCATTCACATTCTTGACAAAAGTGTCATTTACTTTGGCCTCTTGGGGCCACTGGGACAGGGCACTTGTGGCGGGTATAGACAGGAAATCACTGCCTTTGTCCTCTTTATTTCCACTCCATGCTCTGCTTATGCCAAAGGATGAAAATGCAGAGCTGGCTTTGAGCCTAGGAATCTATGAACAGCAGGCAAGGACGAAGCACAAAACCATCTAGACAGAGAATAAACAAGAATGTAATGAGATAAGCTATTTATAGAGAGGCTACTATTAGGTTGTTAGGGGACTGAGCAGGCTGGTAATTTGAAAAGCTGGACACTTTTTAGAAAAAACATTGAGGTTCCCTTCCCCACAGGAAGAACCTTGCTCCTGTTAGCATCTGAGGCCCAAGAGGAACTGTTTTTTCCTTTGTTGGTAAGTTCCAATATGAATTAAAATAAGACTCTTTTTACTTGAAGTTCTCCCACTAACCATTGCAGTCCTGTGCTCTAGTTAGAATGCTCCACCAGCGACAGACTGCCCTGTGGATTTTGAGGTCAGAGACTCACAATTACAGTCAGTGGGAGAATTAACTAGGGCTTTGGATTGCTATGAAATAATTCTGTTTTCATTACATTAGCACTACGAGGGGGAAAAGATCAGGAATTCAGAATCTATAGAAAAGCGTATCAAATCATCTCTGGGGGAAATACAAGTTTCTCAGCAACACTGACATCAACACACATCAGCACACTGGAAATTCAACTCAAATTGACCTTGTGGGCACTCAAACCAAGTGGCCACTTGGGAGACAGAGATGGAAAAGGCACTTATACCACTGTCTCATGCCACCTGGCTTAAATAATGCAGCCAGTCCCTTCTGCCTTTTCAGGAGCCTCTTCCCCACTAGGAGGAAGTTCTGCCCTTTCTAGTTACATGCATTAGTTTTCCTCTGTGTAAATCCCTAACATCATGGCTTATATTTGTAAAGCGCTTTGTTAATTTCAAAATACTTTGAAATCTAAGAATCTTCTTCATGCTTTTCAACCACAATGGTATGGAGATCAATATGTTCATCCTAATTTTACAGATAAGAATCCTGAATAGGGGAGGTGGTGACTTGTCTAAGGTCACAAACTAGACAGAATCAAGGTCTAAAATGGAAAGAACTTGGTCCCCAGACCCATAGCCCACTCTGCCTTTTGCCTGATCATGTAAAAAGCCTGAAATTGACACCTCATAGGAACTAAAGGCTCCATTTTCTTCCCTTGCACATGCAGGAGTAGTGTAAATTAAAGCTGTCTTCCCAGGGCATATTTTACACGTGATGCTTTCCAGCCTTAAATGTGATCTGCTATAACCTCCTCGAGGATAGAGCCATGACCTCAGAGAAAAGATACAGTATATTAAGTTTCTCCCAGTCCTAAAACTGGATTTTCATTAAGGCCACTGCCTGATTCTTTTTTAGTACTGCCTCAGGCATACTGGAGTGAGCTTATTTTCCTGGTTAGCAAGGACATCATTCAAAAGACAATTTGAATGTGGTCATTTAGGAGGTTTTTTTTTCCAAAGCTACTGTTTGGATAACCTGCAGGGAAATCTTTAAAATACCCTGAAAATAAATGCCATTCCTAATCTGGTAGACACACAACACATATATATAGAACAGCAGATAATTCTGAGTGCATGTGTGTGTCTGTGTGTGTCTTTGTGTGTGTGTCTGTGTATGTTTGGAGGAAGAGGTGAAGGGTCCTTTGGGAAATAGCCTAGAAACTCTTATTAATTCATAAGCCAATAAGTCAATTACCTATTTTCCATCCCTTCTGCAGTAGATTTAAGACGTTTGAGGATATAGAGACAAACTAAGAAAAAAATCTAGAAGTCTGAGGTATAAATACTATTCAAAGAAACCTTTGAATTTGCCTTCTTCAGGTATTTGGTTCTGAGACACCCAGAAATGCTTGAGACATGTCAGACCATCAAGACATGGCTAACTCGACTCCATCAAGTTGCTTTCCACTTGCTGTGTGGGCAACCAAAATGTCACTGTGCACACACATATGTGCGTAGATATACA
Source organism: Orcinus orca (assembly GCF_937001465.1). Lineage (NCBI taxonomy): Eukaryota > Metazoa > Chordata > Mammalia > Artiodactyla > Delphinidae > Orcinus > Orcinus orca. The sequence continues at coordinate 18,178,302 of NC_064570.1, read as the reverse complement.
AAAGCATCTCTTCCATTCTCATTCTTTGCATGTTTTCTCTGTCACATGTATGTTTAAGAGTATTTTTCTATTTGCATTTTTGTTGCTTCTTCTTTTTGAAAGGCCAATGGAAAAGGGTTTAAAGGCAGCAGATTGCATAAAAAATCAATTTCACCAAATTGGCTTCAGTTTCCGTGTACGTGTACTTACGTGCATGCACACACACACACAAACACACACGCATATTTACACACGTGAATTTCTTCCATCCCCCCTGTAGTAATCTAAATAATTAATAGCTGCTTTCTCTTAGGTCCTTTGAAAGAAGCATTCTTAGGCATTAGAATCGCCACCATTCTTCTGCCAAAATGCAACGAATGCCTCTTCAAAGCTGTGACCTTGTTGATTTTGCTCACTGCCAAATTTCACATCATGAAGAAAAATAGCGTGATAGAGTGATTAAATTTCAGGGAGAGCTGACAGAATGGTGTTCTTCAAAACTAAACTCTGCCAGTTTTGATGTCTCTAATTTATCCCAACAACCGTTTAGGTCTAAATGCCTCAATTTTTTTTTTTTTTTTTTTGCGGTACGCTGGCCTCTCACTGTTGTGGCCTCTCCCGTCGTGGAGCACAGGCTCCGGATGCGCAGGCTCAGCAGCCATGGCTCACGGGCCAGCCGCTCCGCGGCATGTGGGATCTTCCCGGACCGGGGCACAAACCCGCGTCCCCTGCATCGGCAGGCAGACTCCCAACCACTGCGCCACCAGGGAAGCCCTCTAAATGCCTCAATTTTAATCACATTAACGGTATATTACAAAGAGACTGAACACCCAAAGAACTCCAGTTGCAAAATGAACTTGGCTCTTCCACATCCTCTCTGTTTGTAATGGTCAAATAGCTGCTAGCAAAGGTCATTTGCTGGAGCCAACCCTTTGGTAACTTCTCTCTGACTCCCTCTGCTTAGCCAGAGGCCTGGACCTGGGCATTTGCCCAGATACCAGAGGGGAAGTAAACACACCTACCACCCACCCAAGCAATAGCAAATGTACTGAGCTCCTAGTGTCGGCACTTAGCTCATCTCAAGTACTCACATTTTTCTTGCATTTGACTGGTGCTACAGAGAATTAGCTGTATGAACCTAACCGACATCAATTCATACCAAGCCAGAGCCCAGGTCTGAATGGCATCATGCTCTAACCAGAGAGGCAACAGCAGTGCCCCCAAGAAACTGTGTGCTCCGGCTGCCCCTCCTGGGTCCGGCGAGATGTTAATGTATTAGGCCGTCAATGGGGTCAATGTGGAGATTTGTTCATACCGAGCCTGAGCCCTTGCCAATGTGCCAAATCCTTTGGTACTGTACTCGCATAAAGCTTCAGGAAAGCTGAATATTTAATGCAGATATTTTATTTGAAACCAAGTGCTTCCATTCTCCAGGGTCTACTTTCTGTCACCAGCCTACATCCTAGGAAATAGAATAAACATTTTTTGGCCCTGCACAAGGTATTTTAGAAATAAAGCAATGTCTGTCTGTAGGGGGAGGTGAATGCTGAAACTAAATAGCTACAGTGGTCTGCGGAGCAAACATAAATAAACGTACAGACTCTTAAGACCTTAGCACAGAGAATACAATCATGAGCTGTTCTGACAAGTCCAAAAAATGTCTCTGTCTCTCCTCTTTCCTATGATTTGGCACCTCCTTTACCCCATATTGATTTGGTCCTCATTTCCCTTGCAACAAAATTTACCTTCTTATAAACATATCATATGATATTCTTTCCACAATGACTATTTCTAGCACATCTTCCTTCTTCCTAAATGATTTACAATTTTTTCTTTCCTACACTTTATTATTCCTCCTGAAAAACCAAAATCAAAAACAAAAATGTGACCAGAATAGAATATTGAATTTTCCCAGTTATCCAGGGAATGAAGACGAAGATGGTCATGGAGTTCTGTGCGGACGGCCACCTCTACTATACAAGATGAATACTCCCAGAGCTCCTTTCAGCTTGAAGTCCTCGTCTCTAAGTCTGTCTCATAACTGGATTGTTAATAACTGTTCCTCCCACATTTCCAGGTCCCTGTGGGTTGACGGGCTCCTTCCTACTGCTTCCAGTCTCTGAGTTTTCCCACATGTTCAGCTACAGCTGAAAGCCAGGCGACTTCGAAGGGGAGATGCTGAATTCAGGCAACAGAATTGGGAGGAAGAAGGCCCGTATCATTCTTGACACTTAAATCACACTTTATTTTTTAACATTTAAATTCTATCCAACGTTTCCTGGCTAGGCATTCCGTTCCATTTCAAGTGCTAAGCTCTTTCTCAAAGATAAATTCTAGATCACCTTATTCTCATCATCTTCACAAGGGTAAATGTTTCTGGTTGTAAAAGGGGCCATTTGAATAAAACATGTGTCTCCTTAGGTAAAACACATGTCCTCCCTATGGACTGCATAGCAGGGTGCTATGTCCTTCTGCTTTTTTCTCTCCTCTGGAGGAGTCATATTCTTTTGTTGGAAACCATGATTTTTTGAGAAATTAAAGCTGATTGAACTGTTCTCCTGATTATTAAGTGATCAGTACCCCAGATTTTCTGATTTTTTTCATTCACCACTACATAAATGAAATAACTTTCCTTTAGTTTCATAGATACGTATGTGAAGATCATGCACACTCACTGAATGCGTTTAAATCAACCTTCATGTTGAGAAATCTCTCATTCCATCTCTGATGGAAGTGCTACGGTATTTCCATCAGAGCAGAGCAGTCCACCAACACCATGATGAACTCTTTGTCCTCTAGTTAGAAAAGACTGCTGACATTTGCACAGCATTCTACCTTTATCAAGGGCTTTCACACCCATGCTGGCATTTACAAGTTTGATATTATTAATATTTATACTTTATGGATGAGGACACCAAACATTCCCAAGTAGACACCTACCGACTGCTCAAGTCACATGACTTTACATTCAAGTAGACCTTGCTCTAGCTTGGGATCCATACAGACCCCATTCGAAACAGGTAGATATGTCCATACTTTCTTAGTTGGAGTGCCCTGAGAGAGGAGTCCTAATGGATGAGAAGCAGCAACAGCACAATCTGACTTCACAACTGGCCAAGCATACACGTGTGCTTAGAAGTAAGTTTTGATTAAATGGTGCTATAATGATTGGCCCCCAAGTCTCTAACATTTATGATGATGAATCCTACACTGTGGTACACTAGTCTTTAAATTTTAAATTGAATTTGGGTAAAAGCAGTTACCATTCTTATTAAATTATTTTTGACAAAAACATTTTATAAACAAACATCTAAATAAATACTTGTTTTAACTTAGAAGTTAAGTTTTAACTTAGAAGTTAACTTAGAAGTTAAGTTTTCTTTCTTCTAAGTTTAACTTAGAAGTTAAGTTTTAACTTAGAAGTTAACTTAGAATTAGAATTTATGAATCATTTAAGAAATGCACACAATTCATGGCAATTTTTCCCCCTCTAGATGACTTTTATCTATACTTTTACATCTTCAAGAAAATTTTCAATAATTTATAACCACATTTTATAAAGTTGCTTTGCTGCTAGAGCCAACATAAATGTGTATGTGATTTATCGTCACAATATTTTATTTCTTTCTTTACCCATATGAGGTCTGGTTTCCCAAGAGGACTGTTCTACCATAAGTGGATAGTCTGATAATTCTATTGAAGTATACAAAAATATTAATATTTTTTCTAAAATAAAAAATAAATGTATTGAAGGCAGTTTTCAATGTACAGTTTGTTAGAGGTACACACAAGTGGTTTGTGCTCATTCTGAGAGGAGACCCAAAATATGGCCACCTGACTTGAAAAATAAATAAAAACTCCCACTGCTCTAAGGGGCCCCAATGCAGAAAGTTTATATTCAATGCATTCAGCTAATCAACAGCATATCATTAATAGAAACATTCTTTGTACAGAGCAATCAAAATAATCCCATCGGCACAGAGTTGTGGGCATTAGAGCATCACCTGGATGAGCCACAGAAAGATGACACCCCACACAGACCAGGGAGAGAAGGATGGCCGGGGCAGAACCGCAAAGAAAGTGGGGTGCGGCCTAAGCATTGCTCATTCCCTCCCCTGCCACCCCTCCCATGAATACTCAGGGGTCCTGCATCCACATGCCACCCATGCCCACCTCCTAAACATCATCCCGTTTCTGCTCTGATTCTCATCTCTCCTCTAGAGGGTAGTCCTGGAGGCAACTGCTCTCAATTTTCTGACTCCTTAGAAAACAGTCTATGCGATGAAGCCCTCCAAGGGGTTCATGATTAATCATGGGGTCAACTGATCCTTTGCCCCTGATCACAGACTCCCCATGAAATGCAGCGCTTTAGCCCAAAGTCTTAGCCCCAAGTGCTGACAGGGGTAGAGAGAGTTTTTGACTGATAACCTTGCTAGCTGTGGTGTAGCAAGAAAGCTCTAAAAAAATCTGGAGGTCTGGGTTCAAGACCTAGCTTACCATCAAGCAACTTTCCTCACTTTAGATCTAAAAGTCACTTGACCTGCCTGTGCCTTCATGTTTCCAGCTAAGAAATGAAGATTTAAAGGTTGTTTTGTGAGACAAAAAAGCAGACTGTCCATTATCTATATTATTGCCAGCATTACAGGAGTTTAAAATCATTTTTGCAGCTCTCGTACATTTATTGTGCATGCCATAAATCAGCCACACTAGTATTGCTTTCATATATCAATGATATCAAATGTCCAAAGCAAATCAGAATAAATTAATTTTCACCTTTTTTTCTATTTCTTTCAAAAACAAAGATTCATATATAACTACTACTGTCAAATGTATGTTTTGCCCTTACAGTTGGTCCTTGTTAAAGGACTAGGAAAATGCAGATGCATGCGAAGAGGAGTTTCTGTGTCCTGTGTCTCCCCACCTGCGTTGGTAGCCAGGGGCGGATGCAATGCACGGTGGATGCGGCAAAAGTGGATGCGGCAAAGCTCACCCGCCAGGCAGCAGAGAGTTCCCCTGCAAGCTCTGCTGGCTCCCAGGCCTGTTTCTTCCCCAGCTGTGCAGTTCAAAACTGCTGACTCATGTTCTTGCTCCAAGCCTAATGACCATGAACACACTCTGATTTTCTTCTTCAGGCACATTTTCTTGGTAACCAGGCGGATGATGTGCTAATGCAAATTGGCAGACTTGAACTGAAACTACAAAAATTGGATCTGCCACGTGGAAGAACAAAGGACAAAAGAGATTTCAAGGCTGCCCTTTTGCATTGGGTTTCCATTTCTGTTGCAATGGCACACAGTAAGTGCTCAACAAAGATGGGGTATTGAGGGGAGGCCTGTGGTGACCGCTGGGATTTTAAAACATGATGAGCAGTCATTCTTTTTATTTAAAATAAATTTCCTTTGAGTCCTTTTAGTAACCTTGCTTTCAGAGACTCTCTGCTAATTTTTCTTTTTGTGTGGAGTAGCTCTGGGTCAGCAGCCTCTACTGAATTCAGTGAGGTAGAAAATTCAAAATTCGCCTTTTCTCAAAATCCATCTTGGCCACAACCTGGCCGCATCTTGCTTCTGAGTCACCCAGCAAAGGTTCATTGGAGGTCACCCTAGTTCCGTGGACTGATTTGGAGCTTTAATGTATAGCTGTTGAAATAAGGTTTAATCTCTTCTTGTCAGCTGGCTGTATGATACAATAATATTGCCCTGTGTTGCTGCACAAGTGATTAAAGTACAAAAGCACAGCAAGTCCTGCTTTTCTACAGCCGTCTCACAGGAAAGCACAGAAGATTCTGCAGAAAGAACGAGCCTCCTGCAACATACAGATATTCCCAGAAAGACAATTCCGAATCCAGTTTATTAGTGCCTGAGTTTTCATTGCACTGCTGAGTAGAATGCCAGGGCTGTGGGCTCCTGCTTTATTAAGGTTCTCTTCTATCAGACTGAGACTCACCTATTTTCTGACCGTGGACTTGGAATTTACTGTAAAGTGAGTGAACTGATGTGAACCAATCGAAATTCTGCAAGCAAATTCAGCTCAGATTTGCAGTTGTTTCTATTCTGAAATGAGCTTTTTCTTTATTATCCAGGAACTTGTCAGTTTGGTGGGTCGGGGTGAGTCTATTTTAAGGTGTTAAAATTAGTAATAAATAGTAAATAAATCATCTTAGGTAATTTTATTTAGTAAATAAATCACCTTAGGTAATTTCATGCCGAAAGCCAAACCTCCCGTTGATGAAAAGATGTTTGGTTTCAACTGGAAAGGTCACGGTCTCCATTACTCTGCTAAGCTGATTTTAAAAGTGATATGGCGATAAGCATAGAAAACGGTGGAGAAATTCCTTACAAAGCAAAATGAAGATGAGGACTTTTTCATCACAAAGGAGTAAGATTCAAAGCAAAGTCCTACAAAAGAGGTCATTTTAAGATACAGAGAATTAAAGGCTGGCTAAATGGGTTTAAGTTTTTTATTAACAGCTTATAAATGGTTGTTTTCTTAATCAGTTAAGCACCTAGAACAATCTTGAGGTGGTTATTACTACTCTATAATGAAAATACTAGAAATGAGAATTTTATTTTCTCTTCTGTACTGTAGAGTGCCAAATCTTAATGTCATCCAAACAACTAAATGCCAACTTTATCTTTTGAAGTGATTCAGAGCCAACTGTCTAGCCATAAACCTATACTGTTTATAAGGATGGTCGTCAGATTAGTCCCAGAGCTCTCACTGGATAAAGATCCAGGAGGAAGCAGCCACAATCGCTCCCAGTCCCCAGGGCTGTCACTCAGTGGCACTGCGGGCAGTATCTGAAGGCCAATCACCATGAACTTGGAGTGTTCCGAGCACCATCCACAAGGAGTGTCCAGAGTGAAAGCGTCCAGACTGGGAGTTGAAACGAGGAAGTTGTATTAGAGTTACCATCTCCACTATACAGATGAAAAAGCGAGCAAGTCGGTAACTCCTGCACATTCCAACAACCAGCTGAACTAGAATCCATCTTTTCTGCCCTTGTGCCTTAAGTTGGATATCCATCAGACCATGCCACTTCTTTTGAGGAAGGGAAAAGAAGAGATAGAAAACTGGATAAACAAGCACAAAAGCTGAATTTTGAGGTTAAAGAGAAAGCCAAGTTGACACAATAGGAGTAATTTTCCAATGATCTGTTGTTTGGAGATTGAGGAGTTCTTCCAGGGAAGAACCAAGAAATGAATTCCATTTAAAAAGTAATGTTTGACTCAGAGCAAGGATATTGAACAAAATTCTGAAAAGTTGATCCCGACATGTATTTCCTTCTTCTGGGTTAGGAAAGGAATTAAACTCCTTATTCTTCCCCACTAAATGAAAGGCTAATTCAGTCCTTCACAAGTGTGTTCTCATATCCCAAGTGGTTGAACAGCAACAGCTGATTAACATGGAAATGGTCAAACATCATGTGTTTCATAAAACAAAAAATGACTAATAAAAGAAAAATGTCTTGGATTGAGATTTTGCTTGTTTTCAGACAGAATATGTGAGAAAAGAAAGAATAATAAAGGCCAAGATTAGGAAAATATGGAAAAGATGGCAACAAGAGAGGACAGGGCAGACCTAGCCTTGGCCTAGGAGCACTGACCTCTCTGATCTTGCTCTTGACAATGGTCACCTTGAGATTCTCTGTGCCCAAGTCCAGTGAATATATTGTTCCCTGGAAGCTCTTGTTCCCATTAGAGTATTGGAGCTGTGGCCCAGCTCCATTCAGGAACCCCCAACCCAAGCCCAAGTTTTAAAAAAATGTAGAAATGTAACAACTGAAACTGCCCACTAGGTAAGGGTTACTAAAATTAACTCTGGGCAACTGACCAAGATGTGGGAAAGAGCAAGTACTTATTGAGCATTTTATTGAGCAAGTACTATATGTCAGTTATCATACCAGAAACTCTACCTGTTTTCTCACTGAATGTTAAGAAGCATGTAAGATCTGGAACTATCCCCATTTTACTAGAAACTGAGAATCAAGGAGGTTCAGTTTCTTCCTCAAGATCATACAGTTATAAGTGAAATGACTGGGATTCATTTCCAGGTGGGTTTTAATTTCCAACGAATAAAGACATAAATAGAATTTCAGCACATATAGTACTGTATGCAAATATTTCAAAATGCATGATGATTAACTAACATCTTTGTTATGAAATTGTAACGGATTATCACAGGACAGAACTTAATAAGGCAAAATTTTCAATTAATATATCTGTAATTTTAAGTACAGTGAAATATCGACAAGTAATTATTCATGAGCAGAGTCAGGGAAGAGGAACACATCAGAATCACTTGAACAACCTGTTCAAGCATGTCTCCCATGCCTCTCCCCTCCCCAGCCCACTTTACTTCTCTTGGTCAATGTTATTGGGATAATATGTTCTTATTTCTTAGAAATGCTGGGACAAGAAAGATGTGACACCACTTTGTAAATGTCCACACAAGCAAATGTTTCTATGCTTCTTCATTATCCTTTATACTTCAAGTAAAGAAATTTCTGGATGAACACATTCTCAAGTTTTTTAGGTCATTATATGTTTTGGTAGTTAACTTATATCACATACAATTTTACATGTAACCAATATTCTCACAAAATATGAATATTTACATCTCTCATTTGCTTCACTGACATAGTCTGCATGTACACATATAGTAACAGCATCATTGATGTCCTGATTAGATCAAAAATAGAGAAAATTAGTTCAACAGAAAAGATAGTACAGGAAGTGATTTCAATGGATCTGGCTACTATCATCATCTATTCACTAATTTATTCATCTATTTACTACCAAGTACCTGCAACATGCCAAGTGGTTGGCTTTTACCAGCTAAAGTAGAATTTACCCCCTTATTGAGATAATAATCATTTACTTATGTTGGAGAAACCTCTTTCAGAACAAGGATGCACTAAATGATACTGAAGATGTTCTGAAATATTAGAGTAACTGTTGTTTTACTCTTGAGTGACTCTGTTTATTGGAGATAAAGCATTCATGCTTTTCAGGTGACACTTTCCAGATGTCAGCAATTAGTAATAATTATTAATAATTATTTAAGTCACTATCACTTATCTTGCTATGTAGGCTGAAATTTGAATGATATTGGGTTGTTTAAATTCTAATGAAAACATGGACCAAGCATAAATGGTCCTTATGTTTGGAGTCTAAATGGGCCCTTTAGACTCCAAACACCTTAGTGGTGCTTTTTTGGGGAATTCATAGTAAACCTCATCTGTAGGTGAATCTATACCAGTAGCCTGCACTATACTACCCAGGACACCAGAAGAATGAGAAGGCACCTGGGAATGGGAATCTTAAGGCCTGCATCCAAATCTCAGTTTGCAAGTTTTGGAACCATAAAGAAGTCACTCATCTCTCTAAGTTACAGCTACTTCATCTGTAGAGAAAACAATGGCTTTGCCCATATCATTGGGATATTATAAAGATCAAATAATCTAGGGTTTGTGAAAATGTTGCAGAAACAGTAAAATGATATATTAATATAAAATATTAATTTTGTGAAAATGCTTTAGGAACATTAAAATGAAATATTAATATAAAGTATTAGTTTTGCTATTAGACCTTAAAATTTTATTTTTGATTTTATAATCATATTTAGGTTTATTTAACATAATCTACTTGCTCATTATAAACAATCTACAAGATTCAGAGAGGAAGTAATCTTGTATAAAGGCAAGAACTCAAGGCTGGAATTGGCTGAAATTGAATCTCAGTTAGAGAATTTATTGGCCAAGATCCCTTGGCCATGTTGCTTCTCTGAACCTGTTACTTCATCCATAAAGCATACATAACAATACCTATTTATGTTAAAGGATAGAATGCAAAGCATGTGGTTCAGTTGCTTACTACATAGATTCAATTAATGAGAATTGCTTGTAATACTACAAAGTTATAATAGTCTTTGTTCTCTTCACTAACCATAGTTATGAATGCCCATATGACTCAAGGATTGTATCATATTCTTCTAGTTTTGTGGTCTCTTTATTTTGCTTTTCTCATCCCCTTCCAGAAGCAGAGGATTTGCAACTACCATAACTGTTAGGTGATTAACAAGTTAGCGTTACAGTTATTTTTTGTGCTAGAGTTTATATGCCACTGAGATATCTGAACAGTGAGTCTGGTTTGAAAGATAAAGCAAGGAGAGGGTCACGCATGGTGGGAGACATGTTCTTGTCAAGGTGACTCTTATCAAGGTTACAGCCATACCTTTTTGTATTTTCTTTTTCTTGAAATGAGTATTTTGAAAATATTATCCCACCTGGAAGAATCTGGTAATTGGTAAAAGGAAGGCCCGTCTGAGAAACAAAACACTGCTGCAAAGAATCTGACTTAGTATCATGACTTTTAATCATTTTTAATAAAGAATTTTATAGCTCATCAACGGGTAAGCCAGTCTATCATAAGAAGTTGTCTTTTTGTTCATTTTAGAAATGTCCCTGCTGTTATTGTGTGTATGCTTTTGAAAACTCAACACAGTTTAAATGAAAGAGGGCTGATGCTCTGTTCTCTTTCTCCTCCTCCTGTCCAAGTTCATTGTCTTTTCCCTAAAAGTCCCTCTCACAGTTTTACCAATTCCTTCCTGCAACCCACATTAATGAGTGTCATAGCTTAGAACAATCATATTTTCATATTAAATTTATAGTTCAGCTAATGTGATGGGATGATCTGCATGCCAGAATCTCTAGTTTCTTTTCCTTTCCTTTACGCAACTGCAGACTGGAACCAAATGCTCAGTCAAATATCTTTCTTATGTAACTAACTGGAGGTGAGTGTTTTCCGGTTGCTCTTTTCTCTCTCACCATTATTCTCTGTCTCCCTCTGTATTTATAGAACCAGCTTTAATTATAATTTACCAGGGTGCTGAGGGCACATCAGTGATTCTCCAGATGGCTCAAACCAACCCATGAGAGTACATTTCATTTCACATTTGATCTTAGAATAGCCAAAATGTTCCTAGCAAGCACTGACTAAGCAGTTGACCTGTCTATTTGCAGTTAGTTTCCATTTACCTGCCTTCTGATCACAAATACTAATATTCCTTGATATTATGGGCCCCCTGCACATCTCTCTATATTTTCCCCTTTTAGATTTTCCTTTATGCTTAAGCTGTGGATCAACAGGAGGGAAGCCTTCAGTTTAATGTATATATATATATATATATATATATATATATATATATATATATATATATATATATATTTCATTATTTAAACAAGCTTTTCTTTCCAACATATGTTACAGCTTCTGTAATGAAGGTCTTAAACTTAATGTCAAAGAGTGCTGGGTATTTATTCTAAAAGCATTTCTGAGAAAGTGAAAAGCATATCTATAAATAAATGAAGAGAAAAGAAAGATGGGGAAGAGAAAGGTATTATGTTTTACATGTTCTTCCATTTCCTCTAAACAAATTCCCTGCTGAAGTGTTTAAAATAGTTATATAATACCAATTAGACTACTGTAACCAAGAACTCATCCCATCAGTACAGATTCTGCATTTCTTTAATTCCAAAATAATAGCAAGTAAGTGCTCCAGAATGATCCTAAGAAAATAAGGCAGTGATGGTAAAGTGTTTATTAGAAATGGTAATTTGTGTATATATACATATATGTGTACATATATATTATATGTATACATTGTAGAGAGCAGTATAGGATAAAAGATTCTCATCCCATTGCCATTTCTGGTCTAAAACCAACTAAATAAAACAGAATAATATATTATTATAGGTGAAAATATTCTTTCTAAGTTTATTTGAACTGTCAAAATTTTTTTATTAGGCCAAATTAGAACTATGGAAATGGAAATACTATGACAATTCTAACAGAATTTAAGAATGTTAGGATGTTTATGTTCATTTGTAAGTAAACATAAAAGTTTTAGTTTTCAATACTATTCTGAGTATTCATGGTAATTCTACTCTACCATTTACTCACTTAGTTTTTCACCTGACTGCCTCCTGTGTCCAGCACTATGAATGTGTCTTGGGGGTAGGAGTAGGTAAGAGGAAAATTAAAGGAATGTTGAGAAAATTTCAGAGAGAGAGTATCAAATGAATGGGGAGATGAAGCAACCTGCTTCATATGGTGATTATCTTAGTTACTTCCTGGCATAAGAAGAGGGTCACAGTTGATGTAGATGGGGAAACAGAATGTAGATGGCTTTCTATGCCATACTCTGGAACTTGGATTTTTGTCCCTTTTCGGTAGGTAAATGGGAAAAATGATATAATTTGAGTGGGTGAGTATCACATATTATTGAATTTCCTTAGATATTCACAACAGCTGCAATGTGAAGGATGTCATGAGAGGGTGTGAAACTACAGACAAATACATATTAGGAGACCATAGCCATAGTCAAAGATGAGAAGGGCCTGAATTAAGACTAGAAAAGTAGTCATTTAAAAAGGTATAATTTACAAGACTTAGGGATAATTAAATACCAGAATTGAAAGAAAGTACAAGTCTAGGGTGACTCGGCTTTTTGGCTTGAACAGCTTGGTGAATTTCCAAAATGAGGACTGCAGGAGGAAAAGTAGGTTTGTGGAAGATGATGAGGTCAGTTTGGGACATGTTGTGAAACACGTCTCAGAGGCAGATAGTTGAGACTCATAAGTCTTAAGCTCAGGAAGGAGAAGCCTAAGATGGATAAAAAGATTTGTTTGTCAGATTTGAGAGTCATCAGCATAGGTGACTATTGAAACCCAGAGAGTTACAGCTTGCCCAGAGAGCCTCACTGGATGAAAAGGTCCCAATAGCAGAGCCCTGGAGAACACAAATACTTAAACCATTATTAGAAGAAGAGAAATTTAAAAAGAAAGATTTTTTAAATAGGAAAGAGGACTACGAGAAGAGAGTCATGATTCAGAAGGGAAGGGAAAAAACAATTTCAAAATTAAATAAGATGAGGACTGAATGATAACACTGTCTTTGCCCATAATTATGTCATTGGTAACTTTGCCAGAGCTAATTAGTATAGTAGATTGCAGAGGCTATGACCAGTAAAATTTAATATGCACCAATTTTATCAACAGATCAAGTCATCACTTCTAAAAATTATACAGAAATAAGTTATTCAAAAGAATAGTTCATTTAAAAATGAAAAAGTGTTTGCATATGCAACATTAAAAATTGATTTAGAAATTACATTTTCTAGAAGAAAATTCCTTCACTTAAAAAAAAATTCTGATTAATTATATTTTGGGAATATGAAGCCCCACCTTTGGCCATCATGGATCAACTGATGCAGGACTAGTTCTCCTGCTGTACACAACTAGAAAGCTAAACAAAATATATAAAATAATGTTTTCAGACACTGGACAGTAGGCAACATAAGGCAGTGTCTCTAAAGAAGGAAAACAAGAAAAAGGTAAGTCCTGTGATGACCTAGGCTTTCTGGCAATGGCAGAGGCAGAGGCAGGAAGATGAATCCTAATCAGAGAAGATTTGTAGAAGTTGAGGTGTTTGGAGTGGCAGGACAGAATAATGGAGAGAAGGGAGTACACATAGCACGAGCTCGAGAAAACTGCACAGGGCTATCCTTGAGACTTTGGTGTACTACAAAATTGTCCATGCCTAGGGACACTTTGCAAGGTTACAAGATAACTACCAGGGAACTATAAAGTCAACAACTATTGGAGCTTGCACAGGACTGGACTACATTTAAGTTCCAACCAATCAGAGTGAAGAGACTTCAATGCATACTCTGAATATTCAGTAGAGATCAGAGAAAGGCCATGACATAGGATAAGGCCTAACCTCACTGGACAGTAAAAGATGCTCTAGACCAGCCCAAACTAAGCTTAAAAACAAACATTGAAAAGATCTAGCCAATTCCCAAGTAAGTAGATTTCTGACCAAAACAAACTCAATACTCTTTAAAGGAAGACAATAAAATCCAGAGTGTCAACAATTAAACATTCAAAATGTCCAGCATCTGATTAAAAAATTACTAGATATGCAAAGAAGCAGGGAAACATGACCCATAACTATAAGAAAAATCAATCAATAGAAATAGGCCCAGAAATTACTGAGATAATGGGATCAGTAGACAAGGTCTTCAACGGTTTTATAAATACATTCAAGGATTTAAAGGATGAACAAAATGAGAAGAGAAATTGAAACTATTAAAACAATCAAATGGAATTTCTTGCATTGAAAAATGCAATAACTGAAATTAAAAATTCACTGGATGAACTTAAAATCAGATTAGATACTGCAGAAGATCACTGAACTTAAAAGCAGAACAATAGTTAGACTTTAAAGAGAAACACATTGAGATTTATACCAATAACTTTGATACTTTAGACGAAATGAAATTCCTTGAGAAACCTAAACTGCCAAAGCTGACATAAGAAAATCCAAATTGCTCTGTCGATTAAAAAAATTAAAGAAATTGAAATCTCAATTTAAAACCTTCTCACAAAAACAAACAAAAAAAATGTAGGTATGGATGGCTTCACAAAATTTTACCCAATCGTACAGATGTTCTTTAAGAAAATAGAATAGGCAACACTTCTCAACAATTACAAGACAGTAAGAATCATTTCAACACAGACTTACACCAGTTCTTAAGAAGAGGAGATCTTGGGAATTCCCTGGTGGTCCAGTGGTTAGGACTCTGTGCTTCCACTGTAGGGGGCACGGGTTGATCCCTGGTCAGGAACTAAGATCCTGCATGCTCCGTGGTGTGGCAGGGGTGGGGCGCAGGGGTGGAGGAAGAAGAGATCTTTTCTGGATATTATGATGAGGAATAGCGCTATAGAGAACCTGAGAGTTAAACCTATATTTAAAGGATTTCAATAGGTGGGGAAAGAGTCATTCTAACTTGGGGGAATGACATAATATAAGAAGCAAGGAAGCATATGTGCGTGGAACAGTTAGTACAATATGACGATATCATTTGGGTTCATTTCAGAGACTTTTAGGGCTGGGCTTAAAACATAGATGATGTCATAACCATGGACCCACTTCAGTTCCAAGTGAGAGAGTTTGGATTTTATTCCATAAGTATTTGCTAAGTCAATGAAAGTTTCTGAGCATGAGAGTGGCACAAACAGAAAGTCTGAAATCTTGATCTCATAAAAGCTATTTGGACTGGAGGGAAGAAAGTTCAGTGACAGAGAAAATAGAAAAAATCCTGCAATGGCTTGGTATGGTTCTTTGGGAGTGGAAAGAAAGACACAGTGCCCAGAGGAACCTCAGGGTAGATTCAATGGACAGTAGCCACAAAACTAATCACATTTTCTAAATACTAAGATTAAAAATATATAAGCTACTGCAGACTATACTTTCTAAGCTCAAACAGAACCTCAAATGGGGTGGAATTTTACTAGTAAAACCTTACCTATATGAGAAGATAAATATTATTTCCATTTATGTTATGTTCTTGGTCTTGGATATATAAGTTCCATTTATGCCTAGCTTCATGAAAAATTATATTTTAGGGAAGAGTCATGAAGCTCTCTCCCACAATTTTTAAACATGAAGCTAGTTTCAAGTAAATTTATAATGGGAAGCAACTGACTTATATACACTGTACGTTCACCAGATTTTAATTGATTCTAGGGAGTCTGATGATTTGAAAATGATCAAGGCTGATTAAGTGAGATATATTTGATGTCATCCCTAGTTTTATTTTTTTTGCTCTCAACATGGAATTTGACTAATGCATTTTTCTCTCCTCAATTAACCAAAGTTCATGTACACAAATCTCTGAGGTAGCTTCTAATCCCCTGTGTTTCTCTAGTGAATGTTGTCTAGGGACTAAGGCAGACAAGAATTTGATATGTTGTGATTTAGCAGCAGTAAATAAACCACAGTAGAGAAAGCAGCAATTAACATTGTGAATCTGTTAATACCACAATTGATATAAAAGAATTTTTATGACAACCAGTCTGGAGAAAAACTCGCTATTTCCATGCTAGTTTTCTTCAAACAAAAATCAAAACAAACAAAAAGTGCTTAATAAATAAATCGTTAAGACATGCAGGACTTTTTGAATATTTTAAGAGTTTGTTTGTTTGGCTGAATATAGAGAACATTCACTCGCCCATTTGTCCATTTATTCACCAAGCATATGTTGAACATTGCTCTCTCTTGGACACTGCAGTGGTTTGAAGTGAGTGAGATCCAGAGTCCGCCACAAAGGGAAGAACAACATGTACTCATATGACTCCAAAAAATTACTATAGGCAATACTACAAGCAAAAGCTTCCCTTAAAACATTTCTCTTTGCTTGCAAACAATGATTCTCAAACATCGTGGAAACGAAAGACTGCAGAAAATCCTAAAGTTTCTGTTTTACTACTCACATCAAGCCTTATAAATTTTAAATATTTTCCCTGCCTGGTGCAAACGTCCTCTCCTTAAGAATTAATATTGCACAAAGCTAGTGAGCATTTACTGTCTGACAGATAAGATTGTGGTAAGACCTGCCCCTTCCCTGGAAAAATTCACAGTTAATGGTTGGACACCTCCTATTTGCACTGGAGCCCTTGGAAGCCAAGTGGGGAGGGTTATGAAAGCACCAGATGCTTAGCCTGAGGCAGGAGAGGGAATGGCCAATGGACATCCCACAAGGAGTTCTCAGTGCGGAGAGGGAGGTAGACATGTCATACAGGATTATACTGTTGCGTGGCACGTGTTCTAAGAGAGATGTGTGCGTGAGTCAAAGAAGGTTCACAGGAAGGCTGAATGACTTTACCAGGGTGGGGAGTGAGGTCAGAGAAAAGACATGTCTGAGGAGACAGCGCCTAAAGAACAGGTGGATCACCAGGCAGCAAAGGGGTTACAGTTGATTTCCAAAGTGCTCAAAAGGGTAAAATGCTCCAAGCATTTTAAATAAGGAATAAAACATTTTATTTTACTATTAAAGATAAAATATTTCAAGAAATTATCCAAATAACTGATAAAAGACTCTTTTCTGCCATGAGTTTGAATTGATAACAGACCACCCACAAGGCACCAAGAGTAATGAGAAATGGGGGGAGAGGACCTCTCTGCAGGAGAGAGCAATTAATGAGCTCCTGTCAGGCAGTACTGTTTTTTGCTTACATCTTTTCATTGAGTTTTCAAAACAACGCTGTCTGGTATTTTGCCCATTTACAGATGAGAAAACAGAGAGAATATCTGTCATCAGTAAGAGGTAAATCTAAAATCTGAATCCAGAGAAGTTTGTTTCCAAAGTTCATGCTCTTTATTAGAGGGCATTGTTTGCTTCATTCACCCTGACCTTTTCACTCGAACCTCTTCAGGAAATACAGATATGAAAGTTCCATCAAAGACCTAAAAGAGCTTCCTGTACCAGTGCCCGGCAAACCCTTGCTCAGTGTTGGACAGTGGAACATTGGGAGGAAAGAGTCAGGGGATTACCAAGTCTCTCTTCCTCCTGCATTCTCTTGGTCTTGGTAAGAGTTGGAGCAAGGTGTTCCTTTTGCTGCTGTATGTCTTCAGCTCTGGAGATCTGGATAAGAGAGGACCAGGGAGGACAAAGGAAAAGGGGCTACTTAGGACTCGGGTATGCATAAGGCTTTAAGAGAAAGGGGAAAAGATCCTGGGATTTCTATATTGCCCAACTGAGTTCTCTAGGGCAGAAGGTAAAGAAAGTCTCAAAGCAAAAGCCCCAGGTAGGAGAAAGTCTGAATTTACTGATATTAGCACCTAAGCACAATTGTAGTTGGCTGGATAAAGCACAGGTCTCGTAGAGCTGAGGGTTCCATGGTGTACATCATCAGAGGGAGGGACTGTTGCAGCAGCAGAGACACATGCAGCCAGTCTTCCCAATCCTTCCTAGCATTCTAAAGAGAACTAGAATAATGGAAAGTTCACGTCTTTGGAAAGGAGACCTACCCAGCTGGAACATCAGAAGGGAGAAGGAAAAGTGTGCATCGGAACCAGTACTGAGCAGAGATCCAAAGAAGTGGTAAATGTCAAGGAAATTCATGAGAGTGATGCCCATCTGCCCATCCCTAGGTTAAGGGTAGATTGTTTTCATTCCCTCTGATCTGGGCTCTTACTCTCCTTTCTCCAGCATTCTCCTCCCTCTCCTCTTAACCAGGACCAGGATTCTGCTCTGAAGTCTTCAACAGCTTCTTTTTGCTTACAGAATGAGCCAGGCTCTACAATGTGGCACATTCAGTATGCTCTACAGTGTGGCACAACTTCTTTTTCCTAACTGGTCTTCTACTCTTACTACAGGAACTCTCTACCACATTAAATTTGTATGTGTCCCATTCCTAAACAATTTTTCTCCTATCCCACCTTCATGTTTTTTCTCTCTGTATTACCTCTATGCAAATGCTTCTCTTTCATTTCCCACTCTCTTTTTCTCTCTGAACCTTATTCACAGTATGGAGCACACAAAAGTTGTCCCATGGAACCTGCAGTGGGGTTACACATTATGCCTTATCTCCTTTATATTTTGTAAACTCTCGAAGGCCAATAAAATATCCATATAACCCATTATTCCAGGGCATAATTCCTTGTACATAGTAGGCAGTTAATATATAACTCATAAATGAAAATATTAGAAAGAAATAATGACTAGATTAACTAAGTGAGCTGAAAGGGTCATTTGCCAGCATCTAGTCCAATGCCTTCCTTTTAGCGATGAGAAACTGAATCCCAAGGAAGTTAATGATCTCGATCTGCACAATAACTAGCTGAGCCACAGCCAGGACCAAGAGTAATAGCTAACCTCATTTGATTACCTACCATGTATCAGGCTCAGCTATAAGACTTTACCTGTTTTAACTTTTTCAAACTTTTAACAATAATATGAGGTACTTAATAGCTCATTTGATAGGAAAATAGAGTCACACAAAGATTGAGTAATACATGCCAATCAAATAGCTTTGTAAATAGCAGAATAAAGATTTGACCACACAGACTTATTCCATAGTACTGGTATTTAACCATGACTCCACTCAATTGAACCTCTGTTAATCTAGCCCCCATTCTTCTATGCCATTCCATCTCCATTTGTTAGCTCAGTAGGGCATAAAGATATTGCCTGACCCAGGTTCTTGCTATAAAATGAAAGGCTTGGAAAGATCACACCCATATAGGCATTCACTGGTATCACTGATAAACCTAATTAAAACATGAGGTTGGACGAGGGGTAAGAGTAAGATGCGGAGATCATCTTCCTCCCCACAGATACACCAGAAATACATCTACACGTGGAACAACTCCTACAGAACACCTACTGAACGCTGGCAGAAGACCTCAGACCTCCCCAAAGGCAAGAAACTTCCCACGTACCTGGGTAGGGCAAAAGAAAAAAGAATAAACAGAGACAAAAGGATAGGGACGGGACCTGCACCAGTGGGAGGGAACTGTGAAGGAGGAAAGGTTTCCACACACTAGGAAGCCCTGTTGCGGGCGGGGACTGCGGGTGGCGGAGGGGGAAAGCTTCGGAGCCCCGGAGAAGAGCACAGCAACAGGGGTGCGGAGGGCAAAGCGGAGAGATTCCCGCACACCGGATCAGGGCCGACCGGCACTCACCAGCCCGAGAGGCTCGTCTGCTCCCCCGCCGGGGCGGGCAGGGCTGGGAGCTGAGGCTCGGGCTTCGGGCTTCGGTAGGATCCCAGGGGGAGGACTGGGGTTGGAGGCATGAACACAGCCTGAAGGGGTTAGTGCACCACGGCTAGCCGAGAGGGAATCCGGGAAAAGGTCTGGACCTGCCGAAGAGGCAAGCGACTTTCTCTTCCCCCTTTGTTTCCTGGTGCGCGAGGAGAGGGTTTTAAGAGCGCTGCATAAAGGAGCTCCAGAGACGGGCGCGAGCCGTGGCTAAAAGCGCGGACCCCAGAGACGGACATGAGACGCTAAGGCTACTGCTGCCGCCACCAAGGAGCCTGTGTGCGAGCACAGGTCACTATCCACACCCCCCTTCCGGGGAGCCTGTGCAGCCCGCCACTGCCAGGGTCCCGGGATCCAGGGACAACTTCCCCAGGAGAGCGCACGGCGGGCCTCAGGTTGGTGCAATGTCACACCGGCCTCTGCCGCCACAGGCCCGCCCCGCACTCCGTACCCCTCCCTCCCCCCCGGCCTGAGTGAGCCAGAGCCCCCGAATCAGCAGCTCCTTTAACCCCGTCCTGTCTGAGCGAAGAACACACTCCCTCCGCTGACCTACACACAGAGGCGGGGCCAAATCCAAAGCTGAGCCCCTGGGAGCTGTGCGAACAAAGAAGAGAAAGGGAAATCCCTCCCAGCAGCCTCAGAAGCAGCGGATTAAAGCTCCACAATCAACTTGATGTACCTGCATCTGTGGAATACATGAATAGACAACGAATCATCCCAAATTAGGGAGGTGGACTTTGAGAGCAAGATTTATGATTTTTTCCCCTTTTCCTCTTTTTCTGAGTGTACGTGTATGCTTCTGTGTCAGAGTTTGTCTGTATAGCTTTGTTTCCACCATTTGTCCTAGGGTTCTATCCGTCCATTTTTTTGGTTTTCTTTTTTTCTTTAAAAAATTTTATCTTTATTTTATCTTCTTTCTTTCTTTCCTTCCCTCCTTCCTTTCTTTTTTCTTTCCTTCCTTCCTTCTTTCTTTCTTTCCTTTTCTTTCATTTTCTCCCATTTATTCTCAGCCGTGTGGATGAAAGGCTCTTGGTGCTCCAGCCAGGAGTCAGTGCTGTGCCTCTGAGGTGAGAGAGCCAACTTCAGTACACTGGTCCACAAGAGACCTCCCAGCTCCACATAATATCAAACGGTGAAAATCTCCCAGAGATCTCCATCTCAACACCAGCACCCAGCTTCACTCAACGACCAGCAAGCTACAGTGCTGGACACCCTATGCCAAACAACTAGCAAGACAGGAGAACAACCCCACCCATTAGCACAGAGGCTACCTAAAATAATAATAAGTCCACAGACACCCCAAAACACACCACCAGATGTGGACCTGCCCACCAGAAAGACAAGATCCAGCCTCATCCACCAGAACACAGGCACTAGTCCCCTCCACCAGGGAGCCTACACAACCCAATGAACCAACTTTAGCCACTGGGGACAGACACCAAAAACAACGGGAACTATGAACCTGCAACCTGCAAAAACGAGACCCCAAACACAGTAAGATAAGCAAAATGAGAAGACAGAAAAACACACAGCAGATGAAGGAGCACGATAAAAACCCACCAGACCTAACAAATGAAGAGGAAATAGGCAGTCTACCTGAAAAAAAATTCAGAATAATGATAGTAAAGATGGTCCAAAATCTTGGAAATAGAATAGAGAAAATGCAAGAAACATTTAACAAGGACCTAGAAGAACTAAAGATGAAACAAACAACGATGAACAACACAATAAATGAAATTTAAAATACTCTAGATGGGATCAATAGCAGAATAACTGAGGCAGAAGAACAGATAAGTGACCTGGAAGATAAAATAGTGGAAATAACTACTGCAGAGCAGAATAAAGAAAAAAGAATGAAAAGACCTGAGGACAGTCTCAGAGACCTCTGGGACAACATTAACCACAACAACATTCGAATTACAGGGGTTCCAGAAGAAGAAGAGAAAAAGAAAGTGACTGAGAAAATATCTGAAGAGATTATAGCTGAAAACTTCCCTAATATGGGAAAGGAAATAGTTAATCAAGTCCAGGAAGCACACAGAGTCCCATACAGGATAAATCCAAGGAGAAATACTCCAAGACAAATATTAATCAAACTGTCAAAAATTAAATACAAACAAAACGTATTAAAAGCAGCAAGGGAAAAACAACAAATAACACACAAAGGAATCCCCATAAGGTTAACAGCTGAAATTTCAGCAGAAACTCTGCAAGCCAGAAGGGACTTTCAGGACATATTTAAAGTGATGAAGGAGAAAAACCTGCAACCAAGATTACTCTACCAAGCAAGGATCTCATTCAGATTTGATGGAGAAATTAAAACCTTCACAGACAAGCAAAAGCTGAGAGAGTTCAGCACCACCAAACCAGCTTTACAACAAATGCTAAAGGAACTTCTCTAGGCAAGAAACACAAGAGAAGGAAAAGACCTACAATAACAAACCCAAAACAATTAAAAAAATGGGAACAGGAACATACATATCGATAATTACCTTAAATGTAAATGTACTAAATGCTCCCACCAAAAGACACAGATTGGCTGAATGGATACAAAAACAAGACCCATATATACACTGTCTACAAACCCACTTCAGACCTAGAGACACATACAGACTGAAAGTAAGGGGATGGAAAAAGATATTCCATGCAAATGGAAACCAAAAGAAAGCTGGAGTAGCAATTCTTGTATCAGACAAAATAGACTTTAAAATAAAGACTATTATAAGAGACAAAGAAGGACACTACATATGAACAAGGGATCGATCCAAGAAGAAGATATAACAATTGTAAATATTTATCCACCCAACACAGGAGCACCTCAATACATAAGGCAAATGCTAACAGCCATAAAAGGAGAAATTGACAGTAACGCAATCATAGTAGGGGACTTTGACATCCCACTTTCACCAATGGACTGATCATCCAAAATGAAAATAAATAAGGAAACACAAGCTTTAAATGATACCTTAGACAAGACGGACTTAATTGATATTTATAGGACATGCCATCCAAAAACAACAGAATATACATTTTTCTCATGTGCTCATGGAACATTCTCCAAGATAGATCATATCTTGGATCACAAATCAAGGCTTGGTAAATTTAAGAAAACTGAAATTGTATCAAGTATCTTTTCCGACCACAACGCTATGAGACTAGATATCAGTAACAGGAAAAGATCTGTAAAAAATACAAACACATGGAGGCTAAACAATACACTACTTAATAACGAAGTGATCACTGAAGAAATCAAAGAGGAAATAAAAAAATACCTAGAAACAAATGACAGTGGAGACACGACGACCCAAAACCTATGGGATTCAGCAAAAGCAGTTCTAAGAGGGAAGTTTATAGCAATAAAATCCTATCTTAAGAAACAGGACACATCTCTAATGAACAACCTAACCTTGCACTTAAAGCAATTAGAGAAAAAAGAACAAAAAAACCCCCAAAGTTAGCAGAAGATATCATAAAGATCAGATCAGAAATAAATGAAAAAGAAATGAAGGAAACGATAGCAAAGATCAATAAAACTAAAAGCTGGCTCTTTGAGAAAATAAACAAAATTGATAAACCATTAGCCAGACTCATCAAGAAAAAAAGGGAGAAGACTCAAATCAATAGAATTAGAAATGAAAAAGGAGAAGTAACAACTGACACTGCAGAAATACAAAATATCATGAGAGATTACTACAAGCAACTCTATGCCAAAAAAATGGACAACCTGAAGAAATGGACAAATTCTTACAAATGCACAACTTGCCAAGACTGAATCAGGAAGAAATAGAAAATATGAACAGACCAATCACAAGCACTGAAATTGAAACTGTGATTAAAAATCTTCCAACAAACAAAAGCCCAGGACCAGATGGCTTCACAGGCAAACTCTATCAAACATTTAGAGAAGAGCTAAAACCTATCCTTCTCAAACTCTTCCAAAATATAACAGAGGGAGGAACACTCCCAAACTCATTCTACGAGGCCACAATCACTGTGATACCAAAATCAGACAAGGATTTCACAAAGAAAGAAAACTACAGGCCAATATCACTGATGAACATAGATGCAAAAATCCTCAACAAAATACTAGCAAACAGAATCCAACAGCACATTAAAAGGATCATACACCATGATCAAGTGGGGTTTATTCCAGGAATGCAAGGATTCTTCACTACACTCAAATCAATCAACGTGATACACCATATTAACAAATTGAAGGAGAAAAACCATATGATCATCTCAATAGATGCAGAGAAAGCTTTCGACAAAATTCAACACCGTTTATGATAAAAACCCTGCAGAAAGTAGGCATAGAGGGAACTTTCCTCAACATAATAAAGGCCATATATGACAAACCCACAGCCAACATCGTCCTCAATGGTGAAAAACTGAAAGCATTTCCACTAAGATCAGGAACAAGACAAGGTTGCCCACTCTCACCACTCTTATTCAACATAGTTTTGGAAGTTTTAGCCACAGCAATCAGAGAAGAAAAGGAAATAAAAGGAATCCAAATCGGAAAAGAAGAAGTAAAGCTGTCACTGTTTGCAGATGACATGATCCTATACATAGAGAATCCTAAAGATGCTACCAGAAAACTACTAGAGCTAATCAATGAATTTGGTAAAGTAGCAGGATACCAAATTAATGCACAGAAATCTCTGGCATTCCTATACACTAATGATGAAAAATCTGAAAGAGAAATCAAGAAAACACTCCCATTTACCACTGCAACAAAAAGAATTAAATATCTAGGAATAAACCTACCTAAGGAGACAAAAGACCTGTATGCAGAAAATTATAAGACACTGATGAAAGAAATTAAAGATGATACAAATAGAAGGAGAGATATACCCTGTTCTTGCATTGGAAGAATCAACATTGTGAAAATGACTCTATTACCCAAAGCAACCTATACATTCAATGCAATCCCTATCAAACTACCACTGGCAGTTTTCACAGAACTAGAACAAAAGCTTTCACAATTTGTATGGGAACACAAAAGACCCCGAATAGCCAAAGCAATCTTAAGAACGAAAAACGGAGCTGGAGGAATCAGGCTCCCTGACTTCAGACTATACTACAAAGCTACAGTAATCAAGACAGTATGATACTGGCACAAAAACAGAAAAATAGATCAATGGAACAGGACAGAAAGCCCAGAGATAAACCCACGCACATACGGTCACCTTATCTTTGATAAAGGAGGCAGGAATGTACGGTGGAGAAAGGACAGCCTCTTCAATAAGTGGTGCTGGGAAAACTGGACAGGTACATATAAAAGTATGAGATTAGATCACTCCCTAACACCATACACAAAAATAAGCTCAAAATGGATTAAAGACCAGAAACGATCAAACTATCAAACTCTTAGAGGAAAACATAGGCCGAACACTCTATGACATAAATCACAGCACGATCCTTTTTGACCCACCTCCTAGAGAAATGGAAATAAAAACAAAAATAAACAAATGGGACCTAATGAAGCTTCAAAGCTTTTGCACAGCAAAGGAAACCATAAACAAGACGAAAAGACAACCCTCAGAATGGGAGAAAATATTTTCAAATGAAGCAACTGACAAAGGATTAATCTCCAAAATTTATTAGCAGCTCATGCAGCTTAATAACAAAAAAACAAACAACCCAATCCAAAAATGGGCAGAAGACCTAAACAGACATTTCTCCAAAGAAGATATACAGACTGCCAACAAACACATGAAAGAATGCTCAACATCATTCATCATTAGAGAAATGCAAATCAAAACTACAATGAGATATCATCTCACACCAGTCAAAATGGCCATCATCAGAAAATCTACAAACAACAAATACTGGAGAGGGTGTGGAGAAAAGGGAACACTCTTGCACTGCTGGTGGGAATGTGAACTGGTATAGCCACTATAGAGAACAGTATGGAGGTTC
Source organism: Orcinus orca (assembly GCF_937001465.1). NCBI lineage: Eukaryota > Metazoa > Chordata > Mammalia > Artiodactyla > Delphinidae > Orcinus > Orcinus orca. Next base: position 18,152,797 of record NC_064570.1, on the reverse strand, counting down.
CTTAAAAACTACAAATAGAACTACCATATGACCCAGCAATCCCACTACTGGGCATATACCCTGAAAAAACCATAATTCAAAAAGAGTCATGTACCAAAATGTTCATTGCAGCTCTATTTACAATAGCCCGGAGATGGAAACAACCTAAGTGTCCATCATCTGCTGAATGGATAAAGAAGATGTGGCACATATATACAATGGAATATTACTCAGCCATAAAAAGAAACGAAATTGAGCTATTTGTAATGAGGTAGATGGACCTAGAGTCTGTCATACAGAGTGAAGTAAGTCAGAAAGAGAAAGACAAATACTGTATGCTAACACATATATATGGAATTTAAGAAAAAAAAATGTCATGAAGAACCTAGGGGTAAGACAGGAATAAAGACACAGACCTACTAGAGCATGGACTTGAGGATATGGGGAGGGGGAAGGGTAAGCTGTGACAAAGCGAGAGAGTGGCATGGACATATATACACTACCAAACGTAAGGTAGATAGCTAGTGGGAAGCAGCCGCATAGCACAGGGAGATCAGCTCGGTGCTTTGTGACCGCCTGGAGGGGTGGGATAAGGAGGGTGGGAGGGAGGGAGACGCAAGAGGGAAGAGATATGGGAACATATGTATATGTATAACTGATTCACTTTGTTATAAAGCAGAAACTAACACACCATTGTAAAGCAGTTATACTCAAATAAAGATGTAAAAACAAACAAACAAAAAAACATGAGGTTAGTTCAGTCTAACAAGTAATGTGATTCCAGGTGAGAAATGAAGTATAGACCTTACTTAACAGATTCAGTTGTTTAGTCTCTGCTATTTAGTCTTCCTCACAGTAGGTAATACACAGATGCATCCTTTGCCAGGACATGACCTGTGCTATTTTATTGTTATCTACATAAAAGGGAAAACAAATTATACTATATTGGTAGTGCCTGTGGAGGTGCTGGGGGTTATGTTTTTGTTGTTGATGATAATGGTGGTGGTAACAATATCTCAATTCCAAATTTTTTCTGTGTATGAGTATGGTTATTTTCTAGAGCTTCAGAAACTAAAGCCTGTCTCAAGCAAGACAATTTTGAATTGTTTTATGCTTAGGTTTCCCTGCTAATTAGATTGCAGTTTATAATTTATTATAGTGTTCCTTTTTCTCATTTACTGTATTTTTGTGTGAGCTATTTCCATATTAGAATTTTGAAACTTTCTCAAGGAAATATAAACCTTGCCTTTCTGTTAATTATAAGAGCAACTGTGACCACAAGATAATTCTGGAAAGGCAATTAAGCAGTGTTTCAATTTTCTCCAGATTTGTACATTTGTAGTTAAAATCCACAAGTCTTGGAGGTTATCCTATCCAGACCCCAACTCATTGGGAAAATCCTCACAGCATCTTCTTTAGATGGCACCCTCTGCTATCCCAGTGCAGCTCAAGAGATTCTCTAAAAATACAAACTTGCTCCTGTTTCTCCACTTACAGCCCTTCTGTGTTTTCCCGTCCACCATCCTTAACCTGGCTTACCTCTTCATGCTTGGACCCTTTCTACCCTCCAGCTGCATCTTGCACCACCTCAGGTCTTAGCAATCAACACACCACCATGCTGTAATTTTTGCAATTGAAAATCTAGAGAAAAAAATCCAATATTTCTTCCTCATGACCATCCCTCAAATATTTAACTGCAGCTATTGGGTATTACCAAGTTTTCTATTTTCCAGGTTAATTTCTCTGAGTCTGGACATTCTTCAATAATTATGACCTAATTTGTCCATGTCATATGACTGCAGAGTCATTATATAAATTATCCTCAAAAACTGATAGAAAGTACAGGAGGTTCCTCAGACTTTCTCTTTCTTTTTCTTTTTTAAGTTTTCTAACAGGGAAAATGTCTGTTCTGGGGTCATATATGTGATTTCAAGGCTTAATACTTTCAAAAAGGATTATAAGAATATTTTTGGATGAAAAAGAGCTAACATGGATTCACCAAGAATATGTATATCTGATTAAACTAAATCCAATATTTTGATATGGTCTGTTCTGTTCAGAGAACAATGAACTTTTACTTTCCTTATTCTGGGCACTAAGTTTTATTTATTCAAAACTAAATTTCATAAGCCTTTTCATCATCCACATCCACTCAATTTGCACTGGCCAACTAAAATCTTACATTAATTTTCATTAAAGTTCCCCAAATTCGTACTTTGCATTTATTGTTTTAAACATAGATGTGGTAATACATATTCATTTCTGTTGCATCACATCTCATTAATTTTAACTCATTATTTTACCCTATTGAGGTGTTCATCTTTTGAAATCCCATGTTTATATCATTCAAAATTTGAATGAGTTGGCTGTCTTTGTCATCATTCAAGTTATGGATAAAAAAGGTAAAAAACATATACTTAGCAGGTACCTGGAAACCTTGGGCCCAGGAGCCAATTCTTGCTAGGGACACAGGCCCGGGCAGCCACCGGAAGCTAAGGATACAGCATTACATTTAGTCTTCATGCCTCCATAGGCTCCTCTTGGCTGTGACAATTTTGCATACTTTCCTCACTTTTGATGACCTGGACGATGTTGAGGAGTACTGCCCTGTTCTACAGCCTCACAGTCTTCGGCTTCAGTTGGCAGAAAGGAAAAGAGACAGTGGAGCAGCTACTTCAGATTCATAAAAACCACAGCTTAGAGCTGTGTGGGTGACAGGGTCTTGGTGCTCTGGCAGGCTGTCAGACCAGAGCCTGTGAGGTGGGAGAGCCAAGTTCAGGACATTGGTCCACCAGCGACCTCCCAGCCCTACATAATATCAATCTGCGAGAGCTCTCCCAGAGACCTCCATATCAACCCTAACACCCAGCTCCACACAACGACCAGCAAGCTCCAGTGCTGGACTCCCCATGCCAAACAATTAGCAAGACAGGAACACAACCCCACCCATTAGCAGAGAGGCTGCCTAAAATCATAATAAGTCCACAGACACCCCAAAACACACCACCAGATGTGGACCTGCCCACCAGAAAGACAAGATCCAGCCTCATCTACCAGAACACAGGCACCAGTCCCCTCTGCCAGAAAGCCTGCACAACCTACTGAACCAACCTCACCTACTGGGGGCAGACACCAAAAACAACGGGAGCTACAAACCTGCAGCCTGTGAAAAGGAGACCCCAAACACAGTAAGTTAAGCAAAATAAGAAGACAGAGAAATATGCAGCAGATGAAGGAGCAAAGTAAAAACCCATAAGAACAAACAAATGAAGAGGATTCAGGCAGTCTACCTGAAAAAGAACTCAGAGTAATGAGAGTAAAGATGATCCAAAATCTTGGAAATAGAATACAGAAAATGCAAGAAACATTTAACAAGGACCTAGAAGAACTAAAGAGCAAATAAACAAGGTTGAACAACACAATAAATGGAATTTAAATTTCGCTAAAAGGAATCAATAGCAGAATAACTGAGGCAGAAGAACGGATAAGTGACCTGAAAGATAAAATAGTGGAAATAACTACCACAGAGCAAAATAAAGAAAAAAGAATAAAAAGAATCGAGAACGGTCTCAGAGACCTCTGGGAAATTAAACACATGAACATTTGAATTATAGGGACCACAGAAGAAGAGGAGAAAAAGAAATGGACTAAGAAAATATTATAGTTGAAAACGTCCCTAATATGGGAAAGGAAACAGTCAATCAAGTCCAGGAAGTGCAGAGAGTCCCATACAGGATAAATCCAAGGAGAAACACTCCAAGAAATATATTAATCAAAGTATAAAAATTAAATACAAAGAAAAAATATTAAAAGCAGCAAGGGAAAGCAACAAATAACATAAAAGGGAATCCCCATAAGGTTAATAGCTGATCTTTCTGCAGAAATTCTGCAAGCCAGAAGGGAGTAGCAGGACATATTTAAAGTCATGAAAGGGAAAAAACTGAAACCAAGATTACACTACCCACCAAGGACCTCATTCAGATGCAATGGAGAAATTAAAACATTTACAGACAAGCAAAAGCTAAGAGAATTCAGCATCACCAAACCAGCTTTACAACAAATGCTAAAGGAACTTCTCTAGGCAGGAAACACAAGAGAAGGAAAAACCTACAATAACAAACAAAAACCAATTAAGAAAATGGGAATAGGAACATATATATCGATAATTACCTTAAATGTAAATGCATTAAAAGCTCCAACCAAAAGCACAGACTGGCTGAATGGATACAAAAACAAGACCTGTATATATACTGTCTATAAGAGACCCACTTCAGACATAGGGACACATACAGACTGAAAATGAGGGGATGGAAAAAGATATTCCATGCAAATGGAAATCAAAAGAAAGCTGCAGTGGCAATTCTCATAACAGACAAAATAGACTTTAAAATAAAGACTCTTAAAAGAGACAAGGACACTACATAATGATCAATGGATCAATCCAAGAAGAAGATATAACAATTATAAATATTTATGCACCCAACATAGGAGCACCTCAATACATAAGGCAAATGCTAAAAAGAGGAAATCAACAGTAACACAATTAGAGTAGGGAACTTTAACACCCCACTTTCACCAATGGACAGATCATCCAAAATGAAAATAAATAAGGAAACACAAGCTTTACACGACACATTAAACAAGATAAACTTAACTGATATTTATAGGACATTCCATCCAAAAACAAAAGAATACACTTTCTTCTCAAGTGCTCATGGAACATTCTCCAGGATAGATCATATCTTGGGTCACAAATCAAGCCTTGGTAAATTTAAGAAAACTGAAATTGTATCAATTATCTTTTCCGACCACAACACTATGAGACTAGATATCAATTACAGGAAAAAATCTGTAAAAACTACAAACACATGTAGGGTAAACAATACACTACTTAATAACCAACAGATCACAGAAGAAATCAAAGAGGAAATAAAAAAATACCTGGAAACAAATGACAATGAAAACATGACGACCCAAAACCTATGCGATGCAGCAAAAGCAGTTCTAAGAGGGAAGCTTATAGCAATGCAGTCCTACCTCAAGAAACAAGAAACATCTCAAATAAACAATGTAATTTTACACCTAAAGCAATTAGAGAAAGAAGAAAAAAAAACCCCAAAAGTTAGCAGAAGGAAAGAAATCATAAAGATCAGATCAGAAATAAATGAAAAAGAAATGAAGGAAACAATAGCAAAGATCAATAAAACTAAAAGCTGGTTCTTTGTGAAGATAAACAAAATTGATAAACCATTAGCCAGACTCATCAAGAAGAAAAGGGAGAAGACTCAAATCAATAGAATTAGAAACGAAAACAGAGAAGTAACAACTGACACTGCAGAAATACAAAGGATCATGAGAGATTACTACAAGCAACTACATGTCAATACAATGGACAACCTGGGAGAAATGGAAAACTTCTTAAAAAGCACAACCTTCTGAGACTGAACCAAGAAGAAATAGAAAATATAAACAGACCAATCACAAGCACTGAAATTGAAACTGTGATTAAAAATCTTCCAACAAACAAAAGCCCAGGACCACATGGATTCACAGGCGAATTCTATCAAACATTTAGAGAAGAGCTAAAACCTATCCTTCTCAAAATCTTCCAAAATATAACAGAGGGAGGAACACTCCTAAACTCATTCTACGAGGCCACCATCACCCTGATACCAAAGCCAAAGATGTTACAAAAAAAGAAAACTACAGACCAATATCACTGATGAACACAGATGCAAACAAAATAGCAAACAGAATCCAACAGCACATTAAAAGGATCATACAATGATCCTTGATCATACAATGATCAAGTGGGGTTTGTCTCAGGAATGAAAGGATTCTTCAATATACGCAAATCAATCAATGTGATACACCATATTAACAAATTGAAGGAGAAAAACCATATGGTAACCTCAATAGATGCAGAAAAAGCTTTTGACAGAATTCAACACCCATTATGATAAAAACCCTCCAGAAAGTAGGCATAGAGGGGAACTTACCTCAACATAATAAAGGCCATATATGACAAACCCACAGCCAACATCGTTCTCAATGCTGAAAAGCTGAAACCTTTTCCATTAAGATCAGGAACAAGACAAGGTTGCTCACTCTCACCACTATTATTCAACATAGTTTTGGAAGTTTTTGCCACAACAGTCAGAGAAGAAAAAGAAATAAAAGGAATCCAAATCAGAAGAGAAGAAGTAAAGCTGTCACTGTTTGCAGATGACATGATACTATACATAGAGAATTCTAAAGATGCTACCAAAAAACTACTAGAGCTAATCAATGAATTCGGTAAAGTAGCAGGATACAAAATTAATGTACAGAAATCTCTTGCATTCCTATATGCTAGTGATGAAAAATCTGAAAGAGAATTTAAGGACACACCCCCATTTACCATTGCAACAAAAAGAATAAAATACCTAAGAATAAACCTACCTAAGGAGACAAAAGACCTGTATGCAAAAAACTGTAAGACACTGATTAAAGAAATTAAAGATGATACAAACAGATAGAGAGATATACCATGTTCTTGGATTGGAAGAATCAACATTGTGTAAATGACCATACTACCCAAAGCAATCTACAGATTCAATGTAATCCCTATCAAACTACCAATGCATTTTTCACAGAACTAGAACAAAAATTTCACAATTTGTATGGAAACACAAGAAACCCCAAATAGCCAAAGCAATCTTGAGAAAGAAAAATGAAGTTGGAGGAATCAGGCTCCCTGACTTCAGACTATACTACAAAGCTACAGTAATCAAGACAGTATGGTACTGGCACAAAAACAGAACTATAGATGAATGGAACAGGATAGAAAGCCCAGAGATATACCCATGCACATATGATCACCTTATCTTTGATAAAGGAAGCAAGAATATACAGTGGAGAAAAGACAGCCTCTTCAAAAAATGGTGCTGGGATAACTGGACAGCTACATGCAAAAGAATGAAATTAGAACACTCCCTAACACCATACACAAAAATAAACTCAAAATGGATTAAATACCTAAATGTAATGCCATACACTATAAAACTCTTAGAGGAAAACATAGGCAGAACAGTCTATGACGTAAATCACAGCAAGATCCTTTTTGACCCACCTCCTAGCGAAATGGAAAAAGAAACAAAAATAAGCAAATGGGGCCTAATGAAACTTAAAAGCTTTTGTACAGCAAAGGAAACCATAAACTAGGTGAAAAGACAACCCTCAGAATGGGAGAAAATATTTGCAAATGAAGCAACTGACAAAGGATTAATCTCCAAAATATACAAGTAGCTCATGCAGCTCAATATCAAAAAAACAAACAACCCAATCCAAAAATGGGCAGAAGACCTAAATAGACATTTCTCCAAAGAAGAGATACATATTGCCAACAAACACATGAAAGGATGTTCAACATCACTCATCATTAGAGAAATGCAAATCAAATTACAATGAGGTATCACCTCACATGGGTCAGAATGGCCATCATCAAAAAATCTACAAATAATAAATGCTGGAGAGGGTGTGGAGAAAAGGGAACCCTCCTACACTGTTGGTGGAAATGTACATTGATACAGCCACTATGGAAAACAGTATGGAGGTTCCTTAAAAAGCTAGAAATAGAACTACCATATGACCCAGCAATTCCACTACTGGGCATATACCCTGAGAAAACCATAAATCAAAGAGTCATGTACCACAATGTTCATTGCAGCTCTATTTACAATAGCCAGGACATGGAAGCAACCTAAGTGTCCATCAACAGATGAATGGATAAAGAAGATGTGGCACATATATACAACTGAATATTACTCAGCCATAAAATGAAGCGAAATTGAGTTATTTGTCATGAGGTGGATGTACCCAGAGTCTGTCATGCAGAGTGAAGTAAGTCAGAAAGAGAAAAACAAATACCACATGCTAACACATATATATGAAATCTAAAAAAAACCAAAATGGTTCTGAAGAACCTAGGGGCAGGACAGGAATAAAGCAGCAGACGTAGAAAATGGACTTAAGGACACGGTGAGGGGGAAGGGTAAGCTGGGACGAAGTGAGACAGTGGCATTAACATATATACACTACCAAATGTATAACAGCTAGTGGGAAGCTGCACATAGCACAGGGAGATCAGCTCAGTGCTTTGTGACCACCTAGAGGGGTGGGATAGGGAGGGTGGGAGGGAGGCGCGAGAGGGAGGGGATACAGCGTTATAAATATACGTATAGCTGATTAGCTTTGTTATACAGCAGAAACTAACATAATAATGTAAAGCAATTATACTCCAATAAAGATGTTAAGAAAACAACAACACATAGTTTGAGGACAGCTGATATATATTTAAAGTCATATTTCATTATCTCATTCATGAAGAAATTTAGAGGCTGTAACAAATATTCTGTAGTCAAGAGTATCAAATCACATTACATATTCTTGGTGAATCCATGTTAGCTCTTTGTGATCCAAAAATATCCTTATAATCCTTTTTGAAAGTGTAATAAGCATTGAAATCACATATATAACCCCAGAACAGACATTTTCCCTGTTAGAAAAGTTAAAAAAGAGAAAGGAAGAAAAAGTCTGAGGAACCTCCTCTACTTTCTATCAGTTTTTGAAGATAATTTACATAATGACTCTGCAATCATATCAGCAACTTCTTCATTATGAGAGAAGTATGATGTAATCATCTCCTTACCCAGATTGTTATTTGATATTTTTCTTAACCACAGTGACTCTGGTCTTCCTAATGTGAAAATTATTCCTCTTAATAGAGAAGATGGAAGTAAAACAGGAATTAGATATCTAAAGTCTAAATTGGTTCTAATGTAAGTTTACCCATATTTTCTCAAATCACACTAAATGAGAGCTGAAGAATCCTCAAAATTATTGTTCAAAAAAAAACATTATTTTTCTAAGTCAGTCCCCTCCAGCAGAATTTCAGAAAGCCATACCCTGTCTTCCATCAGCTCCAAATTCCCCCAAACTCATTGAAGAAGGCCCTATGAGTTTTCCATGAGCTTCTGAATGTGTGGATGGATGAATTCCTTGATTTTGAGTGGGCAAGGGTGATCCTTTGTCAGGGCCTTTCATGTCGTTCCTTCTCCTCTGTTGCCCCTATTCATGATGCCCCAGTCCCTGCGTGCCACCCCAAAGCCTTCTGCTCCCCTGCCACGGGCTGCGGGTTCACAGCCCAGGTCACCATGCTTTCTCCTGCTCCTGATACGGGCTACTCTAATGTCATTTGCTGCTTCCTTGCCTTGTCTCCTTGACACAAACAAGTCACTTTGCTCAAGTGGAGGAACGCCTTTCACTCACAACAAGCTGTGCGTGAGTGTGCTGTGACTTCCTCCTCCTTCTCAGGTTCTAACATAAATCTCTGCAAGTGAAGGTGATGACAATCTGAGTAGTATACACCCAGGCATACTCCAAACTCTCCTTCCCTTTTGACAGAGACTCATTTTTTTTTTTTTTTGGCAGCACTCTCCTGGATCTAAACTCTCTACTGCATTGGGCCCATGATGATCCAAGATAATCTCCCTACTTCAAGGTCACCTGGTTACCAAACTTAATTCTATCTGCAACTTTAATTCCCTTGCCACATAACTTACGAGGCCACTCCACCTGCTATCCAGTGGACCACATCTATCCACAGGAAATACCCATGCCTTGCTTGCTCTGACAAACAGAGTGCTGGCTGATACCTGTGCAGACACATTAAGGCACTACCACAGGCCACTTCAGCTTTCTTGGACATGACCAGGAAGTAAGCTCTATCAACATTCAACTTGAAGGAATACATTTCTGAGTGGTCCTCTTCACAGCACCCAACTTGGAGTGCTATTATATCTCTCCTTCTTCCTCTTGGAAATAATGACCTTGTGGATGGTCTCTCCAATCTCTGACCCTTTCTTATGATCCTTGGCCATGGCTGGTGAGTCCAAGTCACAGAACCATTTCTGTAACATTTTCTGTGTAAATCCTGCATAAGGAGATCTATCTTAAGACTGTTTCAGTATTTAAAATTTATTTTATTGGCACCTTGGTAGAAATTTTATTTTTAATACCCTGTTACATGGTCTCTTCAACTGTTTAGTATTATAAATGATTCTGCAGTGGATGTTCTTGTACTTACATAATTTCATAAATATTCAAGATGTTAGATAAGTCTAAGAAGTGGAATTAATGGCTAAAGGGTCCTCATTTTGACTTTTAATGGATATTGCTAAATTGATGTTTATATTGCTTTATATTCCTACATACAGGTATATACTAATTTACACTTCTAGAAGCAGACAATTGAGGGAGACTGTTTTTCCACACTACTACCAACAGGACATCATGTATACCTTTCATGCTTTGTCTATTGCATTGATGATAAATTTTTTTTATTGCATTTCTCTTCTGATTAGAAATGGATATGCTATGATTGTGAGCTATTTGCAATCATAGGTGTTTCCTATGCGTTTTTATGTTTTAGAATGTAGAATGTTCTGAATCCAAGTAGCATGAAGCCAAAGTGTGGGTGCAACTAATATTGAGAATCTTCCCGAGGGAAAGAATTAGGGATGTGAAGCAACAAGATTCAGTAACCAGAGCCGTGAAGCCCCAGACTCTGTTGACACTTCCTGATCCTTAGAGATTTTACTTTGACCATTTACAGCTTGAAGAGTTGACAATCATGAAGCTCTTATGACTTTAGTGCTGTCTCTTACTCTCTTAGTGGAGGATACAGAAGCAGAGGCTCCATTCAAGAAATGTAGAAGTCTCTCTTTGATTGGGGCTCAATTTGATAAAGGGAGAGTTAATATTACACAATCCTGAATTAAGAAGGAATATTCTTAAGAATGCTGACATATAAGCAATGCTTAAAATGTGCAGAAGCTCCTAATTACAAGTTTGTTATATTTAAGTGTCCAAAATGGATGAGAAAGATATACTAAAATAATAGTTTAGCCTGTTTTCAATCTAAAAACATTAAGGAGTCTATAAATATCAAACTAATATTGATGTCTTCATACAAAACCTTAAACTTTGTGTTCTTTCTCGAGTTGGATAAAATGACTATATAATGCTCTCTGTTATTTCAGATGAACATTGACATTCAGTGCCCTTTCGTGTGGGATCTTACACAATTCAAGTTCTATATTGAGCATATAGTTTATGTCCAATGACATGCTCTCTTGAACTGCTGAAAGAAAAAGAAAAGACATCTTCAATTCCTTCCCCATGAAAAATACAGGGCTAGGAAATGAGAATGCAGACTTCAGGTATTTTGATCTATTTAGAGAATCCTCAGTTCTGAATAATCCAAATAAATGAAGTTTTGTGACAGTATTTAATGGTGATTAAATGTTGGATCAAGAAATAGCCCAAGGATAGAATAATTTACCACGTTTGAATAAAACTTTTATTTTAAAGGCTCTTCCCCAACCAGCATAACCACTTTGCTCAGATGATCTTTCCCACCCTCTTATTGGATTAGCACTGCCTTCAAAATAGTACAGGTCACAGGTCGTCCTCACTTTGACTGGTAGCGCAGGGCCATAGAAATGACCATGCAAGCTGAGACTACACAAAGTGATCCTAATAATCGGTGGGAAAAATTACAATTGTTCCATGACTTTTAAAAATGTTTGTCAGAACTGTAAAAACTCTCTTACCATAGTTCATAAATGTATAGGGAAATGTAAAAGAGAATAAAAGTAATATTTACTTAGTACATTGTAATTTAAAATATCAGAAACCTTGACGTTGTTAAGATCACCTTCACTAAGTTTTCACTAAGTTCCTCTGGCTGCCCATCCTTAGTTGCTCAAACGGACCAGTGTAAACATTCCCCACATCCAGCTATTTCTTCTATAGCTCCATTTATGTTCATTCAATATGCTATCCCTTGTCTCTTTGTAGCATTTTCATCTTTCTGTTCATTATCCATTTGTGTAAAATGTCATGTGGGTCTATCACTGGGACATAAGGAAGCAGCACAACTACAGGCTTTGCTGTCTGTTATGTGAACTGAATAACAGATGTGCAGTGATCAATCTGACAAATTTTGAAAGAAGTGACATGATTGGTTACTGATCATGACAGGCATCTGTTATTGACATAGTGATTGTGGACTGAAGAGCAAGCAGGAAGTTTGCACTGATGTACTTGCTCAGTTAACATGCCATGGTAACTGAACTTCATGTACAAGGGAACTGTGCAAAGCAAGGACTGACTTGAAATGTTGTATTTATTTCTTTATTCCTAAGGTCTGTCTTTTGTTAGCAATCAAAAAGCTCCTTTTTCTAAGTGTAGTTTAAGAAAATGGGAGGAAAAAAGTGAACAAAATACTAAGATCTGATGAAAGATCATTCGTATGTACATCTCTACATTTTACTTTATTTATCAGATGACTTACATAATATTGACTATGCCAGGCATTTTCTAAAAGCTTTACAAACATCATCCCTTTTAGCCATCTGAACAATAATGAGGTAGTTACTATTATTTTCCTTCTCTTAAAAATGAGAAAATAGGAAAAAAGAAGATAAGTGATATGCCTAAAACTACACAGCTTGTCAATGGCAGAGCAAGATTCAAACCTAAGCAGTCTGGCTTTGGAGGCTGTGTTTTCAACCACTGAACAATGCTGCCTCGTGTCATCAGCCTGTGTTGCTAATTCTGCAAAGTAACACATTATCAGGTCATTGCTCTTCCCAGTAGAGTTAGGCCTTTCTCATTTATTGTTGTAGTTTATGACTATAAATACAAAATTCAGTACATAAAGCTGACATTATTTACAACAGAGATTACTAAGGCTCCACAGAGCTTAGGGGAGACACTGTGCCGTTTTTTTTTTTAGAGGAGCCATGAGTGCAAAGGGAATGATTTGGAAGAAAGGAGATGTGGCTGGTGACATCTCAGAAATCAACTAGATCAGAAGGTCAGAAGGTTGAAGTTCTGATCATGAATTTCTACATGACGGTAGGAAGAAACACCAGGGATCATGGAATGAATAAATTACTTAATCCATTTCTACCCAGATTACAAGGGTCTCCTTAGGGAAATATTCAAGCCAACTTTACTGAAATTTAAATGGCATAGATTTTACTTTGCTTGGCAAACAACCATCCACCTCTCCAACCACTAAGCCTGAAAATTATAAAAGGAAATTTTAATGAACCTGACAAACATTGAGAAGAAAAATAACTCTATAAAGTAAGCACAACTGATACAGCACTGCAAGTTCAAAAATATTATCCCACTTCTCTCGTTTAATGTCTGTTCGGAGAATACTAGTAATCAGATAACTTAATCTGCTTCATTGGCATTGTGGTTAAAGATTAAAGTGGCTGTTTATTTTTAAATCTTTTTGTGTTTCATTGCCACTTCCTGAATGTCTGCTTGGTGCCTAGCAACTGCCAACCATCCAATTTTCAGTGCTACCCTTTTCTCTCTTTGGCAAATAAAAAGAAAAAACCAAAAGCTTATGCAGGTTGTTACTAAAAATAACTTATTTCATAAAACAATATAAATGACCTAGAATAAGCCATTCATGAATACAAGGTCATGGTAAAAAGCACAAGTACAGTAGAGGGTCTATGTCTCATGGACTTTTTCTTTCCAGTTTCCAAGTCTAGTTCCACTAGTTGTGAGAATATTTTTATTATCTATACAATAGATCTTCAGGTCCTGAGTGATTTCACCTAAAAGGAGGAAGAAAGGAGAGGATCCACATTGAAGAAAAATTAGCAAACTTGTGTGAAGGTATGGGGGAGCACAGTGAAAAGCATATGAACTGGAGAGAAGAGACAGGCTTATGTCCCAGGCAAGGGAACTAATCACTGAAGACAGCAGTTTCCCTTAAGAAGAGAGAATCGAGCTATATGATCTCTAAATTCACTTTAGGCTCAAAATTTGAGTAATACTACAAGAGTACTTTAATTATTTCAAGGTCATCCAATAAATTGTAACATTCATTAGTTCATGCCACTCAGTGCTGAAACACCGCCATTGGCTTCCCACCTCTCAGAATAAAATCCAAATTCTTTACCATGGCCTAAAGCCCTGAGTGATCTGTCTCACCCCAACCTCTTCTCCATTCACACCACCATCTGTTCACATGCCTGGTTCAGTTACTCACACTTGCTAAGCTTATGTCTGTCACAAGACTTTTGCTCTTCCTTTTCCTTAAACATCCTATGATCCACATCCAAGCTTATCAAGACTGTCACCTCCCTGTCCTTCAGATCTAAGCCCAAATGTTACCTTCTCCTTTTCATAGTGGCTTTCCTTGTCCAGCTGACCTAAAGGAGATTTCTTCCTCAGTTAACCTCTATCATCTACCTTGTTTTAACTTTCTCTATAGTACTTAACACAACTTGCAATGATCTTATTCATTCGCTTGCTCTTTATCTACTTTCTCTGTACAAGAGCATAAACTATGGGAGGACAGGGATCTTACCCATCTTATTGCCCCATGTATCCTCTGGAACAGTGCCTGGCAAAGAGCAGGCACTAAGTAAGTATTTTGAGAATAAATTAATGATCTTATATAATTTACTGGTGCACCACCAATGCCAAAGCACAATGCTAAATATGCTCTTTTTTTAAAAAAAAAAAAAGTGAAAGCAGGTTTATTTAGAGAAGTACACATTCCATAGATAGAATCAGTCCAACTCAGAAGGCAAGAGTGGCCTGCAGGTGCAGGGGTGGTTAGTATTTATGGGCTGGGTAATTTCATAGGCTAATAAGTGGGAGGATTATTCCAACTATTTGGGGGAAGGGGCGGGGATTTCCAGCAATTGGGCCACTGCCACTTTTCGGCCTTGGAACTGCCATGGAGCCTGTGGGTGTGTCATTTAGCATGTGCTAATGTAGTACAATGAACGTATAATGAGGCTCAATATGTTCTTAATGTAAAAGAGTGACCTTGATCACCTTCTTATAAAGGTGTCAGTATGAATTATTTATTATGTGTTCTGTATTTATACAGAATAAATTTATTACTCATTAATTAATATTTATTAATAATGAACTATTTGTTAATAAATATTTATTTATTATTTATAATTATTAAAATATTTATTAATAAATAAATGTGATATTTATTAATTAATAATAAACTCCCATAGTTTATGCTCTTGTACAGAAGAAAGTAGATAAAGAGCAAGTGAATGAATAAGATCATTGCAAGTTGTGTTAAGTACTATATAGTTAAAACAAGGTAGATTTATTATTTATTTATTATGTGTTCTGTATTTATTTAAAGTAGCACTAAACTAGAGTGCTAGTTTCCTAGCACTGCTATAACAAACTGCCATAAATGCGTTGGGTTAAAACACCACAGTTATTACGTTATAGGTCTGGGGGTCAGAAGTCTAACATGAGTCTCATGGGGCTGAAATCAAGGTATCGGCAGGGCTGCATCCATTCTGAAGATTCTAAAGAATAATCTCTTACCTTGCCCTTTCCAGCTTGCAGAGGCTGCCTGCATTCCTTGACTCATGGCCCCTTCCAGCTTCAAAGCCATCAATGGCCAGTTGAGTCTTTACCATGCTAATTCACTCTGACACTGATTCTCCTGCCTCCTTTTTTCACTTACAGGGAACCCTGCGATTCTATTAGGCCTACTTGGATAATTCCAGAATAATTCATCTAAAAATCCTTAAGTTAATCACACTGCAAAGTTCCTTTTGCCACGTAACGTGATAGATTTAACAGGTTCCTGGAATTAGGACATTGACATCTTCGGGGGGCTATTATTCTGCCTGCCACCTTGTCATTTGGCCTGAATCTGGAAACAAATCACCCTTGTCTTTGGTAATCCTGTGGAAACCTCTTATCTTTCAAACATGTGCTACATGGTTGCATTCTGGAGAGGAATTCCCCATAAATAATTGTATCTCTCATTTTCCCACCTCTGGGTGTGTGGCCTGAGGGAGTAACACTAACTTTGCACAAATTGAGCAAAGGGTTTAGACTGCCACCTCCTATGCAGATAAACAGCCTAAAAATTAGCTGACTTAGCAGATGATGACATCTCTGGGCAGGCTAAAAATCCATTTCTGTTGCTGGCAGAAGATAACTAAAAGAAGAGAAAACACATTGCATTCTTATCACCAAAATAAGAAAGACACCACCACTGTATATTGTAAGAAGATAAAATTCAGTGAGAGTCAAGCAAATTGCATCATTATTAGAAGGATCTACCCTAAGCCTGGGAGATGGGGAGAGAGGAGCAGGACGATGGGCTCCAGAATCGGCGCTGACGAAGGCGATTCTCCTCATTTGCCTAGGGTAAGTCAGCCTGTACAATTAAGCGAACCCAGGGGCCTAACACATTAACTTGCCATTGATATATTCTATCTGCCTTGGCACAGCTAGTGTTTCTGGCATTATTTATGAAGGCAGTCTTGCTATATTTGCACAGCATGTGGCACTGTTCATAGCAGGCTACTGATTATTGTCAATGAATAATGCCCCAGAAGCTCTTAACCCTTTGTGCTTATGCCTAATAACTAAACCAGCAATAGCTGCTTCTCTGTGTTCTGATTAAAATTACAGCACAGCCGGGCTTCCCTGGTGGCGCAGTGGTTGAGAGTCCGCCTGCCGATGCAGGGGACATGGGTTCGTGCCCTGGTCCGGGAAGATCCCACATGCTGCGGAGCGGCTGGGCCCATGAGCCACGGTCGCTGAGCCTGCGCGTCCAGAGCCTGTGCTCCGCAATGGGAGAGGCCACAGCAGTGAGAGGCCTGCGTACCGGAAAAAAAAAAAAAAATTACAGCACAGCCACAAATAAACTACCGGCGGCAGGATCCTTTTGGCATCAGTGACCACCACTGCCAAGTTACAAGTTCATATTTTTCCCTGTTATACTATAAACAGTGGTCACTGCTAAGACTTTTTTAAAAGGTGATGAAACCTAAATATGGATATCAGAATTTTCTGAAATCACATATGGCTTGAATTACCCAGGCCAAAATATGTATCAGGCCTTGCTTGGGAATTTACCCATGAGGGATGTGGAGAATAACCGCAGAGAGATGGAAATTCCTACACAGTCATTCTTCTAAATTATTAAAAACTGCATGGAAATTTATCTTCTAACATTCAGAGACTTCCTTCTGCCAGCCCACCTTGTCAGAGAGCTTCAGAAGAGGCCTGTGGACCCCAGAATTTGCCCTTCATGGCTCAGTCTGATAAAGAGAAAAATCCCTCAGAGATTTCCCCTTTACCTCTTCCCAAAGGCCACGTAGAAACACTTTACCAAATTTATAGGAAAACTGGTTCTCCTTTGGCTAAAATGCCATGAGGGTCGTCTCTACGCCTGACGCCTCGTTTAAGTGTCTCCAACGAATATATCCCAAATTCGTGCAAGAAGCAAGCACTCGGGAAGACATGCCAACCTCTTTTATGAGGTCACTAAAGGCACTGCTTAATTTATGACTCATGACTTACGAAGCCAGCACCAAGCGCCACGGACACTAGAGAGGGAGGTAGAGCCCGGGCCCTGGACGGAGCGGTCCTGTTTGCCAACTGTACTGATGAGGGACGTCGCCACTACAGGGCTCAGGACTGCCCACGCCTCCCCTGCACTTTCTCTGGCCTCCTCATATGACCAGGGCATGTTAGTTTCCTGAGATGCCGAAACAGATGACCACAACCTGGGTGACTTTAAACACCAGACATTTATTCTCTCACAGTTCTAGAGGCCGGAAGTCCAAATTCAAGGTGTCACAGGGCCGTGCTCCCTCTGAAAGCTCTGGAAGCAGTTCCTTCCTTGTCTCCCTTCGTTTCTGGTGGCTCCAGGCATTCCTTGGCTTATGGCTGCATAACGTCAGTCTCTGTCTCCATCTTAACATGGCCTTCTTCCTTGTGTGCCTCTGTATCCAAATCTCCCTCTCCTTTCAGTTGTGAAGTCACCAGTCTGATGATTGCATCATTGAGACCCTTAACTAATTACATCTGTGAAAACCCTATTTCCAAATAAGGCCGCATTGTGAGGTTCCAGGTGGACAATCTATTCCAGAGTCTGGTTCCTCTGCCTGGGTTAGGCTACTGTGAGAAGAATTTGCATTCTCCTGGCTCCCAAATATTCCTTATCCTGCAGCCGCCCTCGTCCTCTGGTCCTCGCAGGAGGTGCGCCTCTCCTGCTCTGAGGCCCTGCTCTGTCCCAGGCTTTCTCCCAAAGGAATTCCCCAACCGAGCTGGCTCCATTCCATCCCCCACCTTCTCTGGGGAGACAAGATGGGCCTCTGTCTCCGAGGTTCTCTTCTTCCCCCTGGAAGACTTTGCAATCTGCCACTCAGCACTCAGGCAACCTGAAGGAACTCAACTTTATTTAAAATACACTTTTCTTTTTCTCTATAAAGGTGATGCAGCCTTGTTATGAGATTATTTTTTTAAAAAATAATCAGAATATTAAAAAGAGAAAAATCATCACTGATATCACCCATAGAGACAACCACTTACTGTTTAGATGAATCCCCAACAATCTTTCTCTATGAGATATGTTACACTTTTTAAAAGAGTTAGGACAAGACTGCATGTTTTGTTTCCCACCCCTTTGAATCTCAGATGCCCAGAACTGAATGAACTCATAAATTTAACTTTATGATATAATAAACACCCATGAAAACAACACTCAAGTATTAGAATTTCTTTTCAGCTTGCTCTTTTCACATTACCTGTCCTAATTATTTCCTCATGTCATTAATAATCTCTAAAACACAATTTTAATGGCTGCTTATTATTTCATGTTATATGTGCACTGCAATTAATTTAAATCATCCTACATTATGGACATAGAGACCAAGTCCAATTTTAATAAAATAATAATAAAGCAATGTATAACTTTATTTATAAATCTTGAATATCTCTGATGTTACATCAAAATATATTTCTTAATCAAAAGATAAAGATGTTTTGAAGTTTTTAATACATAAAACTAAACCTCTAGCTTATAACAATTTATAATTTCACCATCTGGTTCATTACTCTCTTCAAACACTATTAACTGTGTCAACTTTGACTAACTCAAAAGACAATGTTATAGCATTCTCATTTGCATTTCTTTGATTACTAGGGAAGTTAGAGATTCTTATCATATATTTATGAATCATTATACTTCTTTTGTAATGGCCTCTTCAAATTCTTTACCTATTTTTTCTATTGGGATATTTATCTTTTCAATAACTCACTTGTTCATTCAACAAATTTTTATTGTGTGTCAACTACATGCCAGACAGTTGGCTGGATCGAGGGAAGAGAATGTTGGGGGCGAGCGTGGGGATGAATGTGTGTGTTGGTTTCTGCCTTCATGGAAAATTATGTTCATTTTCTCATAAATTTATAAAATCTCTTTATGTATTAAGGCCATTAACACTTTGTCATGTGTCACTAACATTTTTACTAATTCATCATTTTCACATATGGTAAGTATTATATTATGGAAGTTCGTGAGAGATTATTTGTAACTGGGGAGGGGGAGGAAGGAAGGAGTTTATTTTTTGAAAGAACGTTCTCACCAAAAATGTCTAGCTATTATTCTTCTCATTCTCTTGTGTTTTCACTCTTCACGTAATTTTTCCATTTGGACTTTATTTTGATATATGACATTAGGTTTTAGAACCTCATTCTTTTCCAAATGGTAATTAATTATCCCAGTATCATGTTTTAATGATCTGCCGTTTTCTCATTGTTTAGAAGTTCATGTTTATCATACATAATATTTTATAAACATCCCATCTGTTTCTAAGTTTCTGTTCCATTCCATTGTTCTGTCTATTCTTAGGTCAAGGTCACAGTGTGCATTATTCAAGCTTTATAACATGTTTAGTATAGGACAGTACAAATTATAGCATTTTTTACGAAATTTAAAACTCTCTTCTTTTTCCTCATCCAGGATAGCTTTATTACAAACACCAAATATATGAACAAAAACTTCCCATGGAGACTTTGGAATTGTCATAATTTCCCTTTAGACTGTAAACTATGTAAAGTTTCATTCACCTTTATTCTCAGTTGCTAAGTAATTCTTCCTAATTATCTTTTACTCCACAGTCCCTTAATATACCTGACCCTAATGCCCCATCTCACAGGACCACACTAAACAGAACTGTCAACGCAGGTCATCTATTTAAAACTCGGTCTCATAGACCAGGAGAGTTGTAGGACCAAAGGAAAGTTGCTTAGACATTAAAAGGAAAAAAGACAGTTTCAAATGCAAATTGAATTAGCAATGTAAGTTTATAAATCAAGAAAAATAAAACTTCACTTAACCTTTCCTTTGTATTGATTTATATAGTACAAGCATTTTGAAAATGAAAGTATTTTAGATATTTTATGATTATTAAAAGATTTGTTGGCTAGCCTGATCCAATAAAGCATTGCTCTAGAGAACAGACCAAAATAGAAATTCCCTAACATTCTTATTTATAATAAACTCTAAGAGCTGCACTGGGTTCAGATAGCCATCTGCCAGAGCTTTTCCCTAAGAACACCTATGCAAGCTTTAGTTCTTTCTGAACCTTCTACTTGTCCCACATTGTTCTTGTCCCTGGCTGTTTGACCTGCAACATTTGTGTGTATACAAGGAAGATGATATACATGCTTACAAAAGTACAAGTTTTAGTACAGCATCACAAGCAAATGTATGTATCGTTTCCATGAGTTTTGGAAAAAGAAATTAAACAATGAACTCGCTTACATTTTCCAGAGAAAGTTCTGGAAAATCAGCAGATACCAAACTATTTATTTTCTATAAAACTTGATAAAACTGAATAATTAGGGTGCTACATTTATTCAGGTATAAGCGATAACAGCTTGCTTAAAACTTTTTCAGTCCATTCCAAATAACACAACTCATTCACCCTTTTCTCTCTAGGCACCTAAAAATAGGTCAAATTTCTTATTCAAAAGTCCAAAGAAACTTATCTATATATGTTGTTATGCTCTATTCAAGAACTGGGTTGAAGCAAACCAGGTACCTCTTGGATAAAGCATTCAAACTAATTCCAATGGAAAATAAAGGGCCACATAATTCTGGTGTGAGATATAGGATGAAGGACCAGCCATGAAAAGAGGCAAACACTCACTCACAAGCCCTTCTATGTGATGTGTATGGTTTCATATGTATTGATCTCAACCTTACTCCTTCTTTTTTTTTTCCTTTGGACATCTTTATTGGAGTATAATTACTTCACAATGTTGTGTTAGTTTCTGCTGTATCACAAAGTGAATCAGCTATACGTATACATATATCCCCATATCCCCTCCCTCTTGCATCTCCCTCCCTCCCACCCTATCCCACCCCTCTAGGTGGTCACAAAGCACTGAGCTGATCTCCCTGTGCGATGCAGCTGCTTCCCACTAGCTAGCTATTTTACATTTTCAACCTTACTCCCTCTTAAGTGGTTAGTTTCTCAATCCCAGCACCTCCGCCCCTCTGGTGTTGAGCATGAAACTCAGACTTTGAAAGGTGCACTGCAGTGTTGAAGGACTTCCCCCAGTTTCTTTATATATTTCCTTGGCAGCTCTTACGTAGCACCAGGAAACAGTCCCATCTCAGAAAAATCATCACTAGGGATTCTTCCAGGGGTCTCAGGATTTGAACATGCCCCTCATGTGTTGTTGAGGGGTGCTTTGCAAACAGTGTTGCTGAAAATATCTGTGTAAGAACTGAAGTTCTTACTCACCCACAGAATCACAGCGTTCAGGACCAAAAAAGCTGCCTCAACCATGCAGGCATCAGACTGAGGCTATAAACATGCAATGGTCACTGGACCCTTAATTCCAAGTAGGTCCTCTTCACAATTCTCTTTTCCACAACTTTTGAAATGCCTTATTTTTCCCAATTTCAAGTGACAATCACTCTATAACTGGCTATAATTTAATTTATATGTAAATTAATATTTTCATGTTCATTTATGTTTCAATTGAGGCTGAAAAAAGTCACTATGTCTGGTTTATTGAAAGCTAAAAGATTGAGTCTTCTTATGTAAACTAAAGATAGAATTCTAAATTATATTTATACTTTACAATTTAGTAAGCTGATTATATTAAATTGGACTTGTGACATTTTCTAAAATGTCTGGAGTTTTCTTACTCAGCACATTTTTAGTTCACATTTCTTATTAAGAGCTCGTGAACTTATTGTATCACATTTTCTTTTTTCTGATCCCACGCTGAAGTCATAGTCATCACATATTTCTTGGCAATTTCAGGAGTTATCTGCTCCTTTCAAGACAGCCTTGTTGAATGCAAACTTTACCTGGACTTCATGGAATCACTTATTTCTTGTGATATTTCTGTAATATCACACCAGAGGAATGAGGATGTTCTATGACAAAGATCTAGGGAAATAAAATGTTCTATGACAAAGATCTAGTAAAAGTTCTTACTTTCCCAAGATCTTTGTCACAGAACATTCTCATTCCTCTGGTGTGATATTACAGTAGAAGTTGACAAAACTTCAGTGACATAGAGACTCCAACGTACAGGGTCATGCAATTAAAATTATGTATAACACTGACTAATTAAACAAAGGCTCAGGAACACATAATTTAGTATCCTTTTTATGCACTGACAATTCAAAATAGATGACTTGAGTTTAATGTTACTTATAAGCAGTTAAGGTTTTTAAAACTTTTAAAATAAATAAAAATATACCCAGAAATTTAGATAGGTCTTATAAACAATAATAACTAGCATTTATACAGTTTTTGATGTGCCGAACACTTTATCGGTTCATTTAATCTTTACAACAACTCGAAGTTAGATACACTCGGCCCTCGGTATTTGCAGAATCAGTGGAGATGGAGGACTGACAGTGCTGCCATTTTATTATAAGGGATTTGAGTATTCGCTGATTTGGGTATCCGTGGAGAATCCTGGAACTAATTCCCTGCAGATACCAAAAGACAACTTTACTATTATCATCACTTTCACAGATGAAGCAGCTAAGGTACAGGAAAGTGAAGTAACTTGCCCAAAGTCACATAACTCCAGAGGCAGAGTCCAGATCCTGACTCCAAACTCATGTTTTTAACCGGAATGCAATACTACCCTTAAAACTTATTCCCAGGCAGTTTCCATTCAAGTATTACCCAAGAGCCTGACCTTGCTAAAAGTCTATTATCAGATGAGTTATGACTAATTCACATAGCTATGCAGGATGGAATCCACAGTCTTGCAATAACATCCAAAGCTCCATCTTGGCCCGAAAATAACTGCCATGCAGAGGTCCTGAGCTACAAATGCAGGATTTAGCATATAAAACTGTAAGAGGCCCAAGTAAATTTGAATTTTAGGTAAACACAACTTTTTTAACATAGGTATTTTCAGATATGGTTTTCTGTTCCTATATCCCCCTCTTCCCCAGCCAACCAGCTGCCCTGTGATAGCAAATCCTCCAGCCCAGTGCCTAAGCCATGTGACTTAATGGACTGAATTACAGGACAGCCCCCTGTCCAAAAGGTTTAATCCATCTCTTTATATTTCAACTGAAGCCTGAGTCGCAGAAGGTAGGGTATTTGGATGCCAAAGCATCAGCAAAAATTGTCACAAATTCTGAAATGTCATTCTCACTCTCACCATTCTCCTGGTCCCCAGTTCTCAGTGCAGTGAAACATTCAGCACTTCACATTGAGAAGAATGTGTTTCTGACTCTATCACTTTCTGGATATTCAGTTTCAGACATAAAACGTAAAGAGCAAATGGACATGGTCTTTGGACATCTGAGGACAGAATCTGGTCCTGGATGCTATGTATCTGAGAGTCTTTGGCCTGGGGATCAGGCCAAAATGCATGATTTCATGTAAAATTAATTACCGGGTGAGCTTCTCATTACTGAGTTCACAGTGGCCTTGAAAAATATTGTCCCTCGAGGTATGCCAAGTCAAAATCATGCAAAGTGCTATTTAATTGATGCATTGAACTTAAAAGCAGCCAATGCCATCATATTAGCCCTGTGTTGGCCACATCAGCAACTGCTCAACAAGTAACTTGTTGACTGATTGACTGAAGGGATATTGGAAAGGTACTGGGTGACTTTCTGCTGTATGACAAGATGTCCTTAGCAAGGATGAACCCAGCAGGGCAACAGAAAGCAATTGTGGAAGCTGCTGAAAATTATTCATGAGAGCCAAAAAAGAAGAGAAACACATTATCTGCATTCTATGCTGGTTGTATAAGCACTGGAAATGGAGTTATCACAGCAGCAAGGACAGAGAAAATTGCACAGGATTGAGAGGAGGCTTGGATTTTGGTCCTCTGCCAATAACCCTATTGGAGGCCATGGACAAGTTCATTTACATTCTCTCTGAAGTTCAGTTAAACATTTTCTAAGGTCACTTCTATTCTTTAATTTTATAATTTTTCTTCTGACTCAGGTTTATATGTATTTAAGCATCAAGAAATTTCAGCTTTCTGTCTCTTCTCAAGTATTGATTTGCTGCTTTCATTCCTCAACTTTCTAAGCAGATCCCATACTTGAAAAATGTCAATTTCCTATGAATATCCCTACTTCTAAGCGAGTTCAGCTAGCTAGATTAATCAGTATAGACCTAGAGCTGTCATACAATCAATCCTTCTTATAGGCATTCATTCTTTTAGTTCAGTGAATGCTGAAATTCTAGTCAATAAATATTTAATATTTATTAAGAACCGCCTACATGTTATGCACTGAACCAGGTACTGGTGAGAAGGTCTATTCTCTCAAAGAGCTTATAGTCTTGGTAGAGGAACAGAAACGTAAACAGAATTTCATCAAATTGTGGTACATTCTGTAACAGAAGTGTTTACAAAGAGCCGTGGTAGGCTAGAGGGAAGGTGACCATCTCCTATCTGAATCAATCAGAGAACTTGTTCACAGAGCAGGGACAATTTGAGCTGAACCTTGAAAGATGAGGTTGTCAGACAGAAGAGCTAAAAGAGGCATTCCAGGCAGAAAACACAAGATTATTCTGCAATGATTCACACAAATGATAAAGGCTTGAGGGGAAAGGGAGCTGGAGAAGCCAAAGAGGCCACGTTGATAGCTAAAAAGTCTCAGAATGAAGAGAGAAATGAAGAATCAAAGTAAAAAAAATCATAAAAATATATTAAAATAAGTATGTATGTTTGTAGGGCAAAGCTTGAGGGGAGATTAAGAATATGAACCCCTGCCTTAGAGAAAATCTCACTAACCAGCACAGAGAACAGGATCTTTTACAAGCCGGTCTTTAGAGCAAGACATTTGGTTGTAGCATCAACCAATGATTCTGTATTGAGTTTCTCATTTTGCATAACAGTGGGTCTTCACAAGGCTTACTTCTTGACCCCCAAACTAAAGCTACCCTTCCTTCCCCAGCAAGTACTCTCCATCATGAGACCCCATCAATTACACCTTGTAAGTGCATCGTCTATTACCTGTTTATTTGCTTTGGACATGAAAAAATATGGTTCCTTCCACAGATGCTATGATTTGAGCTTGTGTTTCTCTTCTCGAGTAAAGAATTAATCACTTGTATGCTCCAAACCTGGCAGTGCCTAGACCAGTGTTTGGCATATCAAAGCCAAAAATCCCATATTAACATCTTGGAGCACGAACCACATTTTCTCCTTATATGCACTAACCATCACAACATCTCAATTACCCAGGGGCCTTGTGACCCTTTGATAAATAGCGGCAAAATTTATTTATTTGTATTACTCTTTGTATTTTAAAAATCCCTGAAGGATACGGCTCCTAAATCCTAATGAAACCTGTTTCCCCTCTCGACTAGAATGAGTTAAGGTGCTGGAATAGAAACAGATGGGGAAAAAAAGATATAATTAGGAATCAGCAGAACAGTGGCTTTCCTACTTGCATTGCATGGTTCCTTTCATTGAGTATAATGTATGAGCTTCAGTATAATATGTAATATGGTCATCAATTTTAATTTTGCCAGTCTTTCATTTGACTATTGCTGCCATTCCCATCTGAATCTTCAAAGGGCACTGTCAGGATGATTATCACAGCCACCAGATCTTTCTCCTATAATATCACTGAATCTGATCAACTTATTTTCTTTGCAACTTGGGATCACAGGTAGAAAGCTATTGCACTAACTCTGATAATCATCTTTCTCCAAAAGCACAAATTTTAAAAGCAGTGATTACAGACTGCATATTCTGTATATAACACATTTAATATAATAATTAATAATATGAATACAACCCATTTTAGAGAGATTCTATTCCACATTGAAATGGCTATAGCACATGGGATTGAATACCCCTGCCTCTATTCAGTTAAAGCAGAGTTTACATCTCAATTGAGGACATAAGAAAAGAAAGCATTCTCAAACTTGGCCATTTCACCAAAAAGATCTCTCTGATATTTAAATGTTTCACCTTAAAATAACTGTCCCAAGTGCATATGAAAGCCAAGAGTCTCCTTCTTTCCTCTAATGTTGTGTTTTGCACATTTTTACTGTACACAAGCCAAGTTTATGGAGAAATCAGTAGTTAGTGCTAGAATTCATGAAAAAAATGTTATTCCAGTAGGTGTTTTAGTTCAAGGGAGATGCTTTTAACACAAGTTTATATGGGCAGATTTGCTGAATTACCAACTTCACCGGATGTTTATAGTCTCAGAGTTCACCTGAAATTCCCCAAGAAGTAAACGGCAAGGCATTTTTTTTATTAGGTTGGTAGTTATTTCCTTTTCTCTAAAATCTGAAGAAATTCACTTAGTGTCTGATTATTACTTTATCATCTGACGGATGTGCTTGCCCTGGCATAATAAAATATACAAGTGTCTTCCCCAGTTACACGAATGAAGTTATGAAGGAAAACTACGCAAACTGTGAGTTCTTGGTTTCCTACAGTAAAGTCAAAGCTTAATAGACAAAATTTCTATTTTGGCATCCTTGGTGGCTTAAATCCATGTCACTCATTATTTTCAAATTATTGTTTGAATTATTGTTGAATTATTGCTTTCTCATGTAATTAATAAAGGCTCCCATAAAATAAACATACATATTTGCATTATCTGTGCCTCTGAGATGAATTTATTATTATATTATTATATATATATTATTATATAATATTATTATTGTACTGCATTTAATGGCAGTACAAAATCATCACCTAAATTCATAGTTTTGTGAATGTAACTGACAATATATGCTATACAGTTCTTTTTAAACACTTTCAGACTCACACAGATGCATACACCATGAGATTATAAATAATGGCATTTTGCATGGTAGGCAATTACTTTCTGAATAATCTGTGTCCATTAATATTCTCATAAGTTATTGTGTTTACAAATAAATGAAGACTAGCATAATTGCAATACTCACAACAATGAGTTAACAGCATAAGTCCCCAACTGACAGGTAAGACAGTAAGAAAGAATACTTATTCTTATTCACCACTGTACCCAATGCCTAGAACAGTGCCTGAATTTAAAAAACATTTGTTTTAAAAAATGAATAAATAAATCCTCTATAAATATTAAGTGGAAAATAATTTTCTCCTTTTGAAACTCTTTTGTAGTAAAGCGATGTAGGGGAGGATATATTTTGGTTTAAAAGAAAACAAATTTGACTTACATATATTTGACACAGAAACAGTAGCCAGGTGGGCAGGATTTTAAGGTGAATATTTCCCCTTTACAGGAGAATCTATAATTACCTAAATGTTGAAAAATCACAGCGATTTACAGTTGCTGGAAAACCTTACATGCAGCAAGTTGTGGTAACCAAGGAGACCAGTGTGGATGGGCTGTCACAAAGGGCAGAGTGAATTCAGGTAAGCACATTGAACTCAAACTGTCTTTGGAACATGTGTCTGAGGGTGACACACTTACCTGCTCATATCTAAGGACCGCAGTCATCTCTCTGGTTGAAGACACTTGGTCTAACATATCAGCTTGTGGAGAGAGGCATGCAATGTGCCTGGTTCATGGGAAAACATAGTTTTCCATGAAGTGTTAATTCTTGGCCAGCTCTGCACCAGATGCGTTGTATGGTAACACCCCCATTTTCTCTCTTATGCTGAAAATGTCTGAGTTCTACAACTTTCCTTTTGTGTGTGATGAGTATGAAAAAAGGGTGACACATTCATTCTAACAAAACAACTTCCTAGCTAAGTAACTCTTGACATAAAACAAGGAATTTGAATTTTCTATTTATCCTGCTCACCCTCAGCCTGGCCTAAGTCCAAAAGTCTAAGTGAGGTTGACTCTTTTGGTCCAGGGTAAATCTCCAATCCCCAGCCCCTAATCTTTTCTCAGACCTGCTCCAAGGTTGTTACTGGAGGTTTTACTGTGCTAATAAGAACTTCTGGATGGATAGGGTCCACCTTTCAGATTTTTTAATGAAATCAGAAGATGTCTGCTCGTGGACTCAAAAACTTTTGTTTCATAACTGCTACAGAATCCCACTATATCTTGGAACCTAAAGATAGGTGTATGGGGAAAAAAGGAAGATAATGATAAAAAGGAATATTAAAGTGGGAAAAAAAGTCAGAGAGTTCACACTTCAGGGGTTTTTCCATCCTCCCAGCTATTTTTACTTGCTAACTCTGCCATCTCTTTACAGATGTTGCCTGGCTCTCTGCCAGGGCAATTTACACCATGCTGGTCACACTGTCAACTCTGGCTCCACTTTCCCTTCCCCATACTGCCAGAAAGGTGTCACTGGAAAAAGCTGAAATACTGTATGTGAAAGTCAAAAATGAAAGAACTAAGTGGGACATCTAGCCTAGGGGAGGGAAAGCTAAAGAGAAGGCGTGTAATGGTATTCAGACAGGTACAAGGTGCCTGCTGTCTCTGTGGAACTATGTCTTCAATTAAGAATGAACTAGACTTCCGGGAAGATGGCGGAAGAGTAAGACGCGGAGATCACCTTCCTCCCCACAGATACACCAGAAATACATCTACGCGTGGAACAACTCCTACGGAGCACCTACTGAACGCTGGCAGAAAACCTCAGACCTCCCAAAAGGCAAGGAACCCCCCACGTACCTGGTTAGGGCAAAAGAAAAAACTAAACAGAGACAAAAGGATAGGGACGGGTCCTGCACCAGCGGGAGAGAGCCGTGAAGGAGGAAAACTGTCCACACACTAGGAAGCCCCTTCGCGGGTGGAGACTTCGGGAGGCGGAGTGGGGGAGCTTGGGAGCCGCGGAGGAGAGCACAGCAACAGGGGTGCGGAGGGCAAAGCGGAGAGATTCCAGTGCAGAGGATCGGGCCGACCGGCACTCACCAGCCGAGAGGCTTGTCTGCTCGCCCGCCGGGGCGGGCGGGACTGGGAGCTGAGGCTCCGGCTTTTGTCGGAGCGCCGGGAGAGGACTGAGGTTGGCGGCGTGAACACAGCCTGCAGGGCGTTAGTGCACCGCGGCTAGCCGGGAGAGAGTCCGGGAAAAGTCTGGACCTGCCGAAGAGGCAAGAGACTTTTGCGTCCCTCTTTGTTTCCTGGTGCACGAGGAGAGGGGATTAAGAACGCTGCTTGAGAGAGCTCCAGGGACAGGCGCGAGCCGTGGCTAAAAGTGCGGAGCCCAGAGACAGACATGAGACGCTAAGGCCGCTGCTGCCGCCACCAGGAGGCCTGTGTGCGAACACAGGTCACTAGCCACACGCCCTTCCGGGGAGCCTGTGCAGCCCGCCACTGCCAGGGTCCCGGGATCCAGGGACAACTCCCCCGGGAGAACGCACGGCGCGCCTCAGGCTGCAACGTCACGCCGGCCTCTGCCGCTGCAGGCCCGCCCCACACTCCGTGACCCTCCCTACCCCGCGGCCTGAGTGAGCCAGAGCCTCCGAATCAGCGGCTCCTTTAACCCCGTCCTGTCTGAGCAAAGAACAGACGCCCTCCGGCGACCTACACGCACAGGCGGGGCCAAATCCAAAGCTGAGCCCCTGGGAACTGTGAGAACAAAGAAGAGAAAGGGAAATCTCTCCCAGCAGCCTCAGAAGCAGCGGATTAAAGCTCCCACAATCAATTTGATATACCCTGCATCTGTGGAATACCTGAATAGACAACGAATCATCCCAAATTAAGGAGGCCTGTGGATGAAAGGCTCTTGGTGCTGCAGCCAGGAGTCAGTGCTGTGCCTCTGAGGTGGGAGAGCCAACTTCAGGACACTGGTCCACAAGAGGCCTCCCAGCTGCACATAATATCAAACAGCAAAAATCTCCGAGAGATCTCCATCTCAACGCCAGCACCCAGCTTCACTCAACGACCAGCAAGCTACAGTGCTGGACATCCTATGCCAAACAACTAGCAAGACAGGAACACAACCCCACCCATTAGCAGAGAGGCTGCCCAAAATCATAATAAGTCTACAGACACCCCAAAACACACAACCAGACGTGGACCTGCCCACCAGAAAGACAAGATCCAGCCTCATCCACCACAACACAGGCACTAGTACCCTCCACCAGGAAGCCTACACAACCCACTGAACCAACCTTAGCCACTGGGGACAGACACAAAAAACAACAGGAACTACGAACCTTCAGCCTGCAAAAAAGGAGACCCCAAACACAGTAAGATAAGCAAAATGAAAAGACAGAAAAACACACAGCAGATGAAGGAGCAAGATAAAAACCCACCAGACCTAACAAATGAAGAGGAAATAGGCAGTCTACCTGAAAAAGAATTCAGAATAATGATAGTAAGGTTGATCCGAAATCTTGGAGATAGAATGGACAATAGAATGGACAAAATGCAAGAATCAGTTAACAAGGACCTAGAAGAACTAAAGATGAAACAAGCAATGATGAACAACACAATAAATGAAATTAAAAGTACTCTAGATGGGATCAATAGCAGAATAACTGAGGCAGAAGAACGGATAAGTGACCTGGAAGATAAAATAGTGGAAATAACTACTGCAGAGCAAAATAAAGAAAAAAGAATGAAAAGAATTGAGGACAGTCTCAGAGACCTCTGGGACAACATTAAACGCACCAACATTCGAATTATAGGGATTCCAGAAGAAGAAGAGAAAAAGAAAGGGACTGAGAAAATATTTGAAGAGATTATAGTTGAAAACTTCCCTAATATGGGAAAGGAAATAGTTAATCAAGTCCAGGAAGCACAGAGAGTCCCATACAGGATAAATCCAAGGAGAAATACGCCAAGACACATATTAATCAAACTGTCAAAAATTAAATACAAAGAAAACATATTAAAAGCAGCAAGGGAAAAACAACAAATAACACACAAGGGAATCCCCATAAGGTTAACAGCTGATCTTTCAGCAGAAACTCTGCAAGCCAGAAGGGAGTGGCAGGACATATTGAAAGTGTTGAAGGAGAAAAACCTGCAACCAAGATTACTCTACCCAGCAAGGATCTCATTCAGATTTGATGGAGAAATTAAAACCTTTACAGACAAGCAAAAGCTGAGAGAGTTCAGCACCACCAAACCAGCTCTACAACAACTGCTAAAGGAACTTCTCTAGGCAAGAAACACAAAAGAAGGAAAAGACCTACAATAACGAACCCAAAACAATTAAGAAAATGGGAATAGGAACACACATATCGATAATTACCTTAAATGTAAATGGACTAAATGCTCCCACCAAAAGACACAGATTGGCTGAATGGATACAAAAACAAGACCCATATATTTGCTGTCTACAAGAGACCCATTTCAGACCTAGAGACACATACAGACTGAAAGTAAGGGGATGGAAAAAGGTATTTCATGCAAATGGAAACCAAAAGAAAGCTGGAGTAGCAATTCTCATTCAGACAAAATAGACTTTAAAATAAAGACTATTAGAAGAGACAAAGAAGGACACTACATAATGATCAAGGGATCGATCCAAGAGGAAGATATAACAATTGTAAATATTTATGCACCCAACATAGGTGCACCTCAATACATAAGGCAAATACTGACAACCATAAAAGGGGAAATCGACAGTAACACATTCATAGTAGGGGACTTTAACACCCCACTTTCACCAATGGACAGATCATCCAAAATGAAAATAAATAAGGAAACACAAGCTTTAAATGATACATTAAACGAGATGGAGTTAATTGATATTTATAGGACATTCCATCCAAAAACAACAGAATACACATTTTTCTCAAGTGCTCATGGAACATTCTCCAGGATAGATCATATCTTGGGTCACAAATCAAGCCTTGGTAAATTTAAGAAAACTGAAATTGTATCAAGTATCTTTTCCGACCACAACGCTATGAGACTCGATATCAATTACAGGAGAAGATCTGTAAAAAATACAAACACATGGAGGCTAAACAATACACTACTTAATAACGAAGTGATCACTGAAGAAATCAAAGAGGAAATCAAAAAATACCTAGAAACAAATGACAATGGAGACACGACGACTCAAAATCTATGGGATGCAGCAAAAGCAGTTCTAAGAGGGAAGTTTATAGCAATACAATCTTACCTTAAGAAACAGGAAACATCTCGAATAAACAACCTAACCTTGCACCTAAAGCAATTAGAGAAAGAAGAACAAAAAAACCCCAAAGTTAGCAGGAGGAAAGAAATCATAAAAATCAGATCAGAAATAAATGAAAAAGAAATGAAGGAAACGATAGCAAAGATCAATAAAACTAAAAGGTGGTTCTTTGAAAGGATAAACAAAATTGATAAACCATTAGCCAGACTCATCAAGAAAAAAAGGGAGAAGACTCAAATCAATAGAATTAGAAATGAAAAAGGAGAAGTAACAACTGACACTGCAGAAATACAAACGATCATGAGAGATTACTACAAGCAACTCTATGCCAATAAAATGGACAACCTGGAAGAAATGGACAAATTCTTAGAAAGGCACAACCTGCCAAGACTGACTCAGGAAGAAATAGAAAATATGAACAGACCAATTACAAGCTATAACAACCCTCAAGGAAGACTCCACAGCCTGGCTCTGAATTAACAGTTACTCTGGGGGAGGGAGACGCAAGAGGGAGAGGATATATGGGGATGTATGTATACATATAGCTGATTCACTTTGTTATACAGCAGAAACTAACACACCATTGTAAAGCAGTTATACTCCAATAAAGATGTTTAAAAAAAAAAAAAATGTGTACCCAACAGAATTCTCTTATTATCAGTTTTGCAAATAAAAGACATGGTTTTAGCGGAAGTCAAAAAAAAAAAAAAAAAAGAATGAACTAAACAGAAACCTGAAGATGTCCCCAATTGGAGGGACTTTAGAATTTATCCGGCCCAACATCCTCACTTTAAAGTAAAGACATTTATGGTTGAGATATAACCCTTAGAGGCTAAAAAACTGAACTTGACAATCCACATCTATCTTGCAAAGGAGACTGATGTACTGAGGGCATGGTCAGACTAATACTTTATAAGTGTGTTTTCTATTATGCAGGATGATTTCAGGTGGTACAAAGGCAGAAGTGTATCTTAATAGTTATGTATTTACTTCTCCCATATATACTTTAAAAAATAGAATCAGCACGGCAATTCAGTAATATATAAATTTCCTGTAAGTGAAAATAAACAGACAAAGAGAAATTGTTCTCTGGGAAATGTGGCCTAGTATTTGTCCTTGATCTTCACTCCACCATCCCTGCCACCTCCTTAGTGTTGGAATGGGGCTGAGGTGGAGGAAACTGGAGCTTCTTTGAGAGACCAACAATGAGGAAGATTTTCCTAACATCAGAGGTCTTTATTTTTAAGGGAAATTGGGTTACTCACTGAGGTTATGGGAATTCCTCTAGATGTATCCCTGGAAATGATTAAATCCAGCCGTCCTTGAAACTATGAGACACTTGATGAAGTCTTCACATGTTTCGATCCGTAAGTGTCTGTTATTATTGAGAAAATGTGAAAAGTGATAATACGGCCAAAAAGTAACAATACATTTAATATCTAACATGTATCATGCGGCAGACAAATGATGTGTTAAAACCTCATATTAGATAATCCTAATTTCCTATCACAATTTTGGGGGCTGGTAGCAGTAAAATAGGAAAGAAATAGACTGAGGAAAAAATCTAGGTTTGGGAAAGAGATTTTCATCATTATTATTTCTATAAACTATATGGACTAACATTCCCCCTAAATCAATCCAAGTGTTAAATGACAGTATTTCAACATTGAGCTTCAGCCTCTGTAGTTAAAATGGGTGAAGAATAGGTGCACCAGAGTTAGGTCTTGTTTCTTTTACCAAAGCTAAGCTTGATCTAGATACAGCCTGTTGTGGCACTTATGAAGACGTGGTCCTATAAGAAAGTCAGCTCAACTGACTGCTTCCTACTGCTGAGCTTGGAAAGGAATCTGGTAGTAGCTTTGGACCACTCCATTTTAGGGTAGCTGAATGTCTGTACCACATTCTCCAACTGATCTTCCGTGCAATGGTGTCATTGTACCTAAGATTCCTGCTCATGAATTCTCTACTCACTCAAGTTAAAGGAATCAATACTGAAAGAAAAATAGCATTTGGTTGTTGATTTTCATAAATGACTCCAGGACTTTGAGTTTTGCAGGCCTGAGAGATTTGTGACAAACTCAGGAGATCTCCAGCTACTCTCAGAATATGATCAGAATCCAAAAGTTTCTGCTTAGTCACTTCTCAAGAACAGCAGTTGCCTTCTAAGATTTATTCCAAGTCTCCTGGCAGAGGATACACTGCTATGCTTTTTTTAAATTAGTTTTAGGCCACTAAATATAATTTATACCAACGCTCTCAGGCGAATTACTCCTGGAAAACTTTCCCGTTACCAAGACAATGTGTCAACTGACTTCTAGAGTAATAACACAATTGACCTGTCAAAATACACCCTGAATCTATAGAAAATATGTTATGCTATTAATGATTTATATTTAACTGACTTTCCCATTACTAGCTACCCCCCTCTTTATTAATGTGAGACATAGGACAACTCAGGATCCTATGAAGTTAATAAAGGCCTTTATTTACATCTTTTGAGAAGGGATGCCAGGGGTTTCTTCTAAGATCAAAACTTTCAGTAGAGTTAGCATAACAGATTCTTGGATATGCAGTGGAAAAAATTATAAGTGAAAATAAGGATTCCGGAGTTAACCTATAGCAACAAATTACACACACACACACACACACACACACACACACACACACACACAAACACATATGTTTATTATTAGGCAAAAGTCATCAATAAAGTTTTGTGATCATGCAAATTATAAAGACAAAACCAGAGACATGGTTAAGTACATACTTTTCTCATTTTTCTTTGTACAATAGTCTCTAATTTGCAACAATAGTAATAAGTCAGGCTCATCGGTTTTCTTACCAAAATAATAAACATTGATTGAACTGAAGAATTTTCTGTTTATGACTCGCTGTGCCTGCTTTTAAGCATTTTGAAAAGCAACATGCTTTTTGCAAAGTCATCATTTGATCCAGACGTTATACGGATTCTCTAGGTTAGATCATCTAGCCATGTAATTGAAACTTGTTTTACTTTACGATTCAGCTCATCATATTTCTTTTCTACTATCTTTGATTTCTTTGACTTGATGCCAGTTGACATAATTATCAACACTGACTTCAACTGTGTATATGGATTTTTTCTGTTGGGATCTCACCTCCATACAAATCCTAAATACTGGAACGCCCCAGTATTTAATCCTTTGATTCTGTGGCTTTAAGCACCTACTCTGCACTGTTGACTGGCAGATTTTTATGTCCAGCCCAGCCCTCTCCCTTGAAACACAGACCTATGTGCAATTGCCCACTTCACATCTCCGCCTAGGCATGCATTAGGCATCACAAACTTAATATGACTAAAACAAATGGCCAATCTTCATCGTCCTGCTCTGCCCAATGTCTTCTCCATCTCAGTTCATAGCAACTCCACCCTTCCAAAGTCTTTGCCCCAAATCAGTGGCTTCATCTTTGAATTCTCTCTTTCTCTCACACCCCACGTTCAAACCATAAGCAAATCATATTCATTCTACCTTCAAAATAGTTTCAGAACCTGGGAACTTTTCACCACAAATACTGCTACCAAGCTAGTTCAAGCCTCCATTACCTCTTGCTTGGATTTTTGGGATAGTCTCCTGTATGGTTCTTCCTTTAATCCTTATGTCTTGTAGTTTATTCTCACTATACAATAGCCAGACTGATCCTTTTGTAAGTCATACCATGCTCTTCTCTGCCTCAAATGCTCTAATGGTTTTCCATGTCATTCGAAGTAATAGCCAAAATCCCGATGGAACCTACAGGGTTATCCCCATCCTCCTGCCCCCAACAGTTCTGACCTATTTCCTTCTACTCTCACTCTTGCTGGAATCCAGGTATCTGGGTTGTGAAGAAAGAGAGGACAGAGGAATGAACCATAATGATAGACAAAGAGTTTAGATTCCATGGAGGGTTTTTTTTTCCCCAGCAAGGCTTCTGCATGGCTCATTTATGATGACAGGGAGAAGTCTGGTTATAAAGAAAGCAGCACAGCTCCTGGCCATAGCAACTGTGCACTCATCGCGTCCTCCCAGGACAAAGGTTGGGTCTCTTTCGTCTTTTGCATTGTGAATGCTAATGCAGTACCTAATATATAGCAAGAAGATTAAAAATATTTGATATGTGATAAATTGCTAGAGAACACATAGCTCTTTCAATAATTTTGGCAAATAGTCTTTTGGAAAATATCATGAAGGGTATCTTCAACAGTTAACGGTATGCCATACCCGATATCAATTACTTTCATGCTAGTTAGGGACGGGTTCACCAACATGACAACACCCCTAACACTGTTAGCCTACCAGTTCCTAGGTTCCCCTGTTGACGATCAAGACACAAAATGCCAAGTTGTGTGAGTAGTTGAGAGGCCCATTTCTAGGCTTGACTTTAAGGGCTTCTGAATGAGGAACTTTTTCATCATGGCCCTCATTCGTGCAGAACCTATTCTCTATGTCTTTGAATTTATAAGGAGTTTCTTGGTCAAACTTTCTAAGCCTGAATATCTATATCTTATCAGTAAAATTTCCCAGAATTTGTTTGCTGTATCCTACTGACCCAAAAGAGAACTCCTTTTCTACATATTAAAAACATCATTTGCAGGAATAACTGTTCCTTTAATTTCTGGGACATGAAGTTCTGCAGGCTTACTGACTAGAAACTTCTCCTGAGGCATTTCAAATGTTGAATTGAGAAGCACATTAGGGAGCTTCAGCATGAAATTTCATATCCAATATGATCCAGCATCAAGTCGCCTAAGAACTAATAGTAATGGAATAGTATTTGGAAAGGTGATGCAGTTCTGAAGTAGCATAAGCATCTATACTTTTATCAGAGTATAAAAGTCTCTATAAATGTCAACCTTCAACCATGACTGAATGGTAATGGTCAATGGGACATCTACAATATTTCAACAGTTTCAGAAAATGTCTCAGTCCTAGTTCAAGTGTGGACTGGATGTAAAGATTTTATGATGACACATATTTAGGCCCTAAAGACTGAAGGAACATATGTTTTGTTTTCCTTATTTTTCACATGCTACTAATTTATTTTCCTCCAGGTCAAATAAATGAACAACCGAAATCAAAATGACTAATCAAACTTTTCAAAAAGCCTTCAAAGTAGACAGTTTTATCAGTGTTTATCCATAGCATTATCCCCTCTGTTTCTAATACTTTTCCACCTTGTTCAGAGAATTCCTACTTATTCTTCAAGGATTACTTCAGGTGTCAATCACCCTCCCACCTCCTCTGAGGAACCCGTCCCTTCCCCACTCACCACCACAACCTTCACTAGGGAATCGTTTTCTCTTTCCCCTCTGATCTTACAGCAACTCTCGTATTTATTCTGTCCATATCTTTCCAACTAGACTGTGATCATCTGGATGCCAGAGACCATTTTTTCTAACCTTCAAATCCTCAGTGCAAAGCAAATAAAGTGTTAAACAACACTTGGGATTTTAAGGAATGAAAGCAACCAACATCGTAATGTCTTTAGATCAGTTAAACAAAGCTTCCCTTTTATAGACTCTATGCTCTGCAGTCTTGAATCTCAAATATCACTGTGACCTAAGCAACAGTCAGAATGTCTCTGCCAGTGAGCATGTCATGCTCAGTGTGCATTTTCTGGCATCTGGGCTGATCTTCTTGGCCAGAATTCACTTCATGTGGATTGAGGACAGCATTTATAGGAGAAGCTGCCCTATCAACTTCAGTAACAAAGAACATTGATCTTTCCTAAAAGTGGGATCACACCATCTATTCTCACACAGATTCCCTCTAGCAGAATCCCATCCTCCTTGAGACGTGCTGGACTGTAGAGAACAGAAAGGGTCATCCGGAGCTCTTTCCCACCCACTTTTCTGTAACAAAATTACCTTAAACCAACTTATCCTGTAGTCCCTGCTGTCCTCAAACCAAAGCAACTCTCAAGGTGACAGAAGACTTGATCCACCACCATGCTCCCAGCACACAGAAACTCTAGACTATTTCTTTACGTAAGCATTGACCACAAAAGGACAAACCAAGTAAAAGGATGGCACTGACTGGAAAAGGAGAGAAAATTAGTTTAACTGGTGCAGACACTAACTTCACTACTCTCAAGAGCATTATTTCCTTTCAACGAATAAATATGTGCAGCAACATGCTTTCTTGACTTGTTATTCCTGCTCCATCTGAAGCACTTGGAAAAGGCAGGCAAATATTTTGGCGCTGGGAGGGAGCGGCAGCAGTGGCTTTAAAAGTCCTAGAGCAAGTAGGTGTGCAGGAGACAAAGAGGGTGTCTTTGGGCCACATTTCAAAGTACAGTTTCATTTTGTTGGTGTGGCTGTTGTTTTATGTTGTAATTCTATTAGAAATGCTGGGAAGGGGAATACTGGACTTTTCTGGGGTCCTCACATGCTAATAATCATTCACCACTGACACTTGAACAATTTAATGCATTGGAAAATAAATCTGTGTTTCAAATCCTCTCCACTGTGGA
This sequence comes from Orcinus orca, assembly GCF_937001465.1. Lineage (NCBI taxonomy): Eukaryota > Metazoa > Chordata > Mammalia > Artiodactyla > Delphinidae > Orcinus > Orcinus orca. The sequence continues at coordinate 18,113,930 of NC_064570.1, read as the reverse complement.
ACTTTGTGTTCCCAGCTTGTTCTATTTTTGCCGTTGGACCATTTCATTTTGAAGACACACTTGGGGAAGATGACAGCATTAATTTAGCTAACAATATTCACTTTGTTTTCATTAGTTGTTTTGTAGTTTTGTATTTTGATGATTGATCTGATAAATGTATAATACCCAGAGAGTGCCTCTGTTTGTATTAATAACAGCATCTCATTCACACTTCATCAATGATAGAACAGCTCAGCTTCACTGTCAAAGGAGTATGAATCAGAAATGTTCATGAGAGGCGGAATACTTTTAATGTAGATGGAAATTACAGGGAGGGTGCGATGAGGTGGGTAGGGAGGAAAAGTATAATCTGAAGTACAAGACACTGTGTAGGGGCAGCAGACATGGGTTCTCTAAACAGCTGACTTGGGCAAGTCAATTAAACCATCTAAACCTCAGTATTTTCCTCTTCAAAATGGGTATGGGCAAGTTACACTAGAAAAAATTCATGATTCTATAATTGTATACTTATATACGTTGAGTTTATAATTGTATCAACACTATTAATTGAGTGATGATGACCCTTGTGATCCCCTAACAGAAAACGTTAGAAAGAAGAAATGATGGTGTAAATAATTTTTGGAAGTCAATAAATTATAATAACCATTTACTGGATGCTTATGTGACAGGCATTATGCTTTCTTATGCATATTATTTTATCACCACTACCATATTGTTCTATGAGTACTTCATCCTTATCTTAAAAATTTAAAAATCTACCCTCAAAGGGTTTATGTAACCTGCCCAGTCACATAGCTAGAACCAAAATTCATATCCAGAACTCTCAGACTTCTAAGCCTGAGCATTTAACTATATCACCTCTGAGTTAACTTCTATAGCAGCCATATTTATGAAGTTTCATCTTCCAAGTGTACACTGCAATTACAAGTGTCCATATCTGTATCACAGAAATGCACACCATTTCGTTGAGTCCATAATATAGAGATATGTTCTACTACACCACATTACACAATTGGTAGAGCAGGGGGAGATAAAGGTAGCCTTCGAAATAAATGCTTTGGAAAACATTCTAAGAAAGAAACAATAAGTACTTGAATTTATTTTATTATTTGTTTATGTATGTTGTCTCAGAATGTCTACATCCAGGAAAATGCATGTGTACTTCCATTATTATCCTCAACACATTAGATGAAATCATCTTTACATGTGTATTTCCCTCACTAGACTTAATATTTCTGAAAATAAGAGCCCAAGCCTTATTTATCTTTAAATTCCCAGCATGTAACCCAATGTTATACAAATATAGAACAGTAAACATCAGCTATACATAATTTAATGAATAAGCATTTCCCCAAAACCAATTTATCCTGAAAATTTCCCGTGCTACCCCTTCCTTTGTGTATCTCTGAAAGAAGAAAAAAAGTAAAAAAGAAATGTCTAATTCTACTAGAGTAGAAAAGAGAAAGCAGAAAAAGAAACTGAATATTTAAAACATGGTTAAGCATCCATGGGAAGGAGAAAATAGTGCTATCAGAATGAGACTAAACCTTACCAAAAGGAAGGTAGTCTGAAAACTATTTTTTTTAATGTGTATGTTCCTTATCTGATATAATTTATAGGAAAAAATTTAATAGTGTTTTTCTACAAGATGGTTTATAATGACTTCAAGTACTTATCAACTCTACCAAAAGGGAGTTTGAAAAGTGGGCCATTAAGATCCAGATGACCGATGGGGAACTGAACCCATTAGCAGCTGAGGGAGCATGGCCTTAGAAGACACCAACAAAGCAATTTGGTCTTAAAATATGATGTGAAAACTTAAAGGTGTGAAAAGAGACCAGAAGTAAGAGCTCTGCTGTCATAGTAGGATCTCTGTCCTTGGTCATCTTGGGGGCAGGTAGCCTATCTTGCTCTCATTCTCCCCATCCTCCTTATTTATCAGTATCCTAGAGTAAATAATATCCCAGCATAATTAAGTATATGGAAAATGAATCTATAGTCACCCCAGGTTAGATTTCTCATATATTTAGAGAACATGTCTACATCAGTGGCCATGAGTCATATCAAACAAATGACCATTTCTCCTTAACCATGCTCCTAAAATTATGTACAAAAATAGCTACTTAAATCTCCGCTGAGTCCTTCTATTGTCTTTGAATGCTGATTCAGAAGGACTATTTGGTGTTTAAAAACTCCAATGCCTTCTTTTCTAGTCTTTTTCTTATTGTTTTGCATGGGAGAATAGAGAAATCTAAGTCATACTGCCAGGGACTCACTCACATTAGCATAAATATTTCTTTTTTCTATGCAATTTAAAGGTGAACTTTATGATGAAGAAAAAAATGCAATCAGTCGTCTTTTGCACAATGGGAATAATCCTGTGTAATCAATAATAATTTTGCATAAAAGTGTTTAAGTGATTGTGATAACATTAAGTGGTACCATCTTTGTACTTCTCCTGCTTTCATTAAATTGCTCCTTTAGGTGTGTCACTACACAGACAGGTGTACATTGATAGGTACCTGAGCTTGTAAAAATCAATGAAAAAAACTCATTGTGGTTCTTCCTAGTTTCTCCCTGCCCTAGATCCTCTCTCTTCCCTTTGCTGCCTTTCTCTGTGCCCCAGGAGACTGATCCCTACCTATTGCATCAGCCAGGATCCCTTCCAGCTGTTCCCCGCAGGGGCAGTCAATGGGAGGCACTCCTCACAAGAGATTGAAGGAGAAGGGGGAGTAAGAAGGTTGGGAAAATGTTTCCATCTCCCTCTCTGCTCTGAGTGGTGCCCGCCCCCCATAACCCCAGCTCCTGCCTGGTAGCCCCTCCTCATTTCTCAAGCTCTCTCTGATTCCAGAAACACCACTGTCTCCCCATTTCCCTTTAGACCAGGGTGTGGTATTGGCTTCCTGCTGTTGCTTGTCTCGGTGTCTAATACCCTTTCTGTTCTCTGACCCAGTAAGCCAGTCCTGCATTAAACTCTCTTTATTGGAGTGGATTCTGTTTCCAACTAGGCCTTGACTGATCAAACTGTGAACTTGAAAGTAGATCAACTTAAACTTTTCCCATTCCAATCCCTTAACTCTGTTGAAATATCTATGAAAATAATGCCCCTTCTCTTTGTGTAACTGAGACTGGGATGAACCAGTTCAACAGTAACGTAGCCAGAAGGGATCTTTAATCCTGGTAATCAGGGAGCATACTGATGTTCGCAAATTTTTACACTGGACAACCGCTTCTCCTTGCCCCCGCTCTGGAGTCACCATTCTTGCCAACAGCAATGGGACATCATATGCCCTTTTACTGCAATGAGAACAGAGAAGGACAGAGCAATACTCGGAGGTCAGAGAGCAGTGCTGGAGTGATAACACCTTGGAATCTGAGACAAAACAAAAACTCAATAACATTGATCACGTCTGGATTGAAATTTTTTACATTTTGTTCATCAGGGATTTTTTGCGTTAATTGAATGGTTAACATATTGCATGTTTGAATTATTTATCTTGGTTAATGAGTTTTTTTGGCACCCCCTCATATTTTATACCCAAGATGAGTGCCTCACTCTCCTCTCCCTACTCCAGGCCTTTTTGGAAAGAGTCAGAAAATGAAAAGCTGTCTCAAATTGAAAGACAGCCAAGGCTAGATTATGGTACTGTTATTAAAGATGCAAACTTAGAATTCAGACACACTTAAGTTTGAATTTTTCCCCTACCACTTACTAGTTGTGACCTTGGACAAGTTTCTTAAACTCTCTTAGCCTCAATTTCCTCATTGCAAGATGAAGATAATAATATAGGTTAGTAAACCCTAATCTGCATTGCAACATCCCAAAAGTTCTTGGAACTAAATGATTGTTTGTACCTTTGGCACAAACTAATTTGCAGCAAATTCTTACTGAGCTGAGGTAAGGCAATTCATAGTCTTTATTTACCCCACAGATAAAGCAATTACTTATGGGGTGCTGCCTCAGATCCCACTGGGGGTGACACAAACTAAATATATGTTATATGTACCATTTAGCCTGTCTGAAATCTAAAAGTTCTGAATTCAAAAACTTAGATAAGCCTAAGAGTTTTGGATAATGACTGTGAACCTGTAATGGCTCTTTGTGGGGATTCAGTGAGATGCTGCATGAGAGGACCATCACAGAGTGGGCCACCTGGTGACACTCACTGGAAAACAGGCTTTCCCAGAATCCTAGAAACTCAGAAGCAGAGATTCCATTCCAGGCCCAGACACTGCTTGCTCCCTGGTGGAAGATGAGACCTTGCAGACACTGAGTTGGATTATAGAGGCAAATAGGTTATATAAGTCCTTCCAGAAAATGATGTAAACCCTGGATATTAAAGGGCAGTGTCATGGCAAGAATGAAGATGTATCCTCTTTGTGTGGACAGTGCCTCAGGCAGCTATAGGCTCCTGTTAGTTTTGGGGGGAAGGCAAGGAAGCTATGCTGACATATGCTGTGTCTGCTCCTATCCTGTGCGGCCACCTCCCTTCTGATTAGGTTTGCATCCCTGGCTAATTAAATTAGGAACTTAATCTAACCGTGCAGTAGTGCAGTATGTGCGTTGGGAGTGGGTCTCTTCCTAACAGTTGCAACCTGGCTGAAGCGCTGCAGTGCTCAATAAATATTGCTTATTAATGTCATCTTAATCATGATTGTTTCCTAACTGGCAGCAGGCATTTTTCAAAATTGAAGCTTTCTTAGAAATCAGTTGATTTACAGCATAATCTTTGAGCAATTGCAGATGCAGAGACTAAAATTTCACTGTAATTTTGACTAAAAGCTTGATTGAAGAAAGTGAAAACGTCATCCCAGCCTGGGGTGGGATGGGAACTATATCAGCAGAACATAAATGATGAAGAGACATCTAGACTGGACCATAACGGAGACAATTCCTTTAACGGTACATGACTAAGGATTTTACCAATTTCCAATAAGAATCAGAAGTTAATTTCAAAGCCTGAATTATATTCTTCAGAGTTACTTATTTTTAATTATTCTTAAATTAACTTGCAAGAACAGTACAGAGTTTTTATTCCACAGGATAGGTTTAGTCATTCTCATTTTTTTTTTTTTTTTGCCTACACATTGTCTTCAGAATTTTAGATGATTAATCTTATTGGGGACCCCATCTGTAACTTCAATCAGAATTCTGGTGCTCAGAATGGGCAAAGCAGATTAGAGCCACTCTCAATGGTAGCCTTGTATCTTGGGGAATCACCTGTGAAGATGATCCAATAAATGGATACAAACACCCTTCAGACTTGCTGATGTTAAGGAGGAGTTTGTGTACTTACCAGGATCATCTGACAAGATGGGCAATGGGGTAAAACACTTGACTCACTCTGCCTCAGTTTCATTTATAAAAGTTGCACTAGAATATTTTTTCAAATTTTTTCTTTCTGCAGAACTCTTTCCTTATATTATTTTTTTAAGTAGGAAGCCCAAAATATGACATAAAAATAGAGGCATACTGTTTGAAGCAGCAGTTGAGGTGCCAAGTCAAAACTTAAATACTAACGATTTTCATATGTATTTGCCTGGGGTTTTTACATTTGGTCTTCTGTATAACTCTTTAGGATGGTGGTTCAGATGTCATTATGTCATTCCTCTTCTGTGCAAGCAGGAAGCACATCAAGAGTTAAGTAACTTGTTCATAACCACACAAGTGACACCATGACTTGAACTCAGGTCTCCTAATTTAGAATAAATATGCAGAGGTCATTTGCAATAACTTTCCTTAGCCATCAGAAAGTCTCAATTCTAGTCATTGTCATTTCTCTGTTACTAGTTCCTAGTTCTAACTAGATAAATACCTGGTGGATGCTCTAGAGGTCTGACTGTCACCTTCCTTAAAGCAGTTCACCTGGCATTTCCAGGTAGTGTGGTCAATGTTGTTACCTGTAGAAATGCAGCCTAGCTTATTCTGGAGCATCAATCTACAGTTAGAGAACTTCTAGTTCTGGTATGTTTGACAGTCCGTAAGGGGAAGCTTTGAGCACCTAATCCTATTAAGCGTATTGTGTTTTATAGATGTGGGGGAGTTGGAGGGGAGGGAAAGAAATAGAAAAAAAAAACACAATTAGGTAGTGCATCTTATTTGTAATTTGCTATTTTCTTTACTCTCAGTTCATCTCTTGGAGCTGAACCAACAATCTGTCTCCTTCCAAACAAGTTTATTTAGTCAGCATAACCAGTGCCTTGTATAATAACCAGACATTGTGCCTTGTATAATAAATTCTCTGCTCAAAATGATCCTAATAATGCAGTCTTTTCAGCTTTGAGGGAGGAAAATTAGCCTTAGTTAGAAAAGGCATTTCTATAATTCACTTTCAATCGTTTCAGTGTCAGTAACCACATATATGTACATAAATCAATTTTGGATCAGACCTTAAGTTGGATCATTGGGAAAGAATATCAAGACAATGAAATAACAGAATAAACAGAACCACAGCCCATATGGTATAACTCTTTCACTTCTCTCTTCTCTACTTTTTGAACCCAGCGTTTTTCCCTATCAATGAATACTAAAATAGCATTATTAAAAGAGATTATTGACCTAACCATCCAAACCAATGGCCCTTTCTTCAGTTCTTGCTTGCTGTCTTTGAATTCCACATAGCATCTGACTCTAGTAATCATCTTCTCCTTAAAATGCCCTCCTTCTTTGAGTTTGTGGATATGAAGCTACTACATTTTTCACCTTTCTGAAAGTCCTGAGTTTTTCTTCACTTGCTCCCAGTGTTAAGTTTTTTCTTCTTTTTCTCTTTATTTACCTTCTACTTCAGATGTCACATCTAGTTTCCAGCTTCAAATATCATTATAGGGAAGACCTCCAAATACTAATAATTGTAAATTTCCTAGTGGAAAGAAATGAAACAATGGGAAGAAGAGACACAGGCAGTGACTAATCCACATACTGCTAGTCACTCACTGGAAAGAGAATCCATGTGGTTCCTGGAAAAGGGATAGACTAGATTTACAATTTATGAGCTGTTCAAATTTTTACCCTTGTTTATAAAGCTAATAGTGATCCCCTTCTGCTTTTGGAGTTTGGGCAAGTTTCCTCTTTACATAAACTTTGCCTCTTTGTTTCTCCTTACTAATACATAGTTATGGGATTTTGAATATTGACTCATTTCTTTCATGTCATGCTACATCGAAATAGACCATGCACAAAGCAAACTTAAGCAAGAGAACTTACAAAAACTAAATATGAACCCATATGAAAAATGTTAAAATGAAATTGTTTTGGTAGTTTTATGGATATCCTTCCCAAATCTTTACTTGCATAAAGATTTTTCTTTTTATATAAATTGAAACATCCATGGTAATTTTAAGGGAGAGAGTACTGAAAGGAACATAGGTCCTTGAGTCAAGTCACAGGTTCATATAGAGGTTTCACAACTTTCTAGTTCAACTTCAATTTCTTTATTTCTGAAACAGAATTATTACAAATGCCTGTTATGATTCTTGGGAGGATTAAAGGTAATGATGTAAAATGCCTATAACATAGTAGATTCTTATAAATAGTAGTTACTCTTATAGTATACCACCTCCATAGTGGAGAAGGAGGACCAGGAGGCTAAAATAAATCTAAATGAAATGAAGGAAATCAGACTGTGATTCAACTAAAATCAAGAAGTCAAGTTGAAAACAGATCAAGGTATCCTGAACTATACTTTTATTCAGTATTCATAACAAGTACAATTACAACTATTATTTAAGTTTTCTTATTTGTGTAATAAGGGAAAGAGCTAAACAATATGGCAACATCCAATACAGTTAAAAGCTCTGGTATATGTGACAAGAAAAGTTAAGAATTTAAGGGCTGCCTGGGTGGTTTGTTGCTCTGTGCAAGGTTGTCAAATAGGTTTTTGTATACTTGCATTATTGGATTATTTGATTTCAGACTTATGGTGTATGCTATTAGCCTATGAAATATTGAAAAGAATTTAAAGGCTGGATGAGCACAGGATGGTCAACAGAACCTGACCAATGAACCTATCTTATCAAGTTTAGATGCAGGAAGGGAGGGGTCAGGTGCTCTGTATCTGCCATCCCTGGTAGTCTGTGGGTATTAGATTGCACTTGCATAGCTGTATAGGTAGGTTATTTTTTTTTTCAAATGTCTCTGAAACAAACTTTGATATAAATGCTTTGTGCCCCAACAAGCCTTAGTAGACTCAGATCTTCATGCAGTGAAAAGATGTTTCCCCTGCTTCAGAAATCAATCACTGCAAACAGCAGAGGGAACTTAAACTGCCTCAGATTGGTGTCAAGCTTAAAGAAAAGAGAAAAAAATACCTTGCTCCATGAGGATGAACAGCAAAATCCTAGCAACTGACCTTTGACTGAGTGGTTATAGGAAAATGCTCTATTTGCTCCCCTGAGCCAATTGAATCACAACGTTCATTGTACCCTGGAAAAATATCAACTTCAGCTAGAAAAAAATGGAATAACTGAACAGAATGTTTGATCAATTAATGGCTTCCTTTTAACCACATCTTTAGCATGATAGGCCTAAAAGAGTAGGCCTATGACAAGAGCTACAAAACAGCTAACCTATCTTAGATTGTTCCTAGAAGGTCTTGGGTACATCTCCTAGAAAGTGAACAAAGAAATCATGACACTATTTAATCAGTTTTCAATTACCCAGAAGTTGGTAATCTTATTTGTGGATGGTTCATATCTCTATTCTCCTTCTGCTCTCTCTGGCTGAATGCCTTTTGGCTATTACAGTGTACATGTGCACTTCCATGACAGAGGGGCAGGGAGAGATGTCAGCAAGCATACAAACTGAGAGACCCATAAAAGTGAGAGAAGAGCAAGCACTGTGGCTAAATGAGGCTTATGTATTAACTGCAGATCTAAAAATTCCATGCTTTTCCTAAAATCATACTATGATGTCCTACCAGCTCAGGGCTTTATATTACCAGCATTCAATAAATATTAGTATAAAGAAAGTACAGAACAGTGATAAGAGTCCAGGGCATAGAGTTGGGTTACCTGTGTTCACATCCTATCTCTAAACTTAAAGTTGAATGACTTACTTACTTGACGTCTCTGTGCCTTAGTTTCCTTATTTGAAAAATAGCAACGTGATAGATTGCATTGTTATCAAAATATGGGTTGAAGGGGCAAAGTCTGGAGATGAGAATGTACCAAGGGAGAGAGATTAATTAAATTTCTGCCATTTTCACAGCTCCCAACGAACAGTAACAAGGGCAGCTATCTGTGGTGGAAAAAACATATACACTTTCCCAAACAGAAAGTCCACAGACCATGTGACATTCTTCCCAAGCACCCTTTCACTGATGTGATTAGTTCACCATGAAGAAGGTGAATCCATAATTGATGTATATGTTCCTTGGGAGGAAATAAACAACAAGTTGGTCAACAGAAGCATCAAAGAAGAAATTTGAAAAATACCTTGAGACAAATGAAAATGAAAAAATAACTTTCCAAAACCTATGGAAAGCAACAAAAGCAGCTCTAAGAGGAAAGCTCATAGCAATATAGGCCTACCTCAAGAAAAAAGAAAAATCTTAGATAAACAATCTAACTTTACACCTAAATAACTAGAAAAAGAAGGATAAGCAAAGCCCAAAGTTAGTAGAAGGAAGAAAATAATAAGGATCCAAGGTGAAACAGAGAGTAAAACAAACAAACAAAAAACAATAAAAATGATCAATGAACGTAAGAGCTGGTTCACTGAACAGATAAAGAAAATTGATAAACCTTTAGCAAGACTCATCAGGGAAGAGTTTTGGCCAAATAAATAAAATCAGAAATGAATAAGGAGAAATATAACTGATATCACAGAAATACGAAGAATCATGAGACTACTGTGAACAAATATATAGCAATAAATTGGACAACCTAAAAGAAATAGATAAATTCCTAGAAACCTATAATCTTCCAAGACCAATTACTAGTAAGGAGATTGAATCAGTAACCAAAAAAGTCTCAACAAACAAAAGTCCAGGACTAAATGGCTTTACTGGTGAATTCTACCAAACATTCAAAGAAGAATTAATAACAATCTTCTCAAACTTTTCCAAAATAGAAAAGGAAGGAGCACTTCCAAACTCATTTTACGATGTCAGCATTACCCTGATACCAATCAAAGACATCACAAAGAAAGAAAATGATAGGCCAATATTCCTGATGAACATAGATGCAAAAATCCTCAACAAAATACTAGCAAACTGACTCCAACAATACATTAAAAGATCATACACTATGACCAAGTGGTGTTTATTCTGGGGATGCTAGGATGGTACAACATCTACAAATCAGTCAATGTGATAACACCACATTAACAAAATGAAGGATAAAAATTACATAATCATCTCAAAAGATGCAGAAAAACATTAGACAAAATTCAATATCTTCTTATGATAAAAACTCTCAACAAAATGGGCATAGAGAGTACATATCTCAACATATTAAAGGTCACATAAGACAAGCCCACAGCTAACATCATACTTAATAGTGAAAAGCTGAAAAGCTTTTCCTCTAATATCGAGAACAAGACAAGTATGCCCACTCCCACCACTTTTATTCAACACAGTATTGGGAGTGTTAGACACAGCAATCTTACAAGAAAAATAAGTAAAAGTAATCCAAATTGGAAAGGAAGAATAAAACTGTCACTGTTTTCAGAATACCTGATTCTATACAGAGAAAACTAAAGATGGCACCAAAAAATGTTAGGACTAATAAATTAATTCAGTAAATTTGCAGGATACAAAATTAATATACAGAAATCTGTAGTATTTCTATATACTAAAAATGAACTACCAAAAAGAGAAATTAAGAAAATAATCTGATTTACAATTTCATCAAAAAGTATAAAATATCTAGGAATAAATTTAACCAAGAGGTGAAAGATCTATATTCTGAAAACTATAATACGTTGATGAAAGAAACTGAAGGCAACACAAACAACTGAAATGATATATTGTGCTCTTGGATTGGAAGAATTAATATTGTTAAAGTACCCATATTACTCAAAGCAATCTACAGATTAAATGTAATCCCTATCAAAATACCCATGGCATTTTTCACAGAACTAGAATAAAGAATCCTAAAATTTATATGGACAACAAAAGATCACAGATAGCCAAAGAAGCCTTGAGAAAGAAGAACAAGGCTAAGGTATCATGCACCCTGATTTCAAACTATACTACAAAAGCTATAGTAATCAAACAGTATGGTACTGGTACATAAACAGACATGTAGATCAATGGAACAGAATAGAGCCAAGAAGTATACCTAAACTTATATGGTCAATTAACCTATGACAAAGGAGAAAAGAACATACAACAGAGAAAAGACAGTCTCTTCAATAAACGATGTTGGGAAAACTGGACAGCTACAATCAAAAGAATGAAACTAGACCATTTTCTTACACTGTATATAAGAATAAATTCAAAATTGACTAAAGACTTAAATGTAGGATGTAAAACCATAAAACTCCTAGAAGAAAACATGGGCAGTACGCTCTTTGACATTGGTCTTTGCAATATTTTTTGGATCTGTCTCCTCAGACAAGGGAAACAGAAGCAAAAATGAACAAAGAACTACATCGAAATAAAAAGGTTTTGCACACTGAAAGAAACCATCAACAAAATGAAAAGATAGCCTACTGAATGGGGGAATATTTACAAATGATATGTTTGATAAGGGATTAATATCCAAAATATATAAAAACTCATACAACTCGACATCAAAAAAAACCAAACAGTCCAATTTAAAAATGGGCAGAGGACCTAAATAGACATTTTTCCAAAGAAGACACACAGATGGCCAACAGGCACGTGAAAAGATGCCCAACATCACTAATCATGAAGGAAATGCAAATCAAAACCACAAAGAGATATCAATCTCACACCTATTAAGGTGGCTACTATCAAAAAGACAAGAAATAACAAATGTTCGCAAGTATGTGGAGAAAAATGAACCTTAGTGCACTGTTGGTGGGAATGTAAATTGATACAGTCACTCTAGAACCGGTATGAAGTTTCCTCAAGAAATTAAAAATAGAACTACTAAATGATCCAGCAATTCCACTTTGGGGTATTTATTCAAAGAAATGAAAGCCCTAATTCAAAAACATATATACTCTCCAATGTTCATAGCAGCATTATGTAAAATAGCCAAGATATGGAAACAATTTGTGTCCACTGCTAGATGAATAAATAAAGAAGATATGGTATATTCATACACTGGAATATTACTCGTAAAAAGAATGAAGTCTTGCCATTTGCAACAACATGGGTGGACCCAGAGAGTATTACGCTGAGTCAAATAAATCAGACAGAGAAAGACAAATGATCTATGTTACCACTTATACGTAGAAGCCTAAAACAAACAAACAAACAAACAAAAAACTAATGATCAAATGTAACAAAACAGAAGCTGACTTAATAGATATAGAGAACAAGCTGGTGGTTGCCAGAGGGCAAGAGGATGCGGAAAATGGGAGAAATAAGTGAATGGGGATTATGAGGTACTAACTTCCAGTTATAAAATAAATAAGTCACAGCCATGTAATGTACAGCATAGGAAATACAGTCAATAATACTGTAATAACAATAATATTTTAATAACTTTGTATGGCAACAGATGGTAAGTAGACTCACTGTGGTGATCATTTTGTAATGTATAAAATTACTGAATCAATATGTTGTCATACATCTGAAACTAACATAATATTGTAAGTCCATTACATGTCAATTAAAAAAACACACATAAAGAAAGCAGGAAGAAATTAATAAAAATAAAGAATAAGACGGTGAATTACAAATAGAAAAACCATAGATTTAACTAGTAAACATAAGGATGAAGAATGTGAGAATGATAACGTGACTCACCATATTCTGAGGTTCTCTTGAAAAAGGTCTGAAATATTCTTCCTCCTCAAATCTCCAAGATTTTCCTCTATCCCATTTTTATAAAACATCAAATTTTGCTTAGAAATAATACAACATGCTCCTAAAATGTATTCTTATTTCTAAAATGGATAAAGCGCTATCTCTTAGAATTCAGCTCAGCCAAATTAATGTCACCAGACTCATACTAGATAAAGAGGACTGGCATTCAAACTGGAGGAGGTCACTGTTCTCCTGTAGCTCATCTAGTAGGGAAGACAGACCTATACAGAGAAATGCAGTTTTAGGGTAGTCAGCATGTGGTAATGGAGTTAAATAAACAATAATAATAATTCATTGCTTTTTTTTTCCCCTACTGCAGAAGGACAATTTACTCTGCTCAAGACAATTTATCGTACAACAAGCTTTAGCAGGGAAAAACAAAAATTGAAGTGATGTGATTTGAGTGACAGTTGTGTATTAATATTCTAAAACCTATGACAAATCGTTTAATCTCCTTGTGCCTCAGCTCCCTCATCTAAGAAACCAGGAGAATGACTGTACTCACAGTACTGAGCTCACAGCGTGCAAGGTTCAAATGAGATAATGTTCCTGAAAACCCTTTTAAATGTGCTATGTGCAAAAGTTATTTTCATTGACGCCATTAGCATCAAAGTGTAAATGATTGTGAATTTCACACTGTTCTTCCACTTGCTCTTGAAAACCATCTTCAGTCACCACTTTTTGAAGTCAAGACTTTCTTAAATGAATAGTGTACAAAGGATCCTGATTCACAAATTTAATGGTTGCACTCCTTCATCTTAAAGCCATAGTCATACCCCAAATTAGCTAAGATCAGTGTGTGGTCCAGAGTGTAGAGTTCTTTGTAGCCTAAATATTGAGACTCTTTAGGATATGTTGTGTTTACTCTTTTAGACTCTATTCATTATTTAGACATTCTTATTAATCATGTAATTATAATGTAATTATAATTACAAAACAATAGAAGTTCTCCAAACTGACCTCAGGTTAACAGATTCTGCTTACCCACAGCTCTCTGCTACAGGATGAACGCTCACACGAATACACCTTTTGAATGTTGACATTCTGCTCCTATCTTTGAGTGATATGCTTACTATGAGTTGATGTCTATTCCCAAACTCTTTAGGTGGATTTTACTGGTAACTATAAGTATGTAATTAAATTTACTATTAAATAAACTAAAAATGTTAAGTGGGAGAAATTGAATTGTTTCCATCAATTTGAGGTTGAATGGTTTAGAAAGATTCAGAAATAGGCAAAAATTCACTATCAAATGAGTTGCAGACAAGACAATTATATAAGGTTAAGGGGAAAGAAGATAAAAAATCTAAAGGGATTCTGACATTGGTATTGTGTCAGAAGTATCTAACTTCTTATTCTACTTTCAAGAATATGGAAATTTAGGGTCATACCTTATGATTAATATAATAAAATAAATCAGAACTTTTATCAATGGACACAAAGACTAGAGTCTAAATGGTCAAAGAATAGGCCTGAGCGCTATCTCAAAAGATTGTTGAATGAATGTACACTTCATGTCTTAAAATTTAACATTTTTTATGTATATAGGAGTCATTTTTATGATGCTTTGTTTTGACTTTTTAAAATAAACTGACCAAGTATGCATTATTAAAATATTAATATTACTTTGGGGACTTCCCTGGTGGCGCAGTCACTGGGAGTCCACCTGCCAGTGCAGGGGACATGGGTTTGAGCCCTGGTCCAGGAAGATCCCACATGCCGCGGAGCAACTAAGTCCGTGCGCCACAACTACTGAGCCTGCATGCCACAACTACTGAAGCCTGCATGCCTAGAGCCCATGCTCCACAACAGGAGAAGCCACTGCAATGAGAAGCCTGTGCACTGCAACGAAGAGTAGCCCCCACTCACCGCAACTAGAGAAAGCCTGTGCACAGCAATGAAGACCCAATGCAGACAAAAATAAATTAATTAATTTTAAAAATTAAAAAAATAAAATATTAGTTTGTAAACTGAAATTATTTCAAAATGAGAACATATAAGAACATACATGATTATTTTAAAATTCCATTAAATGAATAAATATGAACTAATTCCCAATTCAGTCTCAGGTAAAATAATAGACTCTGTAAGGAACAGAAAGACAAATAAAGCTAAGCACCCACTTTCAAGGCTCTGAAAACTCACAGACTTCTTACATGTGGGAAAGTTCTCAGATACCTATGTACCCACTGTAGAACTGAAAACAGAAGAACAAAGAGCATTTTTGTCTACTACTCAATTCTGTAAGGGTTAAAATTGCAACCTGCTGCAGTCCTGACCAGCAGTGCACTCTGAGAGGAAATTAAGGTAACAGTATGAGGCACTCTGTGCTTTGGACAAGCAGCCCCCTTAGATAGATGTATATCTCTGGAAGGATTTTTTTTTTTTTTTTTTTTTTTATTTTGTGGTACGCGAGCCTCTCACCGTTGTGGCCTCTTCCGTTGCGGAGCACAGGCTCCGGACGCGCAGGCTCAGCGGCCATGGCTCACGGGCCCAGCCGCTCTGCGGCATGTGGGATCCTCCCGGACCGGGGCACGAACCCATGTCCCCTGCATCGGCAGGCGGACTCTCAACCACTGCACCACCAGGGAAGCCCTCTGGAAGGATTTTAATGAACCCAGATTCTTGCATCTTCTCCTACATAGAAAAGCACTAGGATCATTAACCTGAGATATCTCTTATTGACTAGCAGTAATCTTTCACCAAGATATATACTTGAGAGCACAGGTTCTCTAGCCAAAAAATCACATATAAACTGGCTTCTCCCCCTACCTCTTCAGAACAACTTCCTCAGAGCTACTGAGTGACTGTCTCCCAGGCTCTAGTCCTCAGTAAGGCCCTGAATAAAACTTAACTCACAACTCTTGCATTTTTCCTTCAGTCAATACCCTTCAAGTTGTGCAGATCACAACTGGCATAACCATTTAGAGTGGTTATAATGTGGTCAAAATGAAATGCACCCTTGGTTTTGGTGAACCAATCAGGCCCAAGCACTGAAATAGCTGATGTTTTACAGTCCGTTTTCTATGTCAGCCACATTAACTACTTTTATTGATAGGAATTGTCACTACATTCCTACCACCATCTAGGTAGGGACTAGTAGAAAATACAATGATTAACAAGATCTCTGAATTATTTGCAAAGTGCAATGGAAGGTCTTTGAAGGATTTTAAGGTTCATGACATGATCCAATTTACATTTTAAACCCTCTCAGATTAGAAGAAGAAAGGGTTAGAATGGAGAGAAAAAAGAAAACCAGAAATGATGTTAATATGTTCTGTTATCTCCAGGTTTCTGAAATTGTTTTATCATGTTTAAGGTGTGGTGAGCACATCTCAACTTCCTTATCTGAGATTCTAAGCTCCTTGATATCAGTAATCGCAAATCTCACTGCTTGAAAACATACGTCTAGAATTTTTTCGAATTATCTTTATTTATAAGTTTGTCCTAGGGGCTTCCCTGGTGGCCCAGTGGTTGAGAGTCTGCCTGCCGATGCAGGGGACACAGGTTCATGCCCCGGTCTGGGAAGATCCCACATGCCGCGGAGCAGCTGGGCCCGTGAGCCATGGCCGCTGAGCCTGCGTGTCCGGAGCCTGTGCTCCACAGCGGGAGAGGCCACAACAGAGAGAGGCCCGTGTACCGCAAAAAAAAAAAAAAAAAAAAAAAGTTTGTCCTGAAATTCCTATACACAGTAAAGAATGTGGCAGAAATTCTAATAAGTTGGCTTCCAAATGGCATCTTGCCACCTCTTGCACCCAGAAGCAACATAAGTCCTTCCTCACTTTGGCTCAGAATATATGGCCACTGCACTCAGGGAACCTAACACACAATAAGTTTAGCTCATCACATATTTTGAAAACTACTTTCTCAGCTAACTTTTGAAAATGTGAGAAGACGAAAAAAATGATGTCAGTTCTTTATCATTTTCAGCTACTTCCCTAAAACTAGATACATTTGCTTTTTTTTTTTTTTTTTTTTTTGGGCTCATCAGCCAAGTTTCAAGGCAATTTGAGTTCACTTTTTGTGAAAGAGTCTTCAGGAAAATATTCTATCAAGGGCTTTGGGACAATCAAGATAAATGACACTCCTACATTTTGCTCATACTAATCACCCCTTTATGAATCTGCCCAAAAGCATGAATTCCTCTCTCCCAGGCTGCTCTTTATACAATCCTAATGCTGCTGCCTTCTGAGTCCTTTCTGCTTCATGCATTATCACTTCATTCTCTGTCTTGTTCCGCTACTGAGCTGCATCTCCCCCTAAGATTCTATTCTCAGAGTGGTTCTGCTTGGGATTTTGGCTACTAGAGATTAAAATTTTGAAAGAATGAAATAACTGATCTTTTAGGTAACCCTCCTCACTGTCATCTCCCAGAGGTTGATATTTTTCTATTTCTTCACTTAAAATTTAGATAATCTGTAAAAAACTATATACAATGGATTTGGGGAAATTTGAGTCTACCATCGGAACACCTTCTGTTTGTTGTCAATGTTTTTTTTTCCTTTTCTTTTAAATTTTTTTTATTGGAGTATAATTGCTTTACAATGTTGTGTTAGTTTCTGCTGTACAATTAAGTCAGTCAGCTATATGTATACATATATCTCCTCCCTCTTTGGTCCTCCCTCCCAACCCCTCTTCCCAGCCATCTAGGTCATCACAGAGCACCGAGCTGAGCTTCCTGTGTTTTACAGCATGTTCCCACTAGCTATCTATTTTATTCACTGTAGTGTATATATGTCATTCCTAATCTCCCAATTTGTCCCACCCTCTCTCCTTCCCACCCTGTGTCCACATGTCCGTTCTCTATGTCTGTGTCTCTACTCCTGCACTGCAAATAGGTTCATCTGTACCATTTTATTAGATTCCACGTATATGCATTAATATACAATATTTGTTTTTCTTTTTCTGGCTTACTTCACTCTGTATGACAGACTCTAGGTCCATCCACATGTCTATAAATGACCCAATTTTGTTCCTTTTTATAGCTGAGTAATATTCCATTGTATATATATACCACATCTTCTTTATTCATTCATCTGTCGTTGGACATTTAGGTTGTTTCCATGTCCTGTCTATTGTAAATAGTGCTGCAATGAACACTGGGGTACATGTGTCCTTTTCAATTATGGTTTTCTCAGGGTATATGCCCAATAGTGGGATTTCTAGGTCATATGGTAGTTCTATTTTTAGTTTTTTGAGGAACCTCCACACTGTTCTCCACAGTGACTGTATCAATTTATATTCTTACTAACAGTGCAAGAGGGTTCCCTTTTCTCCACACCCTCTCCATTATTTATAGTTTGTACATTTTTTGATGATGGCCATTCTGACCAGTGTGAGGTGATACTTCATTGTAGTTTTGATTTGCATTTCTCTAATAATTAGTGAAGTTGAGCATCCTTTCATGTGCCCCTTGGCCATTTGTATGTTCTCCTTGGAGAGATGTCTATTTAGGTCTTCCACCATTTTTGGATTGGGTTGTTTGTTTCTTTGATATTGAGCTCCATGAGCTGTTTGTATATTTTGGAGATTAATCCTTTGGCTGTTGCTTCATTTGCAAATATTTTCTCCCATCCTGAGGGTTGTCTTTTTGTCTTGTTTATGGTTTCCTTTGCTGTTCAAAAGCTGTTAAGTTTAATTAGGTCCTGTTTGTTTGTCTTTATTTTCATTAATCTAGGAGGTGGGTCAGAAAAGATCTTGCTGTGGTTTATGTCAAAGAGTGTTTTTCCTATGTTTTCCTCTAAGAGTTTGATAGTGTCTGGCCTTACATTTAGGTCTTTAATCCATTTTGAGTTTATTTTTGTGTATGGTGTTAGGGGGTGTTCTAATCGCATTCTTTTACATGTAGCTGTCCAGTTTTCCCAGCACCACATATTGAAGAGGCTGTCTTTTCTCCACTGAATGTTCTTGCCTCCTTTGTGTATTCTTGCCTCCTTTGTCATAAATTAGGTGACCATATGTGCGTGGGTTTATCTCTGGGCTTTCTATCCTGTGCCATTGATCAATATTTTCCAAAACTCACATAGAGTTGTGAAAGAAAGGAAATAGTAGACTGCAATTATTGCATGGTGAAACTATCAAAGAATAGGTTTGTAAACTTTCTCTAAACTAGGCTGGAATAGGAAGAAATCACAAATGAGATTAAACATTTTGATTGATAACTCAATGTGAGTGATATGTGGGAAAAATACTAGGTTGGGAGCCGAGCTTTGGTTTTTCCACCTTTTTGTAGCTGTTAGAACTTAAGATAATGAGGGTTTGTTGTAAAAATATATATGGAAAAAAGAACTAAGGGAATCTTTGCTAACCCAGTAACAGATATATTCTGGATCTCAAAGGAGAATAGAGTTTTGAGAATTAGAAGATGGTTTAAGATCCAAAGTCATTTTACTACCAACATTAACTTGTTCTTTAGTTAGACAATCTCTTGCCAATATTGTAACTCAGCTCCTCTCTCTAGCTCTACTGCTAGATATCTTTTAGTTTCTGCTTACTCATGATACCTGTACTTTGAACTTGAATGTATTCACAATCTCTACATACTCAGTTTCTCTTGACCCCTGACAGCTTATCATCTCTGATACCTGACTTCTGTATCTTTTCCAGTATCAGCCTTCATCACCAACGGGAACACCCTTTGTATTTCGCACTCAAATTCTCCAAGGAAGAGACTCTGATTGAGTGTTCTTTAGTCATCATTTTGTTTGGGTAGAGTTCTCATGCCAGATTTCTCATGGGCTGCTACTAGCCAATAGATAGATCCATAATACAGATGTCTGTTTCCCAGCCCTGACCTAATCAGCTGCTGCTGGTGGGACACAATCATGTGGTAATTTTCTGTGCTGTGTTATTCGTGAAGACATCTATCAGTACCTAGTGCTATACACGGGGGACTAGACTTCCTCTCCAGTGAACTTGGTTTCATCCAGGTTCCATTTCCATACCTATAACAGGAAAAGTTGGATGACATGTCCACTAAAGTCCTTTCAAATTCTAAGGTACTACGAGTGCACCTTTTGTATTTGTCCTCATTCTTTCTTTCTTTAGAAAAACAATTTTTTTTAGTTACTACTGTGACGTTAGGTATTATTCTAGATGTTGAAGAAACAGCAGTGACTGAGGTAGACCAAGTGTATAACAAGATTCTGGCAGTAAGAAAACTTTACCCCAGATGGTACCAATTAAGTGGTTTTAATGAAGGAGCTGCTTAGATATGTTAAGAAATGTTTCAGAACTAGATAAGGAGAGTTGAGGCATCCCAAGGCCAGCAAGAGTGAGAAGCTACCACCACATCTAAAGTTGGATGGGTGAGCAGGACATAATGGTAAACCAATGAGACTTTGAGACATGGAGGAAGAGATGCCTGGAAGAAACTATAGTACAAGGGATACAGGTGCTGCCCAAAGACAAGGAAATTGCAGGAAAAGGCTCCTCAATCTCTCTCTCTTCTCACCCTCTAGTTTACCAGGGCTTTCCACTGGCCAAATCCAACTGAAAGTATGAGAGCAAACAATTTAAGGTGATATAGTCTTCAGTCTCTGAAAGCACACTGCAGCTCCAAGAAAATGGGAAATGGATAGGACGGGATCAAATGGAAAATAATTGGGGCATAAATCTTACAATCAAGTGGAGTAAACAGATTAAAAACTTAAACTAAAATAAATACAGGGGCTTCCCTGGTGGCGCAGTGGTTGAGAGTCCGCCTGCCGATGCAGGGGACACGGGTTCGTGCCCCGGTTCAGGAGGATTCCACATGCCGCGGAGTGGCTGGGCCCGTGAGCCATGGCCGCTGAGCCTGCGCGTCTGGAGCCTGTGCTCCGCAACGGGAGAGGCCACAACAGTGAAAGGCCCGTGAACCGCAAAAAGAAAAATAAAATAAATAAAATAAATACAAAATAAAACAATAAAATTTGATTTTAAAAAAGGAACAAAGGAGGTAAAAGAAGATAGAAAGTGATTTTCAAGGAGGAAGGAATTATTTTAGAATAATGGAAAAAATAGTACATGTTGACAATTTTTGTCATTTTAATAAGTGTACTTGCCTTGGACTTTTTTATTTTGGAATATCTGATATGTGAAAGGAATGTATGTGACATATACAAGTTATGAACATAAAAGAAAAGCAAAAACCCATGAACAACCACCAATTAAAAAAGAAAATATCCAAACCATTGACACTTCTTTGTTCTCCATCATCCTTTTCTCCTTTCTCATTCTTCATCAATAAAACTCAGTAACCTGAGTTTGTGAGTTTATTACTAAATTCCATTCCATTATGGTTTACTACAGGATACTGAATATAGTTTCCTATGCTATAGAGTAGGACCTTGTTGTTTATCCATTCTATATATAATAGTTTGCATCTACTAACCCCAAACTCCCAATCCAACCCTCCCCTTCCTCTCCTCTCCCTTGGCAACCACAAGTCTGTTCTCTATGTCTGTGGGTCTGTTTCTTTCATAGATAAGTTCATTTGTGTCATATTTTAGATTCCACATATAGGTGATATCCTATGGTATTTGCCTTTCTCTTTTTGGCTTACTTGGAGTAGTATGATAATCTCTAGGTCCATCCAGGTAGCTGCAAATGGCATTATTTCATTTTTTATGGCTGAGTAATATTCCATTGTGTGTGTATGTATGTGTATGTATGTATGTATGTATGTGTATATATATATATATATACACACCACATCTTCTTTACCCATTCATCTGCCAATGGACATTTAGGTTGTTTCCATGTCTTGGCTGTTGTAAATAGTGCTGCTATGAACATAGGGATGTATGTATCTATTCGAATTACAGTTTTGTCTGGATATATGCCGAGGAATGGGATTGCTGCATCATATGGCAACTCTATTTTTAGTTTTTTGAGGAATCTCCATACTATTCTCCGTAGTGGCTGCACCAATTTATATTCCCACTAACAGTGTAGGAGGGTTTCCTTTTCTCCACAACCTCTCCAGTTTAATCACACTTTTTTTTTTTTGCAGTACACGGGCCTCTCACCGCTGTGGCCTCTCCCGTCGCGAAGCACAGGCTCCGGACGCGCAGGCCCAGCGGCCATGGCCCACGGGCCCAGCCACTCTGCGGCATGCGGGATCCTCCCAGACCGGGGCACGAACCCGCGTCCCCTGCATCGGCAGGCGGACTCCCAATCACTGTGCCACCAGGGAAGCCCCTAATCACACTTTTTAATACATGTTAGTTTTGCTTATTTTTTGAAATTTATAAAATTGAAATCTTAAATTCATTCTTTTCAGTCTTGTTTTTACCGCTTAATAATACTTTTTAATTCACCCTTGGTGATACACATTGTTGTAGTTCAACTTCACTGTTGAAAAGATATTTCATTACACAAATATTGTATAATTTGTTCATCCATTTTCCTAAGGACATTTTGTTATTGCCAATTTGTTGCTGTTATGATACTGGTGCAAATATTCTTCTATCTCTTTTTTGGATACATAAACAACTATTTCTTTGTGGTATACAATGCATACAGGAATAGAACTGGTATATTACGGACAAGGTGCATGTTAAGCTTTATAAAATAGTACCAACTTGTTTTTCCTACTGGTTGTATCTTTGTACACTCTCACCAGCAACGTTCAAGAGTTTCCCTTGATTCATGTACTCTCTGTCATTATGCTATGGGTTAAATGTTTGTATCTCCCCAAAAATTCATATGTTGAAATCCTAGTCCCCAAAGTGATGCTTACAAGCAGCCCTGAGTTATGATTCTAGACAACATCACCATGATAAGCATATGAGATGGAACACTTGGCCTAACAGTTACTAAGACTTACTAGAAGGTCATTATAATACAAACAGTATAATATTAATACAAAAATAGACAAATTGACCTACAGACCAGGATGGCTGTAAGACAGACTCGTATCTCAGAATTTACTGCATAATAAAGGTGGTACCACAAGTCAGACTGTTTAGTGAACGATGATAGGAAAGCTGCTCATTATGGAAAAAAATCCATACCTATTATCACCTACAAGAATGGAATCCACGTATATTAAAGAAATAAGCCAAAAGAAACCAAGGTAGAAGATAATGTGCCCTAGGGTTAGGGAAGAACTTAAAATTCCAAAAGCATCATTAATAGTTTTAATCACATCAAATTAAGAATTTCTGTGAATCAAGTTAACATAAAGCTGTTGCAGAGAGATGATATTTGCCAGGAATAAAACCACAGGAAATGATTATCTAAATATACAAGAAACTCATGCATATGAAAAAAGCATAAGAATCTCAAATTTTAAAAATGAGTAAAGGATATCTGAGCCAATTCAGAGCCAAAGAAACCCAATATATGATAGGGGCCGAAAATCATTGGTAATCAGAGGAACGCACTTTAAAACAAAACAGAGATAACAGTTTAGACCCGTCATACTCTAAATACAGAGGGCTGAGTGAAAAAAATAAGGAACCCAATATTATCTATGTAAATTACAACTCATGAAATAATTCATGGCTTACACTAATACTTCAGAAAAGAAGAATATAAACCAAATATACATTGGGGAATTGGGAGTGAGGAGTGGACCAGAGGCCTTGCAAAGAGCAATGATCACCAGATGCCCAGAACTGCAAAGGATTACTAAGGAACCCTTGGCTCATTAACCAAAGCAAAACCACAGCGCACAGGTGAAATCATACTACGTCATCTTAAATTCCCAATTCCATCGTGGGAGTCCTACCCACAGGACACCCCGCTCAGGAGTCCACCATCAGCTAAGCTCTTTGCTTCCCTGGGAATATCTTGTTCCCCAACAGGCCTAATCATCCTTCTATAGGCTGAAGATAAAATGACTCTTTATCTAGTTTTCCAAATATTTATATTTCTATGGTAATATAGCACTGAAATAAAAAAGTGATTTTTTTTTTTTTTTCCCCTGGTACGCGGGCCTCTCACTGTTGTGGCCTCTCCCGTTGTGGAGCACAGGCTCCGGACGCGCAGGCTCAGCGGCCATGGCTCACGGGCCCAGCCGCTCCGCGGCATGTGGGATCTTCCCGGACCGGGGCACGAACCCGTGTCCCCTGCATCAGCAGGTGGACTCCCAACCACTGCGCCACCAGGGAAGCCCTGTTGTTTTTTTAATAATTGAAATTTTAACCAAAACTTTTTTCTCTCATTTTCTTGTATCTTTTTATTCCCACCCATTCATTCAGTAGAAGTCATTGCCTCAGGGAAGGGATAATATGGCAGAGAAAATCTTTTTGGTGTTAAAAGCATCACTATGAAGTATGTAACCCCCAAGCCATAAAACATTATCTCTGGAAAACCAGATAAAGAGCCAGGCCAGCTTGTCCTCAGACTACATAAAAGTGGTCATGACTGCGGGGAACAAGAGCAACCACGGCAGAATCCAAGTTAAATGATGGTGGGTTCCTTTGAGTCTATGTAGATGAAGAATGATTTCAAGGAAAGGTCTTCTCCATCCCTCAAGTCTCTGCCTTCGCTCTTAGACATCACCCCACAGAAAGGAAGAGGCACTCCACTAAACACATGGGCTCTCAATGTGGGACTATCTCGCTCCCCAGCAGACATTTGGCAATACCTGGAGACATGTTTTGCTGTCACAAGTGGGGGGTGCTGCTGGAATCTGATAGGCAGAGGTCAGAGATGCTGCTGAACATTCTATGGTGCACAAAATGGCACCCCCCAAACAAAGAATCACCCAGCCCCAAATGTCAGCAAGGTCAAGGTTGAGAAACACTTCCCTAAACTGAGATTAGGTTTTGACGACCTGGCACAATAAGAGATTTATAATTTTAACATAAATGCTCATTTGTTTTAAATAAAGAAAATTACACCTAGTTCGTGGGTTGAAATGTGGAACCACTTGCTTACGCTCAGGAATATATCCTTTCTCTAATATAAAATAATCAACAATTATCAGTTTTGCATTTAATGAAAAGGTTTTGCGGGGGGAAGAAAAGTTGAAGTAGCTTTAAAGTAAGACAAAGCACCTCACTCACAAGGAGGAAAAAGAATTGGTGACATGAGGACAGATGCTGGAAGCTTACGACAATATCTGAAGCAAATGAGAGAAGCAAAGGCGGGGGTAGCGGGTGGGGAGTGGGGTGGGGGGTTAGGGTTAGGGGAGAAGAAAAGTACGTGCAGGGAAGTCATCCCTGGCTGGAGGAACATTCAGAGGGGAACAAGTGGCTCCTAACTTAGGACGATGGGGACCATGAGCATTTTTCAGAGAGGTGAGGTGGGTTTTCTTCCAGACTCTCCAGCGGAAGTTTACTAAGAAGGTAGCCTGAGAACCTCAGATCACTAACATCCCAGGAAGAATATCAGCAAAGGGAAAAATCGAAAGGGCTTTCAAAAATAGCATAGGTGAGGGCTTCCCTGGTGGCGCAGTGGTTGAGAGTCCGCCTGCTGATACAGGGGACACGGGTTCGTGCCCCGGTCCAGGAAGATCCCACATGCCGCAGAGTGGCTGGGCCCGTGAGCCATGGCCGCTGAGCCTGCGCGTCCAGAGCCTGTGCTCCGTAACGGGAGAGGCCACAGCAGTGAGAGGCCCACGTACCGCATTAAAAAAAAAAAAAAAAAAGCGTAGGTGAAAGCAAAAGCCAGAAACGATGAAGAGAGGAAAAGGGGGAAAAGAGAAGAAAAGGAGGAAGGGAGAGGAGAGAGGTACAGGGGAAGGGAGGGAGAGAGGTACAAGGGAAGGGAGGGAGAGAGGTACAGGGGAAGGGAGGGAGAGAGAGAGATCTAGAAACAATTGCAATGAGTAATAAAGTAAACCAGTCTTATGTTAATGACATGCCAAAGTGTTCCATTTTTATGCAAAAGCAAATAACTGTGAAGTATCCCCAACATAAACACTGATTAAAAGAGATTAAATGTCTCGGGATGAAATGTCATAATATTACACAGTGTCAGTTTGTGGTGTTCTCAAAATGTTAATGACCTCCAGCTTCAGCTGCTTCCATTACCAGCTATCTCAAGGGAGAACAGCCTCAGCTGCAGGGTTGCCAGGAGGAGCTCAGCGCCTCGTCCCATCTCCTCCCCATTAACAGATAAAATTTCACTGAAAATGATTCGGTGACATTTGGCCATAATTCAGAAGGGACCACATTTTTTAAAAAGAATTTTTCTTTTATCAGAAAGTACTTGAGTTTAT
Organism: Orcinus orca; assembly: GCF_937001465.1. Taxonomy (NCBI): domain Eukaryota; kingdom Metazoa; phylum Chordata; class Mammalia; order Artiodactyla; family Delphinidae; genus Orcinus; species Orcinus orca. Next base: position 18,087,836 of record NC_064570.1, on the reverse strand, counting down.
CTTACCATTTCAATAATGCTCCAGACCTCATTCAGTCAGTCTTCAGTACTCTTTGGAATAACAGTTTTCTATTCTCTAACAGTGACATTTCCCCAGCAATGGCAGCATCTGCAGAAAATTCAGGAAGTGAGAGTTCATCATTTTACAAACTAATTCTGGAAAAAAGCGTGGGTCAGGATGAATTTATCACTATTTTACCAGGACTGATCCCAGAATTCTTCATAAAGTGTTAGTGTACTCTGAGTGGCCACGTCCCCTCATTTACTTTAATAAAAATCATTAGTACTTCCGGTCTCCACAATTATTTTTGCCTCCAAGCCAAATAAAATAGGCTAACACCCTGTGGTCACTTCATGAATTAGTCATTCTCTCCCACCTATTCTACTGACCCAGTTTCTCTCACACAGCCAGGACACGTGCCATCTAACTGGCTACACTTTTGAACACATGAACCTCAATGGGTATGTATCTGTTGCCTAGTAATATCTACGCTTTCTGCAGTACATAAGTGCATTCAGACATTTATGGTTGGTGCAACTCTGCATTTATTCAACAAATGCTCATTGAGTTTTTATTAAGCACAAGCTCTCTAATTAGTCCCTTCTCTCAATAAATTTCTTAACATCTGGAGTGGGCTCAGGGGTGACAGAAAGAACAATATGGGGCAAGATAGATATGTGCCACTTCTAGGGTCCAGTTACAGTGCTCAGTAACTAACACAAGGAAGTCTTTTAGCTGGAGATTTCAGGAGAAACCTCAGCGCAGATGGACCTCGTGAATTTTGACAGAATGTTGACTGAGATGAACTGAATAAAACATTCTATCTGCCCTGTCTGAATACAGTAGCCTATAGCCACATATGGCTATTTAAATTAAAGTTAAGCAAACTGAAATAAAATTTAAATTTCAGTCACACTAGCTTCAAGTGCTCAATAACCACATGTGGCTAGTGGTGACCATAGTGGACAGTGTAGAAGAATATTTCCATCACTGCAAAAAAATTCATTGGACAGCTCTGTTCTAAGTCGAAGCAACGGGATAATTATGAGAAACCACAAGTGTTTTATGGATGTCTGGAGACCAGCAAACACCCCCCATTTGCTGGTGAATATCCTTGTGAACGTGCTCCTTCCTATGCTCCATCACAACCATCACTCCATTGCAAGGTAGAAAGTCATCCACACAAGAAAACTACAAAATTCATAAATACAAGCAAACTACAAGCTCCCTTTTGAATCTGTTTAAAGGATTGACCAGGATTGGGGATCACAGACAGTTCTTGATCCCTTTCCACCTTGAAAGCACAACCAATGTCCTACTCAGTTATTTTGGCCAGTCATTCCCAGGTATGAATTAATGGGGGCTTACTGTGTTCTGTGTTGATGATTCATCACCATAGGCCAGTGAAGCAGAGTAAGTATCAGAAGCAGTGAACATTACTGGTTGGAACAGTGAAGTGGATGGGGCTTAGATCTACTCACAGGAAGGGAAAATAAGGCTTTTGATGAGAAAAGACAATACCCGGGAGTATAGGCATTCTTTCCACTGCTGATGTTTCCTGTCATTTTTACGAGGACCCAACCTTTACCTTACACTATCTTGGGCATTTTATGTAACTTAACTCAGGCAATTTTCAGATGTCAGTCTCTACAGGATGTGCTGTGTATTTTAAAGAAATTTTACAATATATTTCCATTCACAGCATTTTAAGATGTAGGCTTCTATGACATGTGATAAAGAGAAATCTCTTCCCTGGTGGGAGGTGATCAAGATACCCTCTTCAGGTTCTAATGGTGAATGACCATATTTAAAAGGTGTGCACGTTCTGTGAACGTTAAAAAAAAAAAAAAAAAAAGACTGAAAGCTGAGATCCTAAAGGTCAAAAGTAGAGAATGGAGAGAACATAAAAATTTTATTCTATTTTTTCCATAATCAGAAAATAAAGTTTTATGTAAGTCCCTTTGATTTGCTAAATAAACATATTTGTGGATAGGAAATTCAAGAGACCTTTGGCATTTGAAGAAATCGACTGTCTCAGTATTCAACTGTATCAGCCACACAATGACACTTGGTTTTCACCAAGCCACAAGGGGTCCGGATCACCTGGCAAAGATGAAGTGAAAATGTACACTGTGAACAATAACAGGCTACTTGATCATGAGGATCCCATGCATGATCCCAGAGCAGACTAGCTTTGTCGAAGCCACAAGGATTTCAATACTCTCCTGGTGAGAAGACCTTTCCACTCTATAAATTCATTCTCTTAAAAAAAGTGATCTTACCCTAAACCTGTGGACTTTAAACCTTCTTTTTAAAGCAGACAGATGTCCAATATGGAAATCAGACAGAAGATCCTATAGGTGGTAGGGGGAAACAGGGCCCTTTGAGTTTTCTCTTTCTATTCCCTACATAATTCCAGAGATGCCAGTGAGCAAGGTTTGAAAACCACTATATCAAATTATTTCCATCACTGGCTGCCAAGTATGACACCCCCTGGAGTTGTACAGCATAGCAGGCCTGCCCAAAATGCCAGAAACAGCAATTAATTATAAGAACTAGGATGTTTTTGTATCTTCCAGAGTCTCCTATAAAAATGCAAATGTTCCTGGGGAGAAAGATCTTAAGCAATCATGGGGAATTATTTTATCAATTCAATTTGCAGCTTGGAAACTTCGGTGACAGCAAAGCCCTGTAGGATTGGGCACAGATAAAGGAACTGAAACAGATGTAACCAAGGAAAAATGTCTTTATTTCCTGAGGTTGTACATGACCCACCTAACAGGCTATCGATCGTTTTTAAATAAAGAAAATTATAAAATGGCCAACATTTGAATGTATCTTCATTGCCAGATACTTTTCCAAGTCTCAATCTATGTTTTAGCTCATTTTATGTATTCCTTTACACATTAACTCATATATGTATGCCTTACAACAACATGATGAAAGTACAATTTTATACCCATATTACAGATGAGGCAACTGAGGCACAGAAGAGTTAAGGTCACACAGCTAATAAGAGGCAAAGCCAAAATTCAAATCAGCACAGTCTGACTCTAGGGCCTGTGATAACCTCACACAATGGTTAATCTTCCAGAGGTGCACAATTATTTCAGTTCACCCCAGCACTTCTAAAGGGTGGCCCCCTCTGAACTTTAACTCTCTGACCTCTGTGATCCCTTGATTTTGGCTAATTACCCCAGAGAAAACAAGAAGGATGAATTTCCAGCAAGCTATGAGCTTATTGAGATGGGAATTATCTTCTAGTTTTGCACCCAATCTAACCAGTTGAATAACGATTTCACTCAATTGAGGCCTGGTGTTTTCAGGTCTGCCATGCACTGCAGCAAGTGTTGTGATGCTCAGCTCAGGAAAATGACACATATAGAGTTTGACTGAATATCATCTTCTAGAGCTGAACTGTGAAAACTGGTGACCCTAGGAGTTTGGCCTTTGCCCATATCATTAAAGCATCCATATTTTCTTCTAGGAGTTTCATGGTTTCAAGTCTTATGTTCAAGCATTTAATCCATGTTGAGTTGATTTTTGTGAGTGATGTAAGATAAAAGTTCAATGACACTCTTTTGAACATGGCTATCCAGTTTTCCCAGCACTGTTTATTAAAGAGAGTATCCTTTCCCCATATTCTTGGCTCCTTTGCTGAAAATTAACTGACCATATAGGTATCAGTTTATTTCTGGGCTCTTTATTCTACCCCATTGATCTATGTCTGTGTCTTTATGCCAATACCATACTGTTTTGAGTACTACAGCTTTGTAATACAGTTTGGAATCAGGAAGTGTGATGCCTCCAGCTTTATCCTTTTTCAAGATTGCACTGGTTATTTGGGATCTTTTGTGGTTCCATACACATTTTAGGATTTTCTTTTCTAATTCTGTGATAAATGCCATTGGAATTTTGACAGGGATAGCATTGTATCTGTAGATCATTTTGGGTAGTCTGGATATTTTAACAATATTAATTCTTCCAATCCATGAACACAGAATATCTCCACTTATCTGTGTCCTCTTCAATTTCTTTCATCCATGTCTTATTGTTTTCAGTATACCTCCTTGGTTAAATTTATTACTAAGTATTTTATTCTTTTTGATGCTATTTTAAATGAGATTGTTTTCTTAATTTTTATTTCTGAAACTCTTTTGCTGGTGTACTATATAGCACAGGGAACTATATTCAATATCCTGTGATAAGCCATAACAAAAAAGAATATGAAAAAGAGTGTATATATATATAGGTATAACTGAATCACTTTGCTGTACAGCAGAAATTAACACAACGTTGGGAATCAACTATACTTCAATAAAATAAAATTTTTTAAAATGCAACTAATTTTTGTATACTGATTTTGTATCCTTCAACTTTACTAAAATCATTTCTTAGTTTTAACATTATTTTTGGTGGAGAGAAGACTCAATATTTTAAAGATAATTTTCCCCCAACTAACATAGATTCAGTGTAATCCAATCAAATGCTCATCAGGCTTTTTTTTTTTTTAAATTGACAATCTGATTATAAAATTTATGTAGACTAGAGAAAACAATTTGGGAAAAGATAACAAAGTTGGAGGACATACTCCATTGATTTCAAGATTTACTTTACTACCTTAGCAACCAAAACAGCATGATACAGTGTACAAATAGACATTCAGGTCGATGGAAGCAAATAGAGAATTTAGATATAAACTCACACTTATATGGTCAATTGATTTCAACAATGGCACCAAGGTAATTCAGTTGGGAAACAATACTCTTTTCAACAAATGGTACTTGAACAATTGAACATCCAAGGTCAAAACAAAATAAATGTACTCCACCTTTACTTCACCCCATATATAAAATATAACTAAAAGTACATTATACACCTACAAATTTAGAGCTAATACGACAAAACTTCTAGGAGGAAATATAGAAGAAAATCTTTGTGACCTTGAATAAGGCCAATTTCTTAAATAGGATACGAAAAACACCCCCAAAACTGATAAATTAAACTTCATTTAAAAAATTTGCTTCTCAAAGACATTTTTAAGAAAATTAAAAAGCAATCCAAAGACTAGAAGAAAATATTTGTAAAACATAGATTAAAAGACTTCTGTCTGTAATATATAAAGAACTCTTACAACTTAATAAAGAAAACGCTTTTTAAAATGAGTAAGAGATTTGAATAGACAGCTCAACCAAGAAGATATATAGATGATAAATAAGCACAAGAAAAGACGTGCAATGTGATTAACCATTAGCAAATTCAACTTAAAAACACAGTGAGATACTACACACCCTCTAGAACTGCCAAAATTACCAAGTGTCTGAAAGAATGTGAGGCAACTCAAACTCTCATACATTATACATGGGAACACACTTTAGAAAACAGTTATACTCTTACATACTTTTATACTCTTATAAAGATAAATATACACTACTCTATGACCCAGTAATTTCTCTTTTATATATTCACCCAAAGAAAAGAAAGCATATGTCCACACAAAGATGTGATTCAAATGCTCATAGCAACTTCCTTTATAATATAGCTCAAAATGTAAATAATCTAAATATCCCTCAACTGATGCAAGGATAAACAAAATGTGATTATTATCCTAAAGGAGAACACAATAAAAAAGGAACAAGGTATAGATGTATGCAACAATATGGAATATTCTCAAAAGTATGACATTAAGAAATAAAAAGAGGGGCTTCCCTGGTGGCACAGTGGTTGAGAGTCCGCCTGCCGATGCAGGGGACACGGGTTCGTGCCCCAGTCCAGGAAGATCCCACATGCCGCGGAGCGGCTGGGCCCGTGAGCCATGGCCGCTGAGCCTGAGCGTCCGGAGCCTGTGCTCCACAACGGGAGAGGCCACAACAGTGAGAAGCCCGCGTACCGCAAAAAAAAGAAGAAAAAAGAAATACAAAGACTGTACACTCTATGAATTCATTTTTTAGTAAATTCTAGAAAAAGCAAAATTGTAATGATACTAAGAAAATCAGTGGTTGCCTGGGACCAGAAGGTTAGGAAAGGGACAGCTTCCTGCAAAAGGACAGCTGGAAATTTTGGTGTGATAGAAATGTTCTGTATAATGATTTGGTGGGTTGTGAAACTGTATAAAATTGTCAAAATTCATCAAATTGGAAATGAGCTTCGTGAATTTTATTGTATGTAAGTCAATGAAGCTGACCGAAAAATGAAAGGAAGAAGATCTATCAAGGAGTTATATACTTTCCAGAAATAGAAAATAAGAAATGGAGAAAAATTAAATGTCTTTAATGAAAAAGAGAGATACTTTCAAAGATATTTTGTTTTGTATAATGGTATGTGTATTAGTCAGGGTTCCAGAGAAACAGAATGAACAGTGGGTATAGAGTAAGAAAGATAAATAGATTTATTTTAAGGAACTGGGTCATGGAATTGTGGAGACTGGCAAGTCCAAAATCTGCAGGGTGGGCCAGAAGAATGGAACCCAGAGAAGAGCTGCAGTTCAAATCTGAAGGCAGTCTGCTGGCAGAATTCCCTCTTCTAGTGAAGTTACTTTTTTTCTATTAAGGCCTTCAATTGATTGGATGAGGCCCACCCTCATTATGAAGGGTAATACACTTTACTCAATATCTACTCGTTTAAATCTTATCTCCGTTAAAAAACACCTTCACAGAAACATTTATTTATTTATTTATTTTAACATCTTTATTGGAGTATAATTGCTTTACAATGGTGTGTTAGTTTCTGCTTTATAACAAAATGAATCAGATATATATATATATATATATATATATATATATCCCAATATCTCCTCCCTCTTGTGTCTCCTTCCCACCCTCCCTATCCCACCCCTCTAGGTGGTCACAAAGCACCGAGCTGATCTCCCTGTGCTATGTGGCTGCTTCCCATTAGCTATCTATTTTACATTTGGTAGTGTATATATGTCAATGCTACTCTCTCACTTCATCCCAGCTTACCCTTCCCATTCCCGGTGTCCTCAAGTCCACTCTCTACGTCTGTATCTTTTTTTTTTTTTTTTTTTTTTTTTTTATTTTTTATTTTTTGCGGTACGCGGGCCTCTCACTGTTGTGGCCTCTCCTGCTGCGGACCACAGGCTCTGGACGCGCAGGCTCAGCAGCCATGGCTCATGGGCCCAGCCGCTCCGCGGCACGTGGGATCTTCCCAGACCGGAGCACGAACCCACGTCCCCTGCATCGACAGGCGGACTCTCAACCACTGTGCCACCAGGGAAGCCCTACGTCTGTATCTTTACTCCTGTCCTGCCCCTAGGTTCTTCAGAACCTTTTTTTTTTTTTTTAGACTCCATATATATGTGTTAGCATACGGTATCTGTTTCTATCTTTCTGACTTACTTCACTCTGTATGACAGACTCTAGGTCCATCCACCTCACTACAAATAACTCAATTTTGTTTCTTTTTATGGCTGAGTAATATTCCATTATATATATGTGCCACATCTTCTTTATCCACTCATCTGTCAATGGACACTTAGGTTGCTTCCATGTCCTGGCTATTGTAAATAGAGCTGCAATGAGCATTGGGGTACATGTGTCTTTTTGAATTATGGTTTTCTCAGGGTATATGCCCAGTAGTGGGATTGCTGGGTCATATGGAAGTTCTATTTTTAGTTTTTTAAGGAACCTCCATACTGTTCTCCATAGTGGCTGTATCAATTTACATTCCCACCAACAGTGCAAGAGGGTTCCCTTTTCTCCCCACCCTCTCCAGCATTTGTTTCTAGATTTTTTGGAGCTACATAGAAAGAGTCATTTAGTTAGGTACCATTAGCATTTGCCCTTATGGAGAAAGATGGAAGAAACTGCTTAGGTATTACCTTTGCCCTCCCACTAGCTGACCTTGGAGACAGCAAGCTCAGCATCGTGGGTCTCCATCTACAAAATTAGTATAATATCTACTTCACACAAGTGTTAGGGGAAAGATACATTAATAAGCATCTAAGCAATTGGAGATCTGCATCAAATATATTGCTACCCATGCCTTTGTGCTATGCACTCCAAAGCCCATCAGCAAGGCCTACTTATGATATAGCCCCATTGCCCTTCATCCCAGGCCCAACTCCAGTCTCCAACTTCCTTTTTCGCCTGCCAAGGAGGACTTTGTACTCCCACTTCAAAAAGTGCTTCCAGACAGACAAGAGGCAAAAGGAACCAGGTGCCTTCCACTCCTTCAACACCATCTCTTAAAGGTGAATGATGTCTAAGAAATCTCAGAAAGCCTTAGCACAATGGTTCATATGTAGACAAAGATTTCTCTTTCCTGATGGATTTACACAAGAATCTGTTCCAAAGCAGAATATTGACAGCCAACTGGAAATGAGCGTGGAGCCAAATGTTAACAATATCTGGCCCACCCTGCAGATTTTGGACTTGCCAGTCTCCACAATCCCGTGAGCCAATTCCTTAAAATAAATCTATTTCTCTTTCTCACTCTATACCCACTATTCGTTCTGTTTCTCTGGAACCCTGACTAATACACACATCATTATACAAAACAAAATATCTTTGAAAGCATCTCTTTTTTTCATTGAAGACATTTAATTTTTCTCCATTTCTTATTGTTATTATGTTAACAATATCAGTGATAATCTATTACCTGTTTTAGTGAGTGCTTGTTCAAGGCCATAAACGTTGCCATTTAATCCTTACACCAACTCAGCAAGGTAGATAATTTTTAGTCCTACTTTACAGATAAAAAATTAGAGTTACCATATGATCCAGCAATCCCACCCCTGGGCATATATCCAGGAAAGATGAAAACTCTCATTTGGAAAGATACAAGCACCCCAATATTCATTGCAGCACTATTTACAATAGCCAAGATATGGAAGCAACCTAAGTGTTCATCGACAGATGAATGGATAAAGAAGATGTGGCACATTTATACAATGGAATACTACTCAGCCATAAAAAGAATGAAATAAGGCCAATTTGCAGCAACATGGATGGACCTAGAGATTATCATACTAAGTGAAGTAAGTCAGATTGAGAAAGACAAATATCATATGATATCCCTTATATGTGGAATCTAAAAAAATGATACAAATGAACTTAATTACAAAACAGAAATAGACTCAAAACAAATAGAAACAAATTTCTGGTTACCAAAGGGGAAAGCAGGGGAGGGAGGAATAAATTAGGAATTTGAGATTAACAGATATACACTACTATGTATAAAATAAATAAACAACAAAGACCTACTGTATAGCACAGGAAACTATATTCAATATCTTGTAATATAACCTATAATGGAAAAGAATCTGAAAAAGAATATATATGTATGTGTGTGTGTGTGTGTGTGTGTGTGTGTGTGTGTAAAACTGAATCACTGCTGTACACCTGAAACTAACACAACACTGTAAATCAACTATACTTCAATTAAAAAAAGAAATTAATTAGAACTCAAAGAAGTTAAATAATTTGGTTACAGCTGTTAGAATCAGGATTTGAACCAATGTGAAGGAAAAGGACCCTAAAAATTTATTCATCCTTTAGGACATTGCACACAGAATAAAAGGGTTAATACAAACTTCTCAAAATTGCCACTGGGAACCAGCTGTACAAGAGGAAGAAGAGAGAAGCTGTAAATTCTTCATCCTGAGGCCACAAGCCCATGTCAAGGCCCTTAGTGGAGAGGACTGAAGGGAAGGCAGAAAGGGTGCATGCACTGAGATACAGGGGTACCTGCTCTTCCCTCCTGGCACCCCAACTCCCAGAAGACTTATACTTGACAAACTGCTTTCATTTCCTGCCCCACCCTTCCAACTTAATACCATTATTAACAGGGACATCTTTCATGCAAAGCTTTCTTTTGGAAATGGATGGGAAGTAGGTAGGTGGGTGAGGCAGCAAGGAGAAAACACACTAAGAAGAAAAGGTGGTAGGTGGGTGGATGAAGGTCACTGGAGAAAAAAAGAAACCAGAAATATATTCATCCTTGCTTGGAAAATATGACTAAGTAAAATAAGTGTGATCATTTGAGGTAGTCAGTCAGTGTGACCTTTATAAAAAGAGCTCGATGATTTTACTTTTCTCCCACTCCAAGTCATTTTAAAGCAATCCATAAGGTTTCACTCCTATCAGAGGGTAGTGATTTGCTGTTGTAGAGCTGTTATCTACAAAAAAGAGTTTCAGATGGGTCAGCTCATACTTTCCCACTCTTTAAAGTGTAGGGGTGATGGACTCCAAAGAAATATCAAGTGCGTATTCTTGTGTGACTCTTCTTGGATATAGCATAAACAGACAAGCCAGGGGAAAACATCTTAAGGCAAAACTTGATAGGAACAGAATAACCTGCTTCATCTTTTTGACCGTCTCAGCATTTTATTTCCTGATGAACTCCAGGGCTAAAGGGTAGAGAGATGCCACAGTGGGCTAGACGGGGCAGTAGGCCAAAGTAACTCCTCAGCAGTGACCCAGACTGAGTGAAGAAAGGGTGGGTAATCTCATTTCCTCATGGAATGAGAAGATTCTTTCAAGCAGCATAAGAAAAAATGACCAATTATGAGGGAAAAAAGAAAAAAATGGAAGTGGATAGCTGTTCATCTTAAAAGGTTTTCAAGTCTGATGACAGGATTTTTTTTTTTGATATTCACCAGGTGCAAAGTTTTAGGAGATTCCAGCTCATTAATGCAGAACCTTAAGGCTCGTCCTGAAGGAACCCATATTAGTTTCCTAGGGCTGCTAAAACAAAGTAACACAAACTGGGTGGCTTAAAACATCAGAAACGTATTGCCTCACAGTCTGGAGGCCAGAAGTCTGAATCAAGCTGTCATCAGAACCGTGCTCCCTCTGAAGCCGGTGGGGGAAAATCCTTCCTTGTTTCTTCCTAGATTCTGGAAGAAGCCATCAATCCTTAGCATCCCTCACCTGTAGCTGCCTCAGTCCAGTCTCTACCTCTGTCATCACATGGTGTTCTCCCTGTGTGTTTCTGACATCACATGGCATTTTCCTCTTTTTATAAAGACAGCAATCATGTTGGATTGGGGCTCACCCTAATGACCTCATCTTAACTCAGTTACATCAACAAAGAACTCATTTCCAAACCAAGTCACACTCCCGGGGGGTTAAGCTTCAGCATACCTTTCTGGGGAACTCCAGCTGTTCATGTCCACATCTTACATGCATTCATTCACTCTCCAAGTACAAAACACCTGTGCTATGCCTGCTGACCCCTCCAGAAGCAGCTCCACAGAAGCAGGGTAGGTGTGGAGTGGGAGGTAGATAGGGGTGTTCAGGACAGAGAAGCTGGATAAAATTCCAGCAGGGGTGGCAAGAGTCAGGTAAGTGACAGAATGAAACCGAGAAACGTTCTCAATTTTGTGTAACACCTTACTAGAGTACAAAAAAGAAAAGAGAGTAAGTTCAAGTGTCACGTCCCCAGTAGGGACCAATGAGATGACGTCTGTAAAACACAGCAGAATGATCACTTTCTCTCACATTTAGTGCCAAAGTATATAGTTTTAAGGCAAGTTTACAACATATTCTATCAGGATTACAATTTTTCTATTAAAATTAAGTTGTGCATATATACTCATGAAATCTTTTCCAAAATTTTTAAACATTGTATTTCAGAATAACTGGGCCAGGAAAGTAAGTTACCTAAATAAAGGCACTAAACTATTTGAAAATAGATCTTTTTGGTTTTTTTCAAAGATATATATTCATTAAAATTAGCTTAATACATATTGTCTCTTAGGAATATGACTGGCTCAAGTGATGCAGATTCTACTTCCACTTCAAATATATGTAGAAATGCTTGGTAAATATAACATTTTTTAAATAAAAAAACTAATCTTAAAGGAAATGCTAAGTTCATAAATTAAAGAGTAAATATAAGTGTTGGTGCCTCTGCCCCTGGGAGGAAAAGAGTCCACCAGACCCCAATATAGATCTTGACAGCAAAAGGTTAGGTTTTCAACACCTAGTTTTATTCAGGGATATGAGAGCTGGAAATAAAGCACTTAAATAAAGCCAGGACCCTGATAGAGCCATCTTTTCCACGAAAAAAGTGTCTACAAGTAACAAGGAAGCCTGTAGTCTGTTCAAAACACTGGATAGGGAAAAGTTTTTTTCCAAGAGAAATTAAAATTGCATACCTAATGAGGTGTGAGATCTAAATGTGCACTACCCAACTGGCACACTCAAGCTGGGAAAAGAGTTTTAAAAAGAAAAGCACATGGAAACTAGTGTTTCTCACAGAAGTAAATGGACAAACAACAAAAAGATACAGGTACTTTATAAAGAATCCAGATCGCATACGACTTCCACAGATAAATAAGTGTGAACATGAGCTAAACCTAAGAAATTTTAAATCATTAAAGAAAATAAATCACTATGAGAAAGTCAGCAAATAAAAGAGGATAATCAGCATGCTATTTAAAACTTTCAAATAGTATAAGACTCCAAAATAAGTGTAAGTAGTAAAAAAAAAAAATAATACTATGAAATAAAGCACTAAGAAAATTAATGACACTATTTTAAAAGGCAGATTAGTAAAAGAATCAATCATCTTTCTAGAAATTAAAAAGACATTGTTACTAAAATCTAAAATGCAGGGAATGAGTAAAACAGTACATGAAAAATAGTTTGGAAAAAATTACTCAGAGCTGTAAAAAAAAAAAAAATTGTGAATACAAGGTTAAAACATAAAGAGAATAAATTGAGAAAGTCCAACATACTTCCAATAGGAGTTTCAGAAAGAATAAAAGAGAAAATGGTGGCAACAGGAAGTTTAAGAATAATAGTGGAGGATTTTCCAGAACAGAAATTCAGTCCACAATTTAAGCAAATAAAGTTAATTCTGAGCAGGAATAAAAAATAAATTTGCACCGAGTCACATCAGGATGAAATTTCAGAATACAATATCAAAGAGAAAAATCTTAAGAGCAACTTGGAGAAACAGAGATTACCTATAAAAGAATAACAATTAAAAGGACTGTAGAATCCCGTCAGCAAAAATAGAGGCCAGAAGACAATGAAAAAACGTTAGTCTATAATTTTATACAAGCTAAGTAATTATTCAAATATAAGTTTTCAAACAAAAATAGAGAAGCAAAAGACAAAACAAAAACAAAACATGATAAATGGAAGAGATAAACTAAGATCATCAAAATGAATCCAAATCAGTAATTACAAGAAATATAAAATATTAGTCTCAAATGTAAGAAAGCAGAAATTCTAGGATAGGATTAAAAAGAAAAATTATTTGCTATTTACACAAAACATACTTAATACTCAAATATATTGAAGTATTACATTTAATAAATAGGAAAAGATAAACCAAGACAATACCAAAGGAATAAAACCGGTGGTGGCAATATTAATATCAGGCAATAGAAATTTTAGGCAGGATTCATGTTAGAGATCAAGAAAATCATTACTTTTAATGACATAGGGACAGTTCCTCAGGAAGATGATCCAGAATGTACCTCATAATATTGCTTTAAAATACAGGACAAAAATGGACAGAAATTCATAAAGAAATATCCCTGATAATGGTGAATAAAATACTCTCAAATACAATTCATATAAGAATAAAACTTTTATAGATGTGAAACCTAGTTAAGGTCTAAGACAAATTATCTCCAGTCTTCTTAGTTACATGACACATAAGCCTATGAAACCACAGTTTAAAAAATCTTGCTCTGTCACAGATGATAAATTTTTAAATAATGAAGTTTAAATATAGTTAAGCTTCTTATGTTAAACAACTTTTTAAAAAGCAATAATCCTTTTTGACATAGTGCCTTTGTGTGTATAAAAAAACTTTCATAAACATCAATGCTCAGAAAAAGTAGGTCACAAAGTCACACAGAATATTAATAACTAAGAATAAGCCTAGGGCTCTTAACTGTAAAAAACTGTGTTCTTTACATGTTGCCAAACTGCCTCTCAAGCATCTTAAAGGATTCGATGGAAAATATAACCATTGATCCATTTATTTCATCCAGTATTTATTGGTGTGTATACTGTCTAAAAAGTGCTTATGATGATGAATCAGATACACACAGACCATGCACAGTACCTTAAACATTGATTTCCCAGTCTTTCCATTTGTGGGTTTCCTCCATCTTTCTCACTGCTCCCTCTTGGTCCCCATTGTAGGCTACTCTTTCCCTGCCCAACCTTTACCTCATCTCCAGGATTCCACTCTGCCGTGTTGCATTCTAGGCTTTCTGTACCCTCTGACTGGCCATCTCATCATTACATTTCCCTCAAATATCAAGCACTGATTAAGCTAATGACTCTCAAACACATAACTCCAGTCTAGATCTCTGTTTTAAACCCAAGGACAGATATCCATTTCATACTGGATACCCCTATCTACATACACTCACTAGTTACTCAACTTCCTCATCAGCTGAGGGGTTACTAAAGTAGATTTTGTGGCTCTGCTTCTTGGATCTCTACAAATTTATTCTCATTTCCTATTCTTTCCCCAATATTGCCTTGTCTAAACTTCATCAACACCACTAAAGGCACTGCCCTTAAAAATGGACTTGTCACCGTCAGAGCAAAAGGATGACCTTAGCTACTAGTTCACTAGAACATACAAGTTACTACATATAAACTTCTTTGCCTTACCTACTGTCCTCTCCCAGTTCCTCACTATTACACTCATTGGCTTTCGTTGCCTCCTGACTCCTGTTGCAGAAGAAGAGCTTCTTTTGCTTACAGAGATAGTCTAGTAAGGCCGATGGGGGTGTCAGCAAGATACTCCTCACAACTTCAACTTTGCATGCTGAGAACGAAACTGGGAGAAGTGTAATGAATGAGATTAGCCATATGTACAAGAAATGTCCCTTAGTAATGAGTGGCTAAAGGGTTTCAGGAACATCCAGGCTCAGTGCCCTCAGCGTCCTCAGAAAATCATTAGCTTATCTAGGCTTGCAGTTAATCAACCGAATCATAAAGACATGAGATTTGGAGACAGGCAGGTAGTTTAAATTCCAGCTAAACTACTTCTACTGTAATTTTGTTCAACCTATTTAACTTTTCTATGCCTCAGTTTTGTCATATATAAGATGAGGTTAGTGGTACTTCACATAATTATGAAGATTAGCTGAGTGAATTTATACATAGCCTGTACACAGTATGCGCCAATAAGGAGTTATGGAGACTGGAATTATAGCTGTAGAAATAGTATTAATTGTGGTAGAAATTCTTTGCCATTTTTTGTTTTCATGTGTAAGTAAGAATTAGCATGAAGCATAAAAAAGATGTCAAAGGGCAGTTATGACCTGTACTGTAAAGCTGTCCCCAACAGGTCTAGGTCTAAATGAGCTAGTTCTCTTTCTCTCCTTTCTTCTTTTTAAATTACATGCCAATGACTCATTTATTTTATAACTGGAAGTTTGTACCTTTGACCTTCTTAGCTCATTCTGCCCACCCCCCACCTCTGGCAACCAACCACCAATCTGTTCTTTGTATCTCTGAGTTTGGTTTTTGTTTGTTTTATTTGTCTTTTATATTCCACATATGAGTGAGATCATATGGTGTTTGTTTTTCTGTCTGACTTATTTCACTTAGTATAATGCCCTCAAGTTCCATCTATGTTGTCACAAATGGCAAGAGTCCATTCTTTTCTATGTTGAATAGTATTCCATTGTATAGATATACCACAACTGCTTTATCTGCTCATCCATCAATGGACACTTAGGTTGTTTCCATTAGCCAGTTCTCCTGATACATACATTCTTACATTTTTCTTTCAGCTACCATAACTCAATAGCCATTAAAACCATCCAATTAACTATTTTTATTCTGATTCTGTGCTCATCAACTAACCTGCTGTTTGTAACTTGACTTCCTAGGTAACCTTCTTATCTAGAGAAAATACACTGAATATCCCACAGAAATAGTCCAGTCCTTGTGACATGTATATGTTCTATTATAAAACATCGGCATTCTGGATTTCCCTCTGTTTCTTGTGAGTTGATTTGGTAGAGTTCATCCCTGAGAGACTGGTTATCTGTGAGCAAATTGACATCGTGATATAAGAACTCCCTGGAGACAGGTATCCCTTGGAGATATTGCAGGTTTTGTTCCAGACCACCACAAAAAAGCAAATATCACAATAAAGCAAGTCACATGAATTTTTTGGTTTCCCAATGCATAGAAAAGTTATGTTTACACTATACTGCAGCTTAAGTGTGCAAAAGCACTATGTCTTAAAAAATACATATAATTAAAAAAATATTTCATTGCTAAAAAATTTAACCATCATCTGAGAACATATAATAATGCAAAAGTTTGAAATATTGCAGAATTACCAAAATGTGACACCAACACACGAAATGAGCAAGTGCTGTTGGAAAAATGGCACCGATACACTTGCTTGATGTAGGGTTGCCACAAACCTTCAATTTTAAAAAAAAAAAAACAGTACCTGTGAAGTGCAGTAAAGCAAAGTGCAATAAAACAAGGTACACCTGTATTTGGTCTTTGCCCTCCCCTCTCTGTTTCCTGGCACACAGCTCCGAAAACCCTATGAATCTCTGAAATGATGTGTCTTTTTGTATGTTAATGAGATGACTAGTGGCTGGGGGCCTCTGGAGCGACCCTAGGGATGGAGAGATGGTTGCCAGGGGAATCAACCAAGTGATTAGAAGGTTGAAACTTTCAACCCTACCTGCTGACCTCCTGGGAGAGAGAGAGAGGCTGGAAATTGAGTTCAATCGCCAATGGCCAATGATTTAATCAAACATGCCTATGTATTAAAGTCTCTGTAAAAATCCTAACCAATGGGTTTGGAGAACTTTTCCGTTGGTGAACACACAGAGATGCTGGGAGGATGGTGCTCTCAGAGAGGGCATGGAAGCTCTGTACCCCTTCCCCCATTCCTGGCCCTATGCATCTTTTCTTGTATCTGGTTGTTCCTAAATTGTATCCTTTTATAATAAACTGGTAATCTGGTAAATAAACTGTTTTCCTGAGTTCTGTGAGTCATTCTAGCAAATTATGGAACCCAAGGAGTTCCATGTGGGAACCTCCATATATACCCAGTCTGTTAAGAGTCCAGGTGACAAGCTGGACTTGTGATTGGCATCTGAAGTGGTAGAGGAGGCCAAGGCAGTCTTGTGGGACTGAGCCCATAACTTGCAGGATCTGACACTAACTCCAGGTAGATATTCTCAGAACTGAATTGAATTTTAAGTCACCTAGCTGGTGTCAGGAGTATTAGTCAGTGTGGAAAAAATACAAAACAAAAAACCAAAACAAACACAAATAACCCTATACAGACCTAATCAAAGTTCTCCCTCTAAATGGATGATAATCTGACCATAACTTAATCTTACTGAAGTGATGCCCAAAGTGTCTGACCAGCATTACTCATGCCAAATCCATGTCCTCATCTTTCACTTTCAATGAAGTTCCCCCTTAGTCTTGGGATACCATCCCCATTTAGTTTCTTCCAAGATTTTCTCCCTTTTCTTTTGTGAAATCTTTCTGTTTCCTCCATCTTCCCACAAACATATCTAAGTTTCCTCTATTCTAGATATTCTCTCATTTACTAGTTTTTTTCTCAAACTGCTATTTTTTAAATTTACATTTTTAGCAAATCTTCTTTAAAAAGTAATTTAAGATAAATATGGCTGATTAAACACACATTGACACAACACCCTCTCTCCTCAAAATATATAAAATTATAAAAATATTTTTTAAAGTAAAAGTAGCTACTTGAGCTTCTTAGCCCAAAACAGAAAACTTCAGGTGCCATAAACAAAGGAATATTCCACAGAGGTAAGAAAAAGATAAAACAAAAAATCTCACGAAAGCTGGGACCACACATGGGCTATGAGGTTTGGGGCACTGACTGAAACAGAAGGCCCGGGAACTAAGTCTTGCACTGCACAAATGGTAGGAGGCTGAAACCTACATGAAGATCAGACCCCAGGGAGAAAAATGGGGCAACAATTAGAAAATATAAGAAGCACTCCAACGCTTTAAATGACAATTGATAGACATATAAGTAAGAAAGTCTCTCTCTGAAAAAACAAATATGAAAGGAATTTTTTAAAAAATATGTTTAAACTTTTCAAAGACAGATTATCACTTATGAAATAAAATAGACAACAAAATTATTTCTATACTAATAACCAAATAAATAAAATGCAGTAACCAAACTTTTCCCTTCCTCTGAGCACCCCATAGTCTACATAGTCCCCATCAAGAATTCTGGTTCAGAAAAACATAATGGACAAGCCTTCAAGAGACAGAGAATCCCAATCTTATATTAGCTGTTCCAGAGATATAAAAAATAATAAAAATCATTAAACTTCTTTTACTAGGCCAATGAGCCCAGATATTAAAACTCTCAGGTCATGAGAGTTGGCCAAATTTTACTTATGAAATATATATTAATAGCCAAAAAAAGAAAAACATTTGCAGTTCAAACCCAATAGGTTATAATAAAAATATGCTCACAAACATGTGCTTTTTATCCTTCCTTGGAAAACAAGAGTGACTAAGCAGTAAGAAAAATTGATCAACAAAATTTACCCTATCAACAGATTAAGGGAGAAAAGTCATCTTACCACCTAAATGTATTTTTAGAGCTCAATATCACTGATGAACATAGATGCAAAATTCCTCAACAAAATACTAGCAAACAGAATCCAAGAGCACATTAAAAGGATCATACACCATGATCAAGTGGGGTTCATCCCAAGAATGCAAGGATTCTTCAATATACGCAAATCAATGTGATACACCATATTAACAAACTGAAGGAGAAAAACCATATGGTCATCTCAATACATGAAGAAAAAGCTTTCGACAAAATTCAACACCCATTTATGATAAAAACCTTCCAGAAAGCAGGCATAGAGGGAACTTATCTCAACATAATAAAGGCCATATATGACAAACCCACAGCCAACATCATTCTCAACGGTGAGAAACTGAAAACATTTCCACTAAGATCAGGAACAAGACAAGGTGGCCCACTCTCACCACTATCATTCAACATAGTTTTGGAAGTTTTAGCCACAGCAATCAGAGAAGAAAAAGAAATAAAAGGAATCCAAATCGGAAAAGAAGAAGTAAAGCTGTCACTGTTTGCAGATGACATGATACTATTCATAGAGAATCCTAAAGACCAGAAAACTACCAGAAAACTACTAGAGCTAATCAATGAATTTGGTAAAGTATCAGGATACAAAATTAATGCACAGAAATCTCTAGCATTCCTATACACTAATGATGAAAAATCTGAAAGAGAAATTAAGGAAACACTCCCATTTACCACTGCAACAAAAAGAATAAAATACCTAGGAATAAATCTACCTAAGGAGACAAAAGGCCGTATGCAGAAAACTATAAGACACTGATGAAAGAAATTAAAGAGGATACAAACAGATGGAGAGATATACTATGTTCTTGGATTGGAAGAATCAACATTGTGAAAATGACTATACTGCCCAAAGCAATCTACAGATTCAATACAATCCCTATCAAACTACCACTGGCATTTTTCACAGAACTAGAACAAAAAAGTTCACAATTTGTGGGCTTCCCTGGTGGCGCAGTGGTTGAGAGTCTGCCTGCCGATGTGGGGGACACGGGTTCGTGCCCTGGTCTGGGAGAATCCCACATGCCACGGAGCGGCTGGGCCCGTGAGCCATGGCTGCAGAGCCTGCGCGTCCGGAGCCTGTGCTCCAGAGTGGGAGAGGCCACAACAGTGAGAGGCCCACGTACCGCAAAAAAAAAAAGAAAAAAAAAATTCACAACTTGTATGGAAACACAAAAGACCCCAAATAGCCAAACCAATCTTGAGAAAGAAAAACAGAGCTGAAGGAATCAGGCTCCTAGACTTCAGACTAACTACAAAGCTACAGTAATCAAGACAGTATGGAACTGGCACGAAAACAGAAATACAGATCAATGGAAAAGGATACAAAGCCCAGAGATAAACCCACGCACATATGGTCACCTTATCTTTGACAAAGGAGGCAAGAAGGGAGAAAAGACAGCCTCTTCAATAAGTGGTGCTGGGAAAACTGGACAGCTACATCTAAAAGAATGCAACTAGAACACCCCCTAACACCATACACAAAAATAAACTCAAAATGGATGAAAGACCTAAATGTAAGGCCACACACTATCAAACTCTTAGAGGAAAACATAGGCAGAACACTCTATGACATAAATCACAACAAGATCCTTTTTGACCCACCTCCTAGAGAAATGGAAATACAAACAAAAATAAACAAATGGGACCTAATGAAACTTCAAAGCTTTTGCACAGCAAAGGAAACCATAAACAAGATGAAAAGACAACCCTCAGAATGGGAGAAAATATTTGCTAATGAAGCAACTGACAAAGAATTGATCTCCAAAATTTACAAGCAGCTCATGCAGCTCAATATCAAAAAAAACAAACAACCCAATCCAAAAATGGGTAGAAGATCTAAATAGACTTTTCTCGAAGGAAGATATACAGATTGACAACAAACACGTGAAAGAATGCTCAACATCACTAATCATTAGAGAAATGCAAATCAAAACTACACTGAGATATCATCTCACACCAGTCAGAATGGCAATCATCAAAAAATCTACAAACAATAAATGCTGGAGAGGGTGTGGAGAAAAGGGAACCCTCTTACCCTGTTGGTGGGAATGTAAATTGATACAGCCACTATGGAGAACAGTATGGAGTTTCCTTAAAAAACTAAAAATAGAACTACCATCCGACCCAGCAATCCCACTAGTGGGCATATACCCTGAGAAAACCATAATTCAAAAAGAGTCATGTACCACAATGTTCATTGCAGCTCTATTTACAATAGCCAGGACATGGAAGCAACCTAAGTGTGCATCGACAGATAAGTGGATAAAGACAATGTGGCACATATATACAATGGAATATTACTCAGCCATAAAAAGAAACAAAATTGAGTTATTTGTAGTGAGGTGGATGGACCTAGAGTCTGTCATACAGAGTGAAGTCAGAAAGAGAAAAACAAATACCGTATGCTAACACATATATATGGAATCTAACGGAAAAAAATGGTTCTGAAGAACCTAGGGGCAGGACAGGAATAAAGACGCAGACATAAAGAATGGAATTGAGGATACGGGGAAGGGGAAGGGGAAGCTGGGACGAAGTGAGAGAGTGGCATGGACTTATATACACTTCCAAATGTAAAATAGATAGCTAGTGGGAAACAGCTGCATAGCACAGGGAGATCAGCTGGGTGCTCTGTGACCACCTAGAGGGGTGGGATAGGGAGGGTGGGAGGGAGATGCAAGAGAGAGGAGATATGGGGACATATGTATATGTTTAGCTGATTCACTTTGTTATAAAGCGGAAACTAACACCATTATAAAACAATTATACTCCAATAAAGATGTTAAAAAAAAAAAGTCCAAAAGCATATGCTAAAACTCAATATTCATTTCTGGTTTTAAAAAAGCTGTTAAATTATAATTAGAAGAAAACTGTCTTAACTTGAGAAAATATATTTACAAATATCTTTATAGCAAACATTATGCTTAAAGAAGTTGTGAAAACATTCCCTTTAAAGTCAACCATAACAAAAAAGAAGACTGCATTATCACTTCTGCTCTGCAGTATTGTACTGGATGTTCAAGTCAATTCAATAATACAGTAAAAAAGAAATAAAATAGAAAGACTGAAGTGTCAGAAATAAATCCCCCCCCCCATTTCTTTCAGGTTGCATGATCACCTACATAGAAATTCAACCTAAGTACATTAGACGATCAGATTTTACAAAATGTGTAAGAGCATTCAGCAAGCTTGCTGAATATATAAAAGATATACAAATGCTAGAATGCTGCTTGGGTCATGATCACAAATGGATGAGTTCACTGTGTGAGGGAAAAGAGCATCACCAATGGACACCCATTCGTCTGCTTCCTTTTTCCTCCGTATGCTGAGACTGATCATCTAGCTGTCCCAAAATTTAGATCTGTGCAGAGGAAACAGGAGAGATTATCACTGGCCTTCACTGTAAGCTGCATGTTCCAAAAGAGTCTCATCAGAACTCAATACAAGAAGCACTGGCCGTAACCCAACTAATAAATGACATCCTCTTCCTGTTTATTCCTTTGGGAATGCCCAAACCAAAATTTGGTTGGGGGGTGGTGGAGGTTGTTTTTTGTTTGAGGGTTTTTCGTTTGTTCATTTTTGCTTCATTAATATAGTTCTAGAGCATCAAACTATCACCTTAAATGCTTATGCACACTAACTTGCTTCTGTGCATTCTCAAAATGCATTTTTGTTCATGCTGTTTCCTCAATTAGGAATGATTTCTCCTTTCCCCAATCAAAAGTTTATTCATAAAAAATCTGCTCAAATGCATTCTCTTATGAAGCTTCCAGATACTTCCCAGTTAGCGTCACCCCTATGTTTATACGTGTCTGTTTCTATGTCTGTTTATGCATCACTGTGGGGCATCAAGCATTGCATAGGGAAGTAGCCTAACAATATCTGTGGACTACTTTAAAGTTGATCCTAGTGTTGTCCAATAGCATTTTCTCCAATAAATGGAAATGTTATATATCAGCATTCTCCAGAACTGAAGCCACCATCTGGATATGGCTAATAAGCACTTGAAATGTGGCTGGTATAACTGAAGAAATGAGTTTAAAATTTTATTTTATTTTAATAAGTTCAAATGTAAACAGTGGAACTTGAAAAGCTTTCTGTGACAGATAATGAAAATTATGTAGACTAATATGACATACTATTTGCCTTAGCTGACAAATAACTGAAATCAAACTCCTTTCCAACTTTAGTTATCTTACTTGCTGCTCTTTATAGATGGTCTCTGCAGTTGGAATGGACTTCATTAAGAAGAGAAAATTTAGTGCTGGTTTTAAAGGAATAGTAACCCTTCAACAGTCAGTGTTAGAAATATTCCAGGCATGAGAAATGGGGATCACAGAAGTATGGAGGTGAAACTGTCTTTTACCGGAAAAAATTAGTTTACTTGAGGACAGATTGTGGAAGGTATAGGCTAAGACTTGTACTTTCTCTTGAAGATTATATCCCATCTACCTACCTCTAATATCCTACTCAAGGATATAGTTCCAGTATTTTGTCTGTTTCTCTCCAGTATCATCAATTATTCTCTCTATGTTTATTTATGGATTCCCAGTACAACATAATGAAGCTGGTATTTCTCCCATCAAAAAAGGGGGGAAAATAGCACTTCTTTTGGCTCCTTTTCCCCAGCAGCGTTCATCTTGTTTCACCTCGTTTATCTCTTCCATTTCTCTATGATCCAGCATTTGACTAATGTTCATCAACCGATTGGCAGTATTTGACACAAGTTGTTTAGAGTGGATATTAGTATCTTTAGTCAGGATTCAGGATTCAACAACACTCAAGGAGACACAGGCTACAGGGCTTCTGGGACACCATCCTATCTTGCTTTTCCTCCAATCTATCTGGCAGCTCCTTCTCAGTCTCCATTATAAATAACAGTCAACTCATCCAGAGAGGTTAATAACTTATCAAAAGACCACAATTAATAATTGAAAGACCTGGACACCAAACTCCATTGTATCTGACTTCTAAGACAGTGCTGATTACAGTAATGTTAAATACTTTTATAGGCTGTGGGACAGAGAAGGTCCCAGAAAGAGTTATTTCCCACTTGACTGTGCCCCAGGGAAGGGAAAACACAGAGATTAGAGAAAGACTGCTTCTTAGACATAGCTGCTTCATCTAAAAACTCTCATTTAATGTACTCACGCACTGTGTGAGATTTCCTAGATCACCAAATTAATAATAGCATGTGGTCCATCCTGGAACACAAAAACTTTACAATTATGGTCACTAGCAACTGATGTAGTCCACAGCTTCAGAAAGAAAAAGCCAGAGAGGGGGTGGATTAATTTAATTCATAAAATTAATTTAATCAGGTAAATGCATACTTGTACTATGGAATCATTATGTTCTCGTGGTTGTTTCTTCCTGGGCATAAACAGACTCACAATTACCATATGAATTACTGCACGAGAATCTAATCCTAATAACTTGTATTTGTTTAGTGTTGTTTGCTTTGCAAAATCTTTATATTTATTACCTCACTTAATGTAAGTGGAAATGGACTAAATTGATAAGAAGTACAATATTTGCAGCTTGCTTGAAAATCAGAAAAATTTTAATTAATGTAGTGTATTGGCTCCACACCTGCGCCCTACAACCCGCCAAATGATTGCCTTCCAGGTGCACTTCAAGGTGTTGATCATTAATCTTTGTAGTCTAAGAATCTCAGAGTCTGATGACCTTATGGATGTTTTTTTTCCTATACACTGGTGAAAACTTCTAGAATTGAATATAGTGAATTATAAAACAGTGTTTCTTCTGTAAAGGTAGTAGAACTCTGAAATCTTTCTCTTCTGGTCCAAACCACACAAATAAGCTAGCAGTCTAGGGCATTAGGCAAAGTCCATCTGTTTAGTCAGGCATTTATCCAAAAGGAGAAAAAGATTTTATTTTCTCTTGCATGGATTTTTTTTTTAATTTAAATATACCTAGTAAAGGAAACTGAAACTGAGCCATGACAGCTATACTTGAATGTGCTGAGAATAATGCCTCTTCTCAGTATTTTATTCCTAAATCTTCTCATACTCCACCTAACCACCTTCATGTAACCAAATATTTATATTTGTCACTAGATATTGAAATTAAAATGTTCACATTATTTCTCTCTTAAGATTTTACAGTGAAGGGGCAAGTTTTCTGTTAGATCCTTTAGCTCTGCGCTCATAGTTACCTGTTCAACAAATGCCTTCCCCACTGTACTGTAAGCTCCAAGAGTGCCAGGGCTGATCTGCTCCCCACTGTACACTGGCATCCAGGATGGTACCTTGACAAATAACAGTTTCTTTTCGCACAAGAAGTTTGCTCATTACTCAATACTGAATGTACAGTTAAGTCAATCCTTCTGTCAAAAACATTCTAAATGTGTAGACAAATACGAAATGCCACAACTTAGATTCTTCAGATTTCCAATTCTGATTTCCTGACTGATATGAAGATGGAGTGCAAAGCAGCATATCACAGTACCAAGTCTCACTCATGACTTGAAAAGTCTGAATGCATGATGTGTTGTGTGATCTGACCGTGATGGAAAATGAGGATGGATTCACCTTAAATGGAGAGCAGTATTTACCTACAATAACAAGCAGGGCATGGGCAGTATTTTTTCGGAAGTAGAGTTGTTATAAATTTGAAACAACAACAATGTAAGTCATCACTAGATGCCAACCAAAAAATCAGAGGGCACAAAACCTCTAATACAGCAACATGGTGTGTACAACTGAGGCAGATAAACTCTACTTGTACTGAAAGCTCACCCCCATCTCTGCACAGGGAAACTGACAATACAGGAAGGAATGGAGGGAAAGCGAAAGGAAGGGAGAAAGAGAGAAAAGGAGTGAGGGAAGGAGGAAGATAAAGAAGGAGGAAGATAGTGAGGGAGGGAGGCCACTTAAAACAAATTTACCTTAGATTCTTCTTGCATTGACTAGAACATAATGACTAATGCATTTCACAAAAGAATGCACTTTTTGCCAACACAAATGCTTAGCTGACAATAACATGTAGAATTAGCTCAGACCTATCTTGTAAATGCAGTAAGATTCAGTTATATCCAAAGGGCAAATATGAAGGATTCGGGAACTGTTGCCCAGCAGTTCATTAGCATGGGAGACCTAAATGGCTCTTGGGAAGGAACCTACCCTCAGGCTAAAGAAGAGCAGCAATTTCATATACAGCATCTAACTAATATTCAGATGTGTCCTCAGCCCCAGAGCCCATGAACCTGCCCCAAGTCTACTATAAATGGCTGTGACTAAAGTCACTTTAGAACAGCTTTTGACTTCCTTCCAGCTGCAGCTTTGGAATCCACAAATAATGGAAGCTACAGTTTTGGCAACAGCAAGAGGCACATTTGCAGAAGTTTTCCAGAACCATCTCCACCATCATGGTACCAACACTCGAGCAAGAGACTGCTCTTGAATATTCTGACACCACCTACAGGATTCTCTGGAGGCGAACTGTAGGTTCTACAAGAGTAGGGAAAGGTGAAATCAGAGAAACACTGACTCTATAACTGTACATCTCTTAACTCTTAACCTGTGTGATCCGGTGAAAAACAAAATGCACACACTCTTGAAACAAATAAACAAGTTTAAAGCTTCCAAAAGGCCAATGCAAAAATATTCTTATTTATATGTTAAATGTTTCTGGTTTTCATCTTCTGAGTCGGTGCCAAGAGAAAATCATGCACATATCACATAGGACTATAAAATGAACCACAAATAAGACTTGTCAGACAGCAAGTGGTTCAGCTATGGACTAGCTTCACACATTACCTCTCTAACATACACAGCAGCTGCACTGCAAAGAGCATGTTCTGACTGAAATCTTAAATAAGTGGAATATGATAAAATCACAACTAGGATTAACTCAATAAACAGTCTCAGTCTTCAGTATATTAAAAAAAAACACACTAGTAAACTCTTTATATCATGAATGCCCAAGACTTTCATATAATTTTTTGAATGGACTTATTATTCCAGACTAGAAAAGTCAAGACTAAGATAAGCTCCAGAATGTTATACATTTGGTTTACATAAATAGAAGTATCTCAAAACTCAAGCCTAATACCTGATAAAAGGATAATGGAGTTGAAGAGCTGATCTTCCTATACTGGATCTCTGAATTGCTCAAATTCACCCTCCAAGTTTGTGTAGACCATACATTAGTAACTTCAGAAAACTCAGAACTCAACTAATCTCATGCAGACACAGCATACTAGAAGGCCCCAACAAATGTTTTAAAGGTCTAATTGTTTCTTTTAAGCCTTTTTCCATTGATTTCAGTAAGTTAGGTAACATTACCAGAATCTGGCTTTGAAATTAGACAGATTTGAGCTTGGTTTCCAGTTCTACCAATTACTAACTGTAGTCCTTAGAAAAGTTATCAGCCTCTTTGAGCAAGGTGACTGACCTTGTAATGATGACTACTAATGCCCCACAGAGTTTTATAAAGATAAAGGAAATAATGTGTGTATCACATCTAGCACAGTACCTGGTACACAATACACACATAACTGGTAGACATTACTGTTACTTTGATTTATGCTATTACATCGAGTACTTTTACTGTTGCTATTACTTAATACCACTACTACTATTATGACTATTACTACTACTACTAAGGGACAAAGGATGAGCACTGGAAACTCTGGATGTGAGAGCAATAAGTAGAGTTCATTTGCTTTCAACTCTGGAAATCCAAGAATAAAAGTGATGACTGTAAAATTTCTGGATATTAAATCATCCCTAATAAATTTCTCTCTATAGAGAGGATTATGGAATTAACAGTAGCTTGGCATGCTTGCAGAATAATTAATTAAAACACAGAGGGAATCCCCTCTCTTTAGCCATCTTATACTTTGGAAAGCCCACCCAAAATATGCTGGAATACAAGAACAGCTTCAAATAACATTGGATATCTTTTTAGGATTTTAAGTATCTAGTGATTGGCAATCAGACATGACAAAATAAAATAAACATATCAACGGTATTTTTTTAAGCAGAGGGCATATTGAGGAAGCCCACAGAATGTTGCAGATACTTAGGCTTGTACTAAGGAGACCGCCAGTGACATGCAAGACAAGGTCTCTAATGTCAAGGAACTTACAACATATTATTACAGATAAAGCAAGGGTAACCACCCAAATCATCACAGCTTGTAAAGGCTACAGGTTAGCTAAAGATGTGATCGGTGAAGAGTGAAACAGTCACATAACATTTCATGAAAGTGGTCAGAGATGCTTGAACTGAGCCCTGAGACAGGTAGCAGAGGGCAAAAGTAAGAGTTTTCAGGCAAGAGCTTTATCATAAACCAAGTCATGGAAAAAAGACTGAGGTTTATATATTTGCAGGAACACTGGGATCACTGGTTTGCAAAGTATTTTGCCAAGTGGTAAGACCTAAAATTGTATATAAATCAGCAAGCTGGTAACTTGAGAAAATCTGTTTAGGGCAAATTAGTCTATATCAAAATGCCACGTGATTTGTGGATGGTAAAGACTGCAGACAAGAAAAATTTGTAAGAGGCCGTAATAATCCATAAAGACTGTAATAACGAGGACAGAGGGTTTGGGCGGGGTGATTACAGAGGAATAAAAGGGAAGAAGCAATATGAGAAAGAGTCTAAGGGAAGATGGGCAGGACTATTAACTGACTGGATATGGGGATATGTGTCTAATGAGGAAAAAAAGTGAGTCCAAGGTTAAGCCTGCATGCTTGAAAAGAACCATGAGACCCAACAGAAATGGAGTCCAGATAAAAATTATACCAGACAGGTTGAGATAAGACTGTGCCTGTGAGGCGGAACTGTAGATTTGGGCACCACCAGCCTTGAGGCGTGTGGGACCCATCAGAGCAGAAGGCATCCAGAGAGTTGGAGGACAAGGACTTGATCTTGGAGATGCTCATAACCAGAAGACAATAAGTGACAGGAGCCAATGGTGAGGGGACTTTAGGAAGTAGGGGAAGTGTCTTTAAGAATTTCTCAGAAACCATCGCTATGAAACAAGCTCTACATGTCTTCTGAATTACATATATGATGATAATGGTAAGTTGGGATTTAAGCAAAAAATTTTTATAATGTGTCCCTATGTTCCAGACACAGTCTAGGCAATGGGGACAGAGATAAAGCCAATGAATTGGAAATGAGGACCTCAGTCTCTGCCTCCTACCCATTCAGAGCCACTGATGCTCAACGACCACCCAGCCTCACTCAGTTCCAGAGAGAATCCAGACCAATGCAATTAGGATCAGGAAGGCAAGACCCAGAATCAACCTTGCTACAGGAAAGCTGACACCTGATATTTCAAAGCTGGTACCTAGATATATCCACAGTCAGTACTTTCCCCCCGTCTCCAAAGTTTATCCCCATTTTATACTTTGATCGTAACCAAAACTGTTCCCCCTGAGGACAATGCAACTTGGATTACTCCTGAACTTCTCTGAACTCAACCTCGCAAGAAAGGAGTCATCACCACTAAATTAGGCCCATCCTTTTCTAGATTCCTTAACTTCCCTACATATAGCCACTCAGAGGAATTTTTAACGGATACTATTTTAAGAGGGATCTGAGAGTGGTAAAATTATGCTCAAATGTCTCCAATTTCACATATATCTCAAGAAAAATATTCACTAACAATCTCAAAATAATCTTCACCCTTTCAATGAAAAGGGTAGCCTCAGCTTTAACTTTCTAATTGAAAACTGAGCAAGGCAGAAGGAGTCTCCACCTCTAGGGAGGTCCCCAGACATCGGAGTCAGTGAACTCCCAGCAAGACAGCCCTACTAGAATTACATTTGTCCTCCAGCGGTGGTTTGTTTCTGTTTATCAGGGCTTACAGTCTTCTGCCCCTTAGTAGTAATTGCTCTTTTTTGGTTCCGTGTACTCTTTTACAAAACTGAAATTGGAAAAGAAATGTATAAGAAGACATCCAAAAAGACAAAAGAAAAAAGAAAACTTAAATAGTCCCACAGCATCAAAAACAAAACAAGAAAAATTCTTTGCCTAGATGTAGTCAGGATTTAGCCTTGCATTAAGAGCCAAGATATTCCCTCAAGCTGCAAATCAGAATGCAAAATTCACATTCCATTTACTTAATCAGCCGCTTATAATATTACAACAGCAATGAATCTAGTTTCCAAAGACTAAGGAAGTAAGATATAAGGGCAATGACTTACAGTTACAGTTTTGTCTACAAATCATTGATTTATTCACTAAGTGGGTTTCTTTCTTCTGATTTTTAGACCTAGTCTGGATTCAAAAGAGATTCCGTTCAATAAATATTTGTGCAGTACTAGATACGTGAAGATGAAAAAGGCTCCATAGCCCTAACCTCCAGGAGTTCTAATTATGAAGTAGTTCAAAATCTTATCTAATCAGGGACCAAGGTTGGCAGGAATTGAGACTGAAACAGCAGAGAGGAATGTCGGGGTCAAGGATGTGAACTCTATTCTGTGTGCTTGGAGGAAGGGGTAGACATCGAACTATTTTAAGCTGGAGCGTAATGCGAACCAATCTGCATTTTAGATCGCTATGGTGATGATGGGCTGGAGGGAGGCCAGTTGGGAGCAGGGAGAATGAGAGGGCCCAGAACTGCAGCCACAGCAGTGGCAAAACAAAAACAGGGCTGCTCGGAGAGACAGACGATGAGTAGAATCTGATTGGATCTGGGTTGAAAGGAGAGAGAGGAATCTATCTCCTCTGAGAGTTCTGTCATGCTGCCCACCACATTCCCAACATTGAGAGTCCTGTAGGAGGGAGGCAAACATCTTGCTGCTTCCTTATCTGGCCAGCTATATATTCTAAGTTCTAATGGCCGCAAGTGTTCTTCAAGGTGAACTGGGATGATCCAGTCTGATCTTCACGTTTGTTATTGTTGAATTTACTCTCACTTTTTCTTCACCATGCCTGATGCAATGGAAATGACACAAAGCTAGGGAAGTCTGGTGGTCTTGGGATTTTAATACTGTTTTTTTTTGATAATGAGCAATGTGACCTTGGGCAAATCACTTACCTTCTCTAAATCCCATATTGTCTATAGTTGGGGATTACCTCAGCTATAAATAAAATCCCTTCTAGACACATCTCTTATTCATGCCAAGTAATTCTGTTCTAGTCTATCCACCAGTTACTAGTATACAAAGAAAATACTGATTAACCCCCAAAGCAGTTCAGATAGGTTATATACTAGGAGACTTCTTGGAAAGAAAAGTCCCTGAAGCACAACAAAAAAGAAACCATAGACTTCTCTGAATTAAAACAAAGACATCAAGAAAGCAAGACAAGTCAATGGGATTTGATTGCTGGAAAAGTGCTGATTGTGAATTAGATATCTAAGTTCTTTAAGAAAATCACCCAATGAGTTTAGCTGTCTGGGACTGAAAACTAAGAAGAGGTGTGTGCCACTCCTGAACCAGTAAATCTCTATTCCCTAGTTGCTGAGTTAACTTCTAATTCTCACTGGCCATCTTGCAAATGGATTATTTTTTAGTGAAATAAAAAATTGCTCTTTATTTTTTCAGTTGTTTTTGCTGTTGTTGTTTTTGTCTAGTAGCCTTCTCTCCCTGTGAGAACAGCATCTCCCCAATCTTTCAGGGACCTGCCTCATCAGCCACTCTAGGTTCATGGTCTGGGAGCCTCTGTCTTACTCTGTAATCTTGACTCCCTTGTTACGGCAATTTGACCGTTCTTTGGGTTTCTGACCTAACCTGACCACTGCTCTTCTTTAAGATTTTTTCCTGTGGAACCGAGAGGTAGAATCCTTTCCTTCCTGATGCTAAAACTGGAAAGATACAGCCTTCAAGCTGTCAGTGGGAGAAGATGTTCTGCTGAGAAAAAAAAAAAAGGGATGAGAGATGGAAAGAAAAAGGGTTCAAACGTCAGTACTTAAGACCCCTGGAATTGCTCCTTGCCTTGTCAAAATTTCTTCTTTTGATTCTTAAGCCTAGATTTCCTGCCAAAACTAGTTCAAGTTGGATTTCTATATCTTGCAACCAAAGAGGTTCTGACTGATGTAGTAATTTTCACCGTAAGGAAGAAATATGGAAAGGAATGGTTTAGATCACGTAATGATCATGACTGGAAAAATAATTTAAGTGCTCAAATACTAGTGGCATATTAGTGATATCATCTTTAAGTATGTTGAACAATTATATATATATATATATCCTCTTTACAGTACTTGCTGAGCCAAACAAACACAAAAGTGGTCCTTGCCAATAAACAATTATAATTTATAAGGTTTTGGTTTTGTTGTTATTGTTGTCACCAAAATGCAAAAAGGTCTGAGTCATTTGCAAGAACTTTGTGAATTTCCTTTTTAGATGCTGTTGATCTTCAGTAAAATAGGTAGGAAAGAAAAATCCATGAGATGCGTAAAGCTGGATGCCTACATAGATTATAGCCTCACAGGACATTGTTAGGGACAATGTGGCACAGGACATGTACCTACCCATCATTGAAGGCCATCTGGACCAAGCCAAGGGAAAGCAATAGAGCTACACTGAAATGGCTGGTCTGTCCATCATTCAAGTTGATTCTGGGAACAAAAGAAATTAAAATCATTTTCCACCTAAGGAAAAAATAGGCTCAAACAGCTGGGAAAAAAAGATAAGGGGAATAAAAATGAAAATAACTACAAATCACTTTTCATGAGAGTCACTTGCTAAACTTGAACAGCTGGGCCTTAAAAGGCTTGGGACATATTCAACAAACGAGTGTTAAATTCATTACGTTCTCACTTCTGCTCTGTGGTAAACCAGTTTGACAAAGATCATCTTCACAAATTGTTTTATTATCAGATCAAGTATGTAAATTGAGGGAAAGTGAGTTCCCAAGAAGATAGGAAAGATAAAAGAAAAATTGTCTTAAGAAAAGTGGAAAAACAGATTCACGGACAAAGAACTTTAAAGCAAGATTCTTAATCTTTTTGTTCCATAGATCCCTTTGGCAATTCTGTGAATCCTATGGGCCCCTTCTCTGTCTCAATAAAGAGTATCACCATTTCCCCAATTTTCTAAGTCAAATATTCAAAATCCCTTATTTCCCTTAACCACAAACTCAAACATAAGCTGTCAACAAATTCTGTTAGCTCTACCTGCCCCCCTCCAATGCTTTCACCCTAATCAAACTTACCTGATCTAAGTTACTACAAAGTCCTACTAACTATACTGCATCTACCCAACCCCTGTCCCATACTCCAAACTATATATGGCAGAAAAAAACTATTCTTTAAAACTTCTGATCATGTTAGCTCATTCCCTGCATAAAACACCCCAGTGACTTCACAGTTTAATTTGAATAAAACCAAAATATCTTACTATGGTCTACAAGACCCTACATGATCTGAACTCTGAACCAATGATATAATAATGAAGGCTAACATTTGTTGAGGACTTATATATCCCAAGCCCTGGTCTAATTGTTTTTTATGTCTTGTTTTACATCTTTCAGTAATTCCATGAGTTGTGTATTCTTATTTACACCTACTTTAAAGACCTACTTTAAGAACTCAAGGCACAGATAAGTTAGGTAATTTGTGCAAAGCCAAATAAATAATAAATGCCAGGTCTGTTATTTAAACCGAGGCACTAGAGGCTAGGTTCAAAAAAAGAGTCCTGAGTCTGGATTCTTCAACACTATAATACCATTTTACTTCTCACCTCCTCCCCTTCCCCTGCCTCTCCTAACACTGTGCTCCAACCCTGCGTCTTTCTGTTCTTTGAATATACTGAGCTAGTTCCCACACTCAAGGATTTGCATATGCTGTTCCCTTCTCTGGAATATTCCTCCCTCAGATCTCCATGTGGTTGACTCTTCATTACTCAGGACTCAGCTTATTACAGGTACTGAGAGTGGCTTATCCAAATCTAGCCCCTCTTTTGTCCCTAATTAATTAGTTGTTTAACCTTCTTTGGTCATTCTTATACTTAAGAAAAATGACCCAAACTCAAGTTCCAGGGGCTGACTCTTAATAAAAAAAAAAAAAAAAAAAAAAAAGCTAAGTCTTAGGCTCTAGGCCAGTCATAGGAATTGCATTTCCTATGCAGGTGACACAATTTTGGCCAATAAGATGTAATGTGTAGTCTGCTGGGAACAGAGAGCTTCTTGCTGATAAAAAATAGACTTAAGGGAAGAAACAGTCCCTTTTTACTTAAAGACTTTGCCTAAGGTGTGTGAGGATGGAATGCCTAGAAGTGATGCAACCATCTCGCAAGCAAGACAGAAGGTATAGTCCACATACTGAGATAGAGAGGCATGTAAGAACTGATGTTCTCTTACACCCACTGGCCTCTGACTAACTAATCCTAGAGCCCTGCTACCTGAAGACATCTTTTTTATGTAAGATAACAATGTCTTCTATTCTTTAAACTATTTCATGTTCAGTTTTATGTCACTCATAGCTGAAAGCATTCTGGCTGATCCACAGTTAGTCACCTCTCCAGAGAGGACTTCCCAGACCATCTTACAAAAGTTATTCTCCCCCAGTCACTCTCTATCACATTCCCATGTTTATTTTTCTTCATAGTACCTAACATCTGAAAGTATCTTCTTTATTTACCATTTGCCTTCTTCCCTCAACTGTAAATTCCCCAAGAAAAAGAACTACCTCCACTTTTGTCCATTGCTAAATCTCTATTTCACAGAATATTGTCACACTCTTTCTCTTAAAATCTATGTGACTCCAGAAAAATGTGTTAATATCTCTGTGTCTTAGTTGGATTATAAAGATCAAATTCATTAATTCATGGAAAATGCTTTTAAAAGGGCCTGACACACAGTTAATGCTCAATAGCTTAGTTACTATTATTGCTATTCTTATATAGGCACTAAATAAATATTAGTTGAATGACTGAGAATATAAAAAACTGAGTCACAAAGATGTGATGCATTCACCCTCTCACTTAGAACATGATGATAGGAGGACTTGTCTTTCTCAAAAGAAACAGATTTTTAAGAGGAGAAGTGGAGTAGGGCTAAAGGTCAAGAACATTAACCTCTGCATAGAAATCTTCATTTCCTGAAGAGAGAACACTGAGTAGCAATAAAAATAATGGTGGCCATTTTTGGAGCACCCATCATGGTGCAGGAATTAGACGTGAATAAGACAGGTGAGGTTCCTGTCTTTATCAGCAGTGAAAGAGACTTCAACCATCCATGAATAGACCACACATTTTATTTGGCTAAAAGCCAACTATGTAACAGGTGCTTGAATATCATTAATGAAATTTAATCTCTAAAACAACAAGGAAACAATGGGAGGAAATGACCACTTCGGACCTAGTTCTGACAACAAGAGTTGATTGGTAAAGTCAAAGTAAAGTGAACTTTAAAATAAAGTGACCATGTTATCCTGAATTTTATTTTTTCCAAGGACAGCATCAATTGTACACTCCATGTGAATGTCTTCAAAATGTTTAGAGAAAAGATATACATTATTCATGGCATGAGACTCCTAAAGAGATTATGACTCAAAAGTGTTATGATGTTCTCAAAAATGCAATTTTGAGTGCAATTGAAAATGATAAAATAAGGAGAAAAGTAGAAAGAAAAATGTAGCTACAGATATTTTTAAAAGAAAAAAGTACAGTTGAAAAGTATCCATATCTATCTTACTCTCCATCTTGATAAATGCAGTGCCAATGTAGCAAATAGTCAAAAAGTATTGTCAAATGAATGAATAAATGAATGAACAAATGAACATTGAATATGAGAGTGGTAGGGCTAGATAGACTCATATCAGAAAGATTAAGGTCTCAAATGAGCTGAGATTTGAGAAAAAATTAAAATACCAAAGTAACTTATGGTTTTATTTGGAACAAGAGAAGGCCATAAGTTTGAGCTAACGATATAATAATGATACATTTTTCAACCTCCAAAACTCAGACTAAACACTATTAAGGAGAAATTGAACCCCAAAAAGACTTTCTTGGTCAACACCTAAATGAATGTATATCTCCTGATAATGATGAATTTCAAACCACATTATGAAAATAATTTGCAATTGAGATCTCTGGGTACTAAGAGCAGTATTAGAAGATTAGGACTAGATGAAAGAGCCCAAATAGTGAATTTCAAAATTTGAAGAGAGGTGAGCTGTGGCTGATTCCTGCTGCATTCTGAGTGACTGATCAAGAAAGCAAATACTACCACATTTCCTCCTTGGATACCACTATTAACCTTATAGACCACTCTTAATCCTGGTAGATCATCTGGGCTTACACAAGAGGGTTTATATTGCTCATGATTTGATCAGAATGTTTTTCAGACAGTCTGGAATAATAAGGTTCAG
Source organism: Orcinus orca (assembly GCF_937001465.1). Taxonomy (NCBI): domain Eukaryota; kingdom Metazoa; phylum Chordata; class Mammalia; order Artiodactyla; family Delphinidae; genus Orcinus; species Orcinus orca. Next base: position 18,051,943 of record NC_064570.1, on the reverse strand, counting down.
ATACTAGTTTAATTTGGTGAATTAGTCACTGGCGACGGTGATGTACCCTTATATCCTAGCAGTCAGTTGACTCCCCTGGTCACCTCAGCCAATGACTATAACACCATTCCCCCCACCTACATCTTATATCTCTGTCCTGGTTTATTTTTCTCTCCCAAACGCTTATCACTCTTTAAGGTACTTTATATTATTTATCTCATATATTTTCTGTCTTCTCCACTTAAATTTAAGTTCCCTGAGGATAAGTATTTTAATCCATTGTATTCACTACTTTATGCTCAGTATCGAGCAGGAGGCCCTGACTGAGTGTTCAGTGAATATTTTCTTAACTGAATGAATAAATGAATGACCCTTGAAATATTGTGTCTTAAGTATAAAAATGAAGAAGGATATAGGCCCACTGAGTATTTTTGAGGGGGGCGTCAACTGAAGAACTTCCAAGCATGTCACACAAAGAATGGGAAAATAAAATGAATATTTTTAGCCTAGGGGAGAGGAGACAGGAAGGAGAGGGAAGAGAAGGATGGAAGTTGGTTTGACTGGTAGAAAGCTTCAAGTATCTCAGGACTCTATTATGAAAAGGGATTATCCTATTCTGTTTTTATTTCTAAATGCTCAACTGGTATAAATAAATGATTGTTACAGGCAGATTTCAACTCTATTTTACACAGTCCAAGCTTTCCAGTGATGTCCCAGTTGCCACTGAGGGGGCACACTTCTCCTTCTTGAAGGTTTGAAATGAATGAAAACTTCATGGGGATGATGGTCAGACTAGAGAATCTTAAGATTGTGACAGACTATGATACGTTTATTCTGTGAATGAAATCATACAGCTTCCTTGTACTGAATGTATCATTTGGACAAACGGACACAGAGAATATATTTACAAATAAGCATAGGAATTAAACTCAATAGTTTGCAAATATAAACCTGATTTAGTAATCTTCCCAGCTTTCTGAATCAGTTGAAAAAGTTTTAAGACCTATAAGTGCTCCACTATATTAAAAAAATTCCCAATTTCTCTCTTAATTTTTTGATACTAATCTTCCGTGCCCCCTCCTTCCTCTCCTTTGTTCTCACCATACACACACACACCACACACACACACTCTCTCTCTCTCAAATTTTAATCACTATAAAGATTACTGACTCATATTTCTAGAATTCCCTCAATCTTTTCCCAGATTTAACTTAAAAACAGAGGCTAAATGGTGCTGCTGGAACATCTCCTCTTGATATACAAAAAGAATTTTGCAGATTTGAAAAAGAGTAGTACCCTAACTTCCTTTCAAAAGCTGAAATTCCATGCTACCACCCTTTCTGTCAATAGAAAAAGACCCACATGTGTCCTGAAGTAAACTCTTGTGTCTCAAGGGAGGAGACCAAAAGATTCTTTACATCTTCCCACAGGACCAAGTATAATGCCTCAATTAAGTAACTGGTACTCAAAATAAATGTCGACTGTCAAATACATAGTTTTCTGAAAACCTGGCAGAAGGTGCTTTAAAAGAATTTGTCTCTATCCTAGCTTCCTCACTTTTGAAGGTTCCAAAGGACTTTTATAAAGGGAGATAAAAGATAATTTAAATAAACCAATATATTAATAATCATGCTTCGAATGGATCTCATAGGATTAGAACTGTCCTCCTTCATTTAGATTGCTTTTAATAGATGTGACTTTTCTAATTTTCTTGATTACAGTTTCATAGGTAACACATTCATCAGCTGTAGTCATCTTTTTCCGTTCAGATCTAGATAAAATTGGACTAATTCCCACTCCACGTCCTATTGAAAGTTTAATGCAAGCCTTAAGAAGAAGGTAAGGTGGGGAATGTGTGTTTGGGATGAGGAGGGTAGGTTCTCATGCTACCTCCAAACTCATCTGCCTCCAAACTCTTACTTCTGCTAGATTAGCTCAGTGTATGGTTCATCTCACAGTCTCCACAAACTGCCAAGTTCTACACAATACCTTCCATGTGAGTAATTCAGCCCCTTTATCTCCACCAAAAAGCAAGAAGGAAACAAACAAAAAGAAGTGTTGAGATATCCTTTTATGTAAAGCAGACTTCACAGAAGTTTTTAGAACAGAGGGAGTTTATATCATGAGAACACACACACATACCTCAAAACTGAATATTAGACATCTCTCTTCTTCAAATGTCCCTTTCCACTAAGTGGGTCCCAGCTCCTAAAAAGTTCTATAGGTCTCCCCTCCTTGTTTTCCATCGCCTACAAATTCCTTCTTATTTCTTAAATAGAGCAGTATGGCAATGTTAACATTTTTTAGAAATTCAGCAAAAAAATATTAATCATCTTTGATATTTCCTTTTCTTGCATCCCCTATATCTAAACTGTCCCCAAATCTATTTTTGTTCTTCAGAAGTCATTCCAAATGAACTTCTTTTCTTTCCTGCTATCTGTTCTCTAGTCCAAACCCACAAAGCCACCACAGCTTTCTATCTGCCCTCCTACATTTTACTACCAGACCAAACACATGAAAATATATTTGCTCATATTCCATTCTTACTTTAAAACGTGCTGGCAATTCCTAACTTCCCACCCAAGGTGTAAAAGGCCTCTTATACCTAGACCAGCTCTGTATTTTTCCAAGTTAATTTCCTAACACAGACCTCACAACTCACATGAAGTATCACCACTGCCCGTACCATCTTGCCTTCATTCTTGACGTATTCACATCCTATGGCACTTCCCTATCTCTCCTTTGTTTACTCAAATCCTACCCATGTCTGAAGATCCCCCTCCCAATCCCATTCCCATTTTACAGATTTCAAGCCTAAACTTCCTTCTCACTTTATCATACAATTGTTCAGATAGCAACACACAGTTAAAAAAACCAACTTTTCAAGTATTTTTGTTTATTTTCTTGTATGTCTGTTTCCTAAATTTGACTTGAATTCATAGGAATAGGGAAGACTCTATTTTATGTGTTATTGTGTCCTATCACAGAGTCAAGGCTAAGTCTGGACATACAAAAATGATTTTGGTTTACTGAACCAGATAACAGCTAAGAACTTAGGCTGGGAATGGCCACCACTTACTCGTTGTGAGCTATCAAGGCAAATTTTAAAACTACTCTAGGGTTATGTTTGTAAATGTGAGTGATGGGGTCACCATGAAGATTAAGTGATATAAGGCATATAAAGCATTGAGCATAATGTCTTTGGCATTTTAGCCTGACCATTTTTAAGGATCAAGTGGAAAGAGCATTTGAAGTCATCTACTCCAAAACCTCCATTTCACAAATAAGAATATTAAGTTCCAGAGAGATTAATTAAACTGAAAGACTAGATCCTTCTAGGAGAAACAGTTGGTGACTTTCCCGAGGTACTATTGGCTTGGGGCTGACAAATGACCCAAACTCCTGACTCTTAGCCCACTGCTCTTTCTGCAACATTCCAGTGCCACCAGAAGTAATTTGGAAGTTGAGAAACCTTCAAGTGATTGACAAAAATTCTACAGCAGAGGTTGTACTTGGTGTATTATGAAAGATTCTAGAGAATGGCTTTTAAGATGGCTTTAGATCATTCTGAAAACAAATTAATTTAAAAATCAATAAAGAATTAAAAGATGTTATCTGTAATTCTAAACAGTAAGAGGACAAGATTGAATCACTTTTCTCCCTTAGAATAAAACAAAATGGATTTTAATATTTATCCTCTCAATGTTCTTATACCTCCAAAATACCATCATAAGTTTTAAAGGTATGTGTGTATGTGTGTTCATGCTCTAACAAACCAACACAAGTGTGTGCACATGTGCTTGTTGAGTGGGGAAGAGAAATCTACATCACCTGTTGGATTGGTTTCTACACTGACATCCTGACTCTTGATAACTCCAGAACTGAAGAGGCTCCACAAAGAAACTGGGTAAATCCAGGCAGAATGTCCTCTAATTGACATTCTGCCTAGAGCTCCCTGCAGCTCACCTCTTATCTAGAAGAATTTCAGAGACAGTGGGTGACTTCAAGAGGCTATCAGCGTGCCACTTCTCCTATGGCACAATCTGTAGTGGTTAAGTCCCACCAGTCAGTGCATGGTGGGGGTTTGCTGTCTACATCCAGCTGTATCACCCATGTCATCTTGGGCCAGTCCTCTTTTTCCCCACGTACACACATGCCTCCTCACACACACATATACATGCACATACCTAGAAACCTTAGGGATATCCACTTCGCCTGTAGAAACCGCACACAAGTTGCTAGAGAAGACTCTCACTGGGAGACTGACTCACTTCTTGGGAATTCCAGAGGATTAGAAACAAAACAAAGCCTGTATCTTCTATGCTCAGACCTCAAAGGAAATTTTAGAAACCAACTAGCATTTACCAAATATTTTCTATGTTCCATCTACTCTTCTAGGGAATCTAGCATGGACAATAATGTTTACTTCTGTCATATTAACAACTCTATGTCCATCTGCTACCATGGGACCCAGTAGATGCTCAAAAAATACTTGGCAAATGAATTCCAAATGAACTTGTCCAAAGTCCCACAGTGAATGGCAAAACCAGAAATCAAACTAAGACAGGGCTGTCTCCAAAGAACATAGTCTTAAGCCACTAAATTATACCACATAAATCCTACACTATACGTCCCATGGGAGTCTATAACCTTCTTGTTATGGACTGAATATTCGTGTCCCCTGCTCAAAGAAATATATTGTACCATAACCTCCCAGTTGGCTATATTTGGAGATGGGGCCCCCAAGCATTTAATTAAGGTTAAATGAGCTCAGAAGGATGGGGCCCTGATGCAATGGGATTAGTGTCCTTAAAGAAAAGATCTCAGAGAGCTCTCTCTCTCTCCCTGCATGCATGCACTGAGGAAAGGCCACATGAGGACATAGCAAGAAAGCAGCCATCTGAAAGTCAGAAAGAGAATCTTCACCAGAAACCAGATCAGCTGAAACCTTGATCTTGGACTTCTAGTCTCTAGAACTGTGAGAAAATAAATTTGTCGTTTAACCATCCAGTCTGGAGCATTTTATTTTAGCACCCTCAGTAGACTAATACACTTCTGATATCTAAAATTCTCCAGCTCTAAGCTTTATGTGACTCTTATGTCCTGATTTATTCTTGTGCACAACAGAGTGTATGCCACAAGGAAAACAAATGTATGTCATATGAAAAATATAGGAAACAAAAGACCATCCCCCATATTAATACGTAACTGTGTACAGAACCCCAGCATATTCAAAGAAAAGAAAACTATGTTTTTTTTCTGTCAAGCTCTACTCATACCGTCTCTCACCCCCCACCCCAGCTGAAACTTTAAATGGGAAGGAGAGGCGGGTAGATTGTGACAAAATATTCCGTGTTATTATACATTCAAAATAGTTATTAAAAACATATTGATGGAGGAACGATTCATAATTTGGGTAAGAGTAAGCTAAATATCAAAGTAGCAAAATCTTTTTACCCCAAGCATTCTTCTTGATTTCTACTTTTTTACATAGCAGACAGCAGAATCTACAAAGAAATATTTATAACCACAGAGCAGAGTGTGGAGTTGAACCAGAGCCCAGAGCCCTGTGACAATCCTGCAGCCTCCCTCTCTGGAACTTAGGAACCTTGGACAGCTCCAGAATCCATCCAGGACTCCTGAGCAGTACCCACAGCTGCTCTAACGGCCAGAGTAGGAAAACATGATGAGGTCAGATTCCTCTGAGAGCCTTTCAGAATGGCCTCCACTTCAGTAAAAATATTTGAAGGTCATATATAATAATTCGGCACTCTTGTGGAAAGATTGCTTGTGGTCTGCTGGTGTGAGCCACTGCACAGCTTGTTCCATGGATATTAGACTCCAAATTATTCACCACAATATCCCCAAGGCCTTATTTACAGTAGAAACTCAGTAAATTATACTTTCCTGCATCAATAACACAATACTAATTAGACAAACATAGACAAGAAACCTGTACTTGCCTAGAAAACTGTTCTTAGTATTGAAGAACATGACGGTCTGAAATTAGGATCTAACTGAAATGTTTCATCAGGCAGACCTAGTTTTGCTATAAAAAAAAAAAGGCTACCTCCCACATATATCTGAAACTTATTTATTCCTCCCCCAAATTGCTGGCTGGCCATAATAGAGTCATCACTGTAATAGAGAATGGATCTTGCTCAAAGACATCCTCCTGAAGCATATTCACTAAATGGTCACAAGACTGTGGAATGTTAGAGATGCAGACTGATAGATAATCATTCAGTTCAACTCTTTCATTTCAGAGATGAGAAAACTGAAGTCCAGAGAGTTCAAATAATTTACCAAAAGTCACCCAGGTAAGTGCATCCTGTTTTTCCAATAATTTCCTATTTTCATACAACTCTATCTCTGCCTGCCTCCTCTCTCTTCTCTGGCCTTAGCCCCAGTTGTAGACTACAAAGGAGGTGACATACCCAGCCAGCTATCTTCCTGTGGGCAGATACTCACCGGAAAACGGGCACTTGGTGCCTTGGCAGAGAAATGCTAAAGCAGGAGCAGAGAAGTGGCCACCATCTGGACAGTGTGATGCTTGGTGCCAAATGGGCCCCAGCCATGGGGAAGGAGGAGAAAGGAAGGGTGTCACCCGACTGCACACATTTATTTTCACTTACAGGGGATTTGTTAGTAACCATGCTGTTTGAGAGGAAGCTGTTGTAGGTGGTTCTGAAGGCTGACAAATGTGTAGGCAAGGATGAAACAAGGTGAGGGGTAGCCAAATGATTTGCAAATGATTTGTGAGCCACAAATCATCGGTGGTATCTGATTCTCTGTACGAATGAAAGGATGCATTTTTGAAGGGTAAAACAATGTGTATGCATTTCCCTACTGATTCCCCTCTGCCTTTTTAGAAAGGTAGTAAGCACAAGAATTTCTCTCACAGTACCTAGAAAATAAAATCTTTTATGTAACATAACCCATCAACTTTTCTCTCTTCTTCCTAAATTTTAATCATTTTAACATTTTCCTATGCTACAGCCCTGTGTCCCACCTGTGAAAACCACCCTGATATACATAATGGTTTTCAGTGGTCAATTAGTAGCATCAAAGTTACTGCAGAGATGAGCAGAAAAAAGAATGAAAAGAATTGAGTACAGTCGCAGAGAACTCTGGGACAACATTAAATGCACCAACATTCAAATTCTAGGTGTCCCAGAAGAAGAAGAGAAAAAGAAAGGGATTGAGAAAATATTTGAAGAGATTATAGTTGAAAACTTCCCTAATATGGGAAAGGAAATAGTTAATCAAGTCCAGGAAGCACAGAGAGTTCCATATAAGGAGAAACATGCCAAGACACATATCAATCAAACTATCGAAAATTAAATACAAAGAAAAAATATTAAAAGCAGCAAGAGAAAAACAACAAATAACACAAAAGGGAATCCCCATAAGGTTAACAGTTGATCTTTCAGCAGAAACTCTGCAAGCCAGAAGGGAGTGGCAGGACATATTTAAAGTGATGAAGGAGGAAAACCTACAACCAAGATTACTCTACCCAGCAAGGATCTCATTCAGATTTGATGGAGAAATTAAAACCTTTACAAACAAGCAAAAGCTGACAGAATTCAGCAACACCAAACCAGCTTTACAACAAATGCTAAAGGATCTTCTCTAGGCAAGAAACACAAGAGAAGGAAAAGACCTACAAAAACAAGCCCAAAACAATTAAGAAAATGGTAATAGGAACATACATATCAATAATTACCTTAAATGCAAATGGATTAAATGCTCCAACCAAAAGACATAGACTGGCTGAATGGATACAAAAACAAGACCCGTATATACGCTGTCTACAAAAGACCCACTTCAGACCTAGGGACACATACAGACTGAAAGTGATGGGATGGAAAAAGATATTCCATGCAAATGGAAATCAAAAGAATGCTGGAGTAGCAATTCTCATATCAGACAAAATGGACGTTAAAATAAAGACTATTACAAGAGATAAAGAAGGACACTACATAATGATCAACGGATCGATCCAAGAAGATATAACAATTGTAAATATTTATGCACCCAACATAGGAGCACCTCAATACATAAGGCAAATACTAACAGCCATAAAAGGGGAAATCGACAGTAACACAATCATAGTAGGGGGCTTTAACACCCCACTTTCACCAAAGGACAGATCATCCAAAATGAAAATAAATAAGGAAACACAAGCTTTAAATGATACATTAAACAAGATGGACTTAATTGATATTTATAGGACATTCCATATAAAAACAACAGAATACACATTCTTCTCAAGTGCTCATGGAACATTCTCCACGATAGACCATATCTTGGGTCACAAATCAAACCTTGGTAAATTTAAGAAAATTGAAATTGTATCAAGTATCTTTTCCGACCACAACACTATGAGACTAGATATCAATTACAGGAAAAAAATCTGTAAAAACTACAAACACATGTAGGGTAAACAATACACTACTTAATAACCAACAGATCACTGAAGAAATCAAAGAGGAAATCAAAAAATACCTGGAAACAAACGACAATGAAAACATGACGACCCAGAACCTATGGGATGCAGCAAAAGCAGTTCTAAGAGGGAAGCTTATAGCAATGCAATCCTACCTCAAGAAACAAGAAACATCTCAAATAAACAACCTACTTTTACACCTAAAGCAATTAGAGAAAGAAGAACACAAAACCCCCAAAAGTTAGCAGAAGGAAAGAAATCATAAAGATCAGATCAGAAATAAATGAAAAAGAAATGAAGGAAATGATAGCAAAGATCAATAAGACTAAAAGCTGGTTCTTTGTGAAGATAAACAAAATTGATAAACCATTAGCCAGACTCATCAAGGAAAAAAGGGAGAAGACTCAAATCAGTAGAATTAGAAATGAAAAAGGAGAAGAAACAACTGACACTGCAGAAATACAAAGGATCATGAGAGATTACTACAAGCAACTCTATGCCAATAAAATGGAAAACATGGAAGAAAGGGACACATTCTTAGAAATGGAGAACCTTCCGACACTGAACCAGGAAGAAATAGGAAATATGAACAGACCGATCACAAGCACTGAAATTGAAACTGTGATTAAAAATCTTTCAATAAACAAAAGCCCAAGACCAGAAGGCTTCACAGGCGAATTCTAACGAACATTTACAGAAGAGCTAACACTTATCCTTCTCAAACTCTTCCAAACTATAGCAGAGGGAGGATCACTCCCAAACTCATTCTATGAGGCCACCATCACCCTGATACCAAAACCAGACAAAGAGGTCACAACGAAAGAAAACTACAGACCAATATCACTGATGAACATAGATGCAAAATTCCTCAACAAAATACTAGCAAACAGAATACCACAGCACATTAAAAGGATCATACACCATGATCAAGTGGTGTTTATCCCTGGAAAGCAAGGATTCATCAGTATACACACATCAATTGATGTGATACACCATATTAACAAACTGAAGGAGAAAAGCCTTATGATCATCTCAATAGATGCAGAGAAAGCTTTTGACAAAATTCAACACTCATTTATGATAAAAACCCTCCAGAAAGTAGGCATAGAGGGAACTTTCCTCAACATAATAAAGGCCATATATGACAAACCCATAGCCAACATCATCCTCAATGGTGAAAAACTGAAACCATTTCCACTAAGATCAGGAACAAGACAAGGTTGCCCACTCTCACTACCATTATTCAACATAGTTTTGGAAGTTTTAGCCACAGCAATCAGAGAAGAAAAATAAAAGGAATCCAAATCAGAAAAGAAGAAGTAAAGCTGTCACTGTTTGCAGATGACATGATACTATACATAGATGCTACCAGAAAACTACTAGAGCTAATCAATGAATTTGGTAAAGTAGCAGGATACAAAATTCATGCACAGAAATCTCTGGCATTCCTATACACTAATGATGAAAAATCTGAAAGTGAAATTAAGAAAACACTCCCATTTACCACTGCAACAAAAAGAATAAAATATCTAGGAATAAACCTACCTAAGGAGACAAAAGACCTGTATGCAGAAAATTATAAGACACTGATGAAAGAAATTAAAGATGATACAAATAGATGGAGAGATACACCGTGTTCTTGGATTGGAATAATCAACATTGTGAAAATGACTCTACTACCCAAAGCAATCTACAGATTCAATGCAATCCCTATCAAACTACCACTGGCATTTTTCACAGAGCTAGAACAAAAAATTTCACAAGTTGTATGGAAACACAAAACACCCCGAATAGCCAAAGCAATCTTGAGAAAGAAAAATGGTGCTGGAGGAATCAGGCTCCCTGACATCAGACTACTACAAAGCCACAGTAATCAAGACAATTTGGTACTGGCACAAAAACAGAAATACAGACCAGTGGAACAGGATAGAAAGCCCAGAGATAAACCCACGCACATATGATCACCTTATCTTTGATAAAGGAAGCAAGAATATACAGTGGAGAAAAGACAGCCTCCTCAATAAGTGGTGCTGGGAAAACTGGACAGGTACATGTAAATGTATGAAATTAGAATACTCTCTAACACTATACACAAAAATAAACTCAAAATGGATTAAAGAGCTAAATGTAATGCCAGACAGTACCAAACTCTTAGAGGAAAACATAGGCAGAACACTCTATGACATAAATCACAGAAAGATCCTTTTTGACCCACCTCCTAGAGAAATGGAAATAAAAACAAAAATAAACAAATGGGACCTAATGAAACTTAAAAGCTTTTGCACAGCAAAGGAAACCATAAACAAGACCAAAAGACAACCCTCAGAATGGGAGAAAATATTTGCAAATGTAGCAACTGACAAAGGATTAATCTCCAAAATGTACAAGCAGCTCATGAAGCTCAACATCAAAAGAATAAACAACCCAATCCAAAAATGGGCAGAAGACCTAAATAGACATTTCTCCAAAGAAGATATACAGATCGCCAACAAATACATGAAAGAATGCTCAACATCATTAATCATTAGAGAAATGCAAATCAAAACTACAGTGAGATAGCATCTCACTCTGCTCAGAATGGCCATCATCAAAAAATCTACAAACAATAAATGCTGGAGAGGGTGTGGAGAAAAGGGAACCCTCTTGCACTGTGGGTGGGAATGTAAATTGATACAGCCACTATGGAGAACAGTATGGAGGTTCCTTAAAAAATTAAAAATAGAACTACCATATGACCCAGCAATCCCACTACTGGGCATATACCCTGAGAAAATCATAATTCAAAAAGATTCATGTACCAAAATGTTCATTGCTGCTCTATTTACAATAGCCAGGACATGGAAGCAACTTAAGTGTCCATCAACAGATGAATGGATAAAGAAGATGTGGCACATTATACAATGGAATATTACTCAGCCATAAAAAGGAACGAAATTAAGCGATTTGTAATGAGGTAGATGGACCTAGAGTCTGTCATACAGAGTGAAGTAAGTCAGAAAGAGAAAGACAAATACTGTATGCTAACACATATACATATGGCATTTAAGAAAAAAAATGTCATGAAGAACCTAGGGGTAAGACGGGAATAAAGACACAGACCTACTAGAGAATGGACTTGAGGATGTGGGGAGGGGGAAGGGTAAGCTGGGACTAAGTGAGAGAGTGGCATCAACATATATACACTACCAAACGTAAAATAGATAGCTAGTGGGAAGCAGCCGCATAGCACAGGGAGATCAGCTCGGTGCTTTGTGACCACCTAGAGGGGTGGGATAGGGAGGGTGGGAGGGAGGGAGACGCAAGAGGGAAGAGATACGGGAACATATGTATATGTATAACTGATTCACTTTGTTATAAAGCAGAAACTAACACACCACTGTAAAGCAATTATACTCCAATAAAGATGTTAAAAAAAAAAGTTACTGCAGAGGTTTTCCTTTAGCAATCTTGGTTTCCTATGTACACACCGCTTTTGGCAATAATTTTCAAGTAATGTGTATCTTAATTATTGTAGTCCATGTTAATTATGAAGATAGTTGGGTGAATTACACCACATTGAGAGCATGGGTTCATTAAAGTGTTTTCCCCACATTAAGAATCATATTTAATTTTCAATCATATATCCACAATACATCATCTCCATTTTTTGGCATTCTAGAGTTTGCAGAGCACATTCGCATACATGGTACCATGTTAATTTCGACGGTAATAATCTGATGTTGGCAATTATCCCTGCTTTATAGAAATACTAAAAAGCTTAACAGACAGAACTCAGCCCCTGAGAAGCATTGTGGCGTGAGGATCCAGAACTCACACTGGAATCACATGTACCCATATTTGGATCTCAAAACCTCCTGTGGCCCAGGACAATTTAGTGACTATCTCCAAGTTTCAATGGTAGCAAATCCTGCCTCTAAGACTCATGTGCATTCAAATAAGGTAATAATAGGAAGATCCTTGGTGCTGGAGGCACCTGTCTATTTCTTTTCCCTTCTGAACTAACTCCAGGTCTCATGCTTTTCTATTATACAATGATACCTTCCCTTTTCCTCTTTTTTTTTGATGTCTTTATGATCAGTGAGACACTTTCTGAGATATTTGTATATGATTAGGAGAACAAAACCTTTAACCATGGAACACAGCCAGGAGGAATAACAGAGATAAGAAAAAAATATTATGCTTCAAACTTGAACTTATCAGCCCAATCAACACTATTATTAATGGAATAAAATTGGGATTAGACATAAATTTTTAATGTATATCTATCTCCCAAACTTAATATGGTCATTTTCCTTTTATTTTTTAAAGGTCTTTAATCCATCACCATAAATAACCAGAAGTTAATGTTTCTTTTTTGTTTTACAGTGATTTAAATTCATATTTAGTAAAAAGTAGGCCATTCATAACCAAAATGCTGAAGTGTAATAAACTTCTTCTGCAATGATTTTTATTATATTTGTTGCTGCAGTAATATGCAATCTAATGACGAAGCCAAAAAAGAAAAACAAATGCATTTGGTGCAGCTGATCCATTCAAAGTCTGTTCAAGCTAGAATGATGGCCTCAAGGCAAAATCCTCAGTACTTAGAGTATCCTTTAGCTTCATCAGGATTCAACCTTTGTGAACTAAAATCTGATGACTTTAGTAGTTAATTTTTCAGTCAAGGAGAAGGCACTGCATCCCTGCTAATAGGAATCCATTTGTTATAGTGTGTCTCTCTTTGAATACAACCAAGGGTGGATGAGCACCTAATTTCATTACTCTGCAGCAGACCATAAATTCTACTCACAAACTGTAGGCAGAAAGATTTCCTCCTCATTAGGAAAGGGATGCTTCTGCCCGCTCTTCATGTTTCCTTCCATACAGAGGGTGCTACGTTAATGCAACTCTCCTAGGCTCTCTTCTCCACTTCATTCCTCCCTTTCAAGGAAGTAGGAATAATTCAGTCCTATTAATCTTGAAGGGCAAATTTGGAAAGCATAGTCCAGGCCTACTCCTCCCATTTTTTCTTCAAGAAATGACAGTCTCGGGGCTTCCCTGGTGGCGCAGTGGTTGAGAGTCCGCCTGCTGATGCAGGGGACATGGGTTCGTGCCCCGGTCCGGGAGGATCCCACGTGCCGCAGAGTGGCTGGGCCCGTGAGCCATGGCTGCTGAGCCTGTGCGTCCGGAGACTGTGCTCCGCAACGGGAGACGCCACAGCAGTGAGAGGCCCGCGTACCGCAAAAAAAAAAAAAAAAAGAAAAAGAAATGACAGTCTCCAGTAACCTGTAATCTGGTAACCCAAGGCACCAGGTACACAGGATACTGTTTCATAGCTCTGAAAAGCATGTGATGCATCTTGATAGAATTACCAAAAGCTGGCAATTAACCATGAGATTGTAACTTTTTAACCAAAGTTTACATTGATCTTTATGGCTATAATAGAGTTAATATCTAACTTTTGAAGGGATAGAAATACTCAATATTTAATATGTCTTCTTATATATTTCATTCATTGAATAAAGCCTACTACTCCAACTCTAAAATGACAGAAAAGAAACCACTAATTAAACCATATTTAATTTTTAAAGCATATTCACAATCTAATCTAGTTGTCCATGTCAAATATAATTTTCTATATTTTACAATTTATATTTATTTTTTATATAAATACATACATTTATGTAATTTATATTATATAATTAGATTTGATATGATATATAGAGAAATATACATATATGTAAAGAGAAAGAGATAAAAATTTGATCTATTAAAGTTTAATTTCCAAACTCATGAATAGGGATACTTTTCTCCTATTCTAACTGCCCAGGTAATGTTTAGTATAGGATGAGAGAATTTAAAAATCAACTATAAGAAATGTGGTTTATCAGTCATCATTTAGGAATTTTTGAAAATATGTATCAGGATAAACTTCCAAATAAATATTTACAAATCAAAGGAATTAAGCCACTTGAGAAACCATTTCACCCTCCTCATGCCTAATGATACCCCAAATATCCCAGGCACGTGGGTATTAAGAAGTACATTAAGTCCAGGAAATGAGGTTATGAAAGAATAGGCCAGAAATGTTCTCTTGTGTTCTTCACGGGTGGCAGGTGGTTATTTCCCTTCCTAGCCCTGGAATGTCGTCCTAAAACCAGGTTGTCTGGGAAGCCTCTGCAAAACTGCCTTAGCCTTAGGCCGCTAGGCTCTGTCCAGCCTGCTCTTCTCCAGATCAAGTAAGCTCTGCACACTTGTTTAACTTTTCCTCACAACCTCACTTTCCCTAACCTTTCAGGATCTTTTAGGACATGTGTGATACTTCATTTACGTTTCCTCAATGTCCCTTCAGAATTCCAATTCAAAGCTCCATTTAATTTGACAGCCTTTCCCCCATTTATGCCAAAAATGTGCAACTTCACATCAGCCAGAAAGAAGGAAAATCAAGGTCTCTCCGTTACTTTGGGAATATGTACAGTTATGAGGTATATCGTGTTAATAAAGAACACAATAAAGGGGTGATTAGCATATATCTGAACACATTGCAAAGAAATTAAGGAAAATGCCATTAATTCAGACCTTATTTTGTCAGAAACTTTGGTTGGTTTATATCCTAACATAAATTTACCTTTATGCTATTTACATATACACTTTAAAGCCTATTGACAGGTTCAGGAGGAATGTTTACATCAAAGTAATTGAGGAAATTAGGTGCTTTAGGTATCATTAAGAGACTACAAAGATTTGTCTACTTTTACTTGGTGCATGTTTTAAGTGACTGTAGTCCATATGTTGTATAATGCCTGCTATATGGCTTTCCTAAATATATTTGTATAGTTAGGTTATATTTTCTATGAATATTATTTCAGAATAAAAAGGTAGTCATCAAAATATTTGCTATAAAATAGGGCCTGAGGATTGATCTAGTTGAGATCCACTGCCCTACAGGGCTAGACCCCAAGATCTCTCAGCCTTCATTTCCCACCAGTCTTCTGACTCAGCCCAGACCTTCTGCTTTCCTTGCTGCTTCTCAGACACATCATTTCTGTTTCTGCCTCAGGACACTGGCACTTGTTATGCCATTGCCTAGAACACTTTTCCCAAGTTATCCACCTGGTTCACCCCCTTCATTTGGGTCTCTGCACAAAGGTTACCTTATCAGAAAGGCTATCAATGACCTTCTTATAAAACAGTTCTATCAACTCACACACTTTGACAATCCGCAAACCATATCCCCTTACTCTTCCTGTTATGAACGGAATGGTTGAGTCCCCTCAAATTTACACATTGAAGCACTAACCCCCAGTGCGGCTGTATTTGGAGACGGGGCCTCTAAGGAAGGAAGTATGATAAAATGAGGTCATAGGTGTGGGGACTGGATCTGACAGGAGTAGTGTCCCTATAAGAAGAGATACCAGAGAGCCCCCTCTCTTTCTGTGCAGGCACAGAAGAAAGGCCATGGAAACACACAGCGATACGGTGACCGCCTACAAGCCAAAAGAGGAATGAAACCACCCTTGCTAGCACTTTGATCTTGGACATCTCTGCCTTCAGAACTGTGAGAAATAAATCTGTTCTTTAAGCCACCAGTCTGTGGCATTTTATTACGGCAGCCTGAACAGACAAATACACCATCCTACATTCATGAAGGTAAATGAAGGCAACGAAGAAAAATGTGTCTTCAAATATGCTAATAAAATATACCTTCATTACACTTATCATGACCTATCATTGCGTTTCTGCCTTTGGTGTGTCTCCCATCTAGAAAGGAAAGAACGTTAAGAACAAGGCCTTTGTCTTGTTCATCACTGAATCCACAATAGTGTAGGTATTTGCTGGACAAACAAATGTTAAGGAATGAATTTTAAAGTAATATTAATTCTATTGTCTGTGATTTTATTATCTCTTCCTCTAGTTTGTCTGAAATGGCAAGATCTTTCCAAAACAAAAGTCAGAAAAAAATGCATTCTATGCCTTTTCTGGCTTGTAGTGATGAGACACAGCAAGAATATGAAACCTATTTCTCTGGTGTCCAAAATAGAGCATGCCATCACCACCTGTGATATTAAAGTGAGGAAGAAACAAGGCAAAAAAAGAGCAAAAGGAAAGCATGGACATTTCATAAGCAAACAGGGAAGCCATTGCAATCTAAATTTATATTGATAATGATATACTATGCTAGATAGCATGAGAAATAAGAAGACAAAAATATACCATTTCTTGTTATTTTGGAGGGACGAGCAGTTACATTTGCTCTTACAGTTGTCAAATGTGTTCTTCTCGTATTATGTGGTTCCATAATGACCACCAGAAACTGGGGGCTGCCAGTTCTATTGATAGACTTGAGCAACACACTGCAGGCTGTCATGTTTCTCATTTACATCTTAGACTCTAATCTGTTTTTCTTTCCTTCATGAAATCAATTCTGTAGCAATTAAATAACCAGCACACAAGGCCTTTTAATATCCCAAGTCTTTATCTCTATATAGCTCAGGAAAGGAAAGGTAATTAGAATTGACGTACTATAGCTGGTGAAGGGAGACAAGTTAGACAAATCAGTACTTCATCATTACTCTAAGAAGGTATCACTATATCTGCTTCATTCTTGATTCAATCCTCCTCGGTAACATAATGTTGAGCCTTTTATTTGATCCCTGGAGGACACAGACTCTAAAATGGGTATCATTATCTGGGATTTTGCTTCATTTTCTGTGAATTTAAGGCATCACCTAAATAGAGTTTGTTTTTAGCTGTGGGATGATACCATCACATGCACACAGCCCTGGATGAAGTAGGCTTTGAAAGATATGAAAAGGCTCAAGGAAAATGGTTTTTCCAAATTCTCATCCATTTGAGTGTTTTGAGCTGAGCCCTGCAGGTTGAGAATTTCTTGCCTAAGCGATTTAAGGAAAAAATGGCAAATTTTATTGGTCTTTCTCTTTAAAAATTTTGTTTACTACTTCATACCCATAGCTTGCATATATGACGGCAATTATGCCAGGGTCTAAAAAACATGGAATTTAGCTTCAAAAGATCCAATTCCTGTTTTGCCTCTTACTAGCTACTACTAGTCATTAAAATCCCTGACCCTCGATTTCCCCATTTGTATAATGGGAATAAAAAGACCAGTCTTTGACTATAAGATGCACATTTTTTCCATGTTAGTAACTGAAACTGAGATGCATCTTACAATGTATGGTTGCTTTCAATAATCCACGTTAGTGTTTTGGACCAACCTATTGCTTAGGGCCACCCTGGATTCCAGAAATAATAGGGCTGAGCCACTGCTAAGCTGAGGACATGGTCGTGATCCTGTCACCACCTCCTCAGCTCATCTCTCTGGCTGTATTCACACTGTCCCTTTGTTCCAACCCCTCTCTCTGCTGAACCCAAGTTTGGAAGCCTCTAGACTGAAAACTCAGGGATTCAATGTGGGGCAAGCATAGCGCAGAGCCAGGGAGATTTCCTTGATTTTTTCCTAGTTCTATTACCTGTTATGATAATGCCCCTATTACAGACACTTCAAGTCAAAAGTCATGGAGAGAATACTCGGTGAACTCGTCTGGGACTCAGGGAAAGACTCAAAGTACATTTACAATAAGCCTAAAATAAAATTTCCAGGTGATTAAAAAACACTTTGTCATGGTCAAGTAGCACAATTTTTTGCTTTCACAGTGGTACATATTAAAAAGGACTTTTATAATCTATGGTATGTTAGATTCAATGAAACAGCACCAACAGCAGGGTTAGATGAAAAAATACAGGTAGAAGTGCTTTGTAATGGCAAAAAACATTTTACAAATGAAAAAATATGATAATAAGATTTGGTCAGGAATCGGCTGAAGATAAGGAAGACCACTCTAGGTATTTTAAGCAGAAAGGAATTTGTCAAGGTTCCTACAAAATCATTGGGAGGGCAGAAGAGGAGGCTCTAGACTGTGCCTTTGAGAACGACTCTCAGAACAATACTCTTAACACTGGACAATCAAGACATTTGCTGCCTCTGCAACAGTCAGAATGCTGGGAAATCAGGAAGTCACCTCTGCAACTGGTACCTCCAAAAATATTGTCTTAAATACAATCCAGAGATTAGGAGACTACCCTGGAATTGTTCACTCCAGAGCCAGCCACATACCAAATAAACAGATGCCTCATATCCCATGACCTGCTTCTCCACAGATACAAAACTAATGACAAGTAACAGGGACCTGTGTTAACACACTCACAGAAACACCCACTGATTCTGTGACCATGCTTGACAGCAAGAAACAGGAGAAGCAACAGAAAGACAACCTCAGATTTGCTTCTTCCCCCTTGTATTTCCTGGTAGTAAGTCTAACTAGTGAAACCTAAATCACACCTAGAACCTTGGCTGAAAATAAGTTTAAAATGTAGTTTTTAGTTCTCCAGCATCTGAATAGAAGGTGTATGAGGGTGAGGAAGGAATAAATGTAAAGGGACAATTCAGAGGATGTAGGGAGTAGTGGAAGACTATGTCTCCCTCCCACCCTTAAGATGAGAAGAGTTACCAATAATAGTCATTAAAATCCATCCAATAACTGAGATGTAAAAAATCAAAATGACTTAAATTCCAAAAAGTGACAACCCTTCTCAGGAGAAAAGTGATCACTGGTTGTTTTAATTCTGGCAGAGCAGTGAGAGGAGGAATCCACATCGATGCGGTAAGGAGAAACCTGCCAAATTCGAACAAACTGTTAACAGCCACATGTGAGCTAACACAACGGACTAGAATCTTGGGGAACTCCAGTCACAGAGCAAATCTACACTCACTTTCCAAAACTTACCCAGGAGCTTCACTGATGTATAGGGTGGCATATCAAAGCCTGGGGATAGGAAAAGAGGGTTGGAAGAAATCCCTCTGTTGCACTCCAGTCCTGCTGGCTCCTAGTTCAACCAGAAGCCCACTACAGGCTATCAGTCAGGAGCACTAAGAGTAATCTCTCCAAGGCACTCCAGAGCTTTACCAAGTGCATTCCAGAGGGCCTTCAAAGTCTGGAGGCAGAGCATCAGAGTGGAGAGATTGCCAAAGGAACATAAAGCTAGGTGTGGAACTACAGAGGAAAAAAGATTCCCCACTGACTTATAAGTCCTAAGAGAATACATGGAAAATTTAGAGAAATGCTCAGTCTAGAGTTTAAAGTTTATCTGTCTAGGCTAGTACATAAATGACAGTGGCAAGGTAGGTTTTAAAAGTTTATATACAACATATATATAATAGAAACATTCATCATGGTAACCATCAATTGGTAGAGGTCTACATTGCATATGGATTCAGAAAACATTATTCCTAGGTGGATATTTGGTACAGGGGCTTTACAAGAGGCTTTAAACTCACTCTAGAATCAACATGGAGAAAAATAGACTCATACAGCCCCGCAACAACTTGCTAAGGCATTCTGAACACCAAGCTCCACCACCAGCATCCACTCCAGTATCTGAATGTGATATTTACTCAACAATCATCTATTGAGACACTACTAGGTGCAAAGCAGAGTGTGAGATACTTCCAAAACATCATGCAAAAAGGAACAGAGTATTTGTTGTTCTGGCTCAAGGAAATTACTCTGCCTCTTAATATACTATGATTGAGAATTCCACACTCTAGGAAAAAACAATGAAGTGAATAATAGTGTGTTCACCCAACACTATCTAGAAAAGATTCCTCAATGATCTTTTCTCAGAGCCAAGAGGAAAATATCTCAATATGGTGCCTTCTACTGGATGTCTCCTTGGGTGTTTCAAGTGGGTAAAAATAAGTCAACCATTAGTAATATGCCATGATCATTAGCACCTCTGTGCCTCTTCAAATACCATTTCTACTGCCTTTCTGGGTGAGGGCCCTCCTCTTGGTTCACAGACAGCTGCCTTCTCACTGTTACCTTATATGGTGGAAAGAGAAATGGTATTTCTCTTCACTGCCTTCACTGCCTTATAAGGGCACTAATCCCATCCGGGGAGCACCATGCTCATGACCTCACCTTAACCTAATGACCTCCCAAAGGCCCCACCTCCAAGTACCATCACACTGGGGTTTAGGGCTTTTACATCCTAATTTGGGGGGATATGAACATTCAGTCCATAGCATATATGAAACATATTTATTAGTTGTGGGGACCAAGAAGGAGTCTAGGAAGCCAAAGAAGCTTGGGAATGTAGTAAGATCACGACTGATGCTGTTCACAGCCACAGAAAAGCAGTTCTGGGAAGAAAATGAAAGGTTCAACCTTCTAGCTGTTGCATTTTTTCATTTCTATGTGAAACATCCATGTGCTAATATCTTGCAGGCGGCTAGAAATAATGTTCTGAAATTCAGGTGACAGGACTATATTGGAGATACAGTTTTGAATGACTGAGGTGGCGACACGAGTGTAGGTGAGAACTTTGTGCTCAAGGTTGGAACCTAAGGAACGTTTATGGGGCAAGGCAAGTAAAGTTGCCAATGAAAGGGACTGAGGAGTGATTGGAATAAGAAATAACCAGAACAAAATGGTGGCATAGAAACCACGAGAAAAAGGTGCCAAGTGCTGCAGAATAATCAAGACCAATAAAGACTGAGAAGTGTTTACTGCATTGGCTACTAGATGGTATCAAAAGAATGTCACCACCCTCCTCCCAGGGTCTAGGAAGTAGGGAAGTACAGAGAGAAAGAAGAGGCTTGTCAGAGAATTATTCTATAATCGTTAAAAAGACTGATGGTTCTAATGGTTCTGGCTTTAAATTCCAGCTCAGTCCTTTGTTTTCGACGTGACCAAATTAATTTTTCTAGATAGCAGTTTCCCATCTGTAAAATGGAAATTACACTAATTACATATGTCTATTATGAAGCATTCATAAAATGATAGATAGTAAAGTGCTTAATACATAGCAAATATTTAATAATCAATATAAATTATTGATTATTTGCGGCTTTATAAGAAGACAGGATTATACCTACTGGTGGGCACAAGATGAAGAGAAAAACATTGTTTATTGTTTGTTTGTTTTTTGGCTGCGTTAGGTCTTCGTTGCTGTGCACAGGCTTTCTCTAGTTGCAGTAAGCGGGCGCTACTCTTCGTTGTGGCCCGCGGGTTTCTCATTGTGGTGGCTTCTCTTGTAACGAAGCACAGGCTCTAGGGCGCTCAGGCTTCAGTAGTTGTGGCGTGCAGGCTCAGTAGTTGTGGCACACGGGCTTAGTTGCTCTGCGGCATGTGGGATCTTCCCAGACCAAGGATTGAACCTGTGTCCCCTGCATTAGCAGGCGGTTTCTTAACCACTGTGCCACCAGGGAAGTCCCAAAACATTGGCTTTAATTTTGGAAATTGAGCATGTTTATAGACTACAGATGATGTTTGTAGAAACAGAGCTTGTAATTGATCAAATACAGTCCTGGAGGATGTAAACGAATGAAATACAAGATATAGATGACAAATTAGAATTGACTTTTAAAGAATTAAGTCTACAAGTGTGTACATATGAGAGGGATATGGGGTGGCAGTAGAATCAAAAAGAGAAAAAGGATAATGGAAGATGAGGGAGTTCTCATCTAGTTAGTAAAATTATGGGGAAAGTCAGGTTAACACTTCCCAAGGGACCAATCTATAGGAGGTATTAAAATGTCACTGGAGAAAATTATTTTTACCTTAACTTCTCTCAAAGGGAGTCTGCAGTATTCTATATGACAGGGAGGCAAATTTGACTGCTCCTTGAGGTGGGAAAAGTTAGACAACCTTCCTACAGCCAGCAAGGCTCATGCATAAGTGATCACAACAGAAGATGACTAAACTACTTTCTAAGAAGAGAGGCTCTGATGACCTGCAGAGCAGCTGCTCTGCCGAGTGGGGTGTGCAAGTCTGAGTCCATAGGGAATTGCGTGGAAAAACAGAGGGAAGCTGAGCTAGACACTAGCCCCTCCCTCCCTCTTTAACCACTGTCTAAACAACACTGGTTTGAAAGCCTCCAAGTCATCAGCCTGCATGGGGTGCTCAAATCTTGACCTCTGTTAGGAATGGAAATTATCTAGTGAGGATTCAGGTGATAGGGAGGAGGTTAGGGTATTTGAAGAGAGTGGTGGAAGTGATGACAGATTCTGTGAGAAATGTGAAGCCAATAGGTAGGGAAGATAGAAACCGTGCAAGAGGCTGATAGAATGAGAGAAAGAGGAAAGATCAAGTGACTAGAATTCTCTAGGAGGCCATCTATACTTCCCTACCTTTTCTGTCTTCCATTTTGCCAATTCTTTCTGCTGACTTTCTTTGAAACTCTGCCTTTCTTCCTTCCCTCTCTCTCCCCTCCCCACTCTGCCTCACCTTTGGCCTTTATCTTAGCTCAATAGGCCCCTGGTAGCACTGCTTCACTGAGTTCTGTAGGTGAACGCTGGCTTACTCGATCTTATTGGCAGGATCGTATGCTTCTCGTTAAGGTGGGGAAAAAGGGGATGGTATATAAATCCCAATTTCTATGACCAAAAAATGGAGTCTAAGGTATTCAGCTATGCTTCCCTTTCCACACATACACAAATTTTCTCTTATATTTTGCTTCAGAGAACTACAGTCAGTCCCTCTTGTAAACTTTATCATAGCCCCTTCAATCCATCCAGTACAAAAGGATTCAAACAGATTGCTTTAAATATGCATATTCAAGCCAGAGTATTAACTTCAAAATAAGACATTTCCCAGGAATAATGACTGTTGTAGTTAATGACCTGTAGACAGTTTGGTCCATCAACTCCTCCCAGCTGGTTAATACTCCCTGAGGAACTGCCCGGTGTCTCTATCATTATTAACTAATCAGTCCAGCTTTCCTGGATGCTTCTGTGTTTCTGTGACATCACACTTCCAAAAGCTGTGTTTGGTTATCCACTAACCAAATACTGTTTAATTTCTGCTCCCTCTAGACCAGTACTGAGTGATGTTCTAGTTTACTTTCACATATTAACTCCAGGAAAAAAAATGGAATAAAACTACATCTTAAAATGCAACTTCCTACACAATGCAGGCTTTCTAAGGTAACTATCTACTAGCTCTGGGATACTAAATAAGTTAATTAATCTCTTTTGAGCTTCATCGCCTCATATCTAAACTGAGGATAATAATAGCAGCTGCTATCATAGGAATCTCCTAGGAATTAAAAGCAGAGAAAGCATGTTGGACAGTGTATGATAAATAGTAAGTACTCAGTAAGTGGTAACTGTTGTTTATTATTTTCTTTGCTACAAAAGCAGAGGGCACATGGCATGGATATAGAAAATTCTGCACCATTTACACCTCAATCTCAATAATTTGGGCTCTTTTTTAAAAAAAAAATCTGAAAGAGATTTATGCAGCACTCATGGCTTCTTAGTTCTGAGTGGGAATATAGAAGGAAAGGAAGGAAAATCAGGGCAGATTTCTTTTCTCACACAATAATTCATTGAATGTATTGAATAAAAGTGCTTAGCCAGCTGTGAGTTTTATGGCCTCTATTACAATAATGAGTGATGGCATTCCATTCGATTATGACCTTTAAAAACTTGCTTTTATGTATTATCCCATGTTGTTATCCAAACCACATTTGGACATAAGTAGGTAAGATATTATTACCCCATTTAACAGGAAAAGGAAAGAGAAACCAAGACTTGACTTAACATAAGCTCGGACTTCAGTGATCAAGGCTCGTTCAGCACTGTCTCATGACCTTGTGCTCATTTCACTTCTATAAGTGGTTCACAAGCCACCCAGAGCTTCCCAGAAAAGCAAGCCAGTGGGAACTCTCTGAACTCCCAGCCCCATCTGCATACTAAAATGCACTGAAAGTGAAGGACAAAAGAAAACAGAGTGAGGATGTACAAAACTTTATACCAAACAATTGCTCTTTTCTTCTTCATCAAAAGCCATCGAATGTGGCCACTGGAAGTGGTAAGTGACCCACAAGAGAAATCGTGTGGTCAGGTCAGAGTTCTGACACCAATGTGTGCACTCAGACCAAAGAATTAAAACTGCCTGGGCTTGAGTTTGAGGCTGCAAGCCCAGTGGGAAGGGTGGCAGCAAGGAAGCTGGCTGGCTGGGTGCCTCTGTGCCAGCTCAAGGCAGAGCTTCCACCATTGGGTCCCACTGAGGCAACCATGGCCCCAGGGTTGGAATGCAGCCTTGGGAATAACAGTGCCCTTTGGAGTTGGAGGGTTGTCATCTCTGCAGATCCTCCCCATATCCCTCTTCTGTCTGTCTTTTATGCCATCTCACTTTGCCTCCCTAAAATCAGGTAGAAGAAATAACAGCCTAGAAACTGAAAAGTAAGATCAAACATGCCTCACTGAAAGTGATCTGTTATGTGAACCATTATAAGTCAATGGTCTGAACATTTTTTTTAATTTTCAAAATCTTATTATGCCCTTTAATAGGGTTCTTTTGTGGATAAAAATGATTCAGTGCTTTTATTTTTTTATTTTTTCAGTGCTTTTAAGTACAAGATTCTTGCTGCTTATAAATGATAGCTGGAATCACACAAAGGTAGGAAATTATGAATGTGAAAATGTGCAAGTAATAGACTTCTGATGGAACCACAGAGCTGTATATTTTTTTAAATCCTAGGAACAAAAATATACAGCTCCCTGTTATAAATGAAATCACAATTATTCTCCTTTAGATTATCATTTCAACATTTTTAAACCAATATATTGAAGGAAAACATATTATAAAAATCTTCTATGTGTTAATAACTTAAAATAGTGGCATTATTAGTTTCACTGAAATGTCTGAATATAGCCTTTTATTTAGAATTTACTCCATATCTAAATATCAGGTAGGGTCACAGAAGAATTATTTAATAGCAACAGACTTGATTCCCATTTCAGTTTCTACATGAAACTCCTGACAACTTGAAATTATCAGTATAATTGAAATGGGAAAATGAGGTTCGGTCCCAATAATGGCAGGTGAATCGTGCCGCATGAAATTTCAAAAAGTAAAAAACATATAATATATTACTGTAAATCTCTAGAAAATTGGGATCTAACTAACTTGCTTTAGAAAGAAAGGAAACCTCAGGAAGATGTGCTGCCATGAGGACTTCTGTATTGCTTATCAAAGTAACTTCATAGTTAGCCTTGCCGTGCTAAACTTGCCCTTCACTGAGAAACACCTGCCCAGGAATAAGTCTATTTCCGACAAAGCTGATGCAGCTGTTTGATGTACAGAGGCACTCATAAGGATTCCAGAAGCAGGAGTACTGTTTATGCAGTATACTGGCAGAAAGGAACATTTCATTTAGATGCTCAGATCACATAATGAGATTTACCAAAAAGCAACGGTGGCACCAGAAACTGTCAAGATCAAAACAAAGCAATGTGGAGTTCATTTTACATCAAGGCAAGCCATCACCGCACAGCAAGAGGCCCATAAAAACAGACCAGTTAT
Organism: Orcinus orca; assembly: GCF_937001465.1. NCBI lineage: Eukaryota > Metazoa > Chordata > Mammalia > Artiodactyla > Delphinidae > Orcinus > Orcinus orca. Next base: position 18,026,146 of record NC_064570.1, on the reverse strand, counting down.
ACATAGGAACATACGAACTTCCATGATGGGTCAGTCTTATGGCGCATCAAACTCAGCCTTTTCCGTCTAATAATATGTCGACTGATAATCCATGTGAGAAAACAGTCTGCTTCTCTATAATTAAGAGAAAAAGACTGTGTATTCACTACTCTAACAGTGGCTTTATTCAACTGGCACGGGACCTGTATTTTTTGTTTTGTTTTTTTTTAATCAGAGCATAGCCAGAGAAATGATATTAGAGGAATGTGTGGTCTGGTCCACACAACAGTGATGAAAATAAGCCACAGCTGTTCCGGATTTTGGCCCTATTCAACTGAATTGACCATCTTCCTTTGGAGCACAGCACCAACTATCTCTCTGGGGCATGAAATTTAGTACCTTTAGCCTACTTCTTTTTTTGAATTACTGAATTTTATTTTATTTATTTATTTTTTATACAGCAGGTTCTTATTAGCTATCTATTTTATACATATTAGTGTATATATGACAATCCCAATCTCCCAGTTCATCCCACCACCATCCCCCTCCCCGCCCCTTTCCCCTTAGTGTCCATACATTTGTTCTCTACATCTGTGTCTCTATTTCTGCCTTGCCAACTGATTCAATACCATTAACCTGCTTTTTAAAAAAAAAAAAAATCATTAAACTCCAAGTTCCCTATATAACACTATGGATTGCACAGAATTTATATTCCAGGCTTAGATGAAGAAACAGGCATTTCTCCTTGTTGAAGATGAAAGGAGTGCATCTTTTCTCTCTATGGCAATATAGCAGTCACAAGAGTTGCTTTTCCTGGCAACTGTGAGAAGATGCAGAACTGTGAGAAGATGCCAACTTGTGGGCCAACCTTTGTGAAGTTAGTCCTGCTTATTCCTAATCCATGCCGGGAAGCCCCTGAAACAAAGAGATGGAAGCTTTCTAAATGGAGACTGTGTCCTGACTAGCAGAAAGCACGCTGGCAGAGTCAAAGGGCAGATGCTGCATCTTATCTGCTCTCTGCTCTCTAAAGGAGTGACTTACCATTTATGTGAGACACCGATTAACTCCCTACCCAGAAATGTAAGTGAACCAGAACTGCAAAAACATAGAGACACATTGTTTAGTGGACATTTGAAGACATTAACCTTTACAAAAAGGAAAAAAAAAACAAAGAAGAAAGGAAGAAAAGCTTTCTTCACTGTTAAAGGCCTGGAAAATTGTCAGAGGAATTTACTCTTGGCAAGTTAGTCACTTTGAAAAGAGAGTCCTTTCTCAAATTAGGCTAAATACCACCTCTCTGGGGCCATTTATACTTCATCTTCACCATGACTAAGGCCATGACTTTGATTCTGGCTGTGAAAATTTTGCTTAAAATCTAATGCAGAAGATATGAATGGGCACAACAGTATGGGATTTGTACTAAAGTTTATTAATGCCTTGAACAAAAACTCTGGACCCACGCACGGAGAGAAAGTCCCACTTGGCCAATTATTTGTAATAAGAAGGAAGTAATAAGAAGAAAGGCCAGAAGGATGGGAAGAATGGGAGAGAGAGCAAGTCAAAAGAGCAATATCCCCAAATCTAGAATAAATACTAGAAGAAATAAGAACAAAATCAAAAGTAAAGATAATTTTAATTCAAAAACTTTATACCAAAGAGTCACATTCAACGATTGCCTTTATTCATCTTAGTCAGCCCCAGGCCTTTCTCACCTGAAGCTCCTTGAAGATTTAAGCCTTAGTACTTAAGGCATCCTAGGGTATGTAATGAGAGGATTAATTTTTCTCCCAGCATTTGGAATACTAGTTACATATCACCCGTGGGAGAACCAAGAAAACAGTGACTCAAGTAATTCTCTCTCTCTCTCCTCTCTCTCTCTCTCTCCCTCACCTTTATTACAATCAACCTAAACCTAAATAAGCCACACTTTCTCTCAATGCCATGTCTTGGAATCCCCTCTATCCCTATCCCTCCTCCCCTTTAAGGTTTCATCTCCTGGAACCTTTCCTTACCCCTCCCAGGCTGTTTTAGGTGTGTTCTTGCACCTACCGTAGTGCCATCTCCTTACTTCTATTTTTAGCACTCATCATTACATTGTCATGAACTGTGTAGTGTCTCTTTCTCCCCTTCCTTGAGTTCAGGAAAAGCAGCTTAGTTTTGCAATTCCCAATGACTGATTTGGTTCTCAAATAAGAGGTGTCTATTAAGTGTCTACTGTCTGAGTTAAAACAATTTTATCTATACCATCAGTCTAAACACATGTTAATGGAAGCAAAAACTATAATCTTGTTTAATACTCCAAATATTTAATTATCTTTATAATCTGTCAAAATGGCTGTCAAATTCTATTCTGCAGAATCTCGGGATTCCTTGGAAGGATCTGTGGTCTTCTACACGTATTTGATAAGTAAATATTGAATAAATGAATGACTGAACAAATGAACAAATGAATTAAATATATAGAAGGATATGTGAAAACTAGTAGACTGGATCCTAGGTATTTCAAATCCTTTTTTATTTTATTTTTTTATTTTTATTTTTTTGCGGTACACGGGCCTCTCACTGTTGTAGCCTATCCCATTTCGGAGCACAGGCTCCGGACACGCAGCCTCAACGGCCATGGCTCACGGGCCCAGCTACTCTGCGGCATGTGGGATCTTCCCAGACCAGGGCACGAACCCGTGTCCCCTGCATTGGCAGGCGGACTCTCAACCAGTGCGCCACCAGGGAAGCCCAAGAATCCTTTTTTAAAAAAATGTGAGAGAATAAACAAATAAAACATCTTTGCTTCATATTTTTGGTAGTTTAATTGCTTTGTATTTTTTAATTACAAATTTATAATTTTTATAAACATTTTTATCTTATAAGACTTTAAGGTCCTTTTATCTTGGACCATGTCATGGATTATTTGATATCCCCAGAATTCTAAGCACAAGGATCCTCAGAGAACAAGTGCTTGATAAATTCATTAATAGCAGCAGTAAATGGAAATGAATATAAATTATTGTTTATAAATGATATATTGAATTGTTTTACATGTTAAGAGTATTTTGCATCTAATCTATTCTCAAATAATACTTGCTATTTTGATCATCACAACTCACACCACATCTAGAAAATACAGTAAGTTAATTATGATACAGAATTTTTAAATTATGTTTCCAATGCATTGTACTTTCTAAAATTCTCCAGTTATTTTTTTTAAATAAAGGGGATAAAAATGACATAAAAAGTAATGAGAAAATAATAAGGAAGGCAAAATGGCCTACAGTGGGCAACACTTCAAATGTCAGGTTAAGGAAATTTTTCTTAATTTGATAGGAAGTGAGGGAGCTTTTTAAAAAAGCTTTTAAACAAAGTTTTGCATAAAATATATGCTTACATTCAAGAGAACCAGGAAAGTTCATAAAAGAACTACATTTCACCTAAAATCCTTAAGAATATCAGTTGGCTCTACAGAAATCATGTCACAGCTTCATCGTTGGGAACACAGATCTGGAACCAGGCCATCTGAGTTCAGGTCCCAGCAAACCATCTTACTAGCTAGGTAACCGTGGGAAGTCACATAAACTCGGTGCCACTGTAGTTTTCCCATCTCTAAGATGGAGGTAGAAATAAAACCTGTCTCATAGGATTATTGTGAAAATTAACTGAGGTAATACATGTAAAACACCTACCAGTGACTAGCACAGAATAAATGCATGTAAATGTTAGTAATTAATGTAGCTGTAGGGACTGATATCTGAAAACTATTTTTATATCAAATAGAGGATTAAATTCAGAGGAAATGAAGATTTCATCGTAGGAGTTTCACTGTTACTTTTCCCCAAATGTTCATTTCTCACTTCCTGTCCCCTGAAAGGCTGTCTCTTCTATGCGCCAGGAAAACTTGAGAGAATGAAAATTGGAATGGAAAGTTTTATTTAATGAATTCCAACCAAAAATTATTTACAAGCATTCAGAAAGAGAAGAAATATGGGAAATCAAAAACAAAAGAACAAAAATCAAAATAGAAGAGCTGCCCACGGGACTGGAAGGTTCTGCATAAAAAGAGAAATCTATCAAAGTCCACCTCCCTTCTGTTGAACCCTCCCCGTGTGTGCTCTTGGGCCAGCATCCATATACAGAGCATCCGTCTGGAAGTGTGCACTTCACAACCCAGCACCGAGACCAGATGGCACAGCATGGAGACTTCATTCCTGAGTGCAAATGATTTTGTAAATCAGAAGACAAAACCTTCCGAGTGAACACGGTTTCCTAACAGGATTACACAAACCCGGGGATCTGACCCACAGGTTAAAAAAGTCTCCAGAAAGCTGCTGCCTCAGTGCGCCCACTATATGGATGGTCTTATTCGCAGAAACCACCAGAGAATCATTAGAGATGATAGTTCTAGATTAAGGAAGAGAATGTAGGGCTTCCCTGGTGGCGCAGTGGCTGAAAGTCCGCCTGCCGATGCAGGGGACACGGGTTCGTGCCCTGGTCTGGGAAGATCCCACATGCCGCGGAGCGGCTGGGCCCGTGAGCCATGGCCGCTGAGCCTGCGCATCCGGAGCCTGTGCTCCGCAACGGGAGAGGTCACAACAGTGAGAGGCCCAAGTACCGCAAAAAAAAAAAAAAAGAAAGAAAGAATGTAGCCAGGAAATGGAGAGCACATATAGAAATGGTGATGGCATAGCATCTGACCCCATGCTGCAAAGCCCTGGATGAAGGAATTCTTTCATTAAGAAAATATTTACTGAGAGTTTATCATATGGCACACAGTTTATCTAGGTAGCAAGCAGAGGTAAACAACCTCTGCATTCATTGCACCTACAGTCTAGATGAGGGAAGATACAATCCCAAGGCAAATAAGTAAATTATCATATATCACATGAGGAAAAATCTGAAGATTAAGGGGAAATGAAAAACATAGTACCACCACGTTGGAAGATAGTCTGGTGGTTTCTTACAAAACTAAACGTACCCTTATCATACGATACAGAAGTCATGCTCCTTGGTATTTATCCAAAGGAGTTGCAAACTTATACCCACACAAAACCCAGCACATGGATGTTCACAGCACCTTTATTCATAATTGAGAAAATTGGTAAGCAACCAAGATGTCGTTTAGTAAACAGATAAGTAAACCGTAGTTCATCCAGACAATGGAATATTATCCAGCACTAAAAAAAAATAAGCTCTCAAGCCATGAAAAAACAGGGAGGAAATTTAATGCATATTGCTAAGTGAAAGATGATAATCTGAAAAAGCTACATACTGTATGATTCCAACTACATGACATTCTAGAAAAGGCAAAACTATGGAGACAGTAAAAAATATCAGTAGTTGCCAGGGATTGGAGGAGAAGGAATTAATAGGTGGAGTGAATGAACGTGAACTATAGATTTGGGGTAATTATGATGTGCCAGTGTAGGTTCAACAATTGTAACAAATGTACCAGTCTGGTGGAGGATGTTGATAATGGGGGAGGTGAGGTATGAGTGGGGGTTAGGGGTTTATGGGAAATCTCTGTACCTTCTTCTTCATTTTGCTGTGAGCATAAAACTGCTTTTAAAAATTGTCTTTAAGAAAGATTAAGGGGCTTCCCTGGTGGCACAGTGGTTGAGAATCTGCCTGCCAATGCAGGGGACACAGGTTCAAGCCCTGGTCCGGGAAGATCCCACGTGCCACAGAGCAACTAAGCCCATGTGCCACAACTACTGAGCCCACGCTCTAGGGCCCGTGAGCCACAACTACTGAGCCCGCACGCCTAGAGCCCGTGCTCTGCAACAAGAGAAGCCACCGCAATGAGAAGCCCACGCACCACAACGAAGAGTAGCCCCCGCTCGCCACAACTAGAGAAAGCCTACACGCAGCAGCAAAGACCCAATGCAGCCAAGTATAAAAATAAATTAAATAAATTTATTTTAAAAAAGAAGAATCTTATTTAAAAAAAAAAGATTAAGGGGGGCTGTAAATGTAGAAATCACCAATGCATCCTCAGTCATCAGTGTATACAGCTGAGACCACCCGGTGGGTTCATAAAGCTACAGCAAAGAGAAGGTTCCAGTAAGGAGGAAGGGAAATCAGGAGAGTGTGCATCTCAAAGCTGAGCAAAAAGTTTTTTGAGGAGGGATCATGTGTTATTCACATCTGCGCCAGAGTGGCTGGCCAGGTACACAGTATTCCATGTTTACTGGATGACTCGATTTATTACTTTCACAAACCCAATCCAAATCATAAGCTTCTTCAAAATCCCCTTGCCCACCAAACACTAAAAGGCTTGGAATACAATTTTAATTAATGGTAGTTGGAACACCTTTTGGGCATCCCAAATCTATAGCCCAAAAAAAGGGCAAAAGTTTAGACTTCTAAGAGTTTAAACATCCAAATCAGGACACGTATCAATACTATCTACTTTAGTGATCTGTTCGCTACATTCTGTCCTGACTTTTCTTGAATAGCTATAATAATCAAGCTAATTGAGTATTTACTACATACCATGTACTCTGATATGTACTTTATAAGGATTTTTTCATTTAACCTCACTCCCCCAAACATGAGTTTGAAATTACTCTTATCCACATTTTACAGATAATATTGAAATAAAGAGGACATAATTTAGATGCGATCAAAAAGCTACTAACAAATGGAACCGCAGTTCTAACCCAGGGAGTCAGGTTCCAGGAATACTACTAAAAGCACTACTTGAAAACAACCTTAGTCAAGAAGGTATAGGAAAGAAAGTATCTGAGGGAGACTAGTGCTCAGAAAGAAATAAAATATAGCCCCAATCAATCAATCAACTCCTCGAAAAGCTTTGCACCTAAACATAATGGATCGTGTCAGTAAGTGGAATATAGGTGACTGTATTAGCTGTAAAATCCTCTCTACATCTTAAACGAAATGATACTGTGTACACATTAGAAACTTGTTGAGCTAAGAAGGCAAATGTCTTAATTGATAAAATGTTAAGAAATATTGCAGTTAATGGGGAATCTCCTTACCGGTTTTTGTAGCAGCTGAATCAATTTACATTCCCACCAACAATGTATGAGGGTTCCCTTTTCTCCATGTCCTCTCCAACACTTGTCATTTCTTGCTTTTTTGGATAACAGCCATTCTAAGGGGCATGATGTAGTATCTCATTGTGCTTTTGATTTGCATTTCCCCTAATAATTAGTGATGTTGAACATCTTTTCACATGCCTGTTGGCCACCTGTATGTCTTCTGTGGAAAAACTGTCTATTTGGATCCTCTGCTCATTTTTTAATCAGGTTGTTTGTTTTTGTGTTGTTGTGGAGTTGTATGAGTTCTTTAAAGGGGACAGCAGCAGGTTCAAAGACAGCATTCTTACTTGGGATGTTGCTGGCAGACAGGTAGACACTGGCACAGAAGCCAAGTCAAAGCAGGTCAGGTGCTTATACGGGCTGGCCTGGAGCCTCCACTGTTGGAACCATCACTATGCCCAACACACACCTGGTAACGGAACACTGTGTCACAGGCAGGGAGAAATCCAAGAAGAGAGAAATAGGGCACACATGCTGCACGAACTTCAGTTGCCCAAAACTTTGAAAGACAATGCTTGTAAACGGGAAGTGAACAAGTGTACTCAGGAAACCAGATCAATGAGAGATAAACTACTGTAAAGTCTTTCTGTATTTTGACCATCTGTGACAGGAGAAACCGGTGTAGGCAATGTTTTCTTAACAGGAGAACCAGCTTGCCCCAGGGAGACATCCAGAGAAATGTTCCATTTGAACCAGTATGTTCTGTCCTAATTAAAAGATGTTTCCAGCAAATCTCTTTACCTTACTTCTCATGTAAATAATAAAACCCAGGAGAACTGCCTGTTTTCTTCCTCTTTTCAAGCAAAGACTACTTGTAACTGCTAAGCCTGTCTCCTTTTAACTGTCAAATAGAATTAAGTTTTATTTAGCACCTTATAGCATACAAACCACTTTCACAGACGTTGGGATGTTTCCTCCCAATAACATCAGAAGTTATTTCCAGTTCCACTTTCTAGTTAAAAAACTGGCATCCTAGTTCATCTACCTTGGACCAGGACTCAGAGCGAACTTCACTTTGTCGAAGATAACCCTCTACCTCTTGGATAACTCTGGTCAAGTAAAAATCATCATAATTTAAAATTTTGAGCCAGTTTTTTTGTCAATATAGGAAAATCAGCTGATTAAATAGTTCTCTCCACAGGTTAAGCACAGCTATATAGGAACCTCCATGAAGCAAATCATGAAGAAGACACAAAAGAAAGATTGGAGATAAAACCTGACAAACCTACAAAGAACCAGGGCAGAAAAAAAAAAAATTGGGAGCTAAGAAACACAGGAACAAACCTTCTCAACATGAATTTGATTTGGCAGGGGGCCTCTAACCCTTTCAGATCCAATCTCTAAAGCTTTGCTTTGTATTTTTCCACTTTACTGCCTGCTCACTACTGGCCCATCTGAGTGAGTCCCTGGTGCTTGATTTTAGTGATTTACCTAAAACTGGCAATAAAAGGTGTTTACGTGCTATGTCGTTTAGAATATAAGGAACAGTCGATTATGAGAATTACTAGAGAAGAGAGTTCTGATTGCTGGAGCAGAAAGGTGAGGAATCCCTGTAGAGAGCTGCCATTTGCAACCACCCAGGCCAATGGAGCACAATTTGAGGTGAGAAAAGGGGTGGGGGAGTGTTACCATGAACCTCTTGAGAAAAGTAGCACTTGCTTTGAGTTGTCAGTGAAAAATCATGAGTGATTTTTACCACAATAAAACAACTCAACATTGGAATAAACCTGCACAAATTCCAAGTTACATCCATGAAACAGAATCAGACCATAACTCTTCCAGAGAGAACTAAAGAATACACAACTGGACTTTCAAGGCTTAAAATTCCATCAGTACTTTGAAAATGTAGCAGAACCTACTGAACCTCAGAGAGACAGCTGGGGCAGGGCGGAGCCAGGGAGCTGCCATGATTAATTCTTTAGTAAGTAGAGAATTCTACCTGAGGTCATGCTGAATGTTAAACAATGAATTCATGTTCACAGAAAAATGTGGCAAAAGTTAGCAATGGTAGATGAATTAGGGACTTTTTTAAAAGTTGGATATATGTGTCTCAATATAATCACTATTTAGAAGGTATATGCTGATATCAATAAGATTTCAAAATCACAATGCAATACTTAAGTCAAGAGCTGACAGGTCTCTGAGTTGTTCAAAATAAACCATTATCTAATTTGAAAACAAACTATGGAAACGGAAATAAAAATACTAATAGAAACATCATACTTTTGTTCTTAAAATGCAATTTTCCTAATAATTTTGAAAATTTTTCATCAGAAAATAACTACTACAGAAGTGAAGCAGTCAGAAGTCCGTGGGCCCAGCTTCTTTATACTTGGCAGGAATCCCACCTATGTTCCCTCCAAGACTCCTATAACCCTCATCTTGGCAGCTATCTAATTGTTTGAATTATTTCTTTTTTTAAAAAGATATATATGCCCTGCTTTGCTTGGAACACTCTCAGTATCTAAGGGCAGGAGTCATATTTTCCAAACGATCTAGCAAAGTAATATAAATGCGGGTCTTTGTTTGAAAAATGGATTGACTAGTAGATCTAATTGCCTTTTTGGTTTTTATAAACCACGAGAAAATGAAATTCAGATTATAAAGGAAGCAGAAGCTTTTGGATTTAGGTTGAAACATTCCTAAATCAAGATGATGTTTTTTTATCCCAAATCTGCGTGTCAGAATGACATTCTGATCTATGACCTATAATTAGAGATACTTGGAGAAACCAAAGTATGCTATGACTGCTTTTGCCATTCTTACTCATTTTCCCTAAAATATATTAAACTAGTTTTCTAATTTATCATGATGGTTATTGAGATCAATGTGATTTGTAACAGTTTCAAAGGTTCGAGTGTGTTAGGATCACAGTTCATTTACTTTTCAAGCATTTATTGAGCCCCTGTTCCCTGTGTGGAAGCCTTGAGAGAACTACTATCTGCATAGCAGTTCAGAGTTTGCAAAACCCTTCTCCACACATTTTCTCTTTTGACCCTCAGGGCAACCCTGAAAGGTAGGTAGGGCAGGTATCATCGGTGACCTTTTTACAGGGTAGAGAAATAAAAAGAACCTATAAACAACGGAATGAGTATCCAAATCTAAGTCATCAGAACTTTTCCCATTTCATCTCTGGAAGTTTCATTTTTAAATAAATCCTTAGGATTCCAGGTGACTGAGTTCTAAGAATTCTAGGAATTTAAGATTTTAGTGTTATTACATCACAAATGTTTTGATTTGATATTCAACAGCAACATTACCACTTAATGACAGCTCACTTAGTACTTCTCAGGCCTTCTGTACAGCTGTTTGACAACACCGCTTCATCACTTTCCCTGAGCTGTCAAACATTCTGCAAACCTGTCTCTTGCCATGTACATGCATGAATGGTTGAATAGAGTCTGTGTACAAAAGCAGCTAAATAATGAAACGTGGCATACACAGAAGGCCAAAGATAACCAAACCAAATTAGACTGCATTGTTTGCAGACTGGTGACTCCGTTAATTTTAGTAGTTTTCCAACATAAATGTACAATGTAAAGGTCATTATGAACGGGAATCACACTCAGCAATCCCAGGTCACTCGACAAACTGGTCTGTTTGCATTCCTCAAAAATGATAGCTACATGAATGTTCTGAGTCTAGGGTGGAGTCAGTGTCTGAAAGATGGACAAGAAGGAGACTGACATGACAGAACATGTGAAGCTGGAGTGGATATTAACCCCCCAAATTCTAGTTTTCTTTTAGTGTCCTAGAACTAAAGGATAATGGTTGTTGGTTCACTCCTAGATACACAACATGCAAGTTCTTCCTTGCATGGTCCTCTCAAAGGCTCAAGAAATGCGGGATTCCTTCAGTGGGCTTTGGATTTCAATTCCAGCATGAAATTGTGACAGGTTTAGAACTATTATTTTTAATATTATATGACTCCTATTAAAAATGATGATTAATCATCCCATCTTCCTTGCTAGGGATTACTTTTCAATGTTAACAGTTTCTACATACATTTTTATTTTAAGGTATCTAGCAAGTATTTGACACTTCTGATTTTCCCTTGCCATCCTCCAAATAGCACAGTTTGACTATATCAGATATGTAATATATTCAAAAGCATCTAATATGTTTTACTTGCAGGAGCTTACCACAATACTACAATATTTTTCTCTATGTTTTTTATCTTTTGACTTCCATTTAGGGTAGGCTCATTTATTCCTGAAGCAGCAAGTCAGCTCCTAGCTCCACTGAAAATAAAATTAACATGGCACTTTACTAAGACAGTGAATCATTAAAATGTGCTGCCATGAAGACAAACTCAATAGTGCTTATATTAAGTAAACAGCCAAATTGCATAAAACACCTGTAATACCAAAAACATGTTAAGCTCAGTTTTCTCCACCAAGGCTCAGGAGGTGAGGGCTGATATACTTTGGACACTCAGGGAGCTGAACACTTTAGCAGATCAATAACCAGAAGAGGAGTTGCCCCATAACTACACAAGCACAGGCTTGATGGCATGAAGCCAGTGAGCAAACTGGGAGGGCTGGCGGGACCTGAGTATACTTGAGGTCATCCTCCCTCTGAACTCTCATAATTATTCACCTTCACTCTCTTATGGCACATTGGCTTTCCACCTCCCACTGGAGTGACGGGTAAACACATTTTGGTCTCTTACTAGATATTAGGAGCCTTCAAAGCAGGACCCATGAATGATTCATGTCTGCATCCCCAAACCAAGCCCAATGTTTTGCCCCAGTATGCGATCAGTAGATACTTCTTAGCCAATTGAAGCCTAACATAAAGGTCTTGAATCTCCTCCTCCAGGGCCTCTCCTGGGTGCTCATTTTGTCTATGGGGAGTGGGAAGAATGGAGTGTCTCTGGAGTGCTACGCCATTTGCAAGAACCCTTTTTAATGGAAGACACACTACCGTTAGATAAAGGTAAACTGGGTCTACCTTTGTCCATTCTCGACTTCCCCTTTCTCTCATGAGGAGAGAGTCAGGATAACAAGTTATCTTCTCCTGAGATCTGAGTTACTCTCTAACATCAAAAAAGCCAAGGCCGAGGCGTCCCAGGGTTTCCGGGAACTCCACCTGCAGCCCGGGAGGGCTAAGAAGGGTCAGACCCGCTTGCCTACCACCCTCTACAGGGTCCTCACAGCTCAGAAGACCGACTGAGAAACCCCATCATAGATCTAGGGGAAGATGGCGGTAGAGTAGGATGCGGAGATCACCATCCTCCCCACAGATACATCAGAAATACATCCACACGTGGAACAATTCCTACAGAACACCTATTGAACGTTGGCAGAAGACCTCAGACCTCCCAAAAGTCTGAGCCGTGTGGATGAAAGGCTCTTGGTGCTGCAGCCAGGAGTCAGTGCTGTGGCTCTGAGGTGGGAGAGCCAACTTCAGGATACTGGTCCACGAGAGACCTCGCAGCTCCACGTATTATCAAACAGCAAAAATCTCCCAGAGATCTCCATCTCAACACCAACACCCACCTTCACTCAACGACCAGCAAGCTACAGTGCTGGACACCCTATGCCAAACAACTAGCAAGACAGAAACAAAACCCCACCCATTAGCAGAGAGGCTGCCTAAAATCATAAGTCCACAGACACCCCAAAACACACCACCAGACGTGGACCTGCCACCAGAAAGACAAGATCCAGCCTCATCCACCAGAACACAGGCACTAGTCCCCTCCACCAGGAAGCCTACGCAACCCACTGAACTAACTTTAACCACTGGGGACAGACACCAAAAACAACAGGAACTACGAATCTGCAGCCTGCAAAAAGGAGACCCCAAACACAGTAAGATAAGCAAAATGAGAAGACAGAAAAACACACAGCAGATGAAGGAGCAAGATAAAAACCCACCAGACCAAACAAATGAAGAGGAAATAGGTACTCTACCTGAAAGAGAATTCAGAATAATGATAGTAAAATGATCCAAAATCTTGGAAATAGAATGGGAAAAATGCAAGAAACATTTAACAAGGTCCTAGAAGAATTACAGAGGAAACAAGCAACGATGAATAACACAATAAATGAAATTAAAAATACTCTAGAAGGCATCAATAGCAGAATAACTGAGGCAGAAGAACAGATAAGTGACCTGGAAGATAAAATAGTGGAAATAACTACTGCAGAGCAGAATAAAGAAAAAAGAATGAAAAGAACTGAGGACAGTCTCAGAGACCTCTGGGACAACAAAAATGCACAAACATTCAAATTATAGGGGGTCCAGAAGAAGAGAAAAAGAAAGTGACTGAGAAAATATTTGAAGAGATTATAGTTGAAACCTTCCCTAATATGGGAAAGGAAACAGTTAATCAAGTCCAGGAAGCACAGAGAGTCCCATACAGGATAAATCCAGGAGAAAAATGCCAAGACAAATATTAATCAACCTGTCAAAAATTAAATACAAACAAAACGTATTAAAAGCAGCAAGGGAAAAACAACAAATAACACACAAGGGAATCCCCATAAGGTTAAGAGCTAATCTTTCAGCAGAAACTCTGTAAGCCAGAAGGGACTGTCGGGACCTATTTAAAGTGATGAAGGAGAAAACCCTACAACCAAGATTACTCTACCCAGCAAGGATCTCATTCAGATTTGATGGAGAAATTAAAACCTTTACAGACAAGCAAAAGCTGAGAGAGTTCAGCACCACCAAACCAGCTTTACAGCAAATGCTAAAGGATCTTCTCTAGGCAAGAAACACAAGAGAAGGAAAAGACCTACAATAACGAACCCAAAACAATTAAGAAAATGGGAATAGGAACATACATATCGATAATTACCTTAAATGTAAATGGATTAAATGCTCCCACCACAAGACACAGACTGGCTGAATGGATACAAAAACAAGACCCATATATATGCTGTCTACAAGAGACCCACTTCAGACCTAGTGACACATACAGATTGAAAGTGAGAGGATGGAAAAAGATATTCAATGCACGGCTTCCCTGGTGGTACAGTGGTTGAGAGTCCGCCTGCCAATGCAGGGAACACAGGTTCGTGCCTCGGTCCGGGAAGATACCACATGCCACAGAGCGCTGGGCCTGTGAGCCATGGCCGCTAAGCCTGTGCATCCGGAGCCTGTGCTCCACAATGGGAGAAGCCACAACAGTGAGAGGCTCGCATACCACAAAAAAAATAAAAAAAAAAAAAAAAGATATTCCATGCAACTGGAAACCAAAAGTAAGCTGGAGTAGCAATTCTCATTCAGAAAACATAGACTTTAAAATAAAGACTATTAAAAGAGACAAAGAAGGACACTACATAACGATCAAAGGATTGATCTAAGAAGAAGATTTAACAATTGTAAATATTTATGCACCCAACACAGGAGCACCTCAATACATAAGGAACATACTAACAGCCATAAAAGGGGAAATCGACAGTAACACATTCATAGTAGGGGGCTTTAACACCCCACTTTCACCAATGGACAGATCATCCAAAATGAAAATAAATAAGGAAACACAAGCTTTAAATGATACATTAAACAAGATGGACTTAATTGATAGTCATAGGACATTCCATACAAAAACAACAGAATACACATTTTTCTCAAGTGCTCATGGAACATTCTCCAGGATAGATCATATCTTAGGTCACAAATCAAGCCTTGGTAAATTTAAGAAAATTGAAATTGTATCAAGTATCTTTTCCGACCACAATGTTATGAGACTAGATATCAATTACAGGAAAAGATCTGTAAAAAGTACAAACACATGGAGGCTAAACAATACACTACCTAATAACAAAGTGATCACTGAAGAAATCAAAGAGAACATTAAAAAATACCTAGAAACAAATGACAATGGAGACATGATGACCCAAAACCTATGGGATGCAGCAAAAGCAGTTCTAAGAGGGAAGTTTATAGCAATACAATCCTACCTTAAGAAACAGGAAACATCTCGAATAAACAACCTAACACTGCACCTAAAGCAATTAGAGAAAGAAGAACCAAAAAACCCCAAAGTTAGCAGAAGGAAAGAAATCATAAAAATCAGATCAGAAATAAATGAAAAAGAAATGAAGGAAACGATAGCAAAGATCAATAAAACTAAAAGCTGGTTCTTTGAGAAGATAAACAAAATTGATAAACCATTAGCCAGACTCATCAAGAAAAAAAGGGAGAAGACTCAAATCAATAGAATTAGAAATGAAAAAGGAGAAGTAACAAATGACACTGCAGAAATACAAAAGATCATGAGAGATTACTACAAGCAACTCTATGCCAATAAAATGGACAACCTGGGAGAAATGGACAAATTCTTAGAAATGCACAACCTGCCAAGACTGAATCAGGAAGAAATAGAAAATATGAACAGACCAATCACAATCACTGAAATTGAAACTGTGATTAAAAATCTTCCAACAAACAAAAGCCCAGGACCAGATGGCTTCACAAGTGAATTCTATCAAACATTTAGAGAAGAGCTAACACCTATCCTTCTCAAACTCTTCCAAAATACAGCACAGGGAGGAACACTCCCAACTCATTCTACGAGGTCACCATCACCTTGATACCAAAACCAGACAAGGGTGTCACAAAGAAAGAAAACTACAGACCAATATCACTGATGAACACAGATGCAAAAATCCTCAACAAAATACTAGCAAACAGAATCCAACAGCACATTAAAAGGATCATACACCACGATCAAGTGCAGTTTATTCCAGGAAAGCAAGGATTCTTCAATATACACACATCAATCAACGTGATACACCATATTAACAAAGTGAAGGAGAAAAACCATATGATCATCTCAATAGATGCAGAGAAAGCTTTTGACAAAATTCAACACCCATTCATGATAAAAACCCTGCAGAAAGTAGGCATAGAGGGAAATTTCCTCAACATAATAAAGGCCATATATGACAAACCCACAGCCAACATCGTCCTCAATGATGAAAAACTGAAAGCTTTACCACTAAGATCAGGAACAAGACAAGGTTGCTCTTATTCAACATAGTTTTGGAAGTTTTAGCCACAGCAATCAGAGAAGAAAAGGAAATAAAAGGAATCCAAATCAGAAAAGAAGAAGTAAAGCTGTCACTGTTTGCAGATGACATGATACTATACATAGAGAATCCTAATGATGCTACCAGAAAACTACTAGAGCTAATGAATGAACTTGGTAAAGTATACTTTACTTTGGTAAAGTATACTTGGTAAAGTATCAGGATACAAAATGAATGCACAGAAATCTCTAGCATTCCTATACACTAATGATGAAAAATCTGAAAGTGAAATCAAGAAAACACTCCCATTTACCATTGCAACAAAAAGAATAAAATATATAGGAATAAACCTACCTAAGGAGACAAAAGACCTGTATGCAGAAAATTATAAGACACTGATAAAAGAAATTAAAGATGATATAAATAGATGGAGAGATGTACCATGTTCTTGGATTGGAAGAATCAACATTGTGAAAATGACTCTACTACCCATAGCAATCTACAGATTCAATGCAATCCCTATCAAACTACCACTGGCATTTTTCACAGAACTAGAAGAAAAATTTCACAATTTGTATGGAAACACAAAAGACCCCGAATAGCCAAAGCAATCTTGAGAATGAAAAATGGAGCTGGAGGAATTCGGCTCCCTGACATCAGACTATACTACAATGCTACAGTAATCAAGACAGTATGGTACTGGCACAAAAACAGAAAGATAGATCAATGGAACAGGATAGACAACCCAGAGATAAACCCACGCACATATGGTCACCTTATCTTTGATAAAGGAGGCAGGAATGTACAGTGGAGAAAGGACAGCCTCTTCAATAAGTGGTGCTGGGAAAACTGGACAGGTACATATAAAAGTATGAGATTGGATCACTCCCTAACACCATACACAAAAATAAGCTCAAAATGGATTAAAGACCTAAATGTAAGTCCAGAAACTATCAAACTCTTAGAGGAAAACATAGGCAGAACACTCTATGACATAAATCACAGCAAGATCCTTTTTGACCCACCTCCTAGAGAAATGGAAATAAAAACAAAAATAAACAAATGGGACCTAATGAAACTTAAAAGCTTTTGCACAGCAAAGGAAACCATAAACAAGACCAAAAGACAACCTTCAGAATGGGAGAAAATATTTGCAAATGAAGCAACTGACCAAGGGTTAATCTCCAAAATGTACAAGTAGCTCATGAAGCTCAACATCAAAAGAATAAACAACCCAATCCAAAAATGGGCAGAAGACCTAAATAGACATTTCTCCAGAGAAGATATACAGACTGCCAACAAACACATGAAAGAATGCTCAACATCATTAATCATTAGAGAAATGCAAATCAAAACTACAATGAGATATCATCTCACACCAGTCAGAATGGCCATCATCAAAAAATCTAGAAACAATAAATGCTGGAGAGGGTATGGAGAAAAGGGAACACTCTTGCACTGCTGGTGGGAATGTGAATTGGTACAGCCACTATGGAGAACAGTAAGGAGGTTCCTCAAAAAACTACAAATAGAACTACCATATGATCCAGCAATCCCACTACTGGGCATATACCCTGAGAAAACCATAATTCAAAAAGAGTCATGTACCAAAATGTTCATTGCAGCTCTATTTACAATCGTCCGGAGATGGAAACAACCTATGTGTCCATCATCAGATGAATGGATAAAGAAGATGTGGCACATATATACAATGGAATATTACTCAGCCATAAAAAGAAACGAAATTGAGCTATTTGTAATGAGGTGGATGGACCTAGAGTCTGTCATACAGAGTGAAGTAAGTCAGAAAGAGAAAGACAAATACTGTATGCTAACACATATATATGGAATTTAAGACAAAAAAAAATGTCATGAAGAACCTATGGGTAAGACAGGAATAAAGACACAGACCTACTAGAGAATGGACTTGAGGATATGGGGAGGGGGAAGGGTAAGCTGGGACAAAGTGAGAGAGTGGCATGGACATATATACACTACCAAACATAAAACAGGTAGCTAGTGGGAAGCATCCGCATAGCACAGGGAGATCAACTCGGTGCTTTGTGACCACCTAGAGGGGTGGGATAGGGAGGGTGGGAGGGAGGGAGACGCAAGAGGGAAGAGATATGGGAACATATATATATGTATAACTGATTCACTTTGTTATAAAGCAGAAACTAACACACCACTGTAAAGCAATTATATTCCAATAAAGATGTAAAAAATAAAGAAAGCCAGGAACACTGAGTGAACAAAGAAAGATGCTTACATGTTTCCCAGAAGACTTAAATTATTAGTAGTGACTTAGACAATATTAAGTGCAGAGCTCATTTCATTTCTATTATGAATCTACTGAAAAGAGTTTCATATTTTATCCATGTTGTTTCCTCATAATCATAGACACAGAGGGCCAAATTCTGGGCTTTAATGCACACTCACAGTTGCTATTAAATTAATCAGGAGCTGTGTTCATGCATTTAACAAATGCATTTGCTACCATGGAATATTTGTTGACCTGATTCTACATTTCTACATGTCTTAAATCTTATTCAAGGAGTACAAATGGTTCCAATATTTTTAAAAAAAAAAATACAAAGAAAGGGAAACTAAAAACCTAAGCCCATGGTCAAGTATTTTAAAAACAAATTTATAGCTCAGTCACAGACTAAACTGGATATCTCTTTTGTTTTGTATTCTCCTTAGATCCTAGGTAATTTTCCTTAAATAATCCCATTAAGAACACAAGACTTGCTGAGTCTTCTAGAAAAACTCACTCTAGTTAGTAATAGCAAGCACTTCTTCCGCCACACATCTATTTGACAGATATTGTTCATCAGCCTTTTCGGCTGAACGGTTCACTTAGAATCTTTCTCATCACTTTACTCCAAGAAACCACTATTTAAAAGTTTATCTTGGATTTAAAACAAAACCCATTTTCCAACTTTGATCAAGACCAGTTCACAGACTTTTTTTGAATCAGAAACACTTGTGGAAATTCAAGAAAATTATGAACCCTCTACCCAGAAAAATGTACATAGGCAAAAACTATTTTCCTACTATTTCAGGTAGTTTTTGGTACTCCCAAAGTTTATCTATTAATCTTCTTGACTAATCTATCCATTGACTCATGGGAATAACTTCTACTCTAGATCAGCATTTTCAGAGAAAATTCAGGAAATATTAGAAAGTCTGCATCATGACAACAGTACTTGATTTCTCACTTTTGTCCTCAAATTCCTCTTCCCCTTCCCTCTTCCTCCTCACCCCCAAATAAATATATTTGCCTCAACATCTAAGATTACAGCAGTTTCTTTCTCTCTAAGTGGTGAGTAGCCAAAGAATGAGTCAAGTTTTTCAAAAGTGGGTAGGCGTATCTTAGGCTTGATATTCTCTGAGGCACCTCCCTCAGAGTGTCATCAGGCGTGGAGAAAACTATGTGGGTGGACAACACAGCACGTTTGTGACCTTAGGCTAACAATTGTAAATGACCAGGTAAATACCTCTCATGGATATCAAAGATCTTATTTTTCATTGTTGTTGTTTAAAATGCTATTTAACTTTGTTTCTTTCAAAATGCAAAGTGAGTGTTATCCTAGATTCAGATTTATCATTTAAAAGTATCACAAGTGCACTAAGAAAATTCAACTGTTTCCATCTTGAGACCTCGGACCTTGTCCTTGATACAGAGGTGCTAATTAATACACTAGTAATTTACAGGCTAAAAAGCAAGCTGAGAGTCTATAGACAAGCAGTTTGTATTAGTGTTATACTATTAGAGTGTAAACTCTGCCCAAGTGGTTCAATCAAATATTAGTGCTAATTTCTAGACCATATTGTTTCATCTCTATTAACTTTCACATGGCATGCAATACTAAGTTTTTAGGTTCATATTTTAAAATCTCAACACTGTTGTTCATGAGGTGTCCTAGAAAATATTCAGCCATCAATTATATATTCTAGTTTCCTTTTTTTCTCGTTGTTATTTTTCTTTCTCCTTCCTCATTCCCATTCTTTTTTTTGAAAATTCTCTGTTCTTAGAAGATTATCTCTTTTTTCATATGGCTTTTCACCAAAGCAATACAAATGATACTGTGATAGGACGAAATTCACAATAATTACTGAGATTTCTCTCTGATCCCCAATAAGTTTCCTGTGGCCTCTTCTACCCCTTGAAAATGCTCTTCCACCCTAGTCTCTCACAGGGCATCCCTTTGCCACAAAGAAAGAAGGACACAAAAGAATCCAGAGTTTCTGAAACCCAAAGATGTTTTAAAATAAATTAGTTTCTAGATAGGTTTTTAAACAATCCAAATGGAGAACACAGTCTTGAAAGCCAAAGTATACGTGATCTGAAAGAGTTTTTTTTCATATTTCCTTTCTTCTTTTTTCTTTTTTTGAGAGTGAGAAAGGAGGGTTTATTGAATTATAAATATTTGGCTTTGAAAATCCAGGAACAAAAACTAAATTACCAGGCTAAAGGCTATACAATAGAGTTGAAAACAAAGTAGAAAAGTTTAAGAGCCATTTCCCAGTCCAAAATGAGATAAAATTGGGAGGACATAGCATAAGGATAGACATACAGACTAATGGAGTAGAATGAAGGGTCCAGAAATAAACCCATACAATTGATGGCCAATTGATATTTGACAAGGGTGCCAATTCCATTAGAAAAAACAAAAAACTGTCTCTTCAAGAAATGATGCAAGGACAAATAAATTTTCACTTGCAAAAGAATAAAGTTGGATCTCTACTTCATACCATATACAAGTTGAATTGGATCAATGACTAAATACAAAAGCTAAAATAACACAACATGTAAAAGAAAACAGAGGTGTAAATCTTACGACCTTGGATTTGGCAAAATATTCTTAGATATGATACCAGAAGTACAAGCAACAACAACAAAAATAGATAAACTGAACTCCATCAAAATTAAAAGAACATTTGTGCATCAAAGGACATTATCAAGAAAGTGAAAAAACAACCAACAGAATGGGAGAATATATTTTAAATCATATATCTGATAAGGATTTGATATCCAGAATATATTTTTTAAACTACTAAAACTCAACCAGAAAGAAGATAAACAACTCAGTTAAAAAATGGGCAAAGGACTAAAGTCAACATTTCTCCAAAGAAGGTATACAAATGACCAATAATCACATGAAAAGATTTTCAACATCTTTAGTCATTAAGGAAATGAAATCAAAGCTACAAAGGGTTATCACTTTATATCTACTAGGATGGCTATAATGAAAAATAAAACGGGGAGTTCCCTGGTGGTCTAGGAGTTAGGATTCAGTGCTTTCACTGCCGCGGCCCGGGTTCAGTCCATGGTCAGGGAACTGAGATCCCGCAAGCCTCGCAGCATGGCCAAAATAAAAAATAATTTAAAAATTAAAAAAAAAAAACATAAAACAAGTGTCAGCGAGGATGCAGAGATATCAAAACCATCATACACTGGTGAAGCTTCTGTGAAAAACAGTTTGGCAGTTCCTCAAAAAGCTAAACATAGAGTTATAGTTACCGTAAAGCCCACCAATTCCACTCATAGGTATATGAATTGAAAATAGAGACTCAAACAGATACTTGTTTGCCCATATTCATTGCAGCACTATTCACAGTAGCCAAAAGGTGGAAACAATGCAAATGTGCGTCAATAGAAGAATGGATAAATGAAATGCGGTATATATGGACAATGAAATATTATTCAGGAATAAAAATGGATGAGGTTCTGTTACATGCTACAACATGGATGAACCTTGAAAACATTATGCTTAGTGAAATAAGCCAGACACAAAGGGATAAATATTGTTTGATTCCACTTATACAAAATATCAAGAATAGGCAAATTCATAGGGACAGAAAGTAGACCAGGAAAGTTGCCAGGAACTGGGGGAAGGGAGCCAGGGCTTAACTGGGACTCATTTCCAACTTGACCCTTGACAACTGGGACTCAGACCCGGTACCCTGACTCTGCAGAGAGGAAGGCACTGGGTGGGAGGACCAGGGGAAACATGGGCTACCTTTCTAAAAAGGCTGCTGTTCCTCTCTTCTTTCCCCAATTCAGAGAAGTTCTCCCTACCTTCATGTCTGCGCCATCCAGGAAAAATATCACATCAAAGGAAACCCTTCAGGAAAATAGTGCTTCTAGCCGAAGAAAGTGAGAACTTCACTCAATAGCCAGGTTCCTCATATGACACTAAAGCCGGGGGCAGAAGATGATTACACAACTATGCACTGCCTCATGGGTGAGTACACATGTGGAGAAAACAGATCCTGGACAGGTAGCCCAATGCCATTTTCTTGATAAAATAATGATTAGAATGGGTTAAAGGTGAGTGCTCTTTGCAGGGTGAAAAACAATTCACATGGAGTTAAATGTGGAGAAATAAAATTCTGTGAAAATCAAACATTTTCTTTTCATCATTTTGCTGATTGCCCTACAACCTCTTACCCATTGAATCTCTTGGCAACTTGTTCCCTCAGTGGACAGACACAGCTGAGAACATGAGTCAACTGGGTTTATAAATAGATTTTGGAACTCTAGCAAAAACAATAGTTTTGAAAGCCAAGGTGTTCTTGATTTGCAAGGATCAAGCTTCTATTCTTAAAAAAAAAAAAAAAAAAAAGAATAAGTTTCTTAAGTGCCAAAAGCTTGGCTTCAAACATAAAGAGCCCAAATCCTGAAGGACCCATAAACAGAGATTGAAAGGAGAGCTGCCTCTTCAGTTTTTCCAACCTCCCAGAGGGAAAAGATTTCTGGGCTAGTGGAGGAGAATATTCAGAAATGGAGAGGAAAGAAATTGTCAGCTAACTCTTGCACAGTTCTCTGAGAAAGAGGGCCACGCCCTCCCAGCCCCCGTACAAGAGCTGAGCCTAGGATGTGAAAACAACAGAAAAGCCCGTTAAATTTGTTGGCATCCCAGGACAGAGAAGAAGATACATGCCTCCCTGCCCAAAGTATAGCCTGGAGAGGCTTCAGACTTCATGAAGGAGAATGGCACCACAACAGTCAAATGGTCTCTGCTGACTAAGCCATCTAGACAAATGAGCCTACAAGCAGGCTGGCACAGTCATGGGCACCTAGAATGTTTAAGGAAAACAGGTCCAGAGCCCTGAGAGAGGAAGTAGGTAAGGTTGAGAGTGGGTCTTGCAGTTTGAGAGAGGCAACTTCAGAGCACTTGAACCTGGAATTCAGGAACTGTAAATATCAGGAGCAGATGCCAAAAACCAACAAGGACCATACGACATGGGCCAAGGTAGACAGAGCATGCTCGTGGAGCAGACGCCCCCTCTTCTCCAGTGCTGTAGTCCTACTGTAAACCTCCTGGAACTTAAACACAATCCAGTAAGGAGAAGCAAGAAAAACCCTCAGAATAGTCATTACTTTCACCAAGTTTGCCTGATGGGAACAAATCTCGTTTTCTGCTACCTAATGGAAATGGCGGTTCATGAAAACTCAAATTTTATGAAAAAGTTAAGTAACAAATTTGAACTTGTATTTCACAAATTCAGGTTTTTTGCCTGTGAAATTTCCACCAACTACATGTGATTTCAAATCCCAATTATATTTCAGTCCTGGGCTTACTCTCAGATTATTTTGTTCAGCATTTTGTATATTCCCACACTTGTAATTATACTCGTCATCTCTTGGCTTTACTTCCCCAAATATTCCTCTAAACATAACCATCTTGTGGAGATTTCACTCATTAAACTTTATGATATTGCTCCAAACTAAGAGTTCTCCAATGCTTTGCAATTGGGGGTTAGAATTTTTTTGAGTAAAGATGCTGCAAGATATCTGAACAAATATGCTTTGTGGATAAGCAAAACAGAGGGCAAGGGAACAGCTGGACTACTCTTCCCCAGGCAAACTTAAGGAGAGGAGTAACCATGTTTCTTTTTTTGTTATTTTTTAAACCTTGCTGTAGTGCTTAGCACAATAAAATTGTACATTATACATGCTCAATTAATAGCTATGTGTGGAATTGGACTGAAAGAAATAGAATTTAAATAAATTGATACAAATATGGCCTTTCACTGTTTTCTGTACTTTGTCATACAGATAGTACTTGCAGATAATTTACCTTCCCCAAGCTCATCAAATGAGTAAATGGCTAAGTCCAGAAATGTGGGGAGATAAGCTTGAATAAATGTTCATCATAACCGTGTGTTGCAGGGGGGGCCTTGCTTGACTCATAATAATCTGTAAATGTCTTCTATATTCTAACTGTAGGATATGTTCTTTGCTCAGGCCTTGAGCCCCTCAATTCTTGCTGAGTCTCCTGAGATGTTGTTAACCCTCAGGCATGGTCGTTGTAGAAGGTAAAAAGAACACAGCCTTTGGAACCCCTGTGTTCAAGTCCTGCTTCACTACTAGGATGACCTCCAGAAAGTTACTCAAACTCTTCGAGCTTTGGGTTCATTATTTATAAAGCAGGAATAATATTACCACCTCATTAGGTTGCTGTAGATATCAAACTAGATAAAAAAAATTTTAATGCTTAGTGCTTTCATCTGTAAAGTGCACAGCAGGGAAGACATTCAGGAGCTGGGAGCTGTTGAAGATATTATTATGCAAGAATACAAGGATTAGGTGCTGTTCTTTGAAAGTCTCAGGCATGAAGGTTTTCCTAGTCTACCCTTTCCTGAATATTTGTTGTGAAACAAAGGCAATTTTTTCCTCCATATATATTGTATTATATTTTTTATTTATATATATATATATATATATATATATATATATATACACACACATACTATATACTATAGCTAAAAGTGATGGATTCATATTCCAAATAATTATCTAGGTATCGCCAATGTTATTCAGAAATCATTATTCATCGTATCATCACCAGGCAAAGTCATTCATCCGGCACACCTCGGTCTGGCTCTGTGTGCCGTGCAAACAGATGGATCCCTGTCCTCCAGTGGCTTCAAATGAAAACTGCTCAACACCATACTATTGCACACACAAACAGCTGAATAAACAGTGAATGAAGAAAACAATTTAAAACCTAAATAAGTAGAAAGCACATTTAGCCACGTGTTAGCAACATTCAGCAAAGGGAGATAATCTTCTAAAAAGGTCACCTTATAGGACACAAAACATCTTAATGTCCCCTTAGCTGGTTAAGAAAATATACAAGGAACAAAACGTGTGGTTTGACTCTACTGAATTCCCTTTAATCCTTATATTTCAGTTCCGAATACATTATGGGCATTCAAGAAACACAAAGAAATATTAAAGAGTCAGGCATACTGCTATATCGCTAATCATTTGGGAATGCATATTGGTTTTTGTATCTTTTTTCTGCGAAAATGTTGAAAACTATGTAAAGCATCATACCAATATAAGACATTATTATTATTATTATTTCATGAAATTCCACAATCTATATGCACATGCCAGGGGCTAAGAATCTTTTTACAATCCAGAAACAACCATAGATGCTATTATTGCCTGCTTCTTTGCATACAGATCTCAGAGGTTGGTCTCATTTCTTAAATGTGGCAGCTACATAACGGCAAAGAATCTGTATAAAAAGTGAAACTTATTCAGTCTTCCAGATGTTCTTGTTACATGACACCAAACAATGGAGTGATTGACTGATTAACTGAACCTCCCATTTGTATCTGAATTTTGGGCATTGTATATCACAGATTTAAATTTAATCTAATAGTTGTAACATCAGCATTGCCATGAATTTGAACTTGTCCATATATACTGAAATAGTAGTATGTGTCGACGTCACCATCTGGTTAGATGCTTGTTGAGAGCACAAAGATCACGATCTACTGAAAAGCTGCGTTATTCTTATTTTCTGAATAAATTGGTATGTCTCTTTTGGTTCATATCTTCACCATTTATCAGGCAATCCAAACAGAAACTGATTCATCTTAGTCACCTTTCTCCCACATGCCCTGTAGTAGTTTGGGGTTCCATTTTACGATTCTGTACACATTGTCCTATTTTTAAGATCTCATGATCAGACCTTGCTTTGGGTTTGTAGCACTTGAAAGTACAGACTCTGCAGTCAGACCAACGGGTTCAAACCTGATTCCACCACCTATTTTCTATGGAGCCTGTATAATTTTTTCATCTATAAAATGTGGTTAATAATAGGACCTACCTCTTAGCACTGTCTTAAGTAGTTAATATGTGTCAAACCCTTAGAATGTACCCAGCACAAAGTAAATACCACGCAAGTATTAGCCTTCAAATTCTCCTCTTTTGTTTTCATCCTCCTCCCAAATTCAGTTATCTTTCCAAAATAAATCCGATCATGCTTTCCAGCTTGGAAACCTGTGAAGGCTCCTTCTGTCTATAAATAATGCCATTCAAGCCTTTCACCTCTTTGCCTGACAGTAACATTCCAGCCTCTTCCAGCACACTCCCTGTGCTGCAGCCACAGCAGACTTTGCCATACTTTACATACCCATGTATTTCTGGCCTCCTAGCTTTGCTCACGTTATTTCCTTTAATTAAAATATGCTATCTTATTCTTTACTTAGTTCTAGTCTATGCCTCCTTCAAGACCCAGATCAAATGGCAAGTTCTTCATGAAATCTTCCCTGAAACAACCTAAGCAGAAAGAATCATTCACATGGGATTTTCCTCATACACTAGCGTAGGACTCAACACATTATAAGTTATTATCATTACTTGCTTATGAAAATGTTTTCACCCTTAGGTTTTTGTTCCTTGAAGACAAAGACCATGTCTTAATGGTCTTTATATCTGCATAGTCTAACATAGTTCCTGACAAATTCTAGGAGCGGAATAAGTGAGTGGGCATTTGTTGAGTGAAAAATAATCTCTCATCAGAAACTTCACTTCTCTCTTTCACAAGATTCAAGTTGAATTCTAATTCCTCAGAAAAACCCTTCCCATCTGCCTCAGCTCAAATGACTTCCCCCACTTTGAACTTCTCCACTATTTATTCTGTCATTCATCTGACATGTATAATATATTGCAGTGAGATTTCAATTTCTTTTTTTCATGTATCTGTAACTCAGATGTCAGCTAGAGCCTCTCTACGCATTAAGATCTATCTAAGTGTGTTTCAAACCCCATTCCCGCCAGTCTTTGACACACCACAAGATTCTAGTGAATTTCTGGGGGGCTTTGATGTTCATAGTCATCTCTGGCTCTGAACCCGTTCTTGGGTGCCCTTAGTTCAGTGTGTGGATCATCTTTCTCTCCTGTACTTGCTATTCCTATTCTACCCTTGGTCAATCCAGAAGTAGAAGTCAGCCCCTTTCCCTGATGTCTGTAAGATGAAACCACCCAATGATAAGCAGATAAACCCTACTCATATAAGATTTTGCGTAGATGACAGATTTAAGCAAAAGTTTGAAATTCATATCACAATTAGAGAAATATCTAGTTGGTTGCTGTTTGACACCATACTCATTCAGAAATGTATGTGTGTGTGTGTATAAATATTCAACAGTCATTACTGAATCACTGGGGAGACCGAGCAGGGGTCTACATCACAACAATCCAACAAAGGCCACACAATTAATATTAAAACCTGGGGATTCATATTGCGGGTTTCCCTGGCCATTTGACTCCAGGTAGCACTTCACTTCATTGGTTTCTCTCTTTCTCCTTTCATCTACCCACTTCTGTCACCCTCAATTCCTCCCCCATCCTTCTGGCACATCTTCAAGAAACTCTAATTTTTTTCATTGTTTGATAGAACAATTCAATTCCCTTTAGTCCTCATTCTCAAAGTCTGCATCAGGCTACATCTGCATATGCAAATCCATCAAGATGCTCCACCAAAAAAATGGTTCATCATATTGATGGAGTTTATTCTCCTTAGAAAACTTGTGTTTTAACCCAAGATTTGTTTTTCCTCCTTATATATGTATGCTTTATTCTGCTAGTCCTTGAGGACTGAGTTAACCTATACTACACTTTGATCCCTCAAAATATATCTTTAAAATCGTTCCTTCAACCATTCAATAAATATTTACTGAGCAATTGCTATGTACAAGGTATTATAAAGTAAGCAATCACCACTCTTACCCTCAAGATGCTCCTAAGAGGAGGGAGTGCACACATGAACAAAGGATAAGAACGCACTGTGGAAAGTGGTGTGAGACTGACACGCGGACTCGCTTCTGTAGGTGCCAGAAAGGTAAGCCTCCTCACAGTTCTCAACTCTGCCTCCACGCCAACATTTCTGAAGCCTTTCTAGTCTCCAAACAAGATCAATAACTCTCTACAGCAGAGATTCTTACTCTCTGTGGGAGAACTCCCATTTCCCCTTGAAGAATGGAGCAGAATAGAAGTGGGGTGGAACGTGGGGTTTTCAAAAAGACCTGTAAACATCAGTGATTCTGATAAACCTGCTCAGGGAGTGTGCCCTTTGAGAATCACTGGTGTAAAATTTTAAAGATACAATTAAATTAGAGCTCAATTTTTCAAAAAGGCATTCATTCCATAAAATGAAGTACACTGGACATATTTGTCTAAGTGCCAGCAACTAGTTAATGTAACTGCATAACAATCCCTGTGCCATTTGCTTAACTCACTAGCAGAAAGGCATAAATAACTAACTGCAGGTCTGTTTGTAATGGCAGTATAATGAGGTCTCCGGGGCCCTGAGCTGAAAATGACTTGAGATTTCTCTTTGAGAATATCCTTTAGTGGCTGTGAATTGGGTTTGCTTTATGCAATGCTCAGAAGGAGAAGAAAAAAGATCATTTATAGCGTTTTTTTTTCCCAAGTGGGCGTACAGTCTCAGCTATTTTTAGATCATTGTTCTAAATCCCAAATACTGTCTTATTATGCTTTTTCAAATAGAACAAGGCGTATGTTGAAATTTATTTGTTAAATCTTTTCTCAAAAATCACCAGCAATAAGCATATATTCTCCAGAGAACAATTTGCTTTCAGATTGAAATCACCTGATAAAACCGTCCAGCTCAGTGAAGCAGAAGTTTGTTTCCTTTTAGATCATGCAGATCAATGCAGAGATGAGAGAGGTAATCACAATTCAGACCCAGACTACCTTCTGACCCTTAAAAGAGGAAACAAGATACAAATAGAAAAGAAGAGGAAATTTTTCTTTTAAAGAATCTGGCAGATCTTATGCAACTCAAGGATGCTTATCTGATGACCACTCAGGCCCTCTGCTTGGGTTTCTAACCAGTTACCTACATGTGCTGAAGAAGAACAAGCACCAAGTTAAATTTCTTAGAACATATATTTATTGACAGTTACTAATTTACACATGCTCATTATCATATAGCCAAAAGGAATACTTACATTTTATTACAAATATTAATAACTGCTTTAAAGTATGCAGCCCCCTGGGCTACATTATACATGGATACTGAAGTGAAGAATTGAAACAATTTTCTGAGCAGCCTAGACCACTAAAGGACTTTTATCTGCTATACCCAGCAGAAAGGAGAAGGACAAAAATGGGCGGGGGGGATTGTTATCTTGCTGTTCCCTCTGCCTGGAAAGTTCTTCCTTCCAGAAATATGCATGAGTCGCTTCCTCAAATCTTTTCCCACATGTCACCTTCTCAGTGAGGCCTTCCCCAGTAAGGGAAATGGTAATCCTCCCCTGCCTCCACTCTAGGAGCCTTCCATGATTTGCTTCTCTCCATAGCTCTTACAACTTCTAAGAAGCTGAAAAATGTACTTATTTATTTTGTTTGTTGTCTGTTTCTGTCCAATAGAGTGTAAGCTCCAGAAAGGCAGAGATTTCAGTTTCTTTCATTTTTCTGCTTTACCTGCAGGACCCCAGTTCATCATAGGTTCAAAAATTATGTGAAGAATAAGTAAGTGTGCACCAAATGTAAAATTGAAAGCTAGTGGGAAGCAGCCACATAGCACAGGGAGAACAGCTCAGTGCTTTGTGACCACCTAGAAGGACAGGATAGGGAGGGTGGGAAGGAGATGCAAGAGGGAGGAGATATGGGGATATATGTATATGTGTAGCTGATTCACTTTGTGATACAGCAGAAACTAACACACCCTTGTAAAGCAATTATACTCCAATAAAGATGTTAAAAAAAAAAAGTAAGTGTACAAACTGAATGATGGGTGCTCCTTAATAGACAGAGGTCTGTCACTGTGAGGCCTGGTAGGGCTCAATTCTATGGACTTTTTCTGACTCCCTTCTGCACCCAAAAGTTTAACTACCCCATGTCTAATTACCCTTATCCATTAATTCCTATGAACTGCCCTACAGAGCACCTACCTTGACACTATACATGCTAATGCAGTAGATGAGGTTTTCAGAGAAAGTTGGCAGAGTGAAACTATCACAGATTCTCCCTCACTACCGCTAAAAAATTTATAAACTTTAAGTAAAACAGGATGTAAAAAAGTAAATCAGTAGCCATCAAACATAAGAAGAGACACAGATTTCTGCTTACTTTGTGAAAAGGCTAAGCTGAAAAGGAGAGAGGGTGAAAGAGGTTATTCCAGGAACTAGTATGGTGACTAATAGTGAATGAAAAAGAGAGAGAAGGCAAAATCATATGCAGATAAAGAATACTCACAGCGCAGGAAGACAACAGTTGTAGAAAGGCCAAAGAAAAGAAATGTAAAAATCTACAAGTGTCTCCTCAGAATCAGAAAGAAATCTCCAGAGCTCACTATTTTGTGCCTTGTTTTTTTCAGGCTGAGAACAAAGCTGCAGAGAGAAGCCAGGCTATTCAGTGACCTAGGGCTAATTATATCCAACAAAATATATGTATCTAGCAAAACAGAAGACCAGAAACAAAGAAAATATGAACAGAGAGACATAAAGAAGCTCCTCTGAAGGTGCAAGAAGCCCAGGGTGAAGAAGCCACAAAGAACCCCAGGTAGTGCCACCTTTTCCCAGCAGAACAGGACGTTGGAGGTCCAGCCTCAAGTCTCGCCGTATTTCTGGTAGGAGGAATATTTGGGAAGAAGGAGGTAAAGGAGAAGGTGCAGCTTGTTGCTATGCAAAGATCAGTGTCCACGATCCACCCTAAGTTGGGTACCCCCCCCCCGGCCTTGGACATGTCATCACAAGGTTGTAGTAAACTCTGGGCAGAGCTTTAAATCAAACTGGGGAGTGAAAGCAGAGACCAGGTTCACAAAACATACCTTTCCACGACCCAAATGTGCTGTCCCCCTTTCCCCTGTCTCTCCCAAAACAGAAAATGAACAAAACACATTACACAGGCCCCATGACACCCTCTAAAACATATAAACAGGTTTCAGATATGATGGGAAATAAGATATCTGAGAAAGCGGAAGGTCTTGTAATACTAATGACAGCTAACATTTATTGCTTACTGTGAGGCAGGCACTAGGCACTTTATATGTATTAACCCATTGAACCCAACAACAGCCCAATAAGATAGGTACTATTATTGGTACACAATTCATATTCAAAAATTCCGGAGCCAAATATGTCTTGAAATTTGTCTTTTTGTCAATAAGGGAATAAGGTATAAGTGCCCTATAAGACATAAAATTCACAGATCTTAGAGAAGCACATTGTATTCAAACATGTAAATATTTTGCAGTGAAATATATGAATAGTCACACTAAGTTGGAAAAATAAATTGTGCAAATAGCTCATATCAATTCAAATCAGGCCAAGTTTTGCCACCCAAATGAGTTTGAGTCAAACCTATGATAAATAGGGTTTTCAGAGCATTTTGGATTTTTGATTCGTGGGCTTGCGGTCGTAGCCTCTGCACAGATGAGGAAACTAAAACAGAGCAAGGTTCAGATCTTCAGTTCTCACAGGTCAAACAGGTAGAAAGTAATGGAATCTAGATACCAAAGCAGATTCCAGAGTCTAAAACTTCAACTCCCAATTGACAGTTACCAGTGTGCATTCATTCACTCAGCAAATATTTATTAAGCAACTAAAATTATAAATTACAGGAACCAGAGACATACCAATGAACAAGATAGACACAGTCCCCCCTCATGGTGCCCACAGTTTAGTGAGGACAATAAACAAATGTGTAGTGTGCCCAGTGGTGGTAAGTGCTAAGGGTTCCCCAGTGATTACATTTCAGACCTAATCCTTCTTTGCCCCTGATATAATTATCAGTAACCCACTTTCCCTTTGGTAATAGGGATGAGACATCATGGCCTATCACTTCAGCGCCTTGGAGAACCTAAAATGGCCAGGGGGCATTCTCTCTAATTTAGTAAAACCTAGTAGAAGGATCCATCCCTTAGCCAACCGGACTCCCAACTTACCAAGACCAAGGCTGCAAAAACGAGAACCAGAAATTCTAGATTATTAGATATAATAAAAAGAAGGGTCACTCACTGCTCCACTTCTTGGTCCCCAGATTGTATATTCTGGCTATGGGGTAATGGTACAAACATTATGAATATGAAGTATATGCTACTTTCTGTAGGACAGCACTGAAACATCACAGAGCATTGTCTTCAGGCTGAACTCATAACTCAGCATTTAGTAGGCCCTTTCACTGTTCAGTCAAGCTGTTTTTAAACCATGAGGAAGTGGGAAGACCCCATGATTGAATTCCATGGGCCTGAGCTCATTGCCATACTTCTTTCACTATGAAATGAGTTTCTTGGTTGAAGACGATGTGGTAAGGAACACAATGGTATTTTGTGGGTCCCTCAATGGTAGATGGTCGTGCCGACATAAGAAATGTGGGAAGGGAAGGCAAATCTGTAACCAGAATGTGAATCCTGTAAGGATAGCTTCCCCCACCAAAATGGTAGGAAACCAACATATTCAACTTCCCATTGAATGGTTAACTGGTCCCCCCTAGGAATCGAGCCATATTGGGGACCAAGTGTCAGTCTGTGCTGTATATAGGATGGACACTCAGCAAAGCAGTAGTCAGATTAGCGTTGGTAAGGGAGAGCCTGTGTTTTTTAGCCTATGCATAACTTCCATCCCTGATGCCATACCCACTTTGTCAATGAGTCTTTTGAGCAAGCATCATGGTGGCTGGTAAAAAAGGGTGACATCTATAGTACAGGTCATCTTGCCACCTTATTACTAAGAGAATAAGCATTTATCTTCCCTAGACTTTCTTGTCATCACCCTTCCAATCCTTTCTTTCTAAGACCTTGATCGGTCATCTATCTTGTTAGCAAGCCCATGACCCAATGCAGATCCATACTTCAGGCCACCTTTCTTTCTGAGGAGAGCAGACCACCATATGTACTGTTGAAAGTTCTATCCATTAGGAAGCTCCCCTTCAGCTCTGACCATAGACACTTTTAAGTAGGTCTGTAAAAATATTTTAGCTGTCCTCTACCAGCTGGTGCCTGTTTACACCAACATGTAAACCAGACTTTCAATTTTTCCTCTTCTGCTAATTGGTCATAGGCAACACCCCATGAGGCCGTATATGTGAGCTGAAGGAAAGGTGGGGGAAGATGATGATACCATGTGAATGTGAGCAACCTTTTAATCACATCTACTTATGCCCTCTGGAAATGCTCAAACCCAGATCCATTTTTAAGTAATGATGGATTGCTGCCATGCAATTTATCATATGGTAGGTCAGAAAACACCCAGACCATGATAAGTTTCTCAGGTCTTATTGCTACTTGGTATCTCATGGTCAGTATTCCATCTTTTTGAGGATCCTACACCAAAACAGGAACTGGTTCTCACAGAGAGAATTTCAACAGCGTAAAAGGTGGTAACCTTAAAATCCTCTGGTGTGAGAGCCAATCCACAGTGATCCTCCTGTTGATGCTTACTGAAGGCCATATACACATCAACAATCACTAGGTCCAAATGGTAAGGCAGCTTCCGCCACAGCTTGAACTTTCTATAGAGCTCTCCTTAGGTCTCCACTCAAAAACAGCAGTCTTATGAGCAAGCCAGTAAATGAACCAGAGTAACATACTGAAAGGTAGTACATAGTGCCTCTAAATCCAAAGAGTCCCACCAAAAATTATTTTGTTGTCTGCAGTTCAAGGTCTAATAATTTGCCTTTCACTTTAGAAGGAGTATCCGGTTAGACTCCATACCACTGGAATTCTAGCAACATGCAGATCCTTGAATTTTCACAGGGTTTATCTTCCACCCACAGACATGCTAAGGTGTTTATGTCATTTGCTATTTTTTGCTCACCAGATCTGATTATCAGAATGTCATCAATGTAATTGGTTCATGTAATGTTCTATGGGACATCAAGATGATCAAAGTGCCTCTAGTACATTACAACAGAAAGTAAATGAGTTAACACAGTCCATTAGAAGTATACTCTAGGCCTTCCCATAGAAATTTAAATTGCGTCTGCTTTTACTATTGGATATAGGAATTTTTTCTGATAGGTCTGTAGCTGCAAACCAAGGGCAGGAACTGTGCTGATTTGCTCCAGGAAATAGATCACATCTGAATAGCAACTACAAAGGCATCACTATTGAAGCTTATGACAACCCACTGTCATTCTTCAAGATCCATCTAGCTTTTGGACCAACCACACAAGTAAGTGGAAATGTGGCCCTAGTCTCCACAATTACTCCAAAAGAGATGGCACTGCTCTTGGTATGCTATTTTGGCCTGGTGAGGGTAGCTGGAGTAGGGAGGAAAACTAAGTTAAATAATATGATGAAAATGCAATCAGCCAAATTTGAAATAAGAAAAATTCTACAAGACTAATGACCCAGTTTCTTCACCAAATATCATGAAAAGTAGGGAGAAGAAACTGTTACAGATAAAAGAGGCATGAGATATATCAACTAAGTACAAGTATGGAATTCATTTAGGTACTGATTCAAACAAATCACCGAAGAAGCCAGTTTTTTAATACAATTAAGGAAATTCAAACATGGACTGTGTAATAGATCATTTTAAAGAATTATTGTTAATTGTTTATATGTGATAAAGACATGATGCTACATTAAAAAGAAGTATTTACCTATTGGAGGTATATAGTCAAGATGATGTGATGCCTGGGATCTTTTAGAAATCTCCAAGGGATGGGGGGAAAGTGTTAATGTGGTTAGGCAAAATAATAGAAGCAAAGTATTGATATTTGTTGAACCTAGAGGATGAGTGCATGGGGTTCATTATCACCATTCTATTTCTATAAGTGTTTGAAATTTTTTCAAGATAGTAACTTGTTAAAAAATGACTCCATCTATCTATCCTCCATTAAGTCCCTACACTGACTGGTAGGTCACAATGGCATACTGGGTACTTAGTGACCAGCCTCAACCCAGGGTCAGTATTTTATAACATATGAATGGTCTGAAAAATCTCCTTTTCCCAATGTACAGTCACCCTATAAATGGCCTGTGGGAAATGCTTAGAGAAAGATTTTACAGTATACACTGGTGACTATGTTACTTCCCATAAGATACTTCTTACAGGAACCCAGCTTCCCTTCAGTCATCCCACCACCTGGCCTCTGCCTAACCAGGATCTCATTATTCCCATTAAAATTGGGATCCCAATTCAATGGTGGTGATTCCAACCAACATTTCCAGGTTATGGAGCAGAAATCAGCAAACTTTTTCTGTAAAGGGACAGAGAGTGAATAGTTACAGCTGTGAGAGCCAGTCTGCCATGACTACCCATCTGGTAGCACAAAAGTCCCATTAACAAATAGGCATGGCGGTGTTCCAATAAAGCTTTATTTACGGACACTGATATTTGAATTTTATATAATTTTTATGTAACATAAAATATTATTTTTTTCAACCATTTAGAAATATAAAAATCATTCTCAGTTTGCATACCATACAAAAACAGGTAGTGGGCCTCAAGCCAAAAGTTGCCAATCCCTAGTCTAAACCCTTAGAATTCATCCTCTTACGTACTCCTTAGAGTCCAGCACATCTAAAATAAGTGAAAAGCACTTGCAGTTCCTTTGATCTATTTACTGTCTCCCCCTGGAAATGAATTTACAGTTCTCCCCTGTGCCATGCTGTGATTTAACTCTACTTTTGAGCATAGAGGCCTTCTGGGTGCTAGAAGGATAGGCATTCCCCAGCAAGGCAACTGCCTCAGGGAGTATCATTGAAAGGTCTCAGTGCAAGAAAAGGGTGATTTCATGCAAGAGGGGAGGAGGTACTATCTGCAGTAGCAAAGGAGGCTCAGGGTGATTTGGAGGTTCAACTTGTTCCTGCACAAATATCCTTTTCTGAAGTCTCAGAAGATCCTTCCTTCCCAATCAATGTTCTAACCTTAGCACAAGAGACTTTCAAAGGTTGCATACTTGGGCTTCCCTGGTGGCACAGTAGTTGAGAGTCCACCTGCCGATGCAGGGGACACGGGTTCGTGCCCCAGTCCGGGAAGATCCCACATGCCGTGGAGCAGCTGGGCCCGTGAGCCATGGCCGCTGAGCCTGCGCTCCGCAACGGGAGAGGCCACAACAGTGAGAGGCCCGCGAACCGCAAAAAAAAAGGTTGCATACTTAACTAGAGTTGTAATTCTGCAACTGAGCAATTTGATTTTAGGTCTGATCCTTATTCATGACTCCTCTGCAGCTACAGGCAATTAGGGATTCCCTTAAGGCCTCTAAAGGTCCTTTATGGACCTTTCTGGTTCTCCACTTTTGCCTTGAATTGAAGGTAAAGCAATATACTTGTTTTTACACAAGCTCTCTGGCACAGACAGAAGCAGGTTATGTTCCCTGCAATGTCTGTCATCATCATTGTCATAATATCAGGGAGTACAACAGCCTGATGATCTTCCAAACCCTTGCCCTCAATGGCTCTCCATCTTATATCACTGTGAGAATAACTGGAGTGATCATTAATGATCACAGCATGTCACCTATGCTTGGCGTCCTGTGTACATCATTAATGTGTTCATCATTAATGAACACAGCATGTCACCTATTGCTTGCGTCCTGTGTACCCAGGCATGGAGGTCATCCATGAATTTGCTTACTATATTAGCAACCCAGTCTGAGAATTCTATCACTAGGGCCATTCCTGATCCTACAGACTATATCAGTCAGGATCCTGGCAGGCAACATGGTTCACCCCAGATATTTCAAATGAAGAGACTTGAATAAAGGAACTACTTAGAAAGGTAGTCAGGGTTAAGGGAACAACAAGATCTGGTGAGAAACCTGGAGAAACGAGCAGTGGCTTACTATTACTGCCCTCAGGACTGGAAAGGAGAGGAGAGTGTCTGGTGAGAGTTGGAGCTGGGGAGGAGTGGCCACCTTCAGAGACTGTCCTCACAAGCGGTGCAGAGGGAGAAAGCAAGAAAAAAATACCCACTGCTCCCACTCCCACCACCATCTGATTTCCTGCAAGCCTAAATTTCCATTGGCCTAATGCAGCTGGAAACCAGCCAGCCAGGGCGCCCAGATGATGCAGAGACCAGAGGTCAGCATCCCGGGGTACAGAAAGAGGCAGAGCCCAGAGTGGATCTGGGGCAGGTATGCAGAGATGCCAACAAATGGAATAAACAGTACATACAGGTGGCCTTCTTTTAAGGATAAGGAAACGTGAGCACAGTTACTTGCTCAAGGTCACATACGGAGTGGCAAAGCTAGAATTCAAACTTAGGAAGACCTTCAAAGGGATCTTCATACAGAACTTAAAACTCTCAGCAACTGCACTATACAACCTCAGACAGATAGTACCAAACACTGGGGAATTTAAGAATGAGAACTCACCATCGTCTTAAAAAAAAGGAAATGTTTTTTTCAAAAAAGAAAAATATGACATGACTAGAGAATTCATGACAAAGGGATTAGTAATGAGCAATAAATAAATGTATGGGAAATGGTTACGGAGGAAAATGCTATGAATATTATCAATTTAACAAAGTAATACCAAAAAAACGTGGAGTTAGTGGCAGAAGATTGTTTAAGGATCCTAATATCTTCATCTTTTCTTTGTGGGCAATCAACAGTGACAAAGTTGATGAGTAAGAAACAAAATTATTTTCTGTTTTTGAGTATAAATACAATCATATTTTTCAAGCCTTGTATATCTCTTTTTATTTTTGTCCCCCTAGTTTATCAAGGGTCAAAAAAGGTGAGTTAATGTTACCATCACTATATTTCTGTCCATTTGTGAACACTTCTGTCCATTTCTGTCCAAATGTGTTTGTTACACTTCCTGTTTTTCATGCTCAATATATCCTGATGTTGGAGTAAAGGAAAATTCAAAGAAAATGTGAGCATTAAGAAAAGTATTTTTATCTGCAATGTTTATAAGGAAGTTCAGCATTCCAGAGAACTAGGTTTCTTAAATAAAGGATGTAGCCAATATTTAAAGGATTAAACATAAAGCTATAGTTTATCCGTTCATTATTCCCATTGGTGGTAAAAGGCCATTTTCCCTCACATGACTTTCCTGAAAGAATTGCTGCACAGAACACCTAAACAGACACTTCTCCAAAGAAGATATACAGATTGCCAACAAACACATGAAAGAATGCTCAACATCACTAATAACTAGAGAAATGCAAATCAGAACTACAGTGAGGTATCACTTCACACCAGTCAGAATGGCCATCATCAAAAAATCTACAAACAATAAATGCTGGAGAGGGTGTGGAGAAAAGGGAACACTCCTGCACTGTTGGTGGGAATGTAAATTGATACAGCCACTATGGAGAACAGTATGAAGGTTCCTTAAAAAACTACAAATAGAACTACCATATGACCCAGCAATCCCACTACTGGGCATATACCCTCAGAAAACCATAATTCAAAAAGAGTCATGCACCACAATGTTCATTGCAGCTCTATTTACAATAGCCCGGAGATGGAAACAACCTAAGTGCCCATCATCAGATGAATGGATAAAGAAGATGTGGCACATATATATAATGGAATATTACTCAGCCATAAAAAGAAATGAAATTGAGTTATTTGTAGTGAGGTGGATGGACCTAGAGTCTGTCATACAGAGTGAAGTAAGTCAGAAAGAGAAAAACAAATACCATATGCTAACACATATATATATATAATCTAAAAAAAAAAATGGTTCTGAAGAACCTGGGGGCAGGACAGGAATAAAGATGCAGACATAGAGAATGGACTTGAGGACATGGGAAGGGGAAGGGGAAACTGGGAAGAAGTGAGAGAGTGGCATGGACATATATACACTACCAAATGTAAAACAGATAGCCAGTGGGAAGCAGCCGCATAGCACAGGGAGATCAGCTCAGTGCTTTGTGACCACCTAGACAGGTGTGATAGGGAGGGTGGGAGGGAGACACAAGAGGGAGGAGATATGGGGATATATGTATGTGTATAGCTGATTTACTTTGTTATAAAGCAGAAACTAACACACCATTGTAAAGCAATTATACTCCAATAAAGATGTTAAAATAAATAAATAAAAAATTTAAAAGAACTTTCATTAAAAAAAAAAAAAGAACTGCAGCATATCTTCAGATGTCAGAGATAACACTCCTCTCCCCTGGAGTCAGCAACTTTTACAGGAAACGGTCTCGAGGCTTTATTTCTGGAGGAGACTCAAGAATTCTTGTTTTGTTTTGTTTTGCTTTTTGGTTTTGTGAGGATGTGTGCATGTGGCTTATTTCTGATGGAAGGTTTTTTTCCTCGGATGGTGCTGGCCATCCGAGGAAAACCATCTCACTGTGGTGGCCTGGTCAAGCATCACTTTTGGTTTTTCATTTTGGTATTTATTGCATAGAGTTTAAAATAGTCACACCCACTTCTGGATTTTTACTCTTCACATTATTCTTAAAGTACACTTCCTTGTCTCTTTTAACACTTTTATCTTCATGGGCTGATGTTCATGTCAAAACTTCATCTTTTTTTGATTAGCATTTACTTCCTATTTCTTTGTGTGCTTTTTTAACCTCTGTGAATTACTTTCTTTTGAATGTGTCCTTTCTTTAGAGCACTTAGTTTGATTTTTCATCCAACCTGAAAACCAATTTGTGACTGCTGACTTTATACTATTTACATGTATTGATGTAATAGATAAATTTGGGCTTAATTTTGTCATGGTATTTTCTACTTTCTAATTATGTTTCCTTTGCTTTCTTTGGTTCTTGTCTGTGGTACATGCTTAATGGTGAAAAAGTAGAAGCATTATCACTAAAATCAGGAGCAAGAGAAGTATCCCAACAGCACCACTACTATTTAATTTTATGTAACATTATTTCCTGGAGATAACTAGTCAATGTAGTGAGGGAAGAGCAAGAAATAAAAGCTAAATATATAAGACAGAGGAGGAAATTTTTTCAATATTTTCAGATAGCATTATAAAAAATCCTGGAAAATCCAAGAGAACCAACTGAAATAGATTAGAAACAATTAGAGAACTTAATAATGTGCCTAGTTACAAAATCAATGTACAGTAGATCCATTGTTTGTCTAAAGGCAAAGAAAAAAGGAGAATATATAATAAGAGAAAGGATGCTAGTAATGACAGCAATCAAAAAGAGAAAATAACTAGGAATCAATTAACAAGAACTACAGAAGACCTATATAAGAAAAACAATAAAATGCTACTGAGGAACATAAAAAAGACTTAAATTCATCAAAATACAGCTGTTATTCTTGGATGGAAGGTGCATTATTGTAAATATATCAATTATCCCTAAATTGATCTCAAAATTCCATGCCAATTTAAATTCAATTAAAAGTTTTTGAAACTTTATAAAATAATATTAAAATTAATTATAAAATAATATTGAAGTTAAAATTAAATGTAAACATTCCAGAAAATTCTTACAAACTAGCCCATTAAAACGCATTATAGAGCTTTAATGCTAAGTTAATTGGGTACTGTTTTACAAATAGAGCATAACACAGAATT
Organism: Orcinus orca; assembly: GCF_937001465.1. Taxonomy (NCBI): domain Eukaryota; kingdom Metazoa; phylum Chordata; class Mammalia; order Artiodactyla; family Delphinidae; genus Orcinus; species Orcinus orca. The sequence goes on along the minus strand of NC_064570.1, from coordinate 17,985,397 downwards.
CAGTAAAAGACCCAAGTACATGGCGAATAGTACATATAAAAAGGTTACATTTCTAATCAATAAATGGAATTGGTACAATTTGAAAATTTGTCTTTTGGAAAATAATTAAAAGCTAGACCCCAACATTTATGCTCTATTACATACAAATAGTTCAAAACTTTAAAAAAATTTAACAGCAAAAAAAAAAAAAACAAAAATGAAGCTGCATTTTTGCCATAAAGGAAATTTGTATTATAATTTCCTTTTCTAATCTTTGGGTAGGTTAAAAGTAAATTTTTAAAGTTTCCAGATAAATTTTTAAAGCTATCTTTCCTATTTCTAATCTGATTACAATAGGTTTAGACATTCTAGTCTCTGTGATATCAATTTTTTAAACTTTGTAGAGATTCCTTTATACTATGTCTTGATTCATAGTCAGTTTTTGTGAATGTTCAATGTACATTCAATGAAAGGACTGTATGTTCTTTAAAATTGGGTGCAAAATTTTATGTATGTATGCCTACAGTCATGTATATGAATTAACCTTGTCAACTGTGTTGTTCAGATTTTTTAATCCTCATTAATTTTTGTCATGCTTTGCTTCCAACTGACGTTATGTATAAATAATCTAGTATAATTGTACATTTGTCAATATTCCCTTTTATTAATTTATTTTTTATATGAAATGTTTACAGCAGCTTCATTTATAATAGCCCAAATCTGGAAACAACTCAAATGTTCATCAACAGACAAATATACTGTGGTACAGCCATCAATGATATACCAATCAGCAGTAAACAATAACAAACTATTGATATTAAAAAATAAAATCGAATGACTCTCAAAAACATGTTGAGCAAAAATATATATATATATAAACAAGAGAATAAATACTGTATAATCCCATTTATATAAAATTCAAGATTAGGAAAACAATCTATCGCGATAGAAATCAAAACAGTAGTTGCCTACAGGGTGAGGAGAAGAGTAGGAATTGACTGGAAGGGAGCACACGGGGGACTTTGGGGAGTAATGGACATGTTCTGTATCTTGATTGGGATGTTGGTTATAAGAGTCTCTACATTGGTCCAAACTCAGCATCTCCTTTTCAATCAATTTGTATTTTACATTGCCCAAGGCTATGTTGTTAGATATATACAGGTTTGTAATTCTACCTTCTTGGTGGAATGTTCATTTTTTTATCATTTTGAGTCATTCTCTTTAACTATTAACTGATTTGCCTTAAATTCTGTGGTTTTTTTTTCTGCTTTATTGCAATACCAGCTTTCTTTAGGTTGGCAGTTTCATGATTTATCTCTTTTTATATAGTTCTGTTTCAGATACATCTCATAAACAGCAAATAGCTGACCTTTAAAAAATTCATTCTAGTAAACTCCATATTTTAACAGAAGACTATGGTCTGTTTGAATGTATTATAAATACCAATGTATTTGAACTTACATGTATCATTTTATTTTGTGTTTTCTATTTATCACCCTTTTTTCCTTGTTTTTTATCTTCTTTCCTGCCTTCCATTGCATGTGTAATATTTTTAGTTCCTTATTTTTCTTGTTACTATAGAAGCTATGAACCATCTTTATCTTAATTGCTAACCATTAAATTTTATTGTGCATACTTATACATGTTTTAAACAAAATCAACAATTATTTAGTGTTTCCATTTTTCTTCTTGACTATTCCTTGGTTACCCAAAGAAAACCAAAGCATTCACCATCATCTTTTTAAGTTTTAGTTTTATTCTTTTTAAAAATAGTTATTTTTATATTAAATAGTTAAGTCAATGAACATATTTTCATCAGTTTCCATGCTCATTGTTTTCTATTGCCCATGCATAACTTCTGGGTTCACTTTTCTTTAACATACAAACTTTTGCTAATTTTTTGTTGGGTCATTGGCAGAATAAACGCTCTTAGTCTTTGCATGTCTGAAATGTTTGTATTTGATCCTCCCTCACCCACCAGAGGAGAGAGCCTAGTTGTGTTTCTCCACATTGAACTGAGTGCATTTGGCTGCCTATACGCCACAGGAGATTAATCCCCACTGGGAACAGGAGAGCAGTTGGCCTGTGCTTCCACCCTGCCCCCACTTTAGTTGGTGCCAATTCTGCTGGATGGCGATATCCATCTTGTTGATAAGTCCAGCTATGTGTCTTTGCTTTCCCCTCTTATGTATTATCTTTCACTGCAGTGCGTTTGGTGAAGAGGGGGTGTTTGAAATGGATTCACTCTTTCCCCCATTTCAAACTCTTGTTTTTCCTAAGAAGTTATTTATTCTGAAGTTTTTATTTGTTTGTTAGACTATAAATTCTGAATAGGCTGAGAAAATCAAACATTTCTCTTCTGACATTGACACCATTTTTTCCCCAGTAAACTCTCATTATGGTAATCAATAATTAGTCTATTAATATCATTATGTTAATTAATAAATAATGTATTGTGTAAATCAAGCTTGTTATCCTTTTTTTTATTATTAAACTCAAGTTCAGTCAAGGTTTATGGAAGTTTAGACAGTGAGCTATTTAATTCTAACTAGGATTAGAGAAGGTTTTACAGATTAAGGGACGTTCGATCTGTGTCCTAATAGATGAATAGGAGTTTGTCATACTAACGAATGATGTGAAGGCTCAAAGCAAAAACCAGGGGTCACAAACTGGCCCACAGAGACAATTTGTCTCGCAAAATGGTTTCAAAACGTGAGCCAATAATTTTTTTTGTTTTGTTTTGTTAACATACCAAAAGAATTTCTTTATTGCAGGGCATCTTAATGTCTTAATATGTCAATATGCTTGTCAATCTCCCAGGGAGAGGGAAGCGTAGAGTACGTAGCCCTTCCCAAAGTCTTTTGATCATCAAGTCCTTGTTTTGTGACACACCTTGTAGGACTAGTGTTCCATGGAATCTACTTTGGGAAACACTTATCTAGGCACAGGCCCTTGAAAACCTTCATGAACAAGAGACTTCAGTAAAAATTAGGATTTCTAGTATCTGATAGGGAAAAACAGTAAAAGTTTTGGCAAAAGGGGCCCAGCCCTCCAGCCCTCCCATAGGGCTGGAGCTGAGTAGTTCTGCCTCTTTTTAATAGGGGTCATCATCATCTTCCACCTGGTTGTCGTCTCTTCTTTGTATCACCTGTTTGTGATATAAGGCTTGTGTGAGGCCCCTGCCAAAAGTCTTGGCGACTTCAAAGGTGCACAATACATTTAGAAAAGATTTGAAAATGGGAGAGTGATATGATACGATCTTTGTTTTCATAAAGCAACTCTGGAAATGAAGGGCCCTGGGTGGGCAGGGAGCAGAGGGGATGATTTGAAAGCAGAGAAAACAATTAGGAGGTTACTGCAATAGTTGAGGAGAAAGACGACAAAGCGCAAACCTAATCAGTAACAGCAGGACTGCAGAGGAGGGCACAGAATCAGAGAATTTTTAGAAGCAGAATCAAAAAGACTTGGAAATGGATTGAATGCCAGTTGTGAGGGAAAATGTGTCAAAGACAATTCAAATGTTTCTAGCTTTGGGGACTCTGTGTTGCTATCAACTAAGACATGGAACTTGAAAGTAAAGGTTTTGGTGAAAAAATAATTGTGGGTTTTTTGGTGACCTCTTTGGATCAGAGACTGGATCTTAGTTATCTTTGTGTCCCCATCTTGTAACACATCCCCTGAAAGGGATTCAATAAATAAATGTTGAATTGAACTCAATTAAGCTTATTGATTCTTAGTTGTTTGTGGGAAGGTCATCCAGGTGGAAATGTCCAGAAGTCAATGTGTCATTTTAGAGCTCAAGAGAAAGGTTAAAGCTGAAAATAAATCTGAGTGTTGCCAGCATCTTTACTTTCTTGACTGATTTCCAAGTTGTATTTTATTAAGGCATACTTATTGATAGTCTATCTTGGTTAAAAATTTATGATTTTGTTTATGATGCCACATGTGCTTAATATGTTGTAATAATGAGATATTGATATTTTTCACCATCTCTTCTCCTGGGCCTTTAGCAGTATATATAGACCATGAGGAAATTTTTTTCACCAAAAGATATTTCTGATAGACTCTAAAATGACAACAAATCTAACTTCTTACAGAGTCATCAGACAATGTGAAAGGAATTTAAGTGGTTCAAGTACATATAAATCAACTCTAACTTGACTGAAGTTTCAAGTTGAAAATAACTTCAGGAAAAAAACAAACAATCAGAATGATGTAAGCATTCATGCTCGGGTTTTGGTACCACCACCAAAGGAATGATATAAGCAATGTTCTAAACAAACATTGATAGTTCACTCAAAGGTAGTATCTACATAATATACATTTTTAAAATCAAGTAGTCATTGTTTAAATTGTTGAGTTAGTTTTTAGCTTACATTTACTATGTTCATGTAAAAAAGAAATACGGTATCCACTGTTAAGTATGCCATGCACATCCTCTTCTGGGTTTATCCTTTGTTTTATCCTTGAAAGCACGTAAGTAGGTTTTAAAAAAATGGAAAAGGGTACACAGTTTTTTCACAGTTTCCTGTGGTCTTCATCTTCTTTCACAGTTTACTGTGGTACTTGGTGATTCAGCACTTAAAAGACCTCCTGGGATGCAGATCTCATAACTCTACCATGTTCCCTGCCTGGAGACACAATAGTGTTGTCACCTTGGTGACCACTCCAGAGGAGGTGAGCGCTACCCAGAGTAGAGCACAAAAACACTTAGGATGACATAGAAGAGAAGCTGGAATTCAAAAAGGAGTGTTCTCTTCTATTTCCTATCTTTTTCCCTCCTTTTACGTTTCATTGACAAAACTAAAGAACACCAAAAAAAAAAGTGGAATATGATTTCCCCATGCACCTGTCACCCAGCTACAAAACCCTTCAACTCAAGGCTCTGCTTCTTTCATCTATTCACCATCTGCTTCTTCCCTTCCCCACAACAATGGGAGTATTTCAAGGCAACTATTTGCTATGATATTATTTCATTCATAAATATTTCATTACACATCTAAAAATGATGAGCTCTTTTTTAAACATAATCAAAACGTCATTATTTTCTTGCCCCCCAAAGAAAGTAATATTCTCTAATGTCATCAAATATCCAGACTGTGTTTGAATTTCTCTTATCATGTGTTTGTTTTTACCACTGGGTTCATTTGGAAATGGATCCAAACAGGATGCACAGGTCTTGCATTTGTTTGATAGGTTCTTTATCTCTTTTAATTGATGAATTCCTCCTCCCTCATTTTTCTACTGGCAATTCATTTGTTAAAGAAACCAGATCATTTATTCCTAAGATTTGCTGACTGCCTTTCTATCACATCATTTGACATGTTCCTGTAGATTGTAGTTAGATGTAGAAGCATGATTTAATTCAGTTTCAAATTTTTGGTAGAGTGTCTGTAGACGTACATCATACTCAGTTGTCTTGACATCAGTGGCCATCAATAATCAAATCAATGCCTAGATCCACTGCTTCATGAGAGGTTTAGAATATGATGATATTTTATCATTCCTCTGTCATCTGTTAGCTGACAAACTTCTATGGACAGAAATCTTTCTTCATTGACTCTATAGTTATCCTGAAGACAGCTCATACAGGAAATACAAGTAAATGCTTCATTCTTTCCTCTTATTTACAAGTTTTCAGAATAATCTGGTTCCCTAGTAACCAACAAAGTTTAAAAGTGTTGAGTTTTTCAATATCATTTTGTACTCATGGATTTTAATGTTTATTTCAATAATTGCCCATTAATTTTTAAATTGTCCAATCTTTGACTAGGAGGAGACAAGTTTGTTTTTTTTTGTTTTGACACAACTCCACTAGTCTTTTGATTTCCTTACTCTTTGGTATAACAAGATAGATACCTAGTATATTTCCTGCTCTAAACCAAAAGCTAGACATTTCTCCAAGGTACCCTGTCTTTTTTTTTATCAGTATATTACATTTAGAGAACAGAGTTTGGGCACATTCTGATTTTTAGTGCTATAAAGTGTAAGAAATATCAGCTACAGGTGCTGTATTTTGGGTCCTTGAGCCTTCCTCACACCATAGGTCACTAACACCTGCCATTCCCTGTGTCTGGAACACTCTTCTCTCCCCTCTTCACCTACGTACTCCCCCAATCATCTTTCATATTTCAACTCAAACCTCACTATCCAGGCTTTTCCAACTTCTTGACATAATCAATTTCCCCTTCTATATGCTCTCAAAGAGCATTTGTCCTTCAATATACTGAGCATTCTTGATAGCACTATTTGATGTGTACCTAATTTCCAGGCTAGAGTGTAAGAGACATGAGGGCAGGAACCATATTAAATTTTGTTCATCATGTGTCTTCTCGAGTGCCAAGCCAATGTCTGATGTAAACTAACACTCTGTAGTGTGTTGATTAGGGTCCCCCCCCACAAATTCATGTTTGCATGGAGTCTCAGATTGACCTTATTTGGAAATAAGGTCTTCACAGTTGTACCTAGTTAAGATGAAGTCACAGGGGTGAGGGTCAGCGCTAAATCCAATGATTCATGTCCCCATACAAAGAGGAGAGGATGCACAGACACAGGAAACAAGGCCATGGAAGATGTGAAGACAGGGACAGAGATTGCAATGGTGCAGCTACAGGCCAAATAAGGCTGAGGATGGCTGGGAACCACCAGAAGCTGTAAGAGGCAAGGAAGGATTCTTCTCTAGAGACTTCAGAGAGAGAATGGCCCTGCTGACAGCTTGATTTCAGACTACTAGCCTCCAGTACTGTGAAAAAATAAATGTCTGTTGTTTCAAGCCACCCAATTTCTCATACTTTGTTACAGCATCCCTACGAAACGAATACAATTGATATTATAGTTTAAAACTGCATTAGGAAGTGTGATTGCCTTAAAAATAAGTATGTCATAGGGTGTAATTAATCTGATTAATACCATCACCACAAATCTGGTATCCCAGGTACAAAGGTAATGCCTCCTGTCCTCCTTTCCCATAAAGAGACCCGCTCATCCCATGAGCTTCACCTGCTCGTCATGTCTGAGAGCTCTTAAGGCTTGGTGATGACTGATGGATAAGATCATCACTAGAGTATATACTGTTGTATAGCAATTTCCGCTTGGGAAAGATGGGGTGAATGGGAGGGCTGTTTCTGAAGCTACTAGGGAAGCAGAAGAGTTACAAACAAAAGAGCCAAATGCAAAGAAAATATGAAACTTTAAAACAAAATTATGCAAAACCTTGGTCACGTGGAATTACTATCAGTCTTCCAGTTTGAGAATGAGTGTCATTTTAATGAGACCAAAATAGCTTTAATCACCAATCTCTTTCGATATATGTCAACACTCTCTACAGCTATACTCACCTAGTTTCTTAGTCAAGAAAATTATATTCCCTTCCTTGAATTCTTTCTCTCTTTCATTGCACCACAACTTCTTACTCACTAAGTCATTACACAAAAACATTCCTGCAGGCTTCCCTGGTGGCACAGTGGTTGTGAGTCCGCCTGCCGATGCAGGGGACACGGGTTCGTGCCCCGGTCCAGGAAGATCCCACATGCCGCGGAGCGGCTGGGCCCGTGAGCCATGGCCGCTGAGCCTGCGCGTCCGGAGCCTGTGCTCCGCAGCGGGAGAGGCCACAACACTGAGAGGCCCGTGTACCACAAAAAAAAAAAAAAAAAAAATTCCTGCTCCTCAGCCCTTATTCAAAATACCCTAAACAGTAAATCACTTTAATCAATGAAGAATTTAGTTTCTGAGTTCTATCAAGAAAATAAGACCAAAACAACCTCTCCTAAAGTGCTACAAAATATAGGCAAGATACCATTTAACCTAGAAACTATGTATGACAACTATAAAGTTTCATTATGATTTGAAATTAATACCTCACTTAGTAAGTGCAAAAGAGTGAATTATATACATACTTCTCTTTATTTTAAAGAGATTTCAGACTAAGCGTTTTCTAAGTGAATGGTCACCAAAGATCCCACACCTCTAGAATTCTCCCTACTTGATATCATACTTGGCTTGAATGAGAGATTAGGTGCATGTGTTAGAAACACTATTCAATTTGAAATCTTAAGACCTCAATTTGAGCCCTGGCTCTACTACTTCCAAGCTGTGCAAAATTGGACATGTCACTTAAACATGATTAAAGGAGAGGGGAAAGTTATATAAGAAAGTATTCAGTTGGCACTTAATAAGAACAGACATGGCATATCATTAGATCTAGAGTTTTTAACGATTAGGGGCAAAGGGCTGTGGCATGAAGGAGAACCAGGCTCCAATTCTGATCATGCCACTCACCAACTCTGGCTGAACCCATTTGCGGGGTTCTGATTAAAAAATTCCGAAGGCTTTAGGCTTTTTGTTTCTTTCAAATTCTGTCAGTGTTCCAGACACTTGTGATATTTGCATAAAAGAAACAAATAAAACAAATGATAGAAAACTGTCTTATCAAAAATATTTTTATTAATATCCATTGTGGAGTTATAATTTTACTAAGGATGACACATGAAATGAAAAATTTTTTTAAATCACCTCTTTTTAGTTTTTCCTTACACATAAAATAATATAAAAATATGCATTAGACTGGCAGGTCTGTCTTTTGGCAGTCAAAGTCACAACACCAGAAAAGTATAACTATAAAAATCACTCAAAAACTATTTTGCCATGTAGTGCGGCAGGTAACTAATGGCTGCTTTAATGTGAGAATTATTTTAGTACCCAGTTATGCGAATGCAGACATTTGTTCAAGAGAAGGTTAAGCCTCTAAGAGGTAATGGCTAATAGCCCCTGAGAATATTCTTTATTCTCAACAAAGAAGGTGTAAGCTTTTTTCTTGAGTACTCTAGAACTATGTACTGCTTTAGTTTAAAAAGTATTAATAAAATTCAGAAAGAAATATGTACTTAACTTTTTAATTCCAATACACAAAAGTATAAATTAAAATATGAATACCCCACATTATCTACTCTCCTTTGATTTTGTCCTTCATGTTTCCTTTACGTGTGTGTGTATGGGTACATGTTTATGTATAGGGAAACAGACATGGAGGGAAAGAAACCTTCTTCAAACTTTATTGCCAATGCTATCAAATCCTAAAATAGAGATTTTATAACCGCTAAAGATGGATCTTTATAGATGTGGGAATCTTCTGAATTAGGATTTTTTCACCCTCATCTCACATAGGGTCTAACCGAACCAACTGTCTTATGATGAAATCTTTAAGTTGTTCAAATTGGAATCATGGATATTTATAGCCCAGTGTTGTCGAATTGGATACTTCACAGTGCTAGAAGCTAAAACCAAAAGAGGGCATCAATAGACAAACCTTGAAATTTTTTCAGAGTTCAGTTTAAATATTTACCTCAAATAGCTAAGGTAAGCTTCCAAAGGTTGCCAGTTTTTAAGAGTCTTCTCATCTAATAAATGGCAAGAAGCCTGATGGGTGTGTTGACCTCCTCAGGGAGATGAAGGGATGCCTCCTCTCGGTAGAGAGGAATGCTCTCTGAGAAGAGATGCTCATGCATTTTGGTACATTGTTTTCAGTCCTAATTGAAACTAGAAAACGCAGGCAAGTGTGATAATGAAAATAACAAGATCAGGGGAGTGTAGAAATCAGCTAACTTTTTCCCTACACATAATCCATAAAAACAAACTAGCTTGAGTCTGGGGTGTGATTTCTGGGTTACATGTGGGAAGTGATGTCTTATAGCAGAAACCATGAAACCAACAAGGGAATATCCTTCCCCTCCCTGGCATCCAAGACATGAGGCAAGAATGCTGCTTGAGACTAAGCCCGACAAAACTGACCCAACAGCAAAAACGCAGGAGTGGGGTTGAGAGTGATGATCCTTTCAAATTAAACCTAGTCGTGAGTATTCCATGAGTCTATATCTGAGAATCTAGCATGATGCCTACTTTATAGAAGCATTCAATAAATGGTCATTGGTGCAGTTGCTGTTGTTAATGCTTTGCTTTTAACTCTAAATAAAGGGCATCATTGTGCCATTTCCACCATGGAGAGCAGTGCTTCTTTGTTAATGGCTGCAAAAATCATTGGCAGTTGAGCAAATCTTTTCCTTGCCGTCGGAGATGTTAAAAGTGACCTCTAAAGATAGGAGCATATAGATTTGTATCTCTGTGCACTAGACTGTAAACCCCTTAAGGAATTTTTATGTCTCTAGTCTCAGTGACTAACACAATGCAAAACATATAATATGACCTCAATAATGCTGCCATATAGGGTAGTGGTTAAAGAGCACAAACTCTGGAACCAGGCGGTTTGGGTAAGTATTCTGGTTCTCCCACTTATTAGCTGTGTAATCTTGGGCAAATTACTTAACCTCTCTGTGCTTTCAGTATCCTCACCTGTAAAGTGAGGATGATAATAGTTCCCAGGGATACCATGAGAATTTTAAATAAATTACATGTATAAATTTCTCAGAATAGTGCCTATCACCTTGGGATGCTATATATTTGCTGTTGTTATGGTTATGATGATGGTAATAATTATGATGCATCCCCCCCAGGACTAACCTTAGAAATATCTTACAGCATAAGATCATACTCTCTGCCACATCTCTTGGTGCCTACTGTTCCTCTAAGAAACTTAGATGGGGGCTTCCCTGGTGGCGCAGTGGTTGAGAGTCCGCCTGCCGATGCAAGGGACACGGATTCGTGCCCCGGTCCGGGAGGATCCCACATGCCGCGGAGCGGCTGGGCCCGTGAGCCATGGCCGCTGAACCTGCGTGTCCGTAGCCTGTGCTCCACAACGGGAGAGGCCAGAACAGTGAGAGGCCCGCGTACCACAAAAAAAAAAAAAAAAAAAAAGAAAGAAACTGAGACGGTTTCCCTTTTCATATCCAATAATAGATTGTGATGACACCTACTAAGTAGAATACCTTACCTGATTGCAGCTTAAAAAAAAAAAACTGATGCCAAAGAAGCTGCCAAGTGCCTCTGCTACAGTTTCAACACAAAATCAAGTCTTTTCTTGCTGTTTTGTAAGCATCATTTGAAAATGGTCAGAACGGTGGCACGTGTGCTATATTTAAGAAAATAACATTTTCTAAATCATTGGGTAAATTATATTTACTAGTGGCACTAATAGGGTTTTTTGGTATCAAATTAGAGTATTCAGGAGTAAATAAGGCACAATAAACCTATCCTCTCTAAACATCAATAAATAATGCTTTTAATTCGCTTGATGACTGGATTTGGCAGGAGAATAATTGTGTCATGAAACTGACACTCCAAAAAAAAAATCATTATGCCAATAAAAACAAGTAAGAATAAGCCAATAACTGAGCTGCAGAAAGAAAAAAATATGCCAGGAAGTAGTTTCTGCCGCGAGATGAGAAGCCAAGCTCCTGCCAACGGCCTCAGTGTGAACAGGAGCAATCCTCTCTTGCAAATTGCCATCATTGCAGCTGAATGATATTATCTCCACCTGTGCAACAATTCTTTCCACCAATGGTTTCCGTAAGCAGTGTGAAAACTGCATCTAACATCTCCTTAGTAAACAGTGCTAGCGGATGAGATCACACATCAAACGGAGTGTGTGCTACATTCATTTACCATGAGACCAGGATCATCGACTCATGTTTGGATTCTAACCTGGCCTGATGTTGTCATTCTAAAATGCTGAAGGAACAGCAGCTCTCTCCTCTGAAAGGTGACAACTGTTGCTAATTTCAGTTAACAAATTTCAGATAAAGCATCGCTTTTTTTTCCTTTTTTGTTTCCTGGTATCTATAATGAGAGCATCGCAGGTCATGGAAGAAGAGTAGGAAGAGGCCCCGCCCTGGCAGAGCAGAAGGAGGCTGGTTGGTGGAGACGGGGAGACCTGTTCAGATAGTGAGCTTTGCCTTCCACACACTGACTTACAGGAGAAAATTCACCTCCCTCTCCCAGCCTCAATTTCCTCAACAGCAAAAAGTGAATAATAAAATCTCTCAGGGTTGTTCGCACAATTTAACAAAATATATAAGCATCTAGCACACAGTATACACACAATGAATAATAGGTACTATTATTAAAATTATCTTGCAAAATGACTCTTGGCCTGTGACATGTAACAGAGACCTCCTTTGTATAAAAGGATTGAAGTCAAGCTGGAGTAGCTCTTGGAAGATGAAATCGTCTGGAGTCTAGAGATGAGCAGGACACCATGGCCTTTACAGGGAGGAGGGATACCTCAACTGCAGTCTCTCTCTCACCCGTTACTCAAAATATTGCAAGAGGAAATGATTACAACAACGTTGTGGCTGTGGAGTCTTCCGGGGAGGCTTACCAACGGGCTCTTCTTACTGCAAACTTCCTGACAGCTCTCCAGCCACCACCATAGTGCTTGCAAACTCTGTGTATGATTCCTTTAAACACAGAGAATGTTATGAGCCTAGAGCAATCGTGTGCCTCCAATGTGAGCACCTAGGCTTATTCATAGACTTGGATGCAAGGGGAAGGACATTTCTCATTTCCTTTCCAGATTGTTATTGTTACAGTAGCTGTGCCCACCCTCTGACACTGAGGCATAGAATTAATAATTCACAAACAATTTGAGAGAAAAAACCCTTTATCTCACATGCCTCTCAAGTTCAAAAACTAAAAGAGAAATGTAGGGGTATGCAGTTAGAAGCAAAGAACTCTAATTGAAACATGAGCCACACTCACAACACATTCTTCAGATGAAGAAGCGCAATATGGGCTCAGTTCTCTGCCCCTCCCTTCCGCCCCAATACTACCCAGGAGGACAGAGTTTAGCACTGCCTCGGGCAGAGAGGAAAACGCAAGAGAAAGGACTGTTTTTCTCTCTTTTACTATCTCTCTTGGTTAATCTCCAAGGGAAAGTTAGCTTCCAGTGGCAGACAGTGAATGAGGCTGTAGAGCGGTTTTATTTCACCTGTTTAAATTAGGCTGAATAAAACTCCTACCAGAAAACCTCCTGGCAATGGATCTACAGCTAAGAGATTGGCAGATCTATCTCCATTCACAGCCAAGCACCCACCCTCCTTCCCCATCCCTCCCCTCTCCTAATGAATGCCCAGGAAATACCAGGGGAAAGGGCAGGGAGATGCCACACAGCTGACTCAAATTTATTTGTTTCAATCAACTCTATGCAAAAACAAACTCATCAAGAAACATGCACTAAACACATCTATAACATGCTAGGTCTCACCGCTTTATTCACGCTTTCCCTGACAACACAGATCCTCATCACCAGGAGATACAGTTGGTATCAAATAATTTAGCATGTTGCAATCTTGGCTATGTGCTTCAGTGGAGTAGTTGAGAGCATAGGGTCTGAGCACAGGCAACAAAAGGAAAAATAGATGAACTGGACTTCACCAAAATTAAAAATGTTTGTGCATCAAAGGACATTACCAACACAGTGAAAGGTACCCTTCAGAATGAGGAAAAATATTTGCAAACTACATATCTGATAAAGGATTAATATCCAGGATCTATAAAGAACTCTTACAACTCAATAACAACAAAACAACCCTCTTTAAAAATGGGCAAAAGACTTGAATAGACACTTCTCCAAAGAAGATTTACAAATGGCCAATAAGCACATGAAAATATCCTCAACATCACTAATCATTAGAGAAATGCAAATCAAAGCCATAATAAGATACCAAGAGGATGGCTATTAGGAAAAAAACGTTGGCAAGAATTTGGATAAATTGGATCCCTTGTGCGCTGCTGGCAGAAATGTAAAATAGAGTAGCCACTATGGAAAACAGTATGGAGGTTCAAAAAATTACACATAGAATTACCATAGATTCCACTTGCCCAAAGAATTGAAAGCAGGAACTCAAAACAAATATTTGAACCCTCATGTTCACAGCAGCATTATTCACAATAACCAAAAGATGGAAGCAACACAAGGATTCATTAATGGTTGAATGGATTTAAAAAATGTGGCATATACATACAATGGAATATTATTCAATCTTAAAAAGTAAGGATATTCTGACACTTGCTACCACATGGATGAAACTTGAAGATATTTTGCTAAATGAAATAATCTAGACACAAAAGAATGTGTATGATTCCACCCAAATGAGGTACCTAGAATAGCCACACTCATGGAGACAGGAAAAAAGAACAGTGATGACCAGAGTCTGGGAGAGGGAGGAATGGAGAGTTATGATGTAATGGGCATGAAGTTTCAGTTTAGGAACATGAATAAGTTTTGGAGATGAATGGTGGTGATGGCTGTACAAAATGTGGACACACTAAATGCCATTGAACTGTACACTTTTAAATGGTTAAAAAGTAAATTTTACAACATGCATATTTTACAATAAAAATAGAAAAATTAAGAAAAAAACAGCATAAGGACTGGAGTCAAAGTGCCATGATTGACACCCTAGCTACCACACACTAGCTGTGGGGCAAATAATTTAGCCTCTCTGGGGGCTTCCAGGAAGATGGTGGAAGAGTAAGACGCAGAGATCACCTTCCTCCCCACAGATACACCACGAATACACCTACACGTGGAACAACTCCTACAGAACACCTACTGAACGCCGGCAGAAGACCTCAGACCTCCCAAAAGGCAAGAAACTCCCCACGTACCTGGTGCGCGAGGAAAGGAGATTGAGGGCGCTGCTTAAAGGAGCTCCAGAGACAGGCGCGAGCCGCGGCTAAAAGCACGGACCCCGGAAACGGGCAAGAGACGCTAAAGCTGCTGCTGCCGCCACCAAGAAGCCTGTGTGCGAGCACAGGTCACTATCGACACCCCGCTTCCGGGGAGCCTGTGCAGCCCGCCACTGCCAGGGTCCCGGAATCCAGGGACAACTCAACAAGGAGAACGCACGGCGCGCCTCACGCTGGTGCAACGTCTCGCCGGCGCAACGTCACGCCCAAGCAACGTCACGCCCAAGCAACGTCACGCCGGCCTCTGCCGCCGCAGGCCCGCCCCGCACTCCGTGCCCCTCCCTCCCACCGGCCTGAGTGAGCCACAGCCCCCGAATCAGCAGCTCCTTTAACCCCGTCCTGTCTGAGCGAAGAACACACGCCCTCCGGCGACCTACAAGCAGAGGCGGGGCCAAATCCAAAGCTGAGCCCCTGGGAGCTGTGAGAACAAATAAGAGAAAGGGAAATCCCTCCCAGCAGCCTCAGAAGCAGCGGATTAAAGCTCCACAATCAACTTGATGTACCCTGCACCTGTGGAATACCTGAATAGACAACCAATCATCCCAAATCGAGGAGGTGGACTTTGAGAGCAAGATTTATGATTTTTTCCCTTTTCCTTTTTTTGTGAGTGTGTATGTGTATGCTTCTATGTGAGATTTTGTCTCTATAGCTCTGCTTCCACCATTTGTCCTAGGGCTCTATCCGTCCGTTTTTTTTTCTTTTTGTTTTTTCTTTCTCTTAATAATTATTTTTTTATTATAATAACTTTATTATATTTTATCTTACTATATTTTATTTTACTATATCTTCTTTCTTTTTTTCCTTCCTTTCCTCCTTCCTCCCTCCCTCCCTTCTTCCTTCCTTCCTTCCTTCCTTCTTCTACTAATTCTTTCTTTCTACCTTTTCTCCCTTTTATTCTGAGCCGAGTGGATGAAAGGCTCTTGGTGCTGCAGCCAGGACTCACCAACTTCAGGACACTAGTCCACAAGAGACCTCCCAGCTCCACATAATATCAAACAGCGAAAATCTCCCAGAGATCTCCATCTCAACACCAGCACCCAGCTTCACTCAACGACCAGCAAGCTACAGTGCTGAACATCCTATGCCAAAAAACTAGCAAGACAGCAAAACAACCCCACCCATTAGCAGAGAGGCTACCTAAAATAATAATGTCCACAGACACCCCAAAACACACCACCAGACATGGACCTGTCCACCAGAAAGACAAGAAACAGCCTCATCCACCAGAACACAGGAACTAGTCCCCTCCACCAGGAAGCCTACACAACCCACTGAAACATCCTTAGCCACTGGGGACAGACACCAAAAACAACGGGAACTACGAACCTGCAGGCTGTGAAAAGGAGACCCCAAACACAGTAAGATAAGCAAAATGAGAAGACAGAAAACCACACAGCACATGAAGGAGCAAGATAAAAACCCACCAGACCTAACAAATGAAGAGGAAATAGACAATCTACCTGAAAAAGAATTCAGAATAATGATAGTAAAGATGATCCAAAATCTTGGAAATAGAATAGGCAAAATGCAAGAAACATTTAACAAGGACCTAGAAGAACTAAAGATGAAACAAACAATGATGAACAACACAATAAATGACATGAAAAATACTCTAGATGGGATCAATAGCAGAATAACTGAGGCAGAAGGACGGATGAGTGACCTGGAAGATAAATAGTGGAAATAACTACTGCAGAGCAGAATAAAGAAAAAAGAATGAAAAGAACTGAGGACAATCTCAGAGACCTCTGGGACAACATTAAATGCACTAACATTCGAATTATAGGGGTCCCAGAAGAAGAAGAGAAAAAGAAAGGGACTATGAAAATATTTGAAGAGATTATAGTTGAAAACTTCCCTAATATGGGAAAGGAAATAATTAATCAAGTCCAGGAAGCACAGAGAGTCCCATACAGGATAAATCCAGGAGAAAAACACCAAGACACATATTAATCAAACTGTCAAAAATTAAATACAAATAAAACGTATTAAAAGCAGCAAGGGAAAAACAACAAATTACACACAAGGGAATCCCCATAAGGTTAACCGCTGCTCTTTCAGCAGAAACTCTGCAAGCCAGAAGAGACTGGCAGGACATATTGAAAGTGATGAAGGAGAAAAACCTGCAACCAAGATTACTCTACCCAGCAAGGATCTCATTCAGATTTGATGGAGAAATTAAAACCTTTACAGTCAAGCAAAAGCTGAGAGAGTTCAGCACCACCAAACCAGCTCTACAACAACTGCTAAAGGAACTTCTCTAGGCAAGAAACACAAGAGAAGGAAAAGACCTACAATAACGAACCCAAAGCAATTAAGAAAATGGGAATACAAACATACATATTGATAATTACCTTAAATGTAAATGGATTAAATGCTCGCACCACAAGACACAGACTGGCTGAATGGATACAAAAACAAGACCCATATATTTGCTGTCTACAAGAGACCCACTTCAGACCTACACTGAAAGTAAGGGGAGGTAAAAACATATTTCATGCAAATGGAAACCAAAAGAAAGCTGGAGTAGCAATACTCATATCAGACAAAATAGACTTTAAAATAAAGACTATTAGAAGAGACAAAGAAGGACACTACATAACGATCAAGGGATCGATCCAAGAAGAAGACATAACAATTGTAAATATTTATTCACCCAACATAGGAGCACCTCAGTACATAAGGCAAATACTAACAGCCATAAAAGGGGAAATCGACAGTAACACATTCATAGTAGGGGACTTTAACACCCCACTTTCACCCATGAACAGATCATCCAAAATGAAAATAAATAAGGAAACACAAGCTGTAAATGATACATTAAACAAGATGGACTTAATTGATATTCATAGGACATTCCACCCAAAAACAACAGAATACACATTTTTCTCAAGTGCTCATGGAACATTCTCCAGGATAGATCATATCCTGGGTCACAAATCAAGCCTTGGTAAATTTAAGAAAATTGAAATTGTATCAAGTATCTTTTCCGACCACAATGCTATGAGACTAGATATCAATTACAGGAAAAGATCTGTATAAAATACAAACACATGGAGGCTAAACAATACACTACTTAATAACGAAGTGATCACTGAAGAAATCAAAGACGAAATCAAAAAACACCTAGAAACAAATGACAATGGAGACACGAGGACCCAAAATCTATGGGATGCAGCAAAAGCAGTTCTAAGAGGGAAGTTTATAGCAATACAATCCTACATTAAGAAACAGGAAACATCTCCAATAAACAACCTAACCTTGCACCTAAAGCAATTGGAGAGAGAAGAACAAAAATATCCCAAAGTTAGCAGAAGGAAAGAAATCATAAAAATCAGATCAGAAATTATGAAAAAGAAATGAAGGAAACGACAGCAAAGATCAATAAAACTAAAAGCTGGTTCTTTGAGAAGATAAACAAAATTGATAAACCATTAGCCAGACTCATCAAGAAAAAAAGGGAGAAGATTCAAATCAATAGAATTAGAAATGAAAAAGGAGAAGTCACAACTGACACTGCAGAAATACAAAAGATCATGAGAGATTACTACAAGCAACTCTATACCAATAAAATGGACAACCTGGGAGAAATGGACAAATCTTAAAAATGCACAACCTGCCAAGACTGAACCAGGAAGAAACAGAAAATATGAACAGACCAATCACAAGCACTGAAATTGAAACTGTGATTAAAAATCTTCCAACAAACAAAAGCCCAGGACCAGATGGCTTCACAGGCGAATTCTATCAAACATTTAGAGAAGAGCTAACACCTATCCTTCTCAAACTCTTCCAAAATATAGCAGAGGGAGGAACACTCCCAAACACATTCTACGAGGCCACCATCACCCTGATACCAAAACCAGAGAAGGATGTCACAAAGAAGGAAAACTACAGGCCAATATCACTGATGAACATAGATGCAAAATTCCTCAACAAAATACTAGCAAACAGAATCCAACAGCACATTAAAAGGCTCATACACCATGATCAAGTGGGGTTTATTCCAGGAATGCAAGGATTCTTCAATATATGCAAATCATTCAACGTGATACACCATATTAACAAAGTGAAGGAGAAAAACCATATGATCATCTCAATAGATGCAGAGAAAGCTTTTGACAATATTTAACACCCATTTATGATAAAAATCCTGCAGAAAGTAGGCATAGAGGGAACTTTCCTCAACATAATAAAGGCCATATATGACAAACCCACAGCCAACATCGTCCTCAATGGTGAAAAACTGAAAGCATTACCACTAAGATCAGGAACAAGACAAGGTTGCTCTTATTCAACATAGTTTTGGAAGTTTTAGCCACAGCAATCAGAGAAGAAAAGGAAATAAAAGGAATCCAAATCGGAAAAGAAGAAGTAAAACTGTCACTGTTTGCAGATGACATGATACTATACATAGAGAATCCTAATGATGCTACCAGAAAACTACTAGAGGTAATCAATGAACTTGGTAAAGTATCAGGATACAAAATTAATGCACAGAAATTTCTAGCATTCCTATACACTAATGATGAAAAATCTGAAAGTGATATTAAGAAAACACTCCCATTTACCATTGCAACAAAAAAAATAAAATATATAGGAATAAACCTACCTAAGGAGACAAAAGACCTGTATGCAGAAAATTATAAGACACTGATAAAAGAAATTAAAGTTGATACAAATAGATGGAGAGATATACCATGTTCTTGGATTGGAAGAATCAACATTGTGAAAATGACTCTACTACCCAAAGCAATCTACAGGTTCAATGCAATCCCTATCAAACTACCACTGGCATTTTTCACAGAACTAGAAGAAAAATTTCACAATTTGTATGGAAACATAAAAGACCCCGAATAGCCAAAGCAATTCTGAGAACGAAAAACGGAGCTGGAGGAATCAGGCTCCCTGACATGAGACTATAATACAAAGCTACAGTAATCAAGACAGTATGGTACTGGCACAAAAACAGCACTATAGATGAATGGAACAGGATAGAAAGCCCAGAGATAAACCCACACACATATGGTCACCTTATCTTTGATAAAGGAGGCAGGAATGTACAGTGGAGAAAGGACAGCCTCTTCAATAAGTGGTGCTGGGAAAACTGGACAGGTGCATGTAAAAGTATGAGATTGGATCACTCCCTAACACCATACACAAAAATAAGCTCAAAATGGATTAAAGACCTAAATGTAAGGCCAGACACTATCAAACTCTTAGAGGAAAATGTAGGCAGAACACTCTATGACATAAATCACAGCAAGATCCTTTTTGACCCACCTCCTAGAGAAATGGAAATAAAAACAAAAATAAACAAATGGAACCTAATGAAACTTCAAAGCTTTTGCACAGCAAAGGAAACCATAAACCAGACCAAAAGACAACCTTCAGAATGAGAGAAAATATTTGCAAATGAAGCAACTGACAAAGGATTAATCTCCAAAATTTATAAGCAGCTCATGCAGCTTAATAACAAAAAAACAAACAACCCAATCCAAAAATGGGCAGAAGACCTAAATAGACATTTCTCCAAAGAAGATATACAGACTGCCAACAAACACATGAAAGAATGCTCAACATCACTAATCATTAGAGAAATGCAAATCAAAACTACAATGAGATATCATCTCACACCAGTCAGAATGGCCATCATCAAAAAATCTAGAAACAATAAATGCTGGAGAGGGTGTGGTGAAAAGGGAACCCTCTTGCACTGTTGGTGGGAATGTAAATTGATACAGCCACTGTGGATAACATTATGGAGGTTCCTTAAAAAACTACAAATAGAACTACCATATGACCCAGCAATCCCACTACTGGGCATATACCCTGAGAAAACCATAATTCAAAAAGAGTCATGTACCAAAATGTTCATTGCAGCTCTGTTTACAATAGCCCGGGATGGAAACAACCTAAATGTCCATCATCGGATGAATGGATAAAGAAGATATAGCACATATATACAATGGAATATTATTCAGCCATAAAAAGAAACGCAATTGAGCTATTTGTAATGAGGTGGATAGACCTAGAGTCTGTCATACAGAGTGAAGTAAGTCAGAAAGAGAGAGACAAATACCGTATGCTAACACATATATATGGAATTGAAGGAAAAAAACATGTCATGAAGAACCTAGGGGTAAGACAGGAATAAAGACACAGACTTACTAGAGAATGGACTTGAGGACATCGGGAGGGGGAAGGGTAAGCTGTGACAAAGTGAGAGAGTGGCACGGACATATATACACTACCAAACGTAAAATAGATAGCTAGTGGAAAGCAGCAACATAGCACAGGGAGATCAGCTCGGTGGTTTGTGACCACCTAGAGGGGTGGGATAGGGAGGGTGGGAGGGAGACGCAAGAGGGCAGAGATATGGGTACATATGTATATATATAACTGATTCATTTTGTTGTAAAGCAGAAACTAACATACCATTGCAAAGCAATTATATTCCAATAAAGATGTTAAAAAAATTAGCCTGTGACTCAATTTTCTCTTCTGTAAAATGGGATAATCAGAGTGCCTAAGTCATAAGGTTATTGTGAAGTCTGTGGCAGATGAGAAAAAAAGAAAATCCTGGCACATAATGAGTGCACAAAACATGTTAGCTATTGTTATTGTTTCTTTGGTATACGTGCTAAAAACTCCTTGATGCCATGGACAAATATTTCTTCCTTTTCTGCATCCCCCATAGAGCATGTTATATATACTATTAAATACTTATTGACTGATTTATGTATTTATAGACAAAGATGAACCTATTGCCTCTCTATCAGTGGTTGTTTTTCCAACAGAATATAAATTAATATTGATCCATTCATTTTCTTGAATAAGCCTCTTTGAATCAAAGATATTTATTTACAGACAGCTGGCTAAAGCTGGGGTATTATCTTGAAAAGGACATAATGCACATGTTCCAAGGCCAAGGGAATCATGAGGTCTTCCCCCTCGCTATTATGTTATTCTAACCAACCTATAGAACCAGCCACAGAGTACAAAACCACGTAATTGTTTGGGACACCACCATCTAAAGAAAGATTCAAAGTACGTTAAATAGATGGTAAAAACCCTGAGCCCCAGAAGCTGGTACCTTCTTAAATCTTTCCACATCACTGACAAGAGATTGAGGTGTGAAGGACATTCAGACCACTATTAATAAACTCTGGCCCAGGTGAGGTTTAAGACCCCTATTAAATGTTTTTTCTCATTATAACAGTTTAATTAATTAGACTGATTTCTCTTTTTTTTGTAATAACATTGATATACAGTATTATGTATGTCATAGGAATACAGAACCATTTTCAGGGATAACTGAAGACCCCTATTAAATTTAAAGGTAAGTGTATCTGAGGATGCTGTTGGTCTCAAGTTGATGGCAGGAACAGGGCATTTGCTAATTCTCTCCATTTCAAACAAAACGATTTTAAAATAAAAGCTTCTTCTCCCCCACCCCAAAATGCTATAATAAAATATTAACATCCATTCTCATAAATAACTGGTGATTTCTGAAACGTACACCATTTTCACAAGCATTTCCTAAGGTGGGTTTTTCAAAAGCATGGCTGATGCTGGTTTCTAAAATGATCTTCTGTCGGACTGACAGATTCATTTAACGGTTTATTTCTCCAGCAGCTTGAGTGACTATTTCCCCTAGATATCTTTTGTAGAGCCCATACCCTAAAGCTTCATAATTCCATTAAATCAGTGCACAGCTGGGCCATTCTTTCTTTGCTCACATTATAGTGATCCTTGGGGAATTTATGTAAATCTGCGGAAATTCATTTTCAAGTCTGTACTCTGAAAAGGAGGATGCATCCTCATAAGCAAGCTAAAAGCAACATGTTGGAGAGCTAAACTAAACGTTCCATCAGGAAAACAAAACCATTTGCTTTCATGTATAGGCTTTACCTAAATGCCACCAAAATTATAAGACAAAAGATTTTTATGGAGCTTCCCTGGTGGCACAGGGGTTGAGAGTCCGCCTGCCGATGCAGGGGACACAGGTTCGTGCCCCGGTCTGGGAAGATCCCACATGCCACGGAGAAGCTGGGCCCATGAGTCATGGCCGCTGAGCCTGCGCGTCCGGAGCCTGTGCTCCGCAATGGGAGAGGCCGCAACAACAGTGAGAGGCCCGCGTACCGCAAAAAAAAAAAAAAAAAAAAAAGATTTTTATGTAGTCCAAATAGATACCAAGGAAAGTGTAGCTGAGCAACTACTGCAGGGCACAGCCTCCTTTCTGGTACCACCACTTAATTTCACTTTGGGCGATGCTATGGGAATGGGTTCAGCCTTCGAATTCATGGGCCCTCAGGAAAGACTTCTCATACAAGGGTAAAAAGACATGAACTCCCCTAGTCCTTCAAAGGGCACCAAAGTCAACCGCAAGAAACCCTGATAAGACCAGAGAGTCTGAAAATTAAAGGACAGATATTGTGAGCTGGAAAGAGGACAGGCCTTATTTACAGTTAGACTTACCTGCATTCCAATCCTTTATTAGCTGAGTAAATCACCTAGACTTCAGGGCCTCAGTTTCTTCCTCTGTACATTAGGGATAATAATTCTTTACAGTTATAAATTTTTAATGAATTAAACTATGTAAAGCACTTAACCCAATACCTAGAACATGACTGATGCCCAAATGCCCTCACCTGGACCAAAAGATAAGGTCTGAAAAGATCTAGGCTACAGAAATGAGGAATCCCTCCACTTAAATGTTTTGGGTCCTCAAATAGCTATGGTGCCTTCCCATCTTAGTAGATCTGCCCACCTTTCCTACTGCTGGGAAAGTAAGACTAAGGGACCATGGGAACATTGACTCAATATTACCACATCCCTCTCTTCTTAAGCCATTCCAACATTTACTCTTTTGAGCATAGACCTTCTCATATCTGAAAACTCCAGACTCTGTTATCTCCATCACTGGCCAATTTCTCACATCCCTAACTAACAATATCCCTCATTGCTTTCTTACATATCAACCACAGTCTCTCAGCCTCATGTGTCTTTTTGTCTTTTGTCTCAACTGCTGCTGCATTAACCATTAACAAGCTCTGCATGAGTTTGGAATGATTTGATTCAGGCAGAACCTGGCAATGCCTTACTTGAAGGCCATGCCACGTGCCTCTCATCAACTTAGGACTTTCTTGTTGACACTGAGGTGTGAGTGGTCTTGCTTAGTATCCACAGATGCATTCTGGAGTTTCAGGGAAGTCCCATCCCAGCAGAGCAAACCTTTAACCAACAGCTGACAAGAAAAATAGATAAATACTTCCCCTTTCTCCTCAACTATCTATAGTCTTGAGATGTCCTTTCACAGGACATCTGCTTCCAATGACAGGAAGCAGGCTTAATTAGTGCTACCAGTTCAGCAACACACCTTCCAATTAGCTTTCCCTCCTTCCCTACCTTGGTTCCTTTATACTCATTCTTGCCTCCCTTCAGAAAAACAGTAGCATAAATTCTTGTATCAGGCTCTGCTTTCTGGGATACTCAGGCTAAAACACCTGCCCCTGCTGAGGGGACATGACCTGTACCTGTACCAGGTAACTCTCCCCATTTTGCAGGGGAAGATTGAACAGGGATGAACATCTAACACAAAGGCTGCCAATCTACTGCCTAAACCAGTAAGCAAGACTCTAGACCTTGTCTGAAAAGATGAGCTACACAAACTGAATTCCTCTCTAGGGAACGGGAAATACAAAATAATAGGTGAAGCTAATTAGCAGACTGTGTCATAAAGAGAGAAGGTAGCAGGGCAGCCATGAGGGTCTAATCGATCCATTCAGCAGGGGAGGGAGGAGGAATTGTATTCATTTATTTGTCATTGTAACCCAGTACCTGGTACAGGGCCTACCACATAGTAGGAGCTTAATATACTTTTTGCTAAATGACAAATAAAACTTTACTCCCACTTTTCTCCTTGAGTTTAACTCCTCTGCACCCAATCCTTCCCTGCAGTCGGGACAAGAATCATCTAGCATTTTCTCAACCGCATCAACACTAGTATCTTCCACTCCCTGTAGCGCACAATAAACCACACCTTAAACCTTGCCATATCTCTTAACTGCTTCCCCTTCAGAAGCCTCTTGAAATGCCTCTCCCTGACCATCACATGTTCTATTCTGTCATCTCACTTCTGGCATGCTCTTTTCCCTCATTGTTCTTCCTTCATCACGGTCCTTCATTCCTTTTCTGGCCTTCCTTATTTCATGCCTCTCTACCCAGTCAGCAGCCCGTGGTTAATTATTATAATAAATACTTCTATTCCTGCATTTAACTAATCTTTTTATAGTACACATAAAGGCATAAATGTGCCAGCTCCAACATTAACAGACCACACTGTCTGTTTTCCCCATTCTGTTCCTGATCTAACAAGCACAGCTAGAAAATACCACATCTAACTTCAGCTGGACCTTCCATACAAATGAAATTATAACTTTTTTTCTTGCATCCCATGATCTTGCTCATACCACTTTAATAATTTCTCCTTCTGTAGCCCATACCTGGTAAGTGGCAAGACCTCAAGTCTTTTTCATGATTCTCTATGCGTTCATAAATGGAGAGTTGTTTCAAGTTCCTTCCCAATGGACTCAGGGACACCCTGCAAATCAGAGGATGTAGCTAGATGCTAGGCATCCACCTAACTCCATCCAGTAGTATATTCAAGCCTCAGCTAAGACCCAGCCAAGACTCCTGGTTGAGTAATTCAGTGACCTTCCCCACTCACTGTGTTACAAACTTTTTATACATGTTTAACCTTAAAAATAACTCCACAAGGCTCTCATTATCTCAGTTTCCATATGAGGAAACTAAGATCCAAAGAAGGTTGAGTAAATTTCCATAGGTCACAAAGTTAAAAAGTGGCAGAGTTAGTATGAAACCCAAGCTTTCTTATCCCAAACGATGCTCTACTACTTCATAGTAGTCTTTCAAGACTACTATAAAGATACTTAGCAACTTGTTTTTATTCTCAATGACGTCAAAATAATACTAAGCCTTCAGGATTATATCCTTGGATAACCGACAGTATCACTGTTATTGTTACTAACATGTTGCTTCCTTCTTTCTCCATCAACCCCTTCTTAGATGCTACCAATACTTATGAAATCTCTCAGAGAATAGCTTTCCTTTCCAGCTCCTAGTCATTATTTTAATTCAGCCCTTTGCCATTATCTTTGATCAATTGGGAAAAAAAGGGGGCTTCTAATCTGTATTCTCTCATCTCGGTATCTTCTTAACTCAATTCATATTATTCATAATTGCTATCTTTCTCCAACAGTTTTCATCACATCATTTTCTCTTCTACCAGAAAAGTTAATAACTTTTCCTTTTTTGATAAATGTAACATTAAGTGACTCCCCTCCTTCATCAATCCATCAACATTAAACTCAGTTTCATCTTTTATGCTATTTTTCACTAGAATTTCACCCTCAAGCCTTATCCTTAAAACACAATGTATGGACTTCCAACTCGAAGAACACTGCTTTGTGTTATTTGTTCAACAAGTCTATACTCCTACAACTATCGAAATGACCAAAGAAAAAAGTTTTAAGGGTAAAATATGTATCAGTGTTCGAAAATATTGAGTTTTCCCTTAAAAGTTGGAAAATTTGACAATTTTTATAAACTATGGTCCATGCCAGACCAGATAAAGGGAAACAATGACCACAATTCAAATCAACCGACAGAAGGGTGGAAAAAGTAGTATGTCCAGATAATTTGGATAAGACACAAACGCTAAAATATATCTGGTTATTGGATAGACTATAGCCCACAATCTTGAAAATATTCTTCTGGATCCAGAAGAAAGTAAGGAAAAACCTCAGGGATATACTACCAGAGAGAGAGAGAGCACCATGAGTTGAAGCTGGAGAGGAGAGGAGCAAGAAAAAATAAAATCTGGGGTTACTATGAGGGAAATGCTGGTACTGAGATACTAAGCCTGACTCAGGGTTGGGTGAACAGAATCTAAAAGTCCAACATTAGAATGAGACCCTTGATGCTGAACAAAATGGATGGACCTAGGTCAGCAGCAACCAGGGAATCCAGGCAAACCAAACTCAATCATCCTTAGAGGGAAGTATTTCGATTATAACCCCAAGGATTTCCATAGATTATGAAGTCATCATAAAAACTGAGTAAACCCACAAGGAGAATGTTTACCACAGCAATGAATAAGCAGAAAAAATATACAACATATTTAAAACCACCCCCATAACTTCAAATTGTAGAATTACCATCTATAAATGGGACGAAGTGAGAATGTAGCATTGACATATATACCCTTCCAAATGTAAAATGGATGGCTAGTGGGAAGCTGCTGCATAGCACGGGGAGATCAGCTCAGGGCTTTGTGACCACCTAGAGGGGTGGGATAGGGAGGGTGGGAGGGAGATGCAAGAGGGAGGGCATATGGGGATATATGTATACATATAGCTGATTCACTTTGTTGTACAGCAGAAACTAACACAACATTGTGAAGCAATTATACTCCAATAAAGATATTAAAAAAATGATAAAATATGAAATAATTCTAAATAAAATACTGAAAGAAATAATAAATTCAAAAAAGGAAACAGCCAAGATGAAATTATTTTTAAAAGATCAAGCTACTGTTAAAAATACAGTTTTTAGAATGAAAACATAATCATTGCAATTATAAAGTTTCTCTATAAGTAAACTAACAACTTAGATAAAGCTGAAGACAGAATTAGGAAATTAAAAGATTACCCTAAAGGAAGTACACAGAATGAAGCAGACAGAGAAAAGGAAATGCAATATATGAAATTAAAAGATAAATAGACTTGAAGAACTGAATGAGAAGGTCTCATAAAGTAGTAATAGAAAGAATGGAGGAGAGGAAATATTCAAAGACATAATGTTTGAGAATTTTTCAGAACTGATGGAAGATTCTGAAAGATATATGAAAGATATCCATACCTACACATATTGTAGTAAAAGTTCAGAACACCACAGCTTAAGAGATCTAAAAAATAGCCATTTCTTCTGCAAAGAAATGATAACTATCTAAAGGCAGGCTTTCAATAGCCACAATAAAAGCCAGTAGCCATAGAATTATGTCTTCAAGAAATTATTTCAAGAAAATAACTCTCAACCTACTATTTTGTATCCATCAAAATTTCTTCAGGATTGAGAGTGAATTAAACATATTTCAAGCATTTTTAGATGAATAAAATCTGAGAGAAAAACAGTATACTTTCATAAGAAATTTCTGAAAGATATACTTCTGAAAAAAAAAAAATCCCAGAAAGAAGATCTAAGAAGAAAGGTGAGCAGAAATTGGTAAACATATAGATAAATCTATATAAACTGTGTCTTATAAAATAATAAATAAAATGTCTAATTTGGGAAGTTAAATGATAGAACTTAAAGAGTAATAATAGCATGGAAGTCAGAAGAGATGATTGGAATAATTGTTCCAGAACCCTTGTATTGTTCAGAAAGGGGAGGGTATAAATGGTTGATTAAATTTAGTCATTGTTAAGTTAGTGGACACCCCCTTAAAATGTTAAAATTATAAAAGAAAATAAGTTAGAATATATCATTTCTAATCAGTAGAGTAAGATAATTGGATAATAAAACAAGCAAATTTGAAAGAAAGAAAAAAGGAAAGAGAAAAAAAAAGAAAGAGGAAGAAGCATACAAAAAAACAAACAGAAAGTATAAATGAAGATCATAGAAATAAGTAAATATATATCACTAATCACAGTACTTATGTATTGATATATAGACCAAACTTGCCAGTTAAAGACAGAAATTTTAAGGCTAAACGTAAAAATTTTACATTAGACACACCTAAAATATAAAGAGAAAATTGTTGAAAGATATGTCCAACAAATAATAGCCCAGAGAAAGCTGGGGAGAGCTATATTATTAATATAAAAAGAGTCTTTAAGATAAAAAAAATTATTAGGAAGAACAAGTGATACTACCTAAAGTTTCAAATTACAGTAAGATTTAACAACTAGATATGTAATATGGTCCTATCTCAAATTACACAATGCAAAACATTCAAGAACTCCAGAGAAAAATTGATAATAATCATGAAAATATAAGAATGAAACACACCTTTTTCAATTATTGATAGTTCAAGCAGAAAAAACTCTATAAAAATATGAATATTTTGGACTACCAAACTTGATTTAATGAAGACAGATAGATAGATAGATAGATAGATTTCTTCTCAAGCACACGATACATTTATCAAAATTGAATACATTAATCCATAAAGCAAGACTCATCTTACATACAATGTATATGTGTGTGAATATATATATGTTCTACATTATACAGAGAGAATATAAATAGTCTGTGTGGCATGTGTTTTTGTGTACTTGTACATATATATTGCATTCTCTAGCCACAAAGCAGTTAAATCAGAAATCATTATTTAAAGAGATGAATTTTTAACATCTTCTCATGAAAAATTTCTAACACATGCAAGAGTGAATGAAGTAGTATATGTTGAATGCTCATGTATCCTTCATCTAGCTTCAATGATTATTCAACCCGTAGTCAATCTTTTATCATCTATACATCCACTCCCATCTGAATTTTTCTGAAGCAAATTCATCCATAAATATTTGTAACTCTATAAAAGAAGGACTTTTTTCTTTAACAGTATGATAATACCATTATATATATTTTAAAATATATAAAATTCCTCAAATATCCAGTCAGTGTTCATATTTCCTTGATTATCTTATATGTTTTCTTAGTTTGTTCAAGTCAGGATCCAAATAAGGATCATACATTGCATTCAATAGATAAATCTGTTAAGTCTCAAGTGGGTATATTATTAAGACCCCATATGATTGAAATTCTAAAACCACACTTCCAAATAACTCATAGACCACAGAAGAAATGATAATGGAACATTGAAAATACTTGCAACTGAACAAAGAGCAAAATACCAATGTAGTGTTACTTTGAAAAGCAATGAAAGCAGTAATTTGAGGAAAACTTTACACTTTAGTGCTTATATTAGAACAAACTGTGGAAATTAATGATTTAAACATCCAACTTAAGAAATTGGGTAAGGGGTAGAATGATAGACTATAAACAGAAAACAGAAGGAAGAAATTTAAAGCAAGAAGGGACTACTGAAATAGGAAACTAAAATATAACATGGGATCAATGTGATGGAATACATAGCTCCAATTCTTTGACACTCATCCCATTGATAGGAGGGGTCTATTTCCCCTTCCCTTAAATCTTTGCTGTGCAACGACTCTGACCAAGAGTATGGCAGAAGGGATGCTTTGCCAGCTCTACGTCTAGCCTTTAAGAGGACATGCAATTTCCACTTCCCATAGAACATTCTTAGCATTCTAAGCTGCAATGTAAGAAGTATAAATACTCCATTGGAGAGGCCATGTGGAGCAGCCCTGTGATACATGGATAGAGGGAGAAACCTGGCTGAGCTCAGCCCTCTAGTTCTCCTTGCCAAGGCATCAGGCATGTGAGTGAAGCGATCTTGGACTCTCCAGACCAGACCAAGAACCAATAATACCACCAGGTAAACCCAGTCAATACCATGTGATGCAAGAGAATGAGCCAGGAAAACCATCCCTGAATTCCTGACCCACAAAATCATGAGATAATAAAATGGTGGTTGTTATAAGCCAATAAATTTTCAAGGTTGTTACACAGCAAAAGATAATGAGAGTAATAATGCCAAAAGTTGGTTCTTTGAAAAGACTAATAAAATTTGTCTCTAATCTCTAGTGATATTTGCCAAGGGAAAAAAAGACATAAAACATTTTTTTTTAATTAAGGAAAAAAAAGGCTTGGATGCTAACTAGACTTATTGTGGTGATCATTTTGCAATATATACAAATATTGAATCATTATGTTGTACACAAGAAAGTAATATAATGTTATATGTCAATTATACCTCAACTGAAAAAAAAAGGACTACGTATCAGACTATATATCGAAGAGGAAACTCTGGATTAAAGCCATCAGGCAGGATGGGGACAATCTGATGCGGTAGAACAAGCAGTTGTTTGAGGTTTGGATTCTTCCACTAATTAACTTTGGGAAAGTTATTTAAATCTATCAGACCTCAGTTTGATAAAAATGAACTAACTAAAGCTCTTTCTATAGTTATAATTCTTTGACATTGTGATTTTTCATATGTTTAGTCTCTGCTATTTATAGGGGCTGTACTTAAGAAATAGTGAATTCAGGGCAAGGAACAAAGTAGAGTTCAGAAGGTAACCAATACTACTTGTTCTCTTTGCTTAAACTGGGGAAAATAATTTGGAGACTAACCTGCCTTTTTTTTTTTTTTTTTTTTACAAAATTTCACTATGTCTATTCAAGATCTTTTTGGGTCAATAAAGTCAATAAATATCTGTTGAATTAAATTCACACCAACACACAAAAAGGTTATTTCCCAGAATAAAAGAAACATCACATTAGCTAGTCTGATAGACATAGCCTACGATGAAAGAATTAGTTTTTATCCTTATATATTCTATACAAACACTGTATACTAAATTCTGGTTTTATAAAGATTTTTCAAGACTTTGAGAGTCCTACAAATGGCTCATGCTACAAATATGATGTGAAGCTCAGTTGCATTTAAGTGCTTATCGAAAACATGGCCACCATTTCTACTTTGCTCTACATTTTCAGCAGTAACTTAAAAGTTCTGTAAGACTTAACAATTTATTTGTGTCTTTCTGTTGGTTTTTAACATGGAATTTAGTTAATGATGTTTTGTAGCATGATAAATTTCTGCTGATATTTTGGAATGATTTTGAACCTTATGGATGGAGGGGGTGGAAGGGCCATAGTTCCATCAAAATGTTCTAGCTTGTTACCTTAGAGGAAATAAAAAGCTCTATCATGATTCCACCTTAGTTTCTGGTGAGGAAGTTTATTAGTTTAAATGCCGTTTTAAATTTCAAAATACTTGTATCTCAATTCTAAAATTTAGTGTACAAAAAAAAAAAAAGCTAGACCAATTGACATAATGAACAGGTTATAGGCTGCAATGGAAAGATTAGGCCATCCTAAAAAAGATATCACCAGGATTTTTGAAATTTCATTTTAAATTAGCAAAGCCATTTCCCATATTCAGTTGTTTTCTAATGAGGATAAATATTTGCATGGTAAAATTAAGAAACAGTTATGATTTAATGTATGCAGTATAAACATAAGAAGCATCATACTCACAAATAGATACAGATTACTCTTACTCTGAACATATAAAGACATCTTTAAATAGATATAGCTATATAATATTGACATATTTATGTAAGAGTTCTTTACATTCGTACTACAATTAAGATTAGGACATCAACCTTGACGTTTACCCATTACTATTTCAAAAAATAAAATGAAAAAACCCTAGCCACATGCTTTTTTATTTCCAAGTGTCTTCTTTATCTTTCTGAGCTAGTTCATCTACTACAAGGCATTAATAATTTATTTCTTTCCAAGTTATTTTTAGGGTGCTTTAGCTTTATTAAGCTGTCTACCAAATGCTAAAACATTAAATAATGAGTTTTCTCTTCTATGCCTACCCCATAGATAGGAGATTTCTTGCTTCAAACCTCAGTGCACACATGTAAACACAATTACTCAAAACAAAGCAACAAGTGAGAAGGAGGATTAAAATAATAACTCAGACATTCTAACTCACAATCCAGCATTCAACCCCCTAGAACTTGCTGTTTTCCTTTGTCCTCTTTGCTGTGAACCAAGATACTTGTTCTTTAGCAGGGTGTTTCTGCTGCAAATCCAGTTGCTACTGCATTATGCAATGAAGTCAGAAGCCTGAGCTTGTGACATCAATATAGGTTGCTATGGTAACTCTTTCCATAAGTATTACAGGTTCATTGTAGGCTCAAAAAAGAGGACTTCAGCAGAGTAGCAAAATAGCTGGCATTATTCAGCCTAAATTACAACAGTAATTGATGCAAAAAATGTCTTATACTAGCTATAGTAAATGGAGATTTTTATATTTATGTCGTTATTGAAAGTCATTTTCTATTTTTTTGAAAGAAATGAAAATTCTTCAATAGAAGTAGCATTGCCACTGACCTTCTGATATAACAGATCTACATGATCCAAGCAGAAGAGAGTCACACTGTAATATAGTTAATTATTCCCCACATTGTGTCATTCCAGAAGTCAAGTAATGTTATACATTATCTGTTATGAATACATTCATAATAGCATGATTCCAATCCAGTTTTCTCATTACAGGCATTATAAAAAGGTCCCACAGAGCTGTTTGTATGAAAGCAATTTTAGATGACAAGTTTTCCCAATGAGCGTGCCTATTTTTACCCAAACAATAGAAAAGATCACCTTTTTATTGCACATGTTCATCCTTATTTCCCTGAATATTTTTGCTAATGCCTCAGTTTTAACGGTTAACTCCATCTCCCTGTGTAGAAGACATCTGGAAATATTCTTTATCCATTACATTCTTTCAACCTGAATTTGAAGCTTGTGGCTGACAATTACAAAGCCTGAATTCCTTTCTTCCGTAGCTCCTTTTTTTTTTTTAATCATCTACCATCATCAACATGAGGATGTTAGTTCAATTCTGCAACCATGCTCAGGCTAGCCACTAGGGTTACAATGTGTCGGGCATTAGGTATAAGAAGCATAAGACATACATGTCACGCATGTAATAGCAGCAACAACACTAACAATATTTACTGAGTACCTGCCATGTGCCAGACACTATGGTAAGCACTTTACATCCATTATCTCATTTAATCCTCACAACAATACAGGGAGAGAGGGAAGTACTTTTATCCCCATTTTCTGCATCGGAGAACTGAAGCTCAGAGGGGTAAAGTCACTTGCCTGAAGTTGCAGAGGTAGCTAGGGAACACAGCTGGCATTTGAACTTAGATCTGACTCCAAATATTTATCTTTTGACAGAAATTAAGGAAAATTTCTTGTTACTGTGTTAAAATTTAAAATTGCATCACAATCCTATTGATAAAGAACTCCTTCACATACACTTCACTGAAGCATAAAGGCAATGATAGTCTTCAGGTTGACTTCATAAACACTTTTGATGACTGACTTTCCTGTTTTTGTAACACTCAGCAGTTCAGAAGTGTTTGCATGAAGATATTTTTATTCCCTTAGGTTATAAATGAAAATATCTCTCAAAAATATTGGTCTATAACTTTTCTTGGACAGTTGCATTGATATTCTCATACACTCCAAGCTACTGGACTATCTTCAGCTCAGATAAATATATTAATAATGTGTATAGTGTGGCACAGTTTACAAATCATACTAAACATTCACCCGTTCAGCACATTTTCACTGAGCCACTATTATGAGTCAGGCACTATGCAAACTGTTAGATATGAAACTACAATAAAAAACTGAAATGGTCTCCAAATTAAGGAAGCATATAGTCTAAAATGGGAGTCATTGATCAAATAACAACATAATAAATGTAAAACTGGAACTGTGTCCAGACAGTAGAAAATAAGAAAGGCTGAAAATAAACAATCTAAGCAATTCAACCCTGAATGATACAAAGAGAACAGAAGAAACACAAAGAAGCAGAAGGAAGAAAATAATAAAAAGAAAAGGAAAACCTGAGGAAATGTAATGCAACATATGATGGGAACATCAACACAGCCAACTTTGTTCTTTGAAAAGACAAATAAAATTGACAAACCTCTGGCAAGGGTGATCAAGAAAACAGAGGCAAGGCAAAAGTAAACACCTTTTGAAATGACAAAGGGAACACAATTAGAGATACAACAGAGATTAAAAAGGAGATAAGATGCAATGAACTTTATGTTAATACATTTGAAAGCATAGATAAAAGGAACAAACAAAATTGATCAAGAAGAAACAGAAACTTAAATAGGCCTAGACACACCAAAGAAATTGAATTAGAAATATAAAAACTTCCCAGATCAAAAGCGTGGATGGTGTCACAGGTAATTCTACCAAAATTTAAGAATGGATAATTCCAGTCTTACAAACTCTTCTAAATAATTTTTAAAAGCAGGAACTATCCAAATAAATTATTTTATGAGTCTAGTATAATTTGATTAAAATAAAAAGCTAAACAAAAATAGTATGAGAAAAAAAAATAAAGAACAATATCTACCATGAACATAAATACAAAAATCCTAAATAAAGTATAAAATCCAGCAAGTGTAATAAAATGCTGTATCCCTCTTTTCTTCCAAATGCAACCATTAATCAGCATTTTTGAATCTATTATTCTCCACTTCTTATTTTACATCTTAGTAATAGTACTGAACTGTGGCATTTTCATGGACATACCTTACATTTCTCACCTCTGTGCCTTTCCTGATAATAAGTCCTCTACTTTGACCGCCATTCCTCGTTTAGCTAGATAACTTACTTAATCTTGAAAAAATCACCTCATCCCTCTCTCCTTCTGGCCAGAACTTTTTCTTATGATTTACCATATAGTACAAAGTATTTTAATGGGTGTCTTTCCCACAAAGAACCATATGGTTACAGATTATGTCTTTTTCATCTTCTAACCCTTGGCTATTAATATGTGCCTGGAATGGCACTAAATCTTCTAAATCAACTTCATGTAGTTTGCATTTCGACCACATAGTCAGTCTGATGAACTAATACAATGACCTTCATTTAGATCTTCAATATCACTTATATTTACCTCCAGTACTCAGAATGTAACCTTATTTGGAAGTAGGGTCTTTACAGAGGTAATCAAGTTAAAACAAGGTCATTAAGATGGGCCCTAATTCAATATAACTATTGGCCTTTTACCAAAAGGAAATTTGGACAGAGAGACATCTGCAGAGGGAAGACTATATGAAGGAAGAATGCTATGTAAAGATAAAGGCAGAGATTAAGGTGATACGTCTACAAGGCAAGGAATGTCAAAAATTGTCACAAATCACCAAAACTTAGGAGAGAAGCCTGAAACATAGTCTACTCGACAGCCCTCAGAAGGAACCAACCCTATTGACCCCTTGATCGTAAATGTTTACCCTCCAGAACTGTGAGACAATAAATTCCTCTTGTTTAAGCTAAGCCACCCAGTTTGTGGTACTTTGTTACAGCCCTAGGAAAATAATAAGTATCTTCAAGAAATCTTAGAATAAATCTAAGCTTCTTGCTAATGAATAAGGCAATTCCCAACACTTTCTTTCATTGGGTACCATATTGATAGAGCCAGTTCATGATAAAAATAGCTAGATCGAAATTTCACCTGTGTTTTTATAGCCTCACAGGGAAAATTTGCAAATAAATTTGTACAACCTAACACGTTGCCACCATTTGCTAAAAGAAGGTTAATATTTTTTCTGGAAAGAATGCTTTCCTTTCTTCCAGAAAACAGACATCTGATTCCTAAATAATCATTAAAATTTTTTTATTCTAGGCATCTAAGACACATCTAAATACTCAGAATGGATTGTTTACCCGTCAGTACATAGTTAAATTCACATTAAAACAGTCTCAAATATCAAAAAAGTGTTTTATTTTAACAACAATTAATAATTCATCTAATGTCTAACTTTAAGGGGTCTGATGGGAAGCATGGTGGAAGATTCTTATTGAGGTTTTGGAAGAAGACAAAAACATGACATGAATCATAGTTAGGAATCTATATTAATAGCCACATTACCAAAGAACATACAGAGCTAAAACATTAAACATTTGCTATGTTCCTGTCGAACACTGCAGTCCCCTTTAGGGAAAAAGGCATAAATAAATATGTCCCTCTGAACTTACTTTTTCCAGATGGGTGGAACTTGAGGGATGCTCTGAGCCAGCAGAACGGTCACTCCCATGCACCTTCAGGGGGAAACGTATGGCTTTTAGTAGAATCTAACAGAGTCACTGATCCTGTTCCTGGACTTGATATGATTTCCTTCCTTTCTCCCCCCTTTCTTCTACTGTCCTTCCTTCCTTTTTAGTATAAATGTGCTTTTCTATTAAAGCAATGCATGTTTGAAGTTTTAAAGAAGCCCCATTGTTTTGTGCACAGAACTGTCAAAATGAAGGAGCATTTTGAAGCAGGCATCCTGTTTCTTATTTTCTCAGTTCTGAGTATGAATTTAGCAGCATAACATATTGGTTGGGTACATGTTTCAGAGTCAAATAGCCCTTGTCAAACTGACAAGATCTCTTATTAGCTGTATACAAATTTAGGAGTAGTATTTAGCCATCCTGTGCTTCCACACCAGTAATTAAGGATGAAAATTGTACTGCCATCACATGGTCTGAGAACCAAAAAAAGATGGTACCTGAAGAGCACATAACATAGGGACAACCACCTGGTGAATACTTAATAAATGTAAGCTAATAATTATGCTTATAAAGAAAGAAAACACCAATTATATGACATTCTGGAAAAGTCAAAACTATAGCAATGGTAAAAAGATCAATGGTTTCCAGGGGGTTGAGGCAGGGAGGGCGTTAGGTGAGGTTTGAACACATTAAGCACCTTTTTAAGATGGTATAACTATCTGTATGATACTATAATGGCAGATATATGATAGCACACATTTGTCAAAATGAATAGAACTTTATAACATAATGAGTGAACCTTACTGTATGAAAATTTTTTTAAAAACCTATTTGGAGGTCAGGGTATTCCTGGATGGAATGCAGAATGTGATAAAACTAATTATATCATGAATGTATGAAATAAATATAACTATTACAAATGTATGAAGCAACTCACTGCAGGGGCTGGGGGGAAAAGAAGACCTAAGTAAGTCTGGAAATGAATGAAGTCTAAAAGACTCTAGGCAAAATAAACTGTTACATAAGCACTGTGTGTTGGTAAAGTTGATTCTCATGAGGATATCAGTAATTTTGATACTGCTGTACATATATACTGGAATTGAACAATTAAGTAATTAGATGCTGGATGTTGGAAGCCAGGTTGCTCACTGTAGCTGTGGGAGATTACAGATAAGAAAGAGGAGGAGGCCAGAATGAGCCATGTGGTAATAGATGAGCGTTGGAGACATC
The DNA here is from genome assembly GCF_937001465.1 of Orcinus orca. Lineage (NCBI taxonomy): Eukaryota > Metazoa > Chordata > Mammalia > Artiodactyla > Delphinidae > Orcinus > Orcinus orca. The sequence continues at coordinate 17,947,765 of NC_064570.1, read as the reverse complement.
AGTATGAACGCATGTTTAGCTTGGTATAGATACAGATGATTACATATAGAAATAATTATAGAAATATGTACATACATGGGTTAGTATATACACATATAACCCCTTGCTCTGTCAGTAGAGAGGGCCTAGAAATAATGACACCCCAGCAGCAACAAGCACACCTATCATTCAGATCTTGTTTTCTAATACCATATTCCAATTTTAAAACATCAGGGCTTCTTGGAGAAAGGCTGATTCTAGGACTGAGACAAAAAATATATAAGATAATCCTAGAGCATCGTAGTGCCAGAAAGTAAAAAAAATGCTTTTTAATAAATAATGGAGTATGCAAAGGGACATAGCAGACAACTGAAAAAGTCCCCAATTGTCAGGTTGGAAAATTTTATCAACAAAATAAGTGGCATTGGCTTATAATCCAAAACAAAAAATAAATCTATGAGTCCATACTGATATAGATAAATAATTGAAAAAATAAATATCAATCAATAAATAAGGAAGAATAGACAAATCTCCCACACAGAAAAATTCCAAATAATTAGTGTCCATACTCTGCCCTCGAGGAGGTGAAGCATAAATTCCCACACGTTGGATGTGAGCTGTTCATAGTGACTTCCTTCCAAAAAGTACAGTATAGAAAAGGGGGAGAAAGAGCAACTTCATAGAAAAGAAACCTGGCACACTAACTCAGCCAAGTGACCAAGGTCAACATGGACAGTAATAAGTCATGTTGATAGTACATACCCTTGACATGACGCGATGAAAATGGCACTTTACCTTTTTAGTCTTCTTCCCAAAAACCCACAACCCCAGTCTAATCATAGAGAGAACACATCAGGCAACTCCCAATTGAGGAGCATTTTACAAAATACTTGACCAGTACTTTTCAAAACTGTCAAAAGTCACCAAAAACAGGGTAAGTTTGATAAACTATCACAGCCAAGAGGAGCCTAAGGACACATGAGGACTAAATATAATGTGATATCCTCGAGGGGATCCCCAAAGAAAAAAAGGACATTAGGTGAAAACTAAGGAAATTAGAATAAATTATAGACTACAGTTAAAATAACATATCAATATTGATTCAAAATTGCAAAAAATAGGGCTTCCCTGGTGGCGCAGTGGTTGAGAGTCCACCAGCTGATGCAGGGGACGTGAGTTCGTGCCCCGGTCCGGGAGGATATATGGGAACTTTGTAGTGACTTAATCTGTTTTAAAATTTAGAATTTGTTTTAAAAAAGAAAAAAATTAAAGACAATTATATTGAACCTAAAAACAAAAACATTAACCAGTATTACTAAGTATTATTTTTTTTAATTCGGTAGACAATTAGTACAGGAGATACCTAGCAACTACTAGGACTTATAAACTTGAATGGTTTAATCATTACTCCAAATAATCCTGATCTAATTATTATACTTGATTCAATTCACGTTGAATCTCTTCTCAAAGTGAGACCCTCCTTAAAGTTCATCTGTTATGTTCAGAACCTTTACCACCCACTTTAATTTGCCTACAAGGAAATCTTACAGATGTCAGTGGCTTTTATACTCAATCTGCAGTTCCTAATACTCTACTCCATTTTTCAGCACTCCTTGATTTATAGCTCAAAGGACAATTTGCCCTTTTTAATCCAGTGAAAAACTATTTAAAAAGCAAGAGGTTAGTCACAAATTACATTAACTTACTAGTAACACAAATCCACACATGATGGTTTTTCCCAATGTAAATTAGGTTTCACATCACTTATGTCTCCTGTGTTTAGTTCTTGGCCTTCTGAAGTCAGAGTTTACATATTTAGTTTTTTTCTCAAGTAATTCCTCATCTAACAAACTTCACCACCCACAGTAGATTTTATGTGGTACTATTTGCTTTTAAAAATGTGAAAGTGCAAAAAAACCAGTAACTTAATAGTTTTCTATATGCTCCCAGGAAGTTGTTCCTTCCCTCCCTACTGTAACACAGAAATGTACCTCTCTGAATTGAAGTTTTTTGTGACGCCTATGCTTTGGGGGGGCTTGAAAGTGACTATGAACAGAGAGATGAAAAGTAACAGTAGAGACAGGAAGTTGAGCTCCGCCATCATACAGTTTTTGAAGGAGCTGTTTGCATATAGTTATTCATCCCATTTCTCTCTCCTCTGCACACTCTAGATTATACTCCATAATCTCCCTATCAGTGTTCTCAGGTCTTGCACATGTAGAACCTGATATGAGTATAAGATAAGCATAACTTAGAATTTTATGATTCTTCACAAGGTCCTAAAACACCTAGAGACAATGGCCCTTGACTTAGATGGGGCAGGTAGAAACGTAGATGAAAAGAGAGAGACTGAGAAATTTCACCACTTCTCAAGTGCTCAAAACCAGCTCATCTATTCCCAAGCCCAGTGGACCTTCCCCCCCACACGCTGTGTACATACCACTCGGAGCCAACTTGAACCTACATCTGGAGGATATTTTACTCAGTGTGAGTATCCCCTTTCTTCCCTTTTAGTAAAGTATAAAGCGATATGGTAAGTTGGTGATCAGCTCAGTGCTCCTACCTTGTTTACTGGAAAGAAAAAGACTTCCTCTGGTGACTGGTAAAGGGAACCAGCCTTGTGTCCAGATTGAAACTCTAACTTGAAAATTCCTCCCAACCATAGAGAATATTTGCAAACGAAGCAACTGACAAAGGATTAATCTCCAAAATTTACAAGCAGCTCACGCAGCTCAATATCAAAAAAACAAACAACTCAATCCAAAAACGGGCAGAAGGTCTAAATATACTTTTCTTAAAGGAAGATATACAGATTGCCAACACACACATGAAAGGATGCTCAACATCACTAATCATTAGAGAAATGCAAATCAAAACTACAATGAGATATCACCTCACATGGGTCAGAATGGCCATCATCAAAAAATCTACAAACAATAAATGCTGGAGAGGGTGTGGAGAAAAGGGAACCCTCTTGCACTGTTGGTGGGAACGTAAATTGATACAGCCACTATGGAGAACAGTACGGAGGCTCCTTAAAAAAATAAAAATAGAACTACCATAAGACCCAGCAATCCCACTACTGGGCATATACCCTGAGAAAACCATAACTCAAAAAGAGTCATGTACCAATATGTTCACTGCAGCTGTATTTACAAGAGCCAGGACATGGATGCAACCTAAGTGTCCATCAACAGAGGAATGAATAAAGAAGATGTGGCACATATATACAATGGAATATTACTCAACCATAAAAAGAAACGAAATTGAGTTATTTGTAGTGAGGTGGATGGACCTAGAGTCTGTCATACAGAGTGAAGTAAGTCAGAAAGAGAAAAACAAATACTGTATGCTAACACATATATATGGAATCCAGAAAAAAAAAAAGGTTCTAAAGAACCTAGGGGCAGGACAGGAATAAAGACACAGATGTAGAGAATGGACTTGAGGACACGGGGAGGGGGAAGGGTAAGCTGGCAGGAAGTGAGAGAGTGGCATGGACACACATACACTACCAAATGTAAAACAGATAGCTAGTGGGAAGCAGGGGCACAGCACAGGGAGATCAGCTTGGTGCTTTGTGACCACCTAGAGGGGTGGGATAGAGAGGGTGGGAGGGAGATGCAAGAGGGACGGGATATGGGGATATATGTATACATAGAGCTGATTCACTTCGCTATATACCAGAAACTAACAGTATTGCAAAACAATTATCCTTCAGTAAAGATGTTAAAAAAAAAAGAAAATTCCTCCCAACCAAAATTCCAGCCTGCCCAAATTTCTATACAGTGTGGCTTCTGAGTGAAATGGAAAAAGCAAGTGGAGCCAATTTATATACCCTATGCTTTAACATATTTGGTAATTCACAAGCCTTAGAAAGCCTTATGCAGCTGAAAGCTTGGTGTCTATGGTTGAGTTTGTGTGTGAGTGTTGGGTTGATTTGCCTTTTTATGCACCTGAAAGTCAGTTACAAAAGGAAGATAAGCTATTTTGTGAAACTCAAACTCTTTCAACCATAGTTCTTGTGACAACTGCTACTGCATGTTTTATCAAATGACATGTGGACTTAAATTGAGATAACACATTTTTAAGCTACTGGGACTCTTTGAAATTAAATGTACATGCAAGGTTATACACATTGGAGATGCTAGATCCCCACAGAACCATGAGATAACATGGTATAGAAGACAACATAGCTATTTGCACCTTGCCTCACCTCCAATTCTGGAAGCTGGCTTAATTCCATAACCAATTCTGACTGCGTCTGGTCAAAGGTATCTTGTTCTGTTCCACAGAAGCCCTGTGAATCTGACTTGTCCCTGGTCATCTTCATTCTGTAGTACCCAAGGGAGGCCAGATTATTTTACAGTCAAACCTCAGAAATGTGCCTGCCCCACAGCAAAGCAAGCAATCCATTTAACACCTTAACTTTTCCAACCAGACCAGACCTAACCTAAAATTAACCCTTCCATACAAAGTGACCCAAATCTGGTGTCTGAATACAGGCCTTTTAAAAGACTTGTCCAAGGGAAGGCATAAGACTAACTACTCCGGTGTACTCACAATCCTTCTTTCTTCTGCTACCACCCCCCTGCCCAGATCCCACTTCTGTGATGATTCTGGATTAGCCTACTGAGTGCAGGATTCAAAAATAGAGGCTCAGGTTCTCATAAAAATGTTCTGCAACTTTAGGTCAAAATCACATTATTAATTGTGGTATTTTGCTCAGTTCCCAGCCAGGGTAATTTTATTCAGTTCACCAAAGTATGCCTTTGCAGTTTCAACTGAACTGCTTTTTTTCCTCGTTATTAAATAGAATAGCCAAAAAACTATAGGTCTGCTAGTTTTCACCCTACAAATAGATATATTTTTCGGTAGGTGAAGTGATGCCCTACTTATTCCCTTTCCCTGCCACAGATCTGAGTCTTGTACTAACCGCTCTGACTCTCCAGGACCTGCAAAATTGTCAGTGCCTTTCAGTCTAATCCCTTTAAACTTTAAAAATTATTATTCTTCTGACATATTGTTTTTTTATGTCATGCTATTTTTCAGAGAAGTGGTTAGGAATGAACAAGTGATTATAGAAATGAGCAAGTCTCTCCAAAAAGAGGAAACATAAAAAATAAAGGTGACACTGAGAAGCAGAATCTCTTTTTTTTTTTAAGCTCCAAGCTAAAGCACACTGCCCATCGCACTGTGAAGGAATGCTAAGTAAAACTCAGTTTCCTTTTTGTCTTTTAAGATTATATCATGTGTACTAAGTTTATAGAAAAACAGCCTCTGCTTTTATGGAGCCTGAGAGTCCTTGCTTTATCACAGGAAGAAATCTGCAGACTGTCAGGTTCTAAACAGCTGTGGGTTCGTTCATTGGTCAGAAGGCAGCATGATGACAATGGGTCAGGGGTGTCAGGCTCTGAGGAGTAGTACGAGTAAACAACACTTCCTAACATCTAGTAATGAATAAGGTTCTACTTAGTCTTTCCCCCAAAATAACCCCTTGTCACTTTTCCCATTCACCTAATACTCCCCTATATACATCCTAGTTATTGTAATTTTACTTGTTATAAATATGCTCAGGAGTAGACCTGGTTTTAGAGAATCAATCATCTCTCTACTCATTGGTGTCTTTATAAAATTTTAGACTAGTAGAAATCCAGTAAACTAATAAATGACAGAGTCAGATCTACTACAAATGGCTGTTGCTGAACAGAAGCAAGGGCATTACCTTGACATTTAGTGATAGAACTTTAGCAAATGGCAGTTCTTAGAAAAGAGTTTAAGTGGGAGTGGATTTTGAAGGCCTCTATAAGAAGAGGAAATTTTGCAAACATCATATGTATAATTGTTCTTGCATTACCCAAAAATTTAAGGTATGTAGACTTGAGCTCACAAAAAAAAGTAAATAATAGATGTTCTCTTAGTCAACAGTTAACAAATGTTTATTGAGTACCTACTACATGCCAGGAAATTTCTAGGCACTGAGGATGCAATGGAAACAAGGCAATGTCCCTATTCTCAATATAAGCTCTTATATTCAGAAGAAGAAAGAAAGAGGGTAAACATGTAAATAGACAAGATCATTTCAGGAGATAGTAAGGGCTATGAAGAAGATAAAGTATAACTGGGAGTTACTGATGAGATGGCATTTGAATTGAGACGTGTTGAAGTCATGCATATCTGACCATGTCTTTATAAACGTGGTTCTGAGATTGGCTTTCCCAATTTGAAATGGGTGTTTCTGAATAAAGGCCTTACCTCCATATCTCTCTCCACGTACCTTTTTTTTTTTTTCCCTTTTTTCCTGTGTCTCCCAATCTAACCTTCCTCTCTTTCTACCTTTATGCCTACAGGTCACTCTCCTTTTTCTTCTCTCTCCCCTTCCCCTTTTCCCTTATATCTTCCATTTGCTTTCTTCCTACCTCTTCCCCTCAAGCTCATTGCTTCCTCTCTGCAATGTTTTCCTTAGCTTCTTAAAAAACGTGCCTGCCTGGCCCACTGGGGCCACCTGAATTTCTGTTCTAACACCTTCCTTCTTACTTTCCTTACCGTAGAAGGAAAACTCTTCTACGTAGAGCAAAACTCTTTGTATTTCTTGAGGAATTTAACAAATATAGTCTTACATTTGCTTCTCTAAAGTAGTTATGTCCTTCTTAACTTACTTTAGCCTTTGAGTTCTCTCTCTGTGCCCCTTACTAGGAAAAGAAATTGAGACATGCAGTGTTATGCCAGGTCAATAATACATAAATATTTGAAAATTTTTGAGTGTTTTGATTCTCCTGAATACACGTAAATTTTAAAACACAGTGCTATATTTTATATTTGGAGGAAGTATGTGCTCCAATTTTATGCTTTTAACTGCAATCTCATCGATGTGTTTCAATGGTTTTCTCTACAATTAAAGTATGCAATTATCTATACTTATTATGAAAGTCATCTTAATAGAACTTTTATTAAAACGGGGAAGGCTTAATGTACCATAATAAGACACACTGAAAATATTTATTTTCAGCTACAGCCTCATAAAAAATGTACGTTTCCTTAGAAAGGAACTCTGTACAGAATTATTTTGTGTTAATTCTACTAAAATGGAAGTACCTTTTACAAATTAATACATACATAAAGTAACACATTCTGGTAGGTAATTTCTAATTTTTGTTGTAATTTTCTTGAATGAAACTATAAGTTTGAAACTATTTACAAAGTCAATAAATGACTTAAATAAGACTGGGTAAAAATAAGAAAGAATAAGGACATAAACATTTAAACAATGTCGAACAGGACTCACTGTAAAGATATTTCACCCCAGTACATTCTCATTTCAGAAATATGGTAAATACTGGGACGTCCCTGGTGGTCCAGTGGTTAGGGCTTGGCCCTTTCACTGCCAGGGCCCAGGTTATATCCTTGGTCGGGGAACTAAGATCCTGCAAGCGGTGCGGCATGGCCAAAAACTAAAATAAGATAAAATAGAAAAATTTAAAAATTAAAAGAAATGTGGTAAATACTGCATGTTTATCTGGTAAAATATACAGTAATAAGACACATCCTCAAACTGATGAAACTCCTGTATGTTTAGAAGATTCTACCACCGCAGACAGTATTCCCCGGCCAATAACCCTCCCTCGACATGCTCACACAGTGTCCCATCTAGCTGCCAGCTTTGGCCTAAGGAGGTTATAGTTTGGCCCCACAGCTTAAACAGGAAATTTTTTTCTCAAAAGGGAGTACACCTTTATCTTCTGAATTTAAGGATAGGCAGGCCCATCTTCCAGAAAGCAAAATATTCCAAAGAGGAAACTCTAGGTGTAAGGGGACCACAGTGAAACAAGAGCGCCAGTAGAGTCTGAGGGCTGTGGCAGAAATCTGGGGCATTGGCTACTGGGTATTCGTTTCACTCCACACCAGGACTTCAAGGGGTAATTCTAGGACAGACAGAAGTGTTAAACAAAAGAGATTTTCAGCATGTTCTCAAGTGAAAAACCTACTAAGTCATTTCCACTTCACTCTTCTGACGTAATTACTCTGTGCCTTCATTTCCGCAGTTTGAAAATGGGAACTGGATAAATCTCATAGTGTTGTTGTGGGGATTGAATTAGTTAATTCAGTTACAACACTTAGAATCAGGCCTAAAACATATTTATCATTCAGTTAATGACAGCTATTGTCCTTGCTGCCACTGCTGCTGTTGTTATGGTAGTTAATAGTACCAAATGCAGAGATGGTACTAATTATGTGGTTGTGGGACTTAAAAGAACCTGTAAATCTGAAACATACATGTAACCTAGACGCTAGAAACATCCATGTTTACCATCTTTTTCTAAGATCCTTGTCAGATATACTTCATCATTAAACTCATCTTTCTAACTACCTAGAAAGAAAGTTTTATAAGTCTAGTTTTATTTAATATATTTTAGGCAACTATGCTTGAAAACGCTTTAAGGAATAGAGAAAACAAATTCAAATTATGCTCCTAGTTTTCAGGGAAACAACCAACATAAGACACCATTATCATCTGTGGGCGAGTTATTTGGAAACTATGGGATTTACCAGGTAAAACAGATAAGGAGGACTTTGCCTATCTTGGTAAATTGTTTGCAAAATGGCTGATTTAATATCCTTCTCTGCACCATGGGGAGTTCCCTCCTATGATGACTCTGCATCTGGCCATGTGACTTGCTTTGGCTGAAAGAATAATAGCAAATGTGGTGCAAGCAACAGAGTGAAAGGTGGTTGTATTAGTCAAGGTTCTCAAGAAAAGAAGAACCAATAACACTCCCTAACACCATACACAAAAATAAACTCAAAATGGATTAAAGACCTAAATGTAAGGCCAGACACTACCAAACTCTTAGAGGAAAACATAGGCAGAACACTCTATGACATAAATCAAAGCAAGATCCTTTTTGACCCACTTCCTAGAGAAAAGGAAATAAAAACAAAAATAAACAAATGGGACCTAATGCTTTTGCACAGCAAAGGAAATCATAAACAAGACGAAAAGACAACCCTCAGAATGGGAGAAAATATTTGCAAATAAAGCAACTGACAAAGGGTTAATCTCCAAAATCTACGAGCATCTCATGCAGCTCAATAACAAAAAACCAAGCAACCCAATCCAAAAATGGGCAGAAGACCTAAATAGACATTTCTCCAAAGAAGATATACAGATTGCCAAGAAACACATGAAAGAATGCTCAACATCACTAATCATTAGAGAAATGCAAATCAAAACTACAATGAGATATCATCTCACACCAGTCAGAATGGCCATCATCAAAAACTCTACAAACCACAAATGCTGGAGAGGGTGTGGAGAAAAGGGAATCCTCTTGCCCTGTTGGTGGGAATGTAAATTGATACAGCCACTATGGAGAACAGTATGGAGGTGCCTTAAAAAACTAAAAATAGAACTACCACACGACCCAGCAATCCCACTACTGGGCATATACCCTGAGAAAACTGTAATTCAAAAAGAGTCATGTACCACAATGTTCACTGCAGCTGTATTTACAATAGCCAGGACACGGAAGCAACCTAAGTGTCCATCATCTGATGAATGGATAAAGAAGATGTGGCACATATATACAATGGAATATTACTCAGCCATAAAAAGAAACGAAATTGAGTTATTTGTAGTGAGGTCGATGGACCTGGAGTCTGTCATACAGAGTGAAGTAAGTCACATATATATGGAATCTAAAAAAAAAAAAAAAAAACGGTCATGAAGAACCTAGAGGCAAGATGGGAATAAAGACTAAAGACACAGACCTACTAGAGAATGGACTTGAGGATATGGAGAGGGGGAAGGGTAAGCTGGGACAAAGTGAGAAAATGGCATGGCCATATATACACTACCAAATGTAAAATAGATAGCTAGTGGGAAGCAGGGGTATAGCACAGGGAGATCAGCTCGGTGCTTTGTGACCACCTAGAGGGGTGGGATAGGGAGGGTGGGAGGGAGGGAGACGCAAGAGGGAAGAGATATGGGAACATATGTATATGTATAGCTGATTCACTTTCTTATAAGGCAGAAACTAACACACCATTGTAAAGCAATTATACTCCAATAAAGATATTTAAAAAATTTTACAATGACTTTAATATATAAATTGGCCAGGTTTCTGGAAATTGCAAGAGAATTTTTAAAATAATAAATAAATAAGTTTTAAAAGTTCATTAAAGAATATCAATAAACTCTAGTATATTAAGAAAGCATAGAAATTAATTAAGAGTAACAAACAAAGAAAAAGAGTGAAAATGAAATCTACAAAACTTGCAACAATAGAAGAAATCAGTCTAATATATAATATGTGTACCTGTATATCAGTCCTAAAAGAGGAAGTGATTTTGGTAAAGATCTAGTTGAACTTTACCTCAAATTAGAGAATCAAAGCAAAACTGTGGAAGGTCATCAGTAAACATCTGACACTGATGTAAATGCAATTGTAAATTCAGTTAAAATGTTCAATATTGAAGGTAACATTATTTGATTTTTGTTGATAATATAATAAATACAAATTTTGGAAGAAAAAAACAGTAGACTTTTATATTATATAAAATATTAATATTATTATGCTAAAATATATTAATATTATATTAATGCATATAGGTTTATAATTTAATATATTAAATATACTATAATGATAACATTTAAAATACAATAATATATTATTTGTATGTATAAAACCTATTGGTTCTGTTTCTTTTTTGAACACTAATACAAGCATCTTTCACTCCTCTGCTTGCATCACATTTCTCTCTCACTCTCTCTCTCTCTAAATATATATATATAGAGAGAGAGAGATAGAGAGAGGGAAAGAGAGATTTATTTATTCTAAGGAATTGGCTCAGGTGATTATGGAGGCTGAGACACTTCATGATCTGCCACATGAAAACTAGATACCCAGAAGTGCTGGTGGTGCAAGTTCCAGTCCAAGTACAGAAGACTGATGTCCTAGCTTGCAACCAGTCAGGCAAAGAGAGCAAATTCCCTCTTACTCACCCACCTTTTTTTCTAGTCAGGCCTCCAAGGAATTGGATGAGGCCCATCCACACTGGGGAGGGTAATCTTCTTTATTCAAACTAACAATTCAAAGGTCAGTCTCATCTCAAACACCCTCACAGACATACCCAGAATAATGTTTAACCAAATATCTGGGCACCCGTGGCCCCATCAAGTGGACACATAAAGCTAGCCATCAGTGTTCATCAGCGGGCTTCCCCTCTTTTGCTGCTGGACTCTTCCTCCATCATGTAAACAAGTTCAGGTGAGCCAGCCGGAGGCTGTGGGACCACATTGCAGAGAGAGACTGCAAGTCCACCTGTCTCAGCTGAGGTCCCAAATGCATGATTGAATTCCACCTCCACCAGCCAGACCACACAGGCCCACAGAAATATGAGAAACAATAATTGAGGTTTAAACCATTAGGTTTTGAAACAGTTTTTTATATAACAAAAGCAAACCGATTTGCTAACTGAACACAATTTTAAAAGCTGATGTCACAGTTAAAACCAAGACCATATTCTAATCTGTGCTTAATAAATTTCAGTCTAAGACAGAAAATTCTACTCTGTACCTGTTGCTTGGATACAGAGCATGTGAAATATGTAAAACTATTTTGGTTTTTTGTTATTAGCATCAAAGGATTTATACAAACTTTTAAAATAACAGATCAAACTTTTAAAAATCATAGTTGAGTAGACACAAATGTAAAATGAATCCCAAGGTCAACTTACAAAAAATGACAAGAAGCAAATTAAATTTTATGTGAGTATAAAAAAATACTGGAGATACCACTTCATTTCTAAAATAATGACATAAACATTAACTTCAATATCAAATAGTAAAAGTTTTTGTAATATAATTCACATTCTATAAAATTCATTAAGGTGTACAATTCAGTAGATTCTAAAATACTTAGAGTTGTGCACAAATACCAGAATATTTCATCACCCCAAAAAGAAACCCTGTACCTGTTAGTAGTCACTGCCCTCTTCTCCCCCCGCTAGTCCCTGGCAACCACTAATCTACTTTCTGCTTCTATAGATTTGCATATTTTGGACAGTTTCTTACTACTATGACTAATACTGCTATAAATATTTGTGTACAACTTTTTGCATGAACATATGTTTTCAATTCTCTTAGATATACACCTAGGAGTGAAAATGCTGGGTCATATGTTAACAGTATGTTCAACATTTTGAAGAACTTCCAAACTGTTTTCCACAGTGGCTGCACTATTTTTTATTCCAGTCAGGAATGTATAAGGGTTCCTATTTCTCCCGATCCTTAACATTTGTTATTTTTCCTTTTTATTTTTATTTTTTTATTATAACCATCCTAGTTGATGTGAAATGATTTTGGTTTTGATTTTCATTCTCCTGTAACTAATGATGTTGAACATCATTTACATGCTAATTTTCCAACTGCGAATCTTCATTAGAGAAATATCTGTTCAAACCATTTGCCCATATTTTAGGGTATTTTTCTTCTTCTTTTTGAGTTGCAAGAATTCCTTATATATACCAGATACAATGTTCTTATCAGATATATGATGTGTGAATGTTTTATTCCATACTGTGGGTCATTTTTTCATTTTCTTGATGTTCTTTGAAGCACAAAAATTTTTAATGTTGATAAAGTCCAATTTGTCTATTTTTCTTGTGTTGCTCACGCTTCTTGTGTTATATTTTTAAAACTATTGCTTAAACTAAGATCATGAATATTTACTCCTATGTTTTCTTCTAAGAGTTCTATCACTTCAGCTCTTACTTATAGGTTTTATCCATTTTGAGTTAATATTTGTATTGATAGATAGGGTGAGGAAGGGTCCAACCTTATTCTTTTGTATATGAATATGCAGATGTCCCAGCATCATATGTTGAACACACTATTCTTTCCCCCACTGAATTGTCTTGGCATGGTTGTCAAGTCAATTGACTATAGATGTGTGGGTTTACCTCTAGACTCTCAGGTTAAAATGTTATGTGATCTATGTGTCTATCCTTATGCAAGTACCACACTGCCTTGATTACTGTAGCTTTGTAGTAAATTTTGAAATCAGGAAGTGTGAGTCTCCCAACACTGTTTTACTCTTTCAAGATTGTTTTGGCTTTTCTGGGTCCCTCACACTTCCTTGTGAATTTTAGGATTAGCTTGTGCCTTACTGCAGAAAGGGGAGTTGGAATTTTGATAGGGATTGCATTGTCTGTGGATCACTCTGGGGAGTACTGTGACCTTAACAACAGTAAGTCTTCCCACCATGAGCAACGTATGCCTTTTTATTTATTAGGTCTTCTTTAATTTCTTTCAACAATGTTTTGTGGTTTTCAGTGTACAAGTCCTGTGCTTCTTTTGATAAATTTATTCATAAGTATTTTATTCTTCCTGATGGAATAGTAAATAGAATTGCTTTCTTAATTTCATTTTGGGATTTTTTTATTGCTAAAAAAATACAATTAAAATTGTATTTTTTGTACAAATACAAAAATAATTGTATTTTTTGTACAAAAATACAATTAAATTTTGTACAGTCATCTTGTATTGTGCAACTTCACTAAACTCTTGTTTTGCTCTAATATGCTGTGTGTTTGTGTGTGTGTACACTTAGTGTTTTATGTGATACATATTATCATATATATATGATATTGTCATCTGCAAACAGAGATACTTTTACTTCTTTCTTTCCAATCAGGATGCCTTTTGTTTCTTTTTCCTGCTTAGCTGCCCTGGCTCATACCTCCAGTACAATGCTGAATAGAAGGGATGAGAGGGTACATCCTTGTCTTGTTCTTTATCTTACAGGGAAAGCATTCAGTCTTTCACCTTAACTATGATATTAGCTGTAGGGTTTTGTAGATGCCCTTAATTAGGTTGAGGAAGTTCCCTTCAATTCCTAGTTTATTGAACGTTTGATGCTGAAATAGTGTAGGATTGTGTCAGATGTTTGTTTTGTCAAATGTTTGTCTTGAATTTTTGTCTATTGAGATAATAATTTTTTCTTTATTCCCTTAATATGGCATATTACAATGATTTTCATATGTTGAAACAACCTTGCATTCTTGGGATAAATCTCACATGGCCATGGTGTTCACTTTTTATACGTTTTGGATTAATTTGCAGGTATTTTGTTGAAGATGATGGTATATTTATTCCTAAAGGATATTGGTCTGTAGTTTCCTTTTCTGTGATGTTTTATCTGGTTTTGGTATCAGTGTAATACTGCCTCATAGAATGAGTTGGGAAGTGTTCTCTCCTCTTCTTTTTTTTTTGGAGGGTGGGAGCTATGTGAATAATTGGTATAAATAATTTTTTAAATATTCGGTAGAATTCACCAGTTTGCTTAGTGATATTCCTGAGCTAGTTCTGTAAAGTCTCTGTTCTTTGTCATGTGTGGCCACTGAAATCTTCAGTTAGCTTAAGAATCAGCTAATGATAAGTAATTTTTTTTAAATTCCTGAAACCAATAAATCTCCCATTCATTATTGAGGAGCTTTGTACACATGTTAAAGTAATCTCCAATACTCAGTTTACAACTCTGTCTTAGCTTCCACTTCCTGCTCGGCTGCTTCAAGGTCAGCCAGAGGTGAGAGCTAAGGGCCTTCTCAGGTTCCTTCTGAGAATGCACACAGCACTACACATGTGCATGAACTTTTAGATTCCCAGGAACACGTCCAAACTTTCCAAAGCCCCTATGGACACCTCATTGCTCGGCTTTTCTTTTCAAGCTGTTTTGGTTAATCTGTTGTCTGTGCCAACTGTTAACTATCACTTTAGGCATTATGGTTTTGAAACATTTGCCTGTAAATGTTTTTCATAAATGCCCCTTGGGGAGAGGCTTTTAGTACTGGGCAACCTTGAGTCAGATCAAATAAAGACAAGCATTTCCAGTTGGAAAACCATCTAACAGACCAAATAATATCAATTCTTTGCGAATGCAGCTTTGAAAGAGCCCCAGCTCTGTTCTACTTCCTCAAGTACTGGGAATGCAGGCTCTTTTTTTTCAAGGCCACTGCTGAGTTGGTGAGTGGGAGTTTGGAGTTGCTATCCTTACCAACATTTGGTAGTTTTTCTTGAATAAATACTTCCTGGCTTGCTTCCTTTGGTTAATTTCCAGAGTTCTGGAAAAAAAAAAAAATGATCCTATTTTGCCAGTCTGTTGATGTTGCTGTTGTTGCTTTTACGGAAGGATACATTTTTGGATGCCAGTTTCACTACGCATCTCCATTAATAGTAAATTAACCTCATCAAAATTGAACTAATATGATACAGTCAGTTCACCAGTATTGACCAGTAATCTTATGACAACTCAATCTTGCATACTAACAGAGGGAAAAATATACTATAATTAATTAATTAATTAACTAAAATAAATAAAAATATGCTAGTGCAAATCAGGTATTTCAACCATGAAACATGGCTGCAGGTAGTGACACAGGAATATCTTCTGCAAATATGAAGAACAATTAAGTATAAGCATATTTGTGTAAGAGAAACACTATTCAATGGCAGCTCCAGGATCTAAAAGAATAACTCAGAATTTTTAAAATTAGGACTAGAAATTATAAGATGCAGCTAAGAAATTAAGAGTAAATTCTATTCGTAGAGTTAACTCATCAAAATGAAAGCAAAGGCTCTTTATTAAAAACAGCCTGCATAAGAATAGTAAACTCACTTTGTACTTAAACTCTCATCAAGGATGATTGATGACAGAAGAAAAAACTAAGAAGGAACATATTTTTGTGACCATACTTTTATTTGCTGACACTACAGAAAACCAAATCTCTACTACACAAAGAATGAGTTCATAATGGAAAAACACCGAAGCATCTAAACTTGACTGTATACTGTACTAAGGCAAAAACAAACTCAGAAAATGCTCTACGTGAAAACAAAGTTGATTTGCTGTTGATCGTATTGGTAATTTTGCATTTTCTTTCAGCTAGAGGTTTATTTTAAAATTCAATCTCCCCTGACTGAAATGAGGTTTTTAAAAATCATGTATTTCATATTTGTCCTCACAGCAGTCAATGAGGTAGATGAGATAAACAGAACTATTCTGGGAGACACAGAATTCTAAAGTAAATGATAAAGTGTGCCTTAAAGTGACATGCAGTGCTTTGTGACCACCTAGAGGGGTGGTATAGGGAGGGTGGGAGGGAGACGCAAGAGGGAGGAGTTATGGGGATATATGTATATGTAGAGCTGATTCACTTTGTTATAAAGCAGAAACTAACACACCATTGTAAAGCAATTACACTCCAATAAAGATGTTTTAAAAAAAAAATGAAATGGACTAAGTGCTCTTTCAGTTGGATCATTCAGTATTTAAAAGGCCACTTTAATCTGATACCTTTTGGGGCACAGACAACAAAAACAGTTAGTTAATGATTGTGCATCATTATAAGGGGTAATTTAGAAGTGTATACAGAGCCAAACCCTACCTACAAAGTCATCACAAACCCCTAGGTTAACTAAGAGGACTGCCATTGTCCTTCAAATTACACCACATGGCTTTAAAAAGCTAACATCCTTCTAAGAGTTTGCCTGTCTCTCAGGATAGTGGATTAATCCCTAATCTCACTTATCTGACTTCCCATTGCAATTACAGTCACTTCTACAATGTGAACAATTTATCATCCACTATTAGTTTTATGTGTTTTAACACTGTCTTTTTATGTAGATAATATGCTCCAGGCGTTCTTAAATTTCTCTATCACCCTCTCCTCTCCTATCCTCTCTTCTTTTATTCATGGGGTCTCCTTATTCCATTCCATCCCATTCTTTCCTGGGCAACAAGTGCCGCAGTGCTTCCCTCTACTAGAGCAATTCATTCAAACAGTTTTGAAACCCTAAAATCTTGCCTAATTAATTAAAAGAAACATTTCAACTTTACAGTGGTTCTGTCCTGTCTAAATATAATTTTGAGACTTTCTCCTGTTTCATTCCTCATTTTCAAAAACTCACTTTCCAGTCTTATGTCTGTAGAGGGTTGCCTATTTTACTGTCCCCATTCCTCATTATCTAGTCACTGAAATATGGATTCTACCTCAACTATGCCACTGAAACAATTCCGAAAAATGGTACAGATGAACTTATTTGCAAAGTGGAAATAGAGACACAGATGTAGAGAACAAACATATGGATACTAAGGGGGAAGGGGGTGGGTGGGATGAACTGGGAGATGGGATTGACATGTATACACTACTATGTATAAAATAGATAACTAATGAGAACATACTGTATGCACAGAGAACTCTACTCAGTGCTCTGTGGTGACCTAAATGGGAAGGAAATCCAAAAAAGAGGGCGATATATGCGTATGCAGAGTTGATTCACTTTGATGTACAGCAGAAACACAACATTGTAAAGCAATTAGACTCCAATAAAAATTAATTTTTAAAAATTCCACCTCTAGAGATTTTGATTAAGTAGGTCTATAGTGGGACTCAAGAATTTGCATCTCTAACAAGTTCCCAGGTGATGCTAGTACTGCTTGTCCAAGGAAAGTACTTTAAGAACCACTGGTTTAAATCACTGACCCAAGTTTCCTACTATGTGCAGCCAAACGCATTTTAATGGATAAAGCGACGCACTCCATTGTCAAAACCAGAATCTTGTGTCTCACTCCAAACTCTCTTCTTTTCTCCACATGTATAATCTATCCTGAAATGTTATTCATTCTACCTTCTACATATTTGTATGCTTTTTCCATAGGGAACATCATTTCTTAGTTTAAGGCACCGTCATCTCTCCCTTGGATTACTGCAACACTCCAACTAGCCTTCTACTCCCACTCTCTCCCCTTTTAGCAAGCAGTTCACTGCCATCAGGGGAAGATTTCAGAAATGCAAATTTTGTCATTTCTCCTTTGCTTAAAACTTCACAGAGGCTCCCCGGCCTTCTAGTACCTTGAACAGCACTCCTCGGTCCCACATACTGCAGACCGATTCCTGGTCGCTCTGCATCTTACACTTGCCTACAACAGCTTTAGGTTTCCGGAATGTCTCTACTTCAGAATGTCTTGAGTTCACTGTGCTCCTGGCTCCTCTGTGCCTTTCATATACTCTTCTGTTCTCTTCCACCCTAGCCCTTCTCCTTTACTTGCATGGACCTTATTTATCTCAAACTAAAGGTTCTGTTTAGATATTTCTTCCTCAAAGGATTCTTCCCTGATCTCCCAAGTGTGGGTCTGAGACACCTCCCTCGAGCTCTCACAACACTCTTTGCTTCCCTTCCAACAGCATGTCTTTTATTGCCTCGTAATGACCTCTCTCCTCATCCGTACACTTGGGGGGATCAGGGACCATGTCTACCTCATCCGCCTTATGAATCCCTCACATAATGCTTAGGACCACATTGCCATTATCCTCTCGTCATCTTCATCATCATCTTCATCATCTCACCTTACTCCTCCTCATCTAACAGACACTAAACTAAAGGTCTTACATATTTAATGTTCTAACTACCGTATCTTGCCCATAAGGAAAATTAGGTCCAAAGAGATGAGGTAATTCACCCCAGGGGGCAGTTAGCAATGAAAGGGCAGGATTTGAACCCAAAGCGAGTCTAACCCTAGAGCTAACTCTCCATTCCTTCTTCTTCTGCTAACAGTACAAGGACCCCTGATTTTCCTCCAAGAAACCACCCCCTCTCCACCGGTTCCCCACCTTCCCTTGCCTGAGATCCCACTTCTTCTATTACCAGCCATCCCTCCCACCCCCGGCAGCACACCTGTGCCACACATCCAGTGGCCTGCGGGAAGAGGCGTAATTGCAGTTTGCCAGAGGGGTGCAAAGCCTGTCACTGGTCCCATTCCCAGTTCACCCAGGTATCTCTTTACCACTCTCTGGGGAATGACTGCCCAGTGACCCTTTTCACTACACAGGTAAGACTGGGCGTATATTGGAAACAAAGTGCTATCCTTTCAAGAATTTATGTAGTATGCCCCAATCCAAATTCTGAAAACACTAGGTTCTAAGAGGAAAAATAAGTGTCAATGGACTCTTTAGGTTTGATAAATTAATAAAGCTAATAGAACAAAAAGAAAAATTATTCTGAAATACAAAAATGAAAAATCCAA
Organism: Orcinus orca; assembly: GCF_937001465.1. NCBI lineage: Eukaryota > Metazoa > Chordata > Mammalia > Artiodactyla > Delphinidae > Orcinus > Orcinus orca. Next base: position 17,928,704 of record NC_064570.1, on the reverse strand, counting down.
CTGTTTATAAAGCCCATCTCCAGGCCTCTCCTGACACTTGCACACTCCTCTGTTGCTATCCTGTCTGTCTCTGTGGCATATGACAAATTCTGTGAACTCTTGAGCACAAGGACTGTTTTTCATCCCTGGATGCCCATCATCGACAACAGTTCCTGACATAATACTAGTGGTCAAAAAGAATGCGAAAGCAGTTGTGCATATAACCCAATGCTTCCATCAAAGTGTCCTCCCTCTCAGCAAGATAGCTGAAAAAGAAATTTGGTTGAATAATTTTGAATTTGAGCTTTAAATTTGTCTGACCAGAGGCGAGTGTTAGTATCTGAGAATTAAAATGGAAAGTTAAGTTGTCCTCTCTTTTGTCATCTCCCATCCTCTGAGGCAGAGAGATTTACATAACTGTCACCCTGCCCATACTCCATCCAAATTTCACTTTGCTGCCACGCATGGCCCCTCTGACCCTGAAGTAGCACTCTCTTACGCCTTAATCAACTTCCTTCACTCTGGGGCAGCCTATATACAGCCTCTCATTTTCTACACAGGCAGGCATCTTGATACCATTCAGTATTGTCTAGTGACAAGGCCACGCAAGATAGAGCAGAGGGAAGGGCAAGGTGAAGGACAGACCCCGGGGCTTTCCTGCCATCACTCCTCTCTTTCCTTAGCCAGGCAGTGGCTACCCTGGAGAAACAGTGCACAGATGTCTGGCAGCCCACTGGAGCAATCTATTCTTGACACTGAAGAATTTTTTTTCTAGTCAGCACTGTGATAATGTAATGAGTAGACTCAGAGCCTCAAAATTAAAGTTTCCTGAGAAAAGAACATCCTGAAGATTGTTTGACCTGTACCACTGAAATTCGTTTTGATGCATGGTAACTCAATCCTCTTTGTTCATTGCAAACATAAACAGGGCTGGTTTTTAAGGGTGTGCCTGGTTAAACATATGGTAGACACCCTCTTTATTAAGACTAACACCTGGTTAGAAGCTGCGGTTTATTTTGTGGAGAGTGTTTAGTTTTCACACAGAATAGAAATTGAGAAAGAGGTAGTTAAATGATATTGACAGATGTCAGATCATGAGTGTCCTTCTATATCCTTCATTTTTACTACAAAGGACATTATTAGGACACTTGGCAAAACTTTGAATGGGGTCTGAAGATTAGAGGGAGGTGATGTATCATTGTTAATGTCTGATATTGATGGTTGTATTACCGTCATCTTGGGCACCTACCACATGCAAAGAACTGTGAGGTACAGAAAAAAAGGACAAGAATTGTCCCAGGTTAATTACAGTGTAACAGGAAAGATATCAGGTGCATGTAAAAGACGGGACCTCAGACACTCCTGAGAGAAACTTTAGTACAGTTTTTTGAACCAGGGTTTCTCTATGGTCCATTAGAATCTTTCTTCAGCTATTTTTACATCTTGATTCTGATATTTTGTCCTATTTTAAGGGACTTACAGAGTTTGGTTTGTTAGGTTGGGAAAGAAAATCTTATGTACTATTTTGTTTTAGTGGTACATTCCACAAAGCTTAACAGTTCTTCCTTTATTTACCTTGTTTTTCTAGGAGAAATGTATGGAATTAAAACAGACTAAAGGACCAGGCTGTATAACACTATTTCAGGAACCTCAAACTTAAAGCCAAGGTACATGAGCTCCAACCCTCACTCTATTAATAAACTACTTGCTGTGCAAATTTTGGAAAATATTGACCTGTCTCCCTCAGGAGGTTGTCCTGAGGAGCATATTAGATGATTTGTAAAAGTAAGTTGACAACCATTGTAAAGTAATTATACTCCAATAAAGATGTTAAAAAAACAAAAAGTAGGTTGACAAAATATAATATGCAGTATAAAAATAGGGTGTCATATTTAAAGAAGTTACTAAAATAAGATAAACACAAAGCCTGTGTGAAAAAGAACACGTGAGACTACTTGTTGCTAGAATTACCTATTTTCTCTGCATACTTTCAAAGACCTTTGGAGTAGGGAAGACTTTCTGAATCTTAAGTGCTTGTCTGAGAAGTCTAAAGAGGTAGAAGTCCTCTTCTACTATGTGATATTTAAATTACATCTATAAGTAAATTTAACCCAATAGGTGCTAGACTGTATTTTTGGTTATTTGGCGTAAAGGTCCAAATCAAAAATTGAAGTTCAAACTCTTCTCTCTGGATAATTTGATCAATTATTCCTTAGAACTACTTAGAAATAAGGCATGACATAACCAAAAGACCAACTGACTATGACTAATATCATCAGTGTGGGGAGCCTAATTGCATAATTTGGGCTCAAAGTGGATATGAGGAAGTGGACCCCATTTTCTCCTGTGCACAGAGCTTAGTTCATACCCCAGGCTTTCACAGCACTGAAGCCACTCACAAGAGAATAAGATTCTTACCCAAATGTCTAGGACTTTGTTCCTGCAGCATAGCATAACCACCTAAGCCTTACATCTAATCATTATTTCCTTTTATCTCAAACAGTAACCCTTACATTTATTAGCAGAAAACCACCGTATAACACCCTTTAGTCTACATTGCTATTTTTTTTTTACTGTGATGCTTATATTCTCAGTACTACTTATGTACCATATATTCACAAAATTAAAAAGGGTTAAAAACTTTTTTTTTTGGTCTAAATATCGAAGATCAGTTCATTCAGGTAGTACAAAGTAGATGAGTTTTCTAAAAGAAGATTTCTTTTCTTTCATATGTTCTTTGCAGGCTGGCCAAGAAAATGTATAAATACTCCACCAAGTCACATCTTGTTACGAGTCATTTGATTACTGGTAGCTGACATGTAGAGCAATGAAAATGCAGTTTTAAAAACTTAAATGCTGAGCTGGTCGCACTCAGACACCAGGCAAATATAAATACGAATCCTGTGATTTTATCATAAGGAGGCTACTTGTCTTATTTATTTCCAGCTTCCAGCACAGTGTCTGATCATAGTAACCACTCAGTAAATATTTGTTTTACATGATCTGGTAAAATAGAAACAGCCAGAGAAAATAGCTAGATCTGAATATGGACTGTGGTAAGTTTTCTTCTTTGCTATGCTTTTCCTTTCTTTTCTAGAAGCCAAAAGTGTTTTCTATACAGGTAATTCACACCAGCAATTCCCTTACAGCAAATTTCCAAGTAACTGTAAGTCTCCTTAAAAGGTTACATAGAGAAAGTCACTGTTCACAGTGGTTAGAAAGCATTCTAATGAGACAGACTGCAGCTTTTTGAAAAGGATATGAAGTAACCTGAGCCCTGCACAATAGGCTCTTACCCCAGACCACCCTGTATAGAACTGCTCTTACAACACGATTTGCAGGGGGAACAATCACCAAGGAAGAATAAATTAAACACGCAACCATTTTTCAAAGTGAGTTATTTTATATTCTAATAGTTTTTATATGAGACACTTTCTAATTAATCTCAAACTCTTCAACATAAGCAATGAAAAATAAATCCTTAAATTTCTTTTCTCTAGGCAAAATGTAAAACTGAGGCTAAGAATCTATACTGATTGTGGGTCTGGTTCATCCAATGACACTGCAAATTCTTTAACTTTCTTCCCATCTCCCTACAAAGTATTATAAACCAAGAAGAATTTTCAACTTAAACATCATTATAAATTTAGGGGATGTGGTAGACACAAATGACAAATCTGTATTAAAATGAAAATATAGACACAAGGTCTAGAAACATTGTCTGTTTTTAATTTGTTTAAGTGGATGTGCTCTATGTCGTGAGGCCAGGAAGGAAACAAGGTTATCATGTTACAGTCAGAACCTGGAGAAGTTAGAAGCCTTTGTCCAGACAGGTATGGACACAAACCACCCAGAGGAAGACTTTTCCAAGCTTTGAATATGCCGGTGCAAGAAGAAAAGAGTACAAAAAACAACTAAGATAAAAAGATCAAAGATGGTGGGTCTGAGAGACAGTAATACGAGGTGGGCGTGAGAGAGAATGAGGAAGTAGAGAAGGAAAATCAAAGATAAATATGTCTATTCCAACGTACTTGAAGACTTTTAAGAATGTTTATATACACAATGGAATATTACTCAGCCATAAAAAAGAATGAAATAATGCCATTTGCAGCAACATGGATGGACCTAGAGATTGTCATACTGAGTGAAGTCAGACAGAGAAAGAGAAATATCGTATGATATCACTTATATGCGGAATCTAAAAAGAAATGATACAAATGAATGTATTTACAAAACAGAAACAGACTCACAGACTTAGAGAATGAATTTATGGTTATGGGGGCGTAAGGGTGGAGGGAAAGGATAGTTAGGGAGTTTGGGATGGACATGTACACACTGCTATATTTTAAAAGGATAACCAACAAGGACCTACCATATAGCACAGGGAACTCTGTTCAATGTTATGTGGCAGCCTGGATGGAAGGGGAGTCTGGGGGGAGAATGGATACATATATATGTGTAGTTGAGTCGCTTTGCTGTGCACCCGAAACTATCACAACGTTGTTAATTGGTTATACTCCAATATAAAATAAAAAGTTTAAAAAAAAGTGTTTTAAGCTAGGATGAAGTGAGAGAGTGGCATGGACATATATACACTACCAAATGTAAAATAGATAGCTAATGGGAAGCAGCCACATAGCACAGGGAGATCAGCTCAGTGCTTTGTGACCACCTAGAGGGGTGGGACAGGGAGGGTGGGAGGGAGACGCAAGAGGGAGGAGATATGGGGATATATGTATATGTGTAGCTGATTCACTTTGTGATACAGCAGAAACTAACACACCCTTGTAAAGCAATTATACTCCAATAAAGATGTTTAAAAAAAAATAAAATAAATGTGATGGTAAGAACTCCAAAAAAAAAGAATGTTTAGATACTTTGACATGGTAATTTTACTTCTAGGAGTATATAATAGAGGAATAGTGTGAACTTTGAATAATTCATAAGAGTAATTTATGTTGGAAAAATACTGGAAACAATCTTGTGCAAAAATAGGAAAATATTAAGTAAATTATGAAGCACTAATAAGATATTTAATCTTGGATAGAGTATTTCAATGACATGAGAAATTATTATGGCAGAATGTTAAAAAGAAAGAATAAAATTGTAACTAGAGTATAATGTCAACTTTGAAAATAAAAAAGAAATAAAGCTTGAAGTAAATATTTTTAAATGGTAAAAAAAAAAAAAAATTATAAACATGTCCATTCCAAAGAGAAATTCCTGGGACCAAAGACAATGATCCCACCTACTATATGGCCAGCAGTGGCTTAAAACCCTTCTTAGCATATTTGAATTCGTAAGACTTTATCTTCTCATGACTCTTTGTCCCTAGCCCCTGCACCTACTCATGCTGTTTATTTCACCCCATGTCAACCTAATCTGGAAACCTCAGTATCAAGCAATTTTTTTTTTTTTTTTTTGCGGTACACAGGCCTCTCACTGCTGTGGCCTCTCCCATTGCGGAGCTCAGGCTCCGGACACGCAGGCTCAGCAGCCATGGCTCACGGGCCCAGCTGCTCCATGGCATGTGGGATCCTCCCAGACCGGGGCATGAACCCATGTCCCCTGCGTCGGCAGGTGGACTCTCAACCACTGCGCCACCAGGGAAGCCCCTTCATCACTTTAAATATGTCCTGCCAGTCCCTTCTGGCTTGCAGAGTTTCTGCTGAAAGATCAGCTGTTAACCTTATGGGGATTCCCTCGTTTGTTATTTGTTGATTTTCTCTTGCTGCTTTTAATATTTTCTCTTTGTATTTAATTTTTGATAGTGTGATTAATATGTGTCTTGGTGTGTTTCTCCTTTGATTTATCCTGTATGGGACTCTCTGTGCTTCCTGGACTTGATTGACTATTTCCTTTCCCATATTAGGGAAGTTTTCAACTATAATCTCTTCAAATACTTTCACAGTCCCTTTCTTTTTCTCTTCTTCTTCTGGGACCCCTATAATTCGAATGTTGGTGCGTTTAATGTTGTCCCAGAGGTCTCTGAGACTGTCCTCAGTTCTTTTCATTCTTTTTTCTTTATTCTGCTCTGCAGTAGTTATTTCCACTATTTTATCTTCCAGCTCACTTATACTTTCTTCTGCCTCAGTTATTCTGCTATTGATTCCTTCTAGAGTGTTTTTCATTTCATTTATTGTGTTGTTCATCACTGCTTGTTTCATCTTTAGTTCTTCTAGGTTCTTGTTAAATGTTTCTTGCATTTTGTCTATTCTATTTCCAAGATTTTGGATCATCTTTACTTTCATTATTTTGAATTCTTTTTCAGGTAGACTGCCTATTTCCTCTTCATTTGTTAGGTCTGGTGGGTTTTTATCTTGCTCCTTCATCTGCTGTGTGTTTTTCTGTCTTCTCATTTTGCTTAACTTACTGTGTTTGGGGGGTCTCCTTTTTGCAGGCTGCAGGTTCGTAGTTCCCGTTGTTTTTGGTGTCTGTCCCCAGTGGCTAATGTTGGATCAGTGGGTTGTGTAGGCTTCCTGGTGGAGGGGACTGGTGCCTGTGTTCTGGTGGATGAGGCTGTTTCTTGTCTTTCTGGTGGGCATGTCCACGTCTGGTGGTGTGTTTTGGGGTGTCTGTGGCCTTATTATGATTATAGGCAGGCTCTCTGCTAATGGATGGGGTTGTGTTCCTGTCTTGCTAGTTGTTTGGCATAGGGTGTCCAGCACTGTAGCTTGCTGGTCGTTGAGTGAAGCCGGATCTTGGTGTTGATATGGGGATCTATGGGAGATTCTCGCCATTTGATATTACGTGGAGCTGGGAGGTCTCTTGTGGACCAGTGTCCTGAACTTGGCTCTCCCACCTCTGAGGCACAGCCCGGATGCCTGGCTGGAGCACCAAGAGCCTTACATCCACACAGTTAAGAATAAAAGGGAGAAAAGGAAGAAGGAAGGAAGGGAGGGAGGGAAGAAAGAAAGAAAAAGAAAAAGGAGGGAGGGAGGGAGGAAGGAAAGAAGATAAAATAAAGTAAAATAATATAACGTTATTAAAATAAATAATAATTAAGAAAAAAAATTCTTAAAGTAGAAAAAAAAACGTACAGACAGATCCCTAGGACAAATGGTAAAAGCAAAGCTATACAGACAAAATCACACACAGCAGCATACACATACACACACACACAAAGAGAAAAAGGGAAATATATAGATAGATAGATAGATATCTTTCCTCCCGAAGTCCACCTCCTCAATTTGGGATGATTCGTTGTCCATTCAGGTATTCCACAGATGGAGGTAAATCAAGTTGATTGTGGAGATTTAATCCGCTGTTCCTGAGGCTGCTGGGAGAGATTTCTGTTTCTCTTCTTTGTTTGCACAGCTCCTGGGGTTTAGTTTTGGATTTGGACCCGCCTCTGTCTGTAGGTCGCGTGAGGGCGTCTGTTCTTCGCTCAGACAGGATGGGGTTAAAGGAGCCGCTGATTCGGGGACTCTGGCTCACTCCGGCCCACTCCGGCCGGGGGAGGGAGGGAGGGGCACGGAGTGCGGGGCGGGCCTGCGGCGGCAAAGGCCGGCGTGACATTGCACCAGCCTGAGGCGCGCCGTGCGTTTTCCTGGGGAAGTTGTCCCTGGATCCCGGGACCCTGGCAGTGGCGGGCTGCACAGGCTCCCCGGAAGGGGGGCGTGGATAGTAACCTGTGCTCGCACACAGGCTTCTTGGTGGCGGCAGCAGCAGCCTTAGCGTCTCATGCCCGCCTCTGGGGTCCACGCTTTTAGCCGCGGCTCACGCCGGTCTCTGGAGCTTCTTTAAGCAGCGCTCTTAATCCCCTCTCCGCGCGCACCAGGACACAGAGAGTTAAGAAAAAGTCTCTTGCCTCTTCGGCAGCTCCAGACTTTTTCCCGGACTCTCTCCCGGCTAGCCATGGCGCACTAACCCCCTGCAGGCTGTGTTCACGCCGCCAGGCCTCTCCCTGCGCTCCGAAGCCCGGGCCTCAGCTCGCAGCCCCGCCCGCCCCGGCGGGTGAGCAGACAAGCCTCTTGGGCTGGTGAGTGCCGGTCAGCACCAATTCTCTGTGCAGAAGTCTCGCCACTCTGCCCTCCGCGGCTCCGAAGCTTCCCCTCTCCGCCACCCGCAGTCTCCCCGCCCACGAAGGGGCTTCCTAGTGTGTGGAAGCCTTTCCTCCTTCCCAGCTCCCTCCCACTGGTGCAGGTCCCGTCCCTATTCTTTTGTTTCTGTTTTTTCTTTTGCCCTACCTGGGTACGTGGGGAGTTTCTTGCCTTTTGGGAAGCCTGAGGTCTTCTGCCAGCGTTCAGTAGGTGTTCTGTAGGAGTTGTTCCACATGTAATTGTATTTCTGATGTATTTGTGGAGAGGAAGCTGATCTCCGCGTCTTACTCTTCCGCCATCTTGAAGCTTCTTCAGGGTTTTATAATTTACACGTCTTCATACGATTATTAGATATTTTAAGTACAAATTCTACATACATCTAGATATATCTTTATACCAGAGAAGAGCCTCTAATTGTAAACCCAGTGACCATGAAAATTATAAGAATGAAACAGCACTTCTATTTTCTCCTTAAGAGTTGAATAAATCAAATTCTCTTCCCATTTGCTGTTTTTCAGAGTATTTGTAGTTTCTAGGTTAAATGTATGGAGTTAGTGAAATGCCGCTAGAAATTTTAAGACTCATAATACATAAAAAAGACATTTTTAGCAAGACAAATATTAGAATAATACTGTATCTTTTTATTAAATGTATTCATCAATTTTTATAGAAAGAACAGTCAAAATTTTAAACTCAGGTTTGGTTTTTTTTAAAAAATGCTGTAGGGCTTATTTGTATTTTTCTCAATACAGTTTATAGTGTTTATAATATATACCACATTATAAAATATTCCATATAACTTTTATAAGGATCAGTTTTACAGTAAAATGTCTGTAATATATTAAATGTGCTTTTCAAATAATTTTGACTATAATAAAACATTTGAGCAAAACTCTGCTAAGCGTATCTTACCAGAATCCACTTTCTATGTCTGACCTTAAATTACTTTGAAATAAAGAGTAATAACATGATACATAGCCATACCTCTAATGTATAAAAGATACATTTATAAGGAAAAATATATGCACACTTTTTGTCTGATGGAATCATTGCCTTTAATATAGATCACAATAAATAAAATGGTGTTTGTTTTTCCAACACATCCACTCATCTTTCTCTCTTTAGAAATCCAAAACTTCTAAAATTCTCATTTCTGTGATTTGTTTATTGAAAATTTGATGAAAATTTTACATTGATTTGTATAAACTTTGAACAGAATAATTTTTTTTCATTGAATAAATTTTTACTGAGTGTCTACTATGTTCCAGACACTATGTTAGGCCCTCCGGATATGCTGATGAACAAAATTATTATGATCCTTGCCTTCACAGAACTTAGAAATTGAAGGAAAATTAGACATTTCATAATAATCTCACAAACAAAAACACAGCTACACACCTGAGGAGTCCAATGAAAGAGAAGCACAGGTTTTACAAAAAAAGCTTAAGAGGTTGAGGGAAAGGGTTAACTTAGGTTAGGGAAGTTAAGGAAAATCTATCTGAGGGAGTAACTAGTTCTGCCTGGAAGAAGAGAAGGTTTTAGCAGGTGAAGCACTGGAGGAGGAATGTTCTAGGCAGAGAAAGGAGTGTATGCAAAAGGCTTCTAATACAAAAGAGCTCCATGCACCTGAGGTACTGAAAATGGCTGGGTAGCAGCAGCCTGTGGGGATGATGGGAGATTGAGGCCAGCAAGATTGACAGTGGTCAGAGCTCACCTGGTCTTATATGTTCTTTATTGAGATAATTGGCACAGCCTGAATGGGGCTTCAACATAAGAGGGTAGTGATGTTAATTTCCTGGTTTTGATGGTTACATTTTGGTTACATAACACAATGCCCTTATTTGTAGGAAATATACACTAAAGTACTCAGGATTAATAAAGCATCATTTGGGCAATTCACACTCAAATATTTCAGGGAAGAAAAAAGTTTTTTGTGTTGTACTTGAAACTTTTTAGTAAGCTTGAAATTGTTTCTAATAATGAAAAAAGAAACAAAATTGGAGAGTGAAATTTCCTTTCTCCTACCGTTTAAGACATTTCCATTCCATTTTTGTGGTTTGCTTTTTTTAACAACAACAAACATGTGAATGGAATAATTTTGCAGTATTCAAGGAAATATAACTTGTGGGGCAATTTGTCTTCCTTATTAGATACAGATTCATGTAATATGTTTCCTGTATATTCAGAAATGAGATATTAGGAAGCAGGTGTTTTTTTTTAACACCTTTATTGGAGTATAATTGCTTTACAATAGTGTGTTAGTTTCTGCTTTATAACAAATTGAATCAGCTACACATATACATATATCCCCATATCTCCTCTCTCTTGCATCTCCCTCCCACCCTCCCTATCCCACCCCTCTAGGTGGTCACAAAGCACGGAGCTGATCTCCCTGTGCTATGTGGCTGGGAAGCAGTTATTTTTAATCTAGCACTCTAACTGGTCTTTCTATAGACAGATACACTACTCTGTGTAGACAGTGGTTTGGAACAGAGAGAGGGAAAAACAGGTTCCACCTGGGTGATCTACCTGTAGAGCACCTTTCTTTGACCCTTCAAAGTTCAGTCTTCGGGCTTCCCTGGTAGCGCAGTGGTTGAGAGTCCGCCTGCCCATGCAGGCGATACGGGTTCCTGCCCCGGTCCGGGAAGATCCCACATGCCGCACAGCGGCTAGGCCCGTGAGCCATGGCCGCTGAGCCTGCGCGTTCAGAGCCTGTGCTCCGCAACGGGAGAGGCCACAACAGTGAGAAGCCCACGTACCGCAAAAAAAAAAAAAAAAAAAAAAAGTTCAGTCTTCCCCCAGGCTCTAGGACAGGAAAGACACTATCAGGCCTGCTCCGAACATTTGAGGAACGAATGGAGGCCTACAGACCAAAGGTTGCAATATTTTTAAATTATAAACCAAGCTAATAAACTATCAAATAAAATATATTTTATCTTTCTTGACAGTATACCTTCATAGACATCTAGAAGGTGCATTTAGAATTTATAAATAAAAATTTGAATTCCATCTTAGAATTCCTCCCTAGAATACATAGTTCAAGGAAGAATGACCCATACCCATTCTCTTCCCACATCAGGGTCCCGCCCACATGCAAAGGCTGTTCCTCACACGTATGTGGACATCTCCACAGAGAGCTACTCCCTCTACCCCTCTACCACCACCCCTTGGGTCTAGGAATAAACTATAGGAATTCCTCCAGTATCTCAGTGATTCTCTTGGGATTTCCATTACATGATTTTTTATAACATTCCAGGACTTTTGATAAATATATACATTCACGTCTAATATTAGCTAAACATTATATGTTTACTAAACATCTATAGTTTTGTTTACATAGGTTCTTCTTCTTTTCTTTTCATGTAATATAAATAATAACTTGTATAGCTCTTCAGCATGTTTTGTTGCTTAAGAATAAGGCTTGAAGATCTATCCAACTTTACCTCTGATTTTGCCCTAAAAAATCATAGATATCATTATGTACATCAGATTGAATGTACAATGGCCAGACCATGTAAATGGAACTCTGTCACACAATCTACAGCAACCAGCTCAGGAAATCAAACTATTAGCTAGAGTAACCAGCCCAGAAAGCCAGCCTGCTGACTGTAAGTCAGACTTGTAGGAACTAGCAACTGACCCAGGAAGTTAAACAATAATCCCTAAAACAGTTAGCCCACATGGCCAGGACTTGATTAATAACTGACAGCTTCCCTAACTTTTGTCCTGGCTTCCAACTTAGGGCCAATTAGGGGGCATATACGCACCCCTAACCAATCACACAGGATTTCCCACTTCTACTTAGCCCACCTACAGCTTTCCTATACCAACAGCCTTCAATCACAGCACACCTGAAGCCTTTCCTTTTATTTTGTATAAAGCTTTCTGGCTCCTCTGCCTGTCTTTGCGTCTCTGCCAAACACAAGTAATAGTGGCTGACTCTTTTCCTACAACAAGCTCAGAATAAACAACCTTTGCTTGTTCTCATTTGGTTACTCTTTGTTTATTTCCACATGTAGCAGGCAGTGATAGATTTCATGCTTAATATCGTTTATTGTAATGAAGCAGTTGGCAAATTTAACTCTAACATATGTTTGGTTAATATTTATTTATTTTTAATTTACTGAATTAGGTAAATAATTTAACAACTATTTATTATTTTATCATTAAAATCTCAGTTGGACTTGTGTCCTTTATAGAACTAGCTGTGGCTCTAGTAAAAAATGGAATTTAGACTGCTTAAAAAATATATTCACAAGGCTTTATTCATTTCCACAGTTAGAAATAAAAGCAAACTTTTCAACAGTAATTTATGCAGTGAATGATAGATTCCTTGAGTTCTGCACATAAGGATGAGTCATCACCAGGGTGTTTTATATAGTGAAAAACAATGCTCATACCTATAAAGACTTTTTACATAATTCACTTAACAAAAAGATGTTAAATCTGAATATGTAATTGATTTTATTATTGCAAAAGCATTTGGTAAGTGGAAGAAAACAGCATGACACTTAGAGCAGTAGAATTCTAACTCATCATAGGTTGAAAATTGACATGAGTTCCCAGATATCTTCTTAGTCCCTATAGTAAACTGTTTACGAGGTCTGTGACATGAAGTTATTTTAAAATTCAAACCATGAATCAGAAGAAATAATTCTGAAGACAGATAAAGTAACTGGTAAATTCTAATTCCAGTATTTTCTGTTCTCCGCAAATAGTAGCAAAGCCATTTCCAAATTGCAGCCATCTCTTCCTCTCCCCTTCACTGGGTACAAATCTTCCTACAGTCTTCCAACTCACTCCCAAAGTCATTTCTTCAACTTTTTCTTCTTCCATTTTCCCAGGAATTTCTCAAGTTGTAGATGTGAGGTTCTCCCTCAGAATCACCAGAAGGCACCTGTAAACATGCAGTTTCCTGGGCCCCGCCCCAGACCTTCTGAGGGGCCAGAGGCATGTGCATTTTCACAAGCTCTCCAGGTGATTCTATTGCACATCTGGAGTTGAGAATTACTGTTTAAAACAATTGTCTACCTCAGAAATCTCGTCAAATCTCTTGGATTCACAGATGGTTTAATATGATAATGACAGCATAATATATATTTTTAACCTTGGTTTCTTTTTTGAAATTGAACTGGTTTCTCTAACTTCTGATACGATATATTTACTAGATAACTTACTGTCAATCCACAACTCAGGAAAAATAAAACCAAATTTGTCATATTGCTTGCAAAAGAATCTCCTGCCCTTCCTTCTATCATTCTTAGTTACCAACTATTTAAACATTTAAAAATAAGAGTCACTAATCATGTAGCTTCTTCTTTCACTAAGTGTCTGACTATAGGCAAATTTGATCTTTAAGTCAATTACTATTACCTGAGCACCTACTATGTGCTAGGAAGCCGTGATATAAAGATGAATCAGGGGCTTCCCTGGTGGCACAGTGGTTGAGAGTCCACCTGCCGATGCAGGGGACACAGGTTCGTGCCCCGGTCCGGGAAGATCCCACATGCCGCGGAGCGGCTGGGCCCTTGAGCCATGGCTGCTGAGCCTGCGCGTCCGGAGCCTGTGCTCCGCAATGGGAGAGGCCACAGCGGTGAGACGCCCGCGCACCGCAAAAAAAAAAAAAAAAAAAAAAAAAGATGAATCAGACCTGATCCTTGCCTTGAGATACTTACAGTCTAAGTAGCATGACAGTCCAATAAATAAATAATCCTCTGTGCTAAGTGCTATGGTATGAACATGTCAAAAGTGCCAAGAATACATAGATAGTGAACCAGTTAATGATTCCTATGGGGACTGTGAAAGGTACAAAGAGGAGGCAACATTTAAGCTGGCGTTATCTGAAAGATAAGTAGCTCACCAGTCAGAGAGCAAGGAAAGGACATTCAAAAGAAAAAAACAGGACCAAGAACATGGGGATATAAAAGCAGGTTGGATAGAATAGTTCTTTTCCTGGTACATGCTGTGGAGTGACTGTGGTATAGCCATAAAGGTGGGCTATGCCCAAGTTATAGAGTATCTTGTGTGACATGCCCAATAGTTTGGGTTCATTCTATAGGCATTGAGAGTCACCAAAGGGCTCTGTTTTCTTTTTTTCTTTTTAATTAAATTACTATATTTAAGAAAAATGTAGATGTAGGAATTTAAAAGTCAAATTTTAATGGTTCTGATGAAACTAGGGGCAGGACAAGAATAAAGACGCAGATGTAGAGAATGGACTTGAAGACACAGGGAGAGGGAAGGGTAAGCTGGGACAAAGTGAGAGAGTGGCATGGACATATATACACTATCAAATGTAAAATAGATAGCTAGTGGGAAGCAGCTGCATAGCACAGGGAGATCAGCTCGGTGCTTTGTGACAACCTAGACGGGTGGGATAGGGAGGGTGGGAGGGAGACCCAAGAGGGAGGGGATATGGGGATATGTGTATACGTAGAGCTGATTCACTTTGTTATACAGCAGAAACTAACAACATTGTAAAGCAATTATACTCCAATAAAGATATTATTTTTAAAAAGAGTCAAATTTTATTACAAGGCTTAAAATAAAATCAGTATGTTTTCTATTTCATCCCTTTCCATCCCCAAGTCCTGCTCTCCTCAGGCAGCCACTTTCCTTATGTAGAGTTACTCCTAGTATTTGCCTCCATATTTCAAAATAATATGGACCATTGAAGAAATTTCATTGTGAAATCAACAAATATCTGTATCATTGAGTCTTTTCTTTTGGCTGATCTCTTCTACAAAGAGGAATTCTCTGGTCTCCTGCCCAAGAGAGGCAGTGGGATCAGGCTTCACTATTAGTTACACAGATTCTGACTCATCCATCATATGTTCTACTTACTTGACTTTTCCCTAGATGGCAGTTTCTGATGCTTAACATGTCCAGTAGACTTCCTTTGATCTGAAATTATGTCAATTATTTACTATCAAAGAAATTATTACATTAATTTCAGCTTTATACTTTGAAGATTATAAGTCACCTAAATTGTATATAGCAACTGGACCTAGTTTCTATGAGACAGATGAGGAAAGTGAATACAGCTATAGTAAGGGTAAAGGTTGGGAAATGCTGAAGTCTTCTAATGTAGAAGTCAGTAATCTATGGTGCATGGGCCAAATCTGCTTCACCACCCATTTTCCTACAGCCCACGAGCTAAGAATGCTTTATATTTTGTAAGTAGATTAAAAAGCTCCAAAGATGGGGGAGACCTTCAAGATGGCAGAGCAGTAAGAATTGGAGATCACCTTCCTCCCCACAAATACATCAGAAATACATCTACACGTGGAACAACTCCTACAGAACACCTACTGAATGCTGGCAGAAGACCTCAGACCTCCCCAAAGGCAAGAAACTCCCCACATACCTGGGTAGGGCAAAAGAAAAAAGAATAAACAGAAACAAAAGAATAGGGACGGGACCTGCACCAGTGGGAGGGAGCTGTGAAGGAGGAAAGGTTTACACACACTAGGAAGCCCCTTCGCGGGCGGAGATGAGGGTGGCGGAGGGGGGAGCTTCGAAGCCACGGAGGAGAACGCAGCCACAGGGGTGCGGAGGGCAAAGCAGAGAGATTCCCACGCAGAGTATCGGTGCCGACCTGCACTCACCAGCCCGAGAGGCTTGTCTGCTCACCCGCCGGGGCGGGCATGGGCTGGGAGCTGAGGCTCGGGCTTCAGTCGGATCGCAGGGAGAGGACTGGGGTTGGCTGCATGAGCACAGCCTGAAGAAGTTAGTGCACCATGGCTGGCCGGGAGGGAGTCTGGAAAAAGTCTGGACCTGCCGAAGAGTCAAGAGACCATTGTTTCGGGGTGCGCAAGGAGAGGGGATTCAGAGCACCGCCTAAATAAACTCCAGAGATGGGCGTGAGCCGTGGCTGTCAGCGCGGACCCCAGAGACGGGCATGAGACGCTAAGGCTGCTGCTGCAGCCACCAAGAAGCCTGTGTGCGAGCACAGGTCACTATCCACACTGCCCCACCTGGGAGCCTGTGCAGCCCGCCACTGCCAGGGTCCCGCGATCCAGGGACAACTTCCCCAGGAGAACGCACGGTGCGCCTCAGGCTGGTGCAACGTCATGCCGGCCTCTGCAGCCACGGGCTCGCCCTGCATCCGTACCCCTCCCTCCCCTGGCCTGAGTGAGACAGAGCGCCCGAATCAGCTGCTCCTTTAATCCCATCCTGTCTAGTTGAAGAACAGATGCCCTCAGGCGACCTACACGCAGAGGCGGGTCCAAATCCAAAGCTTAACCCCAGGAGATGTGCGAACAAAGAAAAGAAGGGAAATCTCTCCCAGAAGCCTCAGGAGCAGCGGATTAAATCTCCACAATCAACTTGATGTACCTGCACCTGTGGAATACCTGAATAGACAACGAATCATCCCAAAGTCGAGGCGGTGGGCTTTCAGAGCTACTGTAGACTTGGGGTTTGCTGTATGCGACTGACTGGTTTCTGGGTTTATGTTTATCTTAGTTTAGTATTTAGAGTCTATTATCATTGGTAGATTTGTCTATTGATTTGGTTGCTCTCTTTCTCTCTTTATATATAGATATATATTTTTTTCTTTTTATATATAGATACATTTTTCCTTTTTCACTTTCTGTGATTGTGTATGTGTATGCTTCTCTGTGTGTTTGTCTGTATAGCTTTGCTTTTACCATCTGTCCTAGGATTCTCTGTGTCTGCTTTTTTCTTGTTTTTTTTTTTTAGCACAGTTTTTAGCACTTGATATCATTGGTGGATTTGTTTTTTGCTTTGGTTGCTCTCTTCTTTCTTTCTTTCTTATTTTTATTACTTTTTAATATTTTTTATTTTTAATACTTTTTTTAATTTAATAATTTTATTTATTTATCTATTTTTTTTCTTTCTTTTTCCTCCCTTTTCTTCTGAGCCATGTGGCCGACAGGTTCTTTGTGCTCCGGCCGGGTGTGAGGTCTGTGCCTCTGAGGTAGGAGAGCCGAGTTAAGGACATTGGTCCACCAGAGATCTCCTGGCTCCATGTAATATAAAATGGTGAAAGCTCTCCCAGAGATCTCCATCTCAAAGCTAAGATCCAGCTCCACTCAACAACCAGCAAGCTACAGTGCTGGACACCCTATTCCAAACAAGTAGAAAGACAGAAACACAACCCCACCCATTAGCAGAGACGCTGCCTAATATCATAATAATGTCACAGATCCCAAAACACACGAATGGATGTGGTCCTGCCCACCAAAGAAAAGATCCAGCCTCAACCACCAGAACACAAGCACCACTACCCTGTACAAGGAAACCTACACACGCCACTGAACCAACCTTAGCCACTGGGGGCAGGCTCCAAAAACAACGGGAAATACGAACCTGCAGCCTGCGAAAAGGAGACCCCAAACACAGTAAGTGAAACAAAATAAGAAGACAGAGAAACACACAGCAGATGAAGGAGCAAGGTAAAAACACACCAGACCAAACAAATGAAGAGGAAATAGGCAGTCTACCGGCAAAAGAATTCGGAATAATGATAGTAAAGACTATCCAAAATCATGGAAATAGAATGGAGAAATACAAGAAACTTTTAACAAGGACCTAAAAGAACACAAGAGCAAACAAACAATGATGAACAACATAATAAATTAAATTAACAATTCTCTAGAAGGAATCAATAGCAGAATAAATGAGGCAGAAGAACACATAAGTGATCTAGAAGATAAAATAGTGGAAATAACTACCACAGAGTAGGATAAAGAAAAAACAATGAAAAGAATTGAGGACAGTCTCAGAGAGCACTGGGACAACATTAAACGCACCAACATTCAAATTATAGGGGTCCCAGAAGAAGAAGAGAAAAAGAAAGGGACTGAAAAATATTTGACGAGATTACACTTTAAAACTTCCCTAATATGGGAAAAGGAAATCATCAATTAACTACAGGAGAGTCACATACAGGATAAATCAAAGGAGAAACATGGCAAGAAATATTAATCAAACTATCAAAAACTAAATACAAAGAAAAAATATTAAAAGCAGCAGGGAAAAACAACAAATAACATACAAGAGAATCCCCATAAGGTTAACAGCCAATCTTTCAGTAGAAACTCTGCAAGCCAGAAGGGAGTGGTAGGACATATTTAAAGTGATGAAAGAGAAAAACCTACAACCAAGATTACTCTATCCAGCACGGATCTCATTCATAGTCAACAGAGAAATGAAAACCTTTACAGACAAGTAAAAGTTAAGAGAATTCAGCACCATCAAACTAGCTTTACAACAAATGCTAAAGGAACTTCTCTAGGCAGGAAACACAAGAGAAGGAAAACACCTACAATAACAAACCCAAAACAATTAAGAAAATGGTAATAGTAACATACATATCGATAATTACCTTAAATGTAAATGGATTAAATGCTCCAACCAAAGACATAGACTGGCTGAATGGATGCAAAAACAAGACCCATATATATGCTGTCTACAAGAGACCCACTTCAGACCTAGGGACACATACAGACTGAAAGTGAGGGGATGGAAAAAGATATTCCATGCAAATGGAAATCAAAAGAAAGCTGGAGTAGCAATTTTCATATCAGACAAAATAGACTTTAAAATAAAGTCTATTACAAAAGACAAAGAAGGACACTACATAATGATCAAGGGGTTGATCCAAGAAGAAGATATAACAATTGTAAATATTTATGCACCCAACATAGGAGCACCTCAATACACAGGGCAAAAGTTAACAGCCATAAAAGGGGAAATCGAGAGTAACACAATCATAGTAGGGGACTTTAACACCCCACTTTCACCAATGGACAGATCATCCATAATGAAAATAAATAAGGAAACACAAGCTTTAAATGATACATTAAACAAGATGGACTTAATTGATATTTACAGGACATTCCATCCAAAAACAATGGAATACACTTTCTTCTCAAGTGCTCATGGAACATTCTTCAGGATAGATCATATCTTGGGTCACAAATGAAGGCTTGGTAAATTTACGAAAACTGAAATCGTATCAAGTATCTTTTCCAACAACAACGCTATGAGACTAGATATCAATTACAGGTAAAAATCTGTAAAAAATACAAACACATGGAGGCTAAACAACACACTATTAAATAACCAAGAGACCACTGAAGAACTCAAAAAAGAAATCAAAAATACCTAGAAACAAGTGACAATGAAAACACGATGATCTAAAACCTATGGGATGCAGGAAAAGCAGTTCTAAGAGGGAAGTTTATAGCAATACAATCCTACCTCAAGAAACAAAAAGCATCTCAAATAAACAACCTAACCTTACACCTAAAGCAATTAGAGAAAGAAGAACAAAAATACTCCAAAGTTAGCAGAAGGAAAGAAATCATAAAGATCAGATCAGAAATTATGAAAAAGAAATGAAGGAAACAATAGCAAAGATCAATAAAACTAACAGCTGGTTCTTTGAGAAGATAAACAAAATTGATAAACCATTAGCCAGACTCATCAAGAAAAAAAAGAAGACTCAAATCAATACAATTAGAAATGAAAAGGGAGTAGTAACAACTGACACTGCAGAAATACAAAGGATCATGAGAGATTACTACAAGCAACTATATTCCAATAAAATGGACAACCTGGAAGAAATGGGCAAACTCTTAGAAAAGCACAACCTTCCGAGACTGAAACAGGAAGAAATAGAAAATATAAACAGACCAATCACAAGCACTGAAATTGAGACTGTGATTAAAAATCTTCCAACAAACAAAAGCCCAGGACCAGATGGCTTCACAGGCAAATTCTATCATTTACAGAAGAGCTAACACCTATCCTTCTCCAACACTTCCAAAATATGGCAGAGTGATGAACACTCCCAAACTTATTCTATGAGGCCACCATCACACTGATACCAAAACCAGACAAAGATGCTGCAAGGAAAATAAAACTACAGGCCAATATCACTGATGAACATAGATGCAAAAATCCTCAACAAAATACTAGCAAACAGAATCCAACAGCACATTAAAAGGATCATACACCATGATCAAGTGGGGTTTATCCCAAGAATGCAAGGATTCTTCAATATAAGCACATCAATCAATGTGATACACCATATTAACAAATTGAAGGACAAAAACCATATGATCATCTCAGTAGATGCAGAAAAAGGTTTCGACAGAATTCAACACCGATTTACGATAAAAACCCTCCATGAAGTAGGCACAGAGGGAACTTACCTCCACATAATAAAGGCCATATATGACAAACCCACAACCAACATCATTCTCAATGATAAAAAAGTGAGACCATTTCCTCTAAGATCAGGAACAAGAAAAGGTTGCCCACTCTCACCACTCTTATTCAACATTGTTTTGGAAGTTTTAGCCAGTGCAATCAGAGAACAAAAGGAAATAAAAGGAATCCAAATCGGAAAAGAAGAAGTAAAGCTGTCACTGTTTGCAGATGACATGATACTATACATAGAGAATCCTAAAGATGCTACCAGAAAACTACTAGAGCTAATCAATGAATTCGGTAAAGTAGCAGGATACAAAATTAATGCACAGAAATCTCTTGCATTCCTATACACTAATGATGAAAAATCTGAAAGAGAAATTAAGGAAACACTCCCATTTACCATTGCAACAAAAAGAATAAAATACCTAAGAATAAACCTACCTAAGGAGACAAAAGACCTGTATGCAGAAAACTATAAGACACTGATGAAAGAAATTAAAGATGATACAAACAGACGGAGAGATACACCATGTTCTTGGAATCGAAGAATCAACATTGTGAAAATGACTATACTACCCAAAGAAATCTACAGGTTCAATGCAATCCCTATCACACTACCAATAGCATTTTTCACAGAACTAGAACAAAAAAAATTCACAATTTGTATGGAAACACAAAAGACCCCGAATAGCCATAACAACCTTGAGAAAGAAAAACAGAGCGGGAGGAATCAGGCTCCCTGACTTCAGACTATACTACAAAGTTACAGTAATCAAGACAGTATGGTACTGGCACAAAAACAGAAATATAGATCAATGGAACAGGATAGAAAGCCCAGAGATAAACCCATGCACATATGGTCACCTTATCTTTGATAAAGGAGGCAAGAATATACAATGGAGAAAAAACAGCCTCTTCAATAAATGGTGCTGGGAAAACTGGACAGCTAAATGTAAAAGAATGAAATTAGAACACTCCCTAACACCAAACACAAAAATAAACTCAAAGTGGATTAAAGACCTGAATAAGGCCAGACACTGTAAAACTCTTAGAGGAGACCATAGGCAGAACACTCTGTGACATAAATCACAGCAAGATCCTTTTTGACCCACCTCCTAGAGAAATGGAAATAAAAACAAAAATAAACAAATGGGCCCTAATGAAACTTAAAGGCTTTTGTACAGGAAAGGAAACCATAAAAAAGACGAGAAGACAACCCTCAGAATGGGAGAAAATATTTGCAAATGAAGCAACTGACAAAGGCTTAATCTTCAAAATTTACAAGCATCTCATGCAGCTCAATATCAAAACAACAAACAACCCGATACAAAAAAGGGCAGAAGACCTAAATAAACATTTCTCCAAAGAAGCTATACAGATCACCAACAAAGACCTGAAAGGATGCTCAACATCACTAATCATTGGAGAAATGCAAATGAAAACTACAGTGAGGTATCACCTCATACCAGTCAACATGGCCATCATCAAAATATCTACAAACAATGAATGCTGGAGAGGGTGTGGAGAAAAGGGAACCCTCTTGCACTGTTGGTGGAAATGTAAATTGATAGAGCCACTATGGAGAACAGTATGGAGGTGCCTTAAAAAGCAAAAAATATAACTACCTAGCAATCCCACTACTGGGCATATACCCTGAGAAAACCATAATTCAAAAGAGTCATGTACTGCAATGTTCACTGCAGCTGTATTTACGAGAGCCAGGACATGGAAGCAATCTAAGTGTCCATCAACAGATGAATGGATAAAGAAGATGTGGCACATATATACAATGGAATATTACTCAACCTTAAAAAGAAATGAAATTGAGTTATTTGGAGTGAGGTGAATGGACCTAGAGTCTGTCATACAGAGTGAAGTAAGTCAGAAAGAGAAAAACAAATACCGTATGCTAACACGTATGTATGGAATCTAAAGAAAAAGAATGGTTCTGAAGAACCTAGGGGCAGGACAGGAATAAAGATGCAGACGTAGAGAATGGAGTTGCGGACACAAGGAGGGGGAAGTGTAAGCTGGGATGAAGTGAGAGAGTGGCATGGACATATATGTACTACCAAATGTAAAATCAATAGCTAGTGGGAAGCAGCTGCATAGCACAGGGAGATCAGCTCGGTGCTTTGTGACCACCTAGAGGGGTGGGAGAAGCAGGGTGGGAGAAGGAGGGTGGGAGGGAGACACAATAGGGAGGACGTATGGGGATATATGTATATGTATGGCTGATTCACTTTGTTATAAAGCAGAAACTAACACACCATTGCAGAACAATTATACTCCAATAAAGATGTTAAAAAAATAAAAAAATTTTAAAGTAAAGATTTCAAAGTAAAAAAAAAAATCCAAAGATGAATACTATTTCATGATGCACAAAAATTATATGAACTTCTAATTTTAGTGTTCATAAAGTTTTATTAGAATATTACAGTATTCAATTCTTACATATTGTCTATGGCTGCTTTCATGTTACAACTCTGAGTAGTTGTGACAAAAACTGCATGGCTTACAAAGCCTAAAATATTTACTATCTGACACTCTTTACAGAGAAAAGTTTACTGACCCTTGTTCTAGAAGAATTAGTTGTGGCAATGCAAAGAGCACTAGGTATGAGGACTAAATGCAGGTAGTCTGGGTAAAGAAAATAGATCAGTAGTAGACAAACTGGGAGGAAAGGTTTCTGCCTCAAGTTTTTTCTACAGTTCTTTCTAATAGTCATCATTCTTCTGGTTAATATTGGGTCATGGAGCATTATCCCTGAGCAAATTTCAATCATTAATATTTCTCCATGGAACTTTCCATTTCAGCTTCCCCTCTCACTCTCTCCTACATCATTATTGTCTATACCACTTACCAATATATCGTTAATTATCTGCATACTCACACGCACATGACCTGTTCCTCAATTAACTGTAAGCTCCTAGCGTTTGTTTTTTTTTTTAAAAAAGGGAGACTACTTTACCCTCTTTTGTTTTCTTATATTTCTAAGACCTAGAATGAGATGCTTATCCATGATGCTCATGAATGTTGAAGGTGATAATAATCTCCTGGGCATTTTTTGCACTTTTTTCTCAGGGAAAAGAAAATAAATCCTACAAAAAATATATTTCCAATTCTAAGAATTCCAACAAGATAGACTTTGATGGAGCTGAACCTTTTAGATGAATAGCACAGTCTGGCAGTTTGGAAAGTACCCAATAGAACATGTGTTCTTTGGTTGAAGAGTTGATGAAAAGAGACCTTTAGATCTCTCTTGATTTCCTTTCTTTGGGACTCCACCCGGTCGTCCAACACACACACACACACACACACACACACACACACACACACCCTTCAATCATTCCATCCTGCTGTATTCAAAATCAGAAAGAAAACTTCTTGACAGTGAAATAAAAGTAGAAGAGCTTTGAAATAAGCATGTGCTAAGAGGTAGAGCAAAAAGAAAACAAAATCCAAAAATACTTCAGGCCGATGTAGCTTGTGTCTCTGAATTTCACCCAGGATTCGGAGGAAAGAGTGAACTGCAGTTTTCATTTAATTCAATAAGACTCCCATTTGGCAGGGTTAACCTTTTCCCTCTTGTGTCTTCATTGTGACTTAGTTGATACAAATTGCTTTCATTAGGGCATTAATGGGCTTCTGGCTGTGGTCTCAAATGGAACCTGTTGCAGTGGTTCAGTACACAAGTAGTCAGGATGCTGTTAACTGTGGTTTAACGTTAGGAAGCAGGCTTATAAATGATTGTTGAAAGGTTCTATCTGAATGGAAATTTTGGAACCTTAAGAGATCTAAACAGAATCACAGATTACACACCTTTCTGGACTAAGATGAAATCACTGACGACATTCTCAAACCTTATTCAGTGACATCATCTGTATATTTTATGAAGGAAGCCTTGGTATATTTGATGCTAATACATTTCTCTAATGTGACCAACTAAGAGTCAAGTTGGAAGAAAGGGAAACAAAATGTGTAACATGGGCTGAAGGATTTGCCAAACAGAATGTAACGGAATGCCGAAGGCTCTGAGACAGACTTTAAGGAATGATAGGACGGGAAAAACAAACTGGCAATTTTTCAGAAAGAATAATAAAGATTAAACCGTCGGACTTCCCCGGTGGTGCAGTGGTTAAGAATCCGCCTGCCAATGCAGGGGACACGGGTTCGAGCCCTGGTCCGAGAAGATTCCACATGCTGCGGAGCGGCTGGGCCCGTGCACCACAACTACTGAGCCTGTGCTCTAGAGCCTACGATCCACAACTACTGAGCCCGTGTGCCTAGAGCCTGTGCTCCACAACAAGAAAAGCCACTGCATTGAGAAGCCCGTGCACCGCAACAAAGAGTTGACCCCGCTCCCCGCAACTAGAGAAAGCCCGTGCACAGCAATGAAGACCCAATGCAGCCAAAAATAAATAAATAAATAAATACATTTATTAAAAAAAAAAATTAAACTGTCATTATCTCTAGCCCCACAATGCCAGCCAGCTGATGATGCAGAGATACCAGGCTGCTTTGGAGACAGTTTTCCCAGCTTGACTCAGAAACACAGAGGACAACATATATCCAAGATGTTTGGTACTTTGCTACTAAGTTTGGAACTCAAATGTGAGGAAATATTTCTTCAGTAATTTCAGTAATCCCATTCAAACCACAAAATAGAACAATGGACCCATTGAGCATCCTCCATCTCCATAATAACTGAATATCCCTCATTGTTTGAACCGTGTCTAGGCTGTAAATTGCAATAATGAAGCTGAGAACATGGAATGTAGTAGGCGCTTGGTAAATATCTTTCAAACGAATGTATGGGTGAACTACTAGCTAAATAACAGGAGGTCTGGGTGTATGGCTGCACAAATCCCGCCAGTGCAGATAAAACAAAGCATAAAGGAGTTTGTATGTATCATATAAAGGCAAACATTTTAAAGACTAGGTCCAAAGCAGATTTGCTTATAGAATGCTGTGTGGGAGAGTTCTTGGTGAACACATTTCTAATTGTGATAAAAATAGCAGCAGCACATTAAACACATTTGTTTATTTATTATCCAGCAGACATTACCAAATTAGTGTCTGTTCTTGTCGTTACTGTTTGATAGATCCTGTTTATTAAAGAATCAATGATTTCATCCTTGGAGAGAGAGGGATTTGTGATATTGCTATGGAATCTTTCTGCTATTCATTTGGGTAACATTTTGATCTTCTCTGGAATAGTACACATTGATCATGGCATGAAAATATTTTTTTGTCATCTTGTGTGAATAGTACCTAGAATTTGGAAAATATGCTATTCCACATGAAAGTTGAGGAACTTGCTTGAGGGCACATAGAAAATTAGGGACGGGACAGAATTATGTGTCCCAAGATTTAATCTGACCCTAAATTCTTTTGCTCAGAATAATGCTCTGTATTAATCCTTTAATTCCTAGGAACACATGCCCTTCTAACCGAAAAGCTGCCTTTCTGAAATTTCCTTTTGTAAGCTCCAATAACTATTTTGTTTCCACTACTCCTTGAAAACAATGTTTTTGTTTCAAGTGTCACAAAATCAAATGTCTACAGGGGCCAGGCAGGTAAAATACACAAATGAAGTGATGAGACAAGTGGTAAGTGACACTGAGCCCCAGTTTCTGGGGGATGTAGATGATGGGACTGCGAGAAACTGGAGGTAAAAGCCCAATGTTGAGGATCCAATTTTCTGAGAGAGGGCAGAAATTCACATTTGTGTATAAGGCTTTTAAATTTCATTGTGTTTATTTTGGTAACTAATTAAAATGTAAAACACTGTCCAGGCCAAAACCACAGGCCAAACTAAGCATGTCTATGGGCTGCATTTAGTGAGAGGGACAGCTCACTTCCTTTTTATGCTGCCAGATTGAGCTGCTGGGGGTATTTCGCTCTGTTTAGATTGGCTTTTAATTTATCATCAATCAATCACATTGAAGAACGTACAGGGATGTCTTCAGTAACGCCAACATAGATGGAATTGTACAGCCTCCCAGGATGGCTACTCAGCAGGACAACACATTTGAAGTTGAGAGGTAGTGTTGCCTGCTAGTTAAGTACATAAACTCTGTTGCCAGGTTGCCTGGGATCTTTCACTTACCAGCCACGTAACCTTGGGCAACAGATGTAATTTCTTCCTGGCTCAGCTTCTCATCTGTAAGATGAAGATCATGACAGTTATCATGACAGTTACATGAATACACACACATACACACACAATACTTAAAATCTAAGTTAGTGCTATCTAATTATTTGCTATTACTTATTAATCACAAATCATAGTATTGTTGAAGAGTAACAAACGTTTACATGTTTATGTCACATTAGACAGCCACTGACTCCACAAGTGGCCTCAGAAAACTTTCTTCCTCAGACAGAACAGGTGCAAGAATCAGGCTGCTATGGTATAAATTCCCACTATTTTGTCTTTAACACCAAACGCCATCACTTCTTGGAAATGTCATAACTGCATATTTCAATGAGAGGAATATATAAACAAATTTTCAAAACACTAAAAATACTAGCAGTTAATAATATGTTAAGCTATCTTTTCATTTTTCCCTTCTTTGGAGATGATCCATTTTAAAGTCAGGGATATTCTGTTCCAGAGTTGAAAGGCAGAAAAATTACAGGAACTTTATTTTCCTCTTTTATAGGTTTTTGAAGCATGAAACTTATGGACAGATGCTTGAGGTAGATATAAGTTACCATGCTATTTCATCCAAGACTGTTTTCACATTCTGGAGGTTTTAATTTTTTTAAAGGGTACCCCCAATTTTTTTGAATGTCTAGAAATAGAGAAAACAGCAGGTCACATGTCATCTTATCTATGTTACTGAAATAATCATATGTTTGTGATAGTAAATGATGACACAAAATTCATTTTCTGCGGCACAAGCATATTTACCCACCAATGAAAATTCAAGATATACTGCCCATTAAAGATTCCATGACTTTGTTTTTTATTTCCTGTACTCCTATAAATAAATTTAAATTGTCAGGCCCATGTTCTTTCATTCTACCAAATCCTTTCTTCCCAAGGCAGGAGAAGAGAATCGTGAACTCTCAAAAATAATGCTGGTTGAATTTATTAAGGTTGAGAACATCTCCTTCCACTCTGATCTCATCAAGTGCTGCTAGACAGTGGCCTTATGCTCATGTGAAACCCAACCCAGGAGCCAAGAAAAGCAGAAGTGTAGAAGCACTGACTCACATAAGATGGGAAGGCACATTAGAAATAACAGACTCCACACACCACCTCACCCTCCATTTAACAATGAAGTACTAATGCCCAAAGCGGGATGTGATTTACAAATGTACAACTGGATATCCAGGGGCCAGAAGCCAAACCTAATATTGCCAATTGATTAAAATATCTTTTCTATCCTGAACTGTGTCTACAAGCTTCTAGAAGTGTATTAAAATTGGAGATGCATAACTTACAACATTAACTGGTTTTCCTCTCATAACTATTTCAAAATGCTCAGTTCTTCTCAAATATGATGGGTGATTCACCAGCATACAAATCACCTGAGGTCTATGGAAACTACAGATTCCCAAGCTCATTCCAGACCTACTGGATGGGGAGGAGATTTAGAATTTGGCCAAATGCAGTTTCAGTATACAACTCAGGGGATTGTTATAAAAAATAAAGTTTGAGAACCACGGACGTCTAGGATCTGTGATGTACATTAATACAGGTGGAATTATTGGAATAGGGAAAAACATTCCTATTTAATTTACTCACAAATTGACAAACTTTAAAATCTCAAACTTGAGTGGTTAAACTGCTTTAAGGAATAGTTGCTTTATAAATTCTAAATGTGCTCTCGTGTATGTGTACTTAGTGATTTTTCATAGTCACTTTCTCATCTGGTTTTGAATCTTGGGGAATGACCTAAAATGACTCTTACTCAACAGTCAATGAAAGCATTTAGCATACATAAGGTTAAGGAGTTGTACTTTGCTGCACTTAAAACAGATGTGCAGCTAGAATTTCATCTTGTGTTTCTGAAAGGAGACTGTACGTGCAGGGTCAGGGCATCTCAAACCCAAACAATGGCATAGGAACTATCATCTGAAAATGATGCTTTTGTGGCACACTATTTTCTTGATTTATTCCTTAATGTAAAAGAACTACCATAATTAAAATGAAACATTAATATAGGTTAGAGTTTAAATTGTATATCAAATTTAGAAACATGACAACTTTTAAAACGCATTAAACCAGGAAATGGCATTTCAAATATAGAAGATCCACAGACAAATGTTTAGAATTTGAACTTAAATTTGGCTCTCTTCCTTGCCCTGCAGCCACTATTTCCTATCAGCATCATTCAGAATAAACCTGGCACTCTATGTACCATGTGGGTGAATTGAGGCTTTTTTTGAGATTCTATTTTAAGACCAAAAATATTTTTGTTTTAATTTATTGGTAAATCCCCATGGATGCATGCTTAATATTTCGTGACAAAGGAGCTATTTCTCCTTGTTTTCTGAAAATGAATATAATATTACATCATTTTTGTATTCTTATTGTGGTAAAATATCTCTGCTTATTACATTTCCAGTATGCATAATTCATTTTTATTATTGCCACATTAAACTGGAGCTGTTTTCTCGATGACAGCTATTCCTTTTAGACAACTAGAAACCCAGCACTCTTCTACCCATGATTTTACATCTTATAGGAAATGAATGTATTTAGAACAATAGTCAAAATTAATTTAACAATAGTCTAGAAAGATTAAGAAAGTTAAAATTATCCTTCTGAATTGTCACAAATTCATTGAAGATAATGAACATCTATAAAGTAGGGTGCATTATGCACCATTTTCATTACATTTTCCATGCATTTGTTTTACATTGTCATATAAAGCTAGAGCCATCTGTAATATTATCACACATTTTATTCACAATTATATTAGGACATAGGTTGAGTTTCAAAGATTGCTTTCTGCAAATATTTGTGCAAAGATCTTAAATAAACTAGGTAGGGCTGGATAAATGTTTCCCAAATTTGTACTAGATTGGTTCTATAATGACTCAGAAAAATATTAGTATGCTTATATCTAAAATTTTATTGGGAAATGAGGGGCAGAGAAATTCCATCTGATTGGCTGACATTTAGAAGAATTAAGACCAATAATCAACCACTTCCCAGGAGACAAATGCAAGGATCCAGATCCTTCCATATCTGGAGTGTTATGTGAATGCAAATCTATGACTTGCTGTGAAACTCTACACCTGGACCACACTTCTGCACCTGGTCAGCCTCACATTTCTTTTTTTTTTTTTAATTATTTATTTATTATTTTTTTGGTTGTGTTGGGTGTTCGTTGCTGCATGCGGGCTTTCTCTAGTTGCAGCGAGCGGGGGCTACTCTTCATTGCCGTGCGCAGGTTCCTCATTACCATGGCTTCTCTTGTTGCGGAGCATGGGCTCTAGGTGCATGGGGCTCAGTAGTTGTGGCACACGGGCTCAGTAGTTGTGGCTCGCGGGATCTAGAGCACAGGCTCAGTAGTTGTGGCGCACGGGCTTAGTTGCTCCGTGGCATGTGGGATCTTCCCGGACCAGGGCTCAAACCTATGTCCCCTGCATTGGCAGGCAGATTCTTAACCACTGCGCCACCAGGGAAGCTCTCAGCCTCACACTTCTAATCAGTAATCTCTCCAAAGTTCATTCTGGGTCAGTTGTGTTAAATTCTTTACAATCCCATTAGCCTGTATAATTATGAAATCTCATTTTGCAGATGAGAAAACTAAGAGTCTGTGCCCTTAATAACTGTAGCATATAATTGAAAACATCTTTTTTTCTTTTCCTTTTTTGTAAATATTTTTGTTTCTTATCCTTTTACATTTGGTTGCAATTCCTTTTCTTTTACTAAAAATATTACCTAGGTGAATATACATAATACATGCTACCATATTGCACATAAATAGTGTAATATGTCCTAGGTTCCAAATGTAGATATTTGTACCTTTCTGAAAATGGGAAGCATCCTTTTTTACGTAAACGAAACTAGTGACTAGTAGTGTAATATCTTTGGACTGAGAAGTCATTCCAGTCAATCCTAGCCAGTATTCTTCTATTGCAGAATATTAATAAGGCCTTGTTGGCTATAAACACTTAACATTTTCAAAGCGGACAACTGATTATTACAACTCCAAGGTAAGCAGGAAAGAAATTATGGTCTTTACTTTAGAGATGACATAACTGAAAGGAGGGGAACTCCAGTCAACCGACCTACCCAAGATTATATAGTTAAATAATGGCAGAGTTTTGTCTAGAACCTTGGCCTTCTGATGACTCATTCAATGTTTTTCTAGTAGAATGTCTCTCAAATAACACTTAACTTTCTGATTATTCAGTCTTTATAGCTCACAACTTTTATGAATTTGATAATTTTTTCAGAAATAAATAACTATATGTGGAATACAAAATTGAGTTGAAAACAAAACGATATGGAGATATAAAGCAAAGATGTAATAAATTCCAAGCATATCATAAACAATAAAAGATATTTTCTGGAACATTGGATTTGAATTCTCAAAAAATTTATTCTCCTCTCTGAATACCTACTTTCTCTGCTTATCCATTATCCCTGTTTTTCTAAGTTCTGTGTGTAGTTTTGTGTCTATTTCCTTTTTCCTTTCTAAGGTCCTAAATTTTCATATTTTACAAGTCTAGCAGCCATATTAACCAGCCATAGTTTTGTCTCAATTCAAATTTTCAGTAGATATAACAAATATACTCAGCCCTGTCTTTGGGTATGTTTCAATCAAATATGATAAATAGGGTGAAGACTCATATATAAATAAAACCACTGAAGCCCACCAAGTCAGGATAGAGGGCCAGGCAAACACCCAAAGCATGTCCACCGTTAATAAACACTTGTAGAACATTATCCTAATTGCCACAATAAAGGAAACACATGGTGTTATGGATGAACATGTAACACATGCTTAAACTAGACCAGAAAGCATCAAGGAAAGTTCCTAGAGGAGGTGATATATGAGGTGAGATTTGAAGGATGAATGGCTAATAAGAGTTCAGGAAAGACAATGAAGTAGTGTGTTTAAAGCAACGGAATCAACATGTACAAAAATAAGAGGTATCAAAGAGTTTGACATGTTAAGGGAACTGTAGGTATTGCAATATGAATAAAGCAGAAGCTTAGAAGGGGAGAATAACAAGAGATAAATCTGGAGAGTTCAATAGGGACCAGATTACAGAATGTTAACCAGGCTCACTAAGGGCTGCGATTTTACCCTAGAAACAATAATACTCCTTTAAGGAATTATAGGATTACCTTTTAAAGGAATAATAACCCTTTAAGGAATTTTAAGAATAGTTATGATATGGAAATTCTAATAATAATGTTAACAATAGCTAACTTGTTTTTGAGTCCTGCTGTATCTCAGGAACCATGCTAAATGCTTGGCATCTAGCCAACATTAGTTCTCATAAAAACTCCAAAAGGTAGATACCATGAGTATCCATACTTTTCAGATGAGATCATTGAGCTAGTCAGTAATAAAACCATAGCCAAGAATAAATTTGAGGGGAGCAAGATTAGAGACAGAAAAAACAGTTATTGGTTTGTTGCATCAATCCCAGCCTGAGATGACTGGGACTTCGTCTAAAGCAACAGACAAGAGCATGGAGAGGAAGCGTTGGAGAGGCAAGCGATAAAGGCGTCAGAACCAAGATGTTCAGATTCGATATGGGCGAAAGGGAAAGGAAGTAGCCAGGAGTAACACCACGTGCAATGGAGAGGTCATCTGGGATGATAATAATGCCAGAAATGAGAAGTAAATTTGAAGAGAAATAGACTTGAGACTTGAGACATCTCTGAGATACAAAAGTAGAAATATCTAGTGAGCAGTTGAATATACAAGTAGGGGACTCAGGAGAGGCACCAAAAAAAAGGTAATTGCTCAAATAATTGTAAGGTAGTTCTCACTCACATGAAATTCTAGAGCAGGTATTTCAGGCTGGTGGGTGGCTCTCCCTCATGAATTATTCAGTGGCCCAGGCTGATAGTAGCTGTTCCAGGTTCAACATGTGGTTTCTCTAGTCTCTGTGCTTGGAGAAAAGAGTGGAAGTTTGAGGCCAGAGAAGTCCTCTTAAGCAAGTGAGGAGGAAGTTGCATATGTAACTTTTAATCATATTCCCCATGCTAGAACCACTATATGTCCACACCTATTGCAATAGGGCTAGGAAATGTGATCCCTAGCTTAGTTGACACAAAGCAGTCAAAATTCTACAATTATGGAAGAAGGAATAGCTATAGAAGAGTAGCTGGAGAGTTTAGAGCCTTGGAAGTGAATTAGATTACCTAGGAAGAATGTTTAAATTGAGAGGAAAAGAAGGCCAAGAATGGGATGGACATATTAATAGTCTTTTTCAGTCTATGTGAGGGCCATCAGGGAGATTTCCTTGTCTTTTTGTAAATCTTGAGTCACATTTCTTACCTTGCCCCCCTGCTTTTTTAGCATCTGATAACCTAACTCTTGATTATCTATTTCATAACATAAAATACTACGGTAAGAAATGACCCCATTTCCAGTTACAATGCCAGGTTTATCACCCTCACCGCCAAAAGTATACTGTAGTCTCAACCTTCTGCTTTATCTTCAGAGAAGGTCAGCTAAAGCCATTGAAAGCATTTTATAAAAATTTTGTATAACAGGTAATTTGTAGGACAATTAATATGTTAGCTAAACGAGGTTTAAAGGGGTTTGAAGGGGATGAATGATGGTCAAACGCTAATAAGATAAAATTTCACAGGAATACATACAATACAGTTTCAAAAAACTAAGTTCATAAGAAAAGAGGTATCAGACCTTGCTTGACAACAGTTAACATAAAGACCTCAAGTTTTATTTGATCACAAGATCAATATGCAGGAACGCTGTGATACAGCTGCTAAAAATGTAAAGCAATTTAAGGCTTTATTAGTAGGTTTGGCACACACAACAAAAAATGTTGGTACACAAAACATTTTACACTGAACAGTTGGGAGCGCCATGCTAGCATTTACAATGTATAGTCACCTTGAATTCTTCCTCTCCCTTTTGCTTACACTCAATTAATATCCGGTCCCATCTATTCTAGTTTTTAGGTATTTTGTGACCCTTGTAATATTGAATTGGAATTGGAGATGTGAGTATGAACTCATTTATATATATACACATACATTCATACCCATAATATGTATACCATATAATTTTACAGAAAAAGGTATAAACACATGTATCAGTGTGTGTGTACATTACTTAGATCTGTCAAATGGATGGGCCTATAAGTAAAGACACCACAAGAGCAATGATCACATCTAACACCCAGATTTTTGTCTCTAAATACCATTTTCCACTAAAAGGAACTAGGGATCCTGAGAGAAATGAGCCCAGGGTGGGGCAGGGAAACCATAAAATGAGTCTGGAACTTTCTGTTGTACCAGAAAGTAAGAAAGTGCTATGATAGGGACATGTCAAAAAAAACAGGGGATCCAGCTTAATGAATACTAAAGACAGTGAATGAATGTTTGATGAGCAAGAAGATATTTACACAGTTTCAGCATAATCACCACAGGTTACTTATTAATTACAAAGAGAAAAAATAATAACTTTATAGTAAGTTAACCTAACAAACACAAATTTATTAAAGTTATCAAGGCTAATGTTACTCATAACAAGACAAAACGATATGATATGCTTCCTGATATGATACCCTGAGAAGGACACAACATCACTTCTATGCTGTTACACTCAAAAATACAAAACCTGAAGCTAATTGTAAGGAAACATCAAAGAAACCCAAACTGAAGAATATTCTGCAAAGTTATTGGCTTTACTTTTCAAAAACATTAAGATCATGAAAGAAAAAGAAAGGCTGAGGAAATGTTTTGGATGAAAGGAAATAAAAGAAACATGACAACACAACGTGTGATCCTGGATTGTAACCTGGACAAGAAAAAAAAAACTATATATTATTCAAACAAGTTGTGAACTTTGAACAAAAACTATGAATTAGATATAACATTGTACGAATGTTACACTTCCTGACTTTGATAGAGGTACTTTGGTTATGTAAGAGACAGTCCTTAGGAAACACATATTAAAGTATTTGTACATAAAAAGAAGATATAGAGAGAGGGAAAGAACAAATGCTAAAGTAAATGGGGCAAAATGTTCAGAATTGTTGAATCTGGGTAGAGGATATAATAGAGTTCTTTGTAATAGATTTTGTAACTTTTATGTAAGTAAGGAATTATCTCAAAATTAGAAGCTAAAAAGATAAACTTCTGAATCTGACCCAAATAATTAGCAATAGGTCATTTCCCGAATCTGGTAAATACTTCCAATGCAATCTAGGAGGTTCAATCTGCTATATACAAAGAAAAAAATGGAAAAGTGTATAAAGTCTTTGGTTTACATTACCCCTGTTTTTCAATATGTCTTATTAAAATATAACCTGTACCCGGGAAATCATATCGTCGTCCAGCAATCATCAGGTAGTCAGCTTTCAACAACGGAATTTCAAAAACTAAGAAAAATATAAAACTAGATCTAAAAGACTATGTTTTAGGATACTAAGTGTGACCTCAAATAATCTAAAAATATGCCACAGGTGTCACATTTGGGCATTTTCATCCTTAGGGTATATCTGCCAGAGCTAACATTGAATGCTAAAAAGAGAATTCTTAGCAGAGTGCTCTAGCCTCAGAGTTATAATTCATCTTCACTAGTCACTAGATGAATTTTAAAAGATACCACTTATATATTTAGTATATTTGTATTCCTAACAAGAACCCTATAAATAAAATACTATTACCCCAGTTTTACAAATAAACTAAAGCGAAGAGATGTTGAGTAATTTTCCGAAGTTCACACAGCCTGTAAGAACATGAGCTGAGACTCGAGCCCCATAGCGCCACCAAAGAGAGTGCCTTTTCTCCTTTCTCGTCTCTACTGCTATGTGACTGACATAAAGACTCTAACACACATATTCTAAGAGAGACTTTGCTCAGGTGTGGTAAGTAGAAGAAATTCTATATAGAGTCAGTGTAGCTATCCTCTCACCGAGGAGTGTCCAAAAATGTTATTCATACTGGCAAAAATACATATGAAAAAACCTAAATGTCCAATAATAGAAATTGGTCAAATGAATCGCGGTAGATAACATTTTCAGAGAACGCTAATGATCATAAGAAAACAAATGCCATAAAATGATCATTAAAAAAGAGAAGAATACAAAACTATTTAGACAGTATGATTCACGTATATATACCTATAGAATAGATTTAGTATATATATGTGTGTATATACACATATATAGGAAAAAGCCTAGAAGGAAAGAAATGCTTATCACTGAGTATTGCAGGTTACTTAGGTTTACATTTGTATACCTTATCTTTATTTTCAAAGCTTTCGAATAGTAGTCTCCATTATTTCTATAATTTAAAAAAGCCAATCAACAGCACTAAAAAGATTCGATGTAGCTTTTGAAAAGATAAGAAGAAAAATAATAGACAAGTAAACCTAAGAAAGCTGGGAGACTGGGTCTACATTCATCAAATAGGCCAGGAAGTGAAACGAGAGAGTCCCAACCAGTTGTAGGCTCTGTAAGGAAGAGATCTGGTGAGTCACTGACCAAAAGGGCTAGTAAACAGTATGGGAGAATTGTCAGTCTCACAAATACCCTCACATAGGTTTCCAATGACGACCCTGGTGCCATCTTCTAAGTAAGGGATAGCAAAAAAGAGTCAAGAGACGTGTAGTGTATCTAGTGTTTATAAAAACGTTCAGAGAACAAAATCAAAAGTAATAAGTCTTTGAATTCAGAAATTAAAAAGAAATGAAAATAGAGCACTGAAACTATTCTGTACAATACTGTAATGATGGATATGTGGCATTTTGCATTTGTCAAAACCCATGGAATGTACAACATCAAGAGTTAACCTTTAATGTAAATTATGGACTCCGGGGCATAATGATGTGTCAGTATAAGTTCATCAATTGTGACAAACGTACCACTCTCATGTTGATAATGGAAGAAGCTGTGCATGTGTGGAGACAGAGAATATATGGGAACGCTCTGTACTTTCCACTTAATTGTACTGTGAACCTAAAGCTAGTCTAAAAAATAAAGTTTCTTAAGTAAAAACTAAAATGAAAAAGAAATAAAAATGGAATTTTCTTATAAAATCTAACACAGTTCTCTAATCATTCCAACTTTAAGCTATGAAATCACTGAAGGAGATTTAATTGGATTGATTTAACTTGGATTGATTTAATCCAGTTGGATTTAATCGAATTTAAATGTTAATATGTGCCTCTATATTTTATGCCTACATTCCCTAAGAAGTAGAATTATTTTTTAGGTGAGTGTGCACATGTGTGGGCATGTATGTGGACTCATAGATGATAGAACTAGCTACTAGAGATAAAAACAATTAAAGGCAAATTCTTGCCCTTTAAGAGAGTGGGTAGTCTAGCAGAGAGGCAGACATGCAGTCAGGGCCACCTCTGCTGACATACATGCTGTGGACTGCATGTACTCCAGGGGGTCATCCACATAGCTGACTAGGAAATGACTGTTATAACTTGGAATTGCTTGGCGGTCCTATAAAAAGTTACAGAACAAAAAGAAGGGTGGGCCATGGGGGCCTACATGACTAGGCACCCAGTTTCTTGGGGGCAGTGATGGA
Organism: Orcinus orca; assembly: GCF_937001465.1. Classification (NCBI taxonomy): domain Eukaryota; kingdom Metazoa; phylum Chordata; class Mammalia; order Artiodactyla; family Delphinidae; genus Orcinus; species Orcinus orca. The sequence goes on along the minus strand of NC_064570.1, from coordinate 17,891,771 downwards.
GGCTTCATAGACCAGGTGATGTAGAACTTGAGACTAACAGGATGAAAAGATGGACTGCACGTTCCAAGCATGAGCAAAAGCAGAACCGGGGAAGAGAAGATAGTGTTCCATGCGCCTGTAAAGTAAAATGCAAGGTGAGTAGTGACAAAAGATATAATGGTGAATTAGGCAGGGACCAGAGGGTTAGGATATAGAAAGTGAATATTTTATACTAAAGGCAGGGAGTGAAGAGACATGAGGAGATATGAACAAGGACATGACAAGATTCGATTTTCATTCTAGAAAAATAATCTTTGGGCAGCAAGGAGGTGTTCCACACTAAAGACAGGAAGCCAGTGAACTCAATACAGCAATAATCTAAGGGAAAATAATGAGGATCCAAACTGGGGTGAGTGGTGCAATGGGGAGGAGAGGAAGAAAGAGACCAAGAGCTACTGAGAAGGTAGAATCCTGGGAGCTGGCATCTAACTGAACATGGTGGTGAAAGAGAAGACAAACTCACAAATGACTGCCCAGGCCACCTGGCTTGGTCACTGGATGGATAATGATAGTCTTTTCTGAGGGGGAGAACATAAGAAAGGGATCATGTTCCAGGGGAGAAATGAGCATGCTGAATTAGGAGTGCCTGTGTGGCATCCACATAGAAATGTGCTGATGACAGCTGGATATTTGGATCATTTTCCTTTCACTGAAATAGAAGAATCAGTGCCTTCAGGATCTATAGCTCCTCTCTGTTTGCTATGTGGACACACATGAGAGGACCACACAACCTGTCAGCTCAGAGACGACCTTCACCCTGGGAGCAGGGAAAGAATGATGCTAGACTTGAACCAAGGTAAACAGTTTCCTCTCTTCTAAGGCATCATTCTTCTTCTGCCTGGGCTGCTGTTCTAGAGAATGCTGGCAGGATACAGCGTGTGTTTTCTCTCTGATCAGGAGGGTGCCTAGCTAGTGTCTTCATACAAGAAAATGACAAAAATGAAGCTGAGTGTACACACAGTGAGTATTTAAAAACATCCAGTTCAGAAGAAACAAATAAACCACTAGCTATCTTGCTAGATTAGCACCAAAAAAACACATTTATTATTAATAATATCACTGAATGAAGCCCTCTGGTAGGCATTCCATAAAAATCATTAAACACCGTCCATCATCCAAGAGATTCTAGAGAACAAAACTTCAAATATAAAAATGGCACACAGAAACTCAGCTTTAAAATGATTGAACATGAACAAATACATAAATATCAAAGTGTGTAGTCTGAGGAATGGGGAGCTCAGAAATCTGTACTTGGAGGCAAAATAAAATATAGAGAAACAGACGCCTCCCTTTCAAACTACTAGGACATTGAGGACACAAAACTTTAGCTGTGTGTAGAATGATGAGTTTGGACTTCTGGGAATAGGAAAACTTTCCACATAAAAGAAACAGCCTAGAATAGTTTGTAGGAAGAGGTGGGATAATCTGATAAAAGGAGAACTGTGTCAGTTTTCTTGGGGAGAGCTAATCTGTTGGATCTCTGAGGTAGAGAGTAGGGAATCATAGTTGCAACTTTCAATGGGGAGTCGTTTTAATTAATGTTACTGATATAATGCCTGCACTTATTACTTAATAATAGTAATTGCTAAATTGAACTATGTAAGTTATGAGTACATATAAAATTCACCCCATATTGTGGCTTATTAGATAGAAGTAAACTTCGAATTACATCATAGTTTTCTTATGCATTCTTTCCAGGGTTAATTTGAGTGCTGTTACTTCTATTGTTATAGGTTTCCAGTTTTCAAGTATAATGACAATGTGCTTAAAAGTGCATATTTTAGCAATTAAAAATATATTTCTATTTTAGGTGAGAGAAATAAGCTGCATGACAAGAGGAACTCTTGAACAACAAAGAAATTATTGTCATCCAAATATCCTTAGTGATTAAAAAATAAAAAGAAACTGAAAAGAATTCAGAACATGTTCAGTACTACAATATTTCTGCCACAAAATATTGGTATGATGAGCATGTTTATAATTGCAGCCAAACAACCTTCACCACTGGTAACTATAGGGGTAGAACAGCTTTTGCAAACTATAGCTTGTAAACAGAAATTTACCAGGCTAGAATTCTTTTATTCCTTATAAACATTAATGATAATATTTATTTTAAAAAAACACCCAAATAAAGGCAGTGATTTATCTTTTTAAATTTACAAGTCAGAAAGACAACACATGGGGCTTCCCTGGTGGCACAGTGGTTAAGAATCCACCTGCCAATGCAGGGGACATGGGTTTGAGCCCTGGTCCGGGAAGATCCCACATGCCGTGGAGCAACTAAGCCTGTGCGCCACAACTACTGAGCCCACATGCTGCAACTACTGAAGCCCACGTGCCTAGAGCCCGTGCTCCGCAACAAGAGAAGCCACTGCAATGAGAAGCCTGTGCACTGCAACGAACAGTAGCCCCCGCTCACTGCAACTAGAGACAGCCCACGTGTAGTAACAAAGACCCAATGCACCAAAAAATAAAAGTAAATTTATTAAAAAAAAAAAAAGGACAACACGCAACTGTCATTTAGAATTGAATACGTTTTGTTTTGTTTTTTTTTGCGGTACGCGGGCCTCTCACTGTTGCGGCCTCTCCCGTTGCGGAGCACAGGCTCCGGACGCGCAGGCTCAGCAGCCATGGCTCACGGGCCCAGCCGCTCCGCGGCATGTGGGATCTTCCCGGACCGGGGCACGAACCCGTGTCCCCTGCATCGGCATGTGGACTCTCAACCACTGCACCACCAGGGAAGCCCAGAATTGAATACATTTTTAAATCTTCATCAAGCTGATCTGAGAGGGATTCACTTCTCAATCCAGTGTATGCCAAAAACTGAGAACAATAATAGCAATAACAAAACAATTTCTACTGAGCATGTACTATATGTAAGGCATTGTTCTAAACGTGTTCCATGTGCTGAGTAATCTAAACCCCAAAATCCCTGTGAGGAAGTACCTTACATGATGGGAAAAGTTAGCACTATCTACAGTTTTAGGCCCTGAAACATTCTCATAAAGATTAGTTAATGTGTTCTGGGTATTAACAGGGAACAGGATACAGTATAAAAATTTCAACTCCTGAATTAAGATACTCACAAAGAAATTTAAGGATGTACTATAGGAAAGTCATATTAATTGGACTTTAAAGAAGATTTTTAATGAGGAGAAGAAAATTTGGCTGATGAAGAATGTAATTTTAGAGCTGAGTCAGATTTGGCCCAGAAGAAGAATTCACAAGAAAAAGGATATTGAAAGGAATGGAGAATGGAGAAAATCTGGTAGAGGATAGCGACTCATCTTTAAAATAAAGCCAAAGCATAATCCTGGTTCTGTCGCTGTGTTTTTTGTTTTGGGGGGTTATTTGTCATTCTACAACTTGAGCTATTCACAAAGGCAGTGTGGGTAGAAAAAAGGGTTCTAGACAGAGGGTCCAAAAAACTGAGTTTTCACCTTTACTCTGTCATTTATGACATTTATGGCTGTGTGACATTTTACAAGTAATTCTTCTTCTCTGAGCTCTATTTCCTCACTCGTAAAATAGGGGCAATGAGAGGTAAGTATTGTTGTGAATATTAAATAGATAATATCCGTTTAAAAGTGTAAAATGCTATACAGATGAAAGATATCATTTGCATTAGTTTCAGGTTCAGTCACTGAACATTATTCTTCCTTTTCTTGATGTTTTTTCTTGCTGGCATAACAAAGTATCTTGGCATCAGCTTAGAATTCAACTATGCTAAGCTTTTGAAATTCTTAAGTGGAAAGGCAGTTAGATGACAGAAAGGGAAAGTGTTTCTGAGCCTGGAGCAGGACTGAATTCCTGAGCCCACACTTCAACAACCCCTATACTCAGGTTAACAAGCCCCAAGTTAATAGAATTGTTCAGCCAACCCAGTCCATTGCTCATCAGGGAATCTATCCTTTGTGGACAGCTCCGGGCAAGGGATAAGCCTGATCTTGGAATCAGACACAACGGAACAACAGATATACAAATGACCAACTGAACAAGTCTATATTGTGGTAAGAGATAGTCTATTTTCTGATCACAGTATATATATCTTGGAGAAGTTTAGGTTAACGGAACGCTACTGTATATATTGTAGGTCTAACCCTCTTCCTCACCACCCTGTCCTGATGAACTCAGCTGTAACAGTGTCCGGAGGTTTGGTATTACACAACAGTGAGTAGGGGAAGGAGAGGCGGCCAGTCTGTGCCTCAGAGTTAGGGTGGTGGTGGCTGGAATCAGTGGAAAAATATCATACTTTGTGCCCAAGGGAGTGCCATTACCCCAGAGCCAGAGGTAATGGCAGCAAATCATGTAATGTATCCACTGGGGCAGAACAAAAGCCTGAGCCGAGATCTGGAGTAAAACAGGACAGAAGAACTGAGCCAATGAGGCAGGAAACCAGCCTAACAGAATTATGATTTGCTGTGCTGACATTCAGTGTAGATTCACTAAAGGAAGGTACAGTTAAAGAGTGTATAACTAGAGTGAGTATAATACATACATGTATATTTATTATTGTTGTTGTTTTCATTTGGTTTTTGTTTTTTTTCTAACATTTTGAATAAACACCTCCATACATAAAACATTTCAAGACATAATTAATTATGGATTATTGATTATGGGGATACCAGCATCAGGCACCATCACAGCAACATCACTCTGACCACCAGCTGTGATGCTGAACCTTAGGATTGTGACAGTCTTTTGAGTTTTCTAGTTGTTTGGATTGTGAGCAATCAAGAGTCTATGCAACATTTTCCAAGTTACCAATTTAGAAAATTCATGAATCACAAAAAGTAAATAAAAAGTCAGTGCCAACAAAGGAAAATCACAAAGGCACAGATAGTAAAATATTAGGAGAAATGACATTTATTCCAGTAGCTGCGTAGAAAATCAACTAACAGCTTGGACAAGTGAATTGAAGTGAAATACAATGAAAACCTGGGAAAAAGATAACTGACTCCTGGAGAATGGTTAATTAAACCTGGGAGGAAAGACAAAGTCAAGGTGAATGAACAGAATATTTGCTATAGATGCTGCTTAAAACTTTGATTTCGAATCTTGAAATTTTCACTGATGAGGTGTAATATACCCCTAAATTCTAATCATGTCCACAGGTTATAAATAGATATAAAAACTTGACGAAATGTTTTAAAACAACATATAACGTGATAGTTTTTAAAAATGGAATGGGAGACAGAAATTGAAACATGGAGAAAAAAAATAATGCTCAATTGTCATAAATTCTGAAATTTATACCTACTATTCCTTTCCTTAGGTAAAGGTCAAGGGGGATAGTAAAACCTAGAGAGGTGGATGGCTTAAATTCTTCAGGGAAGCATAGGTTCAGTGGTGTTATGTGGAGGAGCTGGGGTCTCATATAAAAACTACTGCACTGTGCAATGTCATCTAACATTGATAATGTAGGTCAGAGTGTCTTGGTCTCTTAACAAAAAGGATTGTGGGATGTTATGTGATTTTATGTTGCTGACAGCAGCCCTTGGCTTACCTTGAATCCATGACTTTAGATAATCTGGATGTCAACATGTTTTCCCTAAAGGGAGAAAAAAAAAACTGTGACACTTTTCAAAGTATGTAGGAGAAAACCAAGGTGAATGTGGATAACTAACTCTTGGGATTTTTATGATAAAAGTTAAAATAAAATTGATGACTTCTTTCTAGAGTTTATAAAAACTTACGCCAAAATAATAATAATAGTAATAATAATAATAATACAAGGATGTTGAATATAATGAAATATGGTACGATATGAAAAATGAGGTATTTAGGACTTCTGCCCATTTTTGGATTGGGTTTTTTTTTTTTTTTATTGAGCTGCATGAGCTGCTTGTAAATTTTGGAGATTAATCCTTTGTCAGTTGCTTCATTTGCAAATATTTTCTCCCATTCTGAGGATTGTCTTTTGGTCTTGTTTATGTTCCTTTGCTGTGCAAAAGCTTTTAAGTTTCATTCGGTCTCATTTGTTTATTTTTGTTTTTATTTCCATTTCTATAGGAGGTGGGTCAAAAAGGATCTTGCTGTGATTTACGTCATAGAGTGTTCTGCCTGTTTTCCTCTAAGAGTTTGATAGTGTCTGGCCTTACATTTAGGTCTTTAATCCATTTTGAGTTTATTTATGTGCATGGTGTTAGGGAGTGTTCTAATTTCATACTTTTACATGTACCTGTCCAGTTTTCCCAGCACCACTTATTGAAGAGGCTGTCTTTTCTCCATTGTATATTCTTGCCCCCTTTATCAAAGATAAGGTGACCTTATGTTCGTGGGTTTATCTCTGGGCTTTCTATCCTGTTCCATTGATCTATATTTCTGTTTTTGTGCCAGTACCATACTGTCTTGATTACTGTAGCTTTTTAGTATAGTCTGAAGTCAGGGAGGCTGATTCCTCCAGCTCCATTTTTCTTTCTCAAGATTGCTTTCGCTATTCGGGGTCCTTTGTGTTTCCATACAAATTGTGAAATTTTTGGTTCTAGTTCTGTGAAAAATGCCAGTGGTAGTTTGATAGGGATTGCATTGAATCTGTAGATTGCTTTGGGTAGTAGAGTCATTTTCACAATGTTGATTCTTCCAATCCAAGAACATGGTACATCTCTCCATCTATTTATATCATCTTTAATTTCTTTCAGCAGTGTCTTATAATTTTCTGCATACAGGTCTTTTGTCTCCTTAGGTAGGTTTATTCCTAGATATTTTATTCTTTTTGTTGCAATGGTAAATGGGAGTGTTTTCTTAATTTCACTTTCAGATTTTTCATCATTAGTGTATAGGAATGCTAGAGATTTCTGTGCATTAATTTTGTATCCTGCTACTTTACCAAATTCATTGATTAGCTCTAGCAGTTTTCTGGTAGCATCTTTAGGATTCTCTATTAGTATCATGTCATCTACAAACAGTTCTCCAAAGAAGATATACAGATTGCCAACAAACACATGAAAGAATGCTCAACATCATTAATCATTAGAGAAATGCAAATCAAAACTACAATGAGGTATCATCTCACACCGGTCAGAATGGCCATCATCAAAAAATCTAGAAACAATAAATGCTGGAGAGGATGTGGAGAAAAGGGAACCCTCCTGCACTGTTGGTGGGAATGTAAATTGATACAGCCACTATGGAGAACAGTATGGAGGTGCCTTAAAAAACTAAAAATAGAATTACCATATGATCCAGCAATCCCACTACTGGGCATATACCCCGAGAAAACCATAATTCAAAAAGAGTCATGTACCAAAATGTTCATTGCAGCTCCATTTACAATAGCTAGGACATGGAAGCAACCTAAGTGTCCATCAACAGATGAATGGATAAAGAAGATGTGGCACATATATACAATGGAATATTACTCAGCCATAAAAAGAAATGAAATTGAGTTATTTGTAGTGAGGTGGATGGACCTAGAGTCTGTCATACAGAGTGAAGTAAGTCAGAAAGAGAAAGACAAATACCGTATGCTAACACATATATATGGAATCTAAGGGAAAAAAAAAAGGTTATGAAGAACCTAGAGGTAAGACGGGAATAAAGACACAGACCTACTACAGAATGGACTTGTGGATATGGGGAGGGGGAAGGGTAAGCTGGGACGAAGTGAGAGAGTGGCATGGACATATATACACTACCAAACGTAAGGTAGATAGCTAGTGGGAAGCAGCCGCATAGCACAGGGATATCAGCTCGGTGCTTTGTGACCGCCTGGAGGGGTGGGATGGGGGTTGGGAGGGAGGGAGACGCAAGAGGGAAGAGATATGGGAACATATGTATATGTATAACTGATTCAATTTGTTATAAAGCAGAAACTAACACACCATTGTAAAGCAATCATACTCCAATAAAGATGTTAAAAGAAAAAATAAGGTATATGGATGAGCAAGTGGGTATGTTAATTAGCTTGATGACAGTTAAAAAAAAAAAAAGAAAATGAGGTATTAATCAACATGATTTTTCTCTCATTCATTGTCTGCCCCTCTAACCACCCTCCTGCTTTTAGGCTCAGATGTGGATTCCTGTTTGGTCCATTGGGAGATTGTGAAAAATTTGCTGGCTATCAAACAAGACATCTTAATTTTTAAGCTTAAATTTTAAAAAGCAAATTTAAGAGGCAGACAAAAGTGATGAGGGGAAGAAAAAGGAATTCTGTCTGTTCTTTCTGCCCTCCCCATACAGACATGAGAAGGGTAGGAAGGAAGGGTTGAAGAGTTAGGTGTAAGCTTGGGGAGCCCTACTCCTCCCACATCCTCAGATGGAGTGCAGAGTTGGGCAAGGGCACCACACAAACATAACCATCTTTTCAAGTATCTTCTTTCTCCTTTCACTCCCTTTAAGTTTGATGATCCACAAGTGGAGAACCTGTGCCTTCTTGAATCTGAGCAGAACCCTGCAGGGCCCCTCCAAGTACAAAGGTCCCTCCGTGTCCCCTACCTCTTGTTTGTAGAAAAGCTGAGGTATCCCAGGCTTCCCCTGAGTCACAAAAGAGCAGGCTCAAGCAGTTAATGATTAGGACAATACAGTCACAGAATCTTAAATTCCTGTCTGATGCACATTCCTGAGTTGTTTTACAGATACTATAACTGCCACTAGAGGGAAAAAGCTAACTGCATGATGACCAGGCTATAGCTATGACATAAGCTGCTCCCTCTTGAGCAGCACTGAATCTATGGCTAGCACAATTCCAAGAACTGGCTTCAAGAGAATGGGATTAACACTATTGCTCATAATAATCTGCATCTTTGTGGGCATCAAAATAACCGTGGCTTGTTCTGACCATATATGTAAGCGGGCAACTAAAGCTGTCAGCAGAGAGATGCTGCAGACCCATGTCGACATCTTCCACTCTAAGAATATGGTGCCCTATGTCAGCATGAAGAAGTTACAGAAGATGAACCTTCACCCCTAATCCCATAGAAATGGAATCATGTCTGACAGTGGGGATTTATAAACAGCTCTTTGCAGGAAGCAGCTCTTTGCAGGAGGCCCTTTGCCTTGTCACTTTAGTAAAGCTATATCTTAGCTAATTTTTTAAAAAATTTATTTATATTTTGACTGTGTTGGGTCTTCGTTGCTGTGCGTAGGCTTTGTCTGGTTGTGGCGAGCGGGGGCTACTCTTCGTTGTGGCTTCTCAGTGTGGTGGCTTCTCTTGTTGCAGAGCATGGTCTCTAGGTGTGCGGGCTTCAGTAGTTGTGGCTCACGGGCTCTAGAGCGCAGGCTCAGTAGTTGTGGCACACGGGCTTAGGTGCTCCATGGCAATGTGGGATCTTCCTGGACCAGGGATCAAACCCATGTCCCCTGCATTGGCAGGCAAGTTCTTAACCACTGCGCCACCAGGGAAGTCCCTATCTTAACATTTACATGAGATGCCCCCATGCTTAACTTACCTCTGGCCCAAGCACACCTTTCAAATATTTTGCTCACACAATGCCTCGCATAACCTGTTGATCCTTTTCTTAGATTAAAGAAGTAGAAATGAAGAATAAGTGATTAACAGATCTTTTCCCCAGCTTCCCCTTCAGTAATCTGGAGAGCAGACTGTGTGAACAAGATAGAATCTAAAAAAAGATCACAAGAAGTCAATCAGCTTGCACACAATGGGAGATGGTGAGAATCTGACCCCCTAACTTAATGATTTACTAAGATTATTTCCCTTTTCCCTTTAAAAACTTTCATGGCTGAGCAGAATCTTCAGAGTTGGTTCTGGGACATGAGTCTGCCTTCTCCCCAGGTTGCTGGCCTCCTGAATAAAGCAATCTTTTCCTTTTCCAACCAACACTGGCTTCTCGAGTATTGGCTTTCAAACGGCGAGCAGCTGAACCTGAGTTCAGTAACATTCTGTTCTAGGTGAGGTCCAGGGAAACTGTAAGCTCCCCAGAAAAGAAAGCACCCACCCCCATCTGGTTGGTGAATCCAGTAAAGTAAAAAGATAGCAGGATAAAAATAAATTAAAAAAAGAAATATTCTCAGCTATTATGAAAAAACAACAACAACAACAAAAAGATAGCAGGACAGGAGGCATGAGAAGGCTGAAGAAAGGTCTCCTGGTTTGAGTCTCACAACTGGACAAAGGGAGCTCATATTAGATGGGCACTCCCCCCTGGAAATCTGCTGAGTCCATGGTTACAGCTCAGCAGACTGTCATCTGCAGGGAGTAGAGCTGGCCTCCTAGGACCATCTCTTTGCCCTTTGAAGGACTGTGATTTTTTTCCTGTGCTGAAGACCTGGCAAGTCAAACCAAGGCTGAGAAGTTGACACTTCTCTTTCTCCACCAGGGCAGCATTGAGAGAGGGGAACAAAAAAGCAAACACCTTGGAATGACTGAGTTTACAAGCTTATGGTTGAAAAAGCCCTTAGTTTACCTGATGTGACAAGACTAATTTTCTACATCAGGTTCAAAAAAATGGAGGGTGGGCTTCAAGTCAGGAAATAATTTTAGCATTTGAAGATGAAGAAAGTTTCACTTCCTTGTACACTGTGAACTTTGTGCCTGCTGCTATAATAATCATATTTTAAATAAGCTCTTTTGGGGATCTCTGTCCGTTTCCCAAATATCCTCCTGGATAATTATTTGGCTGCCATCAAAGCAGCAATCTGAGTTGTATGGCAGCCAAGAAAATCTCAGATCCTACGAGTGCTAATTGGACATAACAATTCATGCTCAGGGGCATCAGGCAAAATGGACTTTACTCTGCCAGAATTGTTTTGGCTTCCATTTTTTGGTTAGCCTCAATCTCTCATTCAAAGTTTTCTGACCCCTGAAGCTACTTTCCTGGCAAATAGCACCCAATTCTCCACCCAGGTATAAGAAATGCTCATTCCACTGGACCTGGAGAGGCCAAGGCTTTCTATGGGAGAACATGAGGGTTTGCAGCTGGGTAGAGTTTTGTGCTTCTCTGAAACTTGATCACTTTAGAATTAATAAGAGCAGTACAAGAATTAATTCACAAGGAACTAGAAGTCATAAACATTAGACAATAATATTCTGACATATGATCTATTTAAAAAATACTATAAATATAAATCACAGCTTGTAAATCAAATTACTGAGAAACAAATGGGTCAGTGATATAACTCTAGATTTAACTGATTAAAATTTGCAAACTTTTAGTTCTTAAATTACAAAATGGAGGCCCAAATAATCACCTCTGCCTGATCTCTGTAGTAGATGTTTTGGTAATGAAAGAATGTTTGGGAAAAAAGGAAATTAGTTAGATTGAATCTTCAAACAACTCTTGAAGATTTCAACTTTTTTCCTCTATATACAAAGTTTGAAACAGAGAAAATGACCTAAAGAGAACACTACTTTGGTCATTTAGAACTCTGAATAAGTCAAAGTTCTTTGATTTGAAACATACTTATATTCTTCCTGCAAGAGATTAGTGTGCAATGTACTAACAAACAAAACTTACATTTCTATTACTTTTTTTTTTTTTTTTTTGGTTTTGGCTTGTTGGCATTTACTATTTAATTTGATCTCTATAGCATGTCTTATCTTTTCCCCATTTCACAAAGGGACATTCATAACCTGAGGGGTTAAGTGATATGCTAAAGGGTTATTTGGCTTTTATAGGAGAAACCAGAAGGAACTCCTGCCTTCCGGCCCAGAGCCCATTGATTCATTCTATCTCAGTCAACTGTTCTATGCCCCAGGGGCACAGCAGAGATGAAAACAAAGTCCCTTACAAATAAATGGATAGTGTGTCAGGTAATGGGCTTGGCTCTGCCAGGACTGTTTCGGCTTCTATTTTGGGGTGAGCCCCACTCCCTCATTCCAAATTCTATGACCCCTAAAGCTACTTTTCAGGTGAATAGCACCCCAATTCTCCACTCAGGTGTAAGAAACACTCATTCCATTATATCTGGAGATGACAAGGCTTTCTGTGGGAGAAGATGAGGGTTTACAGCTAGATAGAGTTTTGTGCTACTCTAAAACTTGATCACTTTAGAATTAGTAAGAGAAAATATTAGAATTAATTCACAAGGAACTAGAAGTCCCTTACAAAAAGGTGGAAAAATAAGACAGGGTAAGGGGTCTGGAGTGCAGATGGGAAGTAGCGGGGTGGTGCGTGTGTGTGTGTGTGTGTGTGTGTGTGTGTGTGTGTGTGTGTGTGTGTTTGGGAGGGAGGGAGGGGGTAAAATGTGGAAATGGATCACACAAATATCTGGGGAAAGAGAAATATTGGCCAGAGGTCAGAGGTTGGCTAATTTCAGCCCACTACCTGTCTATGTAAATAAAGTTTTATTGGAACACAGCCACACTCTGAGGTTAATTGTCTATGGCAGCTTTTGTGCTATATTGGCAGTGTTGAGTCATTGTGACTGAAGCTGTATGTGATCCGTAGAACTGAAAATATTTACTCTCTGGCCCATTAAAGAAAACATTTGCTGACTCCTGGTTTCTGCAGAAGGAATAACAAAGGCAAAGCCCTAAGGCACAAGTGCGCCTGTTGTGTTCAAGGAATAGCAAGAAAGCAAGTGTGGCTAAGGTGAGTGAACCAGTGGAGCATGAGAGGAGATAAGGATGAAGAGAGTGGGACAGGACCCTGCAGGGCCTTTACAGACCACTGTATAGAACTTTGACCTTTACTCAGAGTGAGACAGGAAACCACTGGAGGAGGCTGAGTACAGAACAGACATAATCAGACTTACATTTTAAATTGATCACTCTTTTTAGAATAGATGAGAGGGGGTTAGTTTGGTATATACTGTAATAATCCAGATGAAAAATTATTCAGGCCTGGACTAAAACATGAAGGTGGAAGTTGTGAGAATTTGTCAAATTCTTAATATATGAATATCTTGAAAAGATAGTGCTGATGAGATTTCCTGGTAAACTTGAAATAGAGATATGTGGGGTGTGTGTGTGTGTGTGTGTGTGTGTGGGTGTGTGTGGCAGGGGAGGCTTGGGAAGTAGGTGGTCCCAGTTTACTTTTATGGGCCTGCACATCTGGGAGGACAGTGACCATGAACAGATGAAAGGAAGATTGTTGGGGGTGTAAGGTACAGCTTGTGGTTGGAAGTGAAGAATTCAGCTTGGACAGTAAAATTGTAGATGCCTTTTGGATAACCAAGTGGAGATGTCAAAGAGGCATATATGAATCACATCTGGAGTTCAGGGGAAAGGTTTGAAACAGGCATACAAATTTGGGAGTCATCAACGTTTAGATAACATTGAAGTCACAAGAACAGATAAGATCACCTAGAGAGTTAGCTCCAGATGTCACAGAGAATGACTTTAATAGCTACCATTTAATTTCAATGTATGTGACAGGTTTTGAGCTAGGAACTTTATACTTTTTGTCTCTCATCTTACAACCCTCTACTTGGGTTGTATTTTACACATGAGGAAATGAACACTTAAGTGACTAGTCTGACACTACCTAGTTAGTGACAGAATCCAGGTATGCCTGCCTCAGTGGTAGAGCCCTCTCTTCTCTGCCAGGACATAAGGAATAGAAATACAAGAGTGAGCATCAGCTCTGCGCATCTGAATAGTTAAAAGAAGCAGCAGAGCTTCCCAAGTAGGTTACCCATTAACACGACATTATCACCAGATGGGTACCTCTGCTCTAAGTTTCAACTGTAGTGAGACGCTTCTTTAAGGAAACCACTAGGCTGGTGAACTGTGATAATGCCATCATGGAACTTCCTTCTCAATTTCCTGAATTTAACAAACTCTCTCATCATGAATAAGCAGAACATTTCTCATTTAAGAGCAGATTAAGAGGTGGACACTGCAGAGGAATTTATGCATCAATGTCATGCACTGCATTGTAGGCAAACTACAGGTTACTAAGGTTAGATGCTGTTACAGGATGCTGGACAAATCCTTGATTAAGTCAGAGGAAACAAACCTCGTGACTGAAAACTGCATATGAATCATTTGAAACAGCACAGAGACAGAGAATATTACTAGCAATAGATGTGACCCAAGATGTTACTAAAATCCTTATAGTGTTGCTTTCATCCTCACAAAGTAAAAGTTTCTTGTTTCACTGATAGTCTCAGACTTGATCTTGTTTCCACTGGCCTCTCAAAAGTGCAGTCATTCAAACTGCTAAAAAAATGTGGAGCAAAGAAAAGCCTGTTATCCTCCTTCCCTGTCTTCCTACAGGCCTGGGCTGAAAGGAGTCATCACTTATTTTATGCCTACAAAAATCAAAAGAGGCTCATCTCTCCACGTTGAAGGGTAAATAGGAACGAACCTGTGTGCATAAGTGAGAACTTCCACTTACCCCAGTAAGGGAGCCACACCTTGGGGTTACACCCTAGTTATAGTTATGAGGAAACCAAGGAAGGGAAGTTGCGTTTGGGGCCTGCTGAACAAGATTAAGTCTTGGTGGAAATATTTAGGTCATGCTGGTCTGGACAAAACGTAGTGGGAGTAGTTGGAGGTTTTGGATGAATAATAGAGAAGTGAGTGATTCCAGTGTCTTTCCTCCTCCACCTTCATGTTTCCCAACCCCAGGTGCTGCTTCCATGGTAGCCCATCCTCTGGAGCAAGGTACCATGACGTTGAGTACATACCCAAAGGGAGAGTGTTATTAGTATGGAGACTTTGAAATGATATAAGGTAATAATCCTCAGGAGAATCAAAAGATGCATTTGACATTGATGCTTGTCGCTCCTTTTAGGGATTTTGCTTCTTTATCACTGTATTGCCATCTTATTGAGTGCCACAAGCAAGTTGGGTCGCGTTTGTATTTCCCACAACACCCAGCAAAGTAGCTGTCACCCACTGGGCACAGAGCACATGTTTGCGGAATGGAATACTAATCATCACCCTGCTGGCAGGTACACATAAGCAGCAGGATTCAGATTCCTGATCCTCTGTTTTTGAAACTGTACTAGTACAGCACACTTCTGTTTCACTCTTACTTTATAGACTTTAGACATTTTGTGTCCCCAACATCATGATTATTATCTCTCTGGATGTATTTATGAGCCAGGAACAAATAGAACTAAACGACTCAAGTGTACCTAGTCACATTTCTCGTCCCTTCCCTGTGAAGAGTATTCTTTGTGCTTCTGGGCTTTTCACTCTTTTTTTTTTTTTTTCCTGATTAACTGAGAATATTAGCTGAGTGTCAGAGAGAGGGGATTGAGGCTGCTACACAAGAAAGTATATAGAGAAGAAAATGTCAAGAGGTTTGAGGAGGGGGAATTCAGAGATAGTGAGTAAGCTATCCAGCAAAGGCTGGGCTTTCTAAGGAGAGAGGGATCTGGGGTATTGGAAAAACTGCCATGAGGTGGGGAAGAGTTGGGGGGGGGTTATAAATAGGTGAAGAGAATTCTGGGGCAGTCGTCCTAAGTATTTCATCATCCTTCAAAGGTTATCTTAAGAAATCATTCAAGAACGATCTAAATGGTTCCCCAAGGCTTTGGGAGCTAGGGGTGTGTGTGTGTGTGTGTGTGTGTGAGAGAGAGAGAGAGAGAGTTATTGTGCTGAGAATTAAAAGGCTCAGTTTTATTTGGGGTACAGTTAATATCTTGTATACTGACTTTAGTAGCATTTTGGTTTACTAACATGTTAGTAGGTTATTTAACAGAGATTTTTCATTAAAAATTGCATGCCTGAAGGAACTTAGTTTGTGTCATTGGTCATAGAACCAGGAACAGGACAGTGGCCACTGGAGGTAGAATTGTGACCACAGGTGTATGAAAATAGAATAACAGGGTAATATAAAAAGAGCAGATGACAAGGAGGCCAGAGGTTACCTAAAAGTTGAACTTGTTTGACCCAGAGTTGAGGGAAGCAGATACTACAACTACAGATTTGTAGGCACATGGTTGTTGGACTAAGTGTGTGGTGTTTATTAAAAACACAGTCAAGGAGTCCATTCTGAGTTTAAAGCTAGACACCTGGTCCTATTTTGAGGAGCTCCATCTCTTGTATTGAGACTATGCTTACCCATCTTCTATATACATCCTCCCACACTTAGTAAGTATCCCTTGCATATTTTCATTGTTGGTATTATTCTCTTGACTCTTGATGGGTCCTTGGAGAGAGGGTTGCTCCCACTCTCCTTATGTTAAGGTTTCTGCTTTGATTCCTTTTGATTTCTCAGGTCTTTAGGATTAACCAGAGAGAAAGGAGAGTTGGCATCTAAGAGTTCTACAGCCAGATGGCTGAGACATGTGACACAGCTGTGTCTAGCCTCAGCGCCAGAGACGGAAGGCCCTGTCCTATCAGCCAACCGCAACTGACACCATCTCACTGGGCTGCCGTGTCAAGTGATTCTCTGAGGGAAAGAGGGTTCAGTTCTCTGTTAGCATGCTTCCACTTGACTATTGACCTGTGTGCTGAGTAGCGTTTAATTTTTTTTTTTAAAGTGTGGCCTGACAATTCCCTCAGAATCACACTTGGTGTGCTTGACCTCCCCTAAGGAATACTTTTCAGAAGTATTATCATATACAATTTATTCTCTTTTGTGTGTGTATGTTGGGCGGGGCATATTTGGAGACAGGGGACAGCTGGGGTGGAGAAGAAGGGAGCACTGGGGTTGGGGGTGGAACAAAATATTAACTTTAACAGCTTTTCAAAGCTTATTCAGTTTCCACAGTATACTAAATGTATATTATACAGTGTATATTCAATATTATACACAGTATAATTAAATTTGTACTTCATTAATTGCATAAAGTACAAACTTTGTCATTAGCTCTTCAGTCCACAAATCAAATATAAGAAGTCATTTACAACAAGATTTAAATCCTAAAATAAGATACTGAAATTAAAAATTCTGGGAGCGTTATTCCTCACCTCAAATATGGTCCCCGTTGTAGGAATATTGTTCCCATTGTAGAAAGAGAATTTGAAATATTTGAGAATTTACTGAGGAAATCCTGATTGCCCAGTTTCTAAGTTTTAAGAATCTGACAGTACTTTTCACTTATATTACTGAATGCCTCATATCTTACGCTTAAATGCTCATTTGGTTCAATTTGTTTTGTTTTGCACTTCTGGAATTTTCTCTTCCCTTTAATTTACTGACTTTTGCTAGGCATTTTTGTATTTAGTTTAATGATACTCTTACAAATGATATTAAATAGTGATAGAGGTAATCTATGGAATAATGAAGGCTCATTAATATCTGCCTAATCAATTTTTCTAAAAGGCTAGAGCTTGACAAAGAAGATCACAACGTAGTGAATCCTGTTTTTGCCCAGACAAGGCTTGTTTATTTAGCTGATAATATTTGTCGAGTCCACTCAGGTACGAATGGTAACTGGAGATTATCCAGGAGTCATAAATGTGGAAATTACATTGTAACGTCACTCTTCTAAATGCTCAGGCCAAAAATGGGGGCATCATCCTTGCCTCTTCTCTTTCTCTGATACCCACCCTCCTGTCAGCAAATCCTCTTGGCTCTACCATTAAAATACAATCCAGAGTCTGACCCTTTCTCACCACATACCATTCCACTCTAAGCCACCATTTCCCTGCTGGATCACTGCAGTAGCCTCCTAACTGTAGGGAGAATTGTGAGTATAAGGTAAAAATGACAGTGAAAGAAGGCTACAATATCTCTACATTCCTTTACATTTTGGGCAGGTCGGGGCTAAATTTCTGGCAGAATATTTGATTGCAAGAACAAGAAACCTATTCAAACTCATTTACACAAAGAAGGAAAGAAAGTGTTGCCAGATTTCACAAGTAATAAAGACTGGGAACTGGAAAGTCAGGAATGGAGACTTTTCTCTCTACCTCACTAGACTCACTTCTCTGTGTGTAGTTTGTGTGTCTGGTCTGTTCTCCTGGGTTCCATAGACGTCTACACACTCTCAGCTTTAATCCCAGCTCTGCATGATTTTCTAGTTGAAACGGATTAGCATCTTTATGACTCAATGCCAGATTCCCAGAAGAAGATGATCTCCCGGGTTGGCTTATTTCAGGTGTTTGCCTTTGATCCAATCAGTTTAGACCAAGACATATGGTCACCGGATCAAAACACAGTTGCCCAGTTCCAGCATTTCAGCAGGGCCTAGGGGACCCGTTCAGAAAACGGGTCATGAACTTGGCAAACTAACATCTCTACTGCAATTTACAGATAATTTAAATTCAATATTCTGTTAAATGCTGTAGTGAATCAATTATTGTCATGCATACATCCTTTGGGACTCAATAAATGAAAATTAAGTTGATATAAATGAATGCTAGCAGGTGAGGTGCAGTTGGTCTACCTTCCAGAAAGCTTTCGCCAATAACATAATTTCTTTTAAAAATATTTATTTTTAGTTTCTACTTTATTCCTCTCAGTCAGCATCCATCTGCCCCTGTGAGACCAATAACAGAGCCTTTGTTAGCCTGGTAGCCTTTAAACAAAATAATGAAGATCGGCAGATCGTTACGGGAATGTTATGGATTCTTAGTCTTTGGCCTTTCATACCAAATAATTTAGTGAGCTGCCTTTTTGTGTGTCAATTTTTTTTTGCATTTTAATTTTCATTGTATTAACTAACTATTGTTTAGAGCTGTCCTGACTCAGCTAAATGTAATATAGCTATTTATAACTTGTCAGTGGTATATATTATTATGCCATCATCTCCTGGTCCATTCTTCAAAATGCTCGGGCCAAAAATGGGGGCATCATCCTTGCCTCTTCTCTTTCTCTGATACCCACCATCCTGTCAGCAAATCCTCTTGGCTCTACCATTAAAATATAGTCCAGAGTCTGACCCTTTCTCAACACATACCATTCCACTCTAGGCCACCATTTCCTTGCTGGATCACTGCAGTAGCCTCCTAACTGTAGGGAGAATTGTGAGTATAAGATAAAAATGACAGTGAAAGAAGGCTACAATATCAGGTAAGAAAGCAGGTAAGAAAGAATTCCATTTGGGAGAATGTCACTTACCCAAAGGCAGAAATCTATTAAATTGTTTTGAATCAGCACACTGATTCACTCATGAAAACAAAACAAAAATAAATAAATAAAATTTTGTTGAGAGATTACTATGGGTAAATACTATGGGTATGCTATGTGCTAAATTTTAAAAGGAATAATACAAATTATTGAATTTTTAGTCATTTTTAGACTTTAAATTCCTAATTAATTTTAATTCTAAATTAAAATCCTAATTTAAAAATCAATTGATCAATTTAAACTGACAAGAAAAATCATGAGTTTGAGGATCCATTATTTTATCTTTGCCATCATAAAGGTAGATATTTGGGAGCATTGTTTTTCTTTTATTACCTAACAGAATTCTGGATATGTCTCTGAGCTAGGAGAAGATAGACGGCAAGTTCACAAAGCTAACCTACAGTAGCAGATATGCTCCATATTCATCTTAAATTCTACGTTTCCTCTATGAACCAAAGTTTTGGGAATGCCACGATGAGTTCATAATCTGATGAGAGGGATGAGGTATGAAAATCAAAACAAAATTCCACAAGTCAAAAAGGCGGGACTGGCTTATATTGCTGATCTGTTGAAGTTCCTTTCACCCCAAGGACACTGATAGTAGTTTTTCCATTCTACTATGTGTAACTAATGTAATGCAAACTTTACGTTTTTCCCTAGTTTATCCTCCAAAACCCTAGGAAGCAGGTAGTATTAATCTTATTTTTCACATGAGGAATCTGACCTTAGGAACAGTAAGGAATTTGCCCGAGGTTGCCCACATTACCACGGTCTGGATTGAAATCCATGTCTGGCAGACAACAAAGCCTAGGATTTTTCCACTCTACCACAAGGCCTTTCAGCAAGAAATTGTCCCTTCTCCAAAGGGTTTCATAATCCAATGATGACAAATCATCCAACAGATTTATTTTCAAACTAGATGAAAAGGTGGATCATAATCTTCTGCGGGGAAGTGATCTGTTTTGCAATTTACCCCTATGGAGGCATTTGTATTTTTAAAAAGCTCCCCAGGTAATTATGATCCCCTCCCAGCTGCCTTCCAATGCTCTTCTCCCTCCTCTTCACCTGGTCTCCTCCTCCTCACCTGGACTGAACTATGGTGAATTCATCATCGCGGGGCCTTTTCCGGCCAATTAATTTACCCTCTGCATTCCTCTTGCGTGATGCCATCAATGAGCTCATCACATCTATTCACAATTACTAATTTACATGAGGTTTGCCACCTTTTGACTAGGGAGCTTGTTGAAAGTAAGAGTTGCATTTTGCGTCTTCAGTACGTAGCACAATGTCTCACACTCAATAAAATGTGTTTCAGAGGACTAAACTGGTAAACAAAAATCCCAGAGCCACTTGGAAATAGCCTGAGAAAAATCTTCAAATCTGGTTTATCGCTCGTTACACCTAGTGAATTAACTTTGTAATTCAGTAAAAATTAAAACACAAAACAATTTTCTAAGTTCCACGCGTAAGCCATCGCCCTTTGATGCGGAAGCTCCACAGAGAACTACGTTTGCCGAAATCCCTGAGGCCCAGTCGTGGTTGGTTTGCTGACGGTTCTTGAAAGCCTGTCACATCAACCAATACTGTGACGAAAATTTCCCTGCGCAGGGCAGTAGGCGGCCAATCACAAAGTAGAGGGCGGGCACTTCTGATTTGGCTTCAGAAAACCCTCAGTAGCTCAGAGCCCTCAGGGCTAGGGAGTTAGTAGCCTAGGAGAGTATCCTTCCTCTCCAGCCCCTCCCCACGAATTAGAGTTAGTCTTTATGCGCTTGCATACTTCTTTACGTTTTCCTTAGTTTCTACATCCTTCCTAATCAAGTACCTCTGCTTCCCATCCACCTTTCCTTGTTGAACTCACTCTCGGGAAAGGGTACCCGCATCATTAATCTCTCCTCCTTTTCAAAGTTGAGACAGATATTTGTCTCTAAGCATCCAAGTGGGATTGTGACAGTGAAGCAGTGGAAAGGTTTGAGCGAAAACTTCATTCTTCCCTCCTTTCCCCTTGCAAGAGTGGAGAAGCTACTGGGGATTACTTAGTGGATAATCAGCATTACCGGGCGGATTGAAGGTCTGAGTGTCCGCGCTGTGTTTACTTCCACCCTCGCTCCCGCTCGCATCTCCACCCACGCTAGCGTGCGGACTGAATCCAGGGCTGGCGTGTCACTGGTCGCGGCAAACACCCAGCCCTGGAGCCGTTTCCCTTTGGCATCCTCTTCCCATTCTAGCAGCTACCTGCCATTGGCCATGCTTTCATCCTACCAACAGTAACAGCTACAGGAAAGAATTCATTTTTCCCTTTCTAGGTTCATCTTTCCTGGTACCCTTTCTAAGTCTGTCATCCCCTTGCCACAGACATAACCGTTGTCTAGACGCTGTTTTTCAAAATCCAAATCCAAATCAATCCAAAACAAAGCCCATCAATAAAGCAACAACAATAATATTGCAGCCAGCAGCCGGGAGTGTGTGCCTCATTAAATGGTGAGAATATAAACCCCCGCTTCAATGACCGATTTTGAAATAAAGGATTCCTGCTGCTTGTTAGTCATCAACATTTTTACTCTCCCAGCTGCAGGAAAAGCAGCTGCATCCTCTGGCAAGGCGATTGAGATGGGAGAAATTTAGCCACGGTCTGGGATTTTCGCAGAGGATAATTTAAGCCCCAGCTCCACTCCGGTGGCTGAGGAGGGGGTGGGTACGAGCGGTGCGCATGCTCAGCAGCCCGGCTCCGCCGAGGCCCAGCTGCCGCCACCGCCGCGGCCGGTGCTGTAACCGAGGCTGTCGCTGCTGCTCCGAGCGGGCGTTGGTGCCGTGTGCCGAGGCGCCCTGTCAGGCGAGAGGGAGCGGCCGAGCGGGAGCGCGGGCGGCGACGGAGGCTGAGGTGGGCAGCCGGGGCTCTGAAGGAGCGAGGGCGGGCTGAGCCAGCCTCGGAGGAGCGAAGCGGAGAGCTCTGGGACCCACCCCGGGCGCCCTGCGTGCCATGGCCGGCGGGCAGCGGCGCTGAACGGCCGGGAGGCCGAGCGGCGGCGGCGGCGGACGGAGAACCGGCGACCCCCGGGAGGAGGAGAAGCAGGAGCGGGAGGAAGCGCCGAGGGACTGCGGGGCCCGGGTGGGCGGCGGGGCCGCGGGCCATGGACTCGGCGGCGGCGGGGGCGAGCCGGGGCGGCGGCGCGGCGCAGAGTCAGCCCGCCGCCAGGTGAGGCTAGGCGGAGCGGGCTCGGGGCGCCGCTGCCACTGCTGTGCCGCCGGGCCGCGGAGCGAGTCGGCGGCAGCGGCGGCGGCTCAAGCGGCGCCGCAGCAGCCGCGGCGAGCAGCGGCGGCCTCGGAGGAAGAGAGGTCGGCGCCCGGGGTTCTGGCGGCCGCGGTTCTCCCGTCGCAGTATATCCTGCTCGGATTATCTTTTGCTTCTCCCCAGCTGCCTCCTTCCCCTCACACTGACACTCTGTCCCACACCTCCGCGTCCTCGGTCGAAGCTACCCTCGGCCCGGGCTGGTTTCCCCCCGCCTGGGGACGCCCCTTACCTCTCCTCCCGGGCTGCGGGGGACCCCGCCGAGACCATGAGGAAATTCAACATCAGGAAGGTGCTGGACGGCCTGACCGCCGGCTCGTCTTCGGCCTCGCAGCAGCAGCAGCTGCAGCAGCAGCACCCGCCTGGGAACCGGGAGCCCGAGATCCAGGAAACGCTCCAGTCCGAGCACTTTCAGCTGTGCAAGGTGAACGGAGCGCGCAGACCCGCGGAAATCGGGGTCGTTTTAGGGGCAACTCAGGCTTTACACACGAGTCGAGGGATAGAACGCCAATAATAATCATACCTCGAATAAAGGTCTCGCTCCTCTAGCACACTTTGCTTGGTGGGCTATTTTGGAGATTGACATCATCTTACTCCTTTTCGTTGATTTTCACGTGCGGCAGTCATTTCAAGGTTGCTTCTAACGTATTATACTGACCTTAATCTTATGGCTTTTATATTCAAGCATTTTAATACATAATTCACTGACTTCCAAGTTTCCTTTGGGAACAGTGTCTAATGAATGTTGTTTATCAAAAAGCCAAACGTGTTCAACTAGATATTTGCTCATCACTTTTCCCTTAAAATGTGGTAGGAGGCTTAAAATATGAAATCATAGGGTCTTTCTATCATTTTGTTTGGTGAGAAAGTTAGAGCTGTGATTTTTGCCTATTAATGGCACGACAGTTGCCATAGCGGTCTGTAATTCAGAAAGAATGATGCAGCGAATTAATTCACCAGCTGCTCAATGAGAAATACAAACTTATACCAGGTATTCATAAATCAGAGTTTCTTAAAAGTGTGTACATACTTTTTTGCCCCAGTGTCCTAAAATTATTAAGGATTTAATAGCAAAATGCAAAAATATATGCTGTGTTTATTTTCATTCTGTTACAGTTGCAAAATGATGAGATAGATGTTTGCTAATTGCTTTACTGAATCCTTAATTAGAGTAATTATGACAGCATTTCCTTAGAAGTACTTGTATTTAGCATCCAAATAAAGTAATGATGAAGTCAGCACACTTGAAAAAAAGCATGAATTGCATTTTTAAATGAATATACAGAATTTTTGACCACTGCAAACTTCAGTAATTTGTTCTCAGACATAATAGTATAGAATATTAAATTTTCTTCTAAAGCCTACCACTATGATGGAAAAGCAGAAATTAAGGTGTAACACTGGGATAGTGTTTTTGTTTTTTTGGTTTCAGATTCTATGTGCATAGGTTTTTGTTTGATGTAGACTTCATAGTTTTTTTTTTTATAGCAGTGCATGTATATGTGTTTTGCATCAATTATAATTGCTTCTCGGTTCTAATACCTCTATTGACTTTCTGTTTTAAAACTTTGCTTTCTGCCTTGGTTGCTGTGATGTCACTTGCCCATCCCTAGACTGTTCGCCATGGATTTCCCTATCAACCCTCAGCCTTGGCCTTTGATCCTGTACAGAAGATCCTGGCAGTGGGAACTCAGACTGGTGCTTTAAGGCTGTATCCTTTCATTTAATTTAATTTTATTTTTTAACTTTTACTGTATTCTCCCCAGTCCTTCTGTATTGCTGATTAGTTGCTTTTCCTGTTTAATGCCAAAGAAATGGTATGATCAGGTATTATGTGAAATCATGTGGTTGTATCTCTCCCCATGATTATACTTGCATGCAGGTTGTATGTTGCTGTGATGTTTCTTAGCTCAATTTATAGTAGCTAAACACGTACCACATAGAGTTCTAAAGTTTTGCTATAATAATTACTGTCTTTGCAAGGAAGTAGAAGTTTCTAAGGGGAAATATATCTGCTTATACTAGTGGTCTATTGAACGGACTATGTAGAGGATGAGGTTTAAAGACAATAGCACAAGGCACATTTTATTAGCTTTTTTAAAAATATTGTGCATGGTAGATGTTGAAATTATGACTATTTATTCTAATGAATTAGAGGTTGAATTTGAATTTGTTTCTGACTTGTCCATCTAGAAAAATCATCAGAAAACAAATACAAGTTTTATATAAATAGTTATGAAGTATTGCTATTTCTAAAAGTTTTAGAGCATTTTGTTAGTATAATGCAAATGGAGAAGTGTACTGTCTTGATATGTTTTCCCTTTGATGGTCTACGTTTGTTATGTATATGTAAATACTGTTAGATTAGCTGTACTCTTAAGTATTAGTATAGAGGATTATTTTTCTTGGTTATGCATGAACTGTAATTGTTTTGTCATAGCATTTTTTTCCAAATACCTACTCATTCTGAAAAAGATAATTTTTTCAGTCTGAACAATGGAGAATACTTCACAATTCCTCTCAAACTATTTAACTTGAAATAAAATTGTGTTTACTTTTACTATGATATTTACCCATATTAACCTAAATGCCCTTAATTTTAAACTTAAACATAAAATTTTAAAAAGAAAATGCTTTGTTCATCCATCAGTAGGATATCTGCTTCCTACATATTATTGAAGTAACATGTTGGTAATAAATAGACGAAAACACTAGATGATAAGAAACACGGAGGAGCAGGAAACTTTACTCCGCACGTGTTAGATTTATCTGGCTCCTGAGAAGGAGGAGGGGAGCCTGCATTTGAGTTAAACATGTGTCTTACCTTTTTTTATAATCTTTTAAAATCTTCATTTCAAAGTAGTGCTATACGTGGTATCAGGGTATTTTATTTGTGATTAGTGTGCTATGTTCAAAATGCTTATAAAAGTTTTCACTGAATTGTGTTACTAAGTGAAGTCTGTCATTCATAGTAAATACCAGTAGTGCACTCATACCTGTAAAAATGGTAAAATCTGACCAAGCTAGATCTGAATCTGTGAATTTCTAAGACAGTATATCTAAATAGTTCTTACCCAAATATCTAGATAGTTGACACTAAAATATTTTTTACTTTAATTGTATAGATATTTTTATTCCGGTATCCAGTGATCAATACCTTCTAGTTTAGGGCTCCTATTTTAGTCTTGTGAAGATGGGAATAAAATTAATTTTGGTAGTGTGGGTGCTAAGTGTTCAGCAAAACCCTGTGTAGTGACAAAGTAGTGTGGTATTGGATCCAGATGGACTGTTTAGAATGAAAAGCCAATTTGTTTTTGTTCACAGCAAAAGAGTATCACCTCTGGACTAAAAGGGGGAAAAAAAAAGTTGAATTAAATCAACTATTTTTAGATTATTTTGGTTTTCTTTTAAGTGGGTTCAAGTTTTACTATTTTCCCAGTTGAGACCCAGTGTGGTCTCAGTTTTCTTATGGTACGTAACTTTTTTCTTTTAACAGCCAGTCTGCTCCTTTTATAACTTTTATAACTTAATATAATCATGAGTACCGCAAGCAAGGCTGATTTTATAAAATCAAATGTTTTTCTTAGACAAGACTTTTTACCCTAATTGAGGAATTAGCATATTACACAAAGGGAGAAGTTAAAATTAAAATGTTAGGCCTAATGCTAACTGTCAAATGAAAAGGATCAAGTGTACGAAATCATCACTTATATGTCTTTTGCTTTTATACATTTTTTATAGTTAAATACTGTATGAAAAGTGAATCTGTAATTTACAGTGACACTCTCAATTTTTTTTAGAACCTCTCTTATTGTACTTACAGTGAAGTTAGGAAAGCAGTTTACCAAATACATTTTTATTTTACCTTTTTACGAGATTTATATGAACATTCCATAGTGATAAATTGGTTTGCCTACCAGTAATACCACTAGTCATTCCTTCTGTTAGGTTTAAGTAGGAGATAAGCTTATGAGCTTTATTATGGCTTTGATTTGTAGAAAATCTAAAGTAAAATAGAAATCTTTTTTTATTTTAAAGTAAAATAAAAATCTTTATCTAAAATAAGACTAAGATCTTTTTAGTTTTACATAATTTCCACATACGTGGCTTAAAATTTGTTAATTTCTCTGTTCTTTGTTTTGAAAGCTAGACAACTATAGTTTATTTCAAAGCTCCATATTGGTTTAATGTGCAGACTTAATAATAAGTCTCTTCTCTTGCCCTAGTTCTTTTATATTTTTCACTGTTGCATTTGGCTTCTTACAATCCTTCTCTTTATTTTCTTCTCATATTAGACTCTTGTAGTCTGTCATACATTTGTTCTAAAAGATGTCTTCAGAGCAGAAATATACTTGTAAATAAAGTCTTCTTTCATCTAACTGTCGAGCAGAGTAGGAGGTTTTCAAAAGTGGGACTGGGTTATTAGAATTTGAATTGCATGTCTAATTTAACGAATAGAATGTCTTCCTAAATGTTGGAGGACTATACTAAGTTATCTATTTTGAGGTTAGAAAAAAAATGATGAAGAATTTACATCTGATATCTAATGTTTGTAGACAAGAATTGTGAAAATCTGAATCCTTAAACAGTATCTAACAAATGATGAAGCAAGATAAATTTAATGTATTTGCTGCATTAACGTATAGCAAATGGCTGATGTCATTATAAACATGCCTTATGTTCAACCTTTTTGGCTTCTGGAGTGAATATGAGGTTGGAATGAACTTACTGATAGGAAGCAGGGAAGCATAATTTTATATGCCAAGTTGTACAGTAGTGATTTAATTATCTTAATTCTCCTCCTTTTGCCATGTAGAAATAGGTACAGTTTGGTTCTTCTGAGTAATCTAAGCATCAGAACTATTGAGATAAAGTAATCATTTATCCCCATAAGGAATAAGTAAAGGGGAGAAAAAAGGTTCTAAGTGAAGAATGAAGGCATTTCTAGTAATTCTGCTGTTGTCCTTATCTGGACTCCTGGTTTACTAGCATAATTTTGAATTGCTTCATAGTCTGTTGTAACTATGGGCTACCCTGATCTTATTTTAAGGTATTTTCGTCTAAACACAACAAGGTTGTTTTATGTATGAGTATTTCAAGGACTGTGCCAAAAAATGGACTTTCAAATTTACTTAATCTTTGTAAAAAATTGAGTTTTTAAGTATCACAATTATCAAAGGATCTCATTTATTGTCTTCCTGACTTGTGGAAAATATAGTAGGCAGTCTCTGCTTTGATAAGGCATGGGCTTGTCTTTTAAATTGCAGTGTAATTTTGCTGAATGCAGGCTTACAAAATGATTGCTGTACATTGGAGTTCATTTAACAAGCACTTGTTAAGCGTTAACATTCGATTATGAATTGTGGCCTTATTTCTTGTTCGTGTCTTGCCACTAAAGAATTATGTGTCCTTGAGTTAGTTTTTTCTTACTTTTAAAATGAAGGTGCTGTATTAGATGATTTCTTCGAGAAACAACTTTGTGATTCTAAGTAGCTATATATTGTTCTAGGTGAGTATGCAAAAGAAATGAAAATATGATTCTTATGTTCAAGGACTAGAACTAGATAAACATAATTGAAATAAGAGTTATTTAGGGTCTACTCACATAACACAAAGTCAGATTACAGGGAAGTTTATTGCGTTTAATGACACTTCTGCACATTAGTAGATGAGGCTTGAGAATGGCAGGGAAGGAGGAGTTGGAAAATTATTCTAGGCTAACAGTGTGGGCAAAAGTAGAGAAAAGGGATCATGGTAGTTTAGAGGAATACTAGAGACTGCTTGGAATTGTGATCCTAATTGAGTTGGAGGGAGAAATAAGGAACCACCAGTAGGTGGAAAACCTTGAGTGCTAGCCTGAGTTATCTGGGTGTTATTCAGTAAGGAATCATTGTAGGAATCATTATATAAGGAGATATGCTCTCAGGAAGACCTTTTGATTTTTAGGATGATTAATAATGCAGTGGTGTCATGGCTGAAAAGAATAGAACCAAGGGAACCTTAATATGTAACTAAATCCATATGGGTAGTAAAGTGGATTCAAAGCAGGGGTAGTAGAATGGGAACTGGAGAAGGACTTGATGACTTCTTTGTATCAGATCTTAGAGGGAGCAACTAAAGGTGGTGATAAAGTTTTCAAATACAGCACCGAGGCAATTACAAGACAGAAATGGAAAACTTGGTAAAGAGTGTGGCAGAGTGATGTGGAGTTTGGAATTATGTAATCTTTTACTTTTATCCTATTGCCATTTCGAGAAGGTAGCCTAGACTGATTCTAGCTTGAGAATTTGATACGCTTTTACATTTGATTTCCTTTGGGTTGGTCCTCGGTGATTTCCTGGATTTTGTTATTGAATCAAAATAATTTAAAGTCACTGTTAGCTGTTTGGCTTTGTCCATTTATCCTTGGTCAGTGTCTCTCAGTAGTGCTAGTATTCGGGGCTGGATAATTCTGTGGGTTTGCCCAGCACATTGCAGGCTATTTAATATCCCTGGCTCCCACTTACTAAATGCCAGGGTTACCTCTGCTGTTAGTGTGGTAACCCACATGCCCTCACACACTTCCAGGGGCTCCTGGTTGAGAACAACTACACTTTGTCCTAGTTCTTCACCAGTTAAGTAGGAATAATAACCCAACTAGTTCATGAAGTGAGCGTCAGGATTAAATGCAATAATGTGTATGTTTTTAGGACCATGCAAGTACTGTTTTGGTGACTATTCAATATGATATTATTATAAATATGAGAGTTTTTCTGTGGTTTTAATGTTCAGTTCTTTCATTCATTTATTTCAGCAAATACTTGCTGAGAAGCAGCTAGCTGCCAGGCTCTGTGTAGGAAGGCCTTAATTTCATTATTTTTGTAGCTGATGTAGTCAGTCTTCAAAGGAAAAGGTCTTAAAGTACTGTTTTTGTCTTCTTGAAAATGATTGTGTTCTTTTCAACCACAAGTTTTAAAGATTGCTATTTAGATGTGATAAGATAATATGTGAAAGTTTGTTTCACATAGTAGGTGATAAATGATTGTGAAAGTTTGTTTCACATAGTAGGTGATAAATGATTGTTTAATGGCTTTGTACTATAAGATAGCTAGCATTGCAATGTTTGACTTGCTGCTTATTAATTTTATTGTAATTAACAAAACTGGAAAAAAGGTTTGGAAACAGATTTTTGTTCAAAGTAGTTAAAAATGAAACAGTTCAGCTAGAATTTAGCCAAATTTTTGTTACTCTTCTACCCCGCCATCCTTTTTGTTCATAGAAGAACTCTAGTCATTTGAAATTCTAGCCGTAGAGGAAAAACAAGGACTTCGAAATACTTCTCAACTCTTAGCTCCTCACTGAAGAGGACTTTGTATAAAAGGAAGAATGAGTACTGTGTCAGCTGTAGGTTATGATTCTCAGTGTGGATTACTGCAGCAAGGAGAATAGGCACATTTACTTTAGAAACTACCAGAAAAGGTGTCTGCCTGGAAGCAGTTATTTTGCAATGAATTTCCTGTGGAGGGAAACAAGGTATGATAGAATCTAAATGGGATTGAAAAGGGATATGTTAATTACTGGGGAATCAAGTCTGTGCTTGGTAAGCCTTTTTACTTTAAGTAAAATGGGTTTTTATTTCTGCTAGGTATTCTCTTTGTTTTCCATTTGTTTTTTTAGTATAATTTGCTTTTAAAAATATAACTTGACTTTGCCATCCTGACAGAAAAAGGTAAAGGAATGTTCGAAGAATTCCCTTATTAAAAGCTTGTGTTCTAGTCTTCAGACTAATTTTGGATAAGCCAACTAAAATCTCTAGGCTTTAGTTTCCTTTTCTGTAAAATGAGGAAATTGGGATCTGTGATTTCTAAGAGTCCTTCCGGCTCTAGGATCTTGAATTTTTTTCTGTGGAGGATTTGGGAATGCTCTGGACCATCTCTGTCTAGAGTTGTCTTCTGATTGGTTGTTCTGAGTATCTGTTAAAGCGGGTGAAGTGTTGGACTCAATCCCATTGTGGGTCCCTTTACTTTGTACCCGTTGCCTGCATTCATAATAAGTCAGCAGATGCACAGTTATAAACTTTTATTTACAAAAGGGAGGAGGAAAAAGCATGTGAGATACACTTTTTTCGTTGATGAAACAGCAGCTCACATTGAATACTAGGATGGTGGGTTATTGCTTTTCCTTTGTTTAATCGGTAGGGCCTCATTAATGACATAGGAAACTTGGGCCATTTTCAAATATTATTTACAAAGTTTACTTTCCTTTATTGGGTGTTAATGGTCAGGACGTAAATTAAAATGAGATTGCTTAAAAATAATACTGGGTTCCTAATCATATGATTTTATTAATTTTTATGTAAGAAATTTAATAGAGACTAATTTCATTGACTTGCTAGCATGTAATTTGAGTAATTGTATAGTAAGTTGGAAAAGTAATAACTAGCACTGTGCATGTAAGTAAGTGGACTATAGGGGTGATTATCACTAAATAAAAGATAAGCTTTGGGTGTCACTTTTTGACTTTAACTTCATGCATTGGAAGTGACACCTTGTTTACAAGAAAGAAATTAATAATCAGAGTGTCAACACTGTGAGTGATAATGCTTGAATGAGAATATCCGGTCCTGATTTGGTGCTATCATCATCGGAAGGTATATTCAGTATCTTGGGACTGCAGATTAATGAAATGTCTTTGGTTCGAACTAAACAGATGTCTGTTTAAGAATATAGCAGAATGACAAAGAGAAAAGGATGTTTTACTATATACTACCTTTTATATTTGAATGCCTTTTATTAAACATAATATAGTACTATAAAACTTCCTAGGAAGCAAAACAAAGTGACTGTTGACTTGATTTTTGTAAAATAAACGAAGAGTTCATAAACTATAATCATAAAAGACTACCAAAAGGTATTTGATACATCTCCCTTCCCTTAGTCACATGTGATGTAAATCATTCTAAGGAGGAAATATCAATACTACCTTTGGATTTAATTACTCAAACTTCTTCCTGTGAAGATATTCAGGCTTCTATATAATAGGTCTTGTACTTTAATTTAAACCTATTTCTAATATTTATTTGCAACACCAAAGAAGAAAGACAAGTTAGTTGTCTTCCACATATTGTTATTACAATTTTTAACATTTTTGAAAAATTTAAATAACAGTCATCTACTTGCAGATTTAGCAGTCCCAATTGCTTTAATCTCTCATTCTTTTGTATTTCATTTTAAAGAAATTTTGGATACTAGCTCTCTTTTATGTGTAACTTTTGTTTTTATTTTTGGGCTTGGGTGGAAGGAGGGGAAGGGGAAAGAATCATTGACAGTTTATTCCTTACTACTCAGTGTTCCACAATGGGCCATGTGTTTAGTGATTCCTTAAGTCTAGAACAGCGTTCCCCAACCTTTTTGGCACCAGGGACCGGTTTCATGGAAGACAGATTTTCCACGGATGGGGGAGGGGGGATGGTTCAGGCGATAACGCGAGCAATGGGGAGCAGTGGGGAGCGGCAGGTGAAGCTTCGCTGGCTCGCCTGCCGCTCACCTCCTGCCGTGCGGCCTGGTTCCTAACAGGAACACTAATGTGTTGGGGACCTCTGGTCTAGAATACATTTTTCCCTGTTAAAGTAATCCTTTAAAGCCCAGTGCCTTTCTCTTTGTGATGTATTTTTGGTTTTAATTCCATCCCTTTTTCCACCCATGTAGCAATCTTTTTCTTAATTCAGCGTTTAAAATCTAAATTTCTACATTACCATCCTTTATTCGTAATATCACATAGTCATTAAATGGCTAAAACTAGTCCTTTTGGAAATTATAGCTATAATATTGAGGTATTTTTATTTTAAAATAGACTGTCAGAAATGTTAAAGCATATGAGAAGATGCAGTAGAGTCCAAAGCAGTGCAGATCAGAATCGAGCAGTATCCTCTGCCTTATAAAGAGGCCAGAAATTAGACAGTGGTCAATATACAATTATACAATCAAAACAGAAAGAACATACAGATTCTTAAATGATTAGCTTAATATCTTCTCTACTAAATATCATATAAAAGATGAGTGTGTGTGTGCCTACAAATGAAGTAATGAAGGTCTAAATCTATAATTCAGGAGTCTGCAAACTTTTTCTGTAAAGTGCTAGATAGTAAATATTTTGGCTTTATTGTCTCTGACCCAGCTCCTCAACACTGCCAGTGTAGCGCAAAAGCAGCCATAGACAATATGTGAAGGACGGAGTGTAGATATTTCAATATAACTTTATTTATAAAATCAGGCAGTGGACTAGATTCAGCCCACAAGCTGAAGTTTGCCATCCCTTCTTTAGTTTATTAGGCTTCCTTGCTTTTAAATTGGAGAGGAATACTCAGGAAGGAATTACTACTGACATTTTTATAGTTAAGTTTCATAAATTACACTCACATATCCGTTTAATCTTTTAGTCATAAATAGAAAACTATTTTAAAGAATCAATGATATATGGTACTGCTATATACCAAGTTAAATTATTTTCATAAGTATTTTTTGATCCTATGAAAGATGCATTATTTTTCTGGTGAATTATAATTAGTGTGATAAGATGACTTATCAGGCATTGTTTGGGGACAATTCAGTGATCAGTTCTATTATTGAAGTATTGTTTGAGCCCTTTACTTCCTAATTTTAATTTAAAATATATTGGCATTTGTAGTTTTTTCCTAATATTTTCATTAATATTATATAGAGCTATGTAGAAACATTTAGATACTTTTAAAAATAACAGTGAATGTAAATATTTTATTAAAATTTTGTGATTTCTTATATGTCTGCAAATTTTGATTAAAAATAAATCATTTACACTGTGGGAGAAAATAACCTGAAAAAATGTATTAACAACAATAACAAAAAAACCTCATAAAGCTCTTAGAAGCAAATTTAGGTGCATGGTTACCTTCTTTAAGAGTCAGATATGTTGCATGTCCCTTCTTGGAATGAACATACATGGGACAAATTGAAAACATTATATCCGCCATGAAAAATTTTTATAGTTGCTCACTGTTTACATCGTTTTTCATTAGCAGTAAATATAAATTTTATTCAGTAAATAAGGCTAATTTCTACTTAGTTTCATTTCTCCAACTGGTGTTAATCCTTTTGGAAGTTGTTATATAAGAGAAATGAAATGATGACATACTGAGCATATTTCTTTCTATTTACTGGTGCTATGATTTAAAAATGAGCCTTGATCTAGAGTAACATTCCCTTAAACTGGGAGTGAATACAAAGGTTTTTAACTAAAAACAATAGCTAATACTTTTGGTTTTAGTACAGTCTTCGTTTGGAAGTTAGGGTTTGCTAAACACAGGATGTTAATTGGAAAAATAATATAGACTTAGAGATTATATGGTAATTATTGTTAAATAATGTTTTGTTTTATGGTTTTTGGTTGTGTTTCCCTTTCAGTAAGGGCTCTCTGGAACTTCTGAAGCTTTTCCTGGTGAGGTTGTCTGTTGAAGAGAGATTAATCCTACCCTTTCTTGAAAGTACATAATCTTTTCTTGTAGTAGCAGCACCTCTGCTTTTTCACAGCAGTGCTCTGCCAAAAGTGACTATAAATCTAGTGGCATCAACTATTGCAGTACTTTCTGCCAAATTGCTTTCCTTTTGTGTATTTTTTCCTTTTTGTCTTTTGAAAGGGAGGAAAAGTATTGAAACAGATTTTCCATCTATGCAGTCTTTGTACTGTATTTTTCATAATGTGTTTTATTTTTCTTTTAAAATTCACTTGGCCATACTTAAGAACTTAGCCATTAAGCATCTGAGAATGGATGCTGGGATAAAAGATTGTTATATGATATGTGAGAATGTATGTTCCTTTTTGTTTCTTTAACCCACGCCATGATTATTTATGACTATATTTCATAGACGACTGAGCAAATGGTTCATTTGAAAGTATATTTATGTATCAAACGCCATTCTGAAGAATTGCCTGTGATAATAAATATAATTCATTTTGACCCCTTTAGAGACAGTCCTAACTCCAAAGCAGTAAATAATAAGGATGAATATTTTTGAACCACTCTATTCAAAAATAATAAAAAATTCTTATTCAGAATAATAGTGGAAGATGTAACTAGAGGCCTATTTTAACCCAGTTAATGCTATAATTATATTTTAGTGTAGATGCTGCAATTACTTTGTTTTGATGTTTCACTCACATGAAAAGAAAGCAGTTGACTGACAATTTTTCAAATACCATTTGACATTTACTGTAAAATATTACAATTGTGTTGGATTAAGGAAGTTTTAAATGTTGACCTATGCATCTTTCATGGTTAATTTTAGCATTTCGTTAAATTTTTACTGTAGAAATAGTGCACGTTATAATTTTGCTTAAATAGCAGACTAGCAGGATGTTAGAATTGTGAGTGAGCAGTAAAAATTATGTCCACCCTTATAATCATGAGAATGTGGCTAGCTTCATTTCTTAACATATTAATTTTTTGGCAGACTTTACTTTTTAGAGCAGTTTTGGCCTCACAGCAAAATTGAGCAGTAAGTACAGAGATTTCCCATATACCCCTGTTCCCACTCGGCACAGACTCCCCCATTATTAGCATCCCCCACTAGAGTGGTACATTTGTTACAGTTGATGAACCTACATTAACACATCATCACCCAAAGTCCATAGTTTATGTTAGGGTTCATTCTTGGTGTTGTACATACTGTGGGTTTTGAAAGATGTATAATGACATGTATCCACCATTGTATTATCATATAGAACAGTTTCACTGCCCTAAAAATTTTCTGTGCTCTACCTTTTCATCCCTCCCTTTCCCCTACCTCTTGGTAACCAGTGATCCTTTTACTGTCTCCATAATTTTGCCTTTTTCAGAATGTTACATATTTGGAATCATACAGTAAGTAGCTTTTTCAGATTGTCTTCCACTTAGTAATATGCATTTAAGTTTCCTATGTTTTTTCATAGTTGATAGCTCATTTGTTTTTAGTGCTATATAATATTCCATTGTCTGATGTACCACAGTTTGTTTATCCATTCACCTGCTGAAGGACATCTTTAGTTGCTTCCAAGTTTGGGCAATTTTGAAAAAGTGGCTCTGCATATCCATGCACAGGTTTATGTGTGGATATACATTTTCATTTCCTTTGGGTAGATACCAAGGAGTGTTACTACTGTATTGTATGAATATGTTTAGTTTTGTAAGAAACTGCCAAACTATCTTCCAAAGATAGCTGTACCATTTTGTATTCCCACCAACAATGAACAAGAGCTCTTTTGCTGCACGTCATCATCGTCATTTGGTGTTGTCAGTTCTGGATTTTGGCTCTTCTAATAGGTTTGTAGTGGTATCTCCTTATTCTAATATGCATTTCCCCAATGACATATGTGGGGCATCTTTTCATATGCTTATTTGCCATCTGTGTATCTTCTTTGGTGAGGTGTCTGTTAAGGTCTTTGGCTCATGTTTAATTGGGTTGTTTGTTTTGTTATTGTTGAATTTTAAGAGTTCTCTGTGTATTTTGGATAATGGTAGTTTATCAGATGTGTCTTTTGCAAATATTTTCTTCAGGTCTGTGGTTTATCTTGTCATTCTCTTGATACTGCATTTCACAGAGCAGAAGATTTTGATCAAGTCCAGTTTACCATTTTTTTCTTTCATGGATGGTGCCTTTGGTGTAGTATCTAAAAAGTCATTGCCATACACAAGGTCATCTAGGTTTTCTCCTACGTTATAGGAATTTTATAGTTTGGAGTTTTACATTTAGGTCTACCATCCATTTTGAGTTAATTTTTGTGAAGGATGTAAGGTCTGTGTCTGGATTCATTTTTGGTGGTACGGGGAGGGGAAGCGTTGTTAGGTCGTAGTCTTTGAGCAAGCCTGTGCTTCTGGACTGTGAACTACACAGGCGCTCCTCAGTTCCCCTCTCCTCCCACTTCCCTCAGAGGAGTTAGGATGGCTAGAGTGGGTTGAAGTTGTATATTTCCCTTCCTTCAGGTCAGTTAGGCTCTGATAAGCCCCCCAGCAGTTTAGGCTCTCGTTAGTTTCTCCAGAGGGCAGACCTTGTTATGAACAGAACGCTCCAGTGTATTTTAAAATGGTTGCTTTTCCCTTTCCCTCTCCTGGAAGTGGGAGGGGATTTTTCTCAGATAGTCACTGTGAGAACCTGGTAGAGCCCATGGAGGTAAAACTGACTAATGTATGGGGATCCCTCCCATGACTGGGTCCTCCTGGAGTTTCTAACAGACTTGTCTACTTTAGGCCTTCAGCAGTTCATCAAGTACAGTTTAGGTTTTCCTACCCCAGCACTGATTCCTGCAGAGGTGTCTGCTGGTTGGTTTGTTTCAGTAAGTTGTGATTTTCTGTATTAGCCTATCTGCGTCTGCAATTTTAGGGGCAGCCATTTGCCCTGTGACCTCACTTGTCTTATGAATCTAAGAAGAGTTGTTGATTTTTAGTGTGAACAGCTTTTTATTTATTGTTAGGACAGAATGACAACTTCCAAATTTCTTATGTGCTGGATGACAAATAGGAAGTCTGTATTAATTTTTATAGGTGAAAAACACATGATCTTCAAAAAGAGGTTTTTAAATTGATGTTTGTCAAGCAGATGAAACCACAGAGTTAGGGGTACTGTACTATGAAAGTGAAAATAATTGCTGTTTGACAAAGGCTTTGTATTGCAAATACATTCATAGGTTATAAAATACAAAATGAGATGTTCTTCACTATCTTAAACTTTGGTAAAGATTTAAGTTCTTGTTTTGAGCATATTCCTATCAAGTTGATTAGAACTAGTTCAGATGGAAGTAGCAAATTTTTAGAAGGTTGGAAAGTAAGACCTGTGATGAGATATTAAGGGGATTCATAATAATTTTTCAGACTTTCTTTCTTCAAACAATAATTTAATTATTCATATATATATACACAATATGTGTGTATGTATATCAATATATGAATTTTGTGGAAGATAATGTTTAGTTATACTTTAGCCCACAAGGTTTTGCAATTGTTCTGAACCATGGCTATATATGTTAGAATGATTTGTGGAGCTGGAAAAAAAAAAAAAAAACAATGCCCAAACATGTGTTTGGATTTCTTCTCTAGATATTCTGATTAAGTGAGTCTGGCATGGGGTTTGACATCTGTAATGTTTTTTTATCTTTTTTTTTTTTTTTTTTTTTTTTTTGCGGTACGCGGGCCTCTCACTGCTGCGGCCTCTCCCGTCGCGGAGCACAGGCTCCAGACGCGCAGGCGCAGCGGCCATGGCTCACGGGCCCAGCCGCTCCGCGGCATGTGGGATCCTCCCGGACCGGGACACGAACCCGTGTCCCCTGCATCGGCAGGGAGACTCCCAACCACTGTGCCACCAGGGAAGCCCTGTTTTTTTATCTTAAATGTCCATGGATGCTTATAATGTAGAGCCAGAATTGAGAAGTACTGGTTAAATGTTTGGTAGACAGGGTAGTAGTATTCTAGTGAGGCAAATGATAGATGAGAATCATGTTCAGTACAGTGTGTGTAGAAAGGATGTCATTTTAAAGCAATCATAACATCTTGAGATTTGTGGTATAACCAACCATAAGGAAATAAGCTGACACTTTGCTCTATCATTGCCTTTGGAGACAGAGCTGTGAAGCTGTACAAAATATTTATGAAGATGGAAAGGAACTGGAATTCCGGGTTTGAATTATTCCTCTTCCTAGCAGTGTATCGCTGGATATGAGAACCAGCAATAAAAAAAAAAAAGACCATGGAGTCGAATTATGAGGTTGAAAAGTCTAGTCTCAAGCTTGCAGGTGATCCTCACACTGATGAGACGAAGGAGGCAGGCGAAGCACTTCACAGAAGAGAACTCTGCAGCACGCATAGGTTGTCTTAGTTATCACAGATCAGGATATGTATTTCCATTTTTTCTCTGGCTATCTGCTACTTTCAGAAATTTTATTTTTTTAAATAGGTTGTATTATCTTGACCAGGATAAATGTATGATGTACTGCCCCTTTTATTTGTTGCCCCCCATTTATTCCTCATAACAGTATAGAATAACAAAGAAATGAAAGCTTTCACGTGCTAATTGATTTGTTGTTTATCTTCAGGGTAAATGGTAGAGTTGGTCTGATGCTAAAGTTCACCCTCTTTTTGTTTTAAGGATGCTTTCATCAATATTCTTTGACCACACTATGGTGGTATTTAGATTTTAACTTCGTTATTGAAAAATAATCACATTATGGTTCAAGACTTAGGCCATTAAAAATAAAAATCATCCACTGATCTTTTATTCACAGAAAAGTAAGCCAATTCAGAGTAGACACCTTGAAGGCTTACTAGACTACTTAAAGAGTTATGAATTACCCTGTTTGCTAAAAGTCTAAGAATGTACTAAAAGAAGTGGTAACAGAAGTTAGTGGAAATCTTCAGGGTTTCTGATGGATTAAAATTGTGCTCTTGGGTTTAGTATTTTTACTGTGGCAGGAAGGAACAATTTACCCTTAAAAGTCTTTCTTGGTTTGTTAGCAGAATATCTGCTCAAAGAAAGTTATTTCACAGAATATTACATAATTAAACATGGGATAATTTATTAGTCACTTACGAGTTCATGAAAAATACAGCTTTCCATATTCTTATTTTTAAACTTTGCAGGATATAAGTGTATCTTCAGAAACTGCACAGGATATCAAAGTTCTCCAGTTCTTTTCCATTTTATAGGTACTCCAATCTTCTCTTTCTAGGTTGGAAAATTGAAGATGTCACTTCTGTAGATGTTGGAATAATGCCAGTACTTTCTTTGCCTTTTTCCTTGGTGACAGGAATTAATGAACAGATTCTCTGAGAAGGTACATAGTCTTAAAAATCTTAACAGTTTCCTAAGTATATACCACTCTTGATATTACCACATTCTTCATAAAAGTAGAGGTTGTCAAATATGTGTGTAATCAGTGGTAGTGGCAGCAGTGAAACTTGCCTAGGAGTTGTACTTTCAGAATTTATCACTGGCTGGGGTCCCATTGCCTGATTCTTTTACTATATTTTATTCTACTAGTCACAGGTGATGCCTGTTGAAGGAAACAAGGAAGTACCAACAGAATTCAATATAATTATATAAAAAGGAAGGAGGAAAAAAAAGAACAGCATGGACATAGAATACTGTAAGACAGGCTAAAGCCCAAATGAACTGACGATCGTGAAAGTAATTGGAAAGTGTTTTTTCTTTTCAAGCTAAATTCTTGTCTACAAAAATGAACACCATTTCGGAGTATCTGTGCACCTATCTGCTCTCTTGCTTTTATATTTCCATTACTAGAGTTTAAGACTTTTGAGGATAGGGACTATGATTTATATCCCCAATGCATATTAAAGTTCTCAATTAAGAGAAATGAGTGGGTTAAGCAGACATGGTTAAGGAATATTCTGTTGCTTGCTCTCTTTACCTTTTAAGAGCTACAAGATGGGAAATGTGGAGACAAAGTAGAGTCTTTAGTATAAGAAGCTCTGCTTTGTTTCTTCTTTTATTTGTGTTATTATTGCCATCCAAATGGTAATTATTTTCCTGATAGGCTATAGGGTCTTAAGCGTTTGTGCGATAAGATTTTACAGTGGTATATTTAGGTATGGGTCTTATTTCATTTATCATTCTGGGTACTTCCATCTGAAGACACATTATTATTATTATTTTTTTAGAAGCTAAGTAAAATACATTTTTGACCTGTTACTTCTTTGATAACATTTTTTTCTCTTATTCGATGTTACCTTTCCTAAAAGTCTTTTATAGTGCATTTTTTTCTTATATTTTCCAAGCTTTTTTTATCTTTTGGCTGTACTTTTTTTTTTAGCAGGTTCTTAAAACAAAGTTATAGCAGACATATATGTTCAGCTTACTATCTTGAACCAAAGCATCTTTTCCCTACTTTTTTTTTTTTTTGCGGTACGCGGGCCTCTCACTGTTGCGGCCTCTCCCATCGCGGAGCACAGGCTCCGGACGCACAGGCTCAGCGGCCATGGCTCACGGGCCCAGCGGCTCCGCAGCATGTGGGATCTTCCCGGATCGGGGCACGAAACCTTGTCCCCTGCATCGGCAGGTGGACTCTCAACCACTGCGCCACCAGGGAAGCCCAATAAATTATTTTTTATATTGGAATTACCTGAAAATTTTTTATATGTATATTTTAAGGATTAATGTGTATTTTACACTATTAGATGGAACATAAATGATCATGATTTATAAAGGAAAAGACATATTTTTCTTGGGATTTTTCTTACGTGTTTCTAAAACCATACTATTTCTTTATATGATTGAGGTCTTCATTTGTTTAAGAGAACACTGCGTTTTCATTGTTTCTTATCTGTTGAATACTTCCTGTGTTCAAATCTTGAATGAAATTAAA
Source organism: Orcinus orca (assembly GCF_937001465.1). Classification (NCBI taxonomy): domain Eukaryota; kingdom Metazoa; phylum Chordata; class Mammalia; order Artiodactyla; family Delphinidae; genus Orcinus; species Orcinus orca. The sequence continues at coordinate 17,851,214 of NC_064570.1, read as the reverse complement.
ATGTTTAAAAATTGGGTGCAGGACAGAAAGAAAAAAGCTTAATTGCAAAAATGTTTAGTCTTATTTTGCCCTCTTACTATGCTGCATTTCATTTAGATTGCTAAATAGTTATATTCATTTGTTGCTTATAAAAGATATTTTTAAATCTCAGATAAAAGGGATTTTTAAATTATATTTAAGAATATAATGTTTTAACTTGTTTCATTAGTAACTACAATCATTTTTGCTTTAAATTCAGTCTTTTATTTTTGGCTATTTGTTTTCATTCATTCAAGCTGATTCTTTTTTAAGATACGTTTTATTGAAATATTTGAATATACCATAAAATTCACCCTTTTACAGTGTACAGTTCAGTGGTTTTCATTATATTCAGAGTTATGCAATCATCAGCACTTTTTAATTTCAGAGCGTTTTCATTACCACAGTAAGAAACCTTATACCTATTAGCAATCCGTCCCCATCACCCTCTCTACCCAATCCTTCACAGCCACATATCTACTTTCTTTTTCTATAGATTTTATTTAGGACATTTCATATAAATGTAGTCATATAATGTGTAGTCTTTTATGATTGGCTTCTTTTACGTAGAGTGATATTTTCAAGGTTTATCCATATTGTAGTGTGTATTATTTTTTTATGGCTGAATATTCCATTGTATAAGTCTACTACATATTATTTATCCAGTGATCAGTTGATGGACATTTGGATTTTCCTCTTTTTTGGCTATTATGAATAATGCTGCCGTGAACATTTGTGTAGAAGTTTTGTGTATGTATGTTTTCATTTCTCTTATTTTTATCCATAGCAGTGGAATTGCTGAGTCATATGTTAACTCTGAGTATATAATAGAGGAATTACTGCTCTATTTTCCAAAGTGACTGCACTATTTTACATTCCTCCCAGCAATAATTGAGGGTTCTAATTTCTCCACATCCTCACCAAACCTTGCTGTTGTCTTTATTACAGCCATACAAGAGGGTGTGAAGTGATATTTCATTATGGTTTTGATTTGCATTTCCCTAATTACTAATGATGTTGAGCATCTTTTCGTATATACTTTGGCTATTTGCATATCTTTTGAGAAATGTCTATTCATTTTTCTTTCCCCATTTTTAAATTGGGTGGTCTTTTTGTTCAGTTGTTAAAGCTCTTTATATATTCTGGATATTAAATCCTTATAAGATATGATTCACAAATATTTTCTCCCATTCCGTGGATTGTCTTTTCACTTTCTTGATGGTGTCCTTTGAGGCACAAATGCTTTTAATTTTGGTGAAGTCCAATTTATCTTTTTTTTTTCCTTTGTGGCTTGTGCTTTTGGTCTTATATCTAAGAAACCATGACTTTATCTGAGGTCACAATGATTAACTCGTATGTTTTCCTCTTAAGAGTCTTATAGTTTTAGCTCTTACATTTAGATCTCTGTTCCATTTTGAGCTAGCATTTGTATATAGTGTGAGATAGGGATCCAAATTCATTCTTTTTCATGTGGATATCCATTTGTTCCAGTACCATTTGTTGAAAAGATTATTCTTTCTCCATTAAAGTGTCTTGACATCCTTGTCAGAGTTAATTGATCATAAATATTTGTTTCTGGACTCTTAGATCATTCCATTGATCTATATATCTACCCTTATGCTAATACCACACTGTCTTGATTGTAGTAAGTTTTGAAATTGGGGAATTGTGAGTCTTCCAACTTTTTTCTTTGTCAAGATTATTTTGCTGTTCTGGGTTCCTTGCATTTCCATGTGAATTTTAGGATCAGCTTGTCAGTTTCTGCAAACAGCTGGGATTCTGATATTGTGTTAATTTTGTAGGTCAGTTTGAATATTGCCATCTTCACAATTATTATGTCTTCTGTTTCATGAGTATGGGATGTCTTTCCATTTACTTAGATCTTGTTTCAACAATGTTTTGTAGTTTTCAGTGCACAAGTCTTGCACTTCTTTGGATAAATTTATTCCAAAGTATTTTATTCTTTGTGACATTCTTATAAATGGAATTATTTTCTTAATTCCACTTCAGATTGTTTATTGCCAGTGTGTAGAAGTACAGTTGATTTTTGTATATTGATCTTATGTTTTGCAACCTTGCTGACCTCATTTATTCATTCTAATAGTTTTTTATTGAATTTTTTAGTTTATTGTAAATTTTCAGATTTTGAGTTTTCCATCTACAAGATCGTGTAGTGATAGTTTTACTTTATTTCTTCCTTTGCAACATGGACACTTTGTATTTCTTTTTCTTGCCTGTTTTCCCTGGCTAGAACGTCCTGTATAATAATGTTGAGTAGAAATGGTAGAAGTGGACATCCTGTCTTTTTCCTGAGCTTACCACAAAAGCATCCAGTCTTTCAGCATTAGTATAATAATGTTAACTGTGGGTTTTTCATATATGGCCTTTGTCAAGTTGAGGAAGTTCCTTTCTCCTTGAGTGCTTTAACGTGGAAGGGCATTGGATTTTGTCAAAGGCTTTTTCTATTGGGATGATCATGTGGTTTTCTTCCTTTATTTTACTAATACAGTGTTTTGATTCTGTTTTTTGAAGACAGGGTTGTTTACTCATTTTAGTATCTTATTTAACTTTACTAAGAACTGTTCCTCTCACATGGCTATAGTCTCTAAAATGTTTGTTGGCTCATCATTTTACACATGATGATATTTGTAAGGAGACTATTCTAATTCTAGTTGAAATTTTGAGATGCAGAACTCCAGATTTTGAGAAAGAAAACTCCAGCTTTTTGCTTATTCTGCTTGTCCATAGTGCTTCATTATTAAAATAGGTGTTTATTACCATGAACAAACATGAAGAATGAACCTAGAAAAAAATTTTTGATTGGTTTATTGTTTATGCCTAATTGGTTTTATGGTGTTTACTTTCTACTAAAAGTTACATTTGGTCTAGTTTTATTGTTTTAGACGAGTCTGACTTTAGTGATACTGATTTTAAGTATTTCCTCATTGTTAATTCTCCAGTTTTAAAATGACTTAAAATAAGTCAGGAAGTGACATTTACATGTGAAAATTGGCTGTTTGGGCAGTGAGGTTTGATTTGTGTGTGTCTCTGCCTATCTGTGTATGTTCTGGTGTTAGACTCTTTGGGTTCAAACCCCAGCATCCTTACTAACTAGCTGTATGGCTTTGGCTAATTTATTTAACCTTGTTGTACATAGTTTCCTAATTTGTCAAAACTGAGCTTATAATAGAGGGTACTCCTTCTGAGGTAATACATGTATAGTGCTTGACACATTAAGTGTTCAACAAGTCTTAACTACTACGATGATGATGATGTACTTAAAAGCCTCCAAATTCCTCTTTTCTCTCTCCCTTTCCAACCAAATATATATGTATATATAATAACCATTTAGACAGTTGGATGAATGCTTATTTTGATTTTTAATTTGTGGTACAGTATTATAAAATAAAAGATTTTACTGGATCTAGTCTTTGTTTCTGCTTATCTGTCATTACATATGTCTTCCTGATTATTCTTCATTAACTGGTAGGTTTATTATGTTATTTTTTTCCTTAAATATTTCTTTTTCCCCTATTGCTTGGCATTACTAAGTATTAACAGTTTTATTTAAAAATGCAGGACATTTGGTCCTGTCTAAAACACTCATAAGACATTTGGTCCATGCCAAAAGTTTCTTTAAATTTAGTCCTATCCAAAATGCCCATGAGCATATTTGGTCTACGCAAAATGGTTTTGGACAGGACCCAATATCAAGAACCTTTTGGTGTGGACCAAATGTCTTGTGGTTGTTTTAGACAGGACTGAATGTCTGCTCACCCTGAGGATCATGTCTGAACTCAAAGATCATGTCTGTATTCAACGACTCTGCTCCCAACCAAACAGCCTTGCCTTCTGCAGCTCCTCTTCAGGAGTTCTAATGGTGCTTATCTGGACAAAAACCATGAGTGTAGCTGTGCAGGAAGTGTCTGGCCTGTGTCATGGGTCAGATAAACTGCTGGTTTACTCCAGAAACAAAGAGGACTGGTTGGGTAGGTAGACATCAAAGCTCTTGATAGGTGAGCAGTAGAAAAATTGAGACTAAAGATATCTAAGATAGGAAGATTGCAACATTTTTAAAAGGATACATTGGAGTTCAGAATTAGAAAGTAAGATAAATTGACACCAAGAAATATTCAGTGTAGCCTATAATTTGGATTTGCCTTACAGTGGATTAAAAGGGCAGATGTCAGATCAATAAGTGAATATTTCTACATATAAAAATATCTTTGCAGATTATTTATATGTAATCTTTCCTTTTGGTTTTTCTTCATTTTCATTTCAGATGCTTTGTTTTCTCATGTAGTTTTGAACATAGCCACAATAAATGTGAATTTTCCAAGAAGACCTTTGTTGTAGTGAGTGACCATTTTTTAATAAAACTGTTAATACTTAGTAATGCCAAATATTAGGAGAACCATATATGCAATAATCATTATAGGTAGGAAAGGATATGAATATTTGCATCTATGACATGGTCTTTTGTGATCTAATATATTGAGTTGACATTCTTACATTACGATTTGTTCACTGTAAGATAACTTTAATTCTTGTTAAAGTAGTGAATACATTGTGTTAAATAACGATAATAGCCACCATCTGGTTAGTCTGCAGTTTTAATTCTCACCACCATTCTGCAAGCTAGACTAGATAGCATTTTATAGAGAAATTTGAGTGGTGTAATAATTCTTCACAGATCCCAGCAGCTAATTACGGAGCTGGCATTGTCTTGAAAGTAGGTGTCTTAATTCTCGCTGTGCCTCAGATGTTCCTGTGGCACCTAAACAATAACAGTGGACACAACAACAACAACAAAATACCCACTCAAGCTTCTTCTCCAGCAATTTGGGTTTAGTAAATCTGCAGTAGAGCCAGAATTCTGATACCACCAGGATTGAGAACTACTTGCTCTGAAACTTGTGTTCTTTCCACACTAATATCTCTTGATTATATATAAGCAATATCCATTACTTAAAATTTAATTTTAACCTTTGTTATTATGAAGTAATGATTTGTTATAAAATTTTTCCCCATAGGGCTTTTTTAGTGTTAGGACCCTTCAGGGTTGGCTGCAGCACAGTACTACCCTTTCCAAAGGAAAAGGGAAATAAATCAGTAGTAACCTTGGGAAAAAAAAAAAAAAACACTTCTCTAAGCCTCAGAATTATCATCTGTGAAATATGGATAACAAACTTTTATTTATTTATTTATTTTTGTCCATGCCATGCGGCTTGTGAGATCTCAGTTCCCCGACCAGGGATTGAATCCAGGCCCCAGCAGAGAAAGCCCAGAATCCTAACCACTAGACCACCAGGGAACTCCTGGGGTAACAAACTTTTAAAGTTACTGTGAGGATTTAAGAAACGGTGGCTAAAACTTAGTAGATACTCAGTAAGTGGTTCTTATTTTTAAGAAAATATATTTATCATCTTAGCTAGAAGTAAAATGACTATATTAATACTAATGTCATAAAAAGTATAATTTTGTCTAGAATAGTGTCACACACAGAGTAAGAGTAAAACCTTTCTTGATCTCCATATAACTGACTTCCTGGATTTACAGACACTTTTTTTTTAATCTATTTAGTTTTTCATATTTTATTTACTTATTTGGTTGCACCGGGTCTTAGTTGTGGCAGGCGTGCTCCTTAGTTGCGGCATGCATATGGGATCTAATTCCCTGACCAGGGATTGAACCCGGGCTCCCTGCATTGGGAGCTCAGAGTCTGAACCACTGTGTCACCAGGGAGGTCGCTACAGACACTTTTCATTCTCTGTGAATAAATATTGATAGATGCCCACAGCATACTGAAGTTTCAAGACCAGTAGGCTATTTTCCAGGAGGCCCAAATTAGTAAAGGTGTTTGCATATTCTTTACTTACCATGAATCTGTTTTGTGTGTTCACAAATCTGTTTGTGCCTTTTATGTTTGATATTATAATCAAGAAATTCACTTTAATAATATATAATAATAATGATGAAATGTGAATGCAAATAGTGTTTTTAAAAATACAAAAATCCAAAATAGATACTTTGGAAAGACTTCATGAAGGTTAATCAGTTAAAATTTCCTGTCTGATGCAATATGGATGAGAAAGCAGTAGATGACTGGAAAAGAAATAATAAGACTCTGTGCGAATGTTGCACTTAGTTTGCATTTCCCGTATCTTTAGAATGCCATTTAAAAAAGTAAACTGCAAATCTTATACCCGGGTAGTTCCAGATATGTTTTATTTAAGAAAAACAATTCTGAACCCTAAGTAATAGATCCACACTTAAAGAAAATAATCTTTGGTGAATATCACAAGATTAGCAGAATTGTGTATGTTTTATGAAAAAATAGGTAAGTAGAATATTTAATCCTCTACAGTAGCTTTTTTTTTTTTTTTTTTGCGGTACTCGGGCTTCTCACTGTTGTGGCCTCTCCCGTTGCGCAGCACAGGCTCCGGACGCGCAGGCCCAGTGGCCATGGCTCACGGGCCCAGCTGCTCCGCGGCATGTGGGATCTTCCCGGACCAGGGCACGAACCGGTGTCTCCCGCTTCGGCAGGCGGACTCTCAACCACTGCGCCACCAGGGAAACCCAGTAGCTTACATTTTTAATTAACTTAGTTATTCCTGATCTGGTCAGATAAGAGAAATTTTACTCCATTTATATAAGGTGGGAATATAGAATGTGCTAATTGGTGCCAGAAAGAATTTTAACTGGAAAGATTAGAATTACTTAGAAATTAGTAATTTCTTAGACTTACTTAGAAATTAGAAATACTGGCTAAAAGGTGAAGGTCTTTGCTGTCATCTGACAAAAGAAATGGATGAACAGAAATGTAGACCTATCTTTGACCTATCAGGGTGTGACGTAGCACTACCAAGTAAGTGCCAATAGTAGCAATTTCAAATTTAGCTTCATGTAGTTGCATTTGGGCAATTGATGTAGCAAAAATACTACTACTGATATTAATAATAGTAATAAAAATTTTGAAGTATTTAAAGAGTAGGGTACTATAGGCTAAACATGTTCAATTAGTCTACTGGTTTATAAAATAATAGAAGAGTTAATTGCTAGTAATAAAATAAAAACCATTGAAAATAAATATCACCTAGAAAGACTTCTAGAAATCAAAGGAAAAAAAATATATATAGAAAATAGGAATTTAACCTTTTGGTACAATTATTTTTAATTAAGAAGAACCATAGACCTGTTACTTGCTGGGTAAAAATATGAATGAGCACAATAATGAAATTCTTTTACACTTATTATTTTGCTGTCTGCTTTGTACCAGTTGTCATTGAAATACCTGTCTATATATATTGTGGCTACCTATACATTCACATTTATTGCATTTTGTTTGTTATGCATTTTTACTGATATATCTTCTCTGTCTATGTATTGGCTAGGAATTCATTTAAAATCATCTTCTATCGTGTTTTTTGGTTAATAGTATTCACTAAAACAGAGTGGGCAAAATTCACTTTCATAATATTGCATGTATGGTACAGAATGTCATTTGTTAGTAAATTCATTATGCTTTGATACTTGCCACATACCCCAGTTTTCATTAATATCTATGTATTTCTTTTTCATTATGTAATATGTTTTTCATGATTTTTCTTTATCTTTCTAGAACTTATTGTATCTTCCTCCGTATAAATCATACACAATATATATAAAAAAAAAGAAGAACCATAGGGCATGTACTAATAGAATATAGAAATAGTCTGTTCACTTGAATGTGACTTTGTATAAAGAGGACTATAATTTTATTAAATCCCATCAAATTTTATTTTTAGATTTAACTTTTTATTTTCAGTTAATATTAACTAGTGAAAATATTAGTGTAGCAGTGTGTTAAAATGGCTAACTTATCTCAAGTTTATGAAGGTAAAAAGCGTATAACAATACCTGGCATGTAGTAAGTTCTGTAAGTGTTTGGAGTTTTTGTTTTTTTACTCAGCATAACTTACCAATTAAGGGTATAGACTCTGGAGCTAGAATGCTTATTCAAATTCAATTTCTGCTATACTTTCTAGTTGTATGACTTGGGACAAGTTAATTTCTCTGTGCTTCAGTTTTCTTATCTGTTTATATGGGAGAAATTACATATTCTTCATGGTTGTGAGGATGAAATGAATTAATATATATGACAAGTTTACTATAATGCTTAACATATAGAAAATGCTGTACGTTTCCTGTTATATGCAAATTAATGGATATTTACGTATTAATCTGTGTTCAAGCGTATTGTAAAACATTGATACATTCATTGGTGATATAACCTGCCACAATTACAAACATACTTATGTGGTTCGTCATTATATTTTTAGCTTACACTGTTTAAAAATGACACTACAGGAATGAAAGATGCCAGTAAGAAGATTGTACATAAAAGCAATATTCTAAAATGACATTTGTCTACTTTTCAGATTTGTTTCTTGACTTCAGCAAAATTGGAAGCACTACAGATCAACTCCCTTTTCTCTTCTTTTTACTTTAAGGGAAAGAAAAAGACTTGGGCCAGAGTAAAATATATTAAATACATGTAGCTTGGTTCTGTATATTGCTATTTTTAATTGTTTTTTTCTAGAAGGGACAGGTGTCTTATTTCTGTTAGACCTGAAATCTCTGAAAATTCTGATTATCAACAGGAACTAGCTGATTAGATTGCTGTGTAATCACCTAACTCTAAATCTCAACCTTAGTAAATAGCCTGTATCAGGTCATTGAAATATTTGAGTCTATTATATAACTTATCAATTGCTATAAAAAAGCTCACACATACCATAAACTCCTTAATGAAATTAATGACAGCTTTGGTCGTCCAGGAGTAGAATGTTATTGCCAGCATGACAGTGGAGCTGCAGTAATCCAGCTCCAGTTCCTGATTAATGAGGTTAGTGAATTGCTTTAATCTCACCAGCTTATGTATGAAATAGGGCCACATCCCATCTTTCAGAATTCTTGCATGCAATTATATTTAAATATTTGAACAAAAATGAATTTCTTGTAGGTCAGAGCTAATAGTAATTCACTTTAAGGCATCATCACAGACAGTTACATAAATAATGTAAGATGTTTCTCAAAACAGTATTGAAAATAGAATGGCATAAGGTAGATCTTTTTGGTACAGTGTGCTGCATTTAAATTTTATTTCAAGAATATTGAAAGTTATGTAACATATAAAAATCTACATTAAAGTTTTTTCAAAGATTGACCTTATTATAAATAACAAATTGTATTTCTCCAGTGGGTTGTTTTGAAATACATCCAGGAAACCAAAGTCCATTAGAAACTGGTTATTGTCCAAAGTTCTTGTTGTGTCACTTATTGGTTGAAGTAACTGATGCCTTTCTTTCTGATAGAGTGTAAAATTTGGAAGGAGCTAGAGATACATCATTTTATTAGCAGAGTAAACAATGTGTTTGCATGTCTTAAAAAAGTATGAGCAGCTCTGACAGTAGATGTTTACTGCAAGTAGTGACAGGCAGGAGAAGCTAGAAGGAAAAAAGCTAGAAGGAAAAGCTAGAAGCTAGAAAAGCTAGAAGAAAAATTACTCTAGAAAAGATTCTGCTATACTTAGATGTGAGGATAATTTGTGGGCATTCTTTTTGCCCCTATGTCCTTGGGTTTCATGGAATAAATTTCTAGATGTATATGAGAGAAAAAAAAATACTTGATACTTTCGGCTTTTGATAAATCTTTTCTTAATATCAGAGGATTTAAGAGAGGCAGTATTGATGTAAAGAGTTAAAGAGGGTAATATAAAAATTTTAGTAAAACTGTGATCCAAATGATATGCAATCGTGTAGGTTTTTCAGGGTCAGAGGAAGTGTTTAAAAACTTCAGTATTCTGTGTAGGGCTGAATAATAGGCATCGTAAAATGTTAAAATACACATAAAAATATCACAGTGTAGAAAGTTGTTGAATCCACATGTGAGATTATTTTTCCTTTTTTTAAAAAAAATTTTATTATGAAATAATTAGACTGGCAATTAGTTTCAGAATAGAGAGGTCCTATGTACCCTTCCCCCATTTCCCCCAATAGTAACATTTTATGTAACAATAGTAAAATATTAAACCAAGAGAAAGACATCAATACAATACTCTTAACTAGACTACAGACCTTATTTACATTTCACCACCAGTTTCTACATGCACTCATTGTGTGTATGTGTGCAGAGTTTCATGCAGTTTTATTCCCTGCATACATTTCGTGTAATGACCAGCAGGAACAAGATTACAGATCGGTCCCATCAACGTGAAGTCATGCCCTCAGGCTATCCCTTTATAATTAATTGCACCCCCTCCTGCTCTCAGTCCCTAAGCCCTGGCAACCACTAACCTATTCTCCATCTTTATACTTGTGTTGAGATTATTTTTTTTTAAGCAGTATGAGCCAATGTAAATAACACATTGCAAATAGATTACTTATATGCCTAAATTTTAGAAATCTTAACTAGTTGATGCTCTCATTATTCATAACACAAGCTGCTTTTCTATAGAATTTATCATAAAGTTCTTTGCTATGACTGTTATTTTACATGCTTAAATGTTACATTTTTAAGTACTTAAAAATGACAGTTTTAAAAAAATGCTTAGCAGAATATGAATATTTACATGGTGATGGCTATGGGAATCTGACAACTGGGAGTAGCTGTTTGCTTTCAGTTTTGGAAAAGCACATGTAGGTAAGTGAGCCACCGCAGGCGGTCAGCTGTGATTGCCATTTTGGCCCCACATCTTCTCTTCTTCCTTGAAATACAAAGATGGGGCAAACACCTTGAGAAAGAAGATGACCTGGTCTGAAACTGCTGGAAGTAAGAATGAAGAGTACAAAGCTTTGATACTCTGAATCCTTTTAGTTTCTCTGCTTCAAAGTGATAGAGATAAGAGGATGCTTTCTAGTGAAAGGAAGGGTATGTGGGCTTCCTGTATTTCTGTTTTCCAATAGTCATGTTGTAGCAATAGGAGTTACACAGTAGAGGAGCCCTCATAGAATTTCAAATTGGAAAGCACTTGGAGAGATCATTTAATGTAAATCTTGTCTTCAGAGCTATTTTAGATAAATGATATAAATATAAAAGATATTTTCTCTTAGATAAATGAGAAACTCTCCTATTTTAAAAGAGGGAAATTTTAAGATTTCTCATAATAACCTAAAGGACTGAAATTGCAAATCTTTTTTTGAAATTAAAGTTCTTCGTGTTGCGTCTTTTGTCTTATTCTCTCAGTGCAGATAAGGAGTATCTTCCTCTTTTGAGGAAAAACATTCATATGTCTTAATAAATCAGCCTTAGCCTATAGATTCTTAATCCTATTCACACATCAGAATCACCTCTGGAGATTTTTAAAAATACACCTGCAATGGTCCTTGCTTTGAAATTTCTGGTTTGTCAGGTCTGGGGTGAGACTGAGCCCCCTGCATGATTCTCACATACTGCCAAAGGTTTTCTTCTCCAGACTTAATAGTATTTAATAGTATCAGCTGTTTTAACTTTCTGAATTAGTCAGATTTTTCAGCCCTTTGGACACTGAAATTATACAGTGCTGAATGCTATTTTTGTTTTCCATATCATTCTAGTAGTAGAATTATGATCCAGGCAGAGTACATTCATAAGGATTCATAAGGATTTGTCTTAAGGCAACTAAAATGGGAAGGTTACTTCATATCATATATTCATAAGGATTTGTCTTAAGCCAAATAAAATGGGAAGGTTACTTCATATCATATAGTCAAGGAAGGATGAACTATAGGGACCAAGTAACTTATATTCTGACTTCTAATTTTACATAGCTAGTTATCAACTATAACTATATCCAACTAGATCCTAGTACACTTTTAGTTAATAAGGTTAAATTATACTTTAAGTTGTTGAAGTTGAAACAATTTTTATACATACGTATATACATGATACACTCCTTTACATCTGCTGTTTAGAATTTGGGTGAGGCAAATGTTTCTCAGAACTAAATCTATTGGCAGACAGTTTTGAAATTTGGGAAGATTTTTTTGGTAGCTCTTTAGTAGCATTAATGTTTGTAAATGTATTCTATATAAAATATATTACACTTTATTTTTAAGGGAGCTCTTGTGAGTGCCTTGGCTGATGACACCTTACATTTATGGAATTTACGTCAAAAGAGACCTGCCATACTACATTCACTTAAATTTTGCAGAGAAAGGTAAGAATTTTCTCAGTTATTTTATATATATATATATGTTATTTGCTATTCTTTTTTGCAATTTTCCTTTGAATTTTATTCTTTAATTTCATTTTTCTGTGATGGATTTTATGCACAATCTAAAAACTAATTCAAAAACTTCAAAGCATATACGATAAAAATCAAGTTTCCTTCCTTTCCAGACCCATCTTCCTCTCCAGAGGCACCCACATAAATTTCTTTTGTGTCCTTCTAGAAATACTTACGGTCTGTATACATAAGCAGAAATCTCTCCATATAGCTATTTTATTTGCATAAAAGGGAAGGCATTGCATATTCTTTCTGTAACTTGTGTTCACTTAGCAATATATCTGATAGGTTGTTTCATATTGGTATATTTAAATCTTCTTTAGTCATTTTCATAACTGCATGATATTTCATTGTATCGAAATGCCATATTTTATTCAGTCAGACTTCATCAATTGACTGGACATTTGATATATCCAGGACTGGATTTGATATAAGTGGACACATATCATTTTCAGCCTGCTGCTCATTATGCTCTGTGATGTTACATACATTTCTTTGTCCACTTACGCAAGTATATCTGTAAGATAAATTTGTAGACATGGAACGACTTGATCAAAGAAATCTCTCACATGACCTGAGTTTTGTGCTTTGATTGGAAAGGCCATTTTCACTCCAATTTTATTAAACGTTCTCCCATATTTTTTTATAGTGCTCTTATAGCTGCATTTTTATGCTTCAACTTTGATTCATATGGAACTTACTTTGGCATGAACTATGAGTAAGGAATATAGTCCCCCCTCCCCCATTGCTTATGAGATATATTTTTGATGTGTGTTTGTGTGTTAAGGTTAAGAAGTCTAGCTAGTATCTAAATGCAGTGGAGTTAGTGTCAGGCCATGCCTGGGGGAAGGCAGGCATTAGACTGCCCAATCCATGTCCAAGGATCAGGCCATGTCCCTGTTTTGATAAATATCAATCCATTCAGGTTGTATAAACTGATCAGTCTGTTTGTGAGCCTGGGCTTCTGCCCACAGTGGCTTTCTAAAGTAGGCAAGCTAAAGAGGCTGCTGGGAATATAGCAATCGAGACTTTTCTGACCAGCGTCAGGGCATGTCTACATTGTATGCCAGACCAGAGCTGGCAGGGGGTCAGTAGCAAAGTTTGCTATTGGGCTACATCTTGTCTGGGAAGATAAATCATCTAAGTGGCTTGGAATCATGGTTCTACTTCTAGGAGAAGTAGAAGGAGGGGTTAATGGAAGGAGGGAGGGATGAGATAGGGGAGGAAAAGCAAGCAAAAAGTCAAGGTTCATTCTTTTCTGCCTGATGGGAGTAAGGCTATCTCAACTTGCTGGGCAGAGTTTCTTTGTCTGTTTGCCAGTGGGATCTCAAGGGGAGCCCTCCATCAGCCTCAAATGCCATAGGGCTGGTAGAAATAGTGGTGGGCATCTTAGTCCCAGTACATATCTTCTTGCCGTCAGTCTCATACTGGAAATGGAAGTGTAGATCTAGCAGAGTTGTTGTCAACCTGGTGCATTTTTACCCGCCAGAGGGCATTTGACAATGTCTGGATACATTTTTTTATACAGTTGGGAGTTGGGGGTGGGCGAGCAGTGCTAATGGCATCTAGTAGATAAAAACAGGGCTACTGTCAAATATGTTACAAATCGCAAGACAGCCCCCCATTCCATAACAAAGAATTGTCTGGTCCAAAATATCGAGTGTCAAAGTTAAGAAAACCTGTGCTCTAGCACATCAGAGTGGTGTCATTTGATTGGTGTAGTGCTGTAGAAGTTCTCTTAAACCACCATCCACTGAAGGGTTTCTTCCAGGATGTAGAATTCTAGTGGAAGAATATTCTCCAGTGGCGTGCCCATATTCCTCATTGAGACACAGGAATGTGGCAATATGTGGTCCAAGTTCACAAACATACACTGCAGGTTATCATGGTAATCTTCAGGAAGGATCATACCTCAAGGAGTTCCAGAGTGGTCAGTCCCATGATTGTCTGGTACATAGTAAGTCTCCTCTATAGTACCCCTAAGGATGGTCTCCAAGAAATTCTGATAAATGTGGATAAGGAACAGTAAGCTAGTCTCTAAGGTACCTGTAGGCACATATCTTGACAAACAGAAGGCACCTTTGTGTGAAATACAAAAAAGTAGCCCTTCTTGGTGGATGCAGCTTCAGAGTCCACCACTCCCCTCCTTGGTTGGGTGCTGTTATTCAGGCCACAGCCTGTACAATTGTATGAGGTGATCCTAAAAGTTACAAATGAAATGAACTGATGGAGTTCCCAGTTTTGAGTTCTGTAATACACTTTACCCACCTCACCAGCAGAAACTAGTTGATTCTGTTCAAAGTTGAGCTCCTCCTCGGCCTTTATTAGGACCACAAGAAACAAGAAACTGTAGCATGAGTAACTTGGTCCTTGAATATCTTCTTTGGATGAAATCCTCTAGGATGGCTACAAACTTGTATGGCAGCTTTTGTACTTGCATGCTAAGAAATGGGCCTGATGCCTCATGGATGAACCTTGTTATATTCTCTCAAGACTAAAGTTCAGATTTCCTCAAATGGCAAGAAGGAGAGAGGTGGCATTTGGGAGGAGCCTACTTTTCCTCAGCACCTGGTTACAGGTTGGGAGGGGAAGGCATAGTAGAGGCTTTCCTCCAGCTCTAGCAACCTGCCTATGGTGGGAAGGCTTATTCTGCCCCTCACCCTGAGCTCTCTGTCATTCACGACTTTTCCTAATGCCCTGTAATCAGTACTCTGATGGAAGCCTTCTGTTGGAGCAGCTGCCCCAGGCAGGGGAGGGATAGAAGCCTGTCACTTCCTGCCCATCCTTCCATCTCTCTCATTTGTAGAAATCCATTCTTTTCTTTACACAGCTGCCTTGCATGCAGTTTTTATATCTGTATCAGGATAGTCTGGTGTTATGCTGTGGTAACAGAATACTCAAAATCTGAAAGACTTAAAAGAGCAACAGTTTATTTTTACTTATGCTGTATGTTCTTTGTGGATTTGCTGGAACTCTCTTCCTTTTCATTATCAGTTTTATTCCAGAATCCTGGCTGAGGAACAGCCAGTCTTTACAATATTACCAGTCACTGAAGCAGACAGAAAAAGAATATGGTGAAGCATGTTTTGGCTCTTAAAGCTTCTGCCTGGAAGTGATACTATCTCTTCCACTCTCATTTCTTGGCCCAGAGCAAGTCCCATGGCCATCCCTAGTTTTACTCATCTAACCAAGAAGGAAAAGAGCTAGAATCTTTATGAATACTTGTAATAACTACCACACAGCTTATTTTTATTGTTGACATTGAAGTACAATAAGCAGTAGCCTAGTTAGTTTTCCCCTCATTCCACAGTGGATTTGGGCTAACTTAATAGTTAAGTTACTCTATTTCATTTCTATGCTATTTGCATTTTTATTTCCGAAACTAGGAAAGGGAGGAGAAATATGAAAATTTTATAAACCAGTTTTATTACATTCTGAACAAGTGTTAAATAATTCAGAGATTTTATTGTAATATTGTCTTATTTTAATAACTAGTTAAATTCTCTTATTTTAGTAGAAATTCACATAAATAGAAATTGTAATGATTTAAACTGTATTTTTTCATAATGTAGATTTTTTTCTGGTTTTAAAAAAATTGTGCTATAATATACATAACATAAAGTTTACTCTCTTAACCATTTTTAAGTGCACAGTTCAGTAGTGTTCACACTGTTATGCAACCATGTGATATGGATATTTTGACAGAATTTCACTTTTATGGTTTTTAAGAAAAAAATATAGAAATTGGAGTCTCAAGTCTTGGTTTAACTACATGAATTTAGACGTTACTTCACTGCTTTGTGTGTTGGTTTTGGTAGAAACTGTGAATTTGACACGTAAAATTCTATCTGGCAGTTGCCTTATCAGAATATGTTCCATTTAGCTTCTATGTTTTTTTTTTTCCTTTAAAGGAAGTTTAATTGGAGGAAGTTGTGGGTTTAAAAGCAACTACAACTGTCAGCTAGTCTTTCTTCATCACCTTGAATTAGCATGACCAATATTCTTATCCATGTTAAATTTTTGCATAACAGTTTTTAAATAAGAATAAACTATATATCTGGGCTTTCCTATTTAGGACTTACTATTCCCTAAGTGAAATTTCAGAAGATAGAATCTTTTCTCCATAAATATATTAGACCCCTGAATTGCTGAGTCTGTATATTGAAACCAATACATTTCTTTTAAAGCTATGTTTTCTTTTACTCTAACACTCTGAGTTACAGTGTATTTACTCTGACTTAAGCTTTTTCAGTTGATGATAGATACATCTATTGGTTTAGGGAATAAAATAAGCATGCATGCATTCTAAACTAATGGTTAGGAAAATACAGTAGTATATGGATTAATAATCCATTAATAATCAAAATTTCATCTTAATACTTATCAATGGAGCATCAATGTCCAAAGTCCTCTAAAGGGGAAAAAGAAAACCTGATAAAAGGAGTAATCCATTCAGATAACAACACAGCAGTTGGGAGAGTTGGTGCTTATAAGGTACTTCAGGAACTGACTGCTGCCGAGTCATCAGATTTTCTTAGTAGCATAGATAAAATAATGTAGAAACAAAAACTTAATTTGTCCCATGATATTCTTATTATGATACTAACCTAAATACTGTGTTTTGCATATTTGTGAGGCTTACAGTTTGCTTAGTCTGCACAAGAACAGGGCATAGCTGTAAAAGAGAATTTAGCTAGATATCGGCCCTCAAAAGTCTACACAGGTCTTCCAAAGCTTTTGAATTAATTCATTCACGTATTTAACAAGAAAAAAATCATAATCTTGGAACAGATTCTACACCTAGAATTACAGTTTTTGTGGTAATGGCAAAATATTTTTCTTTGAAAGCAGGTTAATGAAAAGTATACAAGCATTAGAAATGAGAACGATTTGGTGAGAGGAAATTCAGGACTGGAACAAAGGAATGGAATGATATCCAGGCTTGTTAGGAAGGCAGGCAGAGGGGTCTACTACTCCAGACTAATTCTAATCCACAAAAGAGTTGCTTGTTGATATGGAAATGATGAGTCACCTTGGGAATTTTAAGTGTAGAGAACCACATACTGAGAGAAAATTTAAAAAGGAAACAAACATTCTCAGGGTTCAGAGAAAAAACTTTTGATTTGATGGCCTTGAGACTGTGAAAGTCAGGAAATGTTGGATAACTTCCTAGAGTAAATTAATAACTAAGAAATCCTGACAAGGGAATTAGAGACAGTCAAAGAGACTGGCTTTATAATGTACTCAGGTATAAAAAGATATGGAAGGAGGAGATACCTGTAACAAATACCTACAGATGTAGAAATCACTTTGGAATTGGGCAGTGAGCAGAGGAAACATGATAGAGAGGCCTAAATTGTTTTGACAGGCTGTTTGCAGGACTCTGGACTTGGAGACTGCTGCCAGAGAGAGCTCAGAAGGAAGAGAGGAACATGATTTTGGAAATTGGAGGAAGTTCCTTGTTATATAGTGGCAGGAAGCTTAAAGGAAGTGTCTCTTGCACAATGTATAAGTGTTAACTTGTATATTTAGCTGAGGAGATTTCCAAGGAAAGGCTTGGAGGTGTGATCTGACTTTTTCTTGCTGCTTTATAGTAAAATGCAAGAGGAGAGAAATAAATTGATGGAAGAATCATTAAATGAACCAGGACTTGATGATTTGGGAAATTCTTACCCTGATCTATATGGCAAAAGGGAGATTGCTTCTGAAAGTGTGGCATAGGGAAAAACAAGAGGGTGTGGCTGAACAACTTTTCACTAAAAATCTTCTATAGACCAAAAGGTCAAAGTATTTAATCACATAAAGGGCTCTTTTAAGATATTGAGAATCTTACAGATCTTCTACAGAAGATCTACAGATCTTCTCAACCAGATAGCCTGTAGGAAGTTTGAGTATCATCCCTCAGGCCTCTCAGCAGCAGCCTAGATAGAGAAGGTGTTATCTCCAAAAGATTTGTGGGTGTGACTTTTGCTAATGCAGAAGACCCAGTGAAATGTGTTCAAGACCCACAAGTTTCTTGAGAAAGTTGTACAGCAGAAACATTGCCAGCTGGGACTTAAAGAAACAGAGTACGATGTGAAAGGAGGCTGCATCCGGAATCAGGCCCATAAAAGTACTCAGCTGTAAACAGTTGCTGTCTTTCATGAAAAAGGATGATTAGCAGGGCAGAACTGAGAGCCACAGAGGCTTATTCCCAGTCCTTGAAGCTAATTAAGACAAATCCAACATTTGCCCACCTGGATTTCAAAACTGTTATGGAGTCCTTTTTACCTTCCACTTTTTTTCATTTTGAACAGGAATTTCTACAATTGTTATCCTATGCCTGTCCAACCATTGAATGCTTGGAGTGTTGGGGGCAGATAATCTGTCTCTTCAGTTTCATAGGTCCACGGATGGAGTGGAATTTTGCCCAAGATCTATCTATACTGAATGGTAACACGCAGGACCCTCATCTGCAACAAATTTAGATGATGAGATTTGGAATTTTTGAGCTGAGATTTTGAGATTTTGGACTTGAATTAATGTTGTGATTGGTTGAGACTTCGGGAATATTGAGATGGGTGAATGGAGGGATTGAATCTTTGGAGGGAAAAGGGAAGACTATTAGAGGCAGAATTCTAAGATGATCCCCAAGAGTCCTACCCCCCTGGTAAACACACATCTTCTCCTAAGTATTCAATTCTAATCAAGGTACTGCTGTGGAGGGATTTTGCAGATGTAATTGAGATCCCAAATCAGTTGACCTTCATAGAGGGAATATATCTAATTGGCTTTAGACTTGGATTATCTGACTTAAAATGGCAGCAAGTACATGGAATTGCCCTGCCTGGTTTGGCTTACCTCTGGAATTCAGTATGGTTTAAGTGTCTCCCAAAGTATGAATATACAGGTAACTTGGGTAAGATACAGGCACCCTAATGAACATCTAACTAATATTAGGGGAAGTGGACTGAAGAGTGCATGGTAGGTAGATAAACAACCAGTGTCCACTGTACT
This sequence comes from Orcinus orca, assembly GCF_937001465.1. Taxonomy (NCBI): domain Eukaryota; kingdom Metazoa; phylum Chordata; class Mammalia; order Artiodactyla; family Delphinidae; genus Orcinus; species Orcinus orca. Next base: position 17,831,953 of record NC_064570.1, on the reverse strand, counting down.
TTTCACTGCCTTCAAAATGAAGTTGAAACTTAAATATTTAGCATTCCCTAAAAGATCTTGCAAGATCTGTGACTCTTCTTTTTAGTCACCATAATTTTATTTCACTATATTTCTCCCTCTCTTTATGATTATAGTCCAGCCACCCTGGCTTTTCAGTTTTTTAATGAACTATCCTCTCTCCTGCTTATTTGTATGAGCTGATCTCCCTGCTCAGAAGACACTTAGGATTCTCTTTCCATGGCTGGCTAATGCCTGTTCATCTTTGAAGTCTTGTCATTTCCTTTACAGGTTTTTCTGTAAGTTCCCAAGACTAGGTTTTGTATTACCCCACAGTATGGTGTTCTTTCCCTAAAATAGCACATACCATTCTTACTCTTATTGCCTTGGTTTCTTGATTATCTTCTCGATTAGAAAATAAATGGTAAGTATTTTCCTTATTTTATTCTCAGCAGCAGTCTCAATGCCTGACATCTAGTAAATGCTCAATAAAAAATGTTTGATTGGTACCACATTGCCGTTGCAGAAACAGAGGGGAATCTCTTTTTTCTAGAAGGCATGATCCTCCACAGACTGTGTTAATTACCTGGGAGATAGGTTCTAAGAAGGAGAGTCTTCAAACAGAAAAACCAACAAGAGTATTTGCTCCAACTAACTTTATATATAATCTTTATTCCTCTCACTAATCCAAAACTGGCTAGGTTGTTTGATTACCCTTGGAGTGCTATTTGGTCTTTGGCTCATAGCAGAGCTTTTAAATTTTTTCTTTTTTTGTAAAAAGAGTGAGATGGGAGAATAGAGCTTTGAGCAGTGTATTTCTTTTTCCTAAACCAGCATGCCTGTGAGGTATAGCAGACTTCCATCTGTAATAATTTGGCAGGGATTTTCAAAATGAAAGTGAAAATTTTATTTTTCATTTTCCTGCCTTACCGTATTAGCAAGAATTTCCAGAACAGTGTTCAATGATATTGTTGATAGCAAGTATCTTTTTCTTTGTAATAATTTTAATAATACTGCTTCTAGGGTTTTACTGTTAAGCATAATATAGGATGTAGATTTAAGATAGAATTTTCCCCCCTATGAGTTGGTGGTCAATTATGGAAGTTAAATTTTAATTGAATGCCTTTATAACATCTTTTTAGATTATCATGTGATTTTTCACTTCCCTTTTCCATATTGATTTAATCTATGACATTAATAGATTTCCTAACACTAAGCATTCTTGTATGCCTGTGAAATTTTTTGAATAAAGTTGAAAATTATTTTATATTGTTAAATATGATTGTTAATATATTCTTCAGGGTTTTTACTTCTGTTCGTGAGATTGACAATAACAGGAAAACGTTATATTCCAATTTTGGTATCAGGGCATCCTTCCCTCATATTAAAGAATTGAGTAACCTTTCTGTCTTCCTGTTCTAGGTCAGAGAAATTAATAGAGGAATTATCTATTTTCTGAATATTTTCAGAGTATACTTAAACATTTTAGGGCTAGAAATTTTTTTGTACATACTTTAAATATATTCAGTTTCATTTATGGTTATTGATCCTTTTTGTTTTCCTCTTGAATAAATTTCATGATTCAGAGTATGATGAATTTCATTAAGATGAGAGGCTTGTATCCCACTGTATTCTTGTGTACTTAAATTTACTTTTGTATTTTCTATCTTTCCTTTCTCACTTTGTATTAACATATTTCTAATATGATTTATCAGAAGTTGTTCTGTTTCTCTGTCTTCCAAATGAAGTAGTTTGTGGATTTATTCATTTTATTCTTACCTCTTATTGATACCTAATTTGTTGATTTTTATCTATCCTTCTCTTTAGTCTAACTTAAAGTTAAAATTTATTTATTGTAATTTGCTTAAAAATAAAAATACTTTAGAGCAATGGGGTGAATATGATAGAGACAGTGATAAGATAAAGGCAGAAGATGGAGATTTCAGCCCAAGAATTGCAGGGATCTTTTGGGTGGAGAAGATGGGAGAAAACGGAACAATGGGGAGAGAAGTAGTGATCAGAGGCACAAGTGAAGAAAGTTTTGTGGAGCTAAAATATCTTTAGGTTGAAAGGTCTAACTTCTGACATAACCAATAAAATTAGAAATACCTTTTTGAGCTATATTCTAACATTGTCAGCTATGAAAGAACTCAAAAACTATAACATTTATCTGACACTAAGCCCCCTGCAATACTCATTTGTTCAGACTTTGTTAGGAAGCTGTAAAGTTAGATGTGTCTTAGAAGTGTAAGAGTAACTGCTAAGATAGAAAATATATAATATTAAAACCATTAGAGAAGGAAATGAAGAAAATAAATAAGGGTCAGGAAAAGAGATAAAATGATAGAAAGAAAAAGGATGTTTAAATAAGGTTAAAAACTTAGTTCAACTATATCAGTAATGAAAATCATTGTAAATATACTAAAATCATCTACTGAGATTTTGAGATTGGATTAAAAAACAACAAAATACATCTATTAAACTGTTTATAAAAGATATACATAAAGCATAATTACACAAAGTTTGAAAGTAAATGGAAGGAAAAGGGAAAAAAAGCACAGATCGTGCAACAAAGGTTATAGTGTTCCTAGAAATAACACTAGCAAAAATGTATACGATCTGTGTGGAGAAAGTGCTAAAACTTTATTGAAGGAATAAAAGAAGATTTAAACAAATGGAGAGCTTCAGAGGAAGGAATACTCAAGTTTTAAAATGTCACTCCTCTCCAAATCTATAAATTCCGTAGTATTTCAATCTAAATTTTAACACCATTGTTCATTGGACTTAATAAGCTGATCTAAAATTCATTTGGAAATAAGCTGATCTAAAATTCATTTGGAAAAAAGAAAGGCTCAGAGCAACCAGGACAGTTTTGAAAAAGAAAGATGATGGGGCTTATTTTATTAAATATCAAAAATTATTATAAAGGTATAGAAATTAAAATGGTACAGTGATTACAAGAGAAAGAGAAATGAATGAAAACACAGTAAATGGACTCCAGAAACACGTATATGAATAGAGCGAGATCACACACACTTGATATATGACAGAGGTGGCATTACAAACAAAAAGAATGCAATAAACAAAAGATGCTGTGACAACTCTTATCTAAATAAGGAAAAGTGGTCCCTACCTCATAAGTAAAGTAAATTGCAAGCCAGTTAAAGACTTAAATGCGAAATGAACACAGAAAAATTAAAACTTGTAAGAAAGTGACACAGGGAATATCTGTAAGACCTGAGCCAGGTGTGCTTAAATAGCATACAAAAAAACTCACAAGCTAAAAAGGAAAGGATTAAAAGTTCTGTACAACAAGCACACTTACCATAAAGTTAAAAGACAAACGCCATCCACCAGGTGCTGATGCATAAGAACACAAGATTCAGAATAATTTGTACAGAACTCTTTTTAAAAACAATGACTCCCTCCCCACCCCAAATTTATGTTGTCTTATGTGTATTTAATGAACACGGAGAAAAAATATGGAAGAATATGTTGTTCCAGGCTGTTAATATGACTTATGGAAAGAGTAAATTTTAAAGGAGACAAACATAATAAAAACTAATAAAAAATGACTGAGATAGTAAGTTTGCATAAATGTACAAATAGGGTAATATTTATGTGTGTGTGTATATATATACACAGAGAGAGAGAAACTTCTTTAATAATCAAGCCATAGACTGGAAGATATATATAGAGTATACCTATCCAAACAGTAAAGAGCAATCTAATATAGAAATGGAAAAAAAGTATAGCTAACAGTTGCTGATGAGTACCAGATTGCTTTTGTTTATCATAGCATTTGTTATATAAAAACACTCTCATCTTCATTCCTCAAGGTAATATCATTGAAAACAGAACTTAAAGAAACCCCCCATACAACAAGGAACAGTTTGTTTGGGTTTTTTTTCAGATGTTATTTATTATTTCTGTAGTTGACATATACTGTTTTCCTATTTGATATTTACTGTTTTACTTACTGATACTCAGTTTTTTTGATAGCCATTGATGATGTTACAGTAAGGTCTCATTTCACAAGGAAGGTTAATACCATGATTTATTTGGCATATTTCCAAAAGTTCTTAAATGTTTTGTAAAAATTGAGATGTAATTGATAAAGCATATAGTAAATCAATACAAATGTAAAATGACCTTCGAAAATCTCTGAAGCTTATTTTTTAAAATATTTATTACATTGTACTGCTGTGTTATAGATGTGATGAAGATTTTTCTAAAGTAGCTGTGACAGTTTATCAGAAGAGATATGTGGGACTACAAATAAAAAGGAAATCCTTTGAACAGATTTATAAATTGCTTTCAGCTGACTGCTGTTTTAATATATTTCCATGTTCATTGATGCAAACTTAAATTTTCATCTAATAACAGTGTAAGGTACAATTAATTTAAGAAAAGTATCTAATATTTGCTTTTTTATTTTCTTTTGCATTAGTTCACTTGATAAACATTGATTAGGATTCTGGTTCATGCAAATACTGTCATCAATTCCAGAAAGATACGGAAGTTATAATTGTCTAAGGTAGATGAAATGACGAATTACAATGCAATGGAAAACGTGATATAAATGTAGTGAAATTTCCTTATGAAATTTTGAAGATTAACCGGAAAAAGGACATATCAACATGTTTGGGGAATTTTAGATAAAGCATTACAAAGGAGCCCATATGAACAGATTTATAGAGTTAGTAGTAATTTCCTACACTGACGAAGGGGAAAGGGAATTTCCATTATGTTCAGATGTACTAAGTCATAAAGCAGTCTCACGTGTTTTGGGAACTGTATCTTGTTAGACATTGTTAGGTGTCTAACGATAGGATAATTTTGGAAACAAGGACAAGGTCTACTTCTTGAAAAGCGTTTTATGCGATTATAAGAAAGTTATTCTTAACCTTTTTCCAACTTTAAAACATTAAATGAATAATGTTGTCTGAACAAGATACATTATAAGTGGGTATTTTTTTGGTTCCTATAAACTATCATAGATAAGTAGCAGATATGGTATATTTCTTTGCTGTATTAGTCAGGGTTCAACACAGGAACAGAAAGCACTGTAGATATTTTTAGCATAAAGGGATTTAATTCAAGGATATAGCTGTTTATAAAATGTTTGGAAGTGTGCTAGAACTATTGAGTTTTAGAACTTAATATTCCTGCCATACAACTGCGTCTCACCATGTGCATCTAAGGAGTAGATCTGGGAATGCTGTATCTGGTCCCCACTGCTATGTCTTAGTGCCTCTTACCTCTCAGGTTTTCATGAACATTCTTGTCAGCGGAAACAGCAGGAAGATGGTCTCTGCCTCACTTCTGCTTATAAATCTTAAGCACATTCAGTTAGTAGACACTTAATTTCATCTAGAATTCCAGTTGTAGGAGTGTCTGGTAAATGTAGGTTTTAGCTTTCTAGCATCTGCAGTACAAGAAGGCATGTAGGAGGATATGGGAGAGGCTGCTGAATATCAGTTGACCAAATCCAGCACACTTTACATCTATAACCCCCTCTCTCAGACATGTGTACCACAGTGTGTCACTAAATATTGCTTCAGAAGCATTATGGTAGAAGGTAGGAAGCCATTAGAGTTTCAAGTAAGATAATGGTGTGTGTGACCTCTCTTGGCTTTGAAAGATAACTCTGGATAGGGATGGTGGGAGGGAGATGCAAGCTGGGATGGCATATGGAGATATATGTATACATATAGCTGATTCACTTTTTTGTACAGCAGAAACTAACACAACATTGTAAAGCAATTATACTCCAATAAAGATGTTTAAAAAAAAGGAATATCTGATTGTTAATTAACGTAATAAATCCTCACAAATTTTTATAGTTCATTTGTCCATTTAACAAATATTTATTGAGTACTTATTAGGTGCAAGATAGTGTGATTTTGCTGAGACTATAAAAATGATGACATATTTCCTGTCATGTCGGGCTGATCAATGGTGGTATAGGCACGTAGAAGAGCTTATTGTTTCATATTTCTTTCTATGGATTAAACTGTAAAGTTGTAATCATCTGTGTATTATGCCCTTGCTTATGGATGATTAATTTCAACATAGGAGGCTGTGCATGTTCTTTTGCTAAAGAAAATTGGTGATAGTAAATCTTCCTAATATGGAGCTTGTTGACTACATAGTATTTGAAAAACTGCTGCTAAGGATAGTGAATAGAATATACGTATCACTCCCTAAAACTTAGCGTGTTACACATTTTTTTAAAGTCCTTCAAGCAAGTATAAAAATTATTGTGTTCCCAGTAACGCTTTGAGTAGGATAAGTATATCTGTGTCTAAGTCCGGTATGGGGATTCAGAATGCAGCTCCATTTAGTGACACACTGAGGGAATGCAACTTTATCATCTGTGTATTTCTGTTATATTGGTTTCAGTCACCCCCTTTTTTTGGCTTAACTTGTCCATTTTAAAGTACCTTATCAGTCTCAATTTAATATGCCATTCTTATATAACCTTATTAGTGTTCACGGAGTTTTAATGTTTTCCATGTGATCTCAACTATATGTATTATAAATTATTTTTGGTATAACCTTCTGCCTTAATAATGTCAGCACATAAGCTTAAATTAACTTGGTCTCCTGGTATCAGTAAAAACTGAAGTCACTGGCATTTATTATAATCTTTATCACATTAAAATAAAAATTAATCTTTATAATAAAAGTGCGTAAAAAACAATAGTCATGAATTTGGGGTTTTTTTGTTTTTTAATTTATTTATTTATGTATTTATTTTTGGCTGCGTTGGGTCTTCGTTGCTGCACGCGGGCTTTCTCTAGTTGTGGTGAGCGGGGGCTACTCTTCACTGCGGTGCGCAGGCTTCTCATTGCGGTGGCTTCTCTTGTTGCGGGGCACGGGCTCTAGGCACGCGGGCTTCAGTAGTTGTGGCTCACGGGCTTAGTCACTCCGCGGCATGTGGGGTCTCCCCGGACCAGGGATCGAACCCGTGTCCCCTGCATTGGCAGGCGGATTCTTAACCACTGCACCACCAGGGAAGTCCATGAATTTGTTTTTAATCTAAGGTAATGTTTTAGCTTCATGATACATGCACTTGCATTCCTAAAAAGTTTTCCTGCGGTCTTCCCCCTTCCCTCCCCGCCCCGCCGGTACGCGGGCCTCTCACTGTTGTGGCTTCTCCCGTTGTGGAGCACAGGCTCTGGACGCGCAGGCTCAGCGGCCATGGCTCACCGGCCCAGCTGCTCCGCAGCACGTGGGATCTTCCCTGACCGGGGCACGAACCCGTGTCCCCTGCATCGGCTGGCAGACTCTCAACCACTGCGCCACCAGGGAAGCCCTGTTTCATGACTACTTTTACTGAAAAATATTAGATTTCTATCATGCATCACTTTCTTAGATTCATTAAATAACAAATCTCTCTATATGTATATGTATACGTATCAGACATGTACATAATATATGTAGTTTTTAATTTGTATATATAGTTTTAAGTCTGCTAATATACGTTATTCCTTTTAAATAATCAATTAATATAATAGTTTCATCAATTTAATTATTACATAAAAGCTTACTTAGTTATATATTCTCAATTTTCAACAGAGGAGGCTAAGATTCTTATTTTGTAAACAAGGAAGTAAGGTCATGTTTATATAACAGATTGAAAAGACACTCTTAATTATAATAAGTAAAGTCTAGTTTGTGTTAACCACCAGTTTTGTGTTTTGGTAACTGACTGATTAAATTGCCCCAAATTTAGAATCTTGCAGTTCTTGGTAGGGCATGTTGATTGACTTGCTTTTTTTAGTAATATGTTTTGGGGGACCACATTTTCTTATTGGCCTTTCCCTAAATCACTGGCATGGTATTATTTTATTTGATTGCAGCATGGAATTTTATTTTTCTCACTATTCCTAATCCAACCTGTTCATTACCCATTAAAATTTTCTAGTTAAGGGCTTCCCTGGTGGCGCAGTGGTTGAGAGTCCGCCTGCTGATGCGGGGGACACGGGTTCATGCCCCAGTCCGGGAAGATCCCACATGCCGCAGAGCGGCTGGGCCCGTGAGCCATGGCCGATGAGCCTGCGCGTCCGGAGCCTGTGCCCCGCAATGGGAGAGGCCACAACAGTGAGAGGCCTGCGTACCGCCAAAAAAACAAAACAAAACAAAACAACAACAAAAAAATTTGCTAGTTAATAAATTATCAAGTTAATTGTGATAAAAACTATTTGACTTTCCCCCTTCTCGGTTGACTCAAATAATGATGGTAATAATGTAACAGAGTAATTTTTCAATTTGGTGGTGCATTGTACAAATACACTCCTGTGATTCGTATTTTTTTTTAAAGTGTACAAGACTCATTCTAGGGACAGTATTAAAGTCTTCGTGTCAGATCAGTAAGTAAACAGTTTAAGTTCCTGCTTAATATGTTAAATATCAAATAGGATAAAGATTAAAACATAAAGTTGCTTAAAATTTCCCAGCAATGTAAGTTGGTTTTATAGTTGACTGGGGAAAAAATCTTAACTATGGCAGCTCATATTGAAAAAGTGAGCCTAGGGAAAAGTTCTAGATATTTTTCTGAACAGTAAAAAATTTATTCTTCATTTCTTTAAATATTTGAGAAACAGCTGCAGTATGGTATTGCTGTGCTAGGAACAGAAAATATTGTATGAGATATCCAAAATGTCTGCCCTTAAGGAGATAAGTTCAAACTTTGTAAACACATTATTTAAATAATTTTGTTAGTATTAAAATCAAAGATGGATCATGTAATTGTATTAAGCCAGTAACTACTGTTTTTTGAAGAATAATGGGAAATTGCAAAATAGCAGAACAGGTCAGGAAGTTGGATATTTCTGATTTTTTAAAATCAAACTGTCATTATTTTGACTTATTTATATTGAAATTATTTTTGAATTTTCAGAATATTTGAGCTGTATTCATGTTTTAGTTTAAGGCACATTTCAAATGAAATATTTGAGTTTTGTTTGTTTTAATATTTATTTATTTGGTTGCTCTGGGTTTTAGTTGTGGCAGGCAGGCTCCTTAGTTGCGGCTCGCCAGCTCCTTAGTTGTGACATTCGAACTCTTAGTTGCGGCACGCGTGTGGGAGCTAGTTCCCTGACCAGGGATCGAACCCCTGTCCCTTGCATTGGAAGACGGATTCTTAACCACTGGACCACCAGGGAAGTACCAGAAATAGTTGTTTTTATGATATTTATTGCATTGTTCATTTTGTATCTGGCATGCTATTATTGTATCTTATTTTCTTCATGTCATTAAAATTTGCCCTATAACTTCTAATTGGTAGAGTATCACTTAGTTTTTTATAATAATTAGCTAACATTTATTGAGCACTTACCTGTGTCAGGCCCCATTTTAAGCATCTACCATGCTTTGTCTTATTTGATCCTCAGGTGAACACTAAGGTAGATGTGCTTTACCACTTGGAAACTGAGGCTCTGAGAGACTGAATGGTTTACCGAAGGCCACATGCTAGTGAGTGACAGAGCTGAAATTAAATCCAGGCAGTTTAACTCCAGAGCTTGTGCCTATGTATTAATCAGAGTCACAGTCTTATTTTTCATAATTCCTAAAGCCACAAATCTCTGAAAACAAAACATTTTAAAATAGCTTAATTTAGGTATAATTGACATATAATAAACTGTACATATTTAAAGTAATAAGCCATGTGATAAGTTTTGACACATACACTCATGAAACTGTCACCAAACTGTCAATCAAGATAATGAACCTACCCATCACCCCAAAATGTTTCCTTGTGGTAATCTCTCCCCTCTTCTGTTACTGGCCTCTACCCTCACAATCCAGGCAACCATTGATTTGCTTTCTGTTACAGTAGCTTAGTTTGCATTTTCTACTGCATATAAATTGTATGTGGAATGATAAAATATGTCTTTTTTGTCTGGCTTTTGCTCATCTTAAGGATTTTGAGATTCATTGGTGTTGCATGTATGCATGTTGTATGTTGTATGCATGTCCTTATTTACTGCTGAATAATATTCTAAGTATATAACACAAGTTTTTCATCCATTTACCTGGTGAAGGACATTTGGGTTATTTCCAGTTTGGGTCTGTTGCAAAGCTGCTATGAACATTTGTGTACAGGTCTTGTGTAGACATATGCTTTCCTTCTTTTGGGTAAATACCTAGGAATGGGATGGGTGGATCATATGGTAGGTGTAACTTTTTAAGAAACTTCCAGTGACTATAGGTAATAACACTGTGTTATGTATTTGAACTTTGCTAAGAGAGTAGATCTTAAATGTCCTCGTCACAGGAAGAAGAAAATTCTTAGTATACCTGTGGCTATGGATGTTAACTTGACTTACTGTGGTGATCATTACGTAATACATACATATATTGAATTATGTTGTACGACTGAAACTAAAGTTATAGGACAGTTATATCTCAAGTAAAAGAAACTGCCAAAAATTATACCTCAGAAATAATCAGTGTGTTTACAAGGTGCTACCACCATATTAGGTAATATGTAAATACTTATTATGTACCTTGGTAAAATGTGGAAAATTCTGAATTCTGAAACCTATATGGCCCTAAAGTTTTCATAAAGGTACTGTGGACTTACTGCCTTGTGAAGTAATAAGGTACTATAAGATGTTTTTTTGATTCAGTAGTCATTTCTTTGTTAAATTTACATAAACCCTTTGGAAAGATGACATGCTATCATATAAAACACTCAACAAAGAATATAGATGATGAACCTTAAGTAATTATCTGAATGAACATTAACTCTAGGAATTAGTGAGACCATGAGTTGCATGTATTTATTTGAAGTGTTTTCATCTTGAAAATTCTCTGTAATGAAATTATGTTAATGGGAATAGCAAATGTTCTGTATGCTGTATCTTGCCTAATGACTGCTGTCAGTTTGAGGGTTCAGCAGTGATTATCATCATTGTGTATTATTGAAAGGACTATTCCATTAAAATTTTAAATAGTATATTTTGAGAGACACAATAGGTAGTCTGAAAAAAATGAGCATTATATGGTTTCATAACATACTATCTTTGTCTTTCCTAAAAATAAGTTCTACAAAAAGGACAAGGTATTTTCCATTCTTAACCTTGTTATCAACTGAGCTTATATAGAAAATGTTAGATATTGTTGGAATGATTATAAAGTTTAATACATGCATGTAAATTATTATAATGTATCAATGAAGGACTTTTATATCATCAGGACTTAGAAGGAGATAGTTTTGAGTATATTCCAATATCAGTGTCTAAGCCTAAGTACAGAGGATCTTAGCCCTTCCAAAGGCTTACAAGTTAGTGAGGAAGGTAGACTCTCTTACAAGGCAAGCCTGATAGAGATACAAAAGTGTTGAGGTATCAATTTGAAGGTGGCATTTTAACTAAATCTTGAACAGGAGAAGAACATGAGGAGGAGGAGCATTTTGCATAGAGGGAGTAGTCAGCACAGGTACCAAGATGGATTCGTGTGGTTAATAACTTCTGAGAAATACGGTAGTACCTAGGGATGATGTGTTAGACTCACCTTGTGGCTTTAAAAGTTACATTTGTCATACGTCTGAAGTAACACAGTGAATGACATAGCCAGATTTGAAACACATACTAATGTCAAAACTCATCTTCTTTCTATCAGGTTATGCTGTCTATTTACTGTAAGGACTTATATTTGACATTAAAGTTGAATTAGCATAATTGAATATTAACTACAGTGAGTTGATAAATCTGATGGTTGTATCTTCTTTTGCTTTTCCTAAATTGTATATGTCATTATTAACCCTCTAATACAGTTAATAAAGTTTACCAGATATTTTTCTGATTTCCTTTTTGGATATATTTTCTCTTGCAGGGTTACGTTTTGCCATCTGCCTTTCCAGAGTAAGTGGCTCTATGTGGGCACTGAACGAGGTAATATACATATTGTCAATGTGGAGTCCTTCACACTCTCAGGCTACGTCATTATGTGGAATAAAGCCATTGAACTGTGAGTTTGAGCAAATATTCCATATCTGAAACTATCAGTACCATATATGATAATATTATGTAATAGCTAATTAGTAAATATAGAATTAAATTTTTAATATTAAATACAGATTTATCAGCCTTTTGCAAGTATTGCCCCATTGGCAGTTTGAAAATTTAAATGCTTTACATATATCTGTATAGATACATATACGTATTATATATAAATATGTTCACATATATATAAGCTATAGCACAAGTTTAATAAAACCATTATTCTTTTTAGGTGAAAAACATTCCAGATTTTTTTCTGTTCATTTATCATCTAATTATTTTTCTTTCAAATGCTTGGTCATGCCCCACTAAATTGATTTCATGACCCACTAACAAGTTGCCACCAATGTTTAGAAAACACTGATCTAAACCACTACTTGCTATGTTTTAGTAATTACCAAATATAATGTAAATGTTTATAGTGTAACATTGCAGAATTAATTTGACAGTTAATTTTCCTTAGTTTTGATATGGTAATGATTGCTTTTATTTAACAGTAATGACAACAAAAACTGTGTTGTGCTATAGGGCCCTAAGGATCTTTAGTGCTAACTTTTCACTGTCTTAGAATCTTATCTCTTTCTCTTATTTTTTTCATATATTATTTAGATATAAAAATCAGAATTTAAGCATATTGGCAAGGTTCATTTTCACCATTTCTTCTTGTTTTTAAACAAATAGTTCCATATTGTTGCATTCCACAGAATTTGACATAAGGATAAATTTGTGGCATATCTCCTTAAGTAATGTGTTGTTGCAGCTGTAATGGTGTATTAAGTTTGGTTTTCCTTCCTTTATCAGGAACATTGTTATTTCTCAGTCCCTTGGAACAAGGTTTTCTAGGTCTGTTCTTTGAGTTGATCACAACATATAGCGGGGAGGCCTGGTGCAGGTGTCTGTATGGTTTCACAAGTGGCTCTCAATGAAGTGGACTGGTCTCTCAACTCTTAGAGTTTATGAATGGGTTATTTCTGCTTATTTCTACTCTATAGACATCAGTTCAGCTACATTCTTATCTGTATGACTTCTTTTTTCTCTGAGCAAATATTGGTGGCATTATTTCGTTGATTTTTTAAAAGCCATAATGGAATTTTTCTTATTTTTGGTATGAAGTGTGTAACTAGATGAGATGCCCCAACTGGAGGCTAGAATTGAGTAAAATAAAGATAGCAATATTTTAGATGCTGCTTTATTTTATTTTATTTTTTTGCTGCTTTATTTTAAAATATTAACTTGGAGAATTCTACCATGAGAATAAATTTTCTGTGCTAAAATACAAAATTGAAGATTCTTTCCTATACAGCAAGTGTACATAATTTTTTTTTTTTTTTTTGCGGTACACGGGCCTCTCACTGTTGTGGCCTCTCCCATTGTGGAGCACAGGCTCCGGACACACAGGCTCAGCGGCCATGGCTCATAGGCCCAGCTGCTCCGCGGCATGTGGGATCTTCCCGAACCAGAGCACGAACCCATGTCCCCTGCATTGGCAGGCGGACTCTCAACCGCTGCGCCACCAGGGAAGCCCAAGTGTACATAATTTAAAATTTTTGTGACATATCAATGTGAGAGTCACTATTCTTCCTGATTCCTATTTTGATCCATATTGAGAACTATATATCTGTTACTGATCACTTGCTGAAATGTTTTCAACCTTTGTAAATATATCTTTATTTTCCATTCATTATTCTTATTGTAATGAGTATGTAATAGTATTGCAATTTTTACTTGAGAAAAAACATCTTAACGTTTTTTCTTTTAGGTCATCTAAATCTCACCCAGGACCTGTCGTCCATATAAGTGATAATCCAATGGATGAAGGAAAGGTAGATTTTTTTAAATATATATATTTATTACTTAAATGCATGAATTTTGTATTTTTTAAATATGCAAACCATTCCAGAACTACACTTACTCTGCAAAGTTGAGATTGATAACAAAGGTTGTATATCATATATACTTAATTGCTTATTTATGCATTATGAAGAACAAGTGAAAATTAAAATATTTACATTTTAAAGAAGAAATCTCTAAAACAAGTAAAATTTAATAAATACAGTTAAAGGTTGTTAACTTGTTTTTGGCTTATTTAGAATAATTCCCCTTATTTTCTGATAATCCTGACAAAAACCATTTTCTTTTGGTCTTGAATTCTTTTTTACACTAGTTAAACAATTTTTATAGCACTTATCACATAACATCTTATGTTGGAGTTGTCTCTGTATCTCTCTCCCCTAAATTTTTCTCCATAAATAGCTCAGATCGATAGAGACTTTTTAAAAATAATACTTAATTTTTTTATACTTGAAACCAGTTTCATGCAGTCATTACCTAGCTATTGTTAATTTAGGTTCATTAGTACTCTGAATAATAATAAAATTTTATTTTCCATGAATCTCTACTTCCTAATTCAAACCAATCTCTCAGTAGTTCTATTTAATGATATTTTTTCTACTTACAAAATTTCATGAAAATTAGTCTACATCAGTACCAGAAAGTTAATCACTATCAGAAATCAGTGAAATGAAAGTTCTGGATTTTGTGAAGTTTATTCGGGTTTTTCCTTTTCTCAGTTAGTGAGAGTGGTAGAGCCTATATGTTGTGTTAACACTGTTCTGTTAATACTGGGAAAACAAAAGGATAGCGGTACTGTTCAGAGCTAGACTATATCATACAATTGTATGGTTTGAGAGAAACTACATGAAGCAAGTTACAGTAACCTATATCTTCACTTTACTTACTTATTTTTGGTATAAGATAATTGTCTAAAAGCCAATCTTTGGGTGGGAGACCTGGTGGAAGAATTGAAAACTTCCCTTTCTTCTACGTTGAATTAGTCAGTAAGTCATTTCAGTCCTTCCATTGCAGTGTCTTTTCTATTCAGTCTCCTTATGACCACTGCAGTTCAAGGCATTCCAACCCATTCTTGAGTCATTTCCAGATCAATCTTCCTAGAGTGTCATTTTAATCTTATTGCTTTCCTGTTCAAAAGCTTTCAGTGGTTCTGCAGTATCTAACAAGCAAAACAATGCTTCCTTAAATCATAGCCCTAGGTTTCATTGTCTTTGAGAACATCTTTACCTGAATGCTATGCTGAAGCAAATAGTTATTGTTGCCCAAATGTGAGCTGCTCTTTACTATCTCCATCCCTTATTTATATAAGTCCCTCTGTTTGGAATTCTTTCCCACTGTTCTTTCTCTGCTGAATTCCTACTCACATCTTGAGGCTCAGATTAAATACATATCTTTCATGATACCTTTCCTGATAATCCTAACATAAAATGCTTTCTCTCACTTCCAAATTTATTAGCACCTTAATTGTGCAATTTTCTATTTATAAATACCACATCCTTCAGTTAGTTCTTCTATTTTTTAATATTTAGGAGATTGTAGGGATTAAAGTTTAACTTATTGGCACAGATTTCTAACATTCTTAGGAAGATACAGCTGGCTAGAGAGGTTAAAGTTTACTTTAACCCTCTTATGTTATTAAGATCTGGATGGGTAAAAATTTTTTTTTTAAGTTACATAGCTACTAAGTGGCAGATCTAAGGCTAGAGCTTAAGTTACCTGTGTCCTAAGCAATCCAGTATTGTTTATACTGTATATCAATTCTTTAATTTTATATTTTTCCATCTCTTTCCTTATTCCTGAAGTTCCTCTCTTACTTCCCCCATCAGAAAATGCCATATACATGTCCAAGATATTTAGAAGGACTAGAAAAAGGTAAAGGAAACAAATACCAGTTTTGTGTTTTTTTTCCAGAAAGAGTATGTATTTCAGATTGCCGAAGAAAGAAGAGTTTATGTTAGGAAAATTAAGTGTACTTCCTACCAAGGTGGGAAAATCTATTTTGTTAGTTTCAATGACTCGTTCTTCCAAATGTCCCCATAGTCTGAAATCCACTAAGTTGCAATTTAGTTAAAGTTACTGGGTCTGCCCCCAAATTTGTTCATATCTCCAGATCATATGAACAGTTATTGGCTAGCTACCAATCATTCATGTATTTATTAAACAAATATTTATTGAATAGCTACTATGCATTAGGCAGTATATTAGATACTAGAGACATATAGATGAAAATGCATTTACTTGTGTAAGAGAAGAAGCATCTCCGTCTGTCCAGAGGAATTGAGTAGGCTTACCCAAGGAAGCAACACTAAATGCTTAAAAGTGAATAAAAAGTGAATAAAAGTGAATTAAAAAGGGAGAAGTTTTCCAGCAGGGGGAATACTGAGATTTGGAAAATGCCAGTGCAGGAGGTGGTAAACAGTAGAGAGTTTGTGAGGCAAGAACATGCATTTCATTCCGGAACTTATTCATTCACAAAAAATGTATTCATTCACAAAAAAAGTACCTACAACATATCAGGCTCTCTGTCTTATGTTAGAGGTATAGTAGTAAACAAGGTAAAACCAGTTCTTGCTTAAATAGACCAGTGTTTCAGTTTGCAAGAGAATTCAGATAAGGAAAAAGACATTATTTTATTGTCTAGTGACCCTTCAGGTTAAAAAATGTACAGGTTGCTGTTGGAGCACATAGGAAGGACATTGGCTTACATTTGGTAGGTCAAGGAAGACTTTCAGGAAGAAGTGATAGCTAAAATGACATGAAGGATTAGTAGGATTAGTCCAGCAAAAAGGATGACATTTGAATGGAGTGGCCCAGTTAGGGTGACAGCATGGGCAAAGGCGTAAAGGTAAGAGAGAGCATGACCTGAAAGATATAATGGAATGTATTGGGTAAGAGGGATGTGGAAAAGGATGAAGCTGGGGAGGTGAGCAGAGGCCAGACCATGATGTATCTTGTAGGTCAGATTATTCAGTTTGGACTTGATCTAAAAATAATGGTAAGGCATTAAAAAGTTTTAAACAAAAAGCTACATTACATGATCAGATTTGCATTTTAGAACTATCACCCTAGCTACAATATGGAATGGGTTAAAAAAAAGGGCCAAGACTGGAGAGTCAGAGAGACCAGAGACTAGAGAAGAGATTTTTGTATCTTGAACCAAGAGAGAGACATTGGAGGTGGAGGAAAGTAAATTAGAGAGATATTAGAGTGTACTTTTTAAATTACTTGATGATTTTACCTGGTAGGGGAGAGACTAGAGTTAATGATGACTCCAAGGTTTTTGCCTGAGCGACTTAATGAATATTAAAAAAAAAAGAATGCTGGGAGAGACACTGCAATAGGGAATACCAGAAAAGGAAGGTAGGGAAGAAAATAATGAATTCACTTTGGACACATTTATTTTGAGGTTCTTGTGGAATAAATATGTGAACATGTGGCCACTGGAATTATAAGTCTGAATCTCATGAGAGAGGTCTAGGCTAGATATAATTTGGAACTAATCAATATATAGATGAGTAAATGAGATTGCCTGATAATGTGTTGAATTAGCAAAGTCTGTAAACTTTAAAGCACATGAAAATGTTAATTTTTATTGGTGACTTATATTAATTAATGAAAATATACCCTCTGGACTTCAAAATGATACTGTTTTCATTTTCAATAATCAGTTGTATGATATATGTTGAATCCCTAATGATCAAAGGCATATAAATATGCAATGCAGTATTCCCATATGTCATCCATGAGATTAGTAATTAGCAATGCAGATGTTTAATTATGTTATAATTTCATACCTTAAGCATATGAATGATAATAATTATCTTTATTATCAGCAAATAAATGTTTCATATGATTCATGTCATTCCTAGGTAATGTGGCATTTTCTTTTATTACAGCTTTTGATTGGCTTTGAATCTGGAACAGTAGTGTTATGGGACCTCAAGTCAAAGAAAGCAGACTACAGATACACCTACGATGAGGTAATAACATTATCTTTGCTAACCAAAAGCTGTTGTCATTTCTCTAGCTCAGAACGGCTTCTCTAAGAACTTAATTAGTGATTCTTTTAGGCAACCTTTTTAATTGCAATAACACATAGTTTTTGCATATATATGAAATAATATATTAAAATAGGTCAAAAGATAGAAAAAAAATCTCTGCAACTCCTATCATTTGGCCATCCGGTTCCCTTACCTCACATCGCAATGTTAGTTTCTCATGTATTCTTCCAGAGATATTTTCTGCATTTACAAACAAATTAATAAAGTACGCTATTTTAAAATTTTATACAAGTGATAGTATGCTGTAAATATTTATAGTTTGCTTGCTTTAGGATCCAAATAAAGACTGTGATTGATCGATTTTGTCTTTTTTTGCCCTCAGACTTCCTATAAATTGGATGGTTTACTGAGGCATGATCATATTTAGTTTCATTTTTAGCAGGACTATTTCATAGATGATGCTGATGTTCTTCTACCAGGTTGAATATTAGTGTCTGTTTGTGATATTAGCAGCCAGTGATGTTCAAGGCCTAGATCTATTAGTGCGTAGTTGTTGCAAAATAGGGAAGTTCTAATTTTATAATTCCTTCTCTATTATGTGGGACACTTCAGTAAAGAGAAACTTCTTGTCTACTCTTTTGGTTATATAGTAAGACAGTTCAGATAGGAAAGGCAGGATAAATGCTTGATTCTTTCTTTTTATTTCAGTATTTACTCTAAAGGGATTGTTCTCTAGTAATCTTAATGATGGGTAATTTGTTCTTGTTTTCTGTTTCACTATGTACTCAGAGATTTAAACGTATTTCATATGCTTCAGTACACTGAAGTTATTATCCTTATTGATTTTCAAATTGTCCCATCTTTGGTCAGTGAATCTCTTCCAGTTGTTTCCCGAGTCCTCTGGTGATAATACTCTTAGATAGCTTCCTTGCCATCTGTTATAACAAAGTATACCTATTAATCTTGTATATTTCTGTCCCAAATTTATAATATCTTTTTCCATGAAACTGGCTTCTTTCAGTGTGAAATGGTATCTAGTGACCCTAATTTGGGTACCAGGAGTGTTCACAATTTCCAATTCAGTGAATAGATCTAGGAACTGTGTAAGTGGTTTTGTTTGCTTGTTTTTGAGAAATATATCATGTGTTCATATCGATGCTTTCAGTTACTCAAGCAGACTACCTTGAGCAACTGTAGCAATACTTGGAATACTTTGTAAATGTCTGTGTATTATCTTTTAAGCTTGACTAAAAGAATTTCCTTTGCTTTCATAGCTGTATACTTTTTGTATTTAAAGCTTTTTAGTTAGTAAGTATTCTGTGGTTCACCAATCAAGATCTTGAAATTATTTTAAAAGAATATTTTTAATAAAGAGTTCTTGTCATTTCTCTGGAAGATTTGGCCTGTAGAGCTGTTTCCTATGTCAAAATGAAAGCACATTTGAAAAACTGACTTTTTTTTGTTTTGCTTTTGTCATTTAAATAGTTATCTTGGCTTTAGCCACTATGGAGTCACAGGGAATTTACCATCTCACCTTAAATACACTGGAAAAATACATGAAAGAACAGTTTTTAGAAATTAGCAAGTAGTGTAAAACCGGGATTCCTTAGAGAGGGGAAACAAGGTGAGCCCTTCAATTGCCTTAGCTTATGACCTGGAGAGATCTTCCAGGTCTCAGCCCATGAAGGGGGAAGGGGGGAACCTAATTTAATAAGCCCAACAGTCTCCCTGAGTTGAGGAGGCAGAGTTGGGAAATTGGGGAAGATATCCATAGCTTATAAGACAAGGTAACAGAGAGTAGAGAACTGCCTAGAGATAGTTTTAAAAGTTCGCAAGGAGCCCTTCACCCTGCGTCTTCAGCTGAATACTGATTACTGCATGGGTGTGAGGCTTGGAAAAGATCCACTGGAAAGGAGTAGGTAGAACAATTCTCATAGCACACAGAGGACTGAGAGTAGTTCACATTCCCAGCAGAATGGAGAAAGCTTGTAGTAGACAGGGCATCAGGAAGAGTGCTCAGAAAGGTACTGCCTCAGTAGTGGGGCCAAACTAGCCCTGCATTACAGGCTGGCTTAGCTAGCCTAACAGAGCTTAAAAGCAAGCCTTAAAAAGTCTAAGCTGTTTCCAAGCAGTATTTTTAACTGCATCCCAGAAAAAAGGCTCAAAAATCTTTAAAAGAGTATAACAACCCATCATAAATTTCACAATGATTAGCATCCAGATAAAAATCTATGAGGCATGCAAAGAAGCAGGAAATATAATGCAAAAGGAGAATAGGAGAAGAGAAATATAATGCAAAAGGAGAATAAAATACAGTCAATAGAAACAGGCTCAGAAATGATACTGATGGTATAATTAGTAGACAAGGATACTAAAACAAATATTGAACAGACTCCATATGCTCTAAAAGGTAAATGAAAGCATGAAAATGTTGAGGAATGACATGCAAGACTTCAAAAACACAAGTGTAATTTCTAGAGATGAAAAATGTCTAAGATGAAAAATTTTCTCTGGATGGGTTTACCAGAAGATTTGATATTGCAGAAGAAAAGCTTGATTAACTTGAAGACACATAGCACACATAGCACACATAGAAATTACTCAATATGAAAGATGAGCAAAGAATGAGCAGAACATCAGTGAACTGTGGTACAACTTCAAGAAGACTAATATATGTGTAGTAGGAGTCTCAGAAGGGAGCATGTGGACAGAAAACATATTTGAAGAACTAATGACCCAAAGTTTCCCAAATTTGATGAAGACTTTAAACCCTATAAACTTCTAGAATATACAGATATCTTAGAAGTTCAATGAACTCCAAGCAGAAGAAACATGAAGAAAACTACACAAAAGCATGTCATATTTCAGTTGCTTAAAAGTAGAACCTGGGCTTCCCTGGTAGCGCAGTGGTTGAGAGTCCGCCTGCCGATGCATGGGACACGGGTTCGTGCCCCGGTCCGGGAGGATCCCACATGCCGTGGAGCGTCTGGGCCCGTGAGCCATGGCCGCTGAACCTGCGCATCCGGAGCCTGTGCTCCGCAATGGGAGAAGCCACAACAGTGAGAGGCCCGCCTACCGCAAAAAAAAAAAAAAAAAAAAAAAGTCTGCATATAAGTGGACTTGCATGATTCAAACCCGTGTTGTTCAAGAGTCAACTACACAGTATACATATACTTACACTATACTTACATAGTATATACATTACTGTAGCATAAAGTTTACTATACTATATATACATTATTGACATTTATGTTTACATATATATATATATATATATATATACTTGGGTAGCACATATGTAGTATTACAAGTAATGGTATTAGACTATTAGGAAAAAAGAAATCTTTTATCAAGTTCTATTTGTACTTTAAACATTGCAGAAATAATGGAAAAAGTTGTGCATGTTTGTTGTATTTAAAAGTTCACATTTGGCTATTTCTTTTTGTAGGGTATTTTCTGTTACTTGTTTCTCTCTGTTATCCAAAATATTATGAGCTATTGGTCCCTGTAATTAGCTAGTATTTATTTTTGGAATGCTTAATAATTTAATATCTTAAAAATAAAAGGTACTCTTAAACAAAGATGTATATTGTTTTCTTTAGCAAAGTAGAAATATTAGTTCTCTTTATATAATATATATACTTATGTATATGTTACACATTTTTATATATGATAAGATTAGAATGTTTTTATTTATAAGTTCCAGATAACACTGTAAACCTCTCTTGTACTTCTTTTATCACTTTAAAAAAATATATTTAAGTAGCTTTGTGTATAGCTTCTTAACATTACTTATATTTTACAGAAATAATTTCATCTATTAAGGCGACTAAGAAGTTGCTTATTTTAACTTTTTTTAAACAAATAAATATATTTATTTATTCATTTATGGCTGCTTTGGGTCTTCATTGCTGTGTGCGGGCTTTCTCTAGTTGCAATGAGCAGGGGCTATTCTTTGTTGCAGTGCGCAGGCTTCTCATTGCAGTGGCTTCTCTTGTTGCGGAGCACAGGCTCTAGGTGTGCAGGCTTCAGTAGTTGTGGCATGCAGGCTCAGTAGTTGTAGCTCACAGGCTCTAGAGTGCAGGCTCGGTAGTTGTGGTGCATGGGCTTAGTTGGTTCACAGCATGTGGGATCTTCCTGGACCAGGGATTGAACTCATGTCCCCTGCATTGGCAGGTGGATTCTTAACCACTGCACCATGGACTTCTGGGAAGTCCAAGAAATTGCTTATTCTAAGATTGAGTTTATGGAATGTCATGTGTATGTTTTGGAATAAGTTTATTACTATTTTAAGATTTTATTTAGAATTTTGTTAGAGATACTTTGACCCTAAAACATTGTATTAAATATTGGCATTTAAAAATACAACTGAGGGACTTCCCTGGTGGCACGGTGGTTAAGAATCCGCCTGCCAATGCAGGGGACATGGGTTAGAGCCCTGGTCTGGGAAGATCCCACATGCTGCGGAGCAACTAAGCCCGTGTGCCACAACTACTGAGCCTGAGCTCTAGAGCCTGTGAGCCACAATTATTAAGCCCCACATGCCACGGCTACTGAAGCCCGTGTGCCTATAGCCCATGCTCCACAACAAAGAGAAGCCATCGCAATGAGAAGCCCATGCACCTCAACAAAGAGTAGCCCCCTGTTGCCGCAACTAGAGAGAAAGCCCGTGTGCAGCAACAAAGACCCAACACAGCCAAAAATAAAAATAAATAAATAAATTTATAAGATAAATAAATAAATAAAAATACAGTTGATTGTCTTTGTCTATCATCATTTAAATTTTAAAATGTGATCCATAAACATTAAATTATTTTATTTAACTTAAATGTATAAGCATATGAGGAACCCAAATAAATGGACATTGAATGATGATACTAAATGATGACTTTGTATGTAAGTAAAACTCTTAACTTCCAGTTACATGGTTTTTGGGCTGCACTTGGCAGTTCAAGACATTCTAGTAGGATAGCTTTTAGATTCTGTTGACCATTAAGAACAAGAAGTGTATCAACTTGAATAAAAAAGAAGTAATTTAAAGAGAACGTAGGAGAGTGACTTTTTAAATTTTTTACAGACAAAATTTAAATAATATCAGAACAAAAAATTGAAGGGTAACAAACTTTGGTCATATAAAAATAGTTTTCATGAACATTGGGGTGCACGTATCTTTTCGAATTAATGTTTTTGTTTTTTTTGGATATATACCCAGGAGTGGAATTGCTGGATCATATGGTAACTCTATTTTAGGTTTTTGAGAAACCTCCATACTGTTTTTCACAGTGGCTGCACCAATTTACATTCCCAACGACAGTGTATGAAGGTTCCCTTTTCTCCACATCCTCGCCAACATTTGTTATTTGTGTTCTTTTGATGATAGCCATTCTGACAGGTGTGAGGTGATATCTCATTGTAGTTTTGATTTGCGTTTCCTTGATGATTAACCATGTTGAGCATCTTTTCATGTGCCTGTTGGCCATCTCCATTTCCTCTATGGAAGAATGTCTATTGAGTTCTTCTGCCCATTTTGTAATCAGGTTTTTGTTTCTTTGATGTTGAGTTGTATGAGCTGTTTAAATATGTGGGATATTAATCCCTTACCAGTCATTATCATTTGCAGATATTTTTCTCGCGTTCAGTAGGTTGCCTTTTTATTTTGTCAATGGTTTCCTTTGCTGTAGAAAAACCTTAAGTTGAATTAGGTCCCATTTGTTTATTTTTGCTATTATTTCCTTTACTTTAGGAGACGGATCCAAACAAAATATTGCTGCAGTTTATGTTGAAGAGTATTATGACTGTTTTCCTCAAGGAGTTTTATAGTATCCAGTCTTTCATTTAGATCTTTAATCCATTTTGAATTTAGTTTTGTATATGGTGTTGGAGAATGTTCTAATTTCATTCTTTTATTGGGTTGGCCAAACCATACGTGTAGCTGTCCAGTTTTCCCAGCATCACTTACTGAAGAGACTGTCTTTTCTCCATTGTACATTCTTGCCTCCTTTTTCATAGATTAATCGACCATAAGTGCATGGATTTAATTCTAGGCTCTCTATCCAGTTTCATTGAGCTATGTGTCTGTTTTGTGCCAGTACCATACTGTTTTGATGACTGTAGCTTTGTAGTATAGTCTGAAGTCAGGGAATATGATTCCTCCAGCTCTGTTCTTCTTAAGATCATTTTGGCTATTCAAGGTCTTCTGTGTTTCCATATAAATTTTAAAATTATTTGTTCTAGTTCTACGAAAAATGCCATTGGTATTTTGATAAGGATTGCATTGAATCTGTAGATTGCCTTGGTAGTACGATCATTTTAACAATATTGATTCCTCCAATTCAAGAACACAGTATATCTTTTTATTTGTGTCATCTTCAATTTCTTTCATCAGCATCTTATAGTTTTCATAACACAGATGTTTTGCCTCCTTAGGTAGGTTTATTCCTGGGTATTTTATTCTTTTTGATATAATGGTAAATGGGATTGTTTCCTTAGAAGATATATGCACCCCAATGTTCATAGCAATTGCCAAGATATGGAAGCAACCAAAGTGCCCATCAAGAGATGAATGGATAAAGAAAATATGGTGTATATATACAATGGAATACTACTCAGCCATAAAAAAGAATGGAATTTTGTCATTTGCAGCAACATGGATAGACTTTGAGGGCATTATGCTAAGTGAAATGAGTCAGACAGAGAAAGACAAATACTGTATGGTATCACTTATATGTGGAATCTAAAAGATACAGCAAACTAGTGAATATAACAAATAAGAAGCAGACTCACAGATAATAGAGAACAAACTTCTGGCTACCAGTGGGGAGGTTGGGGAGGGGCAATCTAGGGGTCAGGGAGTGGGAGGCATAAACTGCTGGGTGTAAGATAGGCTGAAGGATGTATTGTATAACGTTGTACAACACAGGGAATATAGCCAATATCTTGTAATAACTGAATGGAAAGTAACCTTTAAAAATTTTATAAAAATTTTAATTTTTTAAAAAAGATAAATTTTAAATAAATTTAAAAGTTTAAAACTTAAAAAATATTTTTCAGATAGTTTTTAAGTGGCTCAGACATATAAAATAAATTTCAGATTTTAAAAGTCACCTTAATAATTACTGTGAGAAATGGGTAACCTGTCTTAAAGCTCAGTCTGAGGTATTTTTAATTGACCTTAATTCCAAATGTACATTTTTGTCTAAAAATTCTAAAATTTTAGTTAATTTCTAAAATTTGTTCTCATCTGTCAATGCAACTAGTTTTTCCAATGGAATATTGATTATAATTGCTTGGTAATTTATGTTTAGTTATTATTTATTGTAAGAATACATTTTGTTTTCCTGAACTTGTCAGTAATACATATATCACTATCATATTATCCTTACACTCACTTAAGGAGTAAATAAAGTAAAAATCATTAAAATAGTGTCAGAACCAAATTAAATCTCATAATGACAGGAGGACTGAGTTATGGGAATTTAAGATTAACATTATTGACGTTAGCTTGGGAAATAAGAAAAAGTTTAAAATGAAAAATTAATTATGAATAACTTGGTGTTTAAATAAAATTTTGTTTTTAAAAATGGAATTCTTTACCCCTCTTCTATAGGCTATCCACTCTGTTGCTTGGCATCATGAAGGAAAACAATTTATTTGCAGTCATTCAGATGGCACTTTGACTATATGGAATGTGAGATCCCCTGCTAAGCCTGTACAGACGATAACTCCACATGGTAAGAATGTATCCGTTTTAAATACCACCTAAATTGTGATGGACAGTAAACTGTTTTGAGTTTGCATTTGGATTTGTTTGTTTGTTTTTGATGATAAGGATGGGTTTTCTTTCATTCTGAATTTTAAATATTTATACATATAGAAATAATTTGTAACAACCAGGTAAATAAAATCTCAAATAACTATATTTGCGGTTGAAATTGCAAATATGAGCTTTGAGAAAATGAAGTTACATAATCTTCTGAGTATTCTTTTCTCCAGTAGTCCAAAAAGTAGATAATTTTGTGAGTGATATAGGACTTACTTTAAACTGTTGTCATCTTAAAGTTATCAATTGCAAGTTGCTAATGTATATATAATATGTACTGAAACACTTGGAACTCTAAGAAGGTAATTTTATACATTAAAGTATTGTTTTCAGAGTCCCCAAAATGACCCCAAGTTTGATTCACTAGGAAGACTCATAGGACTCAGCAAAAGGATGCAAAGCAAAATCAGTACAGGGAAAAGGCACATGGGGTGAAGTCTGGAGGAAGCCAGGTTGAAGCTTCCAACAGTCTTCTCCCAGTGGAGTCACACAGGACATGCTTAATTCCTCTAGCAATGAGTTATTACCACATGTGTGAAACGTTATCTACCAGCGAAGCTCACCTGAGCCCAGAAGTCCATAGTTTGTATTGATGTCAGTCCACAGGTACCCTCTGCTTTAGCATGTACCAAAATTTTAGATGCTCAGAAGGAAAGCAGAGATTGGTCATAAACCATATTGTTTGTATAAGATAATATAGCATAGTGTGCCACCCTTATCAGTCTTGGAATGGTGGAAGCTGTCTTGAAAGCCAAGTTACCAGTTGCCAACCAAGAGAGCTAATCTTACAAGCTGACCTTTCTAGGGATAGCGGTCTCAAGCCTGCTTTGTTAACTTTTTTCTGTACGAGTAATATATACAGAACCTCCATGAAGGTTTTATTAGGGTGCTTATGAACATATTAGGAAGACGTTGTTTGAATTTTGGATGAGGCCTAGGAATTTGTATTTCTTTATTAATCTGCATTCTCCCAATTCTACCCTAAGAGGTTCTTAACCAGCAAATTTAGGGAAATAAAAAGGAACTGTTTTTTAGATTGGTAGCATACTAAAAGAGTACTTTTGTAGTTATTGCTAATGTTTCATTGTTTGCTTTAAAATATGAATGCCCACTTTTTAAAAAAAATTGGTACATTCTGAATTGTTACAATGTAGAAAATAAACAGTCAAATTAAAAACTTATCTTTCTGTAGCAATATGCATTTTTAGACTTATTTGTTTTCTGGTAAAAATAATAATTCTTTTAGCCACATATTGTAATATATTTTACCACGGCTTTTTGGTAGCAGTCATCTTCTGGAAAAGCACTTATTTTAAATTTGCTACAGGTCTATTTATGTGTGCCTCCAGAAGATAGCCCTTTTGATAGTAGGTTCCAGTTTTCCCTAATATATTTTTGTTCTTCCTTCTGTTAGTGCCTAAGTCCCTAATCTTTGTGGTACTCCTGAGTATTCCCATACATTTTAGCATCTCCCAACCCCACTGGAACCTAGGAATCCAGAAAACCAAAACAGTAGATGAGTAGTTTCAAGACCTTTTAATTTCAAATCCAGAAGGAAATAAAAATAATATTGAAGATGGTAGAAATATGTAATATCGGTTTTAAAGTTTTAAGTTTATCTAAATTTTTATCTGTTTTTGTAAGTCTAGTACAAAGAGGTTTTTTTCTTTCAGACCATTTGAGAGTAAGTTTTCAACATATTGCCCAATCATCCCAAAATATTTCAGTATTTGTTTCTTACAGAGACATTCTCCTATATCACCAAGTTTTGCCATTTATCAAAAGGGTCTATATGCAGGATAGATTTAATTGTCATGTTTCTTTAGTCTCATTCAAACTGGAACTGTTCTTGAGCCTTTTCTTGACTTTCCTAACTGATAAATTTTGAACATTACAGGTCAGTTATTTTATAGAATGTGCCTCCATTTGGTTTTGTCTGATGTTTTTTCATGTTTAGATTCATGTTGTAAATTTTCAGCAGGAATATCCCAAAAGGATTGATGTGTTCTTTTTGCAGCCCCAGGTGGAGCTTATGTTTGATTTGTCCTAGTGATGTCTCATACTCTGATCCCTTGATTAAGCTTCTGTCTACTAGGTCTCTCCATTATAACGTTATTTTTTCCTTTTGAAATTAATAAATGTTTTTGATTTTTTCTTGTAATCAATAAGTGTTTTGATTTGGAGGAAATATTTGAGACTCTGTAAACATACCGTTCCTCACCAAATTTTTACCCCCTGGTTTTAGCATCTGTTGTTGTTTCTTGGATGGATCACTTATTGGTTGCCAAATGGTGATTTTCTATTTAATCTTGATACTTTTTTTATACTAAAATCTTAAGACCTTGAGAGCAGACTTTTAGAAGTAGCATAAATAGATTTCTACAGGGTTTGTAATATCTTAGCAAAAAAGGGTAACTAGTTAAAATTACTTTTTTCAAACAAGACAAAGAATATTTGATATAATATGTTTTTTTCAAAATTAGAATCCAAACAAAATGTAAAAGTACATTTTTTTCTGTGGCAGATGTTAGGAAGTTGGATGGCGTTTGTTGGCACAGTATAGCAGCCTAAAAATGTAGATCATCAGAAGTACTGTTTCTTTATAAAATATGAATTATTTTCAGCAACAGTAATGTGGTAGATACCTGCCAAAGTTAAATTTATGCTGATAGTTGAGTTCAGTGGCAAAGCTAAGTGCATTTTTATACATTAAAGCACAAAAATGTGTTTTTCATACAGTAACAAGGTATCACATATTCCATATATACATATACCATATTTGTGGTATGCAGTTTTTGGTATACTAAATATCTGCTTTGATGGATTGAAATTTAGGGCTTTTTTTCATTACTATCTTGTGTTGTGGATTTGATGGATTGAAATTTAGGGCTTTTTTTCATTACTATCTTGTGTTGTGGTATCTTGTTCTTACTTTCTAACAGTTACGGTAAATCTTGGGTTTTTTTCATCTCTAAACCATGTAAGGTAGTGGTTAAGTATATCTTATTCTTAAAAAAAATTAATAAGCTTGATAATTGATTAGAACTGATTGTACTTTTATTTATTCATTCAACAAATATTGGTTCTACTATGTGATAGGTACCATTCTACACCTTAACACAAATAAGCAAAATGTAAGTGAAAGTACCTGGAAACTGACATGCTATATACATATGCAATTATAGTAAATATAAATTTGGATATCTTATTTACTTGGTAGGATAGGACCAAAAGATTTTTCGATTAGTTTTCCCCCAAATGTATTTCATGCTACTAATTTTTCCTATGTTAATGAGTTATTTGGTGAAAAATATGTTATGATCAAAGAAGTTTTAGAAATGCTGAATTAAAGTTGAACATTTTCTTCACTACAAGACTTCTTAATCTTTAACGTACACTATGAATTTCTAAGAGGGAAGGTACGTATACACGTGTATACGTACATATATACGATTGACCCTTGAAAAGCGCAGGGTGTTGAAGTGCTCACTACTGCCTAGTAGAAAATCTGCATATGACCTAAAGTCAACCCTTGGTGTCTGTGGTTCTGCATCTGTAGTAGTCTAGTATTTACTACTGAAAAAAATTTGCACATAAGTGGGCCCGTGCACCTCAAACCCATGTTGTTCCCTTGAACTGTATATTTATTATTTATGTTGGTTTATATATTAATTTATTTTATGTAGCTTTTCCCAAACTTATTTGACTTTAGCATCTTTTGTTCACAGAGCATCTTGTGGTTGTCTAGGGTTCCGTGGACTACACTTTGAGAAATGATGGCCTGGTGCTTGAATTATAATTTAATTATAAGACAGTTCCCCAGATTTGGTAGCTATGTTCAGTTTACCCTCCGATGGCATCATTCATTGCTAAAGCTGTTTGTTAGTGGACTCTTATTCTGAGGGGCATAGCAGTTATCTAGATAATGATGATAAAATGGCCAAGAAAGGAGAATAATTTGAATTCATTTAAGGTAATTTTCTGATATAAAGTTGTATAATTTTATGCATATCAAGATGGTTGATAGTCATATTTTTTCAGAAAGTCTCTATTTGGGTGTCTGAAATTACTCGACAGATGATTTTTGACCAAAACAAACAAAAAGTGATATCTCCCTTTAATTTAGTTTTTATGAATATCAAAGAACATTTCCCTGGCAGTCAGACAATCTGGAATGTAATTCTAGCTCTGCTGTCTGTGAAATACTTTGTAGAGATAATTACTGTTTTCTGGGACTTCGTTTCAGCGTATGTAAAATGAAAGGATTGAGCAAGGTGATTTTTAAGGCATAAAGTTTTATGATTGTGTGGAAATTAAGCAGGATTTGTACCATCTATTGACTCTGCAAAGTCATTTCATCTTGGTGGGCTGTAAGTTCTGTATGTCTGTATGGTAAGCCTAGTGGGTAAGCCCTACTTCCCTCTCTCTCTCTTTTGGCTTGTTTCTCCCCTATGGCAGATAGGCTTTCATTTTTTAGGAGGGAAGAACTTTGGTAGTCCTGACATGGCTCAGGTACTTACCCTGAAGCAGTCATCATGGTTAAGTGATTTGCTGACCCAGGGCCCCAGAGGATCTCCCATGTAACCCTGGGTATGTGCGTGTGATGTGTTGCAGCGTGAGATTTTTCTACTATTGTCAGGTTCACCAAAGTCAGATTATTCTCAGAGGAAATGGAGATGGTAGATAGTCAAAGTCAATAGGTATCCATTATAGGAAATGACATTTTAAGATTTAGTTCGTGGAGCTTATTCATCAGTACAATCAATCCATTTATCAAAGAATAACCCAGGATTAGAGAACTTTTATTCTGTTAAACGTTGCTGAAGGAAAGATAAATTCAAACTTCACATAAGTAAAGCTAACTTAATGTAATATTTTAAGGATGTGACATATTAAAAATTTCTATTAATCTACTTTAAGATTTACCTGAAGCATAATACATTCAATAAATAAAAAATCCATACAGCAGTTCTTTAATGTAGTCCATTACAGAGTTTTCCCTAGTTTTTATATTTGAGTGTTATAAGATAGCAAAGAGCAGAGCAAGGTTATTTTAGTCAGAAGGTGCAAAGACATAATCAAAAGCAGAGTATTCTTGGAAAACTGTTAATAGTTTAATATGACCAATGTTTAAAATTCCTTTGGGCAAGTAGCAGGAAACTAAGACAGAACTGCATACAGAGGCAAAAATATACCTTGTAGTATGCTAAAGAGTTTGGACTTCATGATGGAGACCTAGGAAATGATTTTATAGTGAGAAACATAAAATTTATATTTGGAAATACTGCTTTGATGGTATTGCATCAGATGAGCTGGGAGCAGAAGAGGGAGGTCAATTAGGAAGCTATTGTTAACAGTAAATAATGAAGATGTCAATTGTGACTGCTAATGAGAAGAAATGGACATACATAATGAAATTCTGGAATTAGAATCAATAGGACTCTGTTGATTGTGGCTGGGTAATTTTGGGGGATGGGAAGCAGGGCATAATAAGAGACAAGAAGAAATCACATGTGACATGGAGGTATATGTGATTTATTAAGTCGAGTTTTATATTTAACCAGATCTTTTCAATGATTTATCAAAGTAGTTCACAGGTAGTTGAAAGAGTAAGCACACATTTTTCTACGGAGGTGGCGTAGCAGTTAAGAAGTGAAATGACGATGGTGAAATCCAGTGATGCTCTAAATGTCGTTTAGCTATATGTGCTTTATAAAATCTTAGCTAGTGCCTTATTACTTGATTTGATTTAGAAAATGGTTAGTCTAGGATTACAGATGAATAAACCTTTCAGGAATATAAGCAATAATCAGTGGCATAATTTTAAAAACCTGAGTTGAAAAAAGATCAGAGTATGCAAATCAAAAGGACTCACTAATTTCCAAGCAAGATTAATGAAAAATCACTATAAAAACTGTAACATTTTTAATTTATAGAGATAATGAAACTACTCTCTTAGCATCCTTGTATGCATCCTTGCATCCATGCATTTTGTCCAAACTTTTGTAAAAAAAGTTTATTTATAAAGAAGTAAAAATCAGACCGGCTTTAAACTTTAAGTTTAAATGCTGGACACAGTAGAGCAATACCAAGAGACTATTGAGCAAGACAAACCTTAAGAATTTTGTACCTGGTCAGGTTTCATGTATCTGGTCTTCTTCAGAGCAAACATTTAAATTCCTGACTGGAAATGTCGTATATCTCTGAACAGATTGAAATAGAGGTTGAAATTCTTACTTTGTTCCTTGTACAGCATGAGGGACTAGCTTTCAGATTTCAGCCTCCTTTTTTCCATACCTTTCTGATTACCCCAATTCTCTCTCCCACCTCAGGAAACCAGTCTTCTCCCCTGGCAGTCCTTTCCTGTCCCTTGATCTGGTGTTCTACTTAACTCTATCACTAGTCACTTGTTGGTTCTTGTAAGTTAGGATGCCAGAGGTTCAAGAGTCCATTGCATCATCATTTTCTGCATAAAGAGGTGAAGAGATGTTTCCCTAGGATCTTAAGGCAGGATTAGATGTTCTAATAGCAGTTGAATGGTGTGTATTTATAAAAATTTAATGTAATAAAAGTGCCATTTCATATCAGTGGGGAAAGCTCTGATGGATCAGTAATAAGGCTGGCAGGTGCATACCTGTATCACAACTCATCACATTGTACACTTTAAATACTTGCACTGTATTGTCTGGCAATTATAGCTCAATAGAACTACACAAATAGTGCTGAAATTATTAAAGAAAAAATACCTTCCCTATATCAAAATATACTTCAGAAAATAAATGTAGTAAATGAAACTATAAAGCAATTACAAGAAAAAGCAAAAAAAAAAAAAAATTGTAATGATATTTGTGTGGGGAAGAACTTCCTAACCATGAAACCAAAGAGGCGGTGACAAAAAAGAATGATAGTTTTTTTTCATACACATACACATATGATGATACGGGATCGTAGCGTACCAGCCTCTTCTCCCTAAACGTTCCCCGACATTAGCAGCCCAGTCCCCTTTCTTGCCCCACCAGGTAAGCTATGTCAAAAATCTTACAGGTGTTCTTCCAAAATATATGCATTTCTAAAATCGTATGTATTTACACACACATATACAAACATATGAGATTTTTTGGTCATTGTTTTACAAAAATAGAACTATATTAGTCTTTTTTGCATCTCACTTTTCTTAATCCACTGTACTTGAGGAAAATCTCTCCATGTCATCTGGCACAGCCCTAATTCCTTCATTTCAATGGTAGTGTATCAGCCAATTGTTTGTCTCACAGTTTTTCACACTTTATTCAGCCATGCCAAATTGATGGGCGTTAACTTTATTTTCAGTTTCTGATCACTACAGATTGTGCTGCCTTTACCTTTCTGTACGTATTCGATAGGAATTTGTCCTTTTGTTTCTGTGGAATAAATGCTTATGAGTAGAATTGCTACTCCTTGAAATTTACTAGTTTTACATATTTCTATTTTTCATAAATGTTCTCAAACTGCTTTTCAAAAAGACTGTATCCTTCGCATTTTTACTAGCCATGTATAAGTACCTCTCTTCCATTGTTCCTGCCAGCAGTGGTACTATAGCTCATTTTACTTTCCTTTTTTGTTAACTTCCTGTTGGCCCAGAGTCTTAGAGTTGGCCAGAGATGAATGACTGGGGCCTTTTCCTTTCCTAGGTCTTTCCTGGGCATGCACACTGCCTTGCACATGTCTACAGCCTTTTAGATTCCTAGAGTACGTCCAGTTCTTCAGGATTTTTAAAAAATTCCTGCCCAGGATCTTATTTGCCTCAACTAAAACCACAGCCTTAGGCAGCTGTGTTATTGCCAGCAGATTGCTATTATTTCTGTGATGCTCTGGAGGTAGGGCTTTTTGTCTCCCTGAGCTGATGTCTGTTCTGTCAAATGAAATTGCCACAAGCCTTGGGAGTAGAGTTTTTCAGGGAGCTGCAGATTGGGACAAAGTACTCATTGCCCTCTAGGGAATCTGGTTTTAATGGAACTGCAGATAAACTTCAGTCCTCTCTGTTGGCTGATGATGCTGTTGCCTTTTCATGGTACTGGGCCACTGAGCTGGGGAACAAGGGGAATAGGAATAGCCCTTGTCAAAGCATCCCAGTCCCCCTTGTCTTACCAAGGTTTGGTCATTTCCAGTGAGTACATTATGTTAACGCTCATTTTGTGGCTTCAGTTAATTTGCAGAGTTTATAGTAAGTGAGCGAGTTCAAGGAGGTCACACTTTGTCATTCTGGAAGTCAGTCTCCTTTTTTAGTTTTGTTAGCTGTTCATAGGAATTGAGTCCACCATGTGAACTTTAAGGTCATTTTGTCCAAATTTAAGAAAAGCTGTTGGAATTCTAATTACATTAAATTTGTAAGTTAATTTTGGAAGAATTGCCATTTTAGGATTTTAAGTTTTCTTAAATAGAAACATGATTAAGACTGATAGACTTATTTAATCAATCACAAGTGACACTAGGGATAGTATTTGCAATATATGGATACAATGTTAATGACCTTTGAATATTAAGTTTATTTTTAAATATAAAGAAGATAACATACAAGCACGGGTAAAAGATATAAGTTATTTTTAAAAGAAGAAATACAGATGATCATAAAGCCTAAGAATTTTCCATTAGGGATTAAATCAATACAAATTAAAATGAGATACCCTTTCCGCTTACCAAATCAGAAAAAAAAAGAGCACTGTTCAGGAAGCGTGTGGCAAAATACCCTCCTACACTTTCTTCTTCCTTTCTGGAATACAGTTCTACCTAAGTATCTCTTTTCTAGAAATTAATCCTAAAGAAAAATTATTAATTTATTCACTGATTAAATAGTTACTGAGTGTCCACTCTGTGCCAAACAATGTTTGTCACCATGGATGTATCAACAGAAAACACACTTAAAAACCTTTGCTTTCATGGAATTTACGGTCTTGTTGGTGAGGCAAACAACAAACAAAAGAAAATACAAACTGCATTAGAATGAGCTAGTTACTATGGGGGATAAAGCTGGGAAAGAGGATAAGAAGTGTTGGGATAGCGGTGTGTGTTTGGGATCTTCACAAATAGTATAATAATGGTGAGACTGATTAATCCCTAAGAAATGGGAATAATATGTTTTATTTTCTTTAATTTTTCTGAGTTGTTAATACAATGAACATGTAAAAATAGATAATAGAAATCAACCTTTTTAAAAATAATCAAAATTCTTTGACAGTATGAGTTTCTGACACATTTTATAGAGGTTGGTTTATTTTATCAATCTTCTGGACATTGCAATGGATGGCTTTTACTTTAAGAGAGTAAATGTAAATGAGTAAGAGAGTAAATGTAAATGTAAATTTATGCTAATGAATTTATTAGCATAGGGATTTAATTTTGCAGCCTGTCACTTTGGGTGAAAATATGACTTAGATTTATTTTTCTCAAATAAGCTGTTTTAAAACTTGAATTCATTGAGCAAATTGAGACCCTATTTTGCTTATCTTCAATTAAGAACATTGGAAAGACTGAATTTCTCTTACTAGAATTTTATCACATAAATGTTGTTGACAAGTTATTTTATTTACTTTTTAGCACTGAATTTCAAACAGTAAATTGATCATTTAAAATATCTTATTTTGTATTAAATACTTCTTTCAAGACCACTTTAAAATGTTTCATGGTGAATTTCATTATATTTCATTTTATAAACTGTCAATGTATAAGAATTTAGAGTAACTTAGAATTTTAGAATTTAATGCAGGAAAATATATTTTAGGAAAACAGTTAAAGGATGGGAAGAAGCCAGAACCATGCAAGCCTATCCTCAAGGTGGAATTCAAAACGACTAGACCTGGGTAAGATTTTACTTCACTGACAGTATTCATTGTATATAATTACTGAAGTAGCACTGACGGCTCTCTTATCATTTATTTTTGAAAGCCTACTTTAGAATGGTCTAACCCAGTCATAAATTTTATGCTTTCTTTATTTAGCAAGATAACTAAAATGGATAATTTTAAGATAAAATATTTCATTGTGTTCTCTCTGTCTTTAGTAATTTCACAATATATCTTGGAAAGTTTGAATTATTTTTCTTGTCCAACTTTATATGTTCTATTAGCTTAGTCTTCAGTAGCAGTAGTGTTTATTCACTAGTGAAAATTGTGGAATAAGCAATGAAGAAAAAAGATTTAAAATTTAACCTGTTTATACAATATATGTTCATTATGAAAGTTATAAGTATTCTTCAAAAATTAAATCTTATTTTAAGAATATTTGGCAATTCCAATAATAAATACAGCTTAATATCAAAAGAAGATCATCAGTAGTATTTGAAGAGACTGATTTACACTGTGAATTAGGTATAAGATTTATATGGTTTTTATGATTTATATATCTTACATATGTTTTTGTATATACCAAATGTTATATTTAAAAATATAATAAAGGAAAAATTTTTTTAAGGTTTCTTTGAAAATTCCACATCTCTTTAACCTCTAAAGGAGCCCTTTTATTTATGTTCTAGTTTCCTAGGAAAGGTGTATGGTTTTATTTACTAGAGCTATGTTGTAAGAGAGTGAATTTATGTAGTGTATATAGTGCAGTGGTTCTCAGATTATGGTCCCTGGGCCAGCAGCCTTAGATGAGAACTTGTTAGAAATGCAAGTTCTCAGAACTCACCCCAGACCCACTGAATCAGAAACTCTGTCTGTGGGTGAAGCCCAGCAATCTGTTTTTACTAGACCTGCAGGAGATTCTGATGCACACTAAAGCTTAGAACCACTGGCACATTTTTTTATATACCAGCTTATAACCACTGGTTATTATAACTGGCTTACTTCCCTTTTCAATCCGTTCTTTTCTCAATCTAATTCAACTCAGCCTTTTTCTCATTCGAAGAAAAGATAGTAGGCTGAAGAATCTTAAGATTGCTGTTATTTTTCCTTGATCCCCTTTAGCCTTCCTCTGGGACCCAGAAGATATATTGTGTTCAGACAAAAGACTGAACTCCAAGAGGAATAGCATCTGTTTAATTGACCGTGGCATCCCTCACTGTGTGACCTTTGGCACAGAGTTATTTGACTTCTTTGTGCTTTAGTTTCCTCACTAATGACATAGATGTGATAATAGGTCAAAAGGTTGTTGTAATGAATTAAGTGAGATAATCATGTATTCAAAACATTTCACACAGTGCCTGGTACATAATGAACTTTCTATAAACGGTTGCCCTTATTTTTATTGGGAAACCTCCAACCACCAATTGCCTTTTATTTGCTGTAGTTGTTCTATGGCAAATGTATGTGAATAAGAAAGCATAGCAGCGAAACGGTGTGGGGTGGGGAACCAGAAGAAAAAACCCTATGTTTATAATACAACATAAAATGAACTGTCTAAACATTTAAACTGACAGTGCTAACTGTCTTCTGAATTATCTAATCATTTTAACAACTGTTGGTTGGCAACAAAGGCAGAAGTACAGGGAAGATTTTTTTTTTCCCTCTCTGTGTTCTACCTATTCCCGTTTTCACTCCTATATAGTGGTAATATTTATAAGTTCCTGGTTTCTTCAGGATGGCAGTGATGTTTTTCCTTTCCTAGGATCAGAAATGAAAGAAGTCTGGCTCTTTTGTATGCATTTGTAGGCACTGTTAAATAGATCCATAGGCTAACCCTCTGGTAACAGTCTTCTCCAGCTTCCTAATTTCTTTTTTCACCTGGGATAAGATTTTCAGTGAATTAAATGAGCTTTTTTCTCCTCACTACATGACTCGTTTCCTTGAGATATCACCCCAGAATTCTAGCACATAGCCAACATTGGGAGCTACTGGAACACCCCTCCCATCGAGAGCAGAATCACCCACTAAGCAAGCTAGGCAGCTCTCAACCTTTCCTGTTCCTAGCAAGTGTCTGGGGCAGGTGCCGGCAGAATGTGTTCTATCAGTTCATGTTGGCAAATTACCAGATTTTATTAGAAGGGCCATCCTTCCCTGCTCAGAATCTTCCACATTTTCTTCTCTTTACCTAGAAATAATTCATGGCCGAAGGATTCCCTCTCACCCATTATAGTTCAGCATAGATGTCACTACTTTTAAGGATGTCTTGGCCACGTGGACTAGATTGTGTCCCCTAGTAATATACTCTCAAAGCATGCTGTATTTTTCCTTTCTAAAACTTATACTTGTCATTAATAATGAAATTATTTGTTTAATGCATGCCTTTTCCATTAAATATTCAGACTGATGAAAGCGTGAGACATAGCTCTCTCACTTCTAATTGTCCTAGCAGAGTGTTATTGAACGTAAGGAAGAAGAAAATAGGCTGGTGTATAGAAAAGCACAGCCATGAAGACTTAGCTGTTTTCTGTTAATGATAAACTAGCTGTTACTGTTAATGTTAAAGGTAAACTGACAAAAAAATGGAATCAAGATGTTGTGTAACTTTTATTTTCTAATAAAGTATATATTACACCAGGGGAGACAAGATTTTTCCCTTACATAGGGAACAGTGACAACTTAGTTAATATTACATTTTAATAGCACTTTTATTAAAGATATGCAGGTATTCTTTATATGGCCAGTTCTTAATAAAGAGTCAAAAATTAAATGTTAAGTCAATTCTGTTGAAGCTGTTTTTCGTAAAATCTAACGTGACTCAGGTGTGAAGTCCTGCAGCCGTTGATGCTGGAGCAAAGTGATTAGAGCCTGAGCTCTTGAGCCGCACCACCTGGGTCTGAAATCGGCCTCAGCTGTCCACTCAGGTGCTACCTTCGGCAAATCAACTAAGCTTTCTGTGCTTACTCCTCCTCTGTAAGGTGGGAATGAGAGTAGTATCTACCTCAGAGTTGTTATGAAGATTCAACGATTTATATAAAGCACCAGGTTGAAGGGAAGCCTCTCTGTTAGGGAACCTAAAAGTGAATATGGTCACGGCTAAATATGGCAGTTTAGTTACGTTTGGAGAAGCACAGCTAAGAGGTTAATTTACTCCCTTTCTTTATAACACATGCTATGACAAGCCTTTTGTGTACAGGACCAGAGAGTAAATATTTTAGGCTTTACAAGCCATATGGGTCTCTTGCAGTTATTCAGCTCTGCACCTATAGCCCCAAAGCAGCTGTAGACAGCTCTTAAATGAATGAATGCAGCTGTGTTACAATAAAACTTTATTTACGGACTTGGAAATTTGAATTTCATATAATTTTCAGGTATCATTATTTTGGGTGATTTTTTTAACTATTTAAAAACGTAAAATCCATTCTTACTTTGCAGGCCATACAAGAACAGGCAGTGGACCATAGTTTGATGACCCTTGATAGGCACACACATACATATGCATGATGTAGTTAAGTTAATCTTTAAGGAAAAGTTGGGCTTTTGTGTTTGTTTTCCACTGACATTACCCCACTCCCACCCCTGGTGCCAGAATTTGTTTTCAAGTAGTTGAGTAGATGTGGTGATTTCTTTAATTTTATATGTGGGCTAAAAGCTGTAGGTAGATTACCTATGTCATATTAAAAAACAGATTACAGTAAAAACTCAGGGTACATTCATGATATTCATGAAAATAACTAAAGATCTATTTCAATAATCCTCACAAACTTGCTACCCTTGAGTTTCCCCCACTGCTACCAGTGTTGTGTTTCTGATGAGAGAATCCTAACTCTCAGAAGCCCCCAAACTCCCCTGTGCACAGTTATTTCTCCAGAACACGGGCTCACTTTCTCTGATTTTTATCTTTCTCGACTGTAGATTGTTCTTAAATAACTATATCTGTTAACACTTGTGCTGCCAAAGTGCTTTACGCATATTTATTTAATTTTAGCAACAACCGCATGAGGCAGGTATTATCTCACAGATGAGGAAACTGAAGAAGAAAGGTTGAGTAACTTGCCCAAAGTCATACAGCTCATAAGCAGAAGAGCCCAGATTTAATCAAGTCTGTACTCTTACCTGTACTCTACTACTGCCTGCTCTCTGTTCACATTAACCACCAATCCCCAAGATTACACTCATACCTGCAGATCTCCCAGCAACAATTGCTCTGCTAAACTATTGCTGAAACTGCAGATGAAGAAACTCACCTTCAGTTCATTTACAGATGTGTCACTCAATGAGAATAATGTTTTGGGATCACAGGTTTGGTAATAGTCTTTACATCAATAAGTATGTTTGTATATTCTCATTCATGGAGCCTCTGCTTTTCTCTGAACTCTTGCCACCAAAGTGTTGTTCAGCAGATGTTCCATCTGCTAATCCATCTCTCTCATCCATCTCAATTCTTGCTAAGCCATAGCAGCAAGAAGAGAAACCACATTCAGAATCACAAGTTGTTTCCTTTTGTCTTAGCAATTCTAATATTCTTAGTTGAGACAAAAATAGCATCTTATATCTTGAACTCAAGACCCTTACTTAGATGGCTTGGCTTTCAAGCACCAAGAAGAAAAGAATTAGTAGATAAAGTGAACGTCCATTATTTGCCAGGTACTCTGCTCTGCAATTGGAATGCATTATCTTTCATAATTCTCATAACAGCACTATGACTTGGGTCTCCTTTTAGGATTATAGATAATGAATCATGGAGAGCTTAAGTAACTTGCCTCATGAAGTAACAGAGCTGGAATTTGAGCCCAGGTTAACTCCAGAGCTGGAGCTCTTAATCAGTGTACTAGGCAGTATCACAAATAGCCTGGGTTAGGATGGGATTATCCTAATGATTCACAAGTCACTCAGTTCACCAAGAACTGTATTCTCTTTTATATTTGCTAGTTTATCAGGCCATCTTTTTAAAGTTAATATTAAATCATACTCAATACAAGTACTCACACTAATGTGAGATGAGAGATCTGGATAACTTAATGCAAGTAACCCTAGCTACTCAGGACTAGAGAGTTGCACAGATTGCTTCCAGGCTGCATATTTAATTCTAATTTGATGATTCCCACGTTTGATTTTATGGTATCCCTTTGTGGTCATGGCACTTGGTCTTATACTCACTGTTTAGGAAAAATCCACAAGCAGAGTTACATTTAATTGTACCTAATGAGAAAAGACCTCTTTGAGTCCATGGACTCTTAAAATTTCACATGCATCATCAGATAACCTTCCCTGTTTTCATGTTACTTTTACCATGTTGGTCAGCACGTTTCAACCTCAAATTGGCTAATTCTCATTGTATCACTATCTTCAGAGACATTCTTATGACACACCACAGATTTATCTGTATTATATTCATTCTCTCAAAAGGTGAACATTTTCTCCCAGTCTTACTCTTCAAACCTTGTACCTAACTGGGATAAATTATTGTTCACTTTCTTGATTTTAAGATAACATTTGACGTGCAGTGCCTTAACGAACACTATTATTGTATAATCCTGTGTAGCTAGAAAAGTGAGACTACTAGATTGATAGCTGTCTTCTGACATCAGAATACTTCATTTAGTAGCTATATAAGTATATGCTCAAGATTGGGTTTTCTGTCCGTGGCTTCTATCAATTTAAAGTACTAAGATTCCTCTATTTTTAAGCTTCTCTTATATTAGGTGTTTTTTTTTAATTTTTGTTTTTATTTTTTTATAAGCAGGTTCTTATTAGTTATCAATTTTATACATATTAGTGTATATATATATTGATAATTCATTACTGCCAAAATATAATTGATATCACATATTTAATTAAGTCTACTGATAAACAAATCCATTTTTGTTTCATTAGCAAGTTTTACTTGTTAACTTTGTTTGAAAGTAAACATGTATCAAGCCATTGAAATATATTTAACCAGTAGTGGTTACTAGAATGGAGGTGATGTTTCCTGAGTGTAAGACAAAGAAGCACATATAGAATGGTTCCCTGACAGCTCAGAACCCTTTAGCACCAAGGCTCCCAGCACTGGTATTTTATCCTGAAAGACACTAAAATAAAGATGTGGAAAGGAAGACTAGTAGACTCTGAACAGGGGGAGAAAAAAGGAAACCCAGGATATCACATTCTTGAAGTGTTTTTAGGAGAGAGTAAGTAAGCATTGTATACTTCTGTAGAAAGATGGATTTGAATGATAACAGAAGAAAAATTAGGAGATATATATTGTAGGAAGGATTAATTTGTAAGGGTACTTTACTAGCATCATTTCAAACATGAGCCAGGATATAGGGACATTAAATTTAAGAAAGAAAAAGAAATGGGTGGATTCACAATAGAAAATACTCATTTAGAACATGTATTTAGTGAATTCACCAGTGTATATAAGTAGCAGTTATATGTCATCAAGAAGAGTAAGATGCAGATTTTAATTTTTACCTTAAATTAGGGAAGACCTCCATATGAGTAATGGCAGAAAAGAAAGAGCCTTTGGAATAGGAGACACTGAAAATGAAACAATTTTTTAATTATTTTTTACATTATTATTTTTTTAACATCTTTATTGGAGTATAATTGCTTTACAGTGGTGTGTTAGTTTCTGCTTTATAACAAAGTGAATCAGCTATACATATACATATATCCCCATATCTCTTCCCTCTTGCATCTCCCTCCCTCCCACCCTCCCTATCCCACCCCTCTAGGTGGACACAAAGCACCGAGCTGATCTCCCTGTGCGATGCAGCTGCTTCCCACTAGCCATCTATTTTAAATTTGGTAGTGTATATATGTTCATGCCACTCTCTCACTTTGTCCTAGCTTCCCCTTCCCCTTCCCCGTGTCCTCAAGTCCATTCTCTATGTCTGCGTCTTTATTCCTGTCCTGCCCCTAGGTTCTTCAGAACCATTTTTCTTTTTTTCTTAGATTCCATATATATGTGTTAGCATACGGTATTTGTTTTTCTCTTTCTGACTTACTTCACTCTGTATGACAGACTCTCGGTCCATCCACCTCACCACAAATAATTCAATTTCGTTTCTTTTTATGGCCAAGTAATATTACATTGTATATATGTGCCACATCTTCTTTATCCATTCATCTGTCGATGGACACTTAGGTTGCTTCCATGTCCTGGCTATTGTAAATAGAGCTGCAGTGAACCTTGTGGTACATGACTGAAAATGAAATAATTTTAGAAGAAAGTTTTAGAGTGGATTTCTCATGTTGAACCCAAAGTGTACACATAGAGAAGATAACTTTCTTAAATATTGAAAGTATTGTCATATGATTATATGATCCATTCTTCTGGAAAAGTTTTTTGGCCACAGAACCAATGATCTTAGGATTAAGATTAGGTTTTAGGTCCTGAAATGGAACATTGAAGTAGATGACAAGAATAAAAAGTGTGGTAGAGGGGAGTGTGCAGGCTAAAGGATGCAGTGAAGCCAGGGAAATTAAATGATGGAAAACAAGAATTCTTGGCCCGTGCTGCAGTGACCAGC
Organism: Orcinus orca; assembly: GCF_937001465.1. NCBI lineage: Eukaryota > Metazoa > Chordata > Mammalia > Artiodactyla > Delphinidae > Orcinus > Orcinus orca. The sequence continues at coordinate 17,788,936 of NC_064570.1, read as the reverse complement.
ACGTATTAAGCGCTCAGTAAAATGCTTGTCAAATGGATGAATCATAATAATATCGTGACTTGATTTGTATAGTTTTTCTTGAGTGGCCTAAGAAGCAGAAAAAATTTCAGCATAAGCTACATTTTAACAGTACTTTAATACAAAGTGTAATGACCAATACGGAAATGACATTAAAAATTGGCAAACTATTTTCATGGTATTTCATATGAAAAATGCACCTTTTAAAAAGTTTGATTGGTCGTAAATACTGTTGTAATTCCACTATTCTAAAATAATGTTTTTCATTTGTTCATTTTCCCTAAGTCTTTTTTCAAATACATATACATTTTCACTTAATTATATTCTTAGAGCATATTCAGTTTGGTATTTTTTTTTCTACTTAGTATGTCTAAAGTATTATAGTTTTTATCAATTTTTTAAATTATTTTCAAGGGCTGTGTAGTTCACTCAGTCATACCTCCCTTTTCTGAACATTTAGCTTTAATATTATAATCAGGTTTATAATATAATTAATACAGTAGTGAGTGTATTTCTCTTGACATTACAGAGAATTCAACAGAAGATTTTTACTATTTTACGATTACAGTAAATTTCCAGTGGTGAAATTTTGAAGATAAAATATTTTTATAAATCTTGACAAATTGCCACATTGCTTTTTGAAAGTATACTTTAAAGAACTGAGTATAAAATTAATAGTTTCATCCATCTCATCAGTGTGGGATGACTTTTTTTGTTTTATTAATTCACTACCTTAAAAATCAGCATTTATGCTTTAGATTTATCTTAAATTCTCTAACCATAATTTGAACTCCTAAATGACTGCTGTTAATGGAAAGGCAGCCTGCTGTCATAATTGGGGTTGAAGTTAAATTTGTTTGTATCTGCAGGCAAAGCAGCAGTGATTCATAGAAACTTTCTAATTTAATTTTTTGTAAGCAGTTGTCCAGCTAAGGTTTTATGTTTTGACGGGGACCAGAAATTATTTATATGCTTTTCTATAGTTTTGAATATGTATTATTTATTTAAATGTACAGCTTTATTTCAAACCTAATTGTTTTCAAAATTGTTGCTTATTTGTTATGGCTATTCAGATATCCCCTTCTTATACTGCCTCTAGTTGATTCATTCTACTTTACCTACTACTGAAGCTCATTCTGAGCTTTCCTTCAGTTTCTTCTTTTAGAGCCATGCCTCCTCCATCTCTAACTTGGTTCTCTGGTGCATCCTTAAAGCTTTATGGATTGTTCAAGCTAATGTAAGGGTATATTTTCCATCATTATACATCCTAATCTACATTTTGTCCCATCCCTAAAATGCTTACACTTGAGATCTATACATAGACTAAATATCTTAGTGATAGTTCACTGATTATTCTAGTACTTTTACTTAGATGTTTATTATATATATTGATATCAGCTTATATAAATTAGATTATATTTTTCTAGAGGACGAGAATCAAATCCATGTAAGGCTTTTTCTGCAATAAATGACTTTTAAATGTTCTTTTATAAACAAGCTTTGAAATCATACTTGTAACACTGTGAACCCTCATATATGGTCCATTTAATCAAAAATTAATTCCATATGGCAAAGATTACATTAAAAAGTTTAGATTTCTTTTTGAGAAAAAAGAAAGTCTAATTGTTACATAGTTAAATTCTCCTATGTGTATTGATTCTAGAAAGAACCAGAGTAATACACTAATATGAATTGCTGCTATATCCTTATAAATCTTATGCATCCTAACCAATCCGTATATAAAAACTGTAACAGATTGAAATACCAAAGCATAAGTTTTGTGGAATTTGTATGGTTAGGATAAGTCTTCTAAGCTCTGTATCTTTATCTCATTAATTTACCATGTTGATGCTTACTGTTTGTTTTGCTTTCTAGTTTAACTTCACACTACACTTGATGCTCTGTCCTGCAAAGCACAGGTAGAGAAAAGTTATGTTGCCATAGACATGGCAACTTCATCATACTAGCTTTTGTTATGATCATCAGCCGTTTGGTCTACAAGAGAGTACTGTAATTCTTCTAAAGTTATTAAGGTTCATGAAATATTCAGTTCATAGGAGCACTTAAGCAAATTTCTGCATCCAAGTTAGGGAAGGTGTTCTGAGATCTTTTTTCCCTTTCATAATTAATCATTATGGTCCATTTATGACCAATTAATTCCATATGGTAAAGACTGCCTTAAAAAGTTTAGATTCATGAATTCTTCTTCTGCCCTTATCTCCAAATCTGTGGCTTGTAAGCCAGTCATTTAAGTGAGGATTTCACATGTTAGAGGACCGATGCTAAATAACTCTTAAAAATTCTTAAATAATTAAGGAAGACATTAAAATTTGTCTAGTATGAAGAGAAATCATAGGACTTTGATAAATATCACTATACTGAATGGTCAAAAGTTGATAACTTGGAAAAGAATGCTACTTTATTTCTTTGCGTTGTACAAATAGAATCCCCTTTAACAAACTCAAGCCCACTATTAATACCTTTATTAATTATAATACCTTTATTAATTATAATACCCTTTTATATAATTATATAATCTCTTAATAATTACAATAACCAATTAATTGTTATAACCTTTATTAAAATGAAAACCTGTCATAGCATATTTTCTTTTGTGTGGGCTTAATTTTTAGGTGTATATAAACAGTCCACAAACTAATCTAAAGACCCTTTACACTTTTAATTACGGAAAATCCCAAAGAATTTTTATTTATGTGGGTTTTATCTATTGATAATTACCATATTAGAAATAAAGATTAGAATTTTTAAAATATATATTACTTCACATGAAAATAATTAAAAAACCCTTTGCATGTTAACATAAAAATATATTTTAAAATAACTTTAAAATTCCAAAAAGAATGAGTGGAATTGTTTTATTTTGGAAAATACTGATTCAGTGAATCAGTCATATCTTCTAGTGTTGATGCATTTTATTATGTAATATATATTTTTAATTGTTAATATTACCACTGATCTCATCAGGAAAGTCTTTAAGTATTGGGAAGCTGTGAAGCTCAGCATGACAGATAAAAGTTTTCCAGACTCTTGATATTTTTACCTGAAAGCCTAGATTTTATCATTGTAACCAAATAATCTCAATTGTTTTTCTTAAAATAACAGACTCATTTGATTCATTTTTGAGAAAACAACTGTTACCCAAACCTAACTAATGATAGTTCGTCAGTCATCCTTTAAGCAAAAATAATAGCAATTCAGTTCATAACTCAAACAGTAGTACAAGTGCTTTTCTAGAAATAACTGTCCAGTATACAGAAGCAGTGCTTTATGTATACCTCCCATTTTCTCAGCACAGTATTAAAAAGACATTTCTTTACATGCTACTAATAGAACCCCTTTTAATAAACTTAAGCCCAAGGGTCAAGATGAAAAATTTAGAATTAGTCATTTTACTGCTTCATCAAGGACATTTTACAGTGAGAGAAAAACACCTCTTTAACGTGTGGCAATAAAAAATACAAATAACTAGTGCTGTTTGGTGCCACTGCTTTGATTCATGCTGAGATGCCAGGAGTTTTATTCACCTACTGTTAATTTTGTGCCATCAGTGCAAATATCAACATAGTAAAAAGGTGAGCGATGTCTTAATATCACAATGAAAAAGGTTTTGTTTTACCCTTAGTGATTTTTTTGGAAAAGGTCCTGGGAACCCCTAGCAGTCACAGACCACACTCTGAGCATCACTGTTGTGTGTTATATGGGTATTTAGAGGAGTTATCCAAAAGGAAATATTTTGAGGTTGCATATTTTTGATACCTTAAAGGATATGTATTAAGTCCAATTACTCTTAACAATTTAACATAACAAAAATAATAAAACATTTAACATAAAATTATATTAAAATCTTATATTTTATGCAAATACTGTAATATACAAATCCACTTTACCAAAGCTGTATTATCATTGCTAAATTGGTCAGTAAATGAACAGGAACTTGTTTAAATATGTTATGTTTCTTTATTTTTACCCCAAGCTCATATCTTTTTATCTGAATTAGCAAAAGGGTCTTAGGGTTAGTCACTAGTGAAACATGGTCTGGAGGTGGCTCCCCTAGTTCCAGAGGGTCCTCTTAAAATTGGCAAAGGTACAGATCTGAACAAGAAAGATACTGGAGTATCATCATCATCATACTAGTAAAATACTCACTTCATTATCATAGTGATTGATTCTTATGGTACCCAGGTGTTTCTCTGTTCACTCAAATAGTACTGTGATGAAAACTTCTCATAACTAAGCAGTAAACTTGTTCTTGGGATCAGTCTGTCTACCCAGCCAGGCCCAGCCAAAGAGTTCTGTGTTTACTGACTGAAGTCCATAGAGTGTGAGGGGTGTGGGGCCTTGTAGTGAGACCCTTAATGACACTAAGTCAAGGCTAAGTCAAGTAGTACCGATCACTAGGAGGCTCAACTTCCCGTGCTCCACTACTCAAGGTGTGATGCATGAATGGTTCCAGTCTGCTAACTGGTCTGAGTGCAGAGGTAAAATACCATACTGTGTCCTGAAGGAGCTCACAATACAAATGGAAAGTAGATAAACACTGACAATTCAGTGTGGAAATGTTGAGAAGAGGGTGCTTAGGAACACAGGAAGGGTACCCAACTCAGGGCGGGAGGATGAGTCAGGAAAGGTTTTTTGTAGAAGATGATGAATGATTGGACTGAGTTTTAAAGGAGGAACCAAAAAAATGAGGGGGAAGTACATCTCAGGCAATGAAGAACTAAATGCGATTGTAATTATATAAGCTGCAGGTTATTAGGGTGAGAACTAAAGAAATTGTGAAGATGAAATAGAGGAGACAGATTCTTGAGATCCTAACGGTGTAACAGGATATGTTTGCAAGATTTGGGGGTCATGTTATCCGTTACCACGTATTGCTTTACTCACTGTGTTGCAACCATGCTGACCTTTTAGTTCCTCAGATATTCCAAGCTCATTCTTGACTTGAGGGCTTTGCAGTGGTTATTCCTGCAGCCTGGAATGTATATCCTTCTCCCCCAACCCCAAGATTTTGAATGGCTGGCTCCCCTTCATTCTGGTTCCAGTTCATCTGTCATTACTTTAGGGGCCTTTCCTGACTTCTCTATTTTACAGTAACCCCTCTAGACCCTCCCTTACATTCAGCACATCACTCAACTTTGTTTTATTTTCTTCACAGTACTTGTCACAATGTGTTTACTGTCTGTCTAGACTAGGCATGAGAGCACCATTTTATTCTCAGGCGTACAGGTGCTCAAAAACTATTTGAGTGAATAAATGGGTAGCATTATGGAACTGAGTTGAGCAAGTTCGTTATACAAGTGGCTTTTTGGGTAGAAAAGATAAAGAACGTTTCACGTGGAAACACAGCTTCAGCCAAAGCTGTTATCAAGGCCAGCCAATGAGGTTGATCAGAATCAGGAAGCATATATGCTTTCTTAAGTGTCTAGTCTCTTAAAAACTACAATCAAAATTATAAAAAGTTCAAACTAACACCTTCCTAACCTAGATGCCTTCAAAAGTTAAAGTCTTGTATAACACCCAACAACATCATTAAAGAAATTCTTCTTAAATTCCTCTTAAAGTAATGGAATAAAACTTAATTCACATATTACCTAGAAATAATCTAGATCCCTAGAACTTTTAATATAATTCCAAATGCCAACAAAACCTTTGAATTTTTACAATTTTCACCATCTAGGATTAAAATATTTAATTTTATTTTATCATTGTATTTAAGACAGGTTTTTTTTCTTGTAAACTATTTCATTAATATTTATGCCTCAAGATTTGGGGCATTACAATGAAAAAAATACATAGCCTGTGGGATTTGTAAGTCAGGTGATTCCTGCCTGGCAAACTGCACATAATATAAGATTTTTTAAAAACAGTACATAAAATAAGAAAAAAATATATATTTATGCATTTATTGCTGAATTATGGAAACCTTTATTATTATGAAAAAGAATATTACTGTGGTATTCCTTTCAAACTGTTTATCCATTTATTTTTATCCATGTTTTTTTCACTATATTTTTTTCTCCTAAATTTAGAAAAGAAGTACAGGCCATTTACAAGGCCACTGAACAAACACATAGTTGCCTTTTGAGGACAAACCTACCTAAATGCCATGGTGTTATTTAATACGTTAAAAGTTTGTCCAATAAGCTGATCACTTACCTGGCAATACCTACTTGGTATCTCCATGGAAATTTTATTCTGTAGTGTAACTCAGCATCTTCCTGTTCATGGTTCTTACATTAATAATACTTGTGTTTTTTTTTTAAGTTGGCTATATGTAAAACCAAACTTGTCAGACTATTCTTGAAATACTACATATAAAATACCTGTCCCAGGCCTCTCACTCTATAAGAGTATAAGTTGTTAGACTCTTCACCCTTCTTCTTAGTATTTTATATTCAGTTGTATGTTATATTTCAAAATACAGATGAGAAGAGATATATTCTGTTTATTCATTATATGTGATGAAAAGTAGAAGAAAATTAAATATACTTTCCTGACCACAGTCAATAATCACAGTAAGCCAGGAGATTAGAGCAATGAATATATGGCTATACAGTTCTATTCAGGACAAAGTTTTAAGCTCTGGTTACTGTCACTTAGCTGAAAAACTAAGATTACCCAAAACAGTTTAGCGCTGAAAAATCTAAACGTTAGTAAGCTAGACAGTGGTTAACGTAACATACATTTCTGTTCATTCATTCATTTACCAACGAGGCACTGTTTTGGATACAGCAGTGAACAAAGTGGACAAAAACCCTTGCCCTCATGGAGGTTACATTTTCATGAGGAAAACAATAAGCAAAATAAATTAGCTCAATGGGTGATAATGATTATTTGATGATAATGACGATAATACTAGGTAATTCTTACTAAGGGTGGTCTGTGTGCCAGGCACTGGCGCCAGTGTTTTGCAAATATTAATTCAATAATTGTCTGAAAATAGATATCACTCTATCTCCATGTTATAGATGCAGAAGCTAGGCATAGAGATTAAGCACCTTATCCAAGGTCATACAGAAAGTAAAGCCAGAGCTGAGATTTAAACAGACAGTTTAGTTCCAGAACTAGCACTTTTAACTGTTACATATTATTACATACTGCTTGTACTAAGTGTGAGAGGAGGGAGATAGCTACACTGGACTTAGAGTAAGCATTATGAAACTACCTAAAAAAATTGTAAATGAAGAGATTTAAGAAACTCATGCATGGAACATTTTAAGTCATCTATATAATGCACCATAAACAACTTCCCCACCAACCAATGGGAAGGTACATGTGGCAGATCAAGAGCTAATTTCCTTAGAATGCAAAGAACTCTTACAAACCAATTAGAAAAGAGTTACTAATCCAATAAAACATGGACAAAAAACATGAACAGGCAGGTGAAAGATAAAGAAATACACACAGACCAAAACAGAGGAAAGGATATTTAGGGTTTTTTCTTTTTTGCATATTTAAATATATTTAAAAGTAGATCTAGATAAATCATTAAATTTAATAATGACTAATAGGGAGACAAGAGTTATAGGGCTAATTAGAAGTGTCAAAAAGGCAGCTGATAGATGTGCATGGAAGTTGTAGTTTGAGAGCATACCAGCCAAGGTTCTAGGAGACAATTAAGCCCTACAGAAAATGGTTTGAGCGACCATTTTTCTCAAGGGTGATTTGTAGCTAGTACATTGTTGATGCATCAATGAGAAGTTAATTCATTACATACAATGGATGCCTTAGGGTATTAGCATTCTCTCTTAGAATTTCTGTTGAGAAGGTCTGGTTATTAGGATTGGAAATAATGACAGTACCTTTAAGAGACTTATCAGGAGAAACCCAGAGAGAATATTTTGAAAATTGTATGAAAAGGGTAAAGGGAAAAAAATTAGGGACCAAAGGGGAGGTATGAGAGTCAAATGTGGTCAGTGTTCATTCTTACTGTAGGTTAATTTTCAGGAACTCACCTGGGTCTTACCTAACGCAATTTAAAAAGCTACATGTGAGTATTCAATTAAACGATGCGTAAAAATGTTAAAATTTAAGATTTTATTATTTCACTAAAAAACAATTTATGATACAGCAAGAAAATAGACTCCACTATGCTATTTGTAATCCTGAGTATGTATTTTATTTCTAGGGAACCTTTTATTATTTTATCAGGAGGTTTGTCATACGATACTGTAGGAAGAAGACCTTGCTTAACAGTTATGCATGGGAAAAGTACTGCAGTGCTAGAAATGGACTATTCAATTGTTGATTTCCTGACGCTGTGTGAAACCCCATACCCAAATGGTAAGCTTTGTGTCTTTAAAGTTCATTCGCTATAGATATGTTATTCAGAACAAAGACCTATTTGTTATCTAAGTAGTTTCCTTATCCTGTTGTGCCAGTTCTTCCATGGGAGAGATGCTGCCTTCATAACTTTGTAAATTTTATTTGAGAAGTAAATTTTGTTTTTAAACTGTATCTGTTTAATATTACATATTAGTAGTAAGTGCCTTTGAAGAATAAACAAAACTGTCCACATTAAGAAACATTTAAAAATCCTCTAAATTACTAATGTATTAGTTACAGTTCTCAAAAAAAACAGAACCAATAGGAGATTTTAGAGAGAAAAAGAGAGCAAGAATACGAATTTATTTTAAAGGAATTGTGAAAACTTACTGCAGACTGAAAATTCAGGAAAGAGTTTGATTTGCAGTCTTGAGTCTGAATTCTGAAGGCTGGAAACTCAAGCACGTTTCTGAGTTGCCATCTTGAGGCAAATTGCATTTTTCCGAACACCTCCTGTCTTTGCTCTTCAGGCCTTCAACTGATTGGATGAGACCCACCCACATTATCTAGGATAATCTGCTTTACTCAGAATCTACTAATTTAAATGTTAGTCACATCTAAAAAATACCTTCACAGCAACATCTAGACTGGTGTTTGACCAGACAGCTGGGCACCACAGTAAAGACAAGTTAACACATGAAATTAACCATTACAACTGGCATGTTATTATTTCAAGAGGAATTTATCTGGATCTTTTTTTACTTTATTTGAAGCTAATTGAGATATAAATATGTAATGCATTTCATAATTAACATGCACATAGAAAATACCCAAGAAAGAGATTATAATATTATAGTAGTACTCTAGTGGGTTCCTGTGAGATCCAGTATGAGTTGTTCTTATGCGTATTAAGATTTAAATTTGGGGTTTGTTGTTCATGTCCTGCCTTGGACTTTGCAATACCATGGAAGGTACTGTGAGCTTCTTGTCTAATTCATCTTTACAGAATAACTAATTTTTTATGGGGTGTTATATAGATTTATCTCATTTAAAACATACTGGCCTTGCATTGTATGAAGTATAATATCAGAATGTTAAATACTTGAGAGAATGGAACAAAATAAAATAAAAACTAAGCAAGAAATGTTTGTTATCTCATTTGCTGTGCTCTTGCATATTTAAAACTACTGTTAATGCATTGTTTTCCTATTCCAGATTTTCAAGAACCATATGCTGTGGTTGTTCTACTAGAAAAGGATTTAGTACTTATAGACCTTGCACAAAATGGGTAAGAAATAAAATTTGGTGAGCAATTACTTTAGTGTGTGGTGAAAAAAAGAGTCTTTTTAGCATAGGATTGGCTGTTTCATTTCTTTGAAAATGCTACATTTATATCCATAACCTGGACCTCTGTTTAGAACTACAGATAAACATTTCTCATTACCTGCCAAATTCCTCTGTTATGTTACTCATAGAAATTTCTTGTTTAAGTCAAGATTTGTTGAATTTCTGAAATTTCATATGATTCAACTTAATACTTGGATACTCTGGGGGCACACAAAATCAGATATGTCCAAAATTCATCCCCATCACAGCTTTCCTCCAGAATAACTCTTGTAGTCTCTCCACCCATATTCACTTTCTGTTGCCATGTGTCATGAACATTGTCAGGTAATTTTACATGCAACCCCAATCTTGTTACTCTTTTCTTTAAACCACTATAGTTCTCTATTGGTTTTTTGTGTAAAAACAGTTTCTCAGCCTGCTGCTCTACACTGACGGAATTAAGGGTACATTTCCAACCTGGTGCCTGTTCGCTAGAAAAACTGAATGGTGTATTAAACAAACACCACACTTCCATGTCTTTTCTTATGTAGCTCCCAACAGCTGAAGCATTCCACTTGCTTCACTGCCATCAAAAATCCACATAACTTTCAAAGGCAGCCTCTTCAAGCTTTTCTTATTCTCTCTTAACCACATATATCATATCTGATCTATAGATTCTCACCATAGCTCCTTTGCAACTTTTTGTGGTATTTCCCATATTCTTCTTTCGTAGATGATAGTATGTTAACTTATAAATTTTTTGAATGGAAGAACATTGTATTACTTATTTGTATTTCTTGAGAGATAATCATTAAATATGGTTTTAAACGAGTTTACCCATTCAATATTTCAGTGTTTCTCAACTGGGGGCAATTTTGCCCCCCAAGAGACATTTGGCAATGTCTGTGTAGACATCTTCTCTTGTGGGGAGGGGTGCTACTGGCATCTAGTGGTAGAGGACAGGGATCCTGCAAAACATCCACAATGCACGGGACAGTCCCCATAATAAATTATCTAATCCAAAATGGGAATAGTACTGAGATAGGGAAACCCTAAAGTGTAAGTGAACAGTATTATTTACCTTACTTTAAGGCATTCCTAAATTCACATCAACTTAGTGTATGCTACCTGTAATAATGAATTTTTTTTTCTTCTTGAAAATAACAAGACCATGTGGAACAAAGGATAACTTATTATTAAATAAGTTTAAATATTTTTTTAAGTTTTCATTGTTGTATTAATCATAGGTAATAATTCATTAAGTTAATATTTTTCTTTTCCTGTTGTTAAAGGTATCCTATATTTGAAAATCCCTACCCTTTGAGTATACATGAATCCCCTGTTACATGTTGCGAATATTTTGCTGATTGTCCTGTGGACCTTATTCCTGCACTTTATTCTGTTGGAGCTAGACAGAAACGTCAAGGTTACAGCAAAAAGGTACTGAACATGTTACATTTCAGTATTTTATATTTATCACCTTGGAGTGGTTGATAATGATACCTTTTCTAGAGAAATTAAAATCCTTTTTGAATATGAAATATGTTGTGTGCTCTTGTCATAGATGTATTATGATGTAAATTGCTTTATACAGTAATCTTTTCTTATAGGAATGGCCCATTAATGGAGGCAATTGGGGCTTGGGTGCTCAAAGCTACTCAGAAATAATTATTACAGGGTAAGTAAAAGTCCATTTTCACCTAATGAATCAATAATAACTAAATATGATTAAGACTACATGAAAATTAATTGGGCAGGTAGTGCTTGCAGTAACATAATAAGAAATAAGTTATTGTATAGAACCTGCCAGTCTACCCTAAATTTTACCTTTTTCCTCATTTTGGTGACTGTCTTTTTAAGTAACAATATATTTAACTTAAAAGAGAGAAATAATGTAATTTTTTTTTTCTTCAACACATTCTTAACTCATTTGCTTTTCATAGGCACGCTGACGGGTCAGTTAAGTTCTGGGATGCTTCTGCGAGTAAGTATTCTGAATCGTGTTTGTTACATGCTCTACAATCATTGCTTTTATATAGCCTGTTTTGTAATGATTGCATAACCAACATTTAATTTGAAATTTAGAGACTATAAATTTAATACCTGACTTATCAAGTATATGAGTTTAGAATTTATAATAAAGACATTTTAAGGATGTTAATTAGTAAGTCAAGAATAATTTTCAGCAGAAATACCCAAGTCCTTTCTTCAAACCTTCTCTTCCTAACTCAGAGATAGGAAAAGTGCGCATATGTTTCAAATCAACAGAAATCTGCTGAATAATTTTAATGCCTGATTCTAAACTTATCTTTGCAAAATATATATGGTCGCTACATTAGCAAAAAAGGAAAGAATGCTTTGAATGAATAATGTTTGCAATTAGAATCCAGTTAACTGAGGGTATATTATGTTTCACCATGTAGAAGTGTTAGATAATATTGGTACCTTTCAGAGAGAAAATATGTAGAAAATAAATCTGCAAAGCAAAATATGTGCCTTATTGTTTTTATTATATTTATGCAATTGTTTTTTACAAAATCTTTTTGTTACTCTTTTGTTTTCAGATAATTTAAATTCATCGTAATGGTGTTTTTTTTTTTTTCTTTTTAATGAATACAATGAGTACATCTTTTTTGGTCAGTGAGTACAGTGAATGCATTATGTAAAAGAATAGTAGAGAAATGTAGACCTAGGAATAAAACTGTGGTTCAAAAAATATAGTCTATCTTCCTTACGTGATATGACTGATTAAATATTACCTGATATTTGTTCCTTTTATATTAAGATATCATATTTTATCTTTTTTTTTAGTAAATCTACAAGTATTATATAAATTAAAGACATCTAAAGTATTTGAAAAGTCAAGAAATAAAGATGACAAGCCAAACACAGACATTGTAGATGAAGATCCGTATGCCATTCAGATCATCTCCTGGTGTCCAGAAAGTCGGATGTTGTGCATAGCTGGAGTTTCAGCTCATGTCATTATTTATAGATTCAGCAAACAAGAAGTGATTACAGAAGTCATTCCGGTAGTAGTCTCTTAATTAGTTTCAATGTCAGATGCCTGACATCTTAAAGTTTTAGTATTATTTAGGAGGTTCTTTGCAGTCACTTTTAAAACACCTCAGTATTTACATTGCCATCTATCTTCTGTGACAGAAAGTCATATTTCTTTGTATATCTTCTTACTGAACATTTAAATCTTTAAATATATTCTGTTTCATTTAAGGAAAGATAATATAAGTATGAGCATACTCTAATTTAGTATTAACAGGAGTGCCGTAAATTCTAAAATCATAATGCATGTGTGCATGTACTTGCACACATACACATGATCATTTTTAAAAAGCTGAGTCAGGAACCTTTTTTCCTTTGCTAAATCCTTACCTTTAGAAATCTCACTAAATTTTTCCTTTAAAAGTGTTCTTTCCACTGTAGTGTACGTGTGTGTATGTATAAACTGTAATAAAATGAACAGTAATTATTAGGAGAGGGTAAACTTTTTACTTTTACAACAGATGCTTGAAGTTCGATTGTTATATGAGATAAGTGATGTGGAATCTCCAGAGGGTGAACAGGCACCACCTTTGCCAACACCAGTTGGGAGTGCCAATCCTCAGCCCGTTCCTCCTCAGTCTCATCCTTCTACCAGTAGCAGTTCATCTGATGGGCTTCGTGATAACGTCCCTTGTTTGAAGTAAGTTATCTAAAAATACAGGTGTTTTGGAAGTTATCTTTTAATTTAGATAAATTGTAAACATTCGTAAAGTGAAGTAACATCTTCCTGTGATGGAGTACAGTGACATAACCACATCTCTTTTTGTGTTTCGCCGTGGTTAATTCAACTCTTTTTTTCTGTGGCACCAAGAGAAATATGATTGCATTCCATGATTTTATCCTTAAAGTACTAAGATTTGATCTCTAAACATACTGGTAGATGAGCATGGATCTTTCCTCTATATAGAGCTTCGTCTTCTAAATCCGTCATTGTTTTTTAGTCTGGATTTATATGTGGATCAAATGTATATTTAGGCTGCTTTCTTCCACTCTGAAAATTCTGTTTTTTCAGTCTTTAGAGATTCAGTTGTTGGGTAATCATTTTCTTGTCTTTTTCTGAATCTTCTCTAGCATCACAGTATCGTTATTTAAATGCCTTTATTGTGGAAATCCAGATTTGAATACATTTTGCTTTTTTACAGGAATAAATTGGACAAGGTTTAGTTTTCCTTTTTTTCTGTCCAATTTATATTATTGAGTGGTTAAATTTTGTTAAGCATATGTGCCTTAAATATGGCACAGAAAGAAAAGAGGAAAGAGTCAAAATCATTGAAGGAGTTCATGAAGACTTATTAAAAGTATTACATTTACAGAGAAGTCGGTTAGGGCAGTGACTGAAAACTGATCGTGGAAAACGTCAGAGATTCAGTACAAGAGTGGGAGACAGAAACCAGGCTGTAGTAGGTTCAAGCTGGGGCCGGCGGTGAGAAAGACAGTTTGCATTTGTTAACAGAACCGGGATTTATGCTGTTTTGGTTTTAGATCTGCTAGAATCTTTTATTGGTGAATAGTTCAGCAGTTCCTGTGGAGAATATCCATGTAATCAAAACTGCATTCACCCCAGAGATGAGGCAGATTGGTTTATGTGACAATCACTTGTGATATAAATCTATAGAAAAGTAGAGTTTGTTTTTTTTAAAATCTGCTTTATATGTTTACATGAATTTGAGGTTGTGTGTTCTGTGCCAGTGGTTCTCAAACGGGGATGACTTTGCTCCTCAGAGTGTGCTTGGCAATGTCTGCAGATATTATTTGTCACAACGGGAAGAAAGGGTGCTACTGACATCTAGTGTGTAGAGGCCAGGGATGATGCAAAACATCCTACGGTGCGCAAGACAGTGCCCCATGACAAAGAATGACCTGGTTCAGAATGTCAGTAACGCCAAGGATGAGAGACTGATCTGACCTAACGAATATAAGCATTGAGGTTAAGCACCTATCAGTACATTCTCAGAAAGGTCTCAAGTTTCTCCTCCCTCTCTCCCCCCCCCCCTTCCTTTCTCTCTCAGGTATATATACACACACCTCCTTTCTGCTACAGTCTGGCATATGTTTAGATAGAATGAGACTTGGTAATAAAAGAATTCTACATCTTTCCCTTTTGTTACTTATTCTGTACTACTTTACTTTAAACTTAAATTTGTAAAATTTTTGTTAATGTCATTTCTTCTGATTTTAATGTGTATTTCTCCTGCTTTTTGTCAATTTAATTTTTATAAGCATATAAAGTACAGTTTGTCTTTGAGGTTTATTTTGGTAACGTATTTCTGGTAACAAGTTTGAGATTTTTGTCTAAAATCCACACATTCACTAGTGACTTTTTAAAATCATAGGCAATTTGAGTTATATTTCTTTTTTTTAACCATTTTAATAGTTTTCAGGTTAATGCAGTTATTTATTAACTTCATATTGTTTTAGTCCACAATCTCAAAAGCCAATTTTTAAAAGTCATAAATATAGCTAAATTGATGTGAAAATAACTAATACTTAGATTTTTTTGTTTGTTTTTATACAAAATGTTTTTGTACATAATTGGGTTGGGGAGTTGTTTTTTTTTTTTCCTATTGAAGTCTAGTTGATTTACAATGTTGTGTTAATTTCTGCTGTATGGCAAAATGATTCAGTTATACATACATATATATTCTTTTTTTAATGTTTTTCCATTATGGTTTATCATAGGATATTGAATATAGTTCCCTGTACTATACAGTAGGACCCTGTTGTTTATCCACTCTATATAGAAGAGCTTACATCTGCTAACCGCAGCCTCCCACTCCATCCCTCCCCGTACAGTAATTGTTTTTCTGAAGAAACATTTTAAAAGCAGCTATTCAATTTACTTCTTTTACCAATAAACTTTTGGTTTTATTTAAGTATTTTAGTTGTGCTTTTGCAGGGTGTTAGTCCAAACCTACAAATTATTTTGAAACTACAAAGCCTCCAGACATTATTTTGACATTTAAAATACATTTGTACAAATTACAGAGCTTTTTATGAAAGTTCAACCTTTATCTTTAAAAAGTAAACAAATTAATTTGTATATATTAAAAATATTAAATGGTAACTTGCATATAACCATTGTAGACATTAAACGTAACGCCCACCCAACCCCCATTTTGTATTTTTAAAATCTAACATATTTCATCATTTCTTGATTCGGTTTCTAATTTTATACCAATTGGGGATTTTTCAGCAAGTTTGACTTATTTTTGCTTTAGAACTTTTTTGTTCCTTCAAACTAAGTAAAATAAGAATTCCATGACTTCTGTGTGTCTTCATCACTTACATCTTAAATGTGCCCGTATATGCACTTCTAAAATTATCCCTGAATGCCTGTTTCTGCTCTTGAGAATCTAATCTAATGTGCACATTAAGTATGCCAGAGGGAGGGTAGACACTTCCTTGAACCTTATCTAATTCATACAGGGAGAAAATAGCACACTCAGACTCTACAGGCTGTGCTTATATCAACAGAGGCTGTCTCTGGTGGAGGTGAAATGCTACTCAGTCTTTATTTTTGTCTTTCAAGAGGGATGGCTGTAGCCAAGCGTGGGTGTTTCCCTGAGGGAAATCAAAACTTCTGCATCAGCCAGTGTACTGTTCTGAGTGTATTAACTGGAAGACTTTGCACAGGCAGATGTGACCGCAACTCAGTTTGTTTTAGGGATACCCTCGGTGATTCACGTTTACTCTGAAATTTGGACAACATCCTGTTTTCTTACCTAGAGTGAGTCTAGCAAGTAGGACAGCAAAAAGTCTGGTGTCATGGTGTTCTTCACTAGAAGCACCAAGTAAATGATCCAAAGGGTTCTCTGAGTTTAGTGTCAGGAGATTGAACATCGAATAGACTTCCTGCTGTCCTTCCTTTATACACTCACTCCGGAGCAGAAGCCCCAAGAATTGTTGGAGTAACCAGGCTTTATATGTGTTTTGCAAGAACAATTACTGGAGAGAGTCTTTGCAATCAAAAACGTTCTCACTTTAAAGTAAAAGTAGATTTTTTTTAATAGTAAAAGTAGTCACAAATAATTGCTCACATTTTAAAAAAATTTTATCTTCCAAAATCACTTGAAGTTTGCAAATATGACAAGGTATTATATCTAAGTAACTTTATTTCTTAGAAAGTCTCACATTTATAAACCACCCCCCCTTCACTCCCTCTAACATGCTTATAACAAATTTAACCAGTATAAGTTTTGTATGAACTCACTCAGTACAAGTGAGTATAACTGTTTGCTGAATAGTTCACTTGAAGATCCTACCTCAAAGTTAACCACATCTTACTCTAAAACTGCCTCTTCATCTTGACATCTTTTATCTTTCTTTTTTTCTTTTTTGGAACTTAAAATCACTGTCTTCTTTTTCTCCCCTCCTCTATCTCTAATCAGCCTCCAGCTCATTCATTCATTCAGTAAATATTGAGTACTGCCTCTGCTGGAATATTAAAAGTAACTGCAAGGTGTCTACCTTAATGGAATTTACGAGCCCTTTTGAGAACTTACTTCATGTGTTTGAAATCTACCTTATTATTTCGCATCACAAGGATCACAGGAACTTCCGCATGGGTCTCATTGTACTTCGTCTTGCATGCCTCTACGGTTAATCTTTCCAAAATATTTCTTATAAATCTTCACTGGCTTTTAATACTTTAATAATGAAAATATATTACTTTTGTATAATCTGACCATTGGCAAAACTCTTTCATAGGCACTCACAGTGCTGTCATACTGTGATTAGGTAATATTATTCCCACTTCTAGACAGGAAGACGACTAGTAAGTGGCAGAACCAAGACTCAAACTCAAGCCTTTTTGAGAGCCCTGAGTTCTTTCTACCAACATCAAACCTTTGCAGCTGGACCTCAAAGACCCTGGAAAGTCTGGCCCTGGCCTGTCTCGCTATAGTGACTTTTTTTTACTGTTACTACACACACCTTCCACTGTGACCAAACTTAGACACTTGTTAATTTTTGACTATGGGTTTTCCTACTTCTTTATCTTGTTGGCATATTTTTTGCAAAAGCAATTTTTTTAACACTATGCAGCAGTTATTACGGGAAGAGTCTACAATCAAAACTACTACGAACTCAAAGTCAAAAAAGATTTTTTTTTAATAGTAAAAGTGGTTATACAAACAAAAATAAATTGCGCACATTTTTTATACTTTTTCCTTAACTCCTTATGTTTTGGGCCAGTTTTCATTTAGTTATACCATACCTTTTTCAAGTTTTAAGCCTACTTTTCTAACTTGGATTTTTTTCTCTAACTTGATTTTTTTCCTCTTAATACCTAAGTCGTTGCTTCTCTTCATTCTTCTTCCCATCCTTCCCTATTCTTCTTTCATCCCTCTCTACCCACTCCTCCCCTTCTCCCCCTTCCCTTCTCCCCTCCCTCCCCAGTTTATATGTGGAACTTACATATAATCTCTTATTTTTGTGATTTATCTAGGTGTTTCATCTCCAACTAGACTAAATGATTATAGAGGACAGGATTCTGATTGTGACATTTTTTTATATTTTACAATTTTATATATAAAGTTATTTTTTATATAGTTATGTATGCGTGACTTTATAATTACATAGGCTAATAAGATAATTGAAGATGGGTTAACAGGTAACATGCTTTCCTTTCTTACAGAGTTAAAAATTCTCCACTTAAGCAGTCTCCAGGTTATCAGACAGAATTAGTTATTCAGTTGGTATGGGTGAGTGGAGAACCACCGCAACAAATAACCAGTCTGGCAGTTAATTCTTCCTATGGATTGTGAGTATAATTTCTGTGTTTCTCCGTCTCTTCATCGTATTCCATGCATTTTTATATTTTTAAAAATGGAATGATCTTTATTATAGTATCACTTAAAAAGATGTTGTATAACTTTAATTTCAGACCAAACTCAGTGTTTATTTGGAACATAGTTCTGTTTTGAATAATTTACTCTGGATATGCTTATACTGCTTCCTGATTTAAAGTTAAATATCTTATGGACCAGTGAATCTATCCTCTCCTGGAAGTACTCTGAGAAATAATTTCCTTGTTAATGTTTGGTATAATGAAGGTCTAACAACATCAACCCAGAAGACTATGTTCTAAATTGATTCTATAAATGTTGAAGCATAGCTGTATAATTTGTTCTTTCTCCTTCCATAGTTAACTTGTGTAAATTGTAAAGGCATAGTAATAGTTAAGTAAAGTATTCATCTATACTACAGGTGTATTTTTATTTATCAATTCATGCCTTCAAGTATATAGTGTTAGTAGTACATACTTTCCATTATAATAGGATAGATTGATTTATTTTTTAATAAATAAATTTATTTATTTATTTATTTTTGGCTGTGTTGGGTCTTTTTTTTTTTTTTAACATCTTTATTGGAGTATAACTGCTTTACAATGGTGTGTAATTTCTGCTGTATAACAAAGTGAATCAGCTAAACATATACATATATCCCCATTTCTCTTCCCTCTCACATCCCCCTCCCACCCTCCCTATCCCACCCCTCTAGGTGGTCACAAAGCACCGAGCTGATCTCCCTGTGCTATGCGGCTGCTTCCCACTAGCTATCTCTTTTACATTTGGTAGTGTATATATATCTATGTCACCCTCTCACTTCGTCCCAGCTTACCCTTCCCCCTCCCCGTGTCCTCAAGTCCATTCTCTACGTCTGCGTCTTTATTCCTGTCCTGCCCCTAGGTTCTTCAGAACCATTCTTTTTCTTTTTTTTTTAGATTCCATATATACGTGTTAGCATACAGTATTTGTTTTTCTCTTGTTGACTTACTTCACTCTGTATGACAGTCTCTAGGTCCATCCACCTCACACCAAATAACTCAATTTCGTTTCTTTTTATGGCTGAGTAATATTCCATTGTATATATGTGACACATCTTCTTTATCCATTCATCTGTCAATGGACACTTAGGTTGCTCCCATGTCCTGGCTGTTGTAAATAGTAAAAATCAACATTGTGCTATAAGAGAAACCACATGCTAACTGTTCAGTCTAGAGCTATTTATTATGTGTAGGTCACTGTCTCCTTCCCTTGATTCTAGCCCTAGGGACTCATTCATCTTTCTTCTTCCTCCTTATAGCTACTACCACCTACTCTATCTCTTGCAGTTGTGCACCCAGCTAAGACTGGCTGTAGTCTGAGATAGTATTCTCTAATGTCTTTTATTTGGGCCCCACCATGTAAGAACACAAACGTTCCCCTTTTTAATATTTTACTGCCCACAGCCATAAGAGAAACAGGGAATAAGAAAAGGAACCAATAGGATGTTTCAAAGGAAATTGCAAATCAGTTGATCACAGTCCCCATTGGGCTCACAGATGTATTTTGTTTAGCCTTTTTTGTGTATTTTTTAAATTTGAACTAGTTGCCAAGACTATTTAATGTGAAAATCCATATTTAGAGCTTTAATTGAAAACTTTGATTATCTGGCCCATGTCTCCATTTCTGTTCGGCAGTAGTCAGGAGGAACTGGGTTGAAGCTTCCCCTCTTTAGGTGGGCTGTCCACTCTCCAGTTCACTACGGTCCTTAGTTGGCCCGTTTACTTACTTATATAGCCCCTCTATATATTTTAGCTTTCGATTCCTGGCTTAAGGGATCTTAAAAGAATAAAATTCCTTTATTCATAGTTGCTTTGTTCATAGTTGGTTTGTACTTCCCGACTCATAATTGAGAAGGTATTTGGAATAGTCCAAAGGGAGGCCCCCAAGATTTATGCTTTCTACTTGTTATTCTTGACTATAGGGATTACCAAAACTTTTCCAAAGGTATAATCCCCTACTTCCCTAGTGCAAGGGAATGTCTTCCCCTGAGGCATTCAAAATACCCCTAAGTCCGAAAACTAGATGTCATATTGCCTAGTGTGGAGATTTATGTCCCTGGTTGAGTTCCAACTCCTATGCCAAATTTATTCTATATTAATTTGTAATCATTAATATCTACAGAAAATCTGCACAGTTCCATCAGAAGGCGTATGTAACCTGTATTTGCATGGCTGTAATAGTGTTTTGTTTCAAAAGGAATTTTCTTAAAGACCCATCATGATTTTTTAGCCCTGTAGACTGCAGTATGTTTTCTTGTAGCTGTTTATCTGTGCTAAAATATTTGCTCTTTCCCTATTCCTAGGGTAGTTTTTGGCAATTGTAGTGGCATTGCAATGGTCGACTACCTCCAGAAAGCAGTACTCCTCAACCTGGGCACTATTGAATTATGCGGCTCCAGTGATCCTTATCGGAGAGAACCCCGATCTCCTCGTAAATCTCGACAGCCTTCAGGAGGTAAGAAGAAAAAAGTCCTGAGCTTTAGGATTTCCATAAATGCTGAGTTACTTCTGTGAATATAAGTACTTCCATTGGGTAGATAGCTTGTCTGATTTCATCTGTTTGTATAAAATGTATCAGCCTGCCTTTTTGTTTTGTGTTGTTATTAGCTTATGCTTTTGTTTTTAATATTCTAGGATTTTATTTAACATTGGGAAAGAACCACAGTTTCAGACTTCTTTAGCTAAATTATAATGACAGGAAAATTCATCCCATTATTACAGAACAAAAGTTAATTTCACAGTTCTGTCCCTTTTATTGCGAGACGAACAGTTTATTGTTTTGACTATTTAATTCAAAGGAATCATTTCCCATGTGAAAAAAAAATGTAGATGCAAAAGTGAATTTGAACTCTATGAAATACAGCGTTCTCTGATAGCTTTGATTCAGTGCAAGCCCAGATCCACTAAGAATTCTCTCCGTAGCATTCTTTTGTGTTTACTAGGTAATTAGTCTTATTTTAAATGTTTTAATACTAATTCCTCATGGAACACATGTATAGTTAGCTGTTTATAATAGTACTCCTCACCTTTTTTTTTTCCAAACCTCATGGCACACACAGAAAATGGCATTGGATCTCTGGCATATAGGGATATATTAATGAGGCCTCTAGCAGTAACTGGCCTCTGGGCTCCAGACTCCCCAGGACCTGCCCAGCTGGACCAGGGATTGAGGGGAACTGCATCTGGGGCAGACTTAACCTAACCCATTTGCAGAATGCCATCGGGAAGCTCTGATCTATACTTCCTAACTCAATCTCTCTGAATTAAAATTCTTTCTGAGATTCATTTCTCAGTTGCTTTCAGGACATTATTAGCTGATACTAAATACTTCTCATAATTCATGAGAGAAGAAAAGAAAAAGGTGATGGGATGTAGACCTTACTATCATTTTGGTGATAGTTGAATATTTTTTTCTGTTTTTGTTTGTGTGATCATTTTGTCATGTGTTACCGTCAGCAGAAATCGTTGTCCCAACCATACCATTCTAGTATCTTTGTCTCCTTTTTTTTTCTTCTGCTTTTCATTGCTTCACTAAGGTATGCTGATTGTGACTTCTTGCATGTGCAGCATTTCTAGCTTATATTCTGAATCTGTGAAAAAACTCCGTTCTTCTTTTTTAAGTAAGTTATTTATTCCATGTCGGTAAAGTCATGACAGTGTATTTTGTCTGTAAAATTATTTTTTCTCAGTTATTTTTAGAAGAGCCTATTAAAGCATCCTATATCTAAAATAATATACTCACTATTTAAATTCATCTCATAATATGTATATGAAAACAGCTGTTGAAATGTTTGTGTCACAATCCAGTTTCTTTATAAAGCGAAGGAACTAACATTTAGTGTCAGAAAGTTAAACATTGTCTTGATAGAGGAGTAGTAAAAGTTTTATTACTCCTGAAATTAATTAATTTCTTTTCTTGTTGGTACCTCATCATAGTTTACATAAAATTACTGGAAATTAAATACCTAAATTCATCCAAGGATAGAGATCAGTTCTACCGTGTGATTTTAAATTTTTTTTCTTGAATTCCATTGCATGCTACTTTATTCTGTAGTAAAGCTTACAATATTATTCATTTTATTATTTGCTTCATCTTGTATTGAAGAGTTACATGTTTAGGCACAAGAGAACTACTTGAGTTTTCATCATCGGTTTAAGATATTTACTTATGGTTGTTATGCTCACTTGAACAATATTTAGGATTATGTTTTAAATAAAAATTAAAAGAACGTTATTTTAAAACACACTTTAACATTTTAAGAATATTTGTGCCTTCTAAAATATTTATATTTCAAATAAAATCAAATGTAGAATAATTGGTACTAAAATTCTTTAATTGCATTGATACGAAAATGATATTTTTGCTAAAGTGTATATTTTATAATACGTTCTTGAAGTGTAGCCCAAGTACCATGAAATTGTCCTTCTATCTTTTGTAATAGATCAGTATGGATGGAGAGATTTGTTTTTTTTCTACTAATAGGTGCTAATATATTTTCATAAAGAATAAGATGGCACTCAAATTATGTTATAAGATAAAATGTTACTGTTTAAGTTTATATATTTTATAGCTGTATAAAATATCTACAGTATTTTCATAATAAAAATTATGAAACTGTCACAGGGACAGGTAGTGATAAAGTATTTCAACTACGTATATATATATATATATCTGCCGATAGTCTTAATTCTGTTAAGAGTGAAACGTGATAATATACGCCTTGGTTTGTTGGCCACTTTTTCACTCAGTGAAGGACACAAAAAGGAAATTTCTATTCTGAATATAATGTCTAATGATGTGAAAGTAATAGACACATGAGAAAAAGTGCTTACTTAGGCTTGGAAATAGATAAATATAGAATTTAATAAAGAAGGAAATTAGATGCACAAAGCTGTATCTAGACTTTAGGAAAGATATTTTCAAAAGTTATAGAGAGGAGGCTCTAAAAATGAAGTTTTGGGCTCTACAATTGCAGTTACTGTCAAGTCGTCAATATTTTCGATAAGACAGTAAAAGAGAAATAGCCCAGTAGTACTAGTTGAAATTTCTGTCTTTGTGTTTCTTATAAGAAATGAAAGAGACTATATAAGAAATAAGGGATACAGTCAAGGATGGATAAAAATGTTGCATAGACCAGTAAGTACTGTGTTGAATTAAGGCTGAATTCCCCAAAATGAGAAATACAGCAAAATGTTTGGTTACAGTGAAAATATAGTTAAGGAAGGATTAGGATACCACTTTAAGGATGATTTGCAATGATAGTTGAAAAATAGAGTATAGAACTAAATCACTTTGTTTCTCAACTCTCCATTAAGAATGATTTTTCTCTCTGGAAATTATTAAAAATAATAAAGAGAAATTAAAGTTTAAGCCACATTTTGCAAATAAGGCAAACCAAGCAATAATGAAAAGATATCAAGAGAATTTGTAAAGAAAATTTGTAAATGGTACCCCCAATTGATGAAGGTCAAATATTTTACAAATCAGTAAATTTGATTTACAAGTCAGTCAGAGTTCTAGAATGATTTGCTAAGTAGTTGATGCCTTACATGCATATTGAAAATAGAGATAATAATAGAAGTCAGCAGGAATTCACTAAAAGTAAGTTGTTCCAAAATCAGCATTACTTTTTTAATCTGGTAGCTACATTGATAGTTCATGGCAGCCTGTTGACATAATATTTCCTGAAGTTAATTGGGTATTTGATAAAGAATTCCATGATACTTTTGTGAACCAGACAGGTGGAAGTGACCTAAATACCTAGTTCAATTTGATGGTTGCAAGATTAAATCAGGAGTCAGCAAACTACAGTCTGCGGGCCAAATCTGGCCCATGGCCCACTGCCTGTTTTTGAAGTACAGTTTTATTAGAGCAGCACCATGCTAATTCGCTTAGGTGTTATCTATGGCTGCTTTTGTGCTTCAATATTAGAGCTGAGTAGTTACGACAAATGGGCCCCAAAACCCAATCTGGACCTTCACAGAAAACATTTGCCAACTCCTGGATTAAAGCATGGTACCTAGTGGGTCGGTTTGTGGCCTGATACTAATTTGATGTAGTGTGCCTCAGTTAGTGGATACGTAATACTGAATAACATATGATTATGCTTTGTTGAACATTTTAAGTAGTTAATTAAACTTCCTGTTTAAACAATTGAAAGAGAAGGTGTGCTTATTTTTGCTGTTTAAAGGATAACTAATACATTTGATGGCAGAATAAAAACCCCAAAGGTAATTATAGGTAGAAATCATAAGCTTAAACCAGGGAAATGAAGTTTATCAGCAATAAATGTTAAGTCCTGTGTTTAGATTATAAAGATACTTACATGTATACAGAACAAAAAACTGGCTCAGGCAGTTCATGTGAACATGCTTGGAGGTTTCGTTGTTAGTTTAGGCAGATTTGTGTTAAATCTCAGCCCTCTTTTTATGTGTGTTATATTAGAGAAGATGCTACTCTGAGGCTCAGAGTCCTCAAAATGGGGGTGATCACCTCATAAAGTTAGTGTAGTTATTAAGTGAAAGGGCATATGTAATGTGCCTCATCTTGTGACTGGAATATTGGTGGCGTTCAAGTGGTTGTTCTGTTACCACAACTTAAGGTATGCCAATAATATGACATAACTGCTGAATGTACTAGTGTGAGAGATACAGAAGATTTTAAGTTATCCATTTATATTGTATTTCTTCCTCTTTTTAAAGCAGGCTATAGAGAAAACAATTTGGGGCCCAAATGTACTCAAGAACTTCTGGCCAGTAAAATATCTATTACAATGACAATGAAATTGACTGTCTCTAGACGTAATTGTTTGTCACTGAATAAGATACCTGAAACACTCAGTGCCTCAGTTTCTTCTTCTGTAAAATGAGGATAATGCTGTCTACCTCATTCGCTTCAGTGAGAGTTAAATGTGTCAAGAACTTTGTAATTGTCGTTTATTACCAGCTAGCTAATTGGGTTGGGATACATTTGGGCAAAACCTAGATAACTGTATTGCTAGGAATATTGCTTGAAGGGATTCTGGCAGCAACAGAGAAAATGGATTAGATTATATGCTATGAAATCCTTTCATATATATTCATTCAGTTATTCAACAAATATTTATTGAGCACCTACTATGTGCTATGCACTGTTACAGGTAATAAAACAGACAAAAATCTCTGTCCTCATAGAACTCACATTATACTGGAAAAGACAGAAGTTTTAAAAGATAGCTAATGTACAGTAAGTTGCATAATAGTGCCAAAGGGAAAAATAATTAAATGAAGGGCATTTGAAATATCAGTGACAAGGGTGTTACATTCTAAATAAAATATCTTGAGCAAAAATTTAAAGGAGACAGCTGTTTTCCGTGACGATGTCTGTAGAGAGAACATTTCAAGCAGAGAAGAGCAAGTACAGTGGCTCAGAAGCAGTGTAACTGGTGAGTTCAAGGTTACAGTGAACGGTAAGTGTGGCTGAAGTAGGGAGAGTAAGGGAGATGGGGAAGTACGTGGAAGGAGAGGAAATAAAGTCAGAGAGGATACACCATAGCCACATAATATATACCACAGTCATATACCATAGGATCATATACATCAACCAGTCACGTGGAGCTGGACTTCGGCTTTTACCCTAAGTCAGACAGAAGGCACGGAAGGGGTTTTTAGCTCACTCAGTAATTTAATATCTAAATTAAATTATCACTATCACACTCTTTAATTTAGCTTCTTAAATGTTTCTTCCTAGGCTATTTTAAGAATGGGAATTATATCTCATACTACATTTTTATAGAGTTTAATAGCCGTTGACAAAATACCAAAGGCTTTAAATTTCAAAATTTACTTAGTACCAGGCTCATTGTAATACTGGACTATATAATCACTACTATTTATTTATTTACTTAATTGAGGTATGATTGACATGTAATGTTATATTAGTCTCAGGTATACAATATGATGATTTGATATTTGTATACAGTGCAGAATGATTGCCACGGTAAGTCTAGTTAACAACTGTCACCTTACGTAGTTTAAAAAAATTTTTTTCTTGTGATAAGAACTTTTAAGATCTACTCTCTTAGCAACTTTGAAATATGCAATACAGTGTTATTAACTGTGGTCATCATGGTATTCATTACATCTGCATAGCTTATTTATTTTATAACTGGATGTTTCTACCTTTTGACCCCCTTCACCCATTTCTCCTCCCATCCCCTGCCACCTCTGGCAACCATCCATCTTTTTAGATTCCACATATAAGTGAAATTATATGGTATTTGTCTTTCTCTGCCTGACTTACTTCATTGAGCATAATGCCCTCAAGGTCCATCCACATTGTCACAAATGACAAAATTTCATTCATTTTTATGACTGAATAATATTCCATTGTATATGTATAACTCATTTTTTCGTCCGTGCATCCACCAGTGGACACTTAGATTGTTTCTATATATCACTACTGTTTAAACACCTGCTATCTTAGTGTTTTATCAAGAAAAAGTTTATTTATATATACAGATATTTTGTCAGAGATTAATAAATGCATACCTGTAATTACATATGTCATCTTAGAACTGTAAAGACTAGTTTTATTATTTTTTTCCAAAATCTTTAGTGTGATGAAAGTTGAAAAAAAAAGAAAAAAACTACTTGTTGTCATTCAAAAGCTTCCTATCCAATGAAGACAAATAATATATAGTTCAAAATAGAAAACACTCCTCATAAACCCAATTCAGTACTCAGTGTTCTCTAAATGTTACTGTAAGAGCTTTCTTAGGGACTGTAGAGGTTGTGACGTCATGAATTTTACCAGAGGAATAGAAAAGCAGATACTGGTCATATGTGCACATATGTCGATATCAGACCCGACAACTTCTGAGGCCTAGTCATGCAGCCTCTTGTCTGTTGCCCAGCTATCCCAAGCTCCTGGTGTGTGTTTATTTGTAATTTTTAAATACTTTGGAAGAATTCTTTTCATTTCTATCTCCAAGCAAATTAATTTCCATATTGTTTACTTGGCATTTTGCCATGTCTTATAGTTTTTGTCTATAGTGTAAAATACCTTGCTAGGATTTCTCCTAAGAATTGAGGCCATCCTACAAGATAGATTAGTTTTATATGATTCATATATATCTGAGAAAAGAAAGTATTTCTTTAGAGCTCTTTTAAAAATGTGATAGTATAGTTTTTAAGAGTTATAGCCCTAGAAGAAAAGTAATGTGCAGTACAGGCATACATCTGAGATATTGGAGGTTCAGTTCCAGACCACCACATTAAAGCAAATGTGGCAATAGAGCGAGTCACATGTATTTTTTGGTTTTCCAGTGCATATAAAAGTTATGTTTACACTATACTGTAGTCTGTTAAGTGTGCAGTAGCATTATGTCTAAAAAAACACAATGTACAGACCTTGATTTTAAAATACTTCATTGCTAAAAAAATCTAACAAACCATTATCTGAGCTTTTAGCAGGTCATAACCTTTCTGCTGGTGGAGGGTCTTGCCTCAGTGTCAAAGGCTGCTGATTGGTCAGGGCAGTGGCTGCCGAAGGCTGGGGTGGGTATGGTAACTTCTTAAAATAAGACAACAGTGACGTGTGCTGCATCGATTGGCTCTTCCTGTCACAATTTTACTCACAATCGAACCCTCTCAAACCCTGCCGCTACTTTATCAACTAACTTTAGGTAATATTCTAAATCCTTTGTTCTCATTTCAACAATCTTCCCAGCATCTTCACCAGGGGTAGATTTCATCTCAAGAAACCAGTTTCTTTGTTCATCCATAAGAAGCAGCTCCTCATCTGTTAAAGTTTTATCCTGAGATTGTAGCAATTCGGTCCCATCTTCGGACTCCCTTTCTAATTCTAGTTCTCGTGCTGTTTCCACCACATCTGCAGTTACCTCCACTAAAGTCTTGAACTTCTCAAAGTCAAACATGAGGGTTGGAATCAGCTTCTTCCAAATTCCTGTTAATGTTGGTATTTCAACCTCTTCCCATGAAATCACAAATGTTCTTAATGGTATCTAGAATGGTGAATCCTTTCCATATGGTTTTCAATTGACTTTGCTCAGATCCATCAGAGGAATCGCTATCTATGGCAGCTATAGCCTTACAACATGACAGAAATATATGTAAAATGTATGTATATATATATAGTATATATTTTTTAAATATATAATATTATTTAAGAAATATAATAAAATGTGAAAGTTGAAATTACTCCTTGATCCATGAGCTGCAGAACGGATGTTGTGTTGGCAGCCATGAAAGCAACATTAATCTCATAGTACATTTCCATCAGAGCTTTTGGGTAACCAGGTACATTGTCAATAAGCAGTAATATTTTGAAAGGAATCTTTTTTTCTGAACAGTAGCTCTCAACAGTGGGCTTAAAAGATTTCATAAGCCATGTTATAAACAGAAGTATTGTCATTCAGGCTTTGTTGTTCCATGTATAGAGCATAGGCAGAGTAGATTTAACATAATTCTTAAGGTTCCTAGGATTCTTCAGAATGGAAATGAGCATTGGCTTCAATTTCAAGTCACCAGCTGCATAACCCCTAACAAGAGAGTCATCCTGTCCTTTGAAGCTTTGAAGCCAGGCATTAACTTCTCCTCTCTAGCTATGCACGTCCTAGATGGCATCTTCCAACAGAAGGCTGTTTCAGTTACATTGAAAATCTATTGTCTGGTATAGCCACCCTCATTAATTATCTTACTGGATCTTCTGGATAACTTGCTGCAGCTTCTACATCAGCCCTTGCTGCTTCACTCTGCCCTTTTATGTTATGGAGAGGGCTTCTTTCCTTAAACGTCATGAACCAACCTCTGCCAGCTTCAAACTTTTCTGCAGCTTCCCCACCTCTCTCAGTCTTCATAGAAATGAAGAGAGTTAGGACCTTCCTCTGGATTAGGTTTTGGATTAAGGGAATGTGGTGGCTGATTTGATCTTCTATCCAAACCACTGAAACTTTCTCCATATCAGCACTAAGGCTGTTTCACTTTATCATGCATGTGTTCACTGGCGTAGCACGTCTAACTTCCTTCAAGAACTTTTCCTTTGCAGTCACAACTTGGCTAACTATTTGGCTCAAGAGGCCTAGCTTTGAGCCTGTCTGGGCTTTTAACATGCCTTCCTCACCAAGCTTAATTATTTCTCATTTTGGATTTAAAGAGCAAGGGGAGCAACTGACTGACTCTTCCTTTCACTTGAACACTTAGAGGTCACTGTAGGGTTATCAACTGATCTACTTTCAATATTATGTCTCAGGGAATAGGGAGGCCTTAGGAGAGGGAGAGGAATGGGAGAAGGGCGGGTCAGTGGAGCAGTCAGAACACAACATTTATCAACTGAGTTTGCTATCTTACATGAGCGTGGTTCATGGTGCCCCAAAACAATTAAAATAGTAACATCAGAGATCACCGATCACAGATCACCGTAACAAATGTAATATTTCAGACTTTTTTTTA
Source organism: Orcinus orca (assembly GCF_937001465.1). Lineage (NCBI taxonomy): Eukaryota > Metazoa > Chordata > Mammalia > Artiodactyla > Delphinidae > Orcinus > Orcinus orca. Next base: position 17,758,968 of record NC_064570.1, on the reverse strand, counting down.
TTATTATTATGAGAATTACTGGGATGTGACATAGAGACACGAAGTGAGTAAACGCTGTTGAAAACAATGGTGCTGTAGGCTTTCTCAGTGCAGGGTTGCCACAGCCTTCAATTTGTAAAAAAAATGCAATACAAGCAAAGTGAAAAGTGCAGTAAAACAAGGTATGCTTGTATTTTAAATATTGCAAACTTGGAAGCACACAATATTTTCTTAATTATTATTCAGTGATATTTAAGGGAGGTACTTGAGATATACTTAGGGGAAACCACTTTGGGGTTTGAGTTGAGAGTCCTTATGATGTAAAAGTCACCAAATTTATTACCAAGTATTTATTCTCCTTCAAGTGAAATCCAATAAGAAGAATGTACGTCATATGCCCTCAAATTGCCGACTTTAAACAAAATCCTGTGTTATGTCTAATGTCCCTGAAAAATAGCAAATTATCTCTTTTGGAAATTGTTTCTTATTTGTTTAACTGATGACTGCTGTGTTAGTTTGAGGTGTTTTAATATCAGAATACTCCTATATTCTGATCTCAAAACTAATGAGCATAGTATCAATGCCAGCATAGTCTGCTAACCTGCTGGGTTTTTTTTTTTTAATGGACTGTCATTAAATACATACTGTAAATAGGAGGTAAAACTGCACTTACATAAACTTGTGGTGTGATTTGGTTTTGGTTTTGTCTTTTAGCAGGTCTGTGCGATATTAGTGAAGGGACTGTAGCTCCAGAAGATCGCTGCAAATCTCCAACTTCTGGTAATTTGCTTTTTATTTTATTAATAATTATAATTCTACAAAAAATGCAGCTTGTCAAATTTGTACAGATAAGCGTTTAAAACACACCTACAGGGAACTTCTGTGTCACATATTTATTCTTAAAATCATAACTATTCTTTGCATTCTCATTAAGTGAAAAGAAATGCATTAGATAAAAATCTACAGCTACTACCTGTTAAGAGTCATGTAACTGTTTACTTAGCTTCTAATATTTACACTTTTTTGGGAAAATGTATTTTACTTCTTACCATTGGATCAAAGTTTTCGTCATCTACAGTTTTTGTCTTTGCTGTCAGCATGCCTGGAGTCATCTGGTAGAATAGTGCTCTAATACATGAATAATGTTCACCTAAATGTTATGAAAGATTTTTAACACTTATCTAATGGTGACTGTGGACAGTTAGAATAATTGTAGACTAGTTACATTTGATTTTGATCAAAGTAATACGAGATATAGTTTCATAGCTGTATTAAAGCATTTGTCCTTTCTTATCCGTATATTAGTCTTATGTAACCTATGTATTAATATTTCAGAGTAACATTACTTTTTGAGTCCCCGTACAATTAAGAGGATCCTGAATTCACTATCTTTTTTAGTGGATTGAAACTTTGCTAAAATTTAATAAGGTTAACTTCATAATTTTAACTGACAGATTTCTTAAATCATTCTGGCTGGGAATTTTCATCAGCTTTCTACTGGAAAGATTGTTCTTAACAGAAAGTAACACTGTTCTTAGACAGATTTTGATCCTTGCGTAGGTAATTCTACATCAGAAATAATTTTAAGAATGGGGAAAATTGAGAGGTACATTTTACTTTACTCCCTCATATTTCAGTTTACCATTCTGTTAGATCTAGGACCAATAGAACTTTTGTGAGGTTTTCTTTTTAAAATTGCATTTTCCTGATATTGCTCAAGTTAATCATTTCTTTTCTTAAAATATATGCACCTTCTGGTTTTCTTAATATTCAAATTTCATATTTAAGTACACTCATTACACCCATAAAACATATGGAATACAGGAATCACTCCTATCATTAGCACCTAATATTAAGCCTGAACGTTGGTAGAATAACATTGAAGAAGTAATATGGAGCAATACGTACTTCCCATCTCACAGGACTAGAATTATTTCTGAATATGATTTAGAATTATAATATCTCTTAATTATTACTGTTCTTCCTCCAACCATATACAGTACTGTTCTGATGTTCTCACCTTCCCTAAAGGCCATATGAATGCACTTGTCAATATGTTAAGACTATAGGCCACATTTGATAACTTGGACATGTGATATATTGTCTTTCAATATATTAAATGACTATCAAATGTGTTTTAACAAGATTCAGCCCAAATAAATTAATACTCCTTTTCACCCTAAGTCAGACTTTAATAGGTGTATATTTCTAGCAATTTGGGATAACCCAACGAGAGGTAATTGTAGATAAATATGTAAGTACACTTCAGTATAATTATTCAATAGATAAATATGAAAGATGCATACTGGTAAAAACCCTCCAGATTCTCTCTTGTACCAGAGAAACTCAGACATCATTCAACATTTTCAAATATACTGTGCTCTTTGGTTCACATGAAAAGAAAATATAGTTTTAACGTGCAGAAATATGTATGACGCCAGGCATCCTTTTAGGTGAATTTTAAATACAAAGTAAAAATTGTGACCTCAGAAATCATTGATAAATCACAAATTCTCATCTTTAGATATAACCTCTTAGTTTATTTAGTTTAGTCTTTGATTATGCTCTGAAAGAGCGAAGAGTTATCTGAAGAGTTATATTCATTCATGCATATCAGAAAAGACTGCTTTTACAAAAAACAGACCACACTTTGGTAGACAATAGTTGTACCTAAAACATGTTTCATATACCGGGAGATGGATGTCAGTCATGCATAAATACTAAGAACTACCATAGAAACTAAAATAAAGCTCTGGAAATAGTTGCTAGAAAGCAATGTTTGTGTTTATGAGAGAAGAAATGTATAAAAAGTGGGTTGGGAGTTCAACTGAATTCCTAATACATACTAAGAAGAGGACCTCTATTATAAAAATGAAAAGTAACCATATGCCCTTTATCAAAACCAATATGTTCATTTGAAATAATACGTATAATTGAAGAGAAACTTTTCTGAAAAGCTTTTAAAGCCCGTAATCAAGATTTGTGATCTGAACAGTTTAGCCAACTGATATCAAAGCTCTATTCAAAAATCATCCTGAGAAAATTCAAGTTATGAATATAGTTTTCCCTTTCCATTTATCTTTAAATAAACCAACAATCTCTCTGAAATAGAAAATTAATTCTGCCATCCTGAATTAACATAGAAAATTATTTCTGCCGTCTTCATTTGATCTTTATTTCCAAGAATTCATATTGCTTCACTGAGCACTTCTCTAATGTTGGGATATATTTTATTGCTGCTTCCAAAATTTATGTGTGTGTGTATGTATGTATGTATGTGTGTATATGGATATATACGTTTCAAATTGAAGAAAACCCAAGGCCACATACCATGAGATGGTGCCCTCAGGAGTTTCTGTGTACCCTAGAAAAAAACAAAAGCTGTGTGTATTTTCATGTGTTTATTTAATCTAAATTTTAAAATATATTCAAGTAGGAAATGCTAAAAACATTTTTGGAACTTCTTCATGAGCTGTCACAGAAGTTATGACAACTGGTAGTAGGCATTTTCAGTTCAGGGAAAAATATATCTGCTTCTTTTATTCAAATTTACAGCTTATGTTGCCTATTTTTATGTTAGAAATACTGGGCATTTTTATAATTTTATATTCGTGTTCAGATATGCTATCTTGCTATTAGTCTGATATGAAATATATCAAATAAAACAAGTGTTAATAAATATTTGTACATCCATGTGGTTATGTAGTATCAGAGATGAATAATATTTTAAAGTATATGTAACATCTTCTCATAACCATTATCTTCTTTAAATCTGAATTATATTATGGGAAAAAGGAGTGTACCCTATTTCTATTCCTGAAAATGTTGCTGAGCTCAGTGTTACTTATGTCAAATTTTTTGATATAGGATTTATGAGGATCTATAAATGCTATTTAGCAAAAATAACATAGTTTTAAAAGAGCAATTTTTATAAGACTGTTTTAGAAGTAATCGGATCCTGCCAATGTTGACAGGCTTTACTTGGTCTGAGAAGAGACTTCAAGGATGTTTTCCACCTGGCCACAGAAAGAAAGTACGATTTTGTGGGGGAAGGTCAAATTTTGACCTTATTTGTGAAGGCTCAGTAGTTTCACTGTGATAAAAAAAGGAATCAGCATAGAAAAACCATTTTATTTACTTCCAGTTATGTTCTAGATAGTCACTTCTAGCAGAAAAGCTATATTCGTTCAGCAAATGTTTACTTAGAGATTCCTACATGAAGAGCACTCCACTGAGTCCAAAAGAGATGCAAATATCAATCACAGAGTCCCAGCTTCTCAGTTCAGTTCAGTGGGAAAGGTCAGGTGTATGTAAACTTAAAATATAAGGCATTAAGTGATTAACATAAGAGAAGTAACAGGTGAACTTTTACAGGAATTCAAAGAAGGGGAGGTGATTTATAGCTGGAGAGATGGTGAAAACTTTAATGGGTGAGATATCATTTGAAATGTGTTACAAAGATAGGTAGTTTGACTCTAATAATAAAGTCAACTAGAATACTACTTAGGATTCCCTTTATAATAAAAAGTTTGTGTTAGAAATTAAAGAAATACAATGAAAATTAGGAACATCTTTTTAAGGAAAAAGGACTAAAATCTTAATTATAAAAATATTAGATAAACGTATTGAAAGTCACAGTTGAAATAAAATATTTCTTACCTCATTAAATTTAAGTAAATATTTGAACATATCTAAAATTATAAGTTTCATCCTCAGTATTTTAAAGACCTCTATGGTACTAGTAGAATTTATATATGATTTTAAAGTTTGTATCTAGAAAGCTAACTCTAAAATAAACTTTACCAGTATAGTACTTATACAGGACTCTAAGTGCTACTAGATAAACCTTATTCGGTTAACTAATATCAAGAATTTTTATGTTTTCTTTCAGAAACAGATAACTTCTTATATTTTTCTTTATCTGTTCTCTAACTTATAATATATACCAAGATTTTGCCAAATGGTTGTAACTTTTGGAAAAATTATTATACATTAGGGTTAATATTTATACATACTAGAGATTGGTCGACGAAAGATAATGCACTACTGATTGCTGTTCTTACTGTAATATTGTAAGAATTATTATTAACTATATACATGATATTTTCTTCTGGCCAGTAGTATGGGAACTTGTTTTAAGGGTTACCAGATTACTTTGTTTGTACTTTTCCCTGTGACAACTGAGCGTTTGTGACTGACTATGTGCCTGTTCCTTCCATTGTCTTCATTTGTGTAGGTTCTTCATCACCACACAATTCAGATGATCAACAAAAAGTGAATAATTTTATAGAAAAGGGTATAGTATCTTTATTTTACAGTATTTTCTTTTAATTACATTTAATTCATGTAGTTTACTTTGAATAGATTTTGACATTTTGTATCAAAATATTATTTTCAGTGAAGATCAAAAGCAGAAAGTTTTCCAAGATGGTAGCCAGTGATATAGGTAGGAAATAGACATTTCTATTTTGTTTCTAATCCTTGCTATTTGCAATGCTAACTCAATACCAGAAAATTATCTAATGCATTGCATTTTGTATATATTAATTTGTTATTCCTATGCTAAACAATCATCTCCTGGGCTGTGTTTCTTCTAAACTCATTGGGGCAATAATTATTAAAAATCAGTTAAACTGGGGTTGCAGTTCTTCCTCTGACTTAACAGTGAGAATTGTTCTATTAATTTTTATTTTTGCTTTATTTTAAAATAAAGCAGGGTTCAATTTATGCCATATGTAGTACAGTTTTATACTCCAAAGTTTTGAAATTTTTTTCTTTATAGTTTTACTTGTATTTTTTCCTACCTGTCTTCTATCCTCACATTATCCAGACTCCAGATTTCAAGGAAGTGGTTCTTTAAAATATTGACTTGTAGTCCGTAATCTGTACTACCCTTGGGTTAAATGGGAATTTTCTACCACTCCTTCCCCCCAAGTAAAAATGAGTGCTACTTTGAAATTAATTACTCAGTCCAAGATTTTCAGAGTTTCAAACCGGGGGATAAAATATATAATTAAACTTTAGGGACATAATCAAACTAGGGTTTTTTAGTCATAAAAATTTGAATTTTGTCTGAGGATTTTTTTGTGTGTGTGTGTGTGGTACGCGGGCCTCTCACTGCTGTGGCCTCTCCCGTTGCGGAGCACAGGCTCCGGACGCACAGGCTCAGCGGCCATGGCTCACGGGCGTAGCCGCTCTGCGGCATGTGGGATCCTCCTGGACCGGGGCACGAACCCGTGTCCCCTGCATCGGCAGGCGGACTCCCAACCACTGCGCCACCAGGGAAGCCCTGTCTGAAGATTTTTACAAGCCTGAGAAACACCATTTTACTAAAAGAGAATACGTTTAATCTTTGATGTAAATCCAAAAATTTATTACACTGTTAACATATTACTTATTTCCCCCGAAACTCCCACAATTCATTGAATTGTCTTATATTAGATGAATTTCTAGGCAGCTGGAATAGATTTACATTTTTTCAACTGATAAAGTTTAATATGTGGTAAATTTCTAAAATTCTTAGAAGTAGCATCCATATTGTTTGCATGTTGTAAATTGAACCCTGTTTAGTCATATTAACATTGGCAGACTTTTAGCACCTCTGGTCATTTTCTGAATAACGCGGTTTATTCTTGGGCAAAGGGCTCTTCATTTATGGAGTATCAATTATTTATCTGTTTGTATTTGTGGTACTTTAGTGAATCATTTGGTAACATTTAAATCACTTTCATTATCTACGAGCACTACTGCATACTTCTTTTTCAACCAATTTCCTTTTTAGTATATACTATCTTAATAGTACTTTAGAGGTTCTTTTACTGTCATGTAATGTAAAAAGTTAGAAGGGACTTTTCTACGTATAATTTATCAAAGAACTTGTAGAATTTAATTACCTAGGAATTTTACCTTGCATGAAAGTTACTTTGTACATAATTAAATTTTTCAAATAATTTATCTATTTGATTTTCGATCCTGGGGTTATGTTTGCTTTGTTAAATGTTTTGACTCACTTTCCTTTTTTTTCTGGGTTATGAATAGAATATGAAACATGGAATATCTGAGTGTGATTATTTGAAAGACTTTAATAAATTTCTTAGGACTGAGAACATTATTGGAAGGATAGTTCTTTGGTAACATAAAAAAGAAAGCAAGAATGTTACCAGCAAGTTTTTTTGTCATGCCACTTTCTGTAGTTATATTTTTGGGGAAACATTAACTTTATTCAACTTTTCAAACTTATGTTAGCTATACAGTTATAAATAATTATTTTTCATCTCCAGAAACCACTTTTATATCTCCTATTTTATATATAATTTTAAATGTTTTCAGTTGGAATCTTTCAGTATTTTTTTGAAGTATAATTGACTTAACAATATTATAATAGGTTCAGGTGTACAACATAGTGATTCAGTATTTTTATACATTACCTACCATACAAAGTTATAGTATTTGTGACTGTATTCCCTGTGCTATACATTACATCCCTGTGACTGACTTACTGTATAACTGGTAGTTTTTTAATTCCAACATATATCCCAAGGTATATAGAAGGCAAGCTTACTTCTCAATTTTTTCTTCATTCAGATGGAGACTATGCCATTTTAGATTGTAAAGTTTTTTCAGTTTAAAAAAAAACCAGTTTATCTCCCTACATTAGTGTCTAGTTTCGTAATAAGACTTAGCATAAAATATGCTACTGAAAAACACATAAAATGTCAATGAAACATTGGGAAAAAATTCATAAAATCTCCTAAAGACCTCTCTCTTTTTCTATCAATACTTAAAGCTTAATAGTATCAAATGTGCTAGGACTCCTTGAGCGTTCTGACCTCACTATGTTCCCTATCATCCAATCCCATACTTGCTCTAAAGGATCCTGAACCTCATAAAATTATCACCTTGTTCTTCCTCAATCTACAGACATTTATTGCTTTAGCTTAGGCAGTTATGCTGTGACCTAATAAGGGAAGGCATAAGAATTAAGCCTCGAACCTCCAAGATCATCACTGGTGAAAGAACGACCTTATGTGGAAGGCTGACAGAATGTATTGGCTCTGAAGTTTTGTCCCTAAGTTTCACTTACACTTTGAAAGTAACTGCTGCTTGTGTCATATCAGAGAGGATGGGGCCAGGGGGTGTACAGGATGTCATTCTCACTTTAACAATCTGACCCGACCGTGGAAAATCAACTGTTTTTTGCTGCCTGACAGTACAGCTGAAATAGCTGAGACAGTAACAATTTTTTAAAAATGTACTTAACAATTACAATTTTCCTAGCACACTGTAGCAACCATTTATAAATATTTTTTTCTTATTTAATCCACTCAGTAACCTCAGTTAGCTACTTACTGTTATTTCCCTGTTTCACAGATGAGGACACTAAGAGTTAAAGAGTATGTAGAGTATCTATTGGTTACACAGCTAGCAAATGTCAGAGCCGTGATTTATACTGAGCTTGTCCAACTCCACTGTTTGTCCTCTTCAACAATATCCTGTATTACCTCTTAAGAAGATTTACTGAAGGCTGTAAGGATTCAAAAACAAATCTGTTGTGTGATTTGAAACTAGATAATCTGGCTCTGACCCTGTTCTATCTACATGGTAACCTGGAAAAAAGGTGGCTCATGTTAAATTCTGTCCAGGCACTAGGTCATGGGGGCCATCATGGTACCCATCACGCAAATATAATACGCAGTGCCTGGAAGTCTACCTTCCTCAAAGAGCAGACTCAAGTGAAAGTAAATAGAGTGGACAGTAGGGTTCCCGAACCCATCTACCCAAAGCCTGGCTTCATTGTTTGTTTCCTGACCAACAGCTAACTCAGGTAAACGATACTGACAATGACTTCATTGTTTGTGCATAAGAATAGCAGCCTAAAAAGACATAACTTTAGTCTTGTGAATTTAACAGTAAAAATATAGCATAGTATAATGCAACTGCAGCATCCCTATGCATGTAATACACATATAGTGATTTGTTTTGCCTGTTCATACCTTATGAATAATTTTTGTTAGTAAAATCTTAATGGCCAACATTTCCAAAATCAGTAACTTTCCTGTAGTTAGTTAGCAATTTCTGTAAATCATTTAGAAAATAAGATTGCTTATCAATTTTTTATTTGTTCATTATTTATATTTTATAAAATTTCAGAAATATGTAAAGCTTTTTATTATTCTAAGTTTATATAAAAATAGTCCTAAAATATGTATCTTTGTTAAAGTATTAAACAAGTTTTTCATGATATGAATAAAATATGGTCCAGATGTTAGCATTGTTTGGTAGATCTTGAAATTACACGATTAAACTTCTCTAAAGATCATTCTATTTCATTATGAGTCTATTTCAGTCTGAAAGTAGATTTCTAGCTGGATTCTATAGTCTACAACCCTGCCCATGCCCCATTTTATTACTAATTTTCATATAGAAGGAATGATTACATGAAACTGTGAGGGGGAAATAATACTGGAGATGAAAGAATAAAGATTCAAAAGTATGGTGACTTAATTAGTGCTGTGCCAAAACAAACAGAATAATAGCTCTATTTTTTCTTAATTGGGGTGTAGTTGCTTTACAGTGCTGTGCTAGCTTCTGCTGCACAGCGAAGTGAATCAGCCATACGTATATATGTATCCCCTCTTTTCTGGATTTCCTTCCCATTTAGGTCATCAGAGAGCATTAAGTAGAGTTCCCTGTGCTATACAGCAGTTCTCATTAGTTATCTGTTTTATACATAGTAGTGTATATATGTCAATCCCAATCTCCCAATTCATCCCATCCCAGTAGCTCTATTTAATGGACACCTCCTAAGTTCTAGATATTATACTAGATATTTGTCATATGATATTTATTAATATAGGAAAGATAATACCTCCAGGGCCCTTTTTATGTCTCAAATTTTTGAATTAGCAGTTACTTGGGGAACAATTAATTTTCTTTCTTAGCAAAAACTGAAGTAATTTTTGAAGTCTACTTAAATGAAGATAATGTCCAAGTGCTGTTTTCATGAGTTCTCCTATACATGAGTCCCAATGATCCCTTTTTCATATTAACGTGTTCTAACAGACTTAAATCTGTTCTGAACCATTATATTCTAAATCACTAACTTATTAAATCCTACAGTTTTAAAGCAGCTCAAGCCCCTTTATTTTTCAAGAAAAAAAATTGAGCCTATCCAAAGAAATATCCCATGATCATGACTTAGTCAAGATCAGAATCCTGGTCTGTTCACTATACACTGTAGCATGTCACTGCTCTCATAGTGTATGGTCTCTTCTTGTGCTGTCTTCCCAATTCTTTTATATTAACAATTCGAAAAATAAGTTCTCAGAGGTTTATTTGGAGTTCGCCATATGAATTTGAAAAGGTTTGTATGAAATTAAATAGAATTTTAAGTTTTAAAATTATTCTAATTCATTATAAAACAAATTAGTACTGATATTTCTAGTTTATATTCCCCAATATTCAACCCAAAATGTGGCTGCTACATCTATAGAAGTTCATCTTTACATTTAATCCACAATGTGGCTACTGAAAGAACAGAAGCTCATCTTGAAAGAGAAGATGAGTCAAGTGTGCAGTAATACCGTTTTTACAGGTAACTTTAATATTTTCCACTTTGAAAAAAGCGTATTACTTTTTTTTTTTATATCTTAATTGGAGTATAATTGCTTTACCATGGTGTGTTAGTTTCTGCTTTATAACAAACTGAATAAGTTCTACATATATATATGTTCCCATATCTCTTCCCTCTTCCGTCTCCCTCCCTCCCACCCTCCCTATCCCACCCCTCTAGGTGGTCACAAAGCACCTAACTGATCTCCCTGTGCTATGTGGCTGCTTCCCACTAGCTATCTACTTTACGTTTGGTAGTGTATATATGTCCATGCCTCTCTCTCGCTTTGTCACAGCTTACCCTTCCCCCTCCCCATATCCTCAAGTCCATTCTGTAGTAGGTCTGTGTCTTTATTCCTGTCTTACCCCTAGGTTCTTCATGACATTTATTTTTTCTTAAATTCCATATATATGCGTTAGCATACGGTAATTGTCTTTCTCTTTCTGACTTACTTCACTCTGTATGACAGACTCTAGATCTATCCACCTCATTACAAATAGCTCAATTTGATTTCTTTTTATGGCTGAGTAATATTCCATTGTATATATGTGCACATCTTCCTTATCCATTCATCCGATGATGGACACTTAGGTTGTTTCCATCTCTGCAATAAACATTTGGGTACATGAGTCTTTTTGAATTATGGTTTTCTCAGGGTATATATGCCCAGTAGTGAGATTGCTGTGTCATATGGTAGTTCTATTTGTAGTTTTTTAAGGAACCTCCATACTGTTCTCCACAGTGGCTGTATCAATTTACATTCCCACCAACAGGGCAAGAGGGTTCCCTTTTCTCCACACCCTCTCCAGCATTTATTGTTTGTAGATTTTTTGATGATGGCCATTCTGACTGGTGTGAGATGATATCTCATTGTAGTTTTGATTTGCATTTCTCTAATGATTAGTGATGTTGAGCATTCTTTCATATGTTTGTTGGCAGTCTGTATATCTTCTTTGGAGAAATGTCTGTTTAGGTCTTCTGCCCATTTTTGGATTGGGTTGTTTGTTTTTTTGTTATTGAGCTGCATGAGCTGCTTATAAATTTTGGAGATTAATCCTTTGTCAGTTGCTTCATTTGAAAATATTTTCTCCCATTCTGAAGGTTGTCTTTTCATCTTGTTTATGGTTTCCTTTGCTGTGCAAAAGCTTTGAAGTTTCATTAGGTCCCATTTGTTTGTTTTTGTTTTTATTTCCATTTCTCTAGGAGGTGGGTCAAAAAAGATCTTGCTGTGATTTATGTCATAGAGTGCTCTGCCTAGGTTTTCCTCTAAGAGTTTGATAGTGTCTGGCCTTACATTTAGGTCTTTAATCCATTTTGAGTTTATTTTTGTGTATGGTGTTAGGGAGTGATCTAATCTCATACTTTTACAAGTACCTGTCCAGTTTTCCCAGCACCACTTTTTTTTTTTAACATCTTTATTGGGGTATAATTGCTTTATAATGGTGTGTTAGTTTCTGCTTTATAACAAAGTGAATCAGTTATACATATACATATGTTCCCATATCTCTTCCCTCTTGCGTCTCCCTCCCTCCCACCCTCCCTATCACACCCCTCCAGGCAGTCACAAAGCACCGAGCTGATCTCCCTGCCCAGCACCACTTATTGAAGAGGCTGTCCTTTCTCCACTGTACATTCCTGCCTCCTTTATCAAAGATAAGGTGACCATATGTGCGTCGGTTTATCTCTGGGCTTTCTATCCTGTTCCATTTATCTATATTTCTGTTTTTGTGCCAGTACCATACTGTGTTGATTACTGTAGCTTTGTAGTATAGTCTGAAGTCAGGGCGCCTGATTCCTCCAGCTCCGTTTTTCGTTCTCAAGATTGCTTTGGCTGTTCGGGGTCTTTTGTGTTTCCATACATGTGTGAAATTTTTTGTTCTAGTTCTGTGAAAAATACCAGTGGTAGTTTCATAGGGATTGCATTGAATCTGTGGATTGCTTTGGGTAGTACAGTCATTTTCACAATGTTGATGCTTCCAATCCAAGAACATGGTATATCTCTCCATCTATTTGTATCATCTTTAATTTCTTTCATCAGTGTCTTATAATTTTCTGCATACAGGTCTTTTGTCTCCTTAGGTAGGTTTATTCCTAGATATTTTATTCATTTTGTTGCAGTGGTAAATGGGAGTGTTTTCTTGATTTCACTTTCAGATTTTTCATCATTAGTGTATAGGAATGCCAGAGATTTCTGTGCATTAATTTTGTATCCTGCTACTTTACCAAATTCATTGATTAGTAGTTTTCTTGTCACATCTTTAGGATTCTCTATGTATAGTATCACGTCATCTGCAAACAGTGACAGCTTTACTTCTTCTTTTCCAATTTGGATTCCTTTTACTTCCTTTTCTTCTCTGATTGCTGTGGCTAAAACTTCCAAAACTATGTTGAATAAGAGTGGTGAGAGTGGGCAACCTTGTCTTGTTCCTGATCTTAGTGGAAATGCTTTCAGTTTTTCACCATTGAGGACGATGTTAGCTGTGGGTTTGTCATATATGGCCTTTATTATGTTTAGGAAAGTTCCCTCTGTGCCTACTTTCTGCAGGATTTTTATCATAAATGGGTGTTAAATATTGTCAAAAGCTTTCTCTGCATCTATTGAGATGATCATATGGTTTTTCTCCTTCAATTTGTTAATATGGTTTATCACATTGATTGATTTGCATATATTAAAGAATCCTTGCATTACTGGAATAAACCCCACTTGATCATGGTGTATGAGCCTTTTAATGTGCTGTTGGATTCTGTTTGCTAGTATTTTGTTGAGGATTTTTGCATCTATGTTCATCAGTGATATTGGCCTGTAGTTTTCTTTCTTTGTGACATCCTTGTCTGGTTTTGGTATCAAGGTGATGGTGGCCTCGTAGAATGAGTTTGGGAGTGTTCCTCCCTCTGCTATATTTTGGAAGAGTTTGAGAAGGATAGGTGTTAGCTCTTCTGTAAATTTTTGATAGAATTCGCATGTGAAGCCATCTGGTCCTGGGCCTTTGTTTGTTGGAAGATTTTTAATTACAGTTTCAATTTCAGTGCTTGTGATTGGTCTGTTCATATTTTCTATTTCTTCCTGATTCAGTCTTGGCAGGTTGTGCATTTCTAAGAATTTGTCCATTTCTTCTAAGTTGTCCATTTTATTGGCATAGAGTTGCTTGTAGTAATCTCTCATGATCTTTTGTATTTCTGCAGTGTCAGTTGTTACTTCCCCTTTTTCATTTCTAATTCTATTGATTTGAGTCTTCTCCCTTTTTTTCTTGATGAGTCTGGCTAATGGTTTATCAATTTTGTTTATCTTCTCAAAGAACCAGCTTTTAGTTTTATTGATCTTTGCTATCGTTTCCTTCATTTCTTTTTCATTTATTTCTGATCTGATCTTTATGATTTCTTTCCTTCTTCTAACTTTGGGGGTTTTTTTGTTCTTCTTTCTCTAATTGCTTTAAGTGCAAGGTTAGGTTGTTTATTTGAGATGTTTCCTGTTTCTTAAGATAGGATTGTATTGCTATAAACTTCCCTCTGAGAACTGCTTTAGCTGCATCCCATAGGTTTTGGGTCATCATGTCTCCATTGTCATTTGTTTCTAGGTATTTTTTGATTTTCTCTTTGATTTCTTCAGTGATCACTTCGTTATTAAGTAGTGTATTGTTTAGCCTCCATGTGTTTGTATTTTTTACAGATCTTTTCCTGTAATTGATATCTAGTCTCATAGCGTTGTGGTCGGAAAAGATACTTGATACAATTTCAATTTTCTTAAATTTACGAAGCCTTGATTTGTGACCCAAGATATGGTCTATCCTGGAGAATGTTCCATGAGCACTTGAGAAAAATGTGTATTCTGTTGTTTTTGGGTGGAATGTCCTATGAATATCAATTAAGTCCATCTTGTTTAATGTATCATTTAAAGCTTGTGTTTCCTATTTATTTTCATTTTGGATGATCTGTCCATTGGTGAAAGTGGCGTGTTAAGGTCCCCTACTATGATATGTTACTGTCGATTTCCCCTTTTATGGCTGTTAGTATTTGCCTTATGTATTGAGGTGCTCCTATGTTGGGTGCATAAATATTTACAATTGTTATATCTTCTTCTTGGATCGATCCCTTGATCATTATGTAGTGTCCATCTGTGTCTCTTCTAATAGTCTTTATTTTAAAGTCTATTTTGTCTGATATGAGAATTGCTACTCCAGCTTTCTTTTGGTTTCCATTTGCATGAAATATCGTTTTCCATCCCCTTACTTTCAGTCTGTATGTGTCTCTAGGTCTGAAGTGGGTCTCTTGTAGACAGCAAATATATGGGTCTTGTTTTTGTATCCATTCAGCCAGTCTGTGTCTTTTGGTGGGAGCATTTAGTCAATTTACATTGAAGGTAATTATCGATATGTATATTCCTATTCCCATTTTCTTAATTGTTTTGGGTTCGTTATTGTAGGTCTTTTCCTTCTCTTGTGTTTCTTGCCTAGAGAAGATCCTTTAGCAGTTGTTGTAGAGCTGGTTTGGTGGTGCTGAACTCTCTCAGCTTTTGCTTGTCTGTAAAGATTTTAATTTCTCCATCAAATCTTAATGAGATCCTTGCTGGGTAGAGTAATCTTGGTTGCAGGTTTTTCTCCTTCATCACTTTCAATATGTCCTGCCAGTCCCTTCTGGCTTGCAGAGTTTCTGCTGAAAGATCAGTGGTTAACCTTATGGGGATTCCCTTGTGTGTTAGTTGTTGTTTTTCCCTTGCTGCTTTTAATATGTTTTCTTTGTATTTAATTTTTGACAGTTTGATTAATATGTGTCTTGGTGTATTTCTCCTTGGATTTATCCTGTATGGGACTCTCTGTGCATCCTGGACTTGATTAACTATTTCCTTTCCCATATTAGGGAAGTTTTCAACTATAATCTCTTCAAATATTTTCTCAGTCCCTTTCTTTTTCTCTTCTTCTTCTGGAACCCCTATAATTCGAATGTTGGTGTGTTTAATGTTGTCCCAGAGGTCTCTGAGACTGTCCTCAGTTCTTTTCATTCTTTTGAAAAAAGCGTATTACTTACTCTTAATTGTCAAGAATGAAATTTCAGACAGGTATTTTAAAACCATTATACAAGTAGGGATTCCTCTAAATGAATTCTTTTTTCTTTTTCAGGATGACTAAAATCCGAAGAGTATGGCATATTGTGTACTCAAACTCTAATTCTATTTCTTAGTGTATTTTCTGTCAAATTTCATAATAAAATCTGCTCAGCAAAGTCTGTTCGTTTTATTACCAGTACTTACTGTGTATGCGTCTCTCTATAGAATCATCTTTTTCTTACATTAGAAGGATATGCAGTGATCTTTCTAGAAATAACTTGCTGTTTGCTTCCTAACATAAAGAAAATTAGTCCAAATTAAAGTTACGTTACTGAAATAGTTTTTCGTCAACTATCGTTTGAACAGAACTATTGATGTGGCAATTTATTTTCTGTCATTACTTATTGTATTTATTTGCTAGAGTTGCCATCTGAAAATACTGCAAACTGGGTCACTTAAATAATAGAAATTTACTTTCTCTAGAATAGTTCTAGAGGCTAGAAGTCCAAGATCAAGGCATTGACAGGTTTTTTTTTCTTTCTGAGGCCTCTCTCCTTGGTTTACAGATGGTTGCCTTCTTTCTGTGTCCTCACATAGTCTGTTCTTCTAGGCACGTGCACCCCTAGTGTGTCTGTGTATCCAGATTTCTTCTTCTTGCATGTACCAATCAGATTGGATGAGCACCCACACTTAGTGACTTCATTTCAACTTAATCGCCTCTTTAAAGGTCCTATCTCCAAATAGGTCGTATTCTGAGTTAGTAAGGGTTAAGGCTTCCACGTATGAATTCGGGGGGAATAATTCAGCACGCAGCACTTATTATGTTACGTTTATGTACTACCTTCTATAGGAAATGCTTTGAGATGTTTTTGATTATGGTGATATCCTAGACGTTAAGTTTTATGAGTTTGTGGAAAGTATGTAGAGACAGGAAAAATAATGAAGACAAAAGCTCTAGGAGTTCAAGAATTAAGAGAACTTGTAATAGCCAGATCTTTACCAGACAGGTATTAGTATCTTTTTAAAGTTTCTCCTTCATCTTAGGTAATGGATAAGTGTTTGTATTTCCAAAAGTTGTCCTTTTGATTAATAAGCCTATATTTAATTTGTCCCCTTTTTCTCTCTTTTTCACTTCATGAAGAAATTCAGCTTCTTTCTAAAAATTCTAACAGTTTTTGTTTATTTTCATTCATTGCCATGTTTATTGAACATACACATTAAGTGCTAGACACATGCATAGATACAGTAATTTGCAAAATAAATTCTGTTCCCAAATTCATAGAATTTATATTCTAGGATGGGAGGTAGAAACTGACATTATTAGTTCAAATGACTATTAAAATAGTGTGTGATAGGAGAGTTTCTACTTCTTGGTCCCACTTTCCCCCCCTTGGATTGCTTGCTCTATCCTACAAGCTGATTTTTAGTCTTTTTTTTTTAATTATTCTGATTGCTTTTATTTAATATGCATACATTTCGACATTATCCATGAAAAGAGTTGCATTGTATCTCTGCAGGTGAGAAAAGTGATATTGTCACTTTATTCTAACTATTGAACTGCTCTCGATGTAAACAAAGATCCGTTTGCTTTTTTGGCATCTTCTTCATACTGTCATAATAAGAAGTCATTTCACCTTTTATTGTTGGTACATTAATATAAAAGTCATAGTTCTGTTTTCTTTTAAAAAACCTTCCTTAGAAGAATAAGATGTGGAACACAGTGGGTAGAAAAGCTAAAGGAAAATTTCAAAGCATCTGTTTAATTTCAGAGAAGTGGTAAGAATCTCTATAATTGAGAAACTTTTCTTTGCGAAGAACTAAAAAGCATCAACCGTGAGGGAACTGTCATGTATGGTATAATGGCCCATGCAGTCCCCTTGCCTTAAGATTTACTTCTCTTGAACATCATGCGTCTTTCCTTGGTGTTGAAACTACCATTGCAGACATGATTGTTGTGATTAAGTGTAACTTCATTATTCTTTACAATCAAACGCAGCTCTTTACTGCTTATTCAGTGAGCCAGCTTGATATTCTCATTCTGGTTTATAAGAAGAGAGAGCAAACACTCAGGTTAACAGCCTGCTGAGATCCATCTTTGACTCCAGTTTTCTTCAGACTGAAGAAACTTCTTTACTGTCATTCCCATTGTTTCTGCTGTGGACAAAGGCATAGAGAAAGAGAGCTATTTTATAGTTTCTAGTGACAGAGGATTTCAAAGCAAGGAAGATACTGGGTACCAGGGCAAGAGTTGCAGAATACACAGATAAAGAAGAGAAAAACAGGCAATTTGCCTTCCAAGAACTCATTCAGATCATATGTTTTCAGTTTGAAAACCTCAGTGGAAGCTGAGTAACTTCAAAGCATGAGCAGAAGTTTCTTTTTCACTGTGATGAAATCAGGTGACAAGGTAATTGTGTTGCAAGTGCTTCTGAGACTCCTGAGAAGTAAAAATATGAGCTTCAGAAAATACTGGATAAAGTCTGCAACTGCTTCCTCACAAAATTACAACCAGAGTACAGTTTATAAGCCAGGAGGACTAACTAGAGGTTCTCCAGAAGTGGATCTGCCTCTCCTGGACCTGCCACCAAGGAGGTTGATTAAACAGACCTGAAAACAAGGATATTCCTCTGAAGTAGTCACAAAAACTGAAAGAAACATTTAGCCTAAATTTCAACTTTAGACCTTGGGTTTGGAACTTAGCCTCTCACAGCAGACAACAGTAAAACTAGTCAAAATACATGAGGCTCTTATTGCCAGGCATTGAGCAGTCCAGGACTGTCATCCTCAAGAGAAAGAAAAAACATGAGGTGAAACACAGTTCTCTGCCAGAGAATACTTTTCCTGTTGCAGTGCAGAGTGATTAGAACCCAAGTGGAGTTGCAGTCTCATTAAGCTAAGGAGGAGGAAGTTGGAGTTCTGGGCTTCTAAAGTGACTGGAATTTGTGAGGGAGGGCACTAGAGAAGAAGGAACTGCTTCAAGGGGGATTCCTAGAATCCCTGTGGAGATTCAATGCAGGTCCTTGCCTTAGGGCTGGGCCACATATGAGCTGGTCAAGACTTCAGTAGGCCTACTTAACAACCACCTGCTGTGAGGCTGAGAGCTGGCCAGTGATATCAGATGTCATGCGATGCTGGGAGTAGAAGTAGTGAGACCTTGCTGAGCACCTCATTCATTCTGTTTATATCCCAGCAAGGCCACTCTTGAAGAGTAAGGATCAGTTCTTAGCATAAGAGCCATACCCTAGAACAAAGTTCTAACTGAAATAGACCCACCCTAACAAAGAATAAAACCAAGCTTGTTATCCACCAGTAATTTAACTGCATGGCAGAACAAAACTCAACACCAGTTAAGGTTGATGGTATAATCCAGGCTCCCTTCAACATATTATCTACTATTCAGTCAAAACATATGTCCACATTCAATCAAAAGTTCCTAGACAAGTGAAATAAAAATTCAAAATCATGAGAAAATATGACCCATAATTAAGAATTTAAAAAATCAGTAGAAACAGACTATAAGATGACCTAGATGTTGAAATTAGCAGCCAAGAGTTTTAAAGCAACTGCTATAATATTATATGTTCAGGTACTGAAATGGGAACATGGTCATAGTGAGTGAACAGATGGAGAATATCAGCAGAGAAAATTAAAACTTTATAACAAAGTGAAATACTAGTACTGAAGAGTTCAGTATCTGAAACTATATGATCAGTTCATCAGATGGGTTTAGTATCACTAGATGGAGACTACAGAAGAAAGGGCTATGGAACCTGAAGGCATAAATATAAATTACACAGGAAATGCCAAGGAATTAAATCTTTTCACCCCTCCACCGCTTCCCCATAAAAATATCTTATGAATTACTCAGGTTTATTTCACTTCTTATGTTTAGATATAGAACTTAGTTTTTGAAATGAACTTAAAAAGAGGTTGAGCTTATAGTTGTGCATGCCATTCTATATTTATATCCTAAAAGTTTTTTTCCATTTTCTTGTTTTAGTTAATTGGAATATTACCATAGAATTGGAATAAAGAAATATTGGGTTGTTTACAAAAGTATATTAATAGCTCATCTGTGTAACATTTTACAGTTTATGAAAAAGTCATTTTATTTATTATTCATAAATAATAACGTTTATTAAATCCACACTGTGTGTAAGGTATTATGCCTAATGTTTTGCTTATGTCATCTTATATAATCTTCACAACTATGAAATTGTCATTAATATCTATTCCCATTTTACAGATGAGGAAATTTAAGGTTTAGAGAGGCAAAGTGATTGGCCTAAGGTCACACACCTAGTAGTTGGTTGAATTAGATATAAACTCATATTTGGTCTGATTCCAAATCCAGTCCTAACCACCGTACTTTACACTTCCACATTTTACAAACTAGATGTTGAAGCTTCTTCAAGAAATGTTCGCTGTGGACTTACTGTATCTACGTACTGGGTTTGATGAATTAGTCTTGTTCCCTATCCTGAAGTTGCTTTTAGTCTAGGGACGTTGATGCTGTCTGTGGTCCACATAGCAGCAGCATCAGCATCTCCTGGGAGCCTGTTAGAAGTGCAAGAATCTGATTTCACAAGATACCCAGGTGACTGGTGTGCACATTCAAGATTTATAAGCACTTGATTAAGTTTCAGAATAACTTAATCAAATCAGAGTAGCGGGGTCTAGAGAGGCATCCACATCATCTGATTCTGAAAGAGTATCTTTAGACTGTACCTGACTGATTTTTCTCCTTCAGATATTGTATAGATATTATTTATCAGTCTACGTACATTGTACCTTTGATATTTGGTGAAAACCTCTGAATTCTTTCAAAAGTTTAATATTGCATTTTAAAAAACATTTTGAGAGGGGTATAGTATCTTCTAGGTTTAAGAGAATTGGATATTAAATACAAGAGCAGCCATTTATATGAGATCAACCAACCATAGATTTGGCTATTTTAGTTTTCTATTACTTTTTGTCTTTTAACTGAGATTGATTAAGTCTGTGTGAAAATGGGATAAGACTGATTCATATATTTGACCCATTGTTGTTATTTTTTAAAGGATGCTAATTAGATTAATGAAGCTTAGAAATAAATACTTGATTTCCCCCAACCCTTCCCAGTTTGCCTAATGCCTCTTTCCTAACACTGGATTTGTCATTTTTTTAGATGTGGAAGTTATGTACTATGACTGGATTTCTCTTTGCTTACATGGCGCCCTTATGGACTAGCAGGGTCTGTTCTTTAAATATCTCCTAACAGTCCAAAATTTAACCCAATATACACATTCATGTATTAACAAACAAATGCTTTTTCAAAATTTCACATAGGAAGCACTATTCTGTTACGCATGCACTGCCACTAACATAATAGATATAGTTAAACACCTCCTAACTTTAAATCACTTCCTAGATTCAGGCAATAACTGATTTTCAGGATGGAAAGTGAATTTCAGTAGTTTTTTACCTAGGCTTTTGTATTATTCTAATCCAAAATAGAAGTATCTGTAGTTTATATTTTTGTAAATAATTTTAGACTGAGCATGACTTTGTTTTTTGTTTTTTACTAAAATGTAAATTGAGTTGACATATATGAAGAAATGGATGAGCCAAATATTTTTGTGAAGTAATCAAATACTTCAATTTGATTGTAGATATAGGATGTCCTATATTCAAGAGATTAAGTTAAAAAAGAATGAGCCTAATAGCTGTGAAGACGAGGAGCTGGAAAGATTTTATTGTATCACATACCCAAATTCAGTCTTATGCCTCTATTGTCCTTATCTGCAACACCTTCTTTCTGAGAAATGATTTTGCTTCCTTAGAAAAGCCTAACCCTTTCCTGTGAGCCTAAGAAATAATTAACAGTTAGAATTTAAAAGGCTTTCTTGAAGTGAGAGCTTCAAGCACTCAAAGGTGTTACAATCAAGTAAGTACAAACTTTTTAAAAAGTTGAAAATAAGATTTACTTTCCACCCATAACATTATTAATCATATCTTAATTATCTTAGCATCTAGACTTAGTGAGAAAAATATTCACCCCTATCTTGAAGACCAGTTGGTATGAATAAGCATGAATCAGATATTCTTCAGAACTTTAAAAATGCATTTTATTTTTCAGCAAAAATGTCAAGGAAGTTAAGCTTGCCTACTGACCTAAAGCCTGACTTAGGTAAGTAAAATAAATAAATGAAAATACATAGTAGTTAAACTCTCTTTAATGGGAAGACAAGGAAATCAGGAGATTTAAAATGACCATAGACTAGATTTTCATTGAAAATCAAGTTTAAAATGACTGTTTAAGGATTAATAGCCTTCAGGTTGCTCTCTGTAGATTGTAAAGGATAATTATAATATAACTTTAAGCAAATCAAAATAATATATTTCCTCAGCCCTCTCATACTTTTATCTAAACAAAATTTAGTGTAAGATTAAAATATGTGTGATTTTGGATTAATTTCTATTAACCGTCTGAAAACTTATTTTGAACTTTATTATTTATAAACTTATTTTATGAGAATTTAATATTTTCAAAATAAATGACTAGTTTTCTGTATTACAGTGAATTTCATACCAAGAATCATTATTACTTTTTGACAATAATAAGGTGGAAAATATATCTTTTTCTGTAGCACTCTCTATGCAGCCTATCCATTAGGAAAGCAGAGTGAATATATTCACACATTCCTTCTGCTTTATATCCAGCTCCAAAACAGCTCCCTGATATCCCAGGATAGGGACAAATGACATTTCGATAAAGACAAAAATAAGATTCCATGTAGTAAATAGAAAGCAGGATTTCCATTTTAATTTTAGAATTTCTATTGCCTTTAAGTGGATAAGAAGTATGACTGCATACGGATGATTTCACGCATGTTTGTCTTAGAAACAACTAGATTTTCTCCTTTTTATTTGCTCACCCACCTCATCTTCTCACTGTTAATTCTCTAGATTCCTTGACTATCTTCTTATGCATAATACAGACTTAGGTATTGGTCCATTTCACCTTACTGATTTTAGCATTTCCAAATCATAGTCTTATCTCAGTTATACTGATAGCATGTTATTATGAGTGAGTAGGCATAATATCTTCCACTGTCATCAGTGAAAGGTTCCATTCCTGAACATAGGGAGAACAGTTTAGTAGAACCCTGTAATACCCCTGCTGTTAAGGGAACCAGAAATAAATTCTAGAATGTTGGTTAACGTATGTTTTGAGAAGAGCATAGTTCCCTTCACTATAAAAATGAAAGATGCCATTTGAACCCACATGTATCTGAGGCTACCGTTAAGCATTTTTTTCCCCAACAAGAGGATCCAGAGTTTTCATCAGACTCTCAAAGATGCCCATGATTTTAGTAACAC
The DNA here is from genome assembly GCF_937001465.1 of Orcinus orca. Classification (NCBI taxonomy): domain Eukaryota; kingdom Metazoa; phylum Chordata; class Mammalia; order Artiodactyla; family Delphinidae; genus Orcinus; species Orcinus orca. The sequence goes on along the minus strand of NC_064570.1, from coordinate 17,735,974 downwards.
TGAATACTACTACTTAAAATGGTTTTGTGTCTTTTATTACCTAAAAATCTGTTGAGAAAACACATGTAGAAGTACTTTTTAAATTAGTAAAAATAGGATGTCAATTACTTTTTAAAAGAATATTCACACTTATGAATTATTTAAGTAATTTAATCAAAGTGTGTGCTCTGTGCTTTTATAGATCATCTTTATTCAGTTTATCTTTTACTTGTGTGCCCCTGTATCTCAATGCCCTAAGCTAATTATAACTTTGATTAATATATATGTTGAAACAATACCCATGTTGCCTCAATAATTTTCCCTTAAGTCATTGTGCTACTGAACTATTTTTTGACAGAGATTCTTAGCTGGTAAATCTTTTACATTGTCCAGAGAGTCAACGGGGAAAAACAACTATTATCCATAGGCTCAAACTGCCAAATGTTGCTAAAGTAGCTGAGCTGTTGGACTTTTCCTGCAGCTATGGAAGCTTCTGTGAATAGAATTCACTTTTGTTTATAGGGGAATTATGCAACATTGTACTTTCACCATAGCTTCACCCTAGATTCCATGGCCCACAACTCAGGAATCATGGGCGATATTGTTAGACTGCTGATGTCACTTTTCAAGTGTCAAGAACAGGAGGCAAAATATCAAACTGTTATGTATCTTTATGTGAGTAAGTATTTTGTCCTAATTTTTACCCTGACCAAATATACCTCTTGGCACTATGTTTTGATTGGGGGATATAAAATTTTGTTGCATAAGGCTCTATGTGACAGGAGAGTGTGATATACACAGGTGGAATGTTCTAGGCATCCAGAGAATAACAGGAAAGCAATGATTTTATAACATGGTTGTATCACTAGAGCTGGATGGAGGCATTAATGACAATTTTTTTCTGAGTTTAGATCGGCCAGAAAGACCACATGTTCCAGTTTTGTTTTTTTTTTAATCTAAACACTGAACTTTAATGCTCAATAATAATTAAAACACTCCACTCGTATGATATTGGTGATATGACTAATCCCATGTTTATCTGGAGTTGCCTAACAGATGTTTTAGACTTGAACATGGGCACAAATCCAAACTCTTCCATTAACTAGCTTTCTCAGTCATTTAACCTGTCTGAGCCTCTACTTCATTATTTGTTAAATTATGGTGATAATACTTTTCAGGGTTATTATATAGATTCAATAAAATGATAAATGTAAAGTTTATGATAGTATGAAGCACATGGTAGGCCCTACTTAGTGGTAGCTATTTCATTTCTGCTCTTATTAGTAGAATGAAAATGAAAATTTCTATTCCATTTGTTAAGCTTGCCCAATTTCTTATATTTAAGCCACAAAGACCCACAACATCTAACTTGAGAGCAGTCAGTGGTAGTTACAATTCGTGAACTGCTGAAGATTCTAACTTGTTTTCAAACAGTTCTACACAGATAAAATAAGCAACCTAATTCTCTAAGTTCAGAGTTGATTCTGATTCAGTTCATTTTCCCATATGGATCTAGCCATAGGAGTTTCTCTGGCAATCTAATTTTTATAGAGAAGTCATATAATAAAAACACAGTTGTAGTTTATGAATTTTATATAGTTAAATTAGTCTATTAAAATAATGTTTACTTGGCCTGTGAATTAACATTTGAAGTATAGATTGTTGTGAATCACCTATTGTAATTTTAATAGATAACAGTAAAGGTTTTCATACAGCTTAATTTATATTGAAATTTATAATATTAAATTTTCTTGTATCACTGATTTTCATTTTTATCACTAGGTCACAACTGATATATAGGTGAATATGTCTGTTCATCTTGTTATGTGTATGTCTTATCAAAGTAACAAATATTTTTATCATTGGAAAATAAATTTTAAATTTCTGTTTTTTTACTAAAATAACTTTGGGAACATAAAGAGTTAACATTTGGAATCAATATCATATTACAAGCTCATCCAGTAATGAGCTGTTGCTTATAGAAAGTTGTTTTATTTACATTAAGTAGTTCTTTTCTACTGTGTCATAATCTGTAACAGGAAGCACAATCTCAGGCAAAAGAAAAGCATTTTTAGAAACTATAGTTAGAAATAACCCATGCTGTTGTCATAACTAGTGGCTTTATTGTTTTCAGAGGCTAACTGTAATCAAAATTATGTTGTATATAATTATTGTTTGGGAGAATTTTTTTTAACCTATGAATCTAAATTTGATTACAAGAAGCTTTTGGGGGGTATAAGTAGGATTCAATTATGCCTTTTTTATTCAGTAAAATACAACTTAGAAGACTTGAACGTGTTTTTCATTTTTCACAACATTATGAAGTCATTTCTTTCACAATAGCATTGGAAACATGTGATTTGAGGAATGATTTATTAGATGTGAATAGCAGAAACTACTAGAAATTTTAATATATCCCAGTGGTGTAGCAGAAACACATTGCTTCAGATACTTCGAACTGTAGGTCTGTCTTCAGCAAGTATATGTTGAATACCTTCATATGCAAGGCACTATGCCAAATTCTGCAGGGCATCAAAAGGAGAGAGCCCTTGTTCTCAAGAAATTTACAGTCACATTAGAACAAGGCCTAAGACAAGTCAGTCACTACAGAACAAATGTACTATTCATGCCAGGGGGGAGATAAAAAGCTATCAAGTTTCAAAAGAGAAAAACTGTGTATGGTTTTAGGAATCAGGATAAACTTCATGAGGATGACAGTACTTGAGATGGAGAATAAACACCATCTAGATAGGTAGAGAAAAGGCAAGGGCACGAATCAGAAAGAAAATCACAAGCAAAAAAGTAGGTAAGCTCCAGGTACGTTTGGAGAACATTGAGTGGCTCGGTTTATTTCCCACAGTGAACTGAAGCAGGGCAGCACTCTGGCAGATAGGGCCGGGAGGGTAGGTTGAGATATTTTGTGGAGTCTTAAAAACCTAGTAAGAGTATAAGAGGAACTGTTGCGGATTTTTAAGATAGAGGTGATAGAATTAAAACTGTACCTTGTAAATTTTAGTTGAGTTTTGATAGAACAGTGACAGAGTGAAGGTGGGGAGATCTCTTGGGAATTGTAGTCTAGATGAATGGTGATAAAGGCCTGAACATAGGGTGATGGAAGTTGATTAGTAGTGGAAAGAAGGAAACAGAAACATTAGAATAGCGTAGGACTTGGCATCCCATCAGAGACATGTAAGTAAAGTGAAAGGGAAGAACCGAAATTGGGACTTATTTCAAGTATTGTTTTCCTAGGAGAACAGAGGTGTCATTAATATAAATAGTGCCATTAGAAGAATTTAGAGCCTTGGAGAAATGATGTATTTTGATTTTGCCTAGTGAGACATAATAGGAAAACATTTTTTATAAGCGTTTGGAAATGCATTCCAAGAGAAAAGAGGCCAGGGCTTTGAAACAGACTTGAGATTGGCCACAGAGAAGGTAGCTGAAGACAAGAGAGGGTTTATTAGTATAATTTACAAGTATCCCTGTCATTACAGACAGAGCCGGGGTAAAGGGAATATACCTGGCATCAAGTTAAGTATGAGCCAGATACCAGTTGTACAGTTTAATGAAAAACGCCTTAGATGAACGTTAGTTACAGTTAAAATCGCATTTAAAAAAAAATAAAGCTAAATTTTTATGGATTAAGGCTTTCATATGGACAGATTTGAAGGAAAAAAGTCCATCATACAATAAATTTGAAGGTAACATCAGAGTACTTATAAAAGCATTTTTTTTTAATGTAGAAAATTGAAAATACCCACTTTCCTGATTCTATCTACTCATGAATTATATTACCAAAGGAAGAAACAGCACCATGAGAAAGGGTAGTAAGGGCTAAGATTGGAAAAGCAGCCAGGATACTAACAGAGAGCTGCACCAGAACCACAGAGATCATTACATCCAAAAACTCACTGAGCTCACTGGGATGACCTCAGCTCAGTTCTGAGAAGTGTGGATTTGTCCCTCTGTGTTTCAAACACAAGCAAAGGAAAAAATTGTTAGCATAAAAGTAAATTGTTTTTCTTTTCAATTAAAAGAAACTTAAAATTAAATATGCTGTAGATTTTATCTTTTTGCAGATTAACTATTTGGCAAAACTTATACCAAGCAAAAAACATGATATTTTATAACTTGAGCAATCTCACAACGTTTTAAATCGTTTCAGATGTAAAAGATAATTCCTTCAGCCGATCACGGAGTTCAAGTGTAACCAGCATTGATAAAGAATCCCGAGAAGCAATCTCTGCTCTTCATTTCTGTGAAACTTTTACTCGAAAGGCAGATTCAGCCCCCTCCCCATGCTTGTGGGTTGGTACTACATTGGGAACAGTGCTTGTCATTGCACTGAACCTTCCCCCAGGAGGAGAGCAAAGACTTCTTCAGCCAGTAATTGTGTCTCCAAGTGGTATGTATGCTCTGGTGCTATACTTCTTTTGAAGGTTTGCTTTAGTATAATTTAATAGAAGCCTTTGCTTTTCATTTTTGAATCAATCTAAGTCTAAATGGGGATAGTTATAGTCTTATGTTTTTAATTGAAGGAATACATGGAATAAGATTCCAGAATATCATTTACTTATACAGCCATTCAGGTTTTATATTTTTTTAATCCTAGAATCATGTCTAAAATGATTACTACAAAAGAAAATGAGAAAAACAAACAAACAAAAAAAAACACTTGTTCTACTGCATTCTAGGATACCTCAGAATAGTATGTTCTATAAGCAAAAGGATGGTACATATTTAGAGAAAAAACAGAAAAGTGTATTTTTAAACATTATACACTTGGCTATTTTTAATCTCTATGTGTGAAGTCTTAAAATACATTAATTTTCTTCTTTGAAGAATTAGAAAAGGTGATTTAATAAAAAAATATTAAGAAGAAAAAATCTACAGTCTTCCTATATTGAAAATGAGATTGAATTTTATCACATGTATGTGGAATCTGATAGGTCTTGAAATAATTGAGAATTCTGGTTTCCGTTACTAATCTATGCTGATCTAGATAGAAAAAAACAAAAACATGGTTTTGCTTACTAGTGTATTTCTTGTTTATATAGTACATTTTAACAATACTTAGAATTTAGAATTAAAATGTAATTATGATTTCTAGTTCTACCATTTCTGAACTACCTTTACATTAAAGGAACAGTTTGATTTATTCATTCAGCTCAGTAATTTACTATATACTACATACCTAGTTGTTAGAAAAAGTTACATAATGATGAATTTCTTAACCAATCTCATTTCTTATTAGTAAACAAGTATATGTATTGGAAAAAAAAAACTAGAAAGATGAAAATCAAAATGTTGATAGTAATTATCACTGAATAGTGGGATTGGGGGTAATTTTTATTCTTTTTACTGATATGTAGTTTCTAAATTTTCTACAACAGACAGTTTGTGATAAGAAAATGTTTCCAATAAATAAAAAAGAGAGAGGGATTAAATATAAATAATCTACTATTAACTATATTAAAAAATACTTAAGATTTTTCCAACTGGCAATAAAGTCAAATTAGCTGTAAATCTACTTTGATATGAAATAATTTTCATGTGTAAGAAAGAACCTTTGGGTTTCTTTTCAACGTTGGAATCTTTGAGGTTTGTTTTTAATAGGATGCCTATTTTAAAATATAACAATGACATTTATATTATATTATCTCTATTGGAACTATGAGGAGAAGAGAGGTGTTTTCCAAGCAGGTGGGTTTCCATGCCTAAGAGCCTGAAATGGTCTATTTTGTCCACAACTGTTTTTTGTTGTGGTTTTTTTTTTTTTTTGCCTTCAAGAGGAGAACTCAACAATTACCACTACCCTGCTGGAAAACATACTATAATCCTGCCAACTATAGGACAAGCATATATTTAAATATTGGTACATTTTTAGAAAATCTACTTACTGGAATTACTATATCTCATATATGTTCATATGGACTATAAACCATTCCCAAATTAGCAAACCGTTTAAAATAATTAAATTGTCTACTTTCCAAACCTGGACAATAGACTAACGCCAGATGTAGCAAGTGAATTGCAGGATGCCCAGTTAAATTTGGACTTTAGATAGCATATTTTTTAATATAAATATGTCCCGTCTTTCTCTTTGGAAAAATAATGCAGAATTTGGGACACACTTATACTAAAAAAAGTATTGATTGTATATCTGAAATTCAGATTTAACTGGGCATCCTTTATTTTATCTGGCTACCCTGCAATAGACAAAATATATAAATGTGAAGAGGAAAGGAAAATTTTGTCTTCTAAGAAAAATTTTGACAGAACACTGGGATCTCTTCCTCTTAGAAACAAAAGAATACAATATATGGATAATTTTTTGCAAACTATAAAATATAAGTATAAAGTAATAAAATATGAAAAAAATCCTCTAAAATAAAAACTGAAATGCTAAATCGGTTCTATACCCTCCCTTCTATTGCTTTCCAAATCCTTAATAGTATCATTTAGCTTACTTAGAAATGAGCATGTATCATATTTACCTATTCAAAGATATGGACGAAAGGGAGTCCCATTAATTAAAGTAAATCAAGAAATATAACTACTAATTTAAGACTGTAAGTTGACCAAAGCAATGTCTGGAGTGTATTTGACCTTTACTGGTAAATAGTTTTTTTGAAGTAATGTTTAGAAATATGTGGAAACTTTTTTTTCTCATTGACCCTGTAGATCAGTTCTGTCCATTAAAAATGCAGTGTGAGCCACATATAGTATTCTAAATTTTCTAGTAGCTGTTTTTAAAAAAGTAAAAAAATTAAAAAAGTGAAATTAATTTTAGTAACATATCTCATTTAGCCCAGTCTATCCAAAATACTATCATTTTAGCATGTAATCAGTATTTTTATATTATTGTGGTATTTTCTTATAATTTTTTCTTTGTACTAAGCCTTCAAATCCAGCATGTATTTCACTCTTACAACATGCCACAATTTGGACCAGCCACACTTCAAGTGGCTAGTGGCTGCCATATTGGACCGTGCAGCTCTAGATGCCATCTGCTTACTCTCATACTCAATGGTAGTACACTTGCCAGGTATGAGGCCTAGTTCCACACATCCTAGCGTTTATCTGTTTGGTAGCAATTATAGTAGCACTTATTTATTTGGTAGCACTTACTGATATCTTTTTCCAGATTCAAATATCATGCTTGAAGTTTGAATCCTATCAGTGAGCCAGTGTACAATTTCGGTTCAGTATACATTCTACATATTTTTGAGTGTCTAGTATGTGTCAGAGTTGGAATAAACATATTTACTGTGGGATTAAAATATTTTTTATTTACTAAAATTACAATTTTAGGTACTATATTGAGGTTAAAAGGGGCAGTCCTGAGAATGGCATTCCTGGATTCCACAGGCTGCTTAATGCCACCCGCATATGAATCCTGGAAAGAACACAATGTTCCTGAAGAGAAGGATGAAAAGGAGAAATTGAAAAAACGAAGACCTGTCTCTGTATCTCCCTCCTCTTCTCAGGAAATTAGTGAAAACCAGTATGCAGTGATATGTTCTGAAAAGCAAGCAAAAGTAATCTCACTGCCAACTCAGAACTGTGCTTATAAGCAAAACATTACAGAGACCTCATTTGTTCTTCGTGGAGATATTGTATCATTGAGTAACAGTATCTGCCTTGCCTGCTTCTGTGCCAATGGACACATTATGACTTTTAGGTAAGAGTTAGATTTTTTCTTTTTTTAAACACAGATATAACATTTCCTCCCTCAACACATAATGTTGCAGAATTATATTCAGTTTGAAAGAAAGGCTTTTATTTGTTTACAGTCTTATACACTGAGAATTTATTTTCATTCAGTTCATAGTGAACAAGTATGTGAGGAAAACAAATCAGTTTTATCTCCCACTCAGGTGCACTAAATCATAAGGTTTATAAGTTCCCTGCTATTTTTACCTCCTCTAGTATTTGTTCAAGACTAAAACCTACCTGTTTATTAACAAGTTTTTAATTTTTTTCTCAAGTTTGCCAAGTTTAAGACCTCTATTGGATGTGTATTACTTGCCCCTTACCAATATGCGGATAGCCAGAACGTTCTGCTTCACCAACAATGGACAAGCATTATATCTTGTTTCACCTACAGAAATCCAGAGACTCACTTACAGTCAAGAGACCTGTGAAAATCTTCAGGTAAATAACAATAATATTACTATAATTTCTTCAGAGGTGAAATATTTTCTAAGGTCCCTTATATTGTCCATCCCTTATACTCACAGCAGTGAACAAATAGGCCTACGTGAGAAAACTCAAAGCCTTTCTTGAGAGTTTGAGAGCACATGTTTTGAGATTGGTGATAAAGTGTCTTCATCAAACTCTTGTTATAAGAGGGACTCCATCTCCTTGATCCATATTTTTTCTCTCCAGTGATGTCAAAGAAATACAAAATACTACATACATTTTATACCCACTTTCCACATAAAATAAGTATCTATTATACAGAAACAAAAAAATCCTTTTTAAAGACCTACATTAATGTGAAGATAATTGTATCTCTTTTAGAGTAAATGTGTCATTCCTTCTCATACTCTGTAGTCATGAGGATGTATATGCATTATAAGAAAAAATAAGATTTGATAGGTTTCCTCTGAATATTTTTGTTCATCTATTTGTGAGAGATTACAAATTCTTTAAATACAAAACTATATCTTTTTTAAATATCGAGTGCTTTATTTGCTTGCATATATATTAGAAATTATCGGTTTAGCGTCAACTTTTAAAATAAAAGTGCTCTTAAAATGTTGTAGCTAAAATGTTAATCGATATTTGATATTTAGAGGAAACCGTTATTTAAGGGAACTTCATAATGAAAGCTTTTGCAATTTATCAGCCGTATTTTCCTGGTTTATAAAATTGAATTTGTGGCTTATTTTTAGAACATGAGCTTTAGAGTCAAGAAGACTGAATTTAAGTCCTAGCCATGCTAGTTACACAATTATGTGACGTTAGACAGGTTTCTGTGTCTGAGCTTCATTATCTTTAAAATGAGGATAGAAGTAACATCTAATGTCATAGGGCCTGATGTAAATTAAAGGAGATAATACACGTAAAGTGCTTATTATTAGCACAGTGCTTAGTACTGAATATATGTTCAGTGTCAGATGTTTGTGTTATTTCATTAAGGTAGACTATACTAGAAACATACTCTTAAATGATATCATTATAAATCTTGAGAGTGAAACAAAATTACATATCTGATATATTAAATTCCCATTTACATTTGGGTGGATGTGTTTTTTTAAAGATACCTAAATTTCTGAATTAAAATTATGCTTTTTATGGGAAAGGTAAAATTTTCCTTAGTGTTTTCTTTCATTAGTAAAATGTTACTCTATTAAGAAATAATATGGACAATTGAATATATTCTTAATTCATTTCAGTCTGAAATGTGGTCTTAATTCAACTACTCAAAATTCTAAACTTCATCACTTTTCTGGAATCAATTTATTCTATCCTTGGATCAGTGTTTTATTATTTTAGTAAAAATCAATAGCAGCTACAGCAACTTTACCTATTTATGTTTAAATGAACTGGTCACTTAATAGTACACTCAATTTATGTTGATAACTATCTGCTATATGCCTTCATGATATGGTAAGTGAGAAATGAACTCTGTTCAAGGACCTTGTGATAGAATGTTTTCTTTGGGCAATATTGGCATTTTATTTACCTCTGTATTTTCAGTGCCTAAAAATAATGCCTTGTTAAAAACCTGTTGACTAACGAACTCTGTGGTTTCCAGAGAACCCTATTACATTGTGCATTTATTTAACTTTAACGAAAAAAAAATTAGGAAGATATTTATAAACATTAATGGAATTTTTAGCCAAGATGGAATAATAGGAACCAGATTAACCCTCCTGCCTGAAACAACAAAGCATACACAAACATGAAATAATAGTTTTCAAGATCCTAGACATCAGGCAGTGAAATGAAAGTAATCCCTGAGAGACAGGAAGCAAAAGAGGTGCCCCAGCATTCATGCCTTGATAGAGTTTCCAGAACGTTGCAGAGAGAGAACACTAGAGATCTGCAAAGGGTGCAAGAGTACTCCGTAGAGTTCTGTTCAGCATATACGTATGGATAAACTCTCTGGCCAGAGAAAGAACCATCTGAAAGGAATAGAGGATTAGAGGGAAACACGCCTTTTCCCAACAGCCAGATGGGAAAAACTTATAATTCATTTATGAGTGTTTTAGTTTCCTAAGGCTGCTGTAACAAATCACCACAAACTTGGTGTCCAAAAACAACATAAATTTATTCTCTTACACTTCTGAAAATTAGAGGTCTGAAATAAGTTTCACTAAGCCAAAATCTAGAGAAGAATCTGTTCTTTGCCTCTTCCCTCTTCTTGTAGCTGCCAGCATCCCTTGGCTAGGGGCCGCATTACTCCACTCTCTGCCTCCGAGGTCACATTGCCACCTCCTCTTGTGTGTGTCCAATCTCCCTCTGCCTCTCTTTTTAAAAAGACACTTGTAATTGGATTTAGGACTAATCCAGATGATTCAAGATAATTTGCTCGTGGCAAAATACTTCATTACATCTACACAGACCCTTTTTTCCTTACAAGGTAACATTTATAGTTTCCAGGGATTAGGACCTGATGCCTTTAGATGACCATTTTTCAGCAGACTTCAATGGGAAATTGGGTAAAGTACTCAGGAAGGTCTTGGCTCATTAGGGAGGAATACTTAGCCTTAAACTGAGCACTGTTCCAGAGTTGCCTAACAAATCATGAAAGCAAGACCCAAAAGGGTCAGAATGTTTCCTAGTATCCCAGAATGAAGCTCAAGATGACTCACAGTAAATTAAAAATATTCAACACCCAACAAAATAAAAATCATAATGTCTGGCATCCTGTCAAATGACCAAGCATGCAAAAAGATAGGGCAGCATGACCCATAATGAGAAGACTAATCAATCAATAGAAACCAAGTCATAACTGACACAGACACTAAAATTAGCGCAGAAAGACATTAAAGCAATTATAACTGTATTTCATGTGTTTAAAAAGTTAAGTAGGAATATAGAAGATATAGAGGCCAAAGTTGAACTTCTAGAGATGAAAATCCACAGTGTTAGAGTTGAAAAATATACTGGATGGAATTAACAACAGATTAGACATTACAGAAGAAAAGATTAGGTAACTTGAAAGCACAGCAATAGAAAAAAACAATTGAGCATTTATACTTGGAAAATTTATAGCACTGAAACACCTATATTATAAAACAGTATATTAGAAAAGTTCTCATCAAACCAGTGACTTCAGCTTCTACCTTAAGAAACAGAAAAAGAAGAGCAAGTTAAACCCAAAGTAAACAGAAGAAAGAAAATAGTAAATATCCAAGTGGAAATCAATGAAATAGAAAACAGGGAAGCAATAGAAAAACATCAATGAAACCAAAAGCTTGAGCTATAAAACCAGTAAAATTGGTCTCAAGCCAGACTGATTATGAAGAGAGAAGTGACTTACCAATATCAAGAATGAGAGAAGTGACTACTGTAGATTCTACAAATGTTAAAATGGATAATAAGGAAATATTATGAACAACTTTAGGCCAATAAATTTAAAAACCTGGATGAAATGGGCAAATTCCTTGTGAGACACATATTACCAAAGCTCACTCAAGAAAAAATAAATAACCCGAAGAGTACTATAGGGAAATTGAAGTTAGAAACCTTGGACAAAGAAACTTCTGGGCCCATGTGTCATCACTGGTGAATTCTATCAACATTTCAGGAAGAAATAGTACCAGTTCTATACAAAACTCTTCCAAAAATTAAAGTGGGGAAATGCTTCCCAACTTGTTAATGGTAGGTTCATAGAATATGGTACCAAAACCAGACAAAGATTTTAAAGTAAAGAAAATTGCTTATAGACCAATATACTTCACAAATATAGATGTTAAAATTCTAAAGGAAATTTTAGCAAATTGAATCCAGCGGTATATCAGAAGGATAATTCTGGTCATGATAATTCATCATGACCAAGTAGGATTTATCCCGGGAACATGGAGTTGACTTCACATTTGTAAATCGGTCCATGGAATTCACCATATTAGTAAACTAAAAAAATAGGAAGCAGTTGACAAAATCTAACATCCATTCCTGATTTAAAAATAGTCAAACAAGGAATAAGTGGGAACTTAAAGGGCATCTAGGGAAAATCTACACCTAACGTAATACTCACTGTTGAGATACTGAATTCTTTTTTCCTTAAAATCGGAAGCTAGAAAGGGATGTTCGCTCTCAACACTTCTATTCAGTGTTGTATTTAAGGTTCTAGCCAGTGCATTCAGGCAAGAAAAAGAAAGAAAAGTCATGTCGATCGGAAGGGAAAAAATAAGCCTGTTGTTATTCACAGGTGACACGATCATCTATGTAGGAAATCCAATGAAATCTACTTCTAAACACTACTAGAATTTGACAAGGATGCAGGGTATGAGATCAATATGGGGAAGAAATTTATTTCTTTACTAGCAATGGACATTTGGAAATGAAAATTTTTAAAACACCACTTATAATAGGAACGAAAAATATGAAATACTTTGGGATAAATCTGACAAAAAATATGAACGACTTCTACATTGAAATTCACAAAATATTGAAAGAAACTGTTAATAACCTGAATAAATTGAAATATGTTCTTGGGTCACAAAACTCAATATTAGGATATTGATTCTCCCAAAATTGACCTATAGATTCAAGGCAATCCAAAACAAAATCCAAGTGGGATTTTTTTTTTTTGTAGGAATTGACAAGTTTACTTGAAAATTCATGGAAATGTATGGGAGTAGGCAGAATAGCAGAAAAACTCAAAAAAGAATAAAGTTGAAGGGCTAACACTACCTGATTTTAAGAACTATTATAAAGCTACAGTGATCAAAAGAGCATGATATTGGCATCAAATTAGATAAATAAATCAATGGAACAGAGTAGAGAGTCTAGAAGTAAACCCACACATACCTGGACAACTGATTATTTTTGTTTCTTGAAGTATAGTTGATGTATAATATTATGTAAGTTATAAGTGTACAATATAGTGATTCACAATTTTTAAAGGTTATATTCCACTTATAGTTATTATAAAATATTAGCTATATTCTGTGTGTTGTACAGTATATCCTTTTAGCTTATTTTATACGTTATAGTTTGTACCTCTTAATCCCCTATCCCTATGTTGCCCCTGTCCCCTTCCATCTCCCCACTGGTAACCACTGGTTTGCTCTCTATATCTGTGAGTCTGCTTTTTTGTTATATTCACTAGTATGTTGTGTTTTTTAGATTCCACATATAAATGATATCATACAGTATTTGTCTTTGCCTGACTTATTTCACTTAGCATAATGCCTTCCAGGTCCATCCATGTTGCTGCAAATGGCAAAATTCCATTCTTTTTTATGGCTGAGTAGTATTCCTGTGTGTGTGTGTGTGTGTGTGTGTGTGTGTGTGTGTGTGTGTGTGTTGCATCTTCTTTATCCATTCATCTGTTGATGGACACTGAGGTTGCTTCCATATCTTGGCTGTTGTAAATAATGCTGCTGTGCATGTATCTTTTCAAATTAGTGTTTTTTATTTTTATAAAAAACATATGTAATATGTAACCAGGAGTGGAATTACTGGGTCATATGATAGGTCTATTTTTAGTTTTTTGAGAAACCTCCATACTGCTTTCCACCATGGCTGTACCAATTTACATTCCCACCAGCATTCCTAGTGTACAGGAGCTCCTTTTTCTCCACATGGGCAACTGATTTTGACAAAGACAATGCAATGGAGAAAGAATTGCCTTTTCAACAAATTATGCCAGAAAATTGGATGTTAAAATGCAAAAAAAAAAAAATGAGATTTGATCCATGCCTCTCACTATATACAAAAATTGATGGATCAAAATGGATCATAGACCTACATGTAAATCCTAATACTGTAACACTTCTAGAGGGAACCTAAGAGAAGATCTTTGTTAACTTGAGTTGGGCAAAGATTTCTTAGCTATGACACCATAAAAGAACAAATTGATAATTTCAACATCAACAAAATTTAAAACTTCTGCTCTTCAAAAGACACTTAAGAAATAAAAAGATAATCCATAGACTGGAAGAAAATCTTGGCAATGTGTCTGATAAAGGATCTGTATCTAGAATATGTAAAGGACTCTTAAAGCTCAATAGAAAGAAGACAGACAACTCAGTAAAAACATGGGCAAAATATTTGGACAAATGCTTCACCATGAAGAGATGCTTGACATCATTAGTCATTAGAGAACTGCAAAGTAAAACCACAATGAGATATTGTTAAACACTTACTAGAAAGGCTAAAATTAAAAAGAATACCATGCTAAGTTTTGACAAGGATGTAGAGAATCTAGAACTCTAATACACTTCTGATAGGAATGAAAAAACAAAAACAATACAACCACTTTGGAAAACAGCTTAGCAGTTTTGTAAAAAGTCAAACATCAATGAACGAAAGACATAGTCATTCTACTCCTAGTTTTTTAACCCAAGAGAGAAGTAAATTTATATTCATAGCTGTTTTATTTGTACTAGTCAGAAACTGGAAGTTACCCAAGTGTCCATCAACAGATGAATGCATGATCAAATTATAGTATATCCATACAGTAGAATACAACTCAGCAATAAAAAAGAGTGAAATGTTGGTAACATTCAGTATCATGGATGAATCTCAGAACAGTTATGCTGAGTGAAATAAGCCAAGCAAAGAAGTGTACACATTGTATGATTCTATTTACATAAAACTAAAGAAAATACAAATTAATCTGTGGTGAGAGAAAGCAGATTGGCAGTTACTTAGAGATAGGAGGTCGAGAAGGGGGTTGAGAGAAGGTCTTACAGAGAGGCACAAGGAAATGCAAGTGATGGATATTCACTTTCTTGATGGTGGTCGTGATTTTACGGGCATATGTGTATGTCAAAACTTGGCAATTTTTACACTTTAAGTAAATGCAGTTTATTATGTCAATTACCTCAATAAAACTATTTTTAAAAATTAATGGATTTCAGGACTTTTTATTAGCATTAAAGTGCAGTTAGTCAAAAGTATATGTTTATGGATCGAAATACTTAAATTTCTTTCTACAGCATTATTCTAACCATATCTTGAGTGAAAACACAAGGAAAATTTACAAGTTGTCTTTCAAATTGATGACTTGATTTATCTGTGAAACTTAAATAAAACTTACCATAATCATAAAGAGGTGGAACATACCGATTAATTCAGTTTAAACAATTAAGTTAATAACTGTTCTAAGCACCTCAAGATTGTAACTTATAAACAAAACTCCATGTGTTCACTGTAAAAAATCGATGACAGTTGAACTGTTTAGGTTCTCTTGAATATATTATGCAGCAATACTGAAATTTATTACTGTGCTTATCTTGGAAGATATTTATGTAGTCTCAATATTCTTATAACAGAGAGTTTTCTTAATCAAAGTTATTAAAATCAGTGATTATTTGATGTAATAAAAAGAGTTTAGTTATTATAAATAATACTGCTGTGAATATTGGTGTTTTCATTTTCTTCAGATATATACTGAAGAAAGTGGAATTTTGGATCATACGGTAGTTCTGTTTTTAGTTTTTTGAAGAACTTCCATACTGTTTTCCATAGTGGCTGCACCAATTCACATTCCCACCAAGAGTGCACTATGGTTTCCTCTCCTCCACACCCTTACCATCATTCGTTATTTATAGGCTTTTTGATGATAGCCATTCTGACAGCAACCAAGATATGGAAGCAACCTAAGTGTCCCATCAGCAGGTGAATGGATAAAGAAGATGTGATAGATAGATAGATAGATAGATACATGCATACATACATACACACATACATACACACACACACATACAATGGAGTACTACTTAAACATAAAAAAGAATGAAATTTTTCCAGTTGCAACAACACATATGGACCTGGAGGGTATTGTGCTAAGTGAAATAAGTCAGACAGAGAAAAACATACTGTACATTATCACTTATGTGTGAAATCTAAAAAATAAAACAAATGAATGAATATAACAAAACAGAAACAGACTCACAGATAGAGAAAACAAACTAGTGGTTACCGGTGGGGAGAGGGAAGAAGGGAGGGACAATATAGGGGTAAGGGATTAAGAGGTACAAACAACTATGTATAAAATAAATAAGCTCTAAGGATATATTGTACAGTACAGAGAATATAGCCAATATTTTGTAATAACTTTAAATGGAGTATAATCTATACAAGTATTTAATCACTCTTGTACATCTGAAACTAATATTATAAATCAACTGTACTTCAATTTAAGAAAAAAAGAGTAGTGACAAACAAAGCACTTACATTGACTCATTCATGAAATTAGTCCTATATTTTACCACTTAAGCTTATAAACACAAATGACAAATGAAATCCAACTGTCTAACATCAAACAAGTATACTTGTTTCTATATATTCATATTTTAGAGTAGTTTAAAAGTTCCAGACATCGTTTCAGAGATACAGTTTCCCATTACTAGATGTAGAGAAATCTCAGATAGTACAAATCTATTTCGATTTCACCAACATGTATTAGTCATTAAAGTTAAGTGTTCTAAAGCATAAATTTATCATAATTAAAATCCTTATTTAGATACAAGTGAAAAAATACCTATAGATACTATTTTATATTCTTGAAATATGTACGTTTTTAACATCAATACTTCTCCCCAAATTCTAATACTAACTGCAGACAGTGCAGACTCATTAAGAAATACCTAATTTTTTTTTTTTACATCTTTATTGGAGTATAATTGCTTTACAATGGTGTGTTAGTTTCTGCTTTATAACAAAGTGAATCAGTTATACATATACATATGTTCCCATATCTCTTCCCTCTTGCATCTCCCTCCCTCCCACCCTCCCTATCACACCCCTCCAGGCAGTCACAAAGCTCCGAGCTGATCTCCCTGTGCTATGCGGCACTTCCTTCAAAGATATCTATTCACAATGTTAATCTAATGATAAATGACTTGCATATTTTCTAATTTGTTTCATCCCTATGTGAAAGGAGATTTTTCTATTTAGTGTATACATCATTGAGTGTCTGATCTTGGAATTGTATGTTATCTTCAGTTTATTAAAGATAATCTTCATTATCTTTAATCCTGGTAACATTCCCGAGAGGTAAGTATTTTTATCACTTCTTTATAAAGTTGAGGAAGCCAGTTCCCTGGGAGACTGATTTGCCTAAGCTTCCTCTGCAAGTAAAAGTCAGAGGTGAGAGTCAAACCCAGGTCCACGTGGTTCCAAAGTTTATACTCATTCCAGTACACTGTAGTGATTCTTGATTTATAACTGTAATCTTTGGATTTTTAAATTTCTTAACTTTACATTTGTAAGATTGCAAGCTCATTAAACACCAAATAAATTAAGAGCTGTAAACCATAATTCTAAAGTGAGGTAAATTTCAAAAAACATTTTTATGCTGTGACTCTCTCTCTCTCTATATATATATATGTCATATTACTCTTGATTTAGCATAAAAGACACTCAAATGGTAGCTATTTGCCATTTGTTTTATCAATTTAATAGATACAGTTTAAATTAGAATCTGTGAAGTACAGTATAAAAAAGATTGGAAATATGCCTAAAATCATCTTCTTTATATAGGCTAATATAAATTTGAATTAAATAATAGGTATTAGTATATTCTATGGTGGGCTTTAGCAAGTTTGATTTATTGACTTCAGGAGGTTTTTCGTTCTACTTTTACTCCACTTTATAGAAATCCAGAGGAAGAGAATGAATGTAAAGCCTTTAATCCACTTCAACATTATAAATGAAACTCTGTGTTGTATAGTGTTAATATATATTTCCTTTCATTTATAATCTGGTTGGAGAGACAGCATTAATATGGATAATACTGAGAATTCCCTCATGGTTCAACGGTTAAGACTCCGTTCTCTCACTGCCGTGGGCCCGGGTTCAATCCCTGGTTGGGGAACTAAGATCCCACAAGCTGCGCGGTGCGGCCAAAAATATATATATGTGTACAGATATACCTAAATGTAAAATCTTTGGACATCCTTTATTAACTTTCTTAGCCCAGCCCTAAGGAAGAAACTCTAAAAAATACATACTTTAGCTCCAACTGTAATAATGTAATATCAGAATACAACAGAACTATCTGGAACCAGTGGTGTACTTGTCCTTTGTATCATAGCTACTTCTCTTTAATGGGCAGAAATGCAATCCCAAAGCCTCACTATACTTTTATTTTGCTTCTAAAGCTTCCCAAAACTGCCTTGCAAATAATATTGCTACCATCCTTTTTTTTTTTTTATAGAAACTCCTCTTCCCTCTTTATGTCTCATCTACAAAGTCAGTAAGATGTCAGCAATTTTTCTTGTCTCCTGACTTACTTTTACCATTTCTGTGCTCTGAAAAATATTGACAAAAATTTCAGAAAACTCTGACAATATAAAAAGAAGCCTTTCCATCTCCCTGCCAGATTTCCAAAATTCCAGGTTTATGTTGGCATAATTCTCTTCCCAGCATTTGTTTATGAAAAAAGAAGTATGTATGTCTTTCTAAACTACTAATTTTCTGACTAAGCTATTTTGGATAATTCCAAGACTGTGTATCATCATTACACTGGACTTTTCAACTTGCTAATAGATTTTCTTCTTTCTAATTTAAGAAGACCTAGTTATTAATCCAGTTACCAATTCCTGATAAGAGTTATATGAACACTTTGTCATTAAGATTGGAATCTCCTTACAATTTAAGCAGGAATATCATCTTTGCTTAAAATGTGAAAAAAGTAATCTAGCCAAAGTAGCAAGCAGCAAGTTATTCTTAGTCAAGTTAGTCTTAATAACTTACTGTTTGACCAAGTCAGAATGTTCTAGATCTGATCATTTGAAGTGTACTCATTGTTTGTGAACCTCAACAGGTAATGTAAGTTTGAGTTAAAGAGTTTACAGTGATGGTTTTGTGAATTATAGTTTAGTGTCCCTGAAGCTTTAACAATTACAATTTGTTTTGATTTTAAAGGAAATGTTGGGTGAACTCTTCACTCCTGTAGAAACACCTGAAGCACCAAACAGGGGATTCTTTAAAGGCTTGTTTGGAGGTGGTGCACAATCTCTTGATAGAGAAGAACTATGTAAGTTGATTTATTTAATTTGGATAATATGTCTATAAAACAGAAACATCCAAGCCATATAAATTTTTCTTACATGTATAAATTATGTTCACCTTTTTCCTCTTTGTCACAACAATTGATAGACCCAAGTTTTTGCAAAATACATAAAATTATATTCTGCCATATTCTAACTCAAGTCAGGGGAATAGTTTACTCTGGAAACCAAAATCGGAATGGCTTCAGGTGACTAAAAAGGAATATTCACAGCTTTAAATGAATAATTTTTTAAATATTTTTGACTTTCATTAAATATGATCTACATTATTTTAATTCTGTAATTGACTTTAGTTGATGACCTTAACTTTGAAAACGTTTTTACTTAAACATTTATTTTATCTTACAAAACTTCCAGAACTAGTCTCATTGCACTTAGAAGGTTATTTAAAATATAAAATCTGGTTCATCTACTACCTTCCATAGAATTGGCACAAATCAGAAATTGGTCCTTGAATGAACTAATGAATCAATGAATGTCTGACCTTTCTTTCAAATAGGAGCTCTTAGCTATCCTTGAATTTTTATTTTCTTTTATTCTTTATTTTTTGCTAGAATATTTTAGAATTTCCCTTTTCTGTTTGGTTGACTAGAAAGACTGTAAGATTAAATACCAGCAAGTAAGTGTGTAGTGCAAGTTCATTTTAAAAACTTACCCAAATGATTGTTCAGTCATCTGGGTAATGAGGATTGGTCAGTTTTAATTCATTTAAAAAATGAAGACTGTTCTTCAAGTCACGGGGGGACGGATATTTTAGAATAACATTCTTACTGAGGTTAATAGACAAAGTTATACAAAATTCAAACATATATACATTTTTTACTTCTCGAAAACATCGAAGAGCTAACAGTATAGTGGAGACGGTATCCGTGGGGAAAGGTGGTGAGCGTGGCAACCTGAGGCCACTTTTACCCTGGAGTACTTTGCTAATCTAAAGCAGCAAGCTGAGATTCTAAACTGTGTTAGGACTAGCAAGGTAGGCTCCCAGAATTGGCTAAGATGGGAACCCTGATAAATAACTCTTTCTCTTTGCAAAGACCCCAAAGGGCCACAGCTTAAGAGTAAAGGTGAACTGGAAGTAAATCAGCACATACAGACACACAGACTTTCAGCTCAGCCTGAGATGATCTGAGTGGCCCGGAAAACTTTCAACTTCAATTAAGATTTTTTCAAACTGCTAAAGTCCCCAGCAACTGGCAGATTCCAATGAAAATGTTCTCTAAAGAAAGATAACATATTCAGAGTCCTCATATCATTTTTAGAAATAGTTTTTCAAATATGTAGTCAGGTAATCTGGAATACTAGGAATCAACACCATGATCAATAAAACAGAAAAAGCCAAAGCAGAATCACAGGTACTTCAAATATTGGAGTCATCAGACACAGACTATAAAATAATTATTCATATTATGTTCAAGAGGATAAGTATCAATACCGTGCCTGAACATTTTATCAGGTAACTGAAAGCTATACAATCAATACAACAAATGTGTAAAAGACTAAAATGAAATTCTAGAAATGAAAGATTCAGAAACCAAGATTAAAAGCTTAGTGGATGAATTTAACCACAAATTAGACACAACTGAAGAAAGAATTACATAACTTAAACGTACGTCAAAATAAAACATCCAGAATGTAGCACAGAGAAACAAAAAGATGTAAGATACATAGGAGAAGATAAAGGAAATAGAAGTTGCAGTGAGAGGGGCTAACATATGTTAGACCTTCTCAAGAAGCAGATAGGAAAGAATGTGAAGAAGAATCAATATGTAAAGAGATACAGCTGGGAATTTTTCAGAATTGATAGAATACAGCACTTCACACATAAGAAGCCAATTAATTCCAAGAGGGATATTTTTTAAAAATCCACAACTAGATAGGTCACATGAAAATAATGTGCATCAAAAACAAAGAAAAACTTTCAAGTGGCTAGAGAAAAATGATAGGTACCTTTTAGCAAGTTATGGACTGAGTTCTCAACAGCCAAGGTAATAGGATGATCTTCTATCATCCTATTATCAGAAGATAGTACTTAATCTAGAACTATATACTGAAAAGAAAATATTCTTCAAGAACGAGAGAGTTTTAGACAAGTGAACAAATAAGCCTCACTATCACACTAAAGGGAATGCTAAAGGATGTACTTCAAATAGAGGGAAAATAATCCTGATGGAATGTCAGAAATATAGGAGACAATGCTTTGGAAGGAAAGTAATAAATACATGCATAATTATAATTACTGAAATCTTTATAAACTGTAAAGCAAAGTCTTGTGGTATGTATATACACATATAAATAAACAATGTGATCCAAAATATTGCATAAAATCAAGGAAATTAGAAAGGATAAATGGATTTGAGGTGATCTGAGATCCCTGCATTTTTTGAGAGACTTGTAAAAAGATCTATTAGCATTAATAAGTTAAGGATTCTTGTTGTCATTTCTAGGGTGACCTCTGTAACCTAGAAAAGTAGTACATAACTTGATGAATAGCAGGAAGATCACAGTCCTTCCAAAAGGAGGGAAGAAAGAACACAAAACAGGTGAGATAACTAGAAAACACATGAAGGATGGTAGATTTACTTAAATATAAATAACCGTAGTAAATGTAGGTAGAATAAATATTCTAGTTAAAAGATAGAGACTATCAGACTAAATTTTAAAAGAAGGATAAGTCTATTGCTCACAGAAGACACATTTAAAATATAAGAGATAAATACTACCAAATGTAAAATAGATAGCTAGTGGGAAGCAGCTGCATAGCACAGGGAGATCAGCTCCTTGCTTTGTGACCACCTAGAGGGGTGGGATAGGGAGGGTGGGACGGAGACACAAGAGGGAGGAGATATGAGGATATATGTATATGTATAGCTGATACACTTTGTTATAAAGCAGAAACTAACACACCGTTGTAAAGCAATTATACTCCAATAAAGATGTTAAAAAAATTTTTTTAATAAAAAATAAAATATAAGAGCACAGAAAGATTGAAATTTTAAAAGGTAGAAAAGCACAAACGCAAATGAATCATCTGCCTGGTACAACTATGTTAATATCAGAAAGAGTAAACATTAAGGCATTATTAAGTATACCTAATATTTTGACTTCAGTATACATAAAAAACAAATATGGACATAACTGCTAGAAGAGACAATTTCTCAATCATAGTGGGGACTTCTAAAATATATCCATTGATTGAGATATAACAGCAGATAAAAATAGGTTGCAAGGGTACAGAAGATATTAACAACACAATGAAGGAACTTAAACCTAAAGAACATTGCAGAATATACATTTTCAAACACATACAGAATGTTCATAAAATGTATTCTATTGATATTTGTAGGGAAATTATAGATGAATACTGAAGTATTTTGGAGTAAAATATCAATTTCTATAATAAATTTTTAAGTATTCCATTCAAAAATTATATATATACAGACATAGTCAAATGGCAAAAAAAATAAAATGTTATCTATTACCAAAATTAGGTCATGGATATATGGATGTTTATTATACAATTCTTTTTACTTTCCTGTATGTTTGAAACTTACATTATAAAAAGTTAGGGTTTTTTTTTAAGTTTACATTATGTTAGATGATTTTTTTAAAAAATCAACAGATTCCAATGGATTAGAATTAAGAATGTGTGATCTAATCACAATGCAGATGATATGTCAAGACCAAGTTTGCATTGTTCCAGGAATTCAAAGCTGATTTATTATTTTTTAAAAAGTTAATTGGTAGTTCACCACATTAACAGATTAAAGAGAAAAATCATACCACCACCACAATAAATGCAAAAGAGATGTGTTAAAATTCAGTATCCATTCATGATAAAAATTCCTAGAAAGTAATTTGATAAATTATAGCTACAAATGCTACAACATTTAACTATCAAAACTCTATAGCAAATATCACACTTAGTACAGGAACATTAAAAAATATTTTAAATTTTTCCTTTGACATAAGGTATGAGATATAATTCTGTTACCACATATATTCAACAATGTATTAAAGTCCCTAGAGACTTTAAAAGGGAACTAAAAAGAAATAAAAGGTACAATAATAGGATAGGGAGAACAAAATAATCACTTGTGAATGTTTGATATGATGACATATTTAGAAAGCCTAAAATATCTGTAGCTAAATCATTAGAAATAATAGTTTAGTAAACTGACTAGATATAATCAGCATATAAAAATAAAATTCATTCATATCATATTAACAGTAAAAAATGAAATTTTAAAAATTGCTCTTTGTATTAGTTTTCCATTGCTGCTATAACAAATTACCACAAACTTAGTGACTTGAAACAACAGAAATTCTATTATCTTACAGTTTTATAAGTTAGAAATCAACATGGGTCTCACTAGTGTGTTACCAGGACTGTGTTCCTTGTTGGAGGCTTTAGGAGAGAATGGTTTCCTTGCCTTTTTCAGCTTCTAGAGGCCATCCACATTCCATACCTGGTGATGCCTTCCTTAATCTTCAAAGCTAGCAACTTTTTTGCATCTCTCTGTTTTTCTGAAGCCACGTTTCTCTGCCCACAGCTGGGGAAAGCTCTTTGCTTTTAAGAACACATGTGATTATACATTGGGTTTACATGTATAATTAGTCTACCTTTAGGTCTTTAACTTAATCACATCTGCAGAGTCCCTTTTCCCACGAAGGTAACATATTCACAGGTTCCAGGAATTAGAGTGTCGTCATCTTTGGGGGTTTGGGGGGGCATTATTCTACCTACCACAAGAGTATCAAAAAAAATCAAATACCTAGAAATAAGTCTTAACAGAAGATGTTCAGGGACCTCCATGGGGAAGGTAGAAAATTATCGAACTTCGTTGAGAGAAGTTAATGACCCAAATAAATGAAGAGGTATACCATGTTCGTGTGGTAGAAGATGCAATAAGAACATCCCTTCTCTCAAAACTGATATATGCATGTACACAAATAAACATTTAATGAAGTCCTTATCAACACCCCCCCAAATTTTGTAACTGATTCTAAATTTTATATAAGAATTCAAAGGGTCTCACTACTTCTATTAACATTATACTAGAGGCTTTAACCAGGACAATTAGGCAAGAAAAGTAAATACAGGCATGCAGGTTTGGAATGGAAGAAGTAAAATTACCTCTCTTCACAGATGACATAACCCTGCATATAGCAGATCTTAAGGAAACCACACACACACACAAAAAAACATTCTAGGGAGTTCCCTGGTGGTCCAGTGGTTAGGGCTTGGCACTTTCACTCCTGTAGCCCCAAATTCAATACCTGGTCAGGAAACTAAGATCCCACAAACTGCACTGCGTGGCCAAAAAATTTTTTAAATTAAAAAATTTTTTAAAACACATTCTAGCCAATAAACAAGTTCAGCAAGATTTTATACAAGATCCATATAAAGAATCGATTGCATTTCTGTACACTAGCAATGAATAAACCAAAAATTAAATTAAGCAAACAATTTCATTTATAATAGCATCAAAAAGAAAAAATACTAAAACATATACTAAACATATGGAAAACATATACTAAAACATATACTAAAAACTTCGAACATCATTTAAAGAAATTAAGACATAAATAAATGGATTAATATCTTACATTCATGGATTGGAATATTTAATATTGCTAAGATGGCAGTACTCCTCAGGTTGATCTATACATTCAATGCTGTCCTTGTCAAAGTCCAAGCTGGTTTTTTGAAGAAAGAAACAAGCTGTTCCTAAGATTCATATGGAAATGGAAAGGATCCAAAATAGCCACACACACACAATTTTTTCTGAAAAGAAGAAAGAAGATACAGAACTCACACATTTTGATTTCCAAAGCTGCTACAAAGCTGTAATCATCAAGAGGGTGTGGTACTGGCATTAGGGTAGATACATAGACATGGAATAGAATTGAGAGTCCAGAAGTAAGCCCATACATGTATGGTCAATTGATTTTCTACAAGGATACCAAGAAACTTCAATGGTGAAAGAGTGGTCTTTTTGACAGATGGTGTTGGGACAATGGATATCCACATGCAAAAGAATGGATTGGACCCCGACCTCACACCATACACAAAAATTAACTCAGAGTGGATCAAAGACCTCAGTGTAAGAGCTAAAACTATAAAACTCTTAGAAGAAAACCTAAGTATAAATCTTTGTGACCTTAGATTAGGCAATGGTTTCTCAGATATGACACCTAAATCATAAGCAACCAAAGAAAAAAATAGGTAAATTGGATTTCATCAGAATTAAAAGTCAAAAAAGATAGTCTGATATCTCATAAGAGTCTAATATCGAGTATTAAAAAATTCTTACAACTCAACAATAAAAAAACAAATAGCCCAATTTTTAAATGGGCAAAAGGTTTGAATAGACTCTTCTCCAAAGAAAAGATACAAATGGCCAATAAACACACAAAAAGATGCTCAATATAATTTGTCATTAGAGAAATGCAAATCAAAACCACAATGAAATACCACTTCACATTGACTAGGACGGTTGTAATCAAAAAGATGTACAGTAACAAATCTTCTCAAGGATATGGAGAAATCAAAACCCTCACAAGTTGCTGGTGGAAATGTAAAATAATGTAACCTCTTTGGAAGACTCTGGCAGTTCCTCAAGAAGTTAAACATAAAATTATATGACCCAGCAGTTCCACTACTAAGTATATACCCAAGAGAATTGAAAACACATGTTCACACAAAAACTTGTACAAGTGTTCATAGCAGCATTATTCATAGTAGCCAAAAAGTGAAAACAACTCAAATGTCCATCAACTGATGAACAGATAAACAAAATGTCATATATCCATATCCATACAATGGAATATTATTCAGTTATTAAAAAGGATGAAGTACTGATACATGCTACAATATGGTTGAATCTTGACAGTAAGTGAAAGAAGCCAGACACAAGCCCACGCAGTGTGTGAATCATTTGTATGAAATGTTCAGAACAGGAAAATTTATGGAGACAGAGAGTGGATTATTGATTGCCAAGGACTGAGAAGTGGAGGAAATGGAAAGTGACAGCTAATAATCATGGGTTTGTTTGGGTGTTTTGTTTTGTGCTTGAGTAAAATGCTGGAGAATTAGTGATGGTAGTTGTACAACCTTCTGAATAAACTAAAATTTACTGAATGGTTCAAGGCCAAATTTTATGATATGAGTTACATTTCTAAAAGAAATGTATGCTGAAGAAAGAGGGAATCTGACATCAGTCTTTAACGTATTTTAAGACTTTTGCAGTTATCTAGGTGTTAGGTGATGAGGGTCTAGGTTATAAAGGGAAAGGAAGCAATGAATTCCTGAGATCTTTTGAAAGAAGAAGTTGATCTGTTTGGTAAGTGACAAGATAAATGGATAGAAAGAAAGAGATGGTGGTTATCTACAACTTTTGGAGACTGAAAAGAAATACTGAATAAATTCTACATTTTCCTTCTAAGCCTAAGCATAGTATTTCAAGTAAGAGAAAGTGTGGTATAAATAAACTAAAATAAATATGTATATTTAAATCTATGTCTTTGAATTTAAATATTTTTAAGTTAATTTATCTTTAATTTTTTGGACACTTAAGAGTGATTTTTTTACTGTTATTAAAGTGGTATCAGTATACCCATTATTCATTTCAACAAATAATTACCAGTCACTTTTTTGCTCAAGTTCTATTATATGAACTAGTATAGAATAGAATATTTATTAATGTACGTTGTGTTTTTGTATGTTTGAAAAGTATCTACAAATTATTAAAACAATCATAACTAAAAAGTAATAATTATATAGTAAAATAAATACTTCAATTATATTGTCAATCAAGTTTGTTTTAATGCTATCAGGTAGTAGGATTTTATTAGTAAAAAATTTTCATTTTCTGGGTTACTCTTTCATTTATCAAATCGTTCAGTTGGAGAATCATCCTCGGGAAAGGCTTCAAGAAGTCTTGCTCAGCATATCCCTGGCCCTGGTGGCATCGAAGGCGTGAAAGGAGCAGCATCTGGAGTTGTTGGTGAATTAGCACGAGCCAGGTTGGCACTAGATGAAAGAGGGCAGAAACTTAGTGACCTGGAAGAAAGAACTGCAGCTATGTTATCCAGTGCAGATTCATTTTCTAAACATGCTCACGAGGTATGTCTGTCAAATATTTAAGCCAAAAAGCCTAGGTAAAGCAAGTATGAAAACTACTGTATTTTTATAGCTGTTGTATTTCTTCACATGAATTTTCATGTATCCTCAGTATGGTTGCAAATTCCTAATTTTTGCCGCCAGCGGGAACCATTACAAGAATATGTCTCAGTAGCCTTTGGTCTCTTACTGTAGTTTATAAATTTTGAAGGTACCTGCTCACCTTCAGCCTTTTTGTAAACAAAGCCAGTGGCTTTGCAAACAGTTTCTTAGGGGTTACAGTAACAACAACAAAGCTAATTTTCCTAAATGCCTCAGATTCTACTACAAACTTCTCCTAGAGAAGGAAATAATTTGCCTCTTGATCTTTAGGTAGAGTTAAGTAACTGAAATTGGCCAATGTTTTTATTCAATGAAACAATACTGAATCTGTCTGTAGACCAGCTCACACAGAGGAGTAATGTGCATTTTTGCAACGAATTCATCTTGATGAACTAGGAAGTTGTGGTGGAGCTTAAAAACAGATGCTCTAAAGTAGGGGATCCCTAACTGGCCTTCTTACAAATACACTTTGTTAGCCAGAATAGTACCCTTGGAAAACTGAATTTAAAAGCCGTCAGGTGGAATACACGTTCTTCATTTCGACACAGAGTTCTGCCACTCCTTGATGCTTTATACTGGGCTACTTCACACATTTAGTTCCTAGCCTAGCCCTCAAAGGCATTTTGAGTGTATTATCTGAAGAAGCCATATTAAGGTTATTTTTATATTTGAGTACCCACTCTGTCAGTAATAGCTCTTCTTTAAACTTTTCAGTCAAAAGTCATCTCCTCCTTGCTCAATAATGTTGACAACTAGAATGTATGAGAGGTAACTTGACTTGGGAGAGAATTGTCCAGGCTTTCAGAGAGATTCAGAGATCTTTCGTGAGTCCATGTACTAGGCCAACACACCTCAGATACAGGCTAGTGCCTTAAATCTAGGTCAGGCCTTTTGTTGGCATAACCGTGCCCCTGACTGTGATCTCTAAGGCATATAACAGTTCAGTTAACCTCAGATATATCTACAGTCAAAATATTTAGCAAAGAGCTCAATCCCTAGCTGTTCGCTCTTCCCTTCTACCAGACGTTCCTGAGCCATATGTGAGAGTCTAAGGAAGACAGTACGTTGAGGTGGTTAAGATCATGGGTTCTTGAATTAGACTCCATGGGTTCAAATCCCAGTTTCACCATTGTGTTACTGCAGTTAACCCCTATAAGCCTCAGTTTCTTCATTGGTAAAATAGGGAGACTTTAATAATGCCTAACAGATAGAGTTGTTGTGAGGACCAAGTGAAATCATGTAGAGAAAGTATGTTATACAGTGCCTGGCCCAGAGTTAAGTGCTCAGTAAACTGTAGATGGCAGCAGTAGTAATTTCAGCCTTTCATTCTCCAGGTTCTTTAAGTATTATTTTTAATTCACTTTAGAGAACTGAAAGTTACCTTATTTTTTAAGTTATTAGCTTAGGTCACCAAAGAATGCACTGAGCCAAAATTTACTTATGTCTTGTCTTTAGGAAATGTGAGGACCTTCCAGGCTTGTTCTTCATAGTTACATTCCTTTTTCCTTGAAACGGAACAGTTCCTGCTTTCTGCTTTCCATATAAATACTAAATATAAAAATGAGAGGATGTTTCAGAATGATATCATGTTTTAGAAAAGTATAGCAACCAGTTGTAAGTGTTGTTATTCTGGCATTTTTAAAATGTGTTTTTTTGTGTTTTCTCCACTTTAGATGATGTTGAAATACAAAGATAAGAAGTGGTACCAGTTCTGACAACCAGAAATCCAACTAAGTCCAACTTTAGCCAGAAGGAAAAAGAATTTTCCTATTTTATTTTATTGATTTCACTTTAGGAAAGTTAACATTAAAGAGATGTTCATCACTGGATACTGCTCTTTCCTAGCACAATCATGCACTGTTTGACCTCAGTCATGCAGCTTTAACTGAGGAGTGTTCACACACACTCAACGTGGAGTATATGCTGTGGACCAGCTACGAGTTGACAGTTTGGGAACTAGGATGGTCACATGTTACAAATGAAGAAACAGGGATGTTGAGGGGACATAGCAGGGACTTTTCCTGGGTCAGTCCTGTATAAAACTTTCACATGCCGAAAGATTCTGTGCTGTCATTATCTGCCATCGTTGTTTGACCTCTTTGAGGGAGAGGCAATAAGTCAGAAGTCCTGAAGCTGAAACAGTTATATTTGTGTCACTGACTGACTTATAAATGGCTGTCTTGGACTTTCCCTCCCTTCAACTGACTGGTCATCAGTATCATTAGTGAAAAAGAAACAAACTGTTTATTACCATATCTTTAGACAGATAAGCTGAATGGTGGGCTTTAAATAATAAAAACATACACATAGTTGACTTGTGTATGGGCTACTCTTGGATTCTTGTTATTGTATACTTGTGTTTAGTCCATATTTTGTCAAAAGCAAAACAAGGCGATACATCACTTTTCATTGAAAAGAAAAGTGTAGAGCATGACTGAACTGCTCATCATTCTGGGAGTTTCCATGTAATGGCTATGCAGTGTGGAAAGTGAGAAAAACCTCCATTGTGGTGAGGAGAATACTTCAATGTCCCTTGTCCTTGTTCTCATTAATTCAGCTAAATGTGGATTTGACCAAAATAGTTACTGGTTAAATTTGTAGAAATGTTGAAATTGGCTAAGTTTTTAATTTTGCTTGAATTTTTATAAAATGTTTAACCTAATGTACCTTTGCATTACTTAATTAAAATTGCTTAAAAAAATGTTTCATTATTTCAGTAAAATGTTCAGCTCCCTTTTTAATATGCCCTTTACTTGCTAACAGTTCCAGTACACTCAGGTGATGAGCCAATTAAATCTTAGTGCACATGCTGTCGCATGGAAAAAATCACAAGCATCCTTTGTCAATAATTATCTATGTAAGAGTCTAGTCTGATGACGTACAAAGTATTTTCTGTAGAAATATACTATAAAACTGTTCATGTCCTTTCAAGGTTTTAAAAAGCCAAAAGGAAAGGAAAATATGTGCATTTTGGTAACTAAATTATTCCTGTATTGGAGTATAAAGCAGATGAGACCATCAGTGGACAATAAATGATTGGTCCCTAGAATAGCACACAGACAGAAAAGAGATGATGGGGTAGATCTGAAGTAGGTAAGCTCATTCTGCAGGCTCATCTGAGATTATTACTGATTGTTCTTAAAGCAACAAAGGACGAATAATACAGAAGATTATACGTAGTATTAATGAAATTTAAATATTTTCTTCTATAAAAAATAGTTTAAAACAGTTTTCTTTTGTCATTAAGAGATAATCAGAGCACAAATTGATAGCAAACATGATGGTTGTTTTTCTATTCCATATGATCATTAAAGATATATTGTAGAACACCTTAATTTCACAGTCTGTTATGCATTTTTCCTCTTTCCTCTTTTCATTAATAAAGCTCTTATGTTTACATTTTATAACGTGCACTATGGGATATGAAAGTTTACATTAAAATTTACTTTAAATATCATTAGGGAGGGATTAAATATATGTGATGGAGATAACTGATCAAGCCAAAAGAAATATTTTAAAAATAGTCATTCTCAAAAGTTTTTGACTTTGTAGAAAGTACCTATGAGTAACATTTCTGTTAGTTAATGTCAGCTATATGATGAACATGTAGCAGTTTACAAGTTGTTTAATTTGTATCATATATTATCTAATAAACCCATTGTTCCATGATATGTCACAGGAAGTATTAAGCCGTTTTTTAAAGGTACAGTTTTGTGAATGTCACCAATAAAATCAGTAGTTAACAGATTTGAAGTTGAGAAGCACTAAGTAAAGTAATATACTGGTTGATTCCCCATTCATGTGTAAGGGCATATTAGCTCCAATTATTTAATTTGCTGTGTTATTTCGTGTTAATTGTATATCAACTTAATTTTTATATCAACTGTCATTTTTCCTGTTGTATATAAAATGAACCAATCTTGTAATTATTTTCAAATAGAGAAGTTAGATACATTTACCTGAGATGGGTTTTATAAGAAAATCTTAAATCAATATTTCAAGTTATTTTATTTCATTTTTAAATTAATCTACAAATTATGCACAGCAAACTAGAAACTCACTTAGGATTAGAAAGCTTGAAGTATTTTTGAAAATAGGAAATAAGCTTCTCAGAGTT
The DNA here is from genome assembly GCF_937001465.1 of Orcinus orca. Classification (NCBI taxonomy): domain Eukaryota; kingdom Metazoa; phylum Chordata; class Mammalia; order Artiodactyla; family Delphinidae; genus Orcinus; species Orcinus orca. The sequence continues at coordinate 17,704,446 of NC_064570.1, read as the reverse complement.
ATACTTGATTCAGTCTGTAGATAAGAGACAGTCTGCAGTAATAAACTAACCCAGGGAATTTATTGTAATTTGAGAGGTAACATCTCTTATTTTTTTTCTAACGCAAAAAGTTGCAGTCACCAGCAAGCCAAGATTTCAGGAAAACAAACCAAAAATTTAAAAAAAATAGTCAAAATAGAAAATATTAGAAAAGTGAAAGATTTTTGTGTGCTTCCTCCATATCTTCAAACATTATTCTTTGTTGCCTGTGTCCTTGACTCTCAAATCATTGAAGTATTCACTGATTAGCAGTTTGTCAGTAGGAAGTGGTTTCCCTATATGTACCACATATCTGGTTCATTTTACTCTTCAAACTAAAATCCATATGTATTTGCTTAGAACGTTATTTGAAACCTTATATTCTGACCATTTCTGTATATTACAACATTTGAAGTTTTCAATTATCTTAATTCCCTTGGTTTGCATTTCAATTGTACAAGGTGTTTCCAAAAATGGTTATGGATATAACTGAGCTATTACTAACTTCTTAATTTGATTTTTTTATGGATGGGAAAAAGTGCTGCTAATTGTCTATGTTATTATGTGTACTGTATTACAATTTAAGTACAGTACTTTAAAGAAAGAAACATTTTCTTTTGCTTAGAACTTTTTAATTGTAGGTTTCTCTGAAGTTATTTCATGTAGATATGTGTTTTAAACAAGTCTGAAAGTGTTACATACTTTTAGGTTACAGGGGGTGGTGAGAAAACAGCAGAGGAAAGAAAAAACATGTGAAAGATACCATGGACTTCAAAGTTTTACCCTGAGTTCTGTATTCCATATATGTTTTGCTTAAGGCATTTTTTCATGTGACATTAGAAAAGCTATATCCAAAGGTAAATTTTTTGTGGCAAAGATTTATTTTACATTTTAACTTTTGGGATTTTGTTTATTTGTTTTTCCAAAATAAAGAGCACTGAACTTCAAACTTGAATTTTTTCTGCAATTTTTTATGTAATGAAAACTTTTTATTATCATTTAATTCACATTTCTCCGTTCAAATCAAGTGATACGTATGTATAAAACATACCAAAATTGTGAATATGCTGCTAGCTGCACCTTAAATGATCATAGTTTTAAAACCTTCAATAAGGTTTTATATAGTTTTGAAGGAAAAAAAAATAGTAAAATCATTTGCTGTTTGTTTCAGCGTTGTAGGTCTTAAATTATTGCAACACTTTCAGATTTGTTTTAAGATCATACAGTAACGTGTTATATTTATACATACTGCTAGAGAATATACTTTTAGTTTTAAAATGGAATTTTTATAAATGTACTCTTTAATTTTAAAAATGGTGAACTTGTTAAGTTTAAGTCAAAGTACTTAAAAAGTATGTATATTATCCATACAAAAAGTTATGTTTTACGCTTATAATAAGAAATATTGGTATCTCATATCGAGATACAATTAATTTTAAAGAATCATACATCATTCAAAAGTCTTCACACATGACAGGAAAGATATCATTACTATGGTTTAAAAGAAACCCTCTATTGAGCATTTTCAAATATTAATTTTATTTTGGGGAAAATGCCCACAACAATAATTACAAGATCTTTCTCAATAGCTGCAGCTTGCTGTTGGATGCCTACCTTAATTATTGTTTTAAAATATATATATATTTAAAATAGTTTTCCAGATATTTTCTTCTACCTTTTTTAAAAATAAATTTCCAAAAATGAAAACAGAGTTTATGTATTTTTGTCAATGATGGTTTTTATTTTGTAGTTTATAGAATTTGTTCCTTATCAGTTTGATACTTGATCAAATATTCCTAGACTTTTTAATCTGTATTTACTTTGAAAAAGAGCACTTCTCTATCTTAAGTGTCCTCCTTTTTTTCTTTTCCCTTTTAGGGTGTTGTTCTCTTGAATTGAAATTTATGCCCCAAAATTATTTTTTTTTCATTTGAAAATGAATGTGAAGATACTGTTTACAGCTTTTGTTAATTATACTTTTCATCACTCTGATCAATTTCTTGTAAAGTGCTATGGGGATGATTTTTCCTGTGACTCTTAATGATCTTACTGTTACCACAGAAGTTTTAAAGCTTCTGTGGACAGAAAATAGTTGTAACAACCCCGACAAAAATCAAAGGGGAAACTTTCGCTTACCTTTCTCAGCTGAATTAAATGGTTTTAATAACTTCCCAATTATCAGGGTTATAACATTGCTTTCTTCAGTTGCTCACACAGTCTTAAATTATTAGGCACAATTCCTTTACAAATTGAGTACAGTAGTCCAGGGCTACGTGTAATTAAATTGCTCTTTTCATCGCACTCTTTGCATCAGAAAAATCGTGACTGTGTTCTGCCAATATTTTGCAATGAGGCTTATAGTTTAAAATTTTATACTGTATGAGTTGTAAATAAATCAGTATTAATTTATTGTAGGTTGTTTGGCTCAGGCATTTAAAATGGATATAGGCTAATGACAATGGAATCCTATTTATTTGGGAGTTTGGGGTTTTTTTTATACTTTTGCAATGTGTTTTGTGTTGTTTAAATTTTCTTCAACTGAGGACAATGTAAGGAGGTGGAGACAGATTTAACATATCAATAGAGAGCAACGCAAAGAGGGTAAATCATGTTTTAAATTAAAAAAAATTTTTTGTGTAAATAAATGGTACTGTGATACTTTAGGTGTGACCTCTGCTTAACGTGGTAGTTAGAACCAGAAAAACATTTTGCTTTCGAGTTATACTATTGGTTCATTGTAAATGCAACACCAAAACCAATATTAAAAAGAGCAAGATCAAGTTTTTCTAACATTGTCCACTTCAGGGGCAAAGCATGGTTGGTATAGAGCTCAAGCTTGTGTACACCTCAAACTGTACATGCAGGTAGTTTTCAGTTGCTGCACTTTTTTTTTTTTTTTAATCTTGCTCAGTCCAGTAACTATCTCAAAGGTGATTGCTGGAATATGCATTTTAAATATGATTTAAAAACCCATCTCTGTGTACTGTTTCATTTAAAACAAAAAAGCACTATTGCAAACACTAAAAACGTGTTAAACTTTGTAGTTATTTTGCATTCCTGTACTTTACAACTGTCATCACAGCAAAAGGTTTAAATTAGGTAATGAAATATTTTTGTAAATAAATACCGTTAAGCTGGTATTTTAAAATAATGTATTATAAATTAATGTTTCTGGAAAATGTTCATATATATGTATATGAATGTCTCTTTATGCTGAAGGGCTCTGATTGGGCAAAATAAAATATTCTAATCTCTCCTGAAACTAAATAAGCCCTTTTTTCTGGGAAACCTGTTTTAATGTTTTTCTCTGAATTGTGGAATTAATCCAGTAGTTCAACCTCAGCAAATAATAGATAAAATAGATTTCTACATGTGCAAAGGGAAAGTCAAGCTAATCAGGTAATTCAAGTAAAACAAACTGTACTTTTCTTAACGATCTGGACTTTTTGGTGAAAGTTACCTGCCCCTACATTGAGTGGGAAGTACAGTAAAGGGTGAGGGTCCAGACAGTAGGCACCAGCTGTAGATGAAGACATCTTGGCCTTGGGTGTGTACGGAAATCCACAGCATCTTGTTAAAATGCTGATTTGGATTCCAGGTGTCTCAGGTGGGGCCTGATTTTGCGTCTCCGATAGGCTCCCAAGTAATTACAGATGCCACTAGCCTATGGAACATACTTGGAGTAGCAAGGTTGTAGATAATTTCCATAAATGGCCTTTTGCTAGTTGATATTATCAGTATCGGTGTCCAACTACTTGTGCCAAAAATGAACACATTAATGAATATAGAATAATGTAGCTCAAAGGGGACCACACGTCCTGATTTATCATTGTTTCCATTGCATTTCAGAATAAAGACTATGGTAATTCTCATTAAATTGAAGCTTTATTTGATTTTGAAATCTGTATCATCTTAACTGCCCACAAGGTGGCAGTCATGTGTCACCTTATTGTCAGCCTTTAACGAGAGGCGGTTACAGTATGGTGTAACAAGGGAAAACTGCAGACTTTGCAAAGGTTAATTTTTATGTTGATACTTTTCATCCAGAAAATCATTAAAGTCTTAGATACGGAACTGACAAAATATCTAAGTTATTTGTTGTAAAGTGATGTAGATCTTTTGGTAGTGATCTGCTATATTATCAAAAATAGTATTTTTCCAGAAAATATAGGCATAAAGTGATAAAGTTTTAAAAAGTAGAGAGACTGTCTTCATGTATCTCTGTTCATGGCTTTTTAAAGAACCTTAATTTAGGGTGTGTCCTGTTTAAATGGTACAGTGCTGTCCACTGTTTTAGACAGAAATATATTTGTCATTGTAACTATTCATAGGTGTTTATAAGACGATTCTGATCTTCTTCCATTACTTTAAAAGGTAATGTGATTGCTCTGTCATAAAACTTTTTTTAGTTTTTGTACAAATGTGATCTTTTAAAGAAGAAAAGATTTCTCAAAGTCATTTTACTTTTTCAAATTTTAATTTACATCAATACTCTAGTATGTATTCACTCAAAACTTATGGAAATATTCTGACCGTTAGTTTTGGTCACATTACCCAATTGTACACTATTTTAAAAAACAAAACCCTATAGTTTTTCATAACTGCTTCTAGAAACAACATAACATTAAGCTACACATTTAATTAATAAAAACAGTTTCAGGTAATACAGAATATGTTGTTACTAGCAAAGTCTAGAAGTCTGAGAGCTTCATTTAAATATCAAACTCAAGTCCTTAATTTACTTATCTGTTGCGGATTTCTGTCATCCATGGAAGACCTAAGGTACAGCTCTCAACAGGTACCCTGACGCAAGGTTAACCGACAGTGTTACTATTTCACAGTGTGTGTGTGTGTGTGTGTGTGTGTGTGTGTATGTGTGTGTCTGCTCCCAAGCAGAAGACCCCTTTGTGCATCTCTCCCTAATTGAGTTTTATCTCCGAATGTTTCTTTCACCCTCCCTCCCTCTCTGTTTCTCTTTCTGTCTTTCTTCCCTCTCCCTATCCCCAATGCCTCTCACTCCAAATCTCTTTACTCTTTAGTAATGTTTATTTTAACCCAGCACAGTTCTTTGCCAATTTTGGGCAGAAATACTATAATTTCTTAATGTTTCTCAGGGTCTCCCCCTAAATATTGGGTGAATTTGTAAATAATTTTTAAAAGCAATAATGTCATCCCAACTCATTGTGACCTCCAGACCTGCAAAATCTCAGCAGATAAAGTAAAAACAGTTTAGCACACAGAAGACCTGTGCTGAGGCAGAGATTTTTAAAACGTAAACGCTGGAGGGGTGTGAGGTGACAGAACGTGCAGGCAGCGCTCAGTGCTGGCCCACCCGCTTCCCTAGGGTGGTTAACCAGATGATGACTTGCTTTCGAGATCAAAGATTCCAAGAAACCATTAGCATCACATGGGTGTAAAAGCCAGAAAACTACATTTCAGAAAATGTAACCTCCCTGTCCCTTTAACAGTAATGTGACTACAGGTACCATTAGTCTAAGCAGTGGTTCTCAAACTTGAGAATCAGAATCTCCTGGAAACCTTGGTGAAACGCAGATTGCTGGGCCACACCCCCAGAGTTTCATATTCAGTAAGTCTGGAGTAATAAGAATTCGTATTTTCAACAAGTTCCCGGGTGATGCTGATCCTACTGATCTACAGACCACACTTGGAGAACCCTGATCTAGAGCAGTGCCCTAGAGCCAGTTTCCCATTTATATCACAGATATTTTGGATGTTTCCTTTACTATCCTTTAATGAAATTCATAGACAATATATTTTCCTATATATGTAATTTTTAAAAATTGACCTAATAACCTAATACACTAAACATATGAAATGTGATTTATAATTTTAAAACTGTTTTTTAGTATGTAAATCTTAAGGTTATACACTAGAAGAACTACAAAAAAAAAAAGGCCCCACGAATTTCCAAAACACTCCTCAGTAGGGTGGTCCCTTTTTCTGGCCTCCCTCCCCTTCTAGAACTCACTCCCACCCTCTACCATGGGAACCACTGGCCTAGAGAATTCCTGAGGGGCTGTCAAAAATATGTTCATAAAAGCTCTGCCATGGTGTAGATAAGAAAGTAGAGAAGTCTAGGCTACCTAAATGCTAGTTTGGATTTTTAGTGTATTTGCACTAATTCCTCTTATAAGTTCACTTTCTCTTTTACATTTAATCCATGCTTTTGAACTAGTTGGAGTGGATGAGTGAGCCTGGACTTACCTTTGTAAATTTGTGCCCGAAGCTCACAAATCTTAATCCTAACAAAACTCCTCATGATAAGACAGATTATAAGACAGATTTATAAGATTTCATTACATAACTTTTCTAATGGTTAGTCTGTTGGAAACTTTATTTACTCCTCCTGATATCACCAAAACTCAATGAGTGATTATTGGTTAAATGTTAGGCAAGTGGATTTGCCTCTCATTTCATTCTGAGTTTAGCAAAAGTGGGCATTATATGTAGCTCCTTTCAAATGCCTAGCATGTTGGCCTGCGTATGAAGGCCAGTTTTCCATCCCTAAGTTTGGTACTAGTTATGCCAGTGAACTTTCCAAGTTACTCAGCCTCTATTTGCCTGTTTCCTCATGTATAAAACTAGGCTCTAAATATTGGCCTTACCTACCTCACAGAGTACTTGTTGGGATATAATAAAATAACCTCTGAAAATGGTTAGAAAACAAAATTACTACACAAACACAAGGCTTTATGACCTTAAAAATAGTAGTCCCTTAGAAGCTCTGTGAATCAGAAATATATGTGAACAGGAAAGAACAAGTAGCAAATCTAGTACCAGGATCAGCAAATCAGGTAATATTAAAACTGCTATAATCAGGATAAAAACAAATTGATACATGGTCTTTAATAAAGTAATTAATGGAGAATCAATGAATTAAAACGTTTGAATTTAATAAGCACCTTTAGTTCAACTGAATTTCATCTTTGTGGTGTGGGACCCCAGGGAGCCAATCCAGGATGCATTTATCACCAACTATCATCAAGATATAAGATCTGATTTAAATTAATATGTAGTTGCCTTTCACAATAGAACAACCAGAATCCCAGTGCCTGGCAATTTTTTTGTAATAATTATGTTCAAATTTATAAATGTAATTTTGTTTCTCCCTGGTGTAGAGAATAAATACATTGAGGGGGTTTAGTCATAGCAGAGTTAACATATTTTCACAGAGCATTTATAAAATACCTCTATAAATAAAAATAAAAATTGTCTGAAATTAGGATGTTGCTTTCCTGTCCTTTTACAGAGCAGATTACCTTTCAAAGACTTAGTTTCCATTTAGCTGGTAAGAGAGAGACTGGATCAGGCCAAGGTCCAAGTCCTTGTTTGCTGTTTACTAACAATGTGACCACACCTTACTTAACCTCTTTTAAACACTTACTTCCCTCAGATATTAAATAAGAATTAAAGCAGTACCAATTTATAAGATTGTCATAATATAATGTAACAGCAGAGGGACCTCGCTGTTAGGGCACCCTCTGCTCTGCAGCCTTAGAGACGTAGTGTACAGATGAGCATGGGCTCTGGAGAGAGAAACTGAAGGTGTCCAAAAGAAAGATGCTACGTAAATCTGAAGAAAAAATTAAAGAAAATGTCTACATTGTTGTAAAACATGTGCTATACTAATGCTCAGTGCATTTCCAAAAGAGCTGAGTTTAAACTGAGTCCTCATTCTGGATATTTCATACATATTGTGCAGCTTACATTCATTAAAATAAGTGAGTATGTATTTACTCACGTTTTCGTTCAACAAATACTTGAGCATATAATATATACCAAGCAACACATTCAACCATCGACGTATGAAGATGGTTAATTAGACAGAGCTCCTGATCTCAAAGACAAAGACTTGGAAGTAGCTGGTAAAATGCTCCAGCAAATATCATGAACACTCTCTGAATGAGGAGAAAGTTTGAAAAAATTCAACAAAAAATATGAGATATAAAGAACCAAAACTGACAAAGAACTAAAAAGTATAATACAAAAAAACCCTCATTGAATGGAATGAACTGAAGAATTGTAATAACAAAGGAAAAAATCAGGGAAGTTGAACATAGTTCAAGAGAAATAATCCCCTGAGAACAATAGAGAGAAAAGAGATTGAAAGGAAAGATCAGAGCCTTGGTGACCAGAGATCACAGTCAGCATAATCAGTGCTTTGACAACAGTAAGGCCGAACTCTGAGGAGAGGTACCGACTTGGTCTTAGAAGGGAAGGTAGTGCTTCCCCAAAGGGAGAGGGGAATGAAGAGAATCCAAAGGATGAACAGAACTGGGCTAAGCAAAAACTGAAGTGTCATAACGTCATTCCAAACATTTAGGGTCAATTTGGGAAATGCAAGCAGTTCTGAGTGACCAGGATATATGGAAGGAGGGAAATGCCAAAAGTTGAGCCTGTGGAGGACAGATGGTGAATTTGGACTTAGCCTGAGAGGAATGTGAAGACACTGGGGAGTTTTAAGCTGGAAAGTAAAGAGATTAGATAAGTGGGTTAGAAAGATGCCCACAGCCCCAGGCACGGACACAGTCATTCACTGGATTCAATACGAGAGGAAGTAAACTCCATGCTGGCTTCAGTATGAAAGTTCAGCCTGTTTAGGAACAAAAATGCTCTGTGGCTTTCACTGAGTGGGTAGAAAAGTAGAAAGAGAGTGCCTCCCCCTCTAACAACTAGAAGCAGCCAGGTAAGCTACGGGCCAAAATTATAACTTGTCTTCAACCCATCAGAGACCTAAATCACAAGGTCGCCACATGACAACAGAGCAGGTCTCCATCATCACCAGGATTCCCTTCCCCCCGGCCCCGGCCCACCTTGGCAGTCCCTTCCCCTGTATCCCCAAAACTCACAATCCTTAGCAGACATCCCTGCTCTCCAAAGGGTTCATGTCCTCCACATTGTTGCCGTCACTGTGCCCTCATGACTCTTCTCACTGTCACCCTCTAAGTAGAAGCTACATTTCCCCCCTCATATTCCAAGTCCCTAAGGGCCTAGAAGTGGGGCAGGGATCGGGCTTGCTCTCCTTATTTCCTTGAAAAGAAGAAACAATTAGACGAGAACTCCCTCCTTGTCCTACCACAAAATGTACCAGCCTTCTTGCATCTCACTCATACCGAGTCCCTTCTGTCCCAATAGGAGCATTCAGGCTCTAATGGGACCGCCCTCCCCACTTGTACACCGGATTTTATCTCTTCCACCTGCTCAAGGATTTGCCTCCAATTTTCCCCTCTCTCTTCTGCATCAATTTCTCTCTCTCTTCTGAATCATGATCATCAGCACATAAACATACTCGAGTATCTCCCATATTTAAAGCAGACACTCCCTTGACCCCCAAGTCACGCCTCTCCAGTTACATCACCATTTCACAGCAAAGTGATCAAAGTTATCTGAAATCACAGCTTTCAAAGTTCATTTCCTTTTAACTCTCCCCAGTCAAGCTTCTCTCACTTTCATTCTCCTAAACCTGCTCTTGTCAGGTTCAGCTGTGACTTCCATGTCATCAAACCTCACGGGGATTCTGCTCTAAGCAGCATTTGATGTACTTTCTTCTCTTGGATTCTAAAGCACTGGCCTCTCCTCGTTGTCTTTCTTCTACAGGGAATGCTTTCCTGCCTTTTCCTTTGTAAGTTTCTTCTTCTCTACTAAACAGTAGGATGCCTTCTCCGTTCCGTTTGGTCTCCTGGCTTTGAATATCATGACTCTGAAATTTATATCTTCAGCCAAGATCTTTCCATGAACATTACAAAATTAACATATTCAGAACAGAACTTTTATGTTTTGGAACTAGACAGAAGTGGTTGCACAGCCTTGTGGATGTACTAAATGTCACTAAATTGTTGACTTTAAAATAGTTAATTTTATGTTATGTAAATTTGACCTCAAAAAAAAAAAAAAAAAACTAAAAACCCAGAACTTTTGATTTTCTTCTGCACCAAAATTTAGTCCTCCCCTAGTATTCCCCATCTCAATAAACAGCACAGTTACCTTCCTCAATTTCCCACTTTCCCTTACATCCAAATCACGAGCAAGTGCCGTCACACCTACCTCCAAAGTTTCTCTCCAGCCTGTCTATGTCTGTCCATCTCCACTGTGGCCACCTTCGCCCAAGCCTCTACCATCCATCCCTACAACTCTGATTGGCCTCCCTGCCTCTCTACAGTTTGTGCTCCACACAGCAATCAACGTGATATTTTTTAAATGTAAATCAAACTATATTACTCCCTGTTTCAAGCATCTAATGGATTCCCATAATACTTAAAATAAAAGCCAAACTCCTTACTAAGGCTTATAAGACTCTCCATGGTCTGACCCCCTGCTACTACTTCTCTGCTCTGAACTCTAACCACTTTGTTCTTCACTTACTATGCTTGAGTCACTTTGGTCTTCCTTCTTTTCCTTGAAAATGCCAAGTTTATTTCTACTTCATTTGTTAATCTGTTCATCTTTGCTTCATTTGTTAACTTGTTTGTCTTTTTTCCTCCTCTTAGAAGGTAAATAAGTGTCTTAGTCCGTTCATGCTGTTATAACAAAATATCACAGACAGGGTGGCTCATCAACAACAGAAATTTATTTCTCACCATTCCGGAGGCTGGGAAGTCCAAGATCAAGCTGCCAGCACGGTCACATTCTCATAAAGACCCTCTTCTGGGTTGCAGATTGCCTACTTCTCACTGTGTCCTCACATGACAGATGCAGCTAGAGAGCATTGTGGGGTCTTTTTCATAAAAACACTAATCCCATCATGGGGCTCCACCCTCACGACTAATCACCTCCCAAAGGCCCCACCTCCAAACATCATCACCTTGAGCATTAGGATTTCGGCATATGAATTTGGGGGAACACAGACATTCAAACCATAGCAGTAAACTCTAGAAGCAGGGAACTTATTGGTCTTGTTTAGTCCCATATTGCGAGTAACTAAAAAGTCCCACATAGTAGGTGCTAAATAAATGTGTTAAATAAATGAAAAAAGGTTTTCTCCTCTAGCTTTGTTCTTCACAATATCTTTACAGTCTCACAGCACTATAAGATAACAAAGCTCTACGCCCTATTTCAGACTAAAAACATAATTTCCAAAGCGATTTGAATTAAATACAAAATAATAAACAGAGAAACAGAAATAAGTATATTGAAAGAAAATTTTAAACATGTGTACAATTGTGGGGTGATTGATATTTTCCAAAGCAACAAAGGAAATCAAGGCCATTAAAGAATAGACAGACGTATTTATCTCTACACACACACAAAATTATTATACAGCAAAAGACGAAACAAAGTCAAATTTTTAAAAATGTATAGAAAGAATAATTTTCAATACATATGACAAGATTAAAAGTGATGTTTCTATTATACCAGAGGCTCCTATTAATTAAGAAAATGATGAACAACCCCAAACAAGCAGATATATGAATAGGCATCTCATAGAAGAGGTGAATCAGGTGGCCAATAACCATGTAAGAAATGCTCATCTTCACCTATATTCATGAAAATATAAAAGAAGCAATGAGTTGCCAGTTTTTACCTGTCAAATTGACACAACTTTTTTTGTTTTTGTTTTTGTTTTTGCGGTACGCGGGCCTCTCACTGTTGTGGCCTCTCCCGTTGCGGAGCACAGGCTCCAGACGCGCAGGCTCAGCGGCCATGGCTCACGGGCCCAGCCGTTCCACGGCATGTGGGATCTTCCCGGACCGGGGCACGAACCTGTGTCCCCTGCATTGGCAGGCGGACTCTCAACCACTGCGCCACCAGGGAAGCCCTGACACAACTTTTAAAGAACAGCTAGATCCAGGCCAGGAAAGATTCAGGAGCAAGTAGTCAGTTCATTGCCTGTGAGATTTGTGGCTGATTTGTACCTTCTCTCCTTGTGTCTGGGCTGGCCTTCAGTGACTTGCTTGACAAATAGAATACAGAAGAAGTGACTGAAAGGAATTGCAAATGCTGGGTTATAAAAAGACCTGCAGCTTCCACTTGAACCCTGAGGCTGCCATGTTAGCAAGACCTCTATTTTGGAGATGACATGAAGAGGCCCTGAGAATACATGGAGAGAGAGAGATGTCTGGCCAGCCCCCAGCTGTGTAGCCCCAGCTATGCAAGTCATCCCAGCTGTGGGTCCAGACACATGAGGAGCAAAAACCAAATCAACCCCTCTGGATGACACTCAATTTGCAGACTCATGAGTAAAGTAATTGATTGGTGGTGTTCTTAGCCACTAGGATTTGAAGTGGTTTGTGATACAGCAATGGACAACCAAAACAGGAATGAATTGCTACTACCATTCAGTAAAGTAACCTGGTAACACAACTAAAATAAAAATATAATCCCCTTCAAACCAGAAATACCACTCCTTGTTCATATATTGTGTGTACTTGCTAGATTCCAAGCGTCTTATGAAAGATGCAGTGGAAAGAGAAAAGGAGTGAGAATCAGAAACAAAATGGTTTTTTTCTCAATCACCGTAGCCGGGCACTTATGGCCATCCCAGATCGCCACTCGTGGACTTAATTTTTTCAGCTGTCCAATAAGCTGATGACAAGGTCTGATGACCTTTTCTAGTGTTTCATTTCTAACATTTAAAGAAAAAAAATCCAATAGTCAAATTTATAAATTTAGAAAATTTTTATAAATTTGTATTTCTTTGGGGGACGAGAAGAATTCTTAAATTCTTTACCCAGCCTCCTAAAGCTAAATATTATCTTAACTGAATGTACTTCAGGTACATTTAGGCACCAAAACCATTTCTTTAGTACTCAATGATAATGAAAAGGATTTCACAAGGTCCAGATAACGAATGAAGACAAATGTTTCTATAATCCTCTTTCCATAAAAGTACACAAACTTGGGCTTCCCTGGTGGTGCAGTAGTTGAGAGTCCGCCTGCCGATGCAGGGGACACGGGTTCGTGCCCCGGTCAGGGAAGATCCCACATGCCGCGGAGCGGCTGGGCCCGTGAGCCATGGACGCTGAGCCTGCGCGTCAAGAGCCTGTGCTCCGCAACGGGAGAGGCCACAACAGTGAGAGGCCCGCGTACAGGAAAAAAAAAAAAAAAAGTACACAATCTTCATTTATCTTCAGGGATGACATCTGTTCCTTTAAAAATATTTCCTTTATTAGTTGCACTTCAGTGTCTGTGCCTCTTCCCGATTCTTACATCTATTATAGACTGTCGAGCCCTCAAATCTCTCAGCTGAGACTCAGATCTGCTGACTCCCTGCAGGCCTCCTGCTGACCGATGGGCTTCTTTCTCATGGAGCTGCCAAAAGAGCAAAATGCACAAATTGTACTTTGCCCCTATTATGACTCTGGTCCAATAGAATTCTTGTCAACTACCGTATTTCACTTCTGCTTCTGCTCACTGAAATGCATGATTTATTTTATAATTAATAGGGTGTTTCTAAATGAATATAAAGTATAATTGATTCAAGCTAACTTTTGAGTTTTTTTGTCTTGTTTTTAACTCATGCAACATCTTTCTTGACACAGGTTTCTAGGTATCATTCATCTGCCAAAAAGAGCCAATGACTCAGACTAGATACCTCTGAGATGGTTAGTTTTATGTGTTAACTTGACTGGGCCGTAGGATGCCCAGATATTTGGTCAAACATTATGCTGGATGTATCAGTGAGGGGGATTCTACATGAGATTAACACTTCAGTTGGCAGACTCAATAAAGCAGATTGCCTGTCCCTAAGTGTGTGGGATCTTCCAGCCCACTGACAGCCAGAATAAAACCAAAAGACTGAGGCTAAGTGGCAATTTCAGACCCTGACTCTGAGCCGGGCGTGTTTGCAGCTGAGGGTGAGTGCAGCTTAGGCTCACACTGGGACTAAAACCACACATTTAGTATTGAATAGGGACTACTTTTAAGGAAAGGAAAATTCCTTGGAGTCCAGGATTATCCCTTAGAGTGTAAACTTTTTGCTTACATTTGGCCCCAATGCCTAGAATTGTGCTAAAATACACAGTCATCTCCTAACACATCCCTAAGCCATCCCCCTCCCCCCTTAACCTCCCCAGCACCTTCCTTGACTGTCCCTCCTGCTCGCCACGCACTTCGCACTTTTCCCTTTCCAAGGCCACAGCTCAAATGCTTTTCCTGTATGAACCCGTCTTCCCGGCCCATCCACCCACAGTAAATTCCCTCCACTTCTGGGTAGTAAGTTTTTCTTTTTTACATCAGCAATTGCCAGAGGGGAGTTTAGGGGCCGCTTCTGGCACCTGGAGCCCACCCACCCCAAATCCCCCCTACCCAACCCCGCTGCCACCCCTTCCCGCGAAGGCGCTTCTGCGGGAGCAGGCGGCGCCTGCGCAGTGGCCGCTCTGCCCCTGCCTCGGCGCCCCGCGGAGGCTGCTCCCAGCCGGTCACGGCCTGCGGGGGCATCCCTGCCCACTCCCAGCCCGCCCCCGGGCTGGTCCTCTAGCCGGGGAGTCTCTCATCTCTCACTTTACCATTGCCTTGGGAAACCTCTCGGGCTCCCCGTGACACGTCGCCAGTCCCCGAAGGCAGAGAGCCTTCTCTCTGGATCAGACAGATGTTTTGCCATCCACGTGCCCTTCAGAGCCTTCTTTGGTCCCACGACTACTGAGACTTTAATTTCTCTTCCATCGGGATTTCCAAAACCCCAAACCAAGGGTCAGACCGAAGTTTGGTCCCTCGGTCTCTGTCTCTCGCCAGTGACTTCAAAAGCACTTCTATAACTTTAATTTTTACTTCGTAATTAAAGGAATTTAAAATAACACGGGTCAATCCAGTGTGTGTGTATACATACGGCGTACACGTAGACGGAAATGTAAATGTATGCCAGTAGCCAAGAGTTTAGTGTGTTGATTATTCCTATTAACAGTAGACAGAATATGGTCCTTTTTTTTTTTTTTTTGAGTTGAATTGGATTTGCTTAACTTCTGAACTTACTTCCCATCATCCTTCTTGACACAACTATTACCCATTTTGTTCCTGGGCTAGACATTGTATCCAGCCGTTAGACTGAAGTTGTGTATTCCTCTGTTTTCTTTTCTGCTTTATTATCAAGCTTTGGTGTCTTCAGATTTTAGATCTCTCTTTGTTTTGTAATTATCTCCAAATCAGTTTCATTATTTGCAGAATGTCTCAAAACCTAAAAAGCCCTCTGTGTTCAGCACTCTGAACTTGTTCCCTAAAACTTACCAAAGAAGGTGTACAACAGAAACATCCAGGAAGTTCTTTGTTTTTCTTTACCCTCATTCCACTTGACTGTGTCAGAGATAGGATGAAGAAGGACAGCAGATCTCATTCATAAAAACGAGGTGAAAATTCAGAGACTGCGAATTCTGGCTCTGGCTTTGACGTTCACATATTTACAACCACAGGGAAATTATTTAAGCTTTTTCCTAGTGTATGACACACTTGTCAAATCATGTAGGATTTATGATAAATGTCACGTGTGATATATGATAGATGTTGAAAACTAAACATGGGCTTATCTGTTGGGCAGGATAGAACAATTAGCAAATTCATTTATTACAACAGTAGTTTCCAAATACTAAAGATGAACAGAATCACATTTTTGACCTCTAAAAAATGCAGATATTTGAGGTCCATCCCAAACTGGCTGCATCTGTTTTTTAAGGAGATCTCCTGATGTAGAGGCAGGCAGGAAGACTCCCTACAGTTGCAGGACAGGCTTGAGAACTGTTCCTGCAGTGAACACTTACCATCCATCTTCCAGAGAAATTAGTTCAAGCTTTTGTCATCCTGCCTAATTTATCAGTAACTAATGAAAGATGACCATGTTTGAATAATTGCAGACATGCCAAATTCGGAACCCATGCTGCTCACAGCAAGATCCAGGCTGTCAGTATGCTCATGTACACTTCTCTGGAACTAGACATGGAAATTTTACTTTAACCAATTAATGATTAGTCTTTATTTAAAATGAAACTATAAATAAGTGGAAAGAGGAGGACGGGGTCAGTGCTTTCCATTGTATAAGTTTCTATTGTATATTTCAAAGCCTCAAAATAATTGGATGAAGTGAAGTCTAGGCAAATTATTACACCACGTAAAAGGAGAACCTTTAAAGAAGAATCTCAGATGTGGAAGTGTGCCTTTGGATACTAGGACACAAAGAAGACTGTTCAGCAAATTCACCACTTCTTAAATAACTTTGTGCCAGAAAAAAAAAAAAAAATCACCCCCCCCCCCCGCAAGCAAACATTTTCCCCCCAGAGAAGTATTCTTAAATTTTTTTCTCCAAAAAAGTAGCCCCGGGGGCTTCCCTTGTGGCGCAGTGGTTGAGAGGCGCATCCCTGCCTGCCGATGCAGGGGACATGGGTTCGTGCCCCGGTCCGGGAAGATACCACATGCCGCGGAGCGGCTGAGCCCGTGAGCCATGGCCGCTGAGCCTGCGCGTCCGGAGCCTGTGCTCCGTAGCGGGAGAGGCCACAGCAGTGAGAGGCCCGCGTACCGCAAAAAACAAACAAAACAAAACAAAGCAAAAATTAGCCCTCCCCCCAATCCTGCTTTTTTGTATACTCTTTTTTTCTGCCATTTCAAAATAATACTGAGTTAGTGGCTTAAAGGGCATCAGGATTTTAATCTTTTCTGATACAACAGAATCTTGGACTGTAAAGCATATTTATAATAGGCAATGTTAGCTCGGTCAAATTTCTCAATCCTTCTAATCCCCCTTACCAAATCAACAGTTTATCTTGCAGAAACTGTGTGCCTCTAATAATTATGTCAGTTAAAACTGGGACTTCAATCTATCTCTTGGTTTATGGACAAAACAGTTTCTTACAGTCAAAGGAATCTTAATGCAGTTTCTTTGGGTTCTGTTTTACAGGTTATCTCCTAAACATCCCTAGAAGTCACCCCTTCATCTCCTTTCCCAAAGTACCTTCTTTGCTTCAGAGACCCCACCTGGTATATGACAACAGCTTTCTAATATCTCACTTTTTTCTCTAGGCCATCCTGTATATAATAGTTAAAGTGATCTACTATCTTCTATGCAAATCTAGCTGGGCTAATCCCTCCTTAAAAACAAACTCCCCAATCTCCACAGCAAAGATTTTCAATAGGTTTTATGTCCCAACACACCTAAGGAAAATCATGTTCCTTGCTATTACACTGGCACATTTTCACAATGATAATAACCAGAATGCTGTGCCCCAAGTCCCCACCTACACCAAGACAGAGCAAGTAGGATTTGAAAAGCTCCACCTCACCTCAAGAACTCTGAACAGGATCCCTGTAATTCCATCTAGTACTAATTATCCTCTACTCTTCCTTGTAGCCCCTGAACAAGTGTAAATGCACTTTTGGCATTGACAAGAAATTCCCTGGTAAAGGGCAGGTCCTTCCGCATCTCTGTGCCTCAGTTCTTGAAGGGCATTCTGTTCCATGGAACACCCCGTGGGGCTCCGTAGTCAACAGCGTCGAGCACAGTCTGCGTGCCATCCCTGGACCAGTGCTCAATCCACAGCTCTCCTTTCCTGTCTCCCATGGGACTGATTTAGCCCCAGAGTTCTAACAGATTTCAGACTCCATGGACAGAGACGGGGCTTGCTGCTCTCTGGGGCTTTGTAGGAACAGTGACTTGGCTTTGAAGCTGGGAACCTCGCCCATAGCGCTTCTTCAAGGTCGACAGAATAATTCAGGACGGGGTCAGAAGATTTATTTTGGGATCCAGAAAGGGTGCTGGTGGAGCTAGCTGAGGGGGAACCTGGAAGAAGAACTTAGAGACTTTATTTGGAAATTCTTCCATTTGCACCAACTTGCCATTAAGATAATGGATTTAAAAATAACATAAAATACTAAAATGAAAAATGATAGACAAATACAGCAAAGAATAAAGAAGATAACATGGTGTATACATAACATAAACTAGTTTACATATGTCTATATGTAAGAGATAATATCAACCAATATCCTTAAGCTGATTTAAGTAGCTTAAAGTTACCAATAACTGCTCTGAGGAATAGAGGCTACCAAGTTGGGAGGACATTTTCAGGGGAGAGTTTGTTTAGTCTGGAAAGTGTGTCCTTCTTGTTTTTTTGTTTTTCTGTTGTTGGTTTCTTATTTAGGGTCCCTACTAAGTATCTCATTTTTCTTGGCAGAGTGACAATGAATACTATCTAAAATTGAAATATGTAGTTTAGAAAGGGAATAACTGTATTTTATTGATATTTTCATAATCTTGTTTCTTACCTTTTTAGAAAGAAATATTTTTTTTTACTGTTAAGTTTTTTCCTTTCAGTTTTGTTGAGATGTAATTGACATACAGCACTGTATAAGTTTAAGGTATACAGCATAATGATTTGACTCACATGCATCATAAAGTGATTATCACAGTAAGTTTAGTGAACATTCATCCTCTCATACAGATACAGAATTAAAGAAATAGAAAATTTTTTCCTTATGTTGAGAACTCTTAGGATTTATGCTCTTAACAACTCTCATATGTAACAAACAACAGTGTCAATTGTATTTATCATGTTATACATCACATCCCTAGTGCTCATCTATCTTATAACTGGAGTTTGAATCTATCAACTTCCTTCATCCAATTCCCCCTCCCCTCACACACACACCGCATCCCCCACCCGCCTCTGGTAACCACAAATCTGATCTCTTTTTCTATGATTTTGATGGTTTGTTTGTTTTTGAAGTATAATTGACCTACAACACTGTGTTAGTTCCTGTTACACAACATAGTGATTTGATATTTCTATACATTTCAAAATGATCACCACAATAAGTCCATGTCATTTCCCTACTGATAACTATTAGGAAAACAGCAAGTCAAAGTACATATGGAGAGACCACCGCTGAGTCTGTTTGTTTGTTTGTTTGTTTGTTTGTTTTTTGAGAGACTGATCCAGAAGACTCGTCTTCCAGAACCATGCAGCTCATGATAATATACAAACCTGGTTCTGTAAACAGAGCGAAGAGCAGAGCCAGGGCCACACTGCAGTCATCAGTTTTACTGGCTTCTGAGAAGAGATAAGCTTCCAACGGAAGATTTTCCCAGTTTAGAAGCCGTGGGAATCATGCCTTCTTCCTCGGACTTCGGAATAGCCTCTTTCCAAGCTCATCTCTGTAGAGGCTACATAAAGACGTCCACAAGAGGAATGGCAGCTGCGGCAGGTTCTACGGGAGCGTGCAGCCAGGAAATAAGGTCAGTTTTAGGAGGAGTCTCTTAATAGAATTAGCATTAAACCAGTAAACTATTCATTTCATTTAAGGTTGTGGGTTCAAAGGTGAGAAAACAAGAAAAGACCACTAGCGATCAGAGAACATTTGTCCCATCCACCTGTGGAATCTGTGGACCCGGAGAAAGCCAGATGGACGATGAGAAATCTGCACACACACCTCGCCTTTTCAACAAGTGACTCGTGTATCCCTTCCAGGTGCTGCTACATATCCATGTCCACACCTGGACTGATGTCATAAAGCATCTGAGACAATAGTCTCCAAAATGGGGCATCTACTCCCCGGGAAATGTGCATGACAGAAGAAGGAGGGGCAAGAAGAGAATATTAGATAAGTCATTTGTGTTTGCTTTTATCATTTCCATTTTTGTGATATTTGTAAATTTAAAAATAAAACTGTACTTTCACATAGTGTTGGGTGCTCAAAAGCTCTTTACTTGATAAAGACGAGTGGTAACAAAGATTAGAGCTATGGACTCTAAGGACATTCAAGTTAATAATAGGCATTTGCAGTTTCAGAAACCTGACCACATTCAACTCATTTATGGAATTGGACTCCCCCACTCTGGGGGTCCCTGGGCTGTCTGTGCCCTCCACACGAACCCCTAGGAGCCCCTTCTCCCACTGAGATGCATCCAGTGCACAGCAGACGAGGCCCAAGAATCAGAAACTGCTCTGAAGCTCTGACACAGATTCATGGTTTCAGGATCGTTAAGAGATCATTAGAAAGGAGGGATTGCAGGTTTAAATTAGAATGACACTGACACTTATAATTAATAGAAATGAAAATTGGTAATTAAAATCATATCTTATTTCTCCCTGGTGTGATCTCTATTTGCTACTTGGTTTAGTAAAAATAAAACCTTTTGATAGAATTTGTCAACCCCAAACAAATGTTAAGAAAGTAGAAAAACATTTTAAAAGCTTCACTTTCTAAGGATGACAAACTACCTCACTCAGAGCTCATGTTTAAATTAGATTGTGTCTTGATTTAAAAAAATATGTTTTTTAACTTTTTTGTTGTCAATTGTTATGGGCTGAATTGTGTCCACTCAAAATCCATATGTTGACGTCCTAATACCTCAGAATGTGACTTTTTTTGGAGATGCCTCTTTAAAGAGGTAACTGAGGTTAAATACTGTCATTGGGGTGAACCCTAATCCAGTCTGAGTGGCGTCCTTACAAGAAGAGGAGGTTAGGGCATAGATAAGTACAGAGAGAAGATCATGGGAAAACACAGAGGAAGATGACCACCTACAAGCCAAGGAGAAAGGTCTGGCATAGATTCTTCCTTCATGACCCTCAGAGGAAACCAACCCTGTTGACACCTTGATCTCAGACTTCTAGCCTTCAAAAATGTGAGAAAATAAATTTCTGTTGTGTAAGACACCTAGTCAATTTAGGAATACCCAGTAAATTTTAGGGACACTAATTTCACCTCTTACTGAATTAACTTTCAGAACTATCAGAATTCAATGGTCCATAGATTAATTCTGTCTGTAAAATTTCGTCTCTACTATCAGCAATTAACATACAACTTAAGATAGACTATTGAACATGTTAATAAATATGGAACATGTTGTTTGTTGAAAAGTTTTATTCATCAAATTATCATCTGTGGTTCCAATAGTGTACATCTTATCATAAATTTCATCTTCCTCTTAAAAATGATTCAGAATAATCTCTTTCTGCTCCAGTGAAAAACATTCAAATATGAAAGGAAACTGCACACTATATCTGCTGTATACTCCAAAGTAAAGCATTCTTCAAGAGGTCTGAGGGCTTTCACATATACATTCAGCACTTTAGATGTAAACTCACTGATGAAATGAACTTTAAATAGTTCCTTATGACTACAAATATAACTTTTGAAATATGAAGTTATTAACTGCCCTCCACCACCTCTTGGAATCATAGAAGCTTTCCAAAAGTAGGTACAGATCGCAATGAATTGTTGATGATGTCCACCATGAATGCACGGAGGATATCTTCATAAGGGGGAAACACACAGTACATGTGTTTGAACCACACTCGTTGTCTCCTGTTATGTGCTGCATACTGATGGCTGAGCTTACATAGATGTTTCACTGTGACTCATGCTGTCACAACCAACAGAAAAACCAGCACAAGAGCACTTGGTACAGACGTCAGGAATGGCAAGTCCATTGTGCATAAGTCATATTCTAAAACCATCAAGGGTCAACTTGATGCCTTGATGAAGACTGAAATTAATTGGGTCATATAATCAGACATCCAGGCCTGGTATATACGACAGAGGTTGAATTAACCCAGTGGTTCCAGCTCCAAGATGCCATGGTTTCCTTGGCTTTCTTCAGCCCCATGTATTGACTTCATTCCAGAGCTTGGAGCCAGATGACAGCAGCACCTCCCGGGCTCACATCTATTCACAAGCACACCCAGGGGCTTCAATAGGCTCTCTTCAGAAGAGTGAGGAAGAACTTTCCTAGCCCTAGAAAACACTTCATCACATCTCATTGGGTCATG
This sequence comes from Orcinus orca, assembly GCF_937001465.1. Taxonomy (NCBI): domain Eukaryota; kingdom Metazoa; phylum Chordata; class Mammalia; order Artiodactyla; family Delphinidae; genus Orcinus; species Orcinus orca. Next base: position 17,682,718 of record NC_064570.1, on the reverse strand, counting down.
CCCATCCCTGACCTAAACACAGTGATGGGGAACGGACCATTCTTAGACTAATTAGTTCCATCCCAAAGGATGGAGTCAGCCTTCCCTGAGGAAGCTGAATGTATGAGATGTAGTGAAAAGTCCAAGGCAATTGAGACCCTGTTAAGAGGGAAGAAATAGGGAATTCCCTGTGGTCCTGTGGTTAAGACTCGGAGCTTTCACTGCTGGGGCCCGGGTTCAATCCCTGGTCAGGGAATTAAGATCCCGCAAGCTGCGTAGTGCAGCCAAAAAAAAGAAAAAAAAAGAAATAGAGGAATGTTGTAGGATTGGCAAATACTCTACACTACATGAGATCCCTTCTTTATAGAGGCAGCCCAGATTGGTAGTTAAGAGCTCCACCTTTGGAGCTATACTGACTGGGTTATATCTCAACTCCTCTACTTACTAGCTCTATGACCTTTGGCAAGTCACTTAAACTGTGTATAGCTCAGTTTCCCATTTGTAAAATGAAAAGTAACAATAATGATGCTTCTTATAGGATTATTGGAGGACTACATTAGTTAACATGCATGAAGTACTTAGAATAGAGCTCAGCACATAATAAGCAATTGGTTTCCAAGATACAAAGTTCAAAATAAAGTTCAAATGTAATGACGTTCTTTTAAAAAACCAAACACATGAAAACACTTATGTCATCCAGGGATCACCAAAAGAGTTACTATTCAACTAATATTCTTGAAGAAATACTTAACTCCAAGTAAACTCATTTTCCCATCCAGTCATCTTATGAGTTGTGATTAGAAAAGGACAATCACGTGAACAGAGCTGTAAAGACACCATTATAAAAATGATACAATTACCAGGAACCCTATAATGACAGTCTCCCAAACAGAAGTATTGGGACAAAGACCATAGTGTTACTAAGTTATGCCTTCTTGGGGACTGCCCCTGATTGCCTCTAGCTGCAATTCCTGCCAGACTAGGTAGTAAGAAGGGTAGGAGTTGTCAGAAAGATACCAACTGTCTCCACTGCATCTAACAACAGCGTCCTTAAATTGGGCAGTGACAATTTTTTTAAAAGGAAGGGAACACTTTGTTCCTAATATAAGACCCTACATAAAATGCCCAACGCATGAAACAAATATGAATGAGTTTTTTCTGGTAAAATGAGGAGTGGGGGATTGCAGAGTACTTCTAACCATGTAACCCTGCACAGGGCCAGAGAAGTGGATCTAAAACATTTAGATAAACACAAACAAACAAAAAAACCCCACAGCATCTTAATCCAGATGAACAAATTATTATTATTATTATTTTGCACAGGCTCCGGACGCGCAGGCTCAGCGGCCATGGCTCACGGGCCCAGCCGCTCCGCGGCATATGGGATATTCCCGGACCGGGGCACGAACCCGTGTCCCCCGCATCGGCAGGCGGACTCTCAACCACTGCGCCACCAGGGAAGCCCCAAACAAGTTATTTTCATTAAGGTTTAGAGTTGTGTCTTGTGTGTGGTATGCTGGTATAATTTTGCTACGTTAGCCTACTGCTTTCCTGCTGTGTGCTTGAAATGTGAATGCTACTAAAAGTTGGGTGAGGGTTCTTATGAAGGCCTAAACTGTTTTCAAGTTGCTTTGGGGGGTGGTGAAGTCTGATGTCACAGGAGCTAGAGACTTCCTTGAAAGAGTCATAAAGGGTCAGGGACCAGGAGTGAAAGGACCACAGTTGGGATAGGGAAAATTCAGTGATTGCATTTACCACACCAGGCAGAGTAAACTCACAATTCCAATCTAACTTATCATTAAAGTGACCCATAATTTATTGCAAAATTGAGCACGCTTCTGAGACTGATAGGAGTTCAATTGCTAATTGCTCCAGGAAACAGGTGCAACTTGTGGATACCCTATCCATCACCACGCCCTGCCCCAAGCACACCCTCATATGTACCGACATCTCTTCATGACTCTCTTGATCTTTTCACTCGATCTGAACACCTTTGCATCCTCTTATGTCAATACTGAAATTGGACTCTGTACCACTAGAATGCTTTCTTTTCTGTAGTTAATACTATGGTCAATTATCGAGAGTTGTCTGAATGAATCATGGACCAAAAGCCTTTCTCTCAATAATAAAAAAGCTGGTCAAGCAATATATTCAATGATAGCTGTAAAAAGCTTCGTAAAATGAAGACATTCTGAGGTCAAGTAGAATTTGTGTTCTCCAGAATAAGCACTTGGAAATCTCTGCAATCAGGTTCAGGCTTTCAGAGAAGGGAGACTAAGATGTTGGACCATATATTAAGCTCATTAAATTATACCCAAGTCTCTTTGGTTCAGCAGACCCTGAATGCATGGCTTTGCTTGATTGCTTTACAGAAACTTTTGACACTTATTTAGTTATATAATAAGTGTAATTTGGGGTGGGGGGATGCCTTTGATATTGCTTCCATGAGAAATTTTCAATTCTTTTCCCCAAACAACAACAAAAGTCCATTCTTGAGAATTTTTATTTTATTTACTCTATTGTTCACTGCCTAAAATCTCAGGTTTACATGGTGGAGCAAAACCCCCATAGTTTCCAGAACTTTGGGTTTCAAGTTGTAGTGTTCTTTTTTGCCATACTTATGAGGAAATATAATCTAATTATTTTAGCTGGGGTAAGTTGCGAATTACTTCATAAAATTAAGGATTCCCTAACTTTGATAAGACTTAAATTTTACAATGGATTTTTGCATGTGTTATTTCAATTTTTACAACAAGCCCATAATACGGGTCACTTTTATGTCATTTTAGGGCTGAGAAAAATGAAGCTCTAATGGACTGAGCGGCTTGCCCCAGATTACATGGTCTGCGAATGTCAGAGCTAGACTTGCGCCCAATGGATTTGTATCCACTTCACTCTCACAACACCACCATGGCCTCCTAACACTCAAGATAAATGACAACACCTGACTTCTGAATGAGCGGATGCACTTAGACTCAATAAATGGAAGTCCCCCCTAATCTCTGGATTAGGCTCAAACTACAAACTATTATCCTCTCCCTAATTCTTCTGTCTCTTCTTTCCTTTGAATTATATCATTTTCTCTGGCATTTTCTTGACTACTTACTCCACAGCAGTATAAAGGAGTCCCATCTGGATGTCATCAGTTTGGGAAATTTCAGCCTAAAATGCATATCTTCTAGCTTGGGGAAGCCCTCATAGACAATTAAACAAGTTCCAAAAAAAAATCTATTTAGAGAGAAAACTCCTTTCACTATATAACCCTTTCCTCTGCAACACTTTTTCTAAAGGAACTTAGCACATTCAAAGTTCCTTGCATAAAAGTTCCTTTTGATTGTCTATTTTTCTCCAAAACAAAGGACACAGTGCAATGATACAGTGGCTCTTAAGCAATACATTAATTCAGTCAGTCTGTGGTATTATTAATCTTGATAGTTTAGTGTATTTCAAACAGATCATCTGCATCAGAATAACCTGGAAATTTGCTTAAAGTGCAATTCTTGGGCTCAATTCAAGATTAACAAATCAAAATATCTGGCAGAGGAGCTGTGGAATCTGCATTTTAAACATAGACCCAGGGAGTGGCCTGGTGGTATAGTGGTTAGGATTCTGGGCTTTCCCTGCCATGGCCCAGGTTCAGTCTCTGGTTGGGGAAGTGAAATCCCGCAAGCCGTGCTGAATGGCCAAAAAAAACCCAAAAAAAACAACAAAAAATAGACCTGAGTGATTCTCGGGTCAAAGTCTGAGAACAGCTAAGGAGCCAAGGCCATGCAGGTACAAGGTGCAGCCACCACAGACTTCTCCTAGAGCTTGGAAATCATGGCACCGAGACTCAGACCTTCTGAGGAAGGTGACTGGGATGTTGGACCATGCATTAAACTCATTACAGCTGGTGAGCCTCAATGGGATTCTAGTTCAAATCCAATGGGCAGATGAGGAAACTGAAGTCCACAGAGGATAAGTAATTAAGGAAAAGTTTTTTCCAATATTATTCACAGTGCCAAACAAGACAACGATTCAAGTGTCTGCTGTTTGTTTATTTTTTTCTTTGTTTTGTGGTATGCGGGCCTCTCACTGTTGTGGCCTCTCCCGTTGCAGAGCACAGGCTCCAGACACACAGGCTCAGCGGCCATGACTCACGGGCCCAGCCACTCCGTGGCATGTGGGATCTTCCTGGACCGGGGCACAAACCCGTGTCCCCTGCATCAGCAGGCGGATTCTCAAGCACTGCACCACCAAGGAAGCCCATGTGGCTGCTGTTTTTAAATCTCTGTGGGTCCTCGGCACTCCTCCCAGGCAATCTCCCGCCACATCTCGTATTATATATACTTGTATCTTACAAGTATTGAGTTTAGATGCAGATGATTAGTTGACATAATTTTGTATTCTATAGATATTTAGTCAAACATTTGCTAAAATTTATTAATTTGATTCAGCAGTTTTCCTTCAAGATATGAAATCTCTCTTTTTAAAATCACAAAAACATTTCATGGTACCATGAAAAGGTTATAGGCCCCAGGCACTGTGCTTATGGTGTCCGATGGATTAAAGAGCCCTGGCATCCTGTATGACCTTGCAGACCAGCCGTTTACTACAGTGTAACTGACTGGCAGGCTGTGTCTTTCTCAAATTTTCAGTTTCAGAAATGGCTTAATCAGTTCACGTAAAACTGATCAGGCAAATGATACTGACAAGAGATGGAGTGGTAAACCAGAAACACGATGGGATAATTGACAATGAAAAACACAATAATCAATCATTTCCAATGTTCATGTCATCATTGTGGCATATAATCAGCTCTGGAGGGAAAATGACTTAAGTAACTTAAGTATGGGAGTCAGACTATGAGTCATTCGTATACATCTGAGACTGAAGCAGGTTTGTCTCTTTGGTTACCTCCCTCTACTAAGGAGTATCTGGCTGTATTGGTCATCTAGGATAACACTTGCCAACATTTTACCTGGTAATCCTGGGCTGTATAATGAGTGTACGGTTAGTTGTATACAAACCTAAAAACTCTTTTCCAAAGTGGGTGCACAATTTTGCATTTCTCTCAGTATTGTATGACAGTTTCCGTTATTCCAAATCCTTGTCTGCCCTTGCTATTGTCAGTCTTTTAAAAAATTATAGCCATTCTAGTAGGTGTATGACAGAATCTCATTTTTATTTTAATTTGCATGTCACTAATGAGATTATCTTTTCATGTGCTTATCTGCCATTTGTATCTCTCCTATTGTGAACTCAAATCTTTTGGTCATATTTGCCCAGTATTTTGTGGTATTCAACAAGCACATTCTGTAGTTTTGCTATATCTATTCCTAAATTTTGCTTTTTTGATTTTTGGAGCTATTGTAAATGGTACTTTAAAAAAAGTTTTCAGTACATTTCTACTATGTAGAAAGATGATTCAGTTATGTGTGTTGACCTGGTATCTTATCCTGTGACTTCCCATATGAGTACTAGAAATGTTTTTGTACATTCCTTGAGATTTTTATTGTGGACAATCATGCCTTGTGCAAATAGGGACAGTTTTATTTCTTATTTTTCAATCGGTATGCTACCTTCCTATATCTGTCTGTCTGTCTATCTATCTATCTATCTATCTATCTATCTATATCTAATCTGTCTTGCCTTATTGTACTGGCTAAGACTTCCAGTACTATGGTCAATAGGAATGGTAAGAGTGGCCATCCCTGCCTTGCTTTTGATTACTTTATTTTTTCAGTTTTAAAATTTCACCTTGGTCCTTCTTCATATCTTCTATTTCCTTGCTGAGGTTATTTTTCCATTTGTTTCCAGAATGTTCACAATAGCTGGTTGGGATATTTGTTTAGTAGCTGCTTTCAAGTCTTCCTCAGATCCTTCCAACATCTGTGTCACGTGAGCATTGACATCTGTTGATTTTCCTTCCCTGTGAAAGTTGAAATTGTCTTGCTTCTTCACATATTGAACAATTTTTGGTTGTGTCCTGGATATTTTTAATATTATGTTCCAAGATTCTATGTCTCATTTAAATCCTGTGGAGAATGTTGACATTTTTGTGTCAGTAGGCAGTTGACCTGGTTACTTTCAGGCCTCAGGGTCCAACCTGCTTTCTGTGGATGGGTTCTAATGTCAGCTCTATTGTCAAAGTCTTTACAGTTCTATTCACATTAGCCCATTTGTATGCCGCCTGATTGTTATTTGGAGACATGAGCGTGATTGAATGAAGTGAAGAAAAAGAAACGGGTGTTTCTGTACTCTTTCTGCTCCTTGAGGCAGAAGTAGAAGTTTTCTTCTGAAGACGCGCTATCTGGTCCTCAGTTCCTAATTCTGGATTTCATGCTGCATTGCCTTCAGGCTGGAAGATACCAGAGGAAAAACGGTGAATTAACTGCTTTTTTGGTGATACCTAGAATTCTGGTCTTCTTCTCCAATTTGCCTAGTACTATTTACTTTTCAGAGTCCTCAAATAGATTTTCCATGCATTTTCCCAGTTTTTATAGTTGCATTTAGCAGAGGAGAGAGAGTGGCAGGTACTTATTCCATTTTGCCTGGAACTGGAATCCTCTTTGCCTTTCTACATCCATTGACTTTTTTAACAGCTTTATTGATATATAAGTTGCATACCATAAAATTCACCAGTTTAAAGTGTACAATTCAACAATTTTTTTATATTTGCAGAGTTGTGTAACCACCACCACAATCAATTTTAGAATAGTTTCATCAACTCCCAAAGAAATCCCATATCCATTAGTAGTAATTTATCCCATGTCCTCAATCTTTCCAGGCCTAGTCCCAGGCAATCTACATTCTGCTTCTATAAATTTTCCTATTCTGAATATTTCATATAAATGTAATCATTCAATATAGTCTTTTGTTATTGGCTTCTTTCATTATCATAATATTTTCAAGAGTCATCCATGTTGTAGCATATATTGGTACATCATTTTTTTATTGCTGGGTAACTTTCTATTGTAGGGATATAAGCTCTTTTATTTATGCTTTCATCACTTCATGGATATTTAGGTTGTTTCTACTTGTTCGTTATTGCAAATAATGCTGCTATGAGCATTCCTGTACAGCTTTTCAGGTAAACATATATTTTAATTTCTTTTGGGTATATACCTATGAGTGGAACTGCTGGATCATATGGTACTCCTATGTTAATATTTTGAAAAACTCCCAAACTCATTTCCAAAGCACGTGCATTATTTTACAATCTCATTAGCATTATGTAAGTGTGCCAGTTTCTGCACGTCCTCACCAACACTTGTTAGCATCTACCTTTTAAAAAAATTGTAGCCGTAGTTTTGGGTATAAAGTTGTATATTGTAAAGTTGTGTATCAATAACAAAGTTGTTGTTTTTATTCTCATTTCCCTGATGGCCAGTGGTTTCTTTTGTTGAGGATATTTTCATGTCATCATACACCTTAAGAAATTTCTGTTCAAATCTTTTGCTCATGGTCACTTGTCTTTTTATTATTGTGAGCATTCTTTATATATTCTAGATACAAATCCTTTATCAGGTAAGTGATTAGCAATTTTTTCCCCATTCTATAGGTTGTATTTTCATTTTTGTGGTGTCCTTTGAAGCACAAAAAAATTTTAGTTTTGATGAACTTACCTATTTTTTCTTCAGTTGCTTGTACTTTTAATGTCATATCTAAGAAAACATTACCTAACCCAAGGTCATGAAGCACTTACATCTATGTTTCATTCTAAGACTATAAAGTTTTAGCTCGGGCTTCCCTGGTGGCGCAGTGGTTGAGAATCTGCCTGCTAATGCAGGGAACATGGGTTCGAGACCTGGTCTGGGAGGATTCCACATGCCGCGGAGCAACTAGTCCCGTGAGCCACAACTACTGAGCCTGCGCATCTGGAGCCTGTGCTCCACAGCAAGAGAGGCCATGATAGTGAGAGGCCCGCGTACTGTGATGAAGAGTGGCCCCCGCTTGCCACAACTAGAGAAAGCCGTCGCACAGAAACGAAGACCCAACACAGCAGAAATAAATAATTTAATTAATAAACTCCTACCCCCAACATCTTAAAAAAAAAAAAGTTTTAGCTCTTACATTGAGGTCTTTGAACCATTTTGAGTTAATTTTTGTATATGTTATAAAGTAGGAGTCCAATTTTATTGATTTGCATATGATATCCAGTTGTTGCAGCACTATTTGTTGAAAAGATTATTTCCCCCCCATTGAATGGTATTGGCATCCTTGCCAAAGACCAGTTGACTGTAAATGTGAGAATTTATTTCTGTACTCTCAATTCTGTTCCATTGATCTATTCTATCCTTCTGTGTCCATCCTTATGCTAGTACCACCCTGTCTTTATTACTGTAACTTTGTAATAAGTTTTGAAATCAGGAAATGAGAGTTCTCCAATGTTGTTCTTTTTCAATACTTTTTGGTCTATTTTAGGTCCCTTGAATTTACACACAAATTTTAGGATCATCTTGTTAATTTTTGCAAAAAAAGCCAGCCATAATTTTGTTTGCATTGAATCCATAGATCGATTTAGGGAATATTACCACTTTAACAGCATTAAGTCTTCTGAACAAAGAACTTGGGATGTCTTTCCACTTATTTAGGTCTTCTTTAATTTCTTTAAGCAATGTTTTATAGTTTTTCAGAGTTTTATAGTTTTTCATTTCTTTTGTTAAATTTATTCCTAAGTATTTTTTTATGCTATTGTAAACGGGACTTTTCTTCTTACTTTCATTTTTGCATGGTTCCATTGAATTTTAACTTCAAGCACTATATTTTTAATTCTTGAAAGTCCTGTTTATGTATATTTTTTTCATATTGATCTAATCATTCATGCTTTAATATCTTTTTTAACATAATAAAAGATCAGATCTGGAACCATCAGATACAGAACTTATTCTGTATCTGATTATTTCAATATCTGAAGTCACTTCAAGTATGTTTTTCTCACTTGTTTTCTTCTATGTCTCTCTTGTGGAGATTTCTTTCCTCCTTTGATTAGTTCCTCAGAACTTTAATTGCAGCAATGATGCAAGGCTTGGTTTGAAAGTGTTCAGAGAGCGTGTGGTTTGCTTCTGCTATATCCTTGGGGACACTGCCCACCCTTGATCACTTGGAAATAAATTTTACCACACAGGAAGTATGTGTCCTTACACCACACCTACCTGAATATTAGGAATCTTCTGGGGGAACCTGTGTTTCCTCTGACACTCAGAGTCAAATCTGAGATAAGTTTGCTAGCTCTCTCCCTTCAAATGGTGACGGTCTTCTATTTTATCCTATTACTGAGGTTAACATCCTTTATAAGTTCTAGCTTTATGTGACCAAAGAGTATTGGAAAAGACTTGTCCAAATCCCCACTCTGCTCAAAGCTCCAGATTTTGTATGTGGCTCTGTAAATCCCAAGTTCTTGGCCCCCAGGGACTGGCAAATACCATGGACAAACACCCGATTCCAGCACTTACATGCCACTCTAAATTCACACTTTATCATTTTTGCCCTTCTTAATATTTGTCCTTTTCTGCCAGCTCAACCATGCATTATAAAATACTTAAAACTATACAGCAATTTTCCTTTCTTCTGAACATTTAGTCTGCAATATTGCCTGCAATGGAATTTAATTAATGTCTTTTTAATTCCACTCCAGTGAAGGTAGGGAATTTGATTCTGGTTCCAGCCGCATGACCTTTGGTTAGTCTTTCATTCTCTCTGCGCCTCCATCTATGAAAAATGAAGAGGTTGGGCTAAATTATCTTTACGGGACCCTTTCAGCTGTAAATGTCCATGACTCTTAGATGCAATAATTCCTAATTGTACAGGAACTTCAATAGTTATTAATCACATTCAAGGAGTTATTTTACATCAGCAGGGATGAGATTGTTCTACTCAAAAGTATAGTTTTTCTCTGACCTGAGTGGCTCATTCCTTTTCTCTCCGATAGTGGGAGTTCTTCTTATATTGGGGCCTGCACACCTGATTGATTACTATTGTAATTCCACTTTAACATATTAGAAGAGTAAAACAAAATACACCAAAGTAAAAAATTGGTTTTTCTCTTCCCTTGGAAGAGAAAAACCAATATTTTTCTTTTCTTTTTAATAGTACCCATAAGAAGTAAAATAACAATGTTTTATCCTTGAAAGTAAGATATTCCATAACTACTGTTCATGCCATTAAAATTTTTTTAAGATATGGTTTGGATTTCTTTAAAAGTGTTGGCCCTAGAAATTCCCCTAAAATTTCAGATAACATTCAGAGATAACTATATATTTAGCAGCTTCATCACTTTCAAAGCCCTTCAGAAAAAAAAACCCCATAAATCGGCAGCAGGCATGGAAAAGGAAAAATCTTCTTGAAGCAAACTGTTTACTACTAAAAACCTATGAATCATAGAGAACAAGATAAACCAAAAGTGAGTTTTCCTTCTGACATCTGAAGTTGCAGGAGCACCTCTGTGGCCTTGAGGAGATGAAATGCACTGAAACAGTATAAAATACGTTATTCAGTTGCTTGCTACATAATGTGATTTAAATAGTTTTTCCTTCCATTATCCTCGGCTCGTGGGCACTTAAGTTGAGGCAGATTTATGAGTATTTCATAATTAACAAGTATTCTTCTCCGGCAAAGAAAGCAGCCTAATTTGGGGGGAGGGGGGAGTCTTTCTGCTGTCCCCACTGAGCTTCTCCATCAACACCTTTGCTTCCCTCCAGTCTGTGACTCCATTAACTTTAAAAGCAAATTAGAATCTAGTCTCTTTAACTGTACTCACTTCATTCAAATCAAAAGGCATTTAATTAGTTTGCTTCTAGGATATATTAGTGCAATAGCAGCATCTAGTATAAACAGTATAACAGGATGGTCTAAGACGATGTGGGTTCAGAAACAGACTTTGAACCTGAATTATGGTCAATGCCTAAAGGACATTCCAGACAAAGTCTATGAGTCTAAGCTACATTCGTAAGACTGTCACCCATTTATAAGCCTTAAAAGACCCATTTGGCCATGTTTGGCGTGGTAATGGGTCAGTCCCGTGACAAAAGTAAAAGTTTGGAAGTTCTCTTCTCCAAGGTGGTTCTGGCAGAGCCTGTTTATTTTCAGCTAATATGAGGAGCTCCTGAAGGAAGTGATTTATCTACTTTTCCTACCCTGCTTCCAATTTGCCCACGTCTGGTACTCCAGGCCCCAAGGTCCCCTTGTTGTGCTGGCAGGGACACACCTGCAAAGTGTGAGAATGAGATGGAGAGAGCTTCTGACTGTCGTGATGTTGCTGTGCTCTGTTCCCACACCTCGTGGTCACTTGGGAGGAAGCCCATGGGCATTTCTTAAATTCCATTTCTCTTTGCCCAGCTTTAGAAAGCATGATATACATCCTGCTGTGTTTTTCACGGGACGGGTTTAGTGATACAGAAACCAAGAAAAGAAAGTATTTCCAGAGAAGGGAGTGGATAACTACACTGAATGCTGCTGAGAGAACAGAGAAGAGCCCTTTGGATGTGACAACATGGATGAAGTCATTGGTGACCTTTCAAGAGGGTAGAGGGGAAAAACATTTGACTGGTATGAGCTAAGGAGAGATGGAAAGTGGAGCCTACGTGTAGAGCTAACTCTGGTAATTCTTCTGTAAAGAATAACAGGAACTAGTGATGTACCCAGAGAGGATCGCGGGGGTCAAGGAAGTGCTCCTAAGAAGGGAAATATCAGAGACATTTGTGTGCAGATGAGGACAATCCAGTGGATATTAACAATGTATTTCCTTTGCTAGGAACTTAACCTAAGAATGTAATCAGAAATGTGAACAAAGAAGAATGTACAAAAATGTTCATTTTATGTCTATTTAAATTAGTGAAAAAAATTGTATAAGTACATATAAAAGTGGGAAAGAAATGTGACAAAATGTCAACAGCAGTTATCCATGGTTGATGAAATTATGAATAAGTAGTATTTTCTCCTTCATCGCCTATTTTCTAAATTTTCAACATGAGAACATATTTCTCTTAAAATAAGTTTAAGAAAAACATTTTCTTCTTAAACACGTGAATGTGTCAAAAGCCCCATTAGATATGTGCAGATACTATTCCTTATGATAACGTCTCCTAAACACAGTCTGATTAAGGAAAAGGAAATTCTTATTTGTGGAAGAAAGCACAGAATACCTAGAAAAGACATATGTTTATAAGAATTTCAAATGTTTTTATATTCTCCATTTTAAGACAAGAATATTTATTTCCAAACCTAACATATAATTTTAAAGATGGAAAAATAAAACTTGCAGGTAATATTTATTTTTACAGAAAGGGAACTGCTTACCTTCTACTAGACCTGCAAGCATTCCATATGAATACACAATTCAATCGAATGGATTTATGTGCATTTACAAAAACTGCGTTAAGTGTATAAATTGTGGTCAAATAAAATGTCTCTTGGTAAGTTAAGTGTGTAAACCAAATGTTTAAGAAATACTTCTGTTGGGGCTTCCCTGGTGGCGCAGTGGTTGAGAGTCCGCCTGCCGATGCAGGGGACACGGGTTCGTGCCCCGGTCTGGGAAGATCCCACATGCCACGGAGCGACTGGGCCCATGAGCCATGGCCGCTGAGCCTGCGTGTCCAGAACCTGTGCTCCGCAACGGGAGAGGTTACGACAGTGAGAGGCCCGCGTACCGCAAAAAAAAAAAAAAAAACTTATGTTAATCTCTTAAGTGTAATAATTCTACCATGTGCAGGTTGTCCAGCTTAAAACTCATAATTAGAATCTAGACAAGCAGATGACGAAACAGATGCCTAGAATACCAATGTGTAATTTATCCTGGTATATAATTAATTTATGATACACTCTGCTTTGAAAATTTTGAAATAAACCCATATATATTTCAAAAAGTCATTTCTATTGTAAGTGGTTTCACAAACAACACAATTTTATATTTAATTTAATTTTCATTATTATCTTCTGGAACAACTGTTTTTTTCCCTGAAATATTAAAGAAGAAAGACGTTATATTAGGTATATAATTTACAACAACAGCAGGATCTGCTACTTTATTTTTTATAAGGTATTATTTATTTTCTTGTATTTTAAAAAATTCACAAGACATTGAATTCATTAGTGAAATATTTTTCCTGTCTTCAAAGCATTGACTTTATTTTTGAAATTCTGGTTATGTCCAAATTTATAACATGTATCCTTTATTTTTATGAGCATCAATTTCAAGTATGATAGCTAAAAACCAAACAAATATCTTTATAATGTAAAACAAAATCTGAAACATTTCAAAAGACTGCTATAAAGAAATAACACAACAGACTGTGACCTTATTAATACTGCTTGACTACCAAGCACCCGGAAGTTCTCACTGAACTTTAAGCTCCTTCTTATATCTTTAATAATAATCACAATCATTTTTTGAATGTTAGGAGGTTCACTGTGGCTCCACAGAAATGCTGATGGTACATGGAGAGGCCATTTATCTCCATCGTTACTACATTTCTTTCTTTCTGTGAGGTCTCTAGTTTTTACTTTATTTTGACATTTCTTTTCATTTTGACACTGTCCATTGGTTTGCTCTGTGCATCTCAACCTCTTTCTTCAATTATGGAAGACCTACCCTTAGCAAGGTTTTATGCCATTGTTTTTACACAGATGCCTTTGGAAAGTTTTAAAAATCAGATTATTTCAGGTGCTTTGATAATTTTTGATCAAGGATCGATTATATGTTAATGAAATGCAGTGAAAAGAACATATAATTTTGAACTGTGAGACATGGGGTTGATAATCCTTTGTTGCTTAATAGTTATGTGACTAGAAATAACCCACAGCCTTTCTGAGCTCTGGTTTCCACATCTTAAAGCGATAAAAATAGTTATTTCAAGGCTTATAGTGAATGAGGTACACAAAAGATAAAGTGCTTTGTACAGTGAAATACTAACGCTATTGTTATTTTAAGACTGTAATCGTTGTGACTTTGTCTTTCTTTACTCCTAGTTGTCTCCAAGGCTTTCCACATCTATAATTGAATCTGCTATTTTCTCTTTGTTAAAATTAAAGTTTATGCTAAAACCTAAATGCAACCATGCTCTGGAGCCCACAAATTAGCACATTATTCTTTCCCAGTTTATCTATAGGGCACAGGCACGGTTCTAGGCAGAGGAGCGTGCAACGCGGCATGCTTAACTTTAAACAATGGAATGACAGAGATAAATTAGAAAACTGTTAGGAAGAGCTAGTAAGAACGAGACCAATTTTCACTTTATTTCAAAGTTCTCTGAGGCTGCTCTAATCATTCTGCTACAAATCTGTAAACACAACAGACAATGAATGTTTCCAGATAAAATAATCCGAAGGAACAGGCCAAGAGAGCCAGACAACTTAGAGGCTTTAGAAGTCCTAACAGCTAAGTGTCTTTGAATTCTACTATTGTACACGTTTCCAAATGATTGGAGTAATATACACTACTCCATTATGGGCATATAATGAAAGTATTCTCTTTACTAAGAAATTGCAGAAATTATGCAAGCTCTTTAACATAAGCTTGCTAGGTCTAGAAGTGCCTTATGGATTTTGAGCACACAAAACAGCCACTACCCTACCCCTAATTTCTGCTGTCATTGAACCTACAGTAAATATTATGTTAGATAATAATAAGTTCCAGGGAGAAAAATAAAATCAGGGTGGAGAGTAAACTGTGCATGAGAGGGAGAATTTTTGTTTATTTATTTGCTTGTTTGTTTGGTACTTTAATTAGGGTGGCCAGAAAAAGTACACTTGAGAAAAGATGAAGGAGGTGGTGAGGGAGCAGACTGGGCAGATCAAGCGGGGAAGCGTCTTCCAGATGGAGGGAGCAGCAAGTGTTAAAGTTCTGAGGTCAAGTGTGTTTGCCTGGCACATTTGAGCATCGGCAAGGAGATGAGTGTCCTGGAGTGGAGTAAGTAAGTGGGAAGGTTGCTGGAGCCGTACATGTATCCTGTAGGGCTTTACATAACATCGTAAGGTCACTGGTTTCTCTTCTGAGAGAAAAGATGAACAAACATGGAGGGTACCAAGCAGAGGAGTGACATGGCCTGACTTAATCTGAACAGGATCACTCTGGCTGCTGTGTGGGAATAGACGGGAGGAGAGCAGGGGCCGAAGCAAGGGGAACAGTTAGAAGGCTATTGCAAGAAGTGATGAAAAGCCTGGACCAGGCTAGCGATTCTGAGATTACCTGAAAGTGTCATCACAATCATCCAAGATGGTGGACAGAGAGGACAGTAGACATTCAATTCGGAAATGCCTATATTTATAATATAGGAAGAAGAAGAGGAATTCGCAGAGAAAACCAGACATACTCTCAGCGTTCCACGAGGTCTGAGTGTCTGCTAGATTTCTAAAGCAGGAAGAAGGACCAAGAAGTTATTATATGCTCATGAGGCAGCAAGGCAAGAATATCTGCTCTCATCGCTTATGTTCAGTATTGTACTAGATGCCCTACCCAGAGTAATAACCCTAGAAAAAGAAACAAAAGACATACCATTTAGAAAAGAAAAAACTTTTTTTATTCTCGGATAACATGACCATTTATGTAAAAAATCCAAGGGAAGCTACCACACACACACACACACACACACACACACACACACACAGATTACTAGAACTAATATGTGAGTTTAGCAAGGTTACAGGATACAAGATCAATATAAAAAATAGTCATATTTCTTTATAATATTAATGAATGATTAGAAACTGAAATTTTAAAAAACATCTATAATAACAATGCAAATATGAAATATTTAGATAAAATTTTACAAAAATTTGCAAAAGACCTGTACATTGAGAACTACAAAGACAGTGATAATGAAGAGTTTTTAAAAATAGAAATAAATGGAGAGATACACCCTGTTCATAAATTTAGACTCAATATTTGTAAAATGTCAGATTTTCCCAAGTTAATCTATACATTCAAGGAAATACAGCTGGCTTTAGGAGGAGGAGGAATAGAAACTGATAAACTCATTCTAGCATTTCAACGGAACTACAAGGACCTAGAATAACCATAACAACTTTGAAAAAGAAGAACGAAATTGGGGGATTTATACTACCTGAATTCAAGACTTGCTGTAAAGCAACAGTAAAGGCAGTTTGGTACT
Source organism: Orcinus orca (assembly GCF_937001465.1). NCBI lineage: Eukaryota > Metazoa > Chordata > Mammalia > Artiodactyla > Delphinidae > Orcinus > Orcinus orca. Next base: position 17,666,651 of record NC_064570.1, on the reverse strand, counting down.
GGCATAGATATAGACATATAAGTCAATGGAATAGAATAGATAGTTCAGAAATAGATTCACACGTAATTGACCAATTGGTTTTCTTTTTTGTTTTTTTTTTTTTGCGGTACGCGGGCCTCTCACTGTTGTGGCCTCTCCCGTTGTGGAGCACAGGCTCCGGACGCGCAGGCTCAGTGGCCATGGCTCACGGGCCCAGCCGCTCCGCGGCATGTGGGATCTTCCCGGACTGAGGCACGAACCCATGTCCCCTGCATCGGCAGGTGGACTCTCAACCACTGTGCCACCAGGGAAGCCCTCTTTTTCTTTTTAATATAAACATATCTTTATTTGCCCTCAATATTATTTTTATTGAGTTATAACTGACATACATTATATCAGTTTCAGATGTACAACATGATGATTCAATATTTGTACGTATTATGAAATGATCACTACAATACATCTAGTTAACATCCACAGCATACATAGTTTGTTGAGAACATTTAAGACGTGCCCTCTTAGCAACTTGTAAATATGCAATAGAGTATTATCAACTATGGTTGTCATGCTATACATTACATCCCCTAGATTTATTTACTTATTTTATAACTGGAAGTTTGTACCTTTTGACCCCCTCTGCCCACTCCCCTGCCTCTCATCTCTGACAACCACTAATCTGTTCTCTGTATGAATGAGCTTGTTGGTTTTCGTATTTGTTCTTAGTTTTCACATATAAGTAAGATCGTATGGTATTTGTCTTTCTCTCTCTGACTTACTTTGCATAATGCCCTCTAGGTGCCCAACTGATTTTCAACAAAGATGCCATGGAGAAAGGATAATCTTTTCAATAAATGGTATTGGCAAAGCTGATTATTTATATGTAAAAATGATGAACTTTGACCTTTACCTCAGACCACATACAAAAATTAACTTGAAATGGATCATAGATCCAAGTGTAAAAGTGACAACGACAAAACTTCTAGAAGAAAATGGAGGAGAAAACCTTAATGACCTTACATTTTGCAAAAATTTCTTAAAGAAAACACAGAAAGTATGAACCCTGAAAGAACAAGTTGATAAACTGGACATAATTTAAGGATTTTGTCCTTCAAAAGATAATGTGAAGAAAATGAAAAGGCAAGCCACATACTGAGAGAAATTATTTGCAAAGCATGTATCTGATAAAAAAAAAATCTATGCAAATTTCATAAAGAACCCTTGCTACTCAATATTAAAACAACTTTGATAACATAAAACAGGCAAAAAGTTGACACTTCACCAAAGATAAAATTACCAGATATAAGTACAAGAAAAGATGGTCAATGTCATTAGTTATTAGAGAAATGCAAATTAAAGCCGCAGTGAGATATCACTGCATATAAAATTGAATCGCTAAAATGAAAGGAACTGACTGACAAACGTTGTAGAACATGAGTAGCAAATCAGGCTCTCCTCCATCACCAGTGGGATATAAAGGCATATGGTCACTTTAGAAGGCAGTTCCTTATGGTCACTATATGACCCAGCAATCCCCTTCCAGGTATTTATCCAAAAAGAAATGAAAGCATAGCATCAATCCACACAGAGATTTGTGCTCAAATGTTCACCGCAGCAATATTCATGAAAACCAGGAACTGGAAAGAACCCAAAACGTCCATCAATCGTTAAATGGACAAATGGAGGTACATTCTTAATGATAAAGTACTACTCAATAATAAAAAGGCACTAATTACAGGTTCACACCACATGGCTGAATCTCAACACATTGTGCTAAGTGAAAGAAGTCACACACAGAAGACCGCATAGGTTGAATTCCATTCATAAGAAATTTTACTAAAGGCAGAATCCATGATACAAAACACATCAGTGGTTGCCTGGAGCTGGGATAGGAGTAGGGATTGACTGCAAAGGGGAAAGAGGAACTTCTGGGGGTGAGAGAAATGTTCTGTATCTTTTTTTTTTTTTTGTGCGGTACGCGGGCCTCTCCCTGCTGTGGCCTCTCCTATTGCAGAGCACAGGCTCCAGACACGCAGGCTCAGCGGCCATGGCTCACGGGCCCAGCCGCTCCGCGGCATGTGGGATCTTCCAGGACCGGGGCACGAACCCGCGTCCCCTTAATCGGCAGGCGGACTCTCTACTACTGCGCCACCAGGGAAGCACCAGTCTGTGTATTTTTTTAGAAAGGCACAACCCTGCGTCTTTCTACCACACACTAACATTGACACCATTTGCTTCAAAGAAATCTACCGTTACCTAGAAATTCCATAAGGAACTAGGAGATACAAAGACATAAGTCCCTGTAAAGATACATAATTTATCATTTTGTTCTTACTTATCATCTAGTATTTTCTTCATGGAATTTCCATTTTAATGGACACCCTAAGTATTTTGTCAAAAAAATTTAAACACTTTTTTTCCATTAATCTCACAGAACTTCTTGGAGAACATAGTTCTAAAGATCTTCTATTTCGATGTCTTCAGAAAAAGTCTACTTTTGCTTTTATATTTTATAAATCTTTCATGGTGACTTTTGTAAATTATTCCCACCTTCCTTCTACCAATCCAAAGCATAATCTTTCAGAATTTTCTGGAAAAAAATATTTGCCTTAAGTCATTTTCCATTATTTCTAGGTATAGAATTAAATTAATGCAATAAAATTTAAAGAAGAAACTCTTCCATTCATGTAGCTTTTATACTCATTTCTTTTATTTCCTTTGTACCTGAAATTTATGTCTTTTTGTGCTCACAGTGACTTGTAAATCGTCTTTTCCCATCTACACCACTGAACTCAGGCCCTGGAAAAAGGGTTTTGAGTCCTGATTTCCTTTCCTGCAGCATTTTCAGGGCAGTAGGTTATGCTAAGGTAATTTCAATTAGAATGTAAATTGGGTAATCTGGAATTCTATCAAGTATAGTCATTCTTTCCTCTTCTCTCTAATATCAAGTTTAGTACTTCTTTCACTAGCACAATAACTGATGTTCATCATTATAACCCCAAGGTACCATGCTGTCCTCTGAATCAAGAAGGTTTCCAGTATAGTTTTATTAGGTGTACTCATCCTTTAAAAATGTATAATCTTATGTAATAAAGTTTTTTGTTAGTCAGATTATTTGATTAACTAGCTCAATTCTTTCTTTGCTTTATGCAGGATAACAGAAAAGACTGTCAAACTTCTAAGTTTGTTTGTTGGATTGTTTCAGGTTTCCATTTCCTATGTGTAAATCCTCTCTTGCATTGTATTCTGGGGTTTTTTTCTAAGTCAAGGTTTGGTTAAAGTGAATCTTCTGCCAGCTCTGCACATGCACTGGAGCAGCTCCATGCTGCTGAAGGATAGCATACAATCCTGCTGACTGGCCTCATTCAGTTTATGACCATAAGCTGCAAATACGACCCCAGGGTTACCGGCATCCCTGCTATATGTCTCTAGTCGATTCAGTCTCCCACTCCCTAGGATGGCTGTTTCTACACCACCTCATACCTGCATGGCTTCCTCCTCTTTCTCATCAGATGACCTTGCCTTCGGTCATCAATCAGAACAGAACTTCCACATCCTCCCATCCCCACATCTACTCATCTACCTGTGTCTGTCCCCACAGACTTGTTCTCCCACCTGTTAGAAACAAAACGAACCAGCTGGGCTCCTACCCGAGGCCAGAGCCTCCACGCATGCCCCCATTCCATCCCCTCCCAGCCGCCCAGGGGCTCTGTTCCTGCATCACCTGTTCCCCCCTCTTCCTGGATCCTTCCCTTCTGCAGCCCCACATACAGAAATTTCTCGTTACTAAAAAAAGATGCTTCCTTTACCGCATACCATTCTCTAGCCCTCACCCCATTTTTCTGATCCCTTATGGCTACACTCCCTGTACTGTCACCTCCACTTTCTCCCCTCAGTCTCTCTTGAGCCCACCCCTGGGCTGAGACTGTTCTGGGCAAGGCCAGAAACTGACCTCCCTGCTCTCGATCCAAAGTCAGTCTGGATCCGTCGGCAGCAATGGACGCAGTTGCTCGTTGCCTTCTTGGAGTGGCTTTATGCACAGGTCCCGTCCCCACCTCACGGCCTGATCCTTCTGCTTCTCTCCTGTGCTTCTCCAGAGTGCCTTCCAGATGCTCCACATCGCGGTGCCCTAAATTTTCATCGCTTGCCTGCTTTAATCTAATCTCACTTCATCCCGTGACTTTAAATACCAACTACATGCTGAAATGGCCAAGTTTATACTTCTGCCCTACTGTTCTCCCCTAGCTGCAGACGCCCCTTGACGACTCCACTTAGATAACTTTTAGGCGTCTGAAACTTGATATGTCTGAATGGGGACTCTTGCTTCCTTTCTATCCCCACTCCCCAAATCACTCCTGTCTCTCCATTATAATAGAATATGGCGACCCCGTCCCTCAGTTGCTCATGCCAAACATTTAGGAGTCAACCTTGGTTTCTCTCTTTTTCACAGTCCACACCCAGCAAGCTCTACTAGTGTAATGGCATTCTTTGGGGATACGGCAGGGTTGAGTTCCAGGCCACCACAATAAAGCGAATATCAAAATAAAGGGAGTCACACAAATTTGGGGGTTTCCCAGTGTATATAACAGTTTTGTTTACACTACACTGTAGTCTGTTAAGTGTGCAATAGCATTATGCTTTAAAAACAATGTACATATCTTAATTAAAAGATAACGCTGTTGGAGAAATGGTACTGATAGACTTACTCAGAGCAGGGTTGCCACAGACCTTCAATTTGTAAAAAACGCAGTATCTGTGAAACTCAATAAACAAGACGAAGCACAATAAAGCGAGGTATGCCTGTATCAGACATTCTGAATGCTTCTCACCGCGTTTGCCACTATAGGTGCCAAGTCCAAGGCCTTGCTAGACCTACTAAGGTAGCTTTCTAAGTGGTCTCACTGCTTGTACGCTTGGTCCCTGTGGTCTCTCCTCCATGAAGCAGCCAGAATAGTCCTGTTAAATTACGAATTAGCTCACGTTCCCCTGCCAGGAATCTGAAGAGATGGTTTTCTATCACACTTGGAACAAGCTCCAACGCCCTCAAGGTGATTCGGCCCTGCCCCCCTCTCCGATTCCAATTGTTCCAACTCTCCCTCACTCTTACTTTTCTCCACAACACAGGCCTTCTTACTTCTCCCCAAATGCACCACGCTTGGTGCTGCCTCAGTACCTTTGCATTTGCTGTTCCCTCTACCCAGAACATTCCTTCCCCCAGGTATTTCATGACATTTATTCTTCCTTTTAGACTTTATTTTTCTTAATATTTTTTATCTTCATCTGAAACGATACAGTTATTTATTTAAGCCCTAGGAGGAAAGAAACTGTCTCTCTTGGGCACTGCTGTATCTCCACTCTTAGAACAGTACTTGAAACATGACAGGCACTCAATAAATATTAAATGACAAAGAACTCATCAGTGACATACGCTATTTTCCAATTTTTTGGTTCTGTTTCCACCCTACTAACGCAATAGCCGTTGATCATATTCTTTATATAGATATTTGTTTCACAGTTCTAGTTCTAGCCATCTGCAACTCCGGCCTCTACATAATCTCTCTGATCTCTGTCATTGGCAATCTCACCTCCTGTTCTAATTACGGTAGGCCACCTTGTGCCCATCAACAGGGTTGCAAGCCATCCCACAGAACAGTGTGGAGTTCGCATTGCCTATATATTTGTTTAACTTGTTATTACGAAAATTTGAAAACAGGTACAATAGTAAAGAAAATAATATAATGAACCCTATTTAATATAACCCAGCTTCAGTAATTAACTCAAGGTTAGGCTTGTTTCGTGTATTACTACCTCTTACTTCTCCAAATTACTCTGGAGCAAATCCCAGGCATTATATATTTCACCTGCAAAAATTGCATCTCTATGGAATTGCTACATTAAAAAAAAAAAAAGAAAGAAAACACACATAACTACAATATTGGTATCACCCCCCCAAATGATCAATTTCTTAATATCGACAAATATTTAGTCAGTATTTACATTTTTCTCATTTTCTTATAACAGTATTTAACAATGTCTGTTCAAATCAGGTTCCAGGAAAAGTCCATATTTTAAAATTGTTTGATCTGCCTTTTGTTTCTCTTGTCAAAGTCTCTGTCTCCCAATTCCTCTCCGCACCCACACCCTGACTTTGCCATTTTTGTTCAAGAAAAATGGTGCTTTTTTTGTAATCTCCTTTAGTCTGGATTTTGCTGATTGCATCTCCCACATGTTCATCTGTTGTATTCCCTATAAATTGGTAGTTGCTCATAGAACTTTGTTCAGAGTCAGGTTCAATATAACTTCTGGCAAGACTTCTTCATAGGTAGTGTCTACTTCCAATGGAAGTAATAATAATGTCTGGATGTCTGGATGTCTCTCTTTTAGTGATGCTGTCAGCCATTGACATACTACTAAGATCAGCAGTTATCAAGCTTTTTGCCTTATGAGTACATTACACTCAAAAATTATTGAGGATCCCGCAGAGCTTTTGCTTTTGTGGGTTTTATCTACTGGTATTTACTATATTAAAAATTAAAACTGAGAAAACTTTAAAATATTTATTTGTTTAAAATAACAATAATAAAACATTATATGTTAACATAAATAGCATATTTTATGGGAGAAACTATATTTTCCAAAATAAAAAATTCACAAGAAGAAGAGCATTGTTTTGCATTTTTACAAATCTCTTTACCGTCTGGTTTAATGGAATAGAAGAGCACTGGATTTTTCTTTCTGCTTCTGTGTTCAATCTGTCGCAATATGTTGCTTTAATTGAAGTGCATAAAAAATCCATCTTCACAAAGATGTGTTGTTAGAAGTGGAAGAATTATTTTAATACCCTTTTCAGATAACTGTAGATATTCTCCTTGGACACTATACAGAACCTTGATGAATGGTAGTTTTCTAAAGGTTAGTTGTAGTGTGAAATCTAAAACCATGTCAGTGGACTTTTCCTATTCAATTAAGAATAGGCTTATCTTCCTCTTTGAATGGATCTCTCACCAGGCATGATTTTGTGACAATATTTGGAAAATATACTGATATATGTAGAACTTCCAAATGTGGACATATTTCATTATTCAATATCAAAAAACCACATTTATTAATAACCATTAGTTATTTTTTAAAAATCTGTAGGTGTTGGGAAGCTGTCAAGCTCATGGTGGCAAACTCAAGTTTTCCCAAATTCAGATTTTTATCAGAAAATTTGAATTTTACCACTGGCAACAGATACTGTCAGTTGTTTACTTGACGTGTCAGTGTCACTTCATTCATTTTCAGGAAAATACCTGCCAATACCCAAATCTGAATAACCATAATTTTTCTGTCAATCATTCCTTGAAGTGAAAATTATGTTCCGTGGACAAAGCAGTTAGTTCAGGGGCAACTCAATCACACAAATGATTTTTAAGGAGATGATTTTTAAGGAGATGACCACCAGAGGTCAGTAGTCAGCATAAGGGCTTTATGGGTATTTCTACCTTCTTTTAACATGGAAAAAAAATTTTTTTTTTTGTAATCGGTCAAGATTTAATACAATTAATTACTTTTACTGCTTCATTAGGAAATTCTGAGGTGAAATTGGCTTGTTTTTGTCTTGCAGTGTGTGTTGGTAGAAATACAATGGCTGCTAGTAAGGTGGTTTGTGCCACCGCCTTGACAGGTATTGAGGCCCCAGCAGTTTTGCCCACCATTACTTTTGTACCATTATTGTAAAAGTTAACACAGGGGAGAAGGTCAATAATGTCTTCATAGTGCCATGAATATAATATTGAACTTGTGGTCTCCCTAAAAGCTTCTTAGGGATTCCTATTTTGAAGTCTACTGGTAGATATATTACTTTAATAGGAGTCGCATTAGTGACATTTTAATTTTCATAGCTGGGATGCTTCTATGAAGAAATTTCTCCTCATCAATGATTTTGTTTCCTGAGTTACAAATCATATAGGAAAAGCAGGAAAAGTGCTTGATTCATTCTCTTTAGGTACCCGTCTTTAAAATAATGAAGTGGTTCTCTAATATCCTCTAAAGGTTACCAAGTAGGGTCATATTAAAATATCATAGGAACTTATGAGTTTAAACATATTTGATCAGTTTTCATTCATTACACTTATGATCCTAATTGATAATGCTCAAATTATTCCATCTTTGTCTGGTGGGAACTTGTTCAGGTTGGTGCCTGAGCCCTTTGGCATGCCTAGCTGTCTTTGATAGATACCTTGTCTTCTGCTATGACAACATTTCCCAGACTAATCTTGTTCATTTCCTTCCCCAAACCTGCAACTGGGCATTTTTTTAAGGAAGTAGTCCCCTTTAGTGGGAAATAGTATTTGAGATCAGAATTTGGGTTCTAGAGGTCTCATTACTATTGGGTCAATCATTTTTTCTAAACCTTTTTGTAGACAAAGCTAAGAAAAGGTGTTTTTTTAAGATAAAATATATTATGAGTTCATATTATTTCAAATTAAAACTTAGGACTACGGAGTTTTATTTTTAACTCATTGATCTTACAACTCTAGCTCCTTTTCAATCGTGCTTTCAAAAATCTTGGATCTCAACACCACCAACAATTATTATTTGATTTATACCACATTATACATGTAACAATGTCTTCGTAACAATCCAAATACTATTAACAACAGTCTCATTAGTAAACAAATAGTTTACTATTTGTTGTTGTTGTTCTTTTTTCCTTAGGTGATCCCATTGGGTTTGTATGGTCAAATTGCCCTTTTAAATCCCTTAGATAGCTCCTCTCTGTGAGGTTATGCCACTCCAGGGCAAATAGGTTTCTTTGTTTTGTTTTACTTCTAATTTGGGGAGGTTGATTTTAAAATTTAATTTAATTTTATGATTATTTAAAACATTTTCATTGTTCCACAGCCAAATTGACAAAATATGTTTAAAAAAAAAAAATCTAGGTCCTAGCCCCATCTCTTCCACCCTATGCCATCTATCTCTTTTTGAATAATCATTTCTCAAATTGTAGGACATATATTCACACCTCCTCCTCCTTAAATTAAGTATAGAATACTAAATGTAAGTATTGAATACTTTCCTCCATCTTGCTTTTTTTTTTTTCAAATAGTGGTATAGCCTGGAGCTCACTCCATGCTCATGTACAGAGGGCGTCCTCATTCCTTTTAACAGTTGCCAAGTACTTCACTGTGTCATTTAACCATAGCTTATTCCATCAGTCCCTCACTGATGGACATTTGGACTGGTGCTAATATTTAGCTATTACAAAAAGAACTGTGATTAACAGTCTTCTGCATACTTAAACAAGTTTAAAAACAATTTTTGCTAGTATATCTTTGGGATAGATTCACAGAAGTGGGAATGCGAAATTGAAGGATAAACGAACATGAAATTTGCTGGCTATCACCAAATCCCCCTCCATAGGTGTTATGCTGATTATTTGTTCATTTTTTCTCATCTCTCTACCCACCATTTCATCCTCCACTTTGAGATGCAGGTGCTGGGACTCAGCACTCCACCTTTCTGCTTTACCGGCTGGCTCCCTGCTAAGTTCTGGCAAAAGTGTGCTAGAGGTAGGCTGCAAAGCAGGAAAAAGAATGAGGGACTTGCTACTTTCTGCTTTGTTCCCTCTTCCTGTCAGAGTCACCCCTGCAATGGCGTTTCATCCAGTAGGGACAGGTTACGGTTTCCAGTTTTCTACACTCTTGGAACCCTCCCTAAGATTTCAGCCCCAGCTAGTAAGCAGCCTTCCTTAGAAACCTCAGCTCTGCAGGGGGACCTCCTTGGAACTCCTGAGGTACCTCTACCAGCCAGATGGTGTTCCTTCCTCAGAAGTCTGACCCCAGCTCCATGGGGTCCTTCCTCCTAACCAATCAGGCAGCACACCTTTCTCAGAATTCTGGGTCCCCGCTCAGCAGGGCTCCTTCTTGAAGTTTTTATATTCTAATAATTCCAACCTCTTTCCTTTGTTCCCTCAATTTTTAAGGATAAATAGCTACTTCCTAAAGTTACTACATCTGGTATACTGCAGGGTTTACTTTTTGTCTTTTAGATTCAATACTTGGTTAAATTCTCTTTCAATTAAATAGATACTGTGAGTTTTATTTTTCTGAGTCTGAGCAACGCAGAGGTTGTACCATTTTGCCTTTTTATTCTCAATTTTGAGAATGTTTGTTTCTCTGAGGTCTTGCCAACTGAGTTTGTTGCTAAACTTTTGTTTTTTGCTAATCTGATAGGTAAGTGGTGGTCTCTCAGTATATTTTGAAAGTGCATTTCTTTTATCTTGAGGAAGGTAGAGAATGGTTTCAGATGAATATCCATTTGCATTTTTACTGGGAACTCTGGCCAATTTTCGTTTAGGTCTATTGCCTTTTTTCCTCTTTTATTTTGAGATGCTTTTTTTGGTATTAGCTTTTCCAATCCTTGATTGTCACATAAGTTCTAAATGTTTTCCCAGAGGGTGTCATTTGCCTTTTTTACTTTGCTAATGGCAGTTTCAATTTTAATTTTATTTGTTTGCCATGCAAAGGCTTTTTATATTTATGTAATCAAAGGCATCAATCTTTTTTCCCATTGCTTCTAGAAGTGGATTCAAAATTAAGAAAGTCTTCCCTACTCCCAAGTTACCCATATTTTCTTTTAGTATGTATATCGTTTCACCTTTATCTTTAAATTGTTGATCCATCTGGAATTTATCCTGATGTACAGTATAAGGAATGTATCATTTATATTTTTTCTGGGCAGGACCCTGAAGACCCCGCTCTCCTTGCTCATGAAACCAGCAAGTCCTCGGAAGTCAGGACACATTGGCGGAGAGCATGCTGCCAAGACCATGGCCATGGCCCAAGCTGTGAGGGTCTGGGATCACTCGGACAAGACAGATGAACAACACCAAGAGTCTGAAATTTGGCTTTGGTGAAACTGATAGGCTGAAAAGTTTTAAAGATGTATTCAAAACATCTACTATTCCCAGGTTTGTCCAACACACTTCTAGGAACAGGGCTTTGCTGGTTTAAGAATCTGGTGCTGCACTCAGATAGGATGTTAACACACCCATAAATGAGGTCTGAGTTTGCATATGTATATCCAAAGTGACCTCAAAGGTCACAGACAGTCCACCTGCCTCTCTCTAAAGCTGGAAAAGGAACAAGGCCTAAGGTTTCCATAGGAGCCCCAATTACTGCAGGTTTCCTATAAGTTAAGGGTTCAAGAGTTTTAGAGTGTATATTCCAATAGCAAATTTGAACCAAATAAGGAGGAAGAAAGATTTGAAAACAAACACATAAAATTACTTTGTCTCAAAAGAGACCACCTACAACCTCTCATTCACAGGAGCCAAACAGATCTCAGGAAGTAGCCTCACCAAACCATTTGTCCTAACACCTGAATGGAAATGAACTGTTAGATGGGAACAGCTAGTATGTGTTCAGTTTTGACACCTGGTCATAAATGGAATGATTTCATTTTTGTGATTAGGTAGATAACTTGCACTTGTCTGAAATAGTTTTTATCAATATCATTTCACTTGTATGAGATTATGTAACCTAACTTTCAGGTGGTAAGTTAACTTTGCTGATTTAGATTAAAAAAAAAAAAGGTACTCCTAAGAGCTGCCTATCATTTAACAAAATACTTCACCTACCATCTTTACTTTAGGAAACACTGAACTAATCAATCCTTTCCTCCTCTTCTTGAGTGAATTTTAAAATACAGCATGTTTCGGGCTTACCAGAGATAAGAGCATAGATTTATTATTTTTTTTAATGGATCTCATTTTATTTTCTATCACTATTAGTCTCTTGCTTGGCTTTTTCTGTTAGTGATCTCCAGGTCTCTGACTTTTTTGAACATTTTTTTTTTTACCCTTTGTTCCTTCCTTAAAGAAAGAAAGGTCTGTTATAATAGAAATGAATAATCTAATGGAATCCTGCTGCTACTCCCTACTGCTTCGTGTCTCTCCTTCTTTCATATACGTGTTGTCACACACAAGTATAATGTATACAGCTCAGACATATTAACAGGTGCCCCCGCCCAGCCTGCCCCCAATTAAGTTGCCAACCCAACGTCTGACTCCCAGCCACCAGAGAACGCATTGCCTATTACATCACTCAAGTCCATTATTCTCCTTTCTCCCTATGGCATCCGCTCCTCCTAGATGCTTTTTAGCTCATAGTTTAAACAGAGGCAAGACATATTCTGCATTTTAAGATTAATATTATATATCCTTGACTTCTACAAGCCTAGACACAATGGGGACTGATGTTTAATAGATATTAATGGAAATTAATTTTTACACACCCTACATGCAAACAATTTATTCCGAAAAAAAATGGTATGAAACCTTAAGTGGCACCGAGAAAATTTCAAAACAAATTGTTTTTCACTCTATATCCTTAGATCAGTTTACAGAGTCTGAGCAAAGTAGAAAAGCTGTCTTTTGAGATTTAGAATTTAAAACTTGAATATAATTATCATTAATTTATTACACTGAGTATCAACAGGCATTTTGCCATAGTTATTACCGTTACAGAACAGTTCTCAAAGAATGCCTACAAAAAGAAACGTTGTCTACAACCTATTTTCCCATTAATTTTCATCAGGCAAGGAGTCCTCTCTGCAAAAAAAATCTGGCTCCAAACATATTAAATAATAATCAGCATTATAAATGTTTTGAACATTTTTATAAAAAGAAAAAGATTCTAATAAAGCAATACCACTTGAAAATACTTGTAAAATTATAGGTACTCGACAATGTGTGTTAAGTAAATTAATTTGGTGTTCCAAGGCTGTGCCTAGAAACATAATAGCCACTTGTTTTTTTTAAATACATTTCTGTCTGGATGTAAAATAGTTTAATTACACATTTTGGCTAGTGTAAAGATTCATGGAATTTGAATAATTAATTAAAGATAGAAGAAAATATCACCTTTGTAATCTTCTTAATTCATGAACTCACATACAAAAAACTATGGGTTTATTCTCTACATATTTAGAATGCTGAAATCTCTCCAGTTCCAATTAATGAAGGAAATCTCATCTCTTTTTGCTTCAGTGCCTGGCACTGAAATGCCTACTTAATAAACGTTTGATGAGTAAATGAATGTTTTTGACAGTAGCCAGGCGCTTACAGCAAAAAATGAGGTAACGCAGTGCATTGTGAAGAACATAGGAGGAAACAGATCTGGGTTCCTGTCCTAGATCTGTCACAAACTAGCGGTGTGACCTTAGGTAAGTAATTTGACCTTCCTGAGCTTCAACTTCCTTCATGTAAATATGGATGTTTGAGATGACCTTGAATGGCCTTCTAGCTCCAAAACACTACAGTTCTAAATCTTAAAACTGCCTGTTGTACTTTGGACTTTAGCCTTGTGTCTCTCCCTCCTGTTTAGCCTATAAAACTTTTGTATTTGCGATTATATGTAGTTGCCTCTGGAACTAAATCTATTAAGAGGTTCAGTATGCTAAGGCAAAGCAGAAGAAAGATAGTAGCCTTGAGGGCTCACAAATAAAAGACTTGAGCAAGTGTAGGAAATAAGAGAAGTAGAAGGGAAAAAATGTCTCAGTAGTTCAGACTAGTGAAGTCTCCACATAGCAGGCTTTCTCTACAGGTAACAGTAAGTTTTATTTATGACTGATTAACAGCGATTGATTTATAAAAGCCTTCCCTTTCAAAGAGAGCACCAGGATGCTTTATTTCCTAATTGGATAGTGGCTTTGCACATAAATAAAGGGAGAATCCCAGCCACCGGTTGGGAAGACACTTTGACATGGCAGGTTTCTTCTTGTCTCTGCCCTGATTTACTGTATGACCTTGGACAAGTAGTTTATCTTCCCCCAAACAAGTTTCCGTAATTATAAAACGGAAATACAAATACTTGCTGCCGTCACTGAGGATTAATGAGCAAGGTGAGTGTCTTCAAGCTCCCAGAGGGGAAAAAGCTGTATATAACTAAGCAAAGAACCCCTCGGTAACACTGTTGGACTTTTCACACAACTGGGGAAAGAAAAAAGCCACAGCTCTAAAAAAACCCTGCAGCTTTCAGTTTCACAGTCTAAACACAAAAAGCGCTCCCCTCTTACAACCAGACCAATTTTTCCTGCACGTTACCCAGCACACTCTGGAGACGAGGAAGTTTCCTGGCTGGAAGACAGGCGCTGAATTTACTCCTCCAGGGTTCTGGCCCTTGCTCTATCGTGAACAGTGACATCTTTGGGGTGGGGTGGGTGGGCAAATTGGTGTTTCGGTGCCTCCATTTCTTCTTCTGTAAGATGCTGGAAAATAATACGGCTTGCCATATATAAGGAGATATGTGTAAGTGCCTGGCGTATGGTAAATTACAAATAACCTGCTGTAACTTCTGTTCTTAGCAGCATAGTTCAAACTGCTGGAGTATTTTCCTCCTAAAAGTCAAAGGCCTTTATGAAACAGTGTCGGGGTACAAAGGTAAACCTGCTGTAAACATTTGTATTTTAAAAGGGGGTCGGGGAACTAATATAAAGCCTTGAAGCTCACTTCTTTGGCTAAGTTTCGGGGTAGGGGTGCTTGAACAACTCGTTAAAATTCGGCCGCGCGATCGCTAGGGGGCACTGTGAGCCTGCTTTGGCGAGAGAGAGACGGCGAGCTGCGCCGGGCGGAAGGGGCTTGGTACTTTCAGCACCCAAGCGCGCGAGAGAAACGCAACCTAGCGTTGCCGGCGACCCTAGGGCGAGCTCCGTCAGGCGTGACCCGGGCGACCCAGCGGGGGTGGGGGACGGGCTACATGCAGCCTCACAGCTCTTCGCGCTCGACTCCCCACGCCCACCAGGCTCCTTCCTGGCAACTGTTCTTACTGTGGTATCCGCGAGTCCGGAGGCTTGGGAACCCGGCCCACCCTCTCCCCCTGCCCCCAGCTATAGGCAATATTTTGGGTGCACCTAGGTGGGTTGTTTTGCCCGCCCAAAGGGCCAAAACTGTCATTTGATTCTTTAAGGGCTCTACGTCCCCAAAGGGGTTCAGCTCTTTTGATTTAGGAAAGAGGACCCCCTCCCTGCCCTGAAGGCTAAATGAGCAGGTCTGGAAACGACACTGAAATCATCGTCGAGTCGGGGCTAGCGGCTGGCACGCCCCACGGCGACTCCAGGAAAAGTGTCCAGTTCAGGTCCTGAAATGGCTCAGGTGCGAAGTTGAAACGCCCTTCCGCGAAAAGAGTGGAGGCAGTGAACCTGCCCCACTGAGTACCTAGACCAAAATTCCCTTAGCCCCAAGAAGAGGTCAACACACTTAAGGAAACTCGGGCGAGGCACTCGGCGGTTCCACCTGCTTCTCGGGTCCCCGCCTCAGGCGTCTGTTCAGGCATTGGGCACGAAAGGGAAAATCGGTAGATGGTGTTCTTCCCTAGAGAGAAAGTGTGGCGGGCGGAGGTTGGTGCGTCTCCTCTAACGCGAGCTGGGTGCTGGTGTATCGATGTCCACGCGATCCCGGGGCGGGAGGCGTAAGCTCTGCTCCCCAGGCTCCTGGACTGAACGCCTCGAAGTGTCATCCCTGGGGGGTAGAGCACCCGAAGAGGCAGGGCATTGTGCTGGTGTGTGTGGGGGGGGGACCGGAAAGAAAGCACAGTGGAGACGAGGGTGAGAGAACCCGGCAGAAAGTCGCCGGGGTGGGGTGGGGGCGGGGCGGCAGGGAATGCGCCAGCCGAGGGGAAATTTCGTACAACCCGTCCCAAACTTTCGCAGACCCGGGGGCCTAGGAAGGGAGAGCCAGGCAGAAGTACCAGCCTCTCCCGCCACCCAGAGTGCCCAGCTGCAGCGAGGAGGGGCCGCACGCAGCGCCGGCTGAAACGGGCGGTCCCCGCGTCGCGCCCACCCGCCGAGCCAAAGCGCCGCGGCCGGGCGCCGAGCGGCCGTTCCTGGGAGAAGCCAGAACGCCGGGCTCCGGCCTTGCGCGCGGGCTCCGAGCAAGGGGGATCCAACGCGGATCGGGAAAGGAGAAGGGAAACTTGACCTTCCAGCCTCTCCCAGCCTGGGGAAGTGCCCGTGGGCGACCGGCGAGCGCGCAGGCTGCAGCCAGAGAGGTTCGGGAAGAAGTGAGCGCAGAGATTTCCACGAGCTAGAGAAAGCGGATTAAAAACAAATGTGAAAAGCAATCCAAGGCATCCGCGGGAGCCCGGCAGTTTAGGAGACACCCCCTCTCCGCTAGGAGGACGACAGTGACTCGCACTAGCGAAGACGAGGCGCTCCTGGGCTGCCGCGGATCTGCGCCGAGGAGCTGCCTCCGCAGCGTGGGGCGCGCGTTCAGACGCCAACGGCGGCGGCCAGAAACTGAGATGCGGCGCGCAGCCCTAGGACGGTCCGGGCTGCGGAAAGTCCTGGGCGGCGCGACGCGCCGCTGACCCCGCGCGGGTCCGAGGGGTGTGCCCGGGCCCCGCCCGCCTCCGCCCCCTCGCGCGCCCGCCGCGCGCCCCTCCCCTAGGCGCCGGCGGCGGCGGCGGAGAATCTAGGGGCGGCGCGGAGCGGCTCCCCCAGCCGCCAGTGCCTGCGAGCTCCAGGCTGCTTGGGGAATTCAGTTTGCCGCTTTTCCGCTTCTCCCTCTTCAGGCTTCTGATGGCTTTCTATCTCCGGCCCTATCCTTTTCTTTAAAAGGAAAACTTCACTGAGATTTTTTTCTTTCCCTTTGGAGGAGAGGATTAAAAGTTCTCAGAACTGGTGCCGCCCGTGCCGCTCGGGCGCTGGGACGCCGTTTGCCGGCGGGGGTTCCAGTCCCACCATGTGCACCAACATAGTTTACGAGTGGCTGAAAGCGCTGCAGCTCCCGCAGTACGCGGAGTCCTTCGTGGATAACGGCTACGATGACCTGGAGGTGTGCAAGCAGATCGGGGACCCGGACCTGGACGCCATCGGGGTGCTGGCGCCCGCGCACCGGCGTCGCATCCTGGAGGCCGTGCGCCGGCTGCGGGAGCAGGACGCCGCCGCCGCCGGCCTCTACTTCACGCTGGAGCCGCAGCCGCCGCCCGCGCCACCCGGGCCGCCTTCGGTCGCCGTCCCCACTCGCCGCCGGGGGGAGCCTTGCGGCGGCCAGGCCCAGGGCCCCCGCGGGGACCCCCGCAGCCTGACGACCGCCCCTCGCGGCAGGGAGCTGGTGAGCTACCCGAAGCTGAAGCTGAAGATCATGATCAGGGATAAGCTCGTCCGCGACGGCATCCACCTGAGCAAGCCCCCGTACTCCCGCAAGGTAAGGAGGCGGCGTGGGCGCGCGGCGGGAGGGACGCGGCCCGGCCGCTCCTGCCCAGGCTTGGCAGCCCGCTTTGCCCAGGAAACGACGGGAGACGAGGAGGCTCTGGGTGTTTGGGATTCTCTTCTGGGTTCTTTCTGTGTTCGCTTCCCGGTGCCACCAACGGTTGATACGACAGGCTCCCTCACCCAGGTGTTACTTCTAAACTAGGACCAAGTGTCCGCGTAGGCTCGGTCAGGAACTGGGTGCGCGGTGCTTCTCCAGGAGCACAGGACAGTCATGATACCCTCCGTGGGAGTGTTTGGGTCTGAAGGTACCAGAAGACTGGTTAAAACCCACATTGTTCTCGACCTTTCTTTTTCTCACCTTTTTGAGAAGCTCCCAAGGGAAATTGGCCGACCCTTTCCTTCAAAGAGTGAGAAATGATGCCCTGTTGCTGTCAATTCCATAAAGTCGAATCCCAGCTGCAAATTTGAAAAGTGAACGATTGACATGAACAGTCTAGGGGAAAAGTTAACAAAACACAAGTCAGTCCGCTTGGGATAAGTTCCTTCAGCTTAAGTATAGGGAGGTAATGGGTGCTAAGGACATTGGTGGTAATGGGGTCACTGAGGGCGAGCTGCTGAGTTCTGTGCTGGGTCACCGGTTTGGTTGATTATTAATCCAGATGAGATGAAGCAGGTACAGCTGTGACTTCTAGAAAGCCTGAGTGGATTCTCATGTAGGAAAGGAGAGCACAGCACAAGGAAGTGAGATTTTCCGTCACCAGTGAGGACTTCCCTGGGGAGAAGCTGGGAAAGTATGGCAGCTGATCTGTGAGGAAGGCTGAACTGTGGATTTGGGCCTTTAATAATTAACTACGGAAAGTCTTAATTTCTTACAAGAGCTCGGCCACCAGCTGAGTCTGTTCAGTTCAGGCTTCTGCAGCCATCCAGGTAGAGGGTCCTGACTTGAAAGGGAGAAGTAAACAGTATATGGAATCCTCAAGCTTGCCTGGAGTTGCCCAGGAAAAGGAGCACCTCAGCGGGAAAGTCAAGACATAGAGAGAAGCCCAGCGGAGAATGGTGGCAAGGATGCTGTAGCTGGAGGGGAGTAGACACAGCACCACAGCAGAGACATGCGGGTAATCCAAATGTTGTGTGCGGATAATCCAAATGTTGTGTGCTTGTCTAGGGCACTTGCGTTGCTTTATAGTCCTAAGTTACGGTCATAACGTCTGGATTTAAGGAAGTTCAAGAGAATACTTTGTAAAAAGTAGATAAATATATCTAGGGTAGATGAGAATAGAAGGTTTAATATTATCCATAGGTTATCTTGTAAGACAGGCAACTGAGATAACCTGCTTAAGAGTATAAATTTGTTTTGTATGAGCTATATAAAGAGGGCAAGTCCGGAGGACAGTTTGCCTTAAGTTAAACACATGTTCCAGTTACCCACTCTGAATGTGTTTCTGCTATGTGCCCCAAACAGGGCGATGAAGGGGAGAACACAGTTTTCCCAGGCAGGTAGAGGTGGAGATACGTGTAGTGTGTATACAGTGACTCTGACATCAGTGTAAAATAAAGGCTCGTTCCTGGAGACGGCAGGTCAAAGGAGTTCAAGGCCAGTCAGACTTTTGTGATTACATCCTGGGAAGTGAGGTGGGCTTAGGCTGAGAGAGTGTGAGCTCCTGGGCACCTGGTGAGGGCAGAGGTCAAGTCCTGGCCAGAAAGGGATGCCGGGTACAAGTTCATATCACTAGGGCTTGCTGCTTCTTCAGAAGAGCTGGGTACGGGGCTGGGTGGGTAGAGGAGAGTGTGGGCTGCAGGTGGGGATGATGTAACACATTTTGATTCTGATGCTTAAAAAGACCTCGATATCAAAGTCAGAAGCTGAAAAGGATAAGTGGAAGAGGGTTCTAAGGACATGAATGTCTGGGCATTGGCTTTGGACTGTGCATTCCTGCCGAGATCAGTGTGTGAGATGGTAGTGCATTTGAGTCAGTGCAATTTATCGAAGAAAATTTCGACTTACATTGTAGTACTATTTACTTTTGTAAATAATACTTTCTGTCAACTTCTATATAAATCCCATAACAATAATGTTTGATAGTAAAAATATACCCTCATTCACTTTCTACACATAGGTAATTTCTCAAAGTGATGAAGAATGAAATGGGGCCAGAAGTGTTTGTGTACCTCCTTCATCGATGCTCCAAGTGGGGACCAAAAAAATGGAGCTGACGAATTTAAGTGTAAAAAAAATTCTGTCACTTCATGTATTTGTTACAAGAAAAACACACACTGAAACAGAAACTAAAATACAATTAATGTACCCCAAACTGAGCATGCACATGTATAGTGCCAGATCATGTTGCTTTTTCTGAATTTGTTGCCTACGTATGCATTGCTTCTTAAATTTTGGATTTTAAATGATCTAAGAAGTTGTTTTCTGCAACAGTGTTAGGACTCTTTTTTTAAAATTAATTAATTAATTAATTAATTTTTGGCTGCATTGGGTCTTTGTTGCTGCACACGGGCTTTCTCTAGCTGCAGTGAGCAGGGGCTACTCTTCGTTGTGGTGCGCGGGCTTCTTATTGCAGTGGCTTCTCTTGTTGCGGAGCCCGGGCTCTAGGCACGCGGGCTTCAGTAGTTGTGCCTCACGGGCTCTAGAGCACAGGCTCAGTAGTTGTGGTGCACAAGTAGTTGTGGGCTTAGTTGCTCTGCGGCATGTGGGATCTTCCCGGACCACGGCTTGAACCCGTGTCCCCTGCATTGGCAGGCGGATTCTTAACTACTGCGCCACCAGGGAAGCCCAGGACTCTTCTTTAAAGTGTGATCCACTTTTTAATTTCTCCAGATTCCTTGGCTGTGTCAGGATCAGAACACAGTGTTCATTCTGTGCATTTGGAATTCTGCTTGTTAGAGAGGCCTCACGTCTCCTTTATAGTCTTTGCATGGCTGATCCTTGTAATTTTTTTGTACTTTGGTGAGAATATTAGATGGTTTGAAAGTGGATTTTATGTAGGGTGATCAAGGCAGGAATAGTGAATCTTTACAGAGGAAAGTAAGTTGAGGAATTTTCCCAGGAATTACTTGAAAGGACTGCAGGATTGTGGTATTTGCCCCAATAACAGTTAATGTTACCGGGAACTGTGCTGCAGTGCTGTGTTCATTGTCTTATCAACAGTTGCCACTTTCCTCTTTTAGGTGAGTTAAAATGTAAGAAAAGTAAGTTTCTCTCTGTACCAAGGCAATCCAGCTTTGGAAAACCAGGAGCTTGGAAAGAGCGCTGCTTGAAATCTAAAAACATCGGATGAATCCCTCTTCTGCTCTGTCCTTAGCTTCTCCAACTGCTGTGATTTCTACCTTAATGAAGTGGGGATATGTTTTCACAAAGTAAGGATTAGGAAAAGCTTTGTGTACATGTTCTCGATACTTTATCAAGCTTCTCTATGCTGAGGCTCTGCCAGGCTCCAGGTTACTGTGATTGGCAGGATGCAGAAGTCCTGCCTTCAAGGAACTTGGGATCTAGCGGGGAAGACATAAAATGGGATGAACAACAATGATGAAGTATAGTGATTGCTTCCAACCTAGTTTGTGGGGAGGGGGATCATGGCAGACTTTCTAGAACTGGCCTTTGGTCTGAGAACTGAAGGATGGAGGGTTTAGCCTGAAGGAGAGGAGGGTCTTAAGGGAACAAGTGTTCTAGGTATAGAGAACAGTGTGTGCAAAGGACCAGAAAGGGAAGAAGTGCAGCAGGGCACCGGGAATTTAAAGGAATTCAGTCTGGCTGAGCACGGAATGCTTGGAAGAAGTGGCAAGAGATGGCGAGACAGGCAGGGGCTGGTCCTGGATGGCCTTGGAGTAATATGTAGGTGCTGGAGTGTATCTCGAGAGGGGAGCTATTGATGGATCCTGACCAGAGATAGAGGAAATGATTAGGACGAGGTTGCAGTGTCAGGAGAGATTTGCCGGCAGCCTGGACTGCGTGGCGACAGGCTGGGAGGCGCCATGGAGGTAACTGAGGGGTAGAATTGCCAGGACTGAATGATTGTTTGGACGACAGGCATGAGGGGAGAGAGGTTGGGATGACGTGTAGATTTCTGATTTAGGATTGCAATGCCCTTTCCTGAGCAAGAGGCCCAGGAGAAGAGCAAGTTTGGAAACAGAGATGTTGCCTTCAGGTTTAAATATACTGATGCCGGAGGCATATTGGAACATATTTGTCTAGTTGGCAGTTGGAAATACAGTTGTGGAGCAGAGGAGAGATGCTGGGACAAAAGATACAGATTTGGGAGTAGTCTGCACATTGAAGCCACAAATACGAGTGATCTGTAGAGGGAGAAGGGAGAAGGGACCAGGACAGAACCTTGGGGAACACCAGGATTTGGGAGATGGGCAGAGGACAAAGAACCTTCGAGGGAGGCAGAAAGGGTGAGTCAGTGGAAGCAGTGACGCTTCAAGGAGGAGGGACTGGTCAGGAGGTCAGAGACCGGTCAAGCAGGACGAGAACTAAATGTGTCCATGCCATGGGAAGTAGCAGCCATGCCAGTGGGAACCTCTGAAATAGCAGGTTCAAGTGATGGACCAATGAGAGGACGTGGAAACAGGGAGCATAGACAACTTTTGTTTTTAAGACTTAATTTTTTTTAAAGAGCAGTTTTAGGTTCTCAGAAAAATTGAGAGGATGGTCCAGAGAGTTCCTATATACCCCTGTCCCACATATGCATAGTGTTCCTCGCTGCCACCAGAAGTGGGACATTTGTTACAATTGATGAACCTACCTTGATACATTATAATCACCTAAAGTTCATAGCTTACATTAGGCGGTCACTCTTGGTGGTGTGCATTCTTGACTTTGAACAAATGTATAATGAATGACATGTAGCCATCATTATGGTATCGTGCAGAGTATATTCATTGCCCTAAAAATCCTCTGTGCTCTGCCCATTCATTCTTCTTTTCCCCCAACTCCTGGCAAGCAATGATTTTTTGCTCTCTCCACAGTATTGCCTTTTCTAGAACGTCACATATTTGGAAAGGCTACATAGTATATAACTTTTTCAGATTGGTTTCTTTCACTTGGTGATAGGCATTTATGATTCCTTTGTGTCTTTTCATGGCTTGATAGCTCATTTGTTTTTAGCGCTGAGTAATAGTCCATTGTCTGGATGTACTATAGGCAACTTTTTAATGAAGTCAGACTGAGAAAATAGACTAAAGCTATAGCTGGAGGAAGAAGGGAGAATTTGAGTCAAGGGAAGAGTTTTGTGAATTTGTATTTTTTTTTAAGTATGAGAGAAGCTACAGCATGTCTAAGTGTTGGTGGGAGGGAGCCAGAGAGAGGGAGCAGGTGAAGATGTGGGAGAAGGGAGACCACCCACGAGATCAAGGAGGTGGGAGGGAATTGTGTCCAAAGCACTGGAAAAAAAAGGGGAACACACTTCCAGTGTGTGGGGGGATGCCTTCTCCATGACAGAGGGGCGGAGAGGAAGGGTGGATGAGGAGACTGGGAACTTTGTGGGGATGGCGTTGAAGAGCCCTCATTTCTCTGTCTGCTCACATGATACCAGTGAGGGGGGAGATGGAGAGATTAGAGGTTTACGGAGCGTATTGCGTTAATATACAAATACTAGGTATTATGCATCTGGTGTTTATAGCTATGCCTAAATGTAAACGTTATACAATAATGCTTGTAGGATATATATAGCTCTACGTGAATAGAAAGTACTCTCACCATTCCTATGTTTGCGCTGCAGGTTACAAGCTACGTGTGATGTTGTATTGCGTCCTGTAAGTTTGGCAGTGCTTGTGCACGGGGGTTGTGGTAGATGTGGGTTGTATGGGACTGTAAAAGTATCCTGTTTTCTAACAGACTTGGAAAAGCGGAAGGCAGGCTCTAGGGTAGATGGTGGACGGGGAAGGTGTACAGACTTCTTCACTGAAAAATATCTCCTTGCCACACACTACCAAGTAGAGCTGAGTTAATATAATGTTATTTTAAAAATGCTGTAGGAGTGTTAAGCTTCATTCATGCCTCAGTGTGAATTTAATTACCGTAAGTAATAAGACTCTTATGGTAACAGGGTTATTCATGGATTTTGGGGAGAGATGGCTTGGGATGGAGGTGTTTGGAGAGACAGGTGGCATGAGGGCTTCTGTTTTTTGGGGCCAGGGTGAAGGATATAGAAAGAATATTTAGAAAGGAAAGAGAGGTTGGCAGAGAACATGCTTACGTCCTTTGGAGTTGTGCCTTGGGTCCTGGCAGAAGCTGAAATGACAGTAAATATTCCTTCTCCCAAGAATGTCTCTGCCTTCATGGTGCTAACATCATTGTTTATTTTCAATCTGTTGTTTGACTGATTCATGTAGTACCATGGGAGACATGACAACTTCTACAAACTTATTTTAGAAAATGACTCTTATAACCAAGTTTGTGGATATTAGCAGGCATTGAGCAAACAACATTTGCCAGATGGGTAGCCTGGCTCCTGCCACCCCGTACCTGTCCTTGCTTAGACATTTCAGCCGCCATCATAGTGGTCATGTCTTGGCTGTGTACAGAAAAGCCTGTTGGCCCAGGTCTTACTCCTGATAATAGGGGGATTTGGTAATTAATCAGCAGTAAATTTTTAGTACCAGTGATACGCAGTCATTTCTGCAGGCCTGAGGATACAATAATGAAAATTATTTGTAAAAACTTCAAAAATTAGATTTTCAAAATTCGGTTGGAATGTTCAAAACTGTCACCTGGTAGTGAGAGATTGACATATATACTATTGATACTGTGTATAAAATAGATAACTAATGAGAACCTACTGTATAGCACAGGGACCTCTACTCAGTGCTCTGTGGTGATCTAAATGGGAAGGAAATCCAAAAAAGAGGGGATATATATATATATATATATATGTATATGTATATGTATGTATGTATAACTGACCCACTTTGCTGTACAGTAGAAACTAACACAACATTGTAAAGCAAATATACTGCAATGAAAATTTTTTAAAAAAGGAAGATTAAGGGCTTCCCTGGTGGCACAGTGGTTGAGAGTCCGCCTGCCGATGCAGGGGACATGGGCTCGTGCCCCGGTCCGGGAAGATCCCACATGCCGCGGAGCGGCTGGGCCCGTGAGCCATGGCCGCTGAGCCTGCGCGCCTGGAGCCTGTGCTCCACGACAGGAGAGGCCACAGCAGTGAGAGGCCCGTGTACCGCAAAAAAAAAAAAAAAAAAGGAAGATAAAAAAGGAGTAAAAAAAAGAGAGAGGTTAAGCAACCTGCCCAAGGTCATACAACTTGCCCAAGGTCACACTCTTCCCATCCACACTCTGTGGATGGGAAGAAAAATACAGCTATTCCTTCTTGGTACGTATTATTATTTTCATATTTTTATTAAAATTAAAAAGGTCATTAAAAAAAAGAAAGCTCTTTTCTCTGCACTGGCATCTCCAGTCTTAAAGAGGTCTCAGTTGTGCTCATTCTTCCTTCCTCACTGTTCAATGAGGAAAAGATGCTCAGGGCAGGGTTAGCAGTACTAAGGGTGGGGCCTCATGAACCTTGTCTGCTCTTAGGTAGTTGTCTAACGCATGCCATGAAAAATAAGAAAGAAATTTTGATAAAAAAGCACATTTTTTCAGATTATGTAAGTAATTAGATTCCAGTTCACCAGAAATATGTTCTGAAATGAATTTTCTTGAAGTAAGGTAAGTCAGATGACACGGACTCAACCAACGCTGGTGCTTGAAATTAACAAGGGATATCCTAAGGTATTTGGAAGAACATTGCCCATGGTGAGGGAAAGTACACCCAGGACCATGATCGGTATAACTTTTCAAGGTTATAGTCTGTGTAGAGCTAGAAACAGCATCGAGTCCTTAGCTATAGCTAAGGCTTATTATACTATTGCTAACACTTGAGTTAAAAAGTTTTTAACAGTTATTTTCTAAGTTTTATGCAAAATGCTATTTCAGTTCAACCGCTGATTTGGACTTGAGGACGCCTGGGAGAAGTAGGAAGGGAATCCTTGTTTTCAGTCAATATAAAAAGTATTAAGGGCAAATAATTGTGGATCATGCCAAAAGGCATTAAGCATACAATCCGTCTTACATAGAGACTAAGTGACATCTAATAGTTTAAAGAGATTTCATTACTGCTTCTAATTGAAATAAATGGTCTGATGAGCTCTTAAAACCTTACTGTTATGTTTCCATAAAGTTATAAATACAAACAAAATAAGACCTACTTCATTTGGAACATGTCCGAAAGATGAGGAAAACAATCAGCATGTATTCTTTACCAAAATCTGAATTTTAAGATATTTTCCCTAGAGCATACCATAATTTTATAATAAGACTAGAAGTGTACCTGTTGTATTTGACACCCATATTTTTTTAACACCCTACCTCTATTTGACAAAGCTATTTTAAGTAAAAGTCATGGAATAAAACACAGCAATTATTTTCTTGATTTCTTCTGTAGTTTTAAACAGTTAACAGTTAAAATAAGGAATATATTTCAGTTTTAAAGAATTCAAATTTAATAAAAACATTTCATCTATAAAATAGAATTTGCACTTAACCAAACTAACATATTGCACTTTGCAGTTTGTACTCTGTTTCACTGTTTTGACTTTTCAACACATATAAAAACTCTAAGTGGTCATAAGAATAATGGAATTGAACTAACTCAAGTTTCACGTTTTTCTGTTTTGTTTTTACAAATCACGATGCTATCATTGTTTATTTTCAATCTACAGTTTAACTTATTCATGTAGTACCATGGGAGAGACATGACAACTTTTACAAACTTATTTTATTTATTTATTTTTAAGTTTTTTTTTTTAATTAATTAATTTACTTTTGGCTGTGTTAGGTCTTCGTTGCTGCACCCGGGCTTTCTTTAGTTGCAGCGAGCGGTGGCTACTGTTCGTTGTGGTGTACCGCCTTCTCCTTGCGGTGGTTTCTCTTGTTGCGGAGCACGGGCTCTAGGCGCACGGGCTTCAGTAGTTGTGGCACACGGGCTCAGTAGTTATGGCTCGCGGGCTCTAGAGCACAGGCTCAGTAGTTGTGGTGCACAGGCTTAGTTGCTCCACGGCATGTGGAATCTTCCTGGACCAGGGATTGAACCCGTGTCCCCTGCATTGGCAGGCGGATTCTTAACCACTGCACCACCAGGGAAGTCCTACAAACTTATTTTAGAAAGGACTCTTATAACAAAGTTCGTGTGTTGGTGCCAACCATATAACCAGGAGTTCTGTGAATTAACTCCCAGGTAGGACACAATGCCTATAAAAGGACAGGTAATAAAAGATGCTAATTTGGGCTTCCCGGGTGGCGCAGTGGTTGAGAGTCCGCCTGCCGATGGAGGGGACACGGGTTCGTGCCCCGGTCCGGGAGGATCCCACATGTCGCGGAGCGGCTGGTCTCGTGAACCATGGCCGCTGAGCCTGCGCATCCGGAGCCTGTGCTCCGCAACAGGAGAGGCCACAACAGTGAGAGGCCCGCTAATTTGAAGATGCTAATTTGAAGCGAATGTAAATGCCATTGAAACTCGACAGTAACTGTGACAGCTAGAAGTTAGGCCAACAAAAGGTTTTTTTCAGGGAGAAGTGTTTTATCACTGACATTGTTTAGAGTTTCTATAGGTCTTGTTCATAATTTAAAATTTCATTTTGTTTTAAGGGCCCCTTCTTTGCCTGCCCTTTCTCTCTGCCCCGTCCTTGGAAGACATGAGGAAATGTGATCTTTTTAGTTTAAGAAACGTTATTTCTTCTGTAAAATAATGCCAGTATTTATCTCAAAAGGTTGTAGTGTGAATTAAATGGGATAATATTTATGAGGTTGTTTTGTAAATTCTAAAAGAACTTCACAAATTTGAAGGGCTCTTACTGATAGTGAATAAATCATTGTTTCTAATACAATTTTGAAAATATTTCTGATTGAAAAGTAAATAGATTGAATTGAGAAAATTTGGAGAACACTGAAGCAGACTGAGAAGAAATTTAAAATGGTCTGTTTTACAGTTTCTAACACTACAGTGTATTTCTTTAAAAATCACCTATGAATTAGAATTTCTGTCTTGTACACATGCATAAATCTGGTATTGGATAAGAGTAAGGATAAGGCTAGTCCTATGTTGGCAGATATCATTTGAAAAGTGATTGTAATGCTAAGACATATTCCATCTTAGTTTAGCACCATAATTAATTTAACCATTTTCTTATTGGGTTGAAACCTCACCCATGTTATTATTGATTATTTACATTTCTTCATAATTTGAAAATGTCATGTTTGAGAAATAATATTTCATCATTCTTTGAATGACATTTCTTAGATTATTGATTTACATAATTTCATGTTTGTGGCTTTTATAATTATGTATTGCTTATTCACTGTACTTGCCTGTTTTTTCTGTTGGTCTTAGACCACTTCCAGTTGCTTGGCAAGAGCTCTTTATATATTAAGGAAAATAATCATTGTTGCATAGAGGTTGCAGAGATTTTTCAGAGTGTGGTTTACCTTAGATTTTTTTTTTTTTTTTTTTTTTTTTTTTTCTGGTATGCGGGCCTCTCACTGTCGTGGCCTCTCCCGTTGCAGAGCACAGGCTCCGGACGCGCAGGCTCAGCGGCCATGGCTCACGGGCCCAGCTGCTCCGCGGCATGCGGGATCCTCCCGGATCGGGGCACGAACCCGTGTCCCCTGCATCGGCAGGCGGACTCTCAACCACTGCGCCACCAGGGAAGCCCCTACCTTAGATTTTAATGATTTATTTTTGGATGTCCAAAATTTTAAAACTCCTATGTATTCCACCTTATCAATAATTTTAGTTGTTTCTTCCGGACTGGAGGAATATAGAGGGTACAGACTTGGATAGAATTGAAGTTACATTCTTTTTTACCATTTACTTGGACAAATTATTTAATCTTTCTAAAACTCAGTTGTCTCATCTATAAATGGGTGTAATATTACCTACTTCTTAAGGGTGTTGAATCAGAGAGACAGTATATGAAAAGTGCCTCAAAGAATAACTGACAGTAATTCCTCAAAACATCTGGCTAATCTTTGTTGTATAATACAAAATCTTGTGATTATAAAGTTATTCTCAATATGAAGACCTATCTTAAATTATTAGTTCATGTCCTTATGATTCTGTTGAGGCTAAATGTTCTTTCCATAATTTCAGAAAGCTGTTTAAATAACAATAACGTACATAATTTGTTTGTTATAATAATTGAAAATATTTTACTCAATTTACCATTTGCCTTTTAGGTTTTCCTTTCTCTTTTTTTAAATTAATTTTTAATTGGAGAATGGTTGCTTTATACTGTTGTGTTAGCCTCCACTGCACAACAAAATGAATCAGCCATACACATGCAGATATCCCCTCCCTTTTGGACTTCGCTCACATTTAGGTTACCACAGTGCATTAGGTAGAGCTCCCTGTGCTATACAGCATGTTCCCATCAGCTCTCTATTTTATACATAGTACCAATAATGTATATGTGTCTATCCTAGTCTCCCAATTCCTCCCACCGCATCCCTTTCCCCCTTGGTATCCATACATTTGTTCTCTATGTCTGTGTCTCTATTTCTGCTTGCAAATAAGATCATCTATACCATTTTTCTAGATTCCACATATATGCTTTATTATATGATATTTGCTTTTCTCCTTCTGAGTTACTTCACTGTGTATGACACTCTCTAGGTCCACCCACGTCTCTACAAATGACCCAATTTCATTCCTTTTTATGGCTGAGTAATACTCCACTGTATATATGTACCACATCTTTATGCATTCATCTGTCGATGGACACTTAGGTTGCTTCCATGTCCTGGCTATTGTAAATAGTGCTGCAATGAACATTGTGGTACATGACTCTTTCTGAATTATGGTTTTCTCTGGGTATATGCCCAGTAGT
This sequence comes from Orcinus orca, assembly GCF_937001465.1. Taxonomy (NCBI): domain Eukaryota; kingdom Metazoa; phylum Chordata; class Mammalia; order Artiodactyla; family Delphinidae; genus Orcinus; species Orcinus orca. Next base: position 17,637,587 of record NC_064570.1, on the reverse strand, counting down.
GGGATTGCTGGGTCATATGGTAGTTCTATTTTTAGTTTTTTAAGGAACCTCCATTCTGTTCTCCATAGTGGCTGTATCAATTTACATTCCTCCCACAGTACAAGAGGGTTCCCTTTTCTCCACACGCTCTCCAGCATTTATTGTTTGTAGATTTTTTGAGGATGGCCATTCTGACTGGTATGAGGTGACGACTCACTGTAGTTTTGATTTGAATTTCTGTAATAATTAGTGATGTCGAGCATCTTTTCATGTGTTTGTTGGCCATCTGTATGTCTTCTTTGGAGAAATGTCTAAGTCTTCTGCCCATTTTTTGATTGCATTGTTTGTTTTTTATGTATTGCACTGTATGAGCTGTTTGTATATTTTGGAGATTAATCCTTTGTCAGTTGCTTTGTCTGCAGATATTTTCTCCCATTCTGATGGTTGTCTTTTCATTTTGTTTATGGTTTCCTTTGCTGTGCAAAAGCTTTTAAGTTTCATTAGGTCCCATTTGTTTATTTTTATTTTTAGTTCCATTTCTCTAGGAGGTAGGTCAAAAAGGATCTTGCTGTGATTAATGTCAAAGAGTGTTCTGCCTATGTTTTCCTCTAAGAGTTTTATAGTGTCTGGCCTTAACATTTAGGTCTTTAATCCATTTTGAGTTTATTTTTGTGTCTGGTGTTAGGGAGTGCTCTAATTTCATTCTTTTACATGTAGCTGCCCAGTTTTCCCAGCACCACTTATTGAAGAGACTGTCTTTTCTCCCTTGTATATTTTTGCCTCCTTTGTCATTGCTTAGGTGACCACAGGTGCGTGGTATCTCTGGGCTTTCTATCCTGTACCATTGACCTATATTTCTGGTTTTGTGCCAGTACTATTACTGTCTTGATTACTGCCCCTTTGTAGTATAGTATGAAGTCAGGGAGCCTGGTTCCTCCAGCTCCGTTTTTCTTTCTCAAGATTGCTTTGGGGACTTCCCTGGTGGCACAGTGGTTAAGAATCCACCTGTCAATGCAGGGGACACAGGTTCGATCCCTGGTCCGAGAAGGTCCCACATGCCGTGGAGCAACTAAGCACGTGCACCACAACTACTGAGCTTGTGCTCTAGAGCCTGCGAGCCACAACTACTGAGCCTGCGTGCCACAACTGCTGAAGCCCGCACACCTAGAGCCTGTGCTGGGCAACAAGAGAAGGCACCACGATGAGAAGCCCACGCACTGCGACGAAGAGTAGCCCCCACTTGCCACAACTGGAGAAAGCCGGTGCTCAGTAATGAAGACCCAACGCAGCCATAAACAAATAATTTAATTAAAAACTTTAAACAATCTAAACTTACACCTAAAGCAACTAGAGAAAGAAGAACAAACAAAACCCAAAGTTAGTAAAAGGAAAGAAATAATAAAGATCAGAGCAGAAATAAATGAAATAGAAACAAAGAAAACAATAGCAAAGATCAATAAAACTAAAAGCTCATTCTTTGAGAAGATAAACAAAATTGATAAACCTTTAGCCAGACTCATCAAGAAAAAAAGGGAGAGGACTCAAATCAATCAAAAAAAAAAAAAAAAGATTGCTTTGGCTATTCGGGGTCTTTTGTGTTTCCATACAAATTGTAAAATTTTTTGTTCTAGTTCTGTGAAAAATGCCATTGGTAATTTGATAGGGATTGTATTGAACCTTTTTTTTTAACGGAGAAGTATAATCAATCTATTTTTGTGATTACTTTTATTCTTATAATAAATCCCTTCTTTAGTCCAGGATCAGTTAATATTTACCTACATCTCTAATTAATTTATTTGGTTTTAGGTTTACATTTAACTCTAATTCATCTGAAATTTATTTTGGGACATGATATAAGATGGAGTTCTGGGCTTCCCTGGTGGCGCAGTGGTTGAGAGTCCGCCTGCCGATGCAGGGGACACGGGTTCGTGCCCCGGCCCGGGAAGATCCCACATGCCGTGGAGCGGCTGGGCCCGTGAGCCATGGCCGCTGAGCCTGCGTGTCCGGAGCCCGTGCTCCACAACGGGAGAGGCCACAACAGTGAGAGCCCCGCGTACCGCAAAAAAAAAAAAAAAAAAAAAAGATGGAGTTCTAATGTTATATGTAATCATACACAGGTGATAATTTTATCACCTACTTTACAGGAATTACAGCTTTTATTTCTGTGTTCTGGTCCTACTGCATTGGCTAGAATTTATGTAGCATTGTTAAATAATGGTGATAATTAGATGTTCTTGTCTTATTCCAAATTTTAATGGACATGCTACAAGTATTTTGTTATTATTCTGCCATCGGCTCTCAGCTTAAGATACTCTTCATGAGGGAGACGCAAGAGGGAAGAGATATGGGAACATATGTATATGTATAACTGATTCACTTTGTTATAAAGCAGAAACTAACACACCATTGTAAAGCAATTATACTCCAATAAAGATGTTAAAAAAAAACAACCCCCCCCCCGAAAAAAAGATACTCTTCATGATGTTGAAAAGCATCTTTGTTTTCCTAATTTTGTAGGCATTTTTATTGGGAATGGATATTTGATTCTATTAAATACCTTTGTAGCAACTTAAAAATAATCGAAAGTCTTTTTCTTCCTGGGCCCAATGTTGTGATGTATTGCATGAACAAATTTCCTAACATGAAACCATCCTTAAGTGTTCTCTTTTGAAGCCACCTGAGTGTGAGAGGAGGAATTTTGTGATCTTACTCCCAGATTATTGTGACATTCTTTTACATGACATAGCTTTTCTTTCAGGAACGATGTTTGACATTTACCTTCAGTTTGGTAACTACTGTGGCAGTTGTTGTCATGATATTATTACAGTTGACTTCCTGCCAATAGCTTTTTGGAAGTTGCCGTCTCTGTCTAGACAAGCAAGAGAGGCAGCGACAGCAGTGAGATGTGGGGACCAGCCCCGCACCCTTCTTGCTCAAAAGACAACAGCCACATAGTTGTGGGTAACGATTGAATTTTCTGGTTTTGCAGACATTTTGTTTTTGAACCAGAGGGCAGAGACTCTGAGGGGGGTGAGGGGTTAACTTGAATCTTTATTGATTTTACTGTTTTCACAGCCAAAATGGGCTTTTTTTCCCCCCTAAGTATAGTTCGGGAAATTGCTCCCAGATTCTAGAATTATATTCTCTTCCTTCATCCTCCCACTCTCCCACTCCCCCCACCCCCTTGTACTCCCTCATCAACTAGTCTGCTCCCTTCCTGCCCTCACCCTACCCAAGGCCTGTTGGTGGACAATACAGATGGGGACTGCTTGCCAGATGCCATGTTAAACTGAAAACCCTTACAAAAGAAATTGAAGTGGCGTTCATTTTAATTTGAATGTTTGGCTTTGCGTAGAAACAGTAGCCCAATTGTAACAAATATGAAGTTGGAAAACTCTGTAAGAAATATTGTTATAACAAATCCTTGATTTACATTTAAACATGTGTTGACAGGTCAAAAAGAATTACTTTTTTAAAAGGTCGTTGAAGCAAGGATTAAAGATAGGTACAGAATGGTATGTTTCTGGAAGAAATACCTACCTCAGGTGCTGAATTCAGCTCAGTGTGTAGAAATAGATGCACCCAACGCTTCCCAAGCTGGCCATCAATCACGCAATAAATATATAGGCACTTTAAAGTAACCATATATCAATGCAGAATGGAACACTGCTGGATTAGGAGGTGCTCCTTTGGGAAACTCTTGATTGACAAAAGTAGTACTGCATTAAGTAGCAGCAATATTTTCATGGCCAGAAAGTAATAAAGCAGTAGATAATCTTTATGAAGAGGAAAATATTTTACATAAAAAACCGTTGAGCAATTCTTAGAACTCGCTAACTACAGGATCCAGTTAAGGTGAAAAATAGCTCTACCTAAATGTGAAAGAAAAAAACGATAATTCAGTGAATTGTTAATTGCATCCAAGTTCAGTGCTCTAGTCCCTGTCATTGATAAGGCATCTAAAGAAAAGAGGGGATTCGTTGCTATCTGGGATTGCATGAACCCCCTGTATCTCTGGTTTGCACAGTAGGAGAAAAATTCAGGATATGCATATTGCATCCATTATAGATTAGAGTGGAGCCAGAGGGTATGCAAAATAGTTTACTCTTTTGAGACCTACTTCATTACGGAGAGGTGGTGGAGAGTTGGAGTTAGGTTGGTGACATTAACTTTGAGTTTTATTGTTGTGTCATTTTATTTTATTTTATTTTATTTTATTTTGCGGTACATGGGCTTCTCACTGTTGTGGCCTCTCCCGTTGCGGAGCACAGGCTCCGGACGCGCAGGCTCAGCGGCCATGGCTCACGGGCCCAGCCACTCCGTGGCATGTGGGATCTTCCCAGACCGGGGCACAAACCCGTGTCCCCTGCATTGGCAGGCAGACTCTCAACCACTGCGCCACCAGGAAAGTCCTTTATTTATTTTTAAATAAATTTATTTATTTCATCTATGTTTATTTTTGGCTGCACTGGGTCTTCATTGCAGTACGTGGGCTTCTCATTGCGGTGGCTGGCTTTTCTTGTTGCGGAGCGTGGGCTCTAGGAGCGTGGGCTTCAGTTGCTGTGGCTCTCAGGCTCTAGAGCGCAGGCTCAGTAGTTGTGGCTCATGGGCTTAGTTGCTCCGGGGCATGTGGGATCTTCCCGGACCAGGGCTCGAATCCGTGCCCCCTGCATTGGCAGGCGGACTCTTAACCACTGCGCCTCCAGGGAAGCACCTTGCTGTATCATTTTAAATCAGAGTTTTCACCGCCACTTCTTGGCACAGCAGTTTGGGCCATATGTTTATCTCTGTTAATATGGTTCCTTGTATTGATATACTTACCTTGAAAATGGGGGTGAATTGAATCTTCTGATGGTTTATTAAAACATTGTGACAGTGACATGCTTGACCTGCTGAGGCATATTAGTCCTGCTCCCTGATAGGAAGCATGATCTTCTTTGTTATCCCCAAGATTGCTGTTTGGGGATGCACATGCTAAATTATATTAAGAGTGATTTGTAGGGCAACGGGGAGAGGGATGGTGTTCTTTTGAAAGCAGGCAAACTGAGAAAGCAAGAGCTTCCTAGAGTAGGGAACTCACCCTGTAGTCTGAACACCTTTCACTGTGCTTTGATTTCATTCACTGTGAAATTTAGACTGATACTTGATTCAACCTTATATGAATTATTTATGGCTACGTCTGATTTTCCTCTTCACATCAGGGGAGGACTTCTCTTCTTCCTCGAACCACCTCCCTTGTGCAGGATAATAATAGTGATAACAGTCTATATTATTTGCTAAGAGTGCTTTATCACATTATTTCATTCAATCCTCATCACAGGTCTCTGAGGAAGATGCTATTTTTGCTATCCTTGTTTTATAGGTGGGAAAAATGAGGCATAGTTGTGGGGTAGGGAGTGGATATGTCCTAGAGAGTTTTACTTTATTTTTAAAATTTAATCACATACTAATAAGTGTAAATTTCATAGACTTACGGTAGAATGAATCCATATTTCGTGTTTGATTTAAGATAAGGAGAATTCCTTCATTCTTTCCACATGCATTACAAATACTGATTGGCAAAAGGAGACTGGAAAGAAAGTCATATATAAATTAAATCACACCAGTTTGGTGACAAAAGCCCCTGTTAATCTTGAGCATTCACTGATGAAGTGAGTAGCCATCATTAACTGTGTATGATTGTTACTGTGGTACATACACTGCAAAGCAAATAGTGGTTTTCTTTGGTTCTGCTTTTCAGGAGTTTTTACTGAATTAATGTCTTTGCTAATAAATACATAACTTGTGATTTTAGTTTAAGATAAGTTCTTAAGATCGGGGCTTTTCTTCTTTTAGACAAAGTGGAGAATAGTATTGGAAGCAGGCATTTAATCAAGTGATTCTTTTCTTTCTTGGAACACTTCTTGAAGTTAATTTGAGTTGCTTTCTTAGCCTCCAGCACAGTTTTTGAATATCCATAATGGCATATTTGGTGTTTGAGGTGGGATTTGGAAACAGTTGAAAGTCATTTTGGTAAACAAGTTAGTTAGTGGGGTAGGTCCTATTTTAGTCCCAAATACCGAACAATCAAATAAAAAGTAAGACAAAACAGAAATGTGACTATCACGAGACAAGTCTGATTTTCTTAGAACTGTGCATTTTTCAGGAGAAACGATTTATTAATATCTTGATCATGTACATAGATCTACTGTTTTAATAAGCATTGTCTCCCAACAAAAATTATTTTTAAAACATTTCTTATTTTACAGTTTTTTAAAAACTTTAATTTTATTGGGTTATAGTTGATTTACAATGTTGTGTTAGTTTCAGGTGTACAGCAAAGTGTTTCAGTTATACATATATGTATATATTCATTCTTTTTTAGATTTTCTTCTCATATAGGTTATCACAGAATATTGAGTAGAGGTTCCCTGTGCTATACAGTAGCTCTTCGTTGTTTTTTCTTTTTTTGTTTTGCTGTACGCGGGCCTCTCACTGTTGTGGCCTCTCCCGTTGCGGAGCACAGGCTCCGGACACGCAGGCTCAGTGGCCATGGCTCACGGGCCCAGCTGCTCCACGGCATGTGGGATCTTCCTGGACCGGGGCACAAACCCATGTCCCCTGCAGCGGCAGGCGGACTCTCAACCACTGCGCCACCAGGGAAGCCCTACAGTAGCTCTTTGTTAGTTATTTATCTTATATATAGTAGTGTGTGTATGTTCATCTTAAGCTCCTGATTTATCCCTGCCCCCACGTTTCCCCTTTGGTAACTCTAAGTTTGTTTTTGATATCTGTAAGTCTGCTTCTGTTTTGTAAATAAGTTCATTTGTATCTTTTTTTTTTAATTAGATTCCACATATGAGTGATATCATATACTATTTGTCTTTCTCTGTTTGACTTCATTTAGTATGATAATCTCTAGGTCCATCCATGTTGCTACAAATGGCATTATTTCATTCCTTTTTATGGCTAATATTCCACTGTATATATGTGCCACATCTTTATTCATTCCTCTGTTGACGGACATTTAGGTTGCTTCCATGTCTTGGCTATTGTAAATAGTCCGAAAGGATACATGCACCCCAATGTTCATTGCAGCACTATTTACAAAAATTACTTTTAAAGGTACCTTTTTGGGTCATATGTAAGTCTTGATTTGTTTGCTTAAAAAATCTATTTAGTCATTTGTAATAAGTATCCCCTTTGCTTAGGTTCATGTGTTTTAATGGTCTTATTTTGCAATTGAAATTAAGAATAGATATTTGAAATTGAGTAGCAATTATAAACTTGGAGAAGCAGGCTGTCTTCTAGGCCTTAATTATAAAAGAGGGAATTAGTCTCTTCTGAAGAATTAGCTGACATATTATTCAATTCCAGTAAGACTCAGCCCATGTTACATCTGTGAACACTGTGTCTTAATGGGAATATTCCTAGGATACCTTCATATCATTTGAGTCTGAAAAAAGACTCACATACTGAATATGAGGCTTAATTTTGTTGGAAAGAAGGAAAGGAAAGTTTCAAAATAATGAGAAAGCCTTTGGTTATACTGTAAAGTCCTATAGGATCATTAACTTGTTTTAAATAATATTTAACTCTAGAGTTCTGCTTTCATTTACGGTGTAGAAAGCCACAGGAATACACTGGTCCCACATTAACCATGAGAAAAAGGTGGATAATGTACAGTATTGTGCCTATTTTTGGTCCCATCAGAGACCTGAGTTCTAAAGGTAGTCAGATGATCTAAATTCCAAGGAGAGAAGGGACACATCATTGTTTTGTCTTTAGCAGGGCCCGAGAAGAAGGGTTAGCAGCCATCAAAGCAGATGTGAAGACAACAAGTAAAATTTTTGTGAATTTTTAAAAGCTAGTATGGGCTAACATGACAATTTTGAATTGTCAGGGACGCCAGATACAAAGAGAATCTGTATCTATCAGTACTTACCACTTTTTACCATAGGCCTTCAACTCAATACTCATGAGAAAGAATGAGTGGGGCAGGAAACCAGAGGAAGCTTGTCAGTGGTGCAGGCATGTAGGTGATGACGAACTCTACCCCTCGGAGACAGGCACAAAATCCACCAGTGTCCCAGAACTTCTGTCATAGGACACAAAAGCTGTCATAGGCAGGGATGGGCAAGAAACCTGCCCAAACCTGGATCCAGGCAAAGTTTGGCACATTGTTGGAATAGTGATAGAAAATATACTGTCTCAGCCCTGCACTGATGCTGGATAAAGCCCATCCGCTGGGGAGGAGCAGGCTTGGATTCACGATCCACTGATCCACCAATGGTGCAAGGTAGAGACTGGCTGTCATTCATAGGGAGAAGAGGAAGGGATGCTGAGAAAGCCTCACTTCTGAAGCTCAGGTGCACAAGGTCTGTCAAAGACAGAGGCTGCAGCAGGAGAATAAAGAAAACTCCTTTGACCCCACCATGTATTGGTGTGGAACAGGAACTCTAAGAAAAACCCTCTGTTACCCCAGATCTCACATTAAACATAAGGTGGCTGGAATCCACTGCTAGAAGAATTCATAGTTTTTGCTGTACCAGAAGTTACTATAGCATCAACAAAACACACACCCACCTCAGTACTCTTAGATTAACTCAGGCACTCACAGTAATAGCCTGACAACAGAAGAGATATGCCCATTCCAGAAGTAAATTCATTTACGTCAGTCTCAGCTGCTTTTCTGTATACAGTGTTTTGTGTTTAATCAAAATCTGTAAGATATGCAGAATAAAAAGGGAAAAGAAAATTAACCTACCAAGAGAAAAAGCAGTCAATAGAACCAGACCCAGGAATGACCAGGATGTTGCAACTATCAGATAGAAACTTAAAAAATGGCTATTAATTATAAAAAATGTACCATAGTAATGTAAGATGTTAAAAACGGGGAAGCGGGTATGGGGTTATATGGGGACTCTTTGTACTGTCTTCTCCATTTTTCTGTAAATCTGAAACTTCTAAAAATAAAGTTTATTAAAAACTATATTGTTAAGGAATACATTTAAAATATATTATTAAGGAAATAAAAGTTCAAGCCAGAGACTGAGAGAAAGAATTTGCAAAGTGCCTGTCTGCTTAAAGAAAGAACTCTAACAACTCAGTAGTAAGAAAATCATTTCAACAGGAAAATGGACAAACATTTTGACCTTCACCAAACAAGATTTATGGATTGCAATTATGCACATGAAAAGATGCTCGACATCATTAGTCATTAGAGAAATGCAGATTAAAACCACAGTGAGATGCCATTAGAATGTCTAGAATTAAAAAGCCTGTCAAAACCAAGCGCTGTTTAGAATATAAAGCAAGTAGAACTCGCATACGTTTCTGTTGAGAATGCAGGATGGTCCAGCCTCTTTGGAAAACAGTTCGGCAGTCTCTTATGAAGGTGCGTGTAAGCTTACCATACAGCCAAGCAGCCCCACTCATAGCTCTCTACCCAAGAGACGTTAAACGTATGTCCATACAAAGACCTATGCATGAATATATATGGAAGCTTTACTTAAAATAGCCCCAAACTGGAAACAACCCAAATCTTCATCTACTTGTGAATGGATAAACAGATTGTCATATATCCATACTGTGAGATACTGCCAAGCAAGAAAAAGGAACAAATTACTGATACTTGGCAATAGCATAGATGAACCTCAGAAGACTTATGCAAGATGAAAGAAGCCAGACACAGAAGACTACATAGTGTACGATTCCATTTGTGTGATATTCTAGAAAAGACAAAACTATAGTGACAGAAAAAAGATCAGTGATTGCCGTGGGCTGGGCATGACTGCAAAAGGGCACGTGGAAAATTTTTGAGATGATGAAAATGTTATATATTTTATTGTGGTTGTGATTTCATGACTGTATACATCTGTCAAAACTCATTGAGCCAGGCTTCCCTGGTGGCGCAGTGGTTGAGAGTCTGCCTGCCGATTCAGGGGACACGGGTTCGTGCCCCGGTCCGGGAAGATCCCACATGCCAGGGAGCAGCTGGGCCCATGAGCCATGGCCGCTGAGCCTGCGCGTCCGGAGCCTATGCTCCGCAACGGGAGAGGCCACGGCAGTGAGAGGCCTGTGTACCTCAAAAAAAAAAAAAGAAAACCTCATTGAGCCAAATAGACAAAAAGGGTAAATTATTGTATGCAAATTATATTTCAACAAACTTGTCCAAAGACACTATTAAACCATAGACGAACATATAGTAAGTTCTCAGAAAATAATTTAAAATGTAATTTTAAGAACTTTTGGTAGTTTCTGTCTACAATAATGCTGTGCTATGTGAGGGGTCTTGAACAAGTTACTTTACTTCTTGGGTCCTTATTTTCCTTATCTATAAAATGGGATAGCAGTCCTACATACCTTATATGAATTTTTTGTGAGCATTTAAATAATACTCATAAAGGACTTAGAAAAATTCCCAGAACATAGTAAATACTCAAATAATGTCATTTCTGTGCTGCTTTAGCTTCTGTGTATAATAGGGGACTGAAAACTTAGATGTCCATGTGTTGTGATAACCTGAAGTAAGGATTTAGAGAAACACTACTATCGTTAACTGAAAAAAATGCGCAACCTAAAAGTTGAGGGTTATGTTTTATTTGATGGACTTACTGAGGACTTAAACCCCGGATCTAGCCTCTCAGATAGCTCTGAGGGACTGTTCTAAAGAGGTAAGAGCAGAGCCAGGATAGATAGGAGTTTTTGCCAAAAAAAAAAAAAAAAACACCCCCAAACCCACGTAGTCAGAACATCAAAAGATTACTGTTAACTAAAGAAAAAGACATCTCAAGTCAATGAGTTTAATGCTTTTCTATGTATGGGAAGATGCAAGGGTCTGAGCTTACTGAAATTATTCCTTTGATGTGCACCTTAACTATGTAGGGCCAGTATCCTGTTTTTCTCCACCCTGAGTTCCCCACAGGTGCACCATCAGGGGTGGCTGCAGTGGCTGACGACTTGATGGCTGCAACATCCTTTGTTTACTGAAGTGGCAGGTGACATTCTTTGTCCACACAACTTTACTTCAAAATTGATGTTTGCTTGTGCTATTGCATAGACTCATTTCTGCATTCATTTGAAATTTTTTAACTGGACACTCTCTCTCTGTTAAACATTGTTTGTCTTGAAGAATAAGACTCAGTCTGTGTCCTCAAGAACGTACTGTGAAAACAGACCACTCAGTAGGGGATTACAATGCTTTGACTGGGATAAGTACTATGAGTAGGCATGGGAGCCTGTTATGGGACTCTATGGAGTGGGTATCTGATCTGGAAAGCGGGGAGATTTTATGGAGGAGGTGATGATGTGGCTGACCCCTGATGCAAGCTGGTCATCAGTTGGCCTGTTTGGGAGTGGAAATACATTTTTAAAGGTCCATGGAACACTGATATAGAAGGAAAAGAAACTTAAAAAACAGAACTGGATCTGTATAAATAGTATCTGACCTTTTAGTAAAATCAGTTGATATCCAAAGTTTAGGTAGCTACAGGTTACAAGGGATCAGATTCTAACTTTTCCCATTTGTGACATAGCATTGTTGTTAGTCACAATGGAAATGTCACATTAAACCACAACCATCAGATTCCTGAAGAGAGCAGTCAAGGTTTTTAAACTGAGGCGTGAACCATGGTGGTAGGTTCCTGCATGGGCAAAATCATCTGAAGCCTGTGTCTCAAAACCTGATGGCGAGAGAAACATCTGTCAGCCTGTGTTAGAGAAGCACTGTTGATTGTTAATGTCCCTGAATATGCTTTAGAAGGATCAGTCTGTTGATATGCTTTACCTACAGGTAGAAAAACACAACTAAGAAAGCCAGTATGCCATCTGAAAAGCTAGACGGTTTATGATACGATAAGCATCAATTTCTAAACTGATCTTAGGTTCCAGCAGGCAGGTACAGGTCCAACCTTTGGGCCATTATCCTTGGATGTACCACAGCGACCATACCTGGCTGGCTTTTGTCATTTTGTTAGCGTCACCTACACACCACACTCTAGATGGCCTGCTAGAGATGAATTCCTGGGGCAGAGTCCAGGCAACATGAAGTGGGCTGTGGCAGTTCAGCTCATAAAAAGTAAAAATATTTGCAGAGGGAATGGGCAACAGTGTTTTGCAGAGAAAACATTGTAAACCTAAAAATTTGGGGGCCTAGATTTGGTGAGTTTCATATTTTTGTTTAGTTCTGTACCTTAGCATATTATTGATTATTGTTCATTAATATTTAAAAATTCATTGACGTTCAGCAGATATTTTTTGAACACCAAGAATGTGCAAAGTACTGTTAGGTGTTATGTGGGGAATTCAAAGGTAACTAAAGTATAAATTATGCTCTAATGGAATTTATAATCTAGAGGACAACCTATATGGATATATCTGTTTCTGTATTGATATCTATGTACACACACAAATACATCCACAAATCCATACATAGTAAATATGTGTATATGTAAGTATACATAATATTTCAGTATGATATGAATGCCAAAATGAAATATAAACAGAATTTTGGGGGGTACCAAAGAGAAAGCTGTCCATTTTGATTGGAGGTTGGGAGGATCTTTGGAAAGTAAATGGTAGCTTTCACTAGGCAGAGCTACAGTGGGGACTAGGGACTGGAAACTGAGGGAAATAGACCGTCCATTTTATAACTTGTCCATTTTATAAACTTTTGAATATTCAGCACCTTGCTACACAACATTTGTTGAATGAATGCATGCATGAAACATCATCACCCAAATTTCAGAGTAGAGAGGGGAATAATGTAAATTGGTGAGTGGTCCGCCATGGGTGGTGCCCAGCTACGGGCCAGTGTTTATATGGTATAGGGTGCAGCTTATTGAGCGCTGGGCTGGGTTGTTTTGTTTGTTTGTTTTGCGGTACGTGGGCCTCTCACTGTTGTGGCCTCTCTCGTTGCAGAGCACAGGCTCCAGACGCGCAGGCTCAGCGGCCATGGCTCACGGGCCCAGCCGCTCCGCGGCATGTGGGATCTTCCCGGACCGGGGCACGAACCCGTGTCCCCTGCATCGGCAGGTGGACTCTCAACCACTGCGCCACCAGGGAAGCCCTGGGCTGGGTTTTTGAGGGACTTTGCTATAGTGCTAAGGAGTTCAGAATTTATTCCGCTGCCTGGGACCTGTCAGATATGTTTGACCTGGAGAGTTACCTAAACTTATTTATTTTACAGAGCTCCTTCATGCTTTCACCATTCTTTGTTTTCTTTCCTGTTATCTCCTCAGGAGTTCTGAATCTCTTTATCCACAAGCACCCAGTTTATTGGGCTCCACCCTACCCCCATCTTTGGGGCTTTGTTTTAAAAAACTATCTCCTACATTGCTCTAATGGTAATCAATTAATTTTCCTATTTTATTGGTGAAAAGCATGTAATTCAGGAACAAGGTATTCCTGCAGAGGTTGAACATGGATTTAATTGCTGACTGTATTAGTTACCTGGGACCGCCATAACCAAATGCCACAGGCTGGGTAGTTTAAGCAACAGAAATTTATTTTCTCACAGTTCTGGAGGCTGGAAGTCCAAGATCAAGGTGTGGACAGGGCTGGTTTCATTCTGAGGACTCTCTCCTTGGCTTGCAGATGGCCATCTTCTCACTGGGTCCTCACATGGTCTCCTCTCTGTTTGTTGTCTGTGTCCTAATCTTCTAATCTCTAATCTTCTCCTCTTCTTATAAGGACACCAGTCAGTCATATTGGATGAGGGCCCACCCATATGACCTTATTATACCGTAATTACCTCTTAAAGGCCCTATCTCCAATACAGTCACATTCTGGAATACCGGGGTTTAGGACTACAACACGTGAATTTTGGACAGGACACAGTTCAACCCGTAACACTGACCTGAGAAGTTACATCCGTGCTCTGCCACCTGACAGGATATCATACTGTTGGGGTTCAAGGCAATTTGTGTCACATGTGGTTGGGATCTAAGCTTGAATCTAAGTAAGTGGCTAGTTGCTCAGAAGCTGATGGAACTCGGTTGTTGCCTAGTGAAAGCGATCCCTTCCGAAGTGCTCAGTCTCTACCAAATCCATTGGCAGTCCATATTATAATAGTTTTAAGTAAGTTTGGACAGGATGAACATAAATCCAGAGCACAGTTGTACGACATTTACTAGAGCATCACCAACTAAGCAAGTGCTAAACAGTATAGTTGATGAGATGAGTCAAGTCAGGTGTACTGGACTCCATCATTTTTGATCTGTGTGACCTCAGGCAGATGGCTGAATCTTTCTCTGCCACTCTTTCCTTATCTATAAATCAAAGATAATGCTTCCTACCTCATAGGATTGTTCTGAAAGGTTAAAGGAGAAAATGTAGGTCAAGCATTTAGCACAGTGCTTGGTACATAGCACTCAGAAAGTTAACTAATCTAATGTGTATTCAATGTTAGCTGCTGTTAAAGATGAAAATGGTGGATCTGTTCATAGGCATGTTAGCAATAGAACTATAGCAAAATATTAGTCTTTGTAGCCATATTTATATAAATAGCAGAAATAATTTTTAATGTTTTATATATTTTAAAAATATCATAAATATTCTGATACCCTTATTAAATAAACGTACTTCTTATTCTTGTGTACACTATAGTATTATTGAAAAATAACTTTCCTTGGCCTTAATCCAACAATTTGAGGAATACCAATTTAGATGTAACTTAGGTCGATTTATCTTCTACAATTGAACATTGGATTCTGTTAATAGTATAAACTTTAATTGTCTTTGGGGTATAGATACAAATAAGTTATTTCTTTGTATTGTTAAGATACACAAAACAATTGGACACCATTATCATTTCATTACAGATAATGTCATAGGAAGCCTTCCAGGAGGTTTGCATAAAGGAAGGGTGGCACTCGTAGAAAATGCTGAATAAACTCATCAGTAATGATTTTCTTGGACCTTTTGTACTTTCTGCCTACTTCTTCCCACCTTGAGTAAAGCAGTTTATTATTAATGCTTTTCATACCACTTATTTTGCTAGTCCTATACTTGTTTTAGAACATTTTGAAATATCCAATAAAAATGAATCAGGCACTTATAAATACTTTGTAATATATGGCTGTTTTGAATATTATCATAAAATAATTCTTTCAGAGGTTGCCCAGTTTATACAATACAAATGATAACTGAGATACTTAAGATTTGTATTGCGTGTTTAAAAGAACAAAGTTAGTGGGAAAGGTTTGTTAGTTTTAGAGATGGGTTGAAAGGACATTTAAAAATATTGTCAACAGTTGGGATGCTTCAGCAACTTTTCTTTTCGTGACCTTTCTTTTTTCTTTAAAGTGGGTTTTAGTCTTTACTACATATGGTGACGGTACTTTTCTAATATTTAGGTTCTGCTTTAAAAAAAACTACAAGCAGAACTATCCAGCAAACATATTAAGAGGTTCTGCCACGGGAACGGAAATATTTGTTATTTGTGCTTGGGATTTCTCTTTAGTAATAATTAGCCTTCGCTTTTATACTATAAACAGATGCGACCTGGACAGGAAGTACTTCAGTATTAGTGGAGGAATGTTTTCTGGCGATACGGTTAGTTACTACCATGTTGTAGCCACGTGTGTGCACACACGTGCACATTTTTCTTGTTGGCATTTACCTTGGAGCAGGGCCTGTGGGCAGTGTGCAGGAGGCAGGTGCAGACGGCTTTTTATGAGTGATAGGGCATGTCAGTTCTCATTTCCTTCTGCAGAGAAGTGTAAAGTGAAGCAGCCCATGGGGCCCTCTGGGGCCAGCCCACTGCTTCCTCTAGCTGGCATCCTGGAGACATGCCATCCAGCCCCTGCCGCCGCCTTCTCAACCACAGCTGGCTTGTAGTTTTTGTTTTTGCTTTGTTTTGTTTTTTAAATCTTTGTGGTGATTGTTGAAGATTGTGAAATTAATTTAATAAGCAGAACAGACTTTACAGAGGATTGGCTGTAAATGCTAAGAATCAGCAACTAAAAGGCAGAGAGCTGGGGTGCAGAGTGGCTTGGGGTGGAGTTAAGGAACTAGTGAGATGCATGGCCAGGCCACTATTTCCCAAACACTGGGAGAAAAGTCCTGGGTTCTGAGCCCTGGGCATTTTGCATCATCAGCCTTCTTTGCAATTTCTGTCATCGGGTGTCTTCATCTGTTATTCTTAGAACTACCAAATTGTGTTACAGAGATCCAGGTTAATCCAAGTTACCCTCTGAACTTGACCTACTTTCACTTAGAATTAGCCTTATTTGAAATTGTAAACTACTGTCATGACTATGGCACATTAAACAGTGTTCTGTTTATAAAACATATGCCTTTTTTCCTACTGTAGATCCCTTCTGGCTCGAGAAATCTCTATAACAAAACCAGAATATGTATTTCAATTACCCCAGGACATTTAGACTTTCAAGGATTTAAAAATAATAGTTTTTTTTTCCTTTTCAATTTTGGAGATCAAAGAGGTTCCTTAGGCTCTAAAACTCTCAATTAATTTTTGTTCTAATGTTTTAGAAAAAACACTTTAATCTTGTTTACGTGAATAAAGTCCAGTCCACATGAAATCTACACTCAAGTCATAATAGTCAGTTATGATTATGTAAATTGTAGAAGTGAATTTGGCTCAGCATTTAAACTATTCTGCCTGAAATTACAGTATTTAATTGTAATCTTAGATGATTAGCAGGATAATTGCTGTTTTCAGTCTTTTTTGTTCCGTAAGATGTGAGGGCAGGCCCGTGACTTACTTACTTCTTTAGCCCCAAGGCCGGACACCATGCCTAGTGCTTGGCAGGCACCCACTCCATGGAATGTGCACCAAGAGGACACTTGCCGCCATTTTCATCTTGCTCCTTAATTTAAACAAACATAGCAGCCAACATTCATGTCAGAACTCTACTCTTCTGATACGGGTTGGCTTCCAATACAAGAGTTCAGCCCAAATCAACAGAAGCATTCTATGAGAATCAATTGGGTATTATGGAATTACAATAAGGGGTATCACAGAGTTTATCTTTTTGTAAATTATGTGCTACACATCATTTATATCAGTAAAATGTATAATATATTTATGAATGTGTATGTATGTATACATTTTTTTCCCCCTGGGGAGCCGGTTATTAAATATTAACAGCACAACACTGAGGAGGCCTTATTACTAGAGTTACTTCTAAGATTTTGGATAGTCAAGGTTCACTTAAGTTCTTCTGAGCTGAGATTTTACACACCTGCCGTGCAGCCTAGTCCCAGGAATGGTCAGGCCCTGGGCAGGGTAAGAGTCCCGCAGCTCTGCCAGAGGTGAGGCAGGCAAGTTCAGAGCTCAGACTCCGACGTAGGGACCCAGGCCCACACATCCGTGGAACCCAGGGGTGGAGCCGGGTCTTTTGGAGATGAGGTTTATCAAATTGAGAGGACCCTTTTTAAGAAACAAAATACACAATTAGGTAAAAGGCCTGGGAAAAGCCCAGGTAAGGAGCCTCGAGGCTTCTCCTTCATGGTATACCTGCCTTTGATCAAGCAAAGGGAACATTTTAGAGATGAGGCAAAGCTTTCAGGCTGAGATCAGGAAGATAGACAACAGGATTGCAAGACAGGATACACGGGAAGCTCAGTGGTGGCAGAAGACAGTGAGAGACTTGCTGCAAATCCAGCAGGGTGAGTATCCTGTATTAGAGGATCAGAATTAATAGGGTGTGTGCATGTGGGGGGTGTGTGTGTGTGTGTGTATGTAGGTGTAGAGAGAGAGAAGGAGGGAGTGAGAATGCCTTATTTTAAGAAATTGGCTCATGTGATTGTGGGCGCTGGTGTGTCTAAATCTGCAGGGCAGGCTGGAGACTCAGGGAAGAATTGATGTTATGGTCTTGAGTCCAAAGTCAGTCTGAAGGCAGAATTTCTTCATTCTTGGGGGACTTCAGGCTTTTCTCTTAAGGCTTTCACCTGATTGGATGAGACCCACCGACATTGTACAAGAAAAGCTGCTTTACTCTATTATCTATTGTCAAACACATCTAAGAAATATCTTCACAGCAACATCTAGACTGTTTCAGGGCACCATTGCCAAGCCACACTGACACAGAAAATTAACCATCACAAGCCCCAGTGCAAGTTCTCAACCTGGACCACAACAAGGGGTGGGGGAGGGCAGGTCACCTCCTGCCACAGTGTGGAGATGGCCTGCTACACCTAGAATGCAGCAGAATGACTACAAGTGGAATATGGGGGTCCAATCCCTGCTCTGCCATTGGCTACTTTAGTTTGGGGTCCTGAGGGAGGTGAGCCCTTTAGCCTTTCCAGCCTGCATTTTCTTCCATATTAAATGAAAGCATTTGTAGAGGCTTGCCACGTCAGAGGTGAAAGGACTGGGGTTTTCAGTTTTTTTTTTCTTATAGTACTTTAAAAAAATTTTTATTTATTTATTTTTGGCTGCGTTGGGTCTTCGTTGCTGCGCGCGGGCTTTCTCTAGTTGCGGCGAGCAGGGGCTGCTCTTCGTTGCAGTGTGCGGGCTTCTCACTGCAGTGGTTTCTCTTGCTGCAGAGCATGGGCTCTAGGCATGCAGGCTCCATTGTTGTAGCTCGTGGGCTTCAGTAGTTGTGAAGCATAACCTTAGTTGCTCCATGGCATGTGGGATCTTCCCAGACCAGGGCTTGAACCCGTGTCCTCTGCATTGGCAGGTGGATTCTTAACCACTGCGCCACCAGGGAAGCCCTATGATGCCTTTTTTGAAGCAAAAATCTCATAAGGAATTCCCAAACAGAGTTAAAAGGAGCTTGTCTGAATGAACAGTTAGGGCAAGGACTAAGAGTCAGATAACAAACACACAGCAGGCTGGGTAATTCAGTGGTTTGAGAATCACTGATCCATGTCATTCTAACCCTACTTTCCCATGCCTGTTTTCTAAACCACTGAATCCACATCCCAAGCTTGTGGAATGACAAAATCAAGATTTGAAGTCACATTCCTTCTGGCTGCAAAATTATTTTCTCTGTTTGAAAGCTGTGTCATTCGGCCTGACTTGCATTGATTTGCTTCAACACATGTATACATTCTGACATCTAGAAACATTTTTATGGTTTCAAATGAGAACATCCTCTGTTCACTCCTCTGGAGAAAGTTCTAGTGAGAGCAAGGTCAGAATTATAGAACTTAGTTGAACTTATCTAGAAGTGAGAAAATTTTAATTAAAAAATTTTTTTTGCCATTTGTGTGTTTGATTTGCTTGGAGCCAAATCGTATATAATGACCAGAACATACAATATTTAGGTCTAAATAACCTGAGAAAGAACATCTAGTCCTAAAATTATGGAACTCTTGAGTGTTGAGAATTATGGACAATTTTTAAAAATACTTCAGCACTAAGGCATAATTTCTGTTGATGAACTTATAGTTGATAAGAAAAGACAGAAATTTGTAAAATGTTAAATGCATAGCTTAAGGCAGCAAAGATGGGAAAGCAGGATGGCTGCTAAATGAACTAAGAGTTTAGAATAAGGAGAATGAATTCTTCAGGATGGGGTGATCTGGGGATTTATAACATAAAGGATGGAGTTTGAGTCAAGTTTAGATATGAGTCGGGAGGAGGAGAGGAGGCATTCCAGGAGAACGTAATAAAATATAAACTAAAAATAGAGCTACCATACGACCCAACAATCCCACTACTGGGCATATACCCTGAGAAAACCATAATTCAGAAAGAGTCATGTACCACAATGTTGACTGCAGCTCTATTTACAATAGTCAGGACATGGAAGCAACCTAAGTGCCCATCATCGGATGAATGGATAAAGAAGATGTGGCACATATATACAATGGAATATTACTCAGCCATAAAAAGAAACAAAATTGAGCTATTGTAATGAGGTGGATAGACCTAGAGTCTGTCATACAGAGTGAAGTAAGCCAGAAAGAGAGAGACAAATACCGTATGCTAACACATATATATGGAATCTAAGAAAAAAATGTTATGAAGAACCTAGGGGTAAGATGGGAATAAAGACACAGACCTACTAGAGAATGGACTTGAGGACACGGGGAGGGGGAATGGTAAGCTGTGACAAAGCGAGAGAGTGGCATGGACATATATACACTACCAAACGTAAACTAGATAGCTAGTGGGAAGCAGCCGCATAGCACAGGGAGATCAGCTCGGTGCTTTGTGACCACCTAGAGGGGTGGGATAGGGAGGGTGGGAGGGAGGGAGACGCAAGAGGGAAGAGATATGGGAACATATGTATATGTATAACTGAGCCGCTTTGTTATAAAGCAGAAACTAAAAAAAAAAAACTGGATTAATAAAGGGTAATAAGTATGAAAAAATATATATAAGTGAACACATATAAGCAGTGGGCAAGGACTGTTCAAGGGAGAGCAAGATCCTCTCTTTTGAAAGGTAGTAGAAAAGTATATTCAAAAATAAGATACCCAAAGGAGATTAAGGCCCTTCAGATGCCAGTACACTGTGAGTAGAAAATTATAGCGCATATAATTTATAAAAAGGCTTTCTGTGGTGGCACAACCTCATTGAAAGAAAATTGTTGGTCTTTCAGGGCTGTAACGTCTATTGTGGACATCAGGCAAATTAGTAGGAGTTAGTATATAGGAAATTTACTTTTAATAGAATGATTGCACTGTATACTCATCCATGTGATGTAAATAGTAAATACTGTATCTACATAGATACATACATTCATGTGAACTCCAGCATTTATGGAATATATTTAAGAGGGAGTTATTAGATCATTAGCTATTAAACTTACACTTAAAGTTATATTCATATTATCACCATCCCTCTCAGTGGCTTGGTGGCCGATCCTGTGTTCCTTACTCATATGCACACAAATAACAGTGTTGTTGTTATTACCTTTTTGTAAATGTCCTGACACCCCCTGGTCATTTGTAATAAGGGGATTGATACTGATGTTGCCGGGTCTCTTGTAGCCCCCATCACATCCCATTGGGCGAGGGGGGCTATGGAAGTGATTTGGGAAGGGACGCACCATTTAACATCCTTTCGTGGATGGTAGATTCTATTTGATTTTTCTATTCTGTTTTTCTTTTTGCATATTATGGTTTGCTTTAGAAATGTAAAATCTTGAGTGCTTAAGAAACCATCCACATAGTTTTGCTCCGAAATCAACTCCCCCAGTTTGGCAGTGTAAAATGCTCTTACTTATTGCTCTAGACAAAGCAAACGATTTCAAAGTTATTTCTGAATAGCTGAAATTCTTTGGCAACAAAATAATTCTGAATACTAGCAGAAAATTTATGGATTTCAATTCGCGTTTGTAGCATATCATAATTCCAGTTTTATATTCCATGCAGTTCAGTGTTCTGGATTTTTAATGGGGCCAGTGCAGTAATAATAAAAGTGATTCAAAATGCACCCAGTAATTACAGAGATTTGCTGTTGCCTTTGCATTAAAAATGATGATGATTTATGCTCAGTGAAATTGCGGTCTGTGGCTCTATTTAGGGTATTCTTGCTATTAAGCTGCTTATTAGTTATGGTCAGTGATTTAAAGCTTAAGAGCTGTATTAGAGGGCTGTAAAATTATTTACTCCTTAATAGATAACAGTAAATTTGAAACAGACTTTGGGTTAATTATAATCGTGTACATTAAAGGAATACGTGTTAGCCCTTTGTCTCTTCTTAGGTCTTTTGAAATTCATTTCAAGTAAATGGCAAAATGGGTGATTGGGTTAGAAGGCCTGGTATATTCACTTCTGCCTTCTGGTTTATAAGTGGTTAACACCTTTTCTGAATGTTCCGGAAAAATAATTTGACTTCTCATTGTGAGTCCTTCTGCCTGCTAAACAAATGCTAGTTTTCACTTTAAACTTGTCTTTGTTCCAGGTTGACCTTGATTGCTTACATTAGGCTGAAAAGATCAGAGCGCTGGGCCCATCTTCTGAGGGGGGGGTGGGGGTAGTGGGGGATGGAGATGTGGTTAAGGTTAAGTGTACTTTTTTTTGTTGTTGTTACACTAGTTTTATTTTAAAAGTCTTGTTATTGCATAAATAAGTCTCCACGAGGTTAAGTATACTTTAAACTGGCATTGCAGGAAGGAGTTTGTCATTATTCCTATTATTAATAATTACATGTATATGTGTACATTTGCATGTATATGCGTGCTCCTCATTGTAGTTTTACGTTAAGACAGAAATTATCCAGTGTAGATATCAGATGTGTTGGAATGTGAGTGTCTTTTAACAGTAATTAAATTTGATATTCAAATTCCTGTGTTAATGTCCTTGTGTAATGCTTGGGTGTTACACTAAATCAAGAAAAAGTCTAAGACAAAGAGATTCTGTCTAAACCTGTTAATAAATTAGATCCAAGGAGAAAATATATTTGTATTATTTAAGATAAGTGAATATTATTAAGCTGTGCTGTAATAAGAATATTACCCTCCCCCCCAAATCTGAAAACCTTAACAGATACTTATTTCTGGCTCCAACAAAGTCCAGTGTACCTTGGTGGAGGCTCTCTTCCGTGCAGTGACTCAGAGATCCAGGCTCCCTCAACACGTGGCCTCTTCAGGGACAAGAGAACTTCAGATTGGTTCACGATATTTTTGAAGAGGTGGCCTGGAGATGACTTCTGTTATTTCTACTTACATCCCATTTGCCAGAACTCCATCGTATTCCCAACATATTTGTAGAGGAGCCTGAAATGGTAGCCTTCCTTTGTGCCAAGGAAAAGGAAAGGGCATCGGGTGAACACACAGTGTTTCCTCTGCTGCAATATGTAAACACTTCTGAACTCTGCATATAATCATGTGAATTTATAATTGGAAAAATGCCAGAAAGGCATGGCATCATTTAAGCAATTTCATCATCTCCCCTCTCTCCCCCACCCCATGTACTAAGAATTGACAAGAAAGACAGTTGGTTGTACCCAGTTTCCTGTCACTTTGTGCCATGGCACATTTTAGTTTATCCCAGCTGTTCTGCCTCTTTCCCTCCTTTAGAGTACTGTAGTTGGTGGCCCAGCACATGTCACACTGCAACCGGGCATGGTAAATGATACAGTATTTGCCATTAGTCTGTCCCACATTGGGTCCTACTTTTCCATCACTGACCCTCCTCCCCCTTTTCTCCCAGACAATTCCCCTCGTTTCATTAGAATTAATGGTGCATATTCTGAAGGTGGGAAAGAGTCGTTATTTAGCTGTTTAACAATAGAACACTCAGTTGATAAATCTGGTTACATGTTGTGTTAGTTTTCTCTTGCTGCATGACAAATTCCTACCAACCTAATGGCTAAAAATAATACCCATTGGTTACCTCACAGTTCTGTAAGTCAACACTCTGGGCAAGTTGGCTGGGTTCTCTGCTCAGGGTCTTATAAGGCCAAAGTCAAGGTATCAGCCAGCTTGGGCTCTTATCTGGAGGATTTGGGGGAGAATCTGCTCCTAAGGTGGTAGGTTGTTGGGAGAATACAATTCCTTGCAGGAAATTCCCTGGCCGTCCAGTGGTCAGGACTCCACTCACAGCTGTAGATTCGAGGTTCCCAAATCTTTGCTGGCTGTTAGCGGTGGGCGTCTGGATACTGACTGCGTTCCTTTCTCCTATTTTTTTTTTTTTTTCTTTTTTGCGGTACGCGGGCCTCTCACTGTTGTGGCCTCTCCCGTTGTGGAGCACAGGCTCCGGACGCGCAGGCTCAGCGGCCATGGCTCACGGGCCCAGCTGCTCCGCGGCATGTGGGATCTTCCCGGACCGGGGCACGAACCCGCGTCCCCTGCATCGGCAGGCGGACTCTCAACCACTGCGCCACCAGCGAAGCCCTCCTTCTCCTGTTTTAAACCAGCAGTGGTGAGCCAAGTCCTTCTCATGCTCCCGATTTCTCTGTCTTCCTGTCTTCTAGCCAGAGAAGCACTATGCTTTTAAATGACTAGGATTAGATTAAGCCAACCTGAAGAATCTGCCTTTTGTCATACAGTGTAACCTAATCATGGGAGTGACATCGTGTATTCATGGGTTTCACCCTTACTCAAAGGGCAGGGACTTGGACAAAGGCAAGAGTCACTGGGGCCATTCTTAGAATTCTGCCTCTGGTATGTGTTTCTGCCCGGGACAGGTAAGAAAGGAATTTTTTGTTTAGCAGAACCTGTATTTTTGCCCAAATCCAGACTTGAAAGGTACGAAGTCTTTCTACCGCCAGAATTAAATTCAGGTAGGAGAAGAGGGGGTAACTGAGGGTGGTGAGGAGGGAGGATGAATTTTCTTTCAAAGGCTTCATGATGTATAGAAAATACTTAAAAAGCAACTTAATTTGGATAATGGGGATATAAAATAGCTTACTTCATTTTTAAATTGTCTGTAATCATAAAAGTGCATTTAATAAATAAAACAAGAAAAATATAGTAATGGGCAATTAAAAGAGAGATTTAGTGGGGAATGGGAAGTGGAGGTAAAATCCATTCAAAGATCTTACTAGAGTAACAATAGCCCTTAAAGGATAATGTTGCTGATTGTTACTAACAACTGGGTTGTGACTTTACATAAATAGCGTCATAATTTCCTTACATGATGCCTGCTCAGAGACCCCCACTTAACAGATTGACATCCCACCTCTCACCATCAAACCACTGTTTTACTGTCCTTAGAGACCTACCCTAATTTGAAGTTATCTTGGTTATTTACATGTCTAATTGTTTATTCTCTGCACCCCCCACCCCCTCCCCAAAGCGTACACTCCATGAAGGGGGGACATTGCTGCCTTGCCCTTCACTGTCAGCCCAGTGCCTAGAACTGTGCTGTGCACAGCATGGGCACTCAGTAAAAACGGATTGAATGAATAAACGGATGGAATAGTTTGCCACGCTTTCATCATTGGCCTCTAAGGCAGATCGAATTAGGTACAGGCTTGGAGGTTACAGTTTTCTCTCCCAGATAGGGACTCCCTTTATTTAAATGAGGCTCGTCTAACCTCTGCCCTCTTCCCTCTTGGCTGTTTCATCTGACAAAATTCTGATGGTTCTTAAGTTTGTGCAAAGAACGTGATATCTCTGGTCAGCAGGCTGGTAAATCAAATGCTCTAAGTGTAACATGCTTCCTTTAATTTATTAACAAATTAAATTGAATTTTGTCTTGTCAGTGTAGTGCCTACCTCGCTATTTTAAATTGTTTCATTGTTACATTAGGTTGTTAACTTTATAAAAGAAACAGATATTTTCTGTAAAATGTATGTACTTTTCAGGTAATTTGAACAGAAAATGATGACTAATGTTTTCTATCAACTCTGTCCTGGAATGGGAATACAGAGAATTGAAGCCTAGTCCCAGGTCTCTCATTAACTTCCTCAGGAGTCACTTCATTTGGGATTTGAACATCTATAAAATGAAGGAATTCACAAAACAGGAAGTAGATGGTTTCTTATCCTTCCCCATGAGGTATCCCCCATGCTTTTTTTTTCTCATTGGAAAAAGATTTGCTTTCTTTGATTGAGACTTAATATTCCTAAATTTTTTGTTTTTTTGCGGTACGCCGGCCTCTCACTGTTGTGGCCTCTCCCGTTGCGGAGCACAGGCTCTGGACGCGCAGGCTCAGCGGCCATGGCTCACGGGCCCAGCCGCTCCATGGCATGTGGGATCTTCCCGGACCGGGGCACAAACCCGTGTCCCCTGCATCAGCAGGCGGACTCTCAACCACTGCGCCACCAGGGAAGCCCAATATTCCTAAATATTGGTTGCCATGTGCCCAAAGAAAATTGGTGCTATGAAATAATTTTCACAGGATTCCTTAAAGTTAATTGTTCCTCCTACCCTTGGCTTTTCTCCCATGAAGATGAAAGTATAGAGTAATAGGCTGTATTACTGTATTCCAAATCACTCTTCCTACATTACCCCTCCCTGCAGGAGGATTATATATTCCAGCCCTTTGAACTAAGAATAGGCAGATGGCATGTTTTGGTCAATGAAAGGTGAGTAGAAGTGATGTGGACCTCTTCCAGGCAGAAGCTTTATAAAACTGTGCATAGTTCACAAATTTAATATTTTCCCTCAAGTCACAATGACTGGCTATGTTTTTTGTTTGTTTGTTTGTTTTGCGGTACATGGAGTGTATACTTTGGGGAGGAGGTAGGGGGTGCAGAGAATAAACAATTAGACATGTAAATAACCAAGATAACTTCAAATTAGGGTAGGTCTTTAAAGACAGTAAAACAGTGGTTTGATGGTGAGAGGTGGGATGTCAATCTGTTAAGTGGTAGTCTCTGAGTACTGTTGTGGCCTCTCCCGTTGCGGAGCACAGGCTCCGGATGCGCAGGCTCAGTGACCATGGCTCACGGGCCCAGCCGCTCTGCGGCATGTGGGATCTTCCCGGACCGGGGCATGAACCCGTGTCCCCTGCATCAGCAGGCGAACTCTCAACCACTGCGCCACCAGGGAAGCCCTGGCTATTTTTTTTGATGGAGACTGATTTGTCAGCTTTGGTCCTGGAGTGAAGAAAATGGCCCAGAGCCATAGCAGACCCACCTTGGATTTGTAGCATGAGTAAAAAATAAACCTTTGTTGTTGTAAGCCATTGAAATCGTGGGGTCATTTGTTACTGCGGCATAACTGGCCCATCCTGACTCATACACATGCCTGATGCTTGTGTGCACCAGTTCAAATCATCTTAGCCTTGTTTCTTATTCCACCCACTGCTGAGTGAACACTTCTGCACAGGCTTAAACAGGTAGCCCATGAGTGTAGCCTAACGGCTCATTGGCTCAAGCCCGCGCTTCTTGCTTTATAGCCAGGAGCTTCTTTGATTTTTTCCTTCACTCCTATGGGAGCTGACTAGGCTCTCACCGTGTGTAAATACAAAGTGCAGAAAAATTGCCACCCACCAGGAAAACCTTGACAAGTGGGTAATAGAAGATGAGGTCTAAATGTTCCTCCTTTCTCCTTTCACATACCTGGTTCTGAGATGCATTTCCTAAGGCTCCCCTGAAGGTCTTACAGAATTGAACAGCACGTCACTGAGTGGCCAACTCCAGATGCATCCTTGTGTTGGCTTTCCCTTCTTTATTTCACTCTCCCTGGCCCCTACTTCTGCTCTCTGGGATCACATTCCCAAATAAACGACCTGCACCTAAGCTTTTGTCTCAGGCTCTGTTTGGCGGGGGAACCAGTCAGACCTTCATTTAATTGGACCAATCAGAACATTATCCACCACCAGAGTGAATTATTTAAGTAATTCAGCGGTGTAAAGGATTATACTATGCATTTATAGAAACTTGCAAAGCATAAACACTTTGTTACTCAACCTGAAAATTATTGTTAGATTTGCTGATCCAAAAATAAGACTTTCCCCTTCCCCCCTACAGAGGTTAATTTCCTGTTATTAGTTCTCAGTCCATTCTGATGCCTTGACACAGACCTTAGTTGGGAGGAATCCATGTTTTTTTTTGTTTTTTTTTTTTGAGGTTCAGTGATTTATTGAATGGCATATTGTTAGGCAGATGTTTATTTGTTTCATTTTTATTTACTTATTTTAAAAGCCAATACTCAGTTGAATATTTTGTTTTTTAACTGGTGTCATAGAGATCCTTGCATTAACCATAGAACGGATTAAATAAAGTGTGTAGGCAGATGTTTAAATGTTAATGTGGAGTTGAGGTTTTGGTGGAACTGTTGTTCTGTGGTAGCTTCGAGTTGCCAGTCCACTGACAGTGCCCAGTGGGATGTGTGTCTGCATCATGGGAATTACTGCCTTGTTTAGGAGCTGAATTGGCCGAGTTCCCATAGCATCTTGGCTCTGTTTCGCCTTTGCCTCCGCATCAGACTATTCCCTAGAAATCTTAAAATCACAGCACGATAGAACCAGAGGGTATCTTAAGATCATCTAATCACACTCGTTATTTCCTAGGTCAGAAAAGAAGCCCATAAAGGTTAAGAAGAATGACCCACTTTGGTGGCGGGGGAGGAGAGAAATTGAGGGGGATGCACTTCTGGTTGTTAAAAAGATACCGTTCTTTTTTTGACATAATTAAATTCTTGATTGTGATGCTCTTAAATGAACCATGAAATTATAAGTGCTTCCAATGCAAGTGTGATTTTTAACTAAGGCTTTTCTTCCCCCCAATCTGAATGTTAAGGTGGCAGATGCATAACTAATCTTAGCTGAATCTATATTAAGAAATCAGCAAGGTGTCTTTATTTAGCTTGCATGACCTGTGAATATAAGGTAGAGTCAAATAACATGATTTTGCATGTTATGTCCTAAAATAAAAACAACTCTGCCTTTAAAGCGATAGCAAAATGCAATTACATGAGAGGTTGTTTTCCATTTGCTCTCAAAGGGAATGAGAAGCACAGAAGAAAATAACTGAAGAACTTGTTCCTAAACGTAATTTCAGCAGACGTTTATACCTATTTCAAATACTATTTTGTCTGAGGGACAAAAAGTCAGCTCTTGGGATTGCGTTCCATGTCATACAGAGCAAAGTCCTATCAACAGTAGGGAGCTTCTAAAATCTCTTGTTATCCTAGTTTTGAATTGTCTGAAAAATGCCCAGTCCACTGAGCTTCTCTGTTTTTGCCTGGAGATGTTTCCACGGATCTGTATTAGTTCCAGGAAATTTGGGTCCTTTCTATTATCTCTGGAACCAGGCATGTTTCCTGTAGAAACGACATGGTATTATCTGTTTCTCTGTTTAACATCTTTGCCGCAGAGGGTCAGATTCCTGAAGGGGTAAACAGTGAAAAATTGTGAGGCTCAACTGTGGAAGATTGTGTGGAGAGGAAAGCAAGCTATTCTGATTTAAGTCATAAAAAATGTTGGCCTTTAGCTTCTTGGAATACTGCTGTATTCAGATGTACTGAAATACTTCTTGCCTGCCACATGCTAACCGATGCAAGCCTGGGGTGCCCACTCCGCGTTAGATTAAAGTCGGGATCCTGGGGTTTGACTTTCACTTGGTTAATCAACTTTTATTTTAATATATTTGAATTTCTTCAAGAACACGATCTTAGCTTCTGATGATTCCATTCCTCTGTGAAAGCGACTTCTAATCTGAGAAACCCAGACCCTTGAGGAATTAATACAGGAGACTTGGGACCAAGTTCCCCGGTGGCCTACTGGTTAGGATTCTGGGCTTTCACAGCCATGGAATCCCTGGTTCGATCCCTGGTTGGGGAACTGAGATCCCCCAAGCTGCACGGTGTAGCCAAAATAAAAACAGTTGGAACCTACTTGGGTACTAAGTATCCTCAGTGGATCTGTACGTAAATAATATGTTTCATATTCATTTATTTGAAGGTATTCTTACATTCTTGATCACTTTTAAAGCAACAATTTTTCTCAGAGAGTGGTAGGAAAGTAAGAAGAATTTAATAGTGAAGTTACTCTCTTTTGTGCGTGTGTGTGTGTGTGTGTGTGTGTGTGTGTGGATGCGTGCACTCACACACACGCCCTGTGGCGGGGGGGTGTGACTTACGTTTTAAAACAATTAAAGGGGTCTTTATGCTTGAACAAGCTGAGAACGACTGCTATGGCAGTTATGTTCTATAGGGCATGCTTCACAAAGCTAAATGAAATTTTTCAAACTTAATGGCTAGACAGTGCTTAAAGCATACACACTATTCATGATTTATTCTAATAACATTTGTGGATGACTAACTTAATAATGTTGCCGCACATCCATTATGTTTTTGTTCTGAAAATGTGCCTAAGTATCTATGCCTCCTTAGGGGTGGGTTTATATCACTCGGTGATTGAATGAAGAAATAGAATTCCATGCCTTTTATGGGGTACGTGTTAGAAGAAACATCCACTTATATAGGCTGACACTGTGCCAGATACTGTTCTAAACAATCTTGCAAATGTTAACTCGTTTAATCCTCATAACAGCTCTCTGAAATGGTACCACTGTTGTTCTCATTTCAGATGGGAAACTGAAGCACAGAGCAGTTAGGTTAAGTAATGTGCCCAAGGCCACCCATCCAGAAAGTAGTAAACCTGGGGTTTCCTTCCAGAGTCTGAGCATGGGTCTCTAGCCCTGCACTGCTTCCCGCCAGGGGCTTTCACTTCTGTCCTGGCAGGAAGGGAGGCACTGACTGCTGAGGATACCTGGAGGATAGGCTGGTTTGGTTTGAGGAGGTAGACCCAGGTGTCCTCCATTCCCCACCCCCAACCCTCAATGTCTCTCTGTCTCTCTGTCTCTCTCTCTCTCACACACACACACACACACACACACACACACACACACACACACACACACACACAAAGAGTCACTCTGGGCTCACTCTGGACACAGTGACATTAGGCTACCTTGAACTGTAACCATGTGAAGGGCTGCGATTTGGGTTTTGCTCCCAAACCTTCTAGAAGTGTCACTTCATAACAGCAAGTGTGTGTGTGGTGAAGACCTTCAGTGTATGATGAAACTCAGTCCTATTTACATATTTTGCTGCTTCAGGTAACCCATTTACTCTTCCTCAGAGTTTATTTGGACAAGGCCAGCATCTTGAGGATTATTCAGATGACTTCATAAGTACTGTTTCTTTCTTTATTTTATTTTATTTTGTTTTTAGCTGCATTGGGTCTTCATTGCTGTGTGCAGGCTTTCTCTAGTTGTGGCGAGCGGGGGCTACTTTTCCTTGCTGTATGCGGGCTTCTCATTGCGGTGGCTTCTCTTGTTGCAGAGCACGGGCTCTAGGCGCGTGGGCTTCAGTAGTTGTGGCACATGGGCTCACTAGTTGTGGCTCGTGGGCTCTAGAGCGCAGGCTCAGTAGTTGTGGCACACTGGCTTAGTTTCTCGGTGGCATGTGGGATCTTCCTGGGCCAGGGATCGAACCCGTGTCCCCTGCATTGGCAGGTGGATTCTTAACCACTGCACCACCAGGGAAGCCCAGTACTGTTTCTTTAAAGCAATTAGCTGATGGTCCTTAAGACCCAGAATGATGGCATCAGAGCTTGTGGCTTTCTCGAGACATTTAAAAATGTCCCTCTTTTCCCCTGCCAAAACCAGAGAAGAGGTAGAGTAATGGAAAACAGCACAGATCCCCTGGGTAGTGCTTCACTCTGGCTGCCACTATACATGCAAATGGGCTTTCCAAGGAATTGCTAAAAAGGCTTATGACAGTTTTCTTGCTTCCCTGCCCATTCCAATTTGGCAGGTGAGGTTAAGGCCCAGTGGAGGCCACGCTTCAGTGTTCAGGGGTCTGGGACTGGATGCCAAGAGACCACAGGTTATTTTTGATCAGAATTGCCTAAATCACATAAAAAGCTCTTGCTTTTGTCAAATCTGGCAAGCACTGTCCCTCCGAGAAGCGTTTCCCCCCCAGCCAGCCCAGCTACCTTTGCAAACCCTCTCTCGACAGGAGGAAAGTCAACTCACCTTCATGGCAGGAAGGCTACAGCCTTTCTGGTTTCATGGGGCTGAGGCAGGTGGGGAGCCAGGAGGGTAAATACAGAGCGATTGTTAGGAAGGAGTTATTTCAAAGGGAAGAATTATATTCCAGACTGATGAGTTGGTCTGAGATCTCCTGGTGCTGATTTTGTGGCCTGTACCCTCTAGAAGTGGTTTAGACAGTGGTTCTCAAAGTGTGGTCCACAGATCCTTGGGGGTCCCAGGGGTCTTTGAGGTAATAATTATTTCATAACAATACTGTAGCATTATTTGCCTTTTTCGCGTTGTGGACGTTTGCATTGGTAGCACAAAAGCCACAGTGGGTAAAAATGCTGACACATTAGTGCCAATCAAGGCAGTGGCATCAAACTGCATTAGTGCTTATGGCATTCATCACCTGCGCACATGCCAAAAAATAGCTGTTTTCCTTAAAATATCCTTGATGAAGCCGTAGAAATTAGTAAGTTGATTAAATTCTCAACCTTTGAGTACATTTTTATTTTGATATTCTGTGTGACAAAATGAGAACTACTCACAAAGACTTCTGTTGCAAATGGAAGTGCATGTGAACCTTGTCTCCTCATTAACCACTTCTGCTGTTAAGTTACTAGCTCAACTAGCTGCTTTAGTCATGGAACAGCATTTTGCCTTAGAAGAACAACTGAGGAACAAATTGTGGTTACTTATTGGGTATTTGGCAGCTAAATTTCTTTCTTTTTTAATATGTATTTTATTTTATTTTTGCCCACGCTGCGTGGGATGTGGGATCTTAGTTCCCCAACCAGAGATTCAACCTGCACCCACTGCATTGGAAGCCCAGAGTCTTAACCACTGGACTGCCAGGGAAGTCCCAGCAGCTAAATTTCTTGAAAGCGAGTAAAGTGAACCTAATATTTCAAGAAAAGTAATGGATAATATTTGTTAATGGTAAAATTTGAATATTCAAGTAAAAATTACATTAAAAAAAAAACCTGTGTCTGCCACAGCGAGCTTGACAGTTTCCCAAGACTTGAAGGCTTTTTTGATGAGCTGGGTGGTGATAGTAACAAATGTTACTTTTTTGATATTGAATGACGATATCTGTTAACATTTAGAAGATCTGCATAGCTCAGGAACCTAATATTTTCCAAATGATTAATGCATGATGTTGCCAAATCACGTATAACAAGAGATCTGTTAATAGTAGAAGACAGACCAAAGATTTTCATGTCGTTGATGGAGTACAAAAAGTTCATTGATATGGTTTCAGATTTCACATGGTAACTGACTTAAGAATCTATATGTTGTCAAATTTTGGCATGGTAGCAAAAGAATATCTACAACTATCTATCTTAAAAAGCTATTAAAATATTTTCCTTTTTCTAATGGCACAGATTTTTCTTTATGTATTTCAACTAAGACAACATATTGTCACAGTTCAAGTGTGGAAGATATGAGAACTCAGTAGCCTATAAAACTAGCCATTAAAGAGATATGCAAAAATGTAAAACAATGTCATGCTTACTATTAATTTTGGGGGAAATAGATTTATTTTTAATAAAAATGTTATGTTAACATGATACATGTACTATTTTAATTTTTAAATGAATTAAATAAATATTTTAAACATTTCTCAGTTGCAGTTTCAAATAGGTAAATGTCGATAATTATAACGCATATAAACAAAAGCTCTTTGGAATCTTCAGTGTTTTTTAAAAATGCAGTTTGCTCCTGGAAACAAATGTTTGAGAACTGCTAATATAGAAACTGCCATGTTATCTAGCTGGAGGTTTCTGAGCTGTCAAAAGAGTCAAGAAAGGTTTCCAGGTTGGGAATAGTAACTGTTTCATCATATATCTTTAAGTATATCAATGAAAATTATTTAAATATTTTCCTCTGTAAAATGAGAGCTTCATTAGAGTTCAGATATGCTTACATTGCACATTAAACTCACATTCTTCAATAACTGATATCAAAACAGAAAAATACTGGTGTTTACATTCAATTTTAACTTATTGGAAATAAAAATGTCATGTATATAGCATGTTATTTGTAGAGAAATGCTTACAAATAGTCACTGTAACCTTCCCTCTGGTCTTGCAACTTAAAGCAAATCATAAATATTCAAGTAAATAAACTAGTGGGCATCAAGCAAAATGAAAACAATCATCCCAACTGCTGATTATTTTCTTTCTTTTTTTAAACATCATAAGCCAATCTTTTTATTTATTTATTTTTTGGCTGAGTTTGGTCTTTGTTGCTGCGTGCGGGCTTTCTCTAGTTGCGGCGAGGGGGGCTACTCTTCGTTGCGGAGCACGGGTTCTAGGCACGCGGGCTTCAGTAGTTGTGGCTCGCAGGCTCTAGAGCGCAGGGAGGCTCAGTAGTTGTGGCGCACGGGCTTAGTTGCTCCGCGGCATGTGGGATCCTCCCGTACCAGGGCTCGAACCCATGTCCCCTGCATTGGCAGGCAGATTCCCAACCACTGTGCCACCAGGGAAGCCCTGATTATTTTCTATTTTTGATGCTGTAGGAAATAGTTAAATCTCAGTCTGCATCTTAATATACATGGAGGATGCATAAACACAGCATATAGTTTTTAATGTATTTTTTACAAATCATATAACAGTTTGCATCATTTATTTAATAGGACAAAATTAAAATGTTCTTATATATTATGAATGACATTAAATATAATATCTAAGTAAGCATTATGCGCAACATTTTGTATCCTGAATAAAAATAAAATACCTTTTGCCTAAAATCACATTTGCGTGTATTGCTAAAAATGATGGAGTGATTAAAAATACTCCCAAGAGCATTTGAGAAATTAAGTATTTCTGTGAAAGGATTCCATATTAGTTTATGAGAGCTGCTGTACAAAGTACCACAAACTGAGTGGCTTCAAACAACAGACGTTTACTCTCTCACAGTTCTGGAGTCCGGAAATATGAAATCACAGTTTGGGGGGGGCCATGCTCCCTCTAAGGGCCCGAAGGGAGAATTCTCCCTTGCCCCTCCCAGTTTCTGGTGGTTCCTGGCATTACTGGGCTTGTAGCTGCATTACTCCGCTCTTGGCCTCTGTCTTCACGTGGCCTTCTTCTCGGTGTGTGTCTGTGTCTTCTCTTCTTCATAAAAGAACACCAGTGGCTGCATCTAGGGCCCACCCTAAATCCAGGATGATTTCATCTCCAGAGTTTAAACCATCTGCAAAGGCTGTATTTGCAAATTCACATTCTGAGGTTTCAGGTGGGTGTGAATTTTGGAGGATGCTATTTAACTACTATACATTCACAGTCAAAAATGATGGGGGGAATTCCCTGGCAGTCCAGTGGTTAGGACTCTGCGTTTCCACTGAGGGACGCACAAAGTTCCGTCCCTGGTCAAGGAAGTCCCGCATGCTGCACGGACCAAAATAAATAAATAAATAAATAAAAACAAAAATGATGGGGAGTGCAGACATACTTTTACAAGGTTGGGCTTTGCTGTGGGACAGGACTGCTCTGCCACTGATTAGCTCTTTGACCCTCTCAGGGTATCTACACTTTAAAGCCTCAGATTCCCCATGCGTAAAACTGAGTCCATGATAGCCATCACGCTGGCTTGTGGTAAGAAGTAAAGGAGATTATGTTTAAATATACTGTGTCCTTAGCACAGTGCCCGGCACAGAAGAAGGTCGCTCAGTTACTGTTCGTAGCCGTTTACTGTTGGCGGGGTAGGCAGGTAGTAATAATTGTAATATGTACTATAAACCTACAGTTGATGGTAATTACGTTAATGATAATTGTAATCAGAGTTAGCAGGTTAGTGTTAATGGTGGTTTCAAGCACCATTAGAACATAATAAAGGATGATTTTACTGTGAGTATGTAGATGAGAGAGAAGGAGACGGAGGGACAGAGAGGTGAGAAACCCTTAAATGGGTAGCCAGGGAGCCTGGTTAGAGACAGATGATGCTATAAACTGAATGTCTATGTCTCAAAATTCATATGTTGAAACCTAATCCCCAATGTGATGGTATTTGGGGGTGGGGCCTTTGGGAGGTGATTAGATTATGAGAGTAAAGCCCTCAGGAAGGGATTGATGCCCTAATAAAAGAGACCTAAGAGCTCTCTTGCCCCTTCTTCCTTGTGAGAACCCAGTGAGAAGGTGGTGTCTGTGAACCAGGAAGACAGGCTCACCAGACACTGACCCTGTGGGCACCTTGACCTTGGACTTCCCAGCCTCCAGAAGTGTGAGAAGTAATTCTGTTGTTTATAATCTAGCCCGTCTGTGGTATTCTGTTATAGCAGCCCAAACAGACCAAGCTAGTCATCAACGGCACTGTTTCATTCAAAGGCATATTAATATTAAATATGCCTTAAAGAGCTTTACTGGAAGACAGAACACTCATATACAACATACTGTAGCACTTACTATTTCTATTCTGGACTTGTATTGCGCATTTCCAGGCCCGTGTCTTGATCCCTATTTTGGGTAGTATTTGGAGACTTTGAAGCATAATACAGAAAAACTCTAAAAGCTCATTTCACTGTAATTCTATGCAGTCCAGCCCAGCTGAATCTGCCCTCCTGCAGCTGTCAAACTGATTTCATGTCCCAGTTCAGGCCCCCCTTACCGCCTCTGGGCGCCTTAAAACTGTACCCTTGCTCCTCTCTCACCTCCCCTTCTGCAGATGACCTTGGCTAGGTCGTTCCTGAGAACTGCAAGTCCGTTGCACACGAGCTACCTCCCTCGCTCTCTCCTTCATCTCAAAGTGTGTTGACGTCCTTGCCCATCTGTTCTTCTTTCCCTCTGTTTCTGATGAGGAATTGCCTCTCTCCCCTCTAAGACTAATCCCTCCTCTGGGTATCTACCCTTGGCCCTAGTCATAATTATGGTCCATAATTATGCCTTTATTTTCTTGCATTTGGTCTCTCTCCATGGAATCCTTCCACTCCATCTGTAAACATGCTCAGAATCCCTCTTTGTTCTTAAAAGCACTGTCCCCTCCAGCTACTATTTTGCCTCCGTAACAGTACTATTAAACTTCTTGAAAGTATGGTGACCTAGCCCCAGTTTCATGTTGTGACCAGCTGTTAATTATTATAAAATTGTTGAAAGAAGAATTCAGAATTCCCAACAGTTAGACCCCTGATCATTTCTTCCTGGTAGAGATAAGACATGACCCAACTCTGGGCAGCGAGGAGGTCCCGGGCCTCTGAAGCCTGGTCTCTGGAGTTTGCTGCCACTTGCCGACCACAGCCCTGTGGGCTGCCCTCCGTGTGGGGGGAATTTAGCATATTCAGAATATGTCAACGATGACTATAACAAAGTGGTTTTAAGAAATCGGAAATTTACATAGCTATTCAGTTGGAAAAATTATAAAATCGGTGAATGCCCTGAGGAGAGCATAAATAAAGACGCTTTTGTCTTTTAACCTCTGAATTTGTTCCTGAGAGTTTTCTGAATAATAAGGGGTAGGAGAATTTCCATCCTCTCCAGTATACATTCCATTTGCTTAAAACCTGCAGATTCAGTCCTGAGTGAAGCTTAGAACTCTTGTGGGTCCAGAGAAGGTGGCGAGAAGCTGTTCAGTTTATTATAACCTGTTTAATTTGTTCCAGGAATTAGATAGTAAATCAGTACTTACCAAGTACACACCATAGATGGAGGCAGGATAGTTGTACAGAATGGTTTATAATGCGTCTGGGTATTTGTGTTTAAAGTCAGAAAAAGAAAATGTACGTGGATCATACTGGAGCAGGCCAAACATTTTTCTATAGAATCCCTGGAAACCTACCCTGTAAAATCCCTGTAGAAAAAAGGACATATATGCCAGCTCATTGTGTAACGTAACATTGCATCCTCCAGCCTACTGGGGGCTGGGAGGCAGCCTCAGCCTTCCCAGCAGCTGAGAGGTGCCCCGCCCCCCACCAGAGGCCTTTCAAGGAACTGAAAGATGACTGTGAAGATGCAGATGGGTTTAGTGAACATATTGCAATTTTATTCTCTGTTGTGTAGGCAAAGGAAACTATACTCCTATCTGACTTGCTAGACTAACATTTCTCAATAGCAACTTTGTTTACTGAGAAATTGTATGTAAAAATTATACTGTGGACAGTTGAATCAATCAGCAGTAGAAGTGTGTGACATGCTATATATAATATTCCCGAGGCAGATAGAAAGAAGTGTAAAATGTGGTTTCTGCCTTTGGAGAAATTTACAGCTAAAATGAGGCTGTATTTACACCCGCCCACCTCCCCGGTCTCTTATCAAATTACCAACCTTCCTTGGTTCCATAACAATAAGTAGTGTGACATGGTTGAATGTTGAGAAAGTTATGTGTTAAAAAATCTTGTCTTATCACCAACCACCCAAAGGTTCAGATTTGTGTGCCTTGTGCCATCCAGGAGGAGAGAAGGCAGCATTGGCACCACTGTTCTTTATTCTTTCCTGTGAGAGAGTCGTCCCCCTCCCTCCCCGCCCCCCCCAAGGGAATTGCATGGCCTGTTATGGTACAGTCACCAGTTTTATTTTTTTTATCTCAGCCACCACGTGTGGAGAATTTATTGGTTCTACATCTGCAATCGAGCTACATCCTTTAACCTAATATCACAATAGAGAAATAACCTCTAAATGGTTTAGCCTGCATATAACTCTGATTGCCTTTTAATTAGGGGGAAAATCACAAGCTGAAAAGAGCAACAGACTGGAAGCCAGTTAAAAATCAGAATAATCAACTGAGAAACAAGAAAACGTAATCTCGTAACATTTAATGTTTAACCACAGGATAATAGTTTCTTTATTCCTTAAATAACTTTTTCTGCACCCCTGCCCACCCCCTCTGTTTCTCAGATTGGAACTCTAACATAGATTAGAATTGCCAAGTATCTGTGGAATGAAAGACTGTCCCTGTACCCCTCCCATCCCCCATAAGAGCTTAGAGCAAATAAAACTGAGAAAGTCACAGTTCAGCCCAAGAATTAGGTTTGTATGGCCCTGATGTAGGACTATCTGAGAGTGGGCTCAAAGGCAGATTGGGGAAGAATTAGGCCAAACCAGAGTATAAACCTTTTAGTAATGTTTCCGTAGACATAGATAATAATTTGGCATATTACAAACCGCTGGCATTCAATTTTTACAAACTTTAAAAACAGGAAAACTTCAGGAGCATTAGTAGAACCAAAAATATAACTTGCTATTTATTGGTCCAGAGGTTGACTTTTATGAATTTTGAGAAAGGACCAGGTTTGAGGCAATTCCTTTCATGATTTGTTAAGTCAGCCTAGTCATATCCAAAGAAGGCTGTAAACACATATAAACAGATTGTTATTTTTCTTGGTGGAGTGAAGAAAGGGCTTTTTTCTTTGTAGGCGTATGCCGGATTATTTAGGGGGGAAAATGAAAGGAAAAAATGTGAGGTGGTAGGAGCAGCTCTGTGAAATGAGGCTGGACTGGCATCGCTTGTTTGCCCATAAGACGTATTTCTAGCAGTTATCTCCTTAAAGCTGGTCAGAGTTGTGAACATCTGTTCATTTCTATTCAGCTTGAGGACTGCGGTCTGTAAGGAAAAGGATCTGGGATGTCACAATGCATGCCAGGCGCCAGAGCTCCAAGGAGCCTTCCTAACATGGAAATTACTCACGTTTCCTATGATCACGAAGCACCATGTGCTCAGCTAATTACTGTTCTCTGCGACTGCTGTCACATCTTGAAACTCTCCATGACCCAACTGTGGAAATCCTGTTTGCCTCCCACCCCCTCCCCCAAAGAATGAAAAGTAGCAAATTGCACGGCTGGGCTTGTTTAATGAATGCGATTTATTTTTGTTGAACCAAAGACACAAGAGGTTTCCGAGGCTGTTAGGTTGATGCTAGATTTGTGAGTGACTTCGTGGTCCACATCTTTAGATAAGTTTAAGGTGGAGGGTGTCTGCCCGTTTACTAGATGATAGTCTGTACAAAGGCGTTTTCTTTATTTCCGCAGGTTCCTGGAATAAAATGACTTTTAACAGTAGACAAGGTCATCCTGCTGACTTCAGGCAGAGCCTATCAGGTGTGGTGCAGACATCTGAGAATCATTTTAATAAGAATGTCCTCAAGATGCTGCCTCCTTCCTTTGTGACCCCTTCAGAATTCAGCTGTAGTCTTCCTGAGGTCTTAGTAACCCTAATGCTGTAACCTGAGGCTCTTTCTGTTTTTTCAGATAGAAATAGCAAGTTAGCTTGCACTCTATAGCAAATACAATTTTTGTTGCAATGCTTTTTCATTCATTCATTCATTCGAGCATTAAAAATGAAACAGTTTTGCCTTCGTGATGTTAAGGTAACTTTGATCACTCCCCCCTCAAAAAAAAAAACTTAGTTTGTCAAGACAGATTGAACATTACTTTTACATAGTTTATAACAGGAGTTTGGTTTTCATGGAGGCATTGATTGGCTTGGGTATGGGTTTATCTGAGTGACTATGTGAATATATTAGTGAGTAGTAAGATATTATTACTTGGTCTTACAGGGGCGAAAAAGGCCTGAAAGCAGCTTGATTTTCTGGAGAAAGAAACTTGTGAGCACGGCTAGTAATACTTCCTATCCATTTACTTGCAACTGCCGGATGATATTACCCAAAGTAATGAATGGTGACATATTAGTTAACATATTGCCATCGGCAGGTTTGAGCAAGGGTGAAGATGGCATATGCTAAAACAAATTATTATGCCCTAGAGAAATATGCAGAATTGTTTCTTAAAAGTCTTAATAATGCCTGCAATATGATTTTTTTTTGCAAGAGATAAAACTGGGGGTACCACTGGAGAGATATAGACTAGAAAAACAAAACAAAACAAAAACAAAAGAGAGCAAAATTGATTCAACCATTTCCAGAAGCTTTTCCAGTTAAAAAACAACAACAAGAAAATTGTTGAATCCAAGCAGCACAGCCTGCCTGTCATATCAAAAATCATAGGAGAGACCCAGGCATCCTCATTCTTCCTTTGCACTCTTTTTTTTTCCTTCTTCTCCTTTGTCCATTCTCGATCTGTCAAGGGATTCTAGGCCCAGGGCATAACTATGACAGACGGGCAGGAAACTGTAATCTGTTGCTGTCTTTCAATTTTGGAGGAATCATGGTGACCACGAAGGGGTTAAAACTGTCAACACGGATCAGAGCTTGGAGATAATTAGTGTAATATCAATCTCAGAACACTGGTGCAGATGACCACACAATAGCAGATGAATTCAACTAGGTTACTGTTTGTAAGAAATGCTTCTTCATCTCTTTCCAGTTCATGCACAACTATGTTTTTTAAATGCCTATGTGTTAAAGTTATGTGCATACAAATCATGATTAAAGATGATTGTGAATCTTTTTTTATTTTGGAAGGTACATTTTGAATTAGCACTTGTACAGACAAGCTGGATAGATATGTACCCTCTGAGCATGAGCTAGGTAGCCTTTGAAATGTTTAGCAGTACGTTGACTGTTACCTATGACTAAGGCTGCCGGAATGTAGAATTCAGTGATGTGATTTCAGGGAGGCAAACTATTACAAGATATACTTTTATTTATTTATTGCGTTTTAACTTTCCTTTTCTTATAAGAAACATGAAAGGAAAGAGAAGTAGACCTTTTTTTTTTTTTTTTAAACAAAACATAGGCTTGAGAAGAATAAAATACGTTTTTCTCTTATTAGCTTCAAAGAGAAAATTGATAGATAAAAAGCAGAGACTGAAAGCTGGTTTTCAGAAATCCATGTGGTAACCAGAAAGGGACAAGTATGACTTAAAAATTGGAGCAGGAATCCATGATGGACTAGGGGAAGAATGGGTAAAGGAGAACTTAAATAACCCCGATATGTTCAAATCCACAGGTCCCAATGGCTGGCATCCTAGAGTTCTTAATGAATTGGCCGAAGTCATCACAGAACCGCTAGATATCATTTTTGAGAACTCGTGGAGGACTGATGAGGTGCCTGAAGACTGGAAAAGGGCATATTTAGAGCCTTCTTTCAAAAAGGGAAATGGATGATGACCCTGGAAATACTCATCAGCCTAACTTTTTGCTTGGAAAAATTCTGGAATAATCAACTTAGTACACTGGGTAACGAACTTATAATAGCTAGACAAAAGGCAGTGAAATATCACACATAAAGAAGTACTGAGTTCATTTTTTAAAGACACACCATTGTGAGATACAGTCTTCTACATATTTTGGGATTCTGCCCTCGGTGCTATGAATTCTTGCTTCAAATAAGTGAGGTTGGCTAAGGCATTTGGGTACTGACTAATTTTAAGTGGTAATACAAGACAAAAAGATTTCTGGCAATAGCTAGAAATTACATCATTTCCAAATTAGCCTTTAAGTTGAGAATAGTCTTTTTTTTTTTTTTTTTTGCGGTACGCGGGCCTCTCACTGCTGTGGCCTCTCCCGTTGTGGAGCACAGGCTCCGGACGCGCAGGCCCAGTGGCCATGGCTCACGGGCCCAGCCGCTGCGCAGCACGTGGGATCCTCCCGGACCGGGGCACGAACCCGCATCCCCTGCATCGGCAGGTGGACCCCCAACCACTGTGCCACCAGGGAAGCCCGAGAACAGTCATTTTAATTTTGTATTTTAACATATTTTTTCGCTTTATATAGGACTGTTTTCATAGGTGAAGTATTTTATATAATTCTCTATAGAATAGTTTGGTGAAGGAATTCTTATTTTAAGGTGCTTTATGTAGTTATTTCATATGTAGGTACAATGATAAAGGTGACAAATTCAGGAACATCTGCAAAGGAAGAAACTTTTTTCTAACTTCTCTTTTTAAGTTTCATCTGGCTGAATTTGAGTGTTAGGACATGTAAGAGTGTCTTACTCTGATGTACATGGAGCAAGGGCCAGCTGTGTGACTGGATGGCCAGTTTTCCTCAGCCCTGGACACTGCCATGGCCCAGATTCCCTCCCCAGATTCTGATTTCAGGCCTTTGGTGGTGGGGGGGGCAGAGAGGTGGGCCGTGGCAGTGGACATTAAGAACCCTGTATAACCACAGCCAAAAAGGAGAGTAGAAGGAGGTGGGAGGAAGAAATTAACATGAATCTGGAGTTCTTCTAATTCCTATTGTTTTTGCCTTTGGATGTTGGCAGTTTTCTTTTCTGCTTAGAAAATGCAGTCATGTTGACCAGACCCCAAACTTAGTTAAAAGGAGATCATCAGAAGAGATCTAGACATGCAACAAGCTCCACGGTCAGACAGATTCTGAGAGCAGCTGGGCAGTACTGTATTCCAGAATCTTCCCTGCACTACTTAGAAGTACAAAAGAGATTGAAGCTTACATCACATTGTAATGCTCCAGAGTAGGAACCCTCGGAGAAAAAGAGGTAGATGTACATTCATTTCTTCCTGGTGCGTATGGGAATGGGTAGGCAGTTAAGGTCTCCAAGGGCTATTTTAATCACAATACTGCTTTAAAAATCTAAGGTTGACATAGTTTAGCTACTTCTAGAGATTAATTTCGATACCGGGTAAAGTCAGTCTCATTCTTAAGTACAAATGCAAGGAAATTAAGCTCTAAAAGCATGTATACGTTGTCTTTTAAACTACATGTTTAAAAAAATACTGCTTGCAGTTTTGTAAGAATTATACGCCGATCAACCTTTCATCATTTTTTTTTTCCCAAGTGAGTCTTTATAATTTCCAAGTTAGGTTTTTTTTTTGGTTTTTGTTTTTTTTAAGGAGTGGGGGGTCTCTATAGATTATAGATATAATTTATTGTGATAATAAATGGCTTCCTGTTCGAGACCTCATTTCCAGGTGCAGGATCTGTGGCAGATTTATTTCACAGATGTACATTTACATGCATTTGTTGAATTGTTGCTAGAGAGGACCCGATTTCTGAAAAATCTAGTAT
The DNA here is from genome assembly GCF_937001465.1 of Orcinus orca. Taxonomy (NCBI): domain Eukaryota; kingdom Metazoa; phylum Chordata; class Mammalia; order Artiodactyla; family Delphinidae; genus Orcinus; species Orcinus orca. Next base: position 17,594,472 of record NC_064570.1, on the reverse strand, counting down.
TTTCACTGTGGGCATTATGATGCAATCTACTGCAACCAAAAAGGAGGCTCTTTGGTCATTGCAAGTTTTATTTTCTATTTATATAATGTCTAGCTTCAATTATTTTGCCAAATTTAAATCTTCTCTTTGTGTTTGCTATTGGAATTTGAAAATAACAATCCTCTATCACAATCTAGAACGGTGAAATAGCCCATGGATTTTAAAGACTTCTTACCTAAAGCTAGAGGAAGAAAGCTTTAAAATCAGCAGAGAAATATTAAAGGAAGCCCATTAATTCTTTTGCATTAAATGAAGATGAGTTAAGAGTTAGAATATAAGACATAAGAGAAAGGAAGTAATCTTACCATGAATTATATCTGGAGATAATTAAGCTTAAGAAGAGTAATTTTTTCATAGTGTTTTTTTCTTTTATCTAATATTCATGATATTGTTAATTTTTTAAGGTAAAGGAAATAGCAGAGGGACAAATAAATATATTATGAAAACTAGAGGATTATCTTGATTTGTATCTCCTAGAACATCAAGAGAGGTTAATTACAGACTTTTACTTCATAATATTGAGGAAATGGGAGGATTATAGCAACACTTTCTTCATTTCATCTTAAAACAAAATTTTTAAGGTGAGGAAAGAAAGATTTTACGCACATATTCTTGGCATAGGGAATGCATGATTCTAAGGGCTCTTTCCTCACAAAGGAATTTACAGCAACATAGAATAGCTGTACTCAAGCAGTTTTTCAATCCAGAGAAATTTACAGCATCTTGGTGTTGTGAAATTAATAACAGAAACAATAAGCATTGAGTTTTTATTTTGGAGTTCCTCAGATCTGAGTTCAAATTCTAGAATTACGTTGATAGCTTTTTCCTGTCATGAATCTGTTAAGAACAAAGCTAAGAATGTAGCATGAGAAATGATCTTGAACAATTATTAAACTCATCAAAGCTTTTTATCCTTGTCCATAAAATGGGAAGAATACATACCCTCCCTTAGTTCTTAAGAGGCTTAAGAATTCTGCAACATACACCCACACAGTTCTTGGCTCGGTGTTGACACATAGTAGGTGCGCAGTGCCTCGCTCCCTTCCCTTCTTTTTTTCCTCTTATATGAAAGAGATTACCTTAAAGCTGACTACAACACTCAAGAATAAATTGACTCAAGCACAAATTGTCCTTATTGATGCCTTAAACCCACTGAATAAGGCCCTTTGCTTTCTTTTAGGAAGGAAAAAGGAGAGCTACAGTGCCTGCCCATAGTAGGAGTCGAGTAAATGTTTATTGATCGAATGAAAAGAATGTGATTTTTAAAAACAATGAGCGGATAGCTAAGGCCAACGTTTTTCAAGTCTGGGGAAATTGTCACATAGACACATATAAAGGTATTCTTTAAGTTGCCCCTTTTTAAAACCGCTTTAGATTTATAAATTTAGTGTGCAAATTAGGGACGGGCAGATATGCATTTCCTCTGATTTTATGACTGTGATTTACAAATTAAGAGTGCAAATGGGCATTCCCCCATAGCCTTTTCTGGGATAAATCCAGCCAAGACATGAAGCAGATGATGGTGGATGGCAAACTCTTTTCTATGCAAAGAGAAACCAGATGTGCAAGTGACTGGGATGCACCTGCCAGCAAACTGAGATAAGCCTGCCTGGAATGTCCTCTATGAAGAATCTGGGTGTTGTAAACAGGTCCTTTGCATGGGCATTGAACAGTAATAAAAAGGAAGGTTGAAGAAAATTAAATTCTTCGACAAAATGGTTCATTTTTACATGTAATATTTAATTACGTGTCAAAATATCATGTTCAGACAGGTGGAGGATTTCTGCATTTCAAAGTGAATAAGGAATAAAGAGTAGAAAAGTATATCCAGAGACATATGCAAGAAATGAGCAACAGCTACACCTCTAAAGTGGCCAGTTCACCATTCAGACCAAGGGCAGGGTGACAGAATTCTTAGAAGAGACCAGCTGGCATCTTATGCTTAGAATAAAATCATCAGAGATGCTGTCTTAAATTAAACCAGATAAGTTGTGCAGAGCAAAGTGAATCAGCTAGGCTTTCTCTTCTAGAATTTTCGAATTTTATTCTTATTAGCAGTCTCAGTGGTCATCAATTAAGTATTCCTACATCAGATGTTTTATACTATCAGATTCTTTGATTAGAAAATCCTCTTCAGTTTTCTATTATTAATCTCTAAGGAGATAAAAATCTAATAATTTTCTACTCCATGATCACTATTTTAGATATTTCCATAAAAGGCAAAAAAAAAGAGATAGAATGTAGTTCAGAAAATGGAACAACATAACTTTTTTTACTTATAAAAATAGTTATTTTGTTTTAAATTGTTTAAATTCCTGGAAATTAAGTTTTTAAAAAAATTTTTGTTGTCAAAATATAACTTTTAGAGGAAAATTGGAGGTTAAAGTCTACCTCAAGAACCTGGTGGTATTTTTTTTGACAATTTGACCAACCTTTCTTCCACTGGAACAAAAGGAAAGAAGTCGACTATTAAACATTGTTTGAGATGAGAAATCCCTTTTATAGGTGTATTCCGTATCATGTCCTTTGTCAGATGAATTTTCCCTTGTTATTCCAAAAATGAAGTACTGTGTTGAATTTCTTGAGGGCAAAGTAGGATATTGATTGGGGCAAATGTTAGAAATTCTGTTGTTCACTGAAGCTGTTGCCCTGCTTGCTAAACTCGACACTATCCTGAGATAGTCTATGGGTTACAAAAGCATTATTCTTTGAAAAGTTCTGACCGTACAAAAACGTGTGCATGGACTTGAAGAATCACCTCGTGTCCATCTAAGTAGTAGAGCAGAGATTCATTCTAAATGAAAGTTGCCATGTGGTTTTGTGCATGTAACTGCAATTGACACCTTTTTCCTTTCAGTTACTGTTTTAAAAAGGGACTGTGTGAGAAGGCCCTTTGGAGAGCCGAACTGGAACAGCATTATGAACCCTGGACTGTGTGCTCGTGCAGCGCTGTAATTTGCAAACATATGTCCTCTGTTCAATAAACGTTACAGCTTTCACTGCGGTTTCCGCCTTGACTCTTTTGTGATCGTTTACATTTCGATGAATGGGACAGAGTATGTGCATTGTTTAAATGGACAATATATAAATGTTTATGGTACTGGAGCATTATGGTTAGCATGGGAAATCAGAGTGCGAACCCAGAAGAAAGGAGAAAGCCGGGCTCCCCACACTGCCTGCAAAATTCAAATAAATCCTTAATGATGTTTGCTTGGATGCTTTTGTGTGAGGGTTATTATACATGTATGTTGTGGCTTTCTCCCTTCTCCCCCCACCCCGCTTCTGACTAAAAAAATACTTCTGAGGGTGATAGCATGCGATTCCGTGCCAGTAATTGTGGCCCCCCGCAGTGGGAGGTGAGTCGTGGTGTATGTTAGGTGGTAGGCGGGGTCATATGTGGAGTTTCTCCATATGGGATCCTGCTGTGGCTGCCAGAGTCCCTGAATCTCCACCCAAAGGTTGTTGTGATTCAATTATAGGTAAGCAGCATCTCAGGGGTCATGAGACCTAAAGATTTGAATCCCAGCCTTACTACTTTCTTCCTTCAGGACCTTGAGCAAATGGAATAATTCTTGTAAATGCTTAACACGATAATTAGCACATGATAAGCAGCCCCGAACATTAATTCAAAGAAGTTTTGTAATAGTGTTTTGGGTTCTGTATAAATGGCATCATGTGATATGTTTTGATGATGATGAATAGCTGTTTTTATTCACGCTGAATACAAAATGAAAGGAAAGTAAATTTAAAGCAAGGAAGATGTGGAGTAAATATTAGGAAGAAATAGCTACATTTTTGATTTTTAGAAATGAAAAGGGACCTGAGGATGTCCTAGATGGATTGAGAAATTGTGTAGTTAAGACACTAAGGAGCCTAGAGTGTGTGGCACACCCACCGTGACATTGGGCTGGTGATAGACAGTCGAGGTTATTCCCAGGTCCTCTAATCCCAGCTTTTTGTCTGATGTCAGATCCTAGAAAGTATACCTAAGATATGTGGCATCTTCAAAAAAAAGACCCATCTTTCTGTACTGTCCTAAATTTCAACTTAGATTCATGGTCTTCAAGACATAGCCTTAGAATACTTTTGTTCATAAACTAAAGCTCCAACCAGCCCCAGGGTTCTGCAGGGGCCAGCATTATGGTATGAAAACCTAATCTGTCAGCTCTAAAATCGTATGCTTCAAGACTTCGTTGATTTGTCAGCGAAAAAGTCAATAATAGAAGAGTCAGTAATATTGGTGAACAGCACTAAAATGTATTTTTAAAAAAGGGAAGGGCTTCCCTGGTGGCGCAGTGGTTGAGAGTCCGCCTGCCGATGCGGGGGACGCGGGTTCGTGCCCCGGTCTGGGAGGATCCCACGTGACGCGGAGCGGCTGAGCCCGTGAACCATGGCCGCTGAGCCTGCGCGTCCGGAGCCTGTGCTCCGCAATGGGAGAGGCCACAACAGTGAGAGGCCCGCAAAAAATGAATAAATAAATAAATAAATAAATAAAATAAAATAAAATAAAAAAGGGAAAATGCGAGCATGCAGTAGAAATCCCGAGTAAGGAGCGGTTGATAAAGAGTAGGATGGTTTATATCATAAATAAAATCACTTGACCTAGGGCAGCCTTTAAAGTCTGTCAACTGAATCTGGAAAATGAATACCTTTTAGTCTCATTCCAGGTCATACGCTGTCCCACTGAGGACTTTTTAATTTAAAAGAGGAATCTTGAACAATTTTAAGTGAAAAACTTACTTCCCTCCCTCCCCTACCCTAGAATTACTCTGAGGACAGAGTGCCTTCATGTAATTATGGACACTTTTTTGGCCCGCCTTCTCTACTTTATTATATCCATGTACCGTTAACAGGATGTCTGTGGAATCTCATCTGTCTCTTGGTTGAAAAATGAGCACCAGTCATGAACTGTATATATTCCGTGTGCATTCTTTTATATCCGCTGAGCTCCATCAATTTAACTTCAACTTCATTTTGGAAATTAATCAATCTACAAAATAGCATTTGCAAAAATAGCCATTTTGAGTGAAGAATATACATTTAATTTCTTTCTAAATCCTGACTGATAAATCAGAAGCCCTGAATCCAATCCAGTCTTGGTTTTCTTGGTGAGTAGCTGTCTAACCACTTCTTTTTACCCCTTTGCAGCTCTCACGTCTGTAAAAGTGTCCAGTGAACAGTGTTACCTAAACACACCCTGTGAAAGGTCTGGGAAACAGATGGTATCTGTGAATACCATCATGCCCTTTAGAAGAAAGTCACAGAGAGACATGGTCTGGTTTTTTACTATGACCTCCCAGAGGCTGTGAGCATGTCTCTTTCGCCCCCAATAGAGTTGTTCCCGGCTTAGTACTTCCGTAGTTCTGGTATATTTTCTGACACATTGTGCGTGTTCAATAATATTGTTGAATGGATGAAGAACCAAGTGAACTTTTTCACGTGCCTAAGGAAACTGAACACTGAAGTTGTATCAGTTGGTTCTACCAGGGCATTTCCTGGTCTCAGGGAATTTGCAGGAACTCCATGCCCTTTGTGTTTGAAGGAGGGCATGCCTTTCACTCCAAGAAGCGGGAAACCAAATTTCTTTTTATCAGAAGTTCACCTTGGGGTGTAGTTTTGTTGTTATTCAAGTCCTCTGACTTTCCTGTTTCCTTTTATATAAAACTATAAATGCAAATATTTTATAAAATAAAAATTTACATGCTCATTTAAGGTTTTTTTGGACTGAAATGTATTAAATATTATAATTTGTGAAGGCATCTGGAAGTATTAAAATGGTACACTATTTGAATTATGATTTTCTTTTGGCTGTATTTTCCTAATCTGAATTGTGAGAGGGATATCACCTATTCCTGCAATTAAAGCTTACAAAATATCAATCTATTCTTGCGATTAAAGCTAATCAAACTATGATAAATATACTTATCATATGCATGCTAGTGTATGGTGTGCTACTAGACAACATACAAAGATATTTTGATAACCTGTCCTACAAATAGTAACTTCCCTCTTTGTTGCATTTTGGACACACCGCCTTTTAGATATATTTAATATAAATATATGACCTATGGTTTTGTCCTTGGAAATAATTATTTCTTCCCTAAAGATTATGTTTACCTTCTACCATTAGAAAGGCAAAAAAAGAGTGGAGTATTTAAGAATAGTCATTCCACGAGTGATATAAACAGGTGGGGGGAGGGATAGTTTGGGAGTCTGGGATTGACAGGTACACACTGCTATTTTTAAAATAGATCACCAATAAGGACCTACTGTATAACACAGGACACTCTACTCAGTATTCTGTAATAACCTAAATGGGAAGAGAATTTGAAAAAGAATAGATATATGTATATGCATAACTAAATCACTTTGTTGTACACCTGAAACTAATGCAACATTGTTAATCAACTGTGCTCCAATTTAAAATAAAAATTAAAAGAACCCAGTCATTCCAGGGTTGTTCCGACTGGATTTGAATCCCAGAGAGCACTGAGAATTACAGTCACTTGATCTAGAAGGAAACTTGTGCCTCTACAGTGGTCACATGTCTTGTCTTTCTTCTGTTGTGCTGATATGTGTGGATCACGTGGAAGGAAGGGAAGAACGTTAAGGCTTTGGAATCACAAAGACCTGGATGCAAATCCCAGTTCCCCACACTGGGCTCAGTGACTGTAGGCAGGTTACTGAACTCTTTCAGGTCTGTTTTGCCATCTGAAACGTGAGGTTAATAAAACCCTCTCAAAGAGGTCTTGTGGAAATTGAACAAACTAACCTGTAGCCGATAGAAGGTCTTGTGTTGAAGGAACACGAGTCCTTACCACAGATCCGATGGGCAATATTGGCAGGTAGGAAGTAGAGACACAGGACACTGAAGAACAATTTGTGACTCATGAACTAAAATTGTATTCCAGGTCTGTTAGAAAAAAGCTTACCGCCTCGACTTGATTACAGACAACAACATTAAAACATATAGTTGTCAACACTTTAAAGGATATTTAATATGGTACCCAGGACAGTTCAAAGCACTTTGCATGTATGTTCTCTTTTAATCTTCCCGACAACCCCATGAGGTAGATGTTATCATTATTTGCCCTCTACAGCTCAGGAAACTGAAGTAAAGACGGGTTTTTGATCATTTCCCTGAGGCCACACAGCCAGCAAGCAGGAAAACCGGAATTTGAATCTCAGCCGTGTAACTTTAAGTCTCTCCCCTTAACCTTTATTTACAGTTTATGGGGCCAAATTATTATGAGACCAAACATAAGGGCCATAAATTAAGAAGTAGGAGAGGGCAGGAGGATGAGAGTAGGGTTTATCTTAAAAGAGGGAGTACTTGAGGGGTCAGGAGACAAGGTGAAGAAGGTGTGAAATATATTGCAAGTCTTAGGTGCCACAAAGGGTAAGACCACTAGTAAGTGCCACTGAGAAAGAAGAAATGTTCAGCTGGTACACGATCCTGCTTTTCCATTAAGGTTTTTATTTTCAACTTATTGACAGAGCTGTCTTGGACTTAACTTATACATAGATGTTTATGACATCACTCAGGCATACGTAACTATAAAAGTAGAGTTAAGCAAGTATGAGGTAATCCTTCAGCATTTTTCTAGGCAGACTCTTCTGAGTCACTTTTGCACTCGGGTCCATCCTCACAGTGTCATGGTCGGCAGGAAGATGGCTAGCGCAGCCTGTCTGAGAGCGCCTCTGTCATCTCTGGATTTCATCCAAACCCTTCTACGAGTTTAGATGCTCGTACTATCTTGATCTTACTTGACTGTAGAAGGTTTCCAGACAGCGTCTCATTCTTTTTTTCAAATGGTCATTAAGTGGTTTGTAAGCTGAAATGTGGGCTTTTGGCTCTGCAGTTGTGCCACCAGGAATGGCATCCGCGTTTGCATACATGCACCTAGGGGCAACTGCATCGCTAGCCACTGGTCAACATCAGCTGTAGCTCCCCCTCCATTGTTCTCAGCCCTGGTGTTGTTGAAATGTGACAAAGTGTGCATTCAAATCCACAAAATGTACTTGTGTGTTAAGTTATGAGGAAAATTAGACCACCTATCTCATTTTACTTTACGTTCCTCTACTTTGTTGATAATTATATATTAGTAATTTTGTCTGTAGCCATCTTAGACTCAATAAGAATTTCTTTTGACTTTTTTGTAGTTGAGCCTGTGCTAGTATTATTCTCCAGGGGCTCTCTGACATGATTTACCCCATAGTCACATAATGCATATTGGTAAATTTGGCTTACTGTATTCTGTATTTCATGGGGATCTCTGGCTCATGGAGAGTCTGTAAACAATGATTTAAATATTATTTTATAGAATTTAGCACCTTCCCCCATGGAATGATAATTTTTAGTTTAGTCCTTTAATAATGATGCCCCATTATAGAGTTAACCATCATAGCACCAATGTACCTGCCCACTGCTGGAAGCAGGAGTTTGTTCTCACTAATGCTTCAGGGTAAGAAATACTCTATACTTGTAGTTAGAATTCCAAGCGGCTATGGCTCACGGGACCAGCCGCTCCGCGGCATGTGGGATCTTCCCGGACCGGGGCACGAACCCGTGTCCCCTGCATCAGCAGGCGGACTCTCAGCCACTGCACCACCAGGGGAGCCCCATAATTTACTATTTGACCTTTAAAAATTAGGACCTGTTAAAATATTTGAAGTTTCTAAATGTCTTCAGGAGCTCTTAGGCTTCCATTCCTTGTGCTCAGAGTATTATGGGTGGTGTGGCAGAAAGAGGGTGGGGCCTTGGGACCAGGAAGAAAGGAATACCAAACTCCCTACTGAGTGGCCTTGGTGAAAAAACACCAAGTGCTTTCACTGGTCAGAGCAAGGTATATACAAATTCCATTTAATTCTTATAATAACCCAATAAAGTAATTGCTGCTACTGCTCCATTTTACAGATGAGGAAACTAAGACTCAGAGTTTTTAAGTCCCTTAGGAAATTTATTTCACCTCTTTCATTCTCGGTGTCCTTAGATTTATAAAAGTGATTATTTGTGAGTGCTTAGCCATATCCTGAAAACACACTGCATATATCAGGTGCTTGAAATGGAAACTAATTTTATTACACTGGTTTTTAATTGCTATTTTCCTCCTCCATGCATGCCCTAAGGTGTAATAATTTGCCATTTGAAATCACCTTATACATTCTGAGAGGAAAAATAAACATTTGGGAATTTTTTTTTTTTTTTTTTTTTTTGCTGTACGCGGGCCTCTCACTGTTGTGGCCTCTCCCATTGCGGAGCACAGGCTCCGGACGCGCAGGCTCGGCGGCCGTGGCTCACGGGCCCAGCCACTCCGCGGCATGTGGGATCCTCCCGGACCAGGACACGAACCTGTGTCCCCTGCAACGGCAGGCGGACTCTCAACCACTGCACCACCAGGGAAGCCCCATTTTGGAATTTTTGATCCCCCCAAATTGTTTTCTGTTACACATATTGATTTTTCATGTTTTGTCTTAAGTGATTGATAACCTTTATTTTTTTTAAACTTTTTATTTTATGTTGGAGTATAGTTGATTAGTAATGTTGTGTTTGTTTCAGGTATACAACAAAGTGATTCAGTTATACATATATATGTATCTATTCTTTTTCAAATTCTTTTCCCATTTAGGTTATTCCAGAGTATTGAGCAGAGTTCCCTGTGCTATACAGTAGGTCCTTGCTGGTTATACATTTTAAATATAGCAGTGTGTACATGTCAATCCTTTTTTTTACTCAGAAAACCCAGTAGGCAGCTTCATACCAAGGTCCAAGCATTTCTAAATGCTTGTGAATATTCTCCATGATTTCTAAACTGAAGGAATTTGGTGACCAATTATTTTTTACTTGGACCTTTGGGTGACAAAACCTAATATCTTCTGTACTTTTAATGAACCAATGATCATCCAGTTAGATACATAACAAACTATAACTTCCAATAGTTCCTATCTTGATAAAATCCCAGTGTTAGCATTAGAAATATTCCCTTTAGAAAATTACTTCAATGCCCCAACAAAATACAAAACAGGGTAGTATTTCTTATACGTATTAAGACAAAGAAGTCCTTCAAGAATTTGATAGATGTAAGTGATTAAGGCATAGTTTTAGGAAACATTAAAATCAGTGCCTTAAGTTTTTGAGCCTGTCTTCTTTCCTTCCTTCTTTTTCTCTCTTTCTTTCTTGGAAGTGACAACGAAATGAACCAAATATATCTCTTTCAGCCCACAAGTCCTATTCATCTGCTTTTATTTTTCTATGCTTTAATCTCCTTCCAAGTACATTCAAAGAATAAGTAAATATATTTTCTGAAAATCTTGGCACATTTCCTAGGTTTTGGAGGGAGGAAAGTGTTGGTAAAAAAAAGTGATTTTTGAATGAAAAATTAAATCTCTTTTTAGATTTAAAATCTCCAGAGACATCATTGATGTAAACCAAAATAGCTATTTGTAGTAAGGAAAATAGCTAGGTTGTATGTGATTTTGATGAATGAGTTTTAAAGAAAGCATGTAGCAACTAAATATATATATATATATATATATATATATATATATATATATATATATCTAGTGTTTAGTGTTTTTATAACACAAACCATAGTGTCATCTCAACCAATAATTGGAAAAGAATAAACCAATGAGGCCTGTATTCTAACATTGAGTATACTATTTAAAAAGTCCAGGGCTTCCCTGGTGGCGCAGTGGTTGAGAGTCCGCCTGGTGATGTGGGGGACACGTGTTCGTGCCCTGGTCCGGGAAGATCCCACATGCCGCGGAGCGGCTAGGCCCGTGAGCCATGGCCGCTGAGCCTGTATGTCCAGAGGCTGTGCTCCTCAACGGGAGAGGCCACAACAGTGAGAGGCCCACGTACTGGAAAATAAATAAATAAAAATAAAATTAAAAGTCCAATCTATCAACATAATAGGTCTGTTAAATGCAATGTTAGGAATAAGGCAAAGCATTTGTGTCATACAGTGAGGAGAAGTTGGAAGACATTTACAAAGCGTACTTCATGGAGTTACATACAACTGACAGAATAAGGAAGGACAAAAAAGTGCTGTGAATTAAGTTTACTGCCCATCGGAAGAAGTTTACTGCCCTTCTGCTTTATAAGGTTTTTGAATCTTGCCTTTGGATTTTTTGACTCTAATTAATAGTTGCGTAAGGTTTAATCATTTTGATACTCTGCTGCTTAGTTGTGGTGTTAGTAGAATATTTAGGGTCTACTTATGTATAATTTACCTGGCTTCATAAACAGCAAATAATGTTCAGCAGCTAAAATGCTATGCCCATTTTCATTCCCACCTCCCAAAAGAAGAGTGACCTTAAGTTAGGAGGGTAATCTGCACTGGGTAATGCACCTCTCTGCTCACCTTGGAGATACTGAGGGAGCTTTTAACTCACATCAGTTACTAAAAAACTGCATGAGAGGGACTTCTCTGGTGGTCCAGTGGTTAAGACTCCACATGTCCACTGCAGGGGGCATGGGTTTGATCCCTGGTTGGGGAACTAAGATCCTGTGTACTGCACGATGCAGCAAAAATCAAACAAATAAACAAAAACTGAATGAGTAAATATTTCTTCACAGTAAAGGATGAGTTTATTTTTTGCGTGATTCAAAAATAATTCTGAGGCATTATCTAATCACAGAAAAAAATTAAGCATGATTTTCCCCTTGATAGTAAAGGTTACAGTAGACATAGAGAGTGATAAATATTAATAGGTTGTAGCCCACATCCTGTAGTTAAAAATGCTTTCAAACATTTTGGAGTTAATGTCCATAGGAAAAACGTATGGCAGAGGTTGAAAGTCATTTGTGGGTAATAATCGTTCGTGTTTTATAGATAGCATCAAGAGTAATATCTTCAGAGTGAGAAAATCAAACCTATCCACACTTATTACAGATGATAAAACAGTGCAAAGAAAAGAAGACACAAGAATCAGTGGAAAGAAAAGAGATGTGGGTTTGAATTCCTTTCTGCCACCTAAATCGATGTGGCCTTGGGCAAGTTACCTTACCTCTGTCAGGATTATATGAACTGTTTGTGTACTTCAATTCATATAAGAAGTGCCCAATAAGTGTTAGTTAGCAGTTGTCATCAGAATTCATTTTCATATTTGACAACTATACTGTTAAGACTGTGTGATGAACCAAAGCCCATTTCCTAAACGATGCTGTTTGAGGAGGAATTATTGAGCAGTATGCCCACAGGTACCACATTGGGCTCTGAGGGGACCACAAGGAGGAATGAACAAAGGATTTACTGTGTATAGGAGGAGGTGCGTGTGCAGAGGATTCAAACTCTATCAAAACAAAATGGCACTAGTGCCAAGTAAATTCCTAGGACATGATGAGAAGTAAAGAGATGTGTATGATTTAGATGAACAGTCTTAACAGGTGGGTAGGATTTTGATTATTGGGGGCTTGGAAGAGGAGTGAAGTGGGGAGGGATTCCCAGATTGGGGAGCTGCATGAACAGAGGACTAAAGGGGTGAAAGTGTGTGGTGTCTGTGGAGGAAAGGATGTTGGCCAGTGGCTCTGGAGCCTAGGAACCTAGGGCAGATAGGTGAATAAGAGGAAGATACGTCTGTCATAGCTTGGAAGCAGGTCTCAGATCCTTAAATATTATACTAAGGGGACATGTTTTATTTTGTAGGCTGGGTCTTTTCAAGCTTTTCTTTCTCGAGGTGTACGGCTGGATGGCATTCACACGCACGATGTATTTTCATGCGACGAATATGTATTGATTCCTTACTCATGCCAGGCACTGTTCTAAGTGCTAGGGAAAACTAGACACAATCCTGCCATCATGGAGAGCGTGTTTCTAGAGAAATATAGGTGTGGGTCCTTTAGTGCCTATTCCTTTCGTCTTTAACTCAAGAAGGCATATTAGAATGCAAATCCATGATAATGTGGTTATGATAGGAAGAGCCTAGTGCATAAAATTGCTAATTATGCACGAACTGCTGCTTTATATATACTTGTCAGCAGATTACTGGTACACTCAAAATCCATGCCAGCTCTTCTGAGCGTCTGACAACTGCCGCTCAGGAGGGAAGGGATGTGATCTGAGAAGAAACCAGAGGATGCTAATATTAAGGCTAGTCTTGACTTCCCTTGCAGTCCAGTGGTTAAGACTCCGTGCTTCCACTGCAGGGGGCACGGGTTCAATTCCTGGTCAGGGAACTAAGATCCTGCATGCTGCCTGGTGTGAAAAAACAAACAAACAAAAGGCTAGTCTTGTGAGCACCGTCATTCCATGAATTCACGGGCAGCCCTTCCCTGGGCTTCCCCTGAGACTTGCTCTTACTTGTTTGTCGGCACCACCTTTATACCACAGGCTAAAGGCGCAGCGGCTGACAGTGCAGATCCACCGCCGGCCTTTTCCTCTCTTTCAGTCTTACCTCTCTTCGTTTTATTTACCATGCTCGTTTCTGTTATTACGTTTTTCTGGATCAGCAGTGTCAGGTAGCATTCTCTGCAATGATGGCAGTGTTTTATTCGGCACCGTTCAATACGGTAGCCACTAGCCATATGTGACTGCTGAGTGTTTGGACTATGGCTCGTGCTACTGAGGAATGCAACTTTATTTTATTTTATTTTATTATTTATTTATGTATTTATTTTTGGCTGCGTTGGGTCTTCGTTGCTGCTCACGGGCTTTCTCTAGTTGCGGTGAGCAGGGGCTGCTCTTCGTTGTAGTGCGCGGACCTCTCATTGCCATGGTTTCTCTTGCTGCGGAGCACAGGCTCTAGGCACGTGGGCTCAGTAGTTGTGGCGCACGGGCTCTAGAGCGCAGGCTCGGTAGTTGTGACGCAGGGGCTTAAGTTGCTCCGCGGCATGTGGGATCTTCCAGGACCAGGGCTAGAACCCATGTCCCTGCATTGGCAGGCGGATTCTTAACCACTGCGCCGCCAGGGAAGCCCCAGGAATGCAACTTTAAATTAAATTAAATTTAATCAACTTACATTTAAATAGCCTTAGGTGACTAGCAGTAACATATTAAACGGTGTAGATCTAGACGTTCATAAAAAGTCCAATGCCATGTTCTACTTCCTTGACAATCATATATCTGGCAAATTTTTCTAGTTTTCAAGTACCTGGAATTCTTTTTTGCAGCCAATCTATGATTTTTTTTTTTTAATTTAAAATTCTCAACTAGATTGAGGAGCAGGAGAGTGACATTGCTGTTTGCTCTTTGTCTACATGTGGTCCGCAGGCAGGAAAGAGATGCCAGCTCGGGGGTACAGCTCTACTGTGGCTTTTTATTTTAATCTACCTCCTGCCAGTCTCTAGCCAAGGAAAAGAACGGGTTTTTTTCTTCTTCTCTTTTCTAAACAAGCTACCTCAGGGTAAGAATTGCAAGAGAGAAGAGGTAGGTCTGTTTCGACAAAAAGGTACCCTGCAAAGTGATACGGTTCCTCTTCACTGGCTCCTGGTTTTTAAGGGATGTGGGGTGAAGGAGAGGGAGGGCTCACGTATGACCTGACAGGCAACTCCATGTGTGGTGCCGTTCATTCATGTAGGGCGCACAAGAGAAGAAATCCATTAGCAGGGCCAGGGAGGTGATGCGCTCCAGTTTGGACACGTTGAGTTCGAGGTCTTTGTGGTGGGATGTGCAGTTGGATGGGGGATGTATATCTGCACCTCTGGAGAGTGATCTGTTCTGGAGATAAATGTCTGGGGGTCATTGGCATATGCTAATGAAAGCCACAGGAAAGATAAGATGGCCCAGACACAGTGTGTAAAGTGAGAAAAGGAAAGGATGAGAGACAGCACGTAGCCACAGCATCAGTATTTACGTGATGGATGAAGAACAGGAGCTTTGAACGAGGTAGGAGGAAACAACCAAGAGAAGACAGGCATCAAAGACAAAAGGAGAGACAGTTTCGAGAAAAAGAACATTTGACAGTGTCATGTGCTGTGGAAAGGTCCAGTTAAAGAGGGACTGAAAAGTAGCCATTAGATGAAGCCACATGACATGGAAAGTAGAGACACCGGTGAGAACAGGTGACACAGCTTTGAGGGATGGGTAGGAGGTGAGAAAACAAGGACAGCAAGTATGTTCCACTACTCAGAAAAATGTTTGGTTGTAATGGGGAGAGAGCTGGAATGGCTGTAGCTGAGGGAAAGTGAGATGGGTGGAGAGGTGTTTGGATTTGGTTTTGTTTAGTTCTAAAGGTAGGTTAGAGTTGGCTCAAGCTGAGGGGTCCATAGAGAGGGGTTGAAGGTGTGATACAAGAAAGGGAGTGAGCAGGTCATCCAGGGAGGGGGCTCATGAGAAGGGCAGATGGTTGGGGTCCAGGAACAGGTGGAGGGGGAGACATCAACCTTAGGCAGAGAGAGGGGTGACTTTCAGTCTAAGATGGAAAGGACCAGTGTGGCCACGGGTGAGTTAAGAGGCTCAGTAGATGGTGAGAAAGTCCTGTCTGAGCACTGGCTTTGCCAAAACTAGTTTTATGTCTAAGATTCTCTGTATCCCTACAGTGACCTTTATATTTACCCTGATAGAAATATACTCATAAAGAGTCCCCATCCAAATCAGCTGTGCTTCTGAAGTTGGTCTAGGGTTTATGAAAGAGACGGGTTCACTGTCATCCGCAGGACTCAGCAACAAGCAGTCCTGAGGCTCTAAAATCAAGAGGAGCTCGGGCTTCCCTGGTGGCGAAGTGGTTAAGAATCTGCCTGCCAGTGCAGGAGACACGGGTTCAAGCCCTGGTCCGGAAAGGTCCCACATGCCGCAGAGCAACTAAGCCCTTGTGCCATAACTACTGAGCCTGTGCTCTGGAGCCCGCGAGCCACAACTACTGAGCCTGCGAGCCACAACTACTGAAGCCCGCGTGCCTAGAGCCTGTGCTCCACAACAAAGAGAGAAGCCCGTGCACCGCAACAAAGAGTAGCCCCCGCTCGCCGCAACTAGAGAAAGCCCGCACGCAGCAACCAAGACCCAACGCAACCAAAAATAAATATCAAATAATAAATAAATTTAAAAAATAAAATCAAGAGGAGCTCTGGGTATCCCCCTTGAGTAAGTTAAAAGCTGGAAGCGAGCACAGTAATTGTTTTGGGTTTTCCTCTCTGCAGTTTGTACTGCGAATGTGTGGTTTTAATTTTTAAAACTCTACCGAAACGCATCCTTGAGTTTCTAAGGTGCAGAGCCCTAAAAGCTGTGAGCTATGCTTCGGATTGGATGAGCGCTGCAGCCAGAGGCCCAGTGTTAGAAGCACCTGTTTGTGTGAGGCAGGGGTCCGTGGTGCCTGCCTGCCTGGCTGCTTTGGTGCACAGCTGAAGCCGTCATTGCCTTCACAGGTGCTAGAAAACACAGTTGCTTCAGGCGGATGGGGTGGGCTGGGATCTGGGTGGCATCAGCTTCTGAGAGTCTTATTATGCAAAATGAAAATATGACTAAACATTAAAATACTTAATGATTTCTTAAAATAACGTACCCTTTTCATTACATAAAAACTGTATGTAAAATATCCATATCTAGTTTTCAACATAAACATTTCATCACGTGAATATTTCTCCAGTACGAAACAGAGCAGCTGTTTCTCCAGATGCCACACCAGGGCTCTGGAGGGAATAGTTACTCAGTCCAACACCACAGTTAGTTAGATATTGAAAGAAATACTACAAGATATGTCTGGTCTAATCAGTAAGCCTCAGTGAACCAAAATTTAAACACACAGCATGGAATTAATGCGAGAATTTGGGTTACATTCTGAACAAGGGAAATGTAATTGCTATGCTTCTGTGCTTATCACGTTGTAATTTTTATTATTTAAAACCTATTAAGGATCCATCACAAGGAACCCTCTTTGTTTTTCCTACAATCAGTTGTCGTTGTGGCAGCCAATTGTTTTGAGAGAGAAAGTATAACATTATTATTTATGAGAAAGAGCTGACATATACAATCCATATATTTAGCTGACTCTAACATTCCTGGGCCAGCGTATTAAATCATATGCACAGCTACTTGAAAGGTAGATCCAGAAGGTTATAGGTAATTTTTATGCAGGAACCATCGGCCCTATACTGAAGTGAAAAACTACTCATAAAGTAGTCTGTAACCTATTGCCATTCTGCGAGGAGTGTTAAAATGCAGAGCAAGAGAAATTTATGGAAGGATTCCATTGCTCTAGAATGAGTTACCTGACAATTATGTAAAACAGTGGATTTTAAAAAACCCTGCAAAAATTGGCAAGTTACCCGGAAGAAGTTTATTAGAAAAAAACTAGTTTTTTTTTTTTTTTTTACAAATAAAAACTATGTCTCTGGACTATGCTTCTGTTTCTAAAATGTATAAAGATAAAATGTTCAATTGTACTGCCAAGTTAAAAAAAGTCCTTAAAATACTCTAACATACTCTGAAGCATATAGGATTTCAGTAAAAATTTATATAGTCTATCCCTGTAGGAAAAATACTGGAAGGTCAGATGGCAGTATGTAATATTTCTTATCTCTGATTGGTATGATGATAGGCATTGTTATGATTTTTCCTTTATTAATGAATATTCGCTCTGAGCATGTATTACTTCCATGATTACTAAAACACAACCCACCAAAAATAACCCCTAAGTGTTTCACACACTTTTATAGAGAGTTCATGAACACCATTCAGATGTTCTTGACTAAGGACTTCCTTTTGTTTCTCAAAGAACTGTCATTTGTCTTTACATTATATTGGATTTATAACGGAATTCTTTAATCTTTAATCTCTGTAATTTGATACACTGCTCCTTTAACTCTTTGCCACTCATGTTCCTTATCCTAAGATACCAAAGACCACAGCACTGGTTTCAAGCAAGGCTCACTTAACCTGAAGCTGCCCAGAGCCCAAGTCTTCCACCTGCCTTTCCAGCCCAGCCAGAGCTGATCTGGCCTCACAGCTCCTGCTCTGGCCAGTTCCTGGCCCACACCCCTCTCCTTATTACTGGATAAGAAGCCCAGGGACCATGCCAGGCGGTGTGGGAACATAGCTTTGGATGACATTTGTTCCCCTGATTCTACACAGTGTCTTATCACTAATGAATTATTATATAAATTACAATTATATACATACTTTGTTAGTGTAACATACCTTCTTAGAGTAAGTAAATGAGGACACATTTATTGTTAAGTGTTTCAAGCAACTAATTAGATTAGCTCTGTGAGTGCCTGGCGAAATGTAACTCGTGTGTTATCTTTGGCAGCATCAGTTATAAAACCCTTATTAGAAAATGTGACAGAAAGGAGAAAAAGAGCATGAGAGAAAATCGTTGACTTCACAAAAGTAGCTTGCTGGTAGAAATAGATGTAGCAAATCAATGGTTCTTTATATCATCAAGGATGTATAAATGTATGGTTATATTAAAAGTATTTGTGGGGGGACTTCCCTGGTGGCACAGTGGTTAAGAATCCGCCTGCCAACGCAGGGGACATGGGTTCAATCCCTGGTCCGGGAAGATCCCACATGCCGCAGAGCAACTAAGCCCGTGTTCCGCAGCTGCTGAGCCTGTGCTCTAGAGCCCACGAGCCACAACTGTTGAGCCAGCACACCCTGGAGCCCGTGCTCCACAACAAGAGAAGCCACCGCAATGAGAAGCCTGCACACTGCTACGAAGAGTAGGCCCCGCTCGCCACAACTAGAGAAAGCCTGCGCACAGCAACGAAGACCCAACGCCGCCAAAAAAAAAAAGTATATGTGGGGGGGGTTTCTAAAAATTGCACCCATCCACATTGACTCTATATGCTTTGCTGCCAACCTCTGATGCCCCAGCCACTTGAGTGAGCCTTTCTTATTTATGGGAGTTGTGTTGGTACACACAAAAGGTTGAGAACCATTGATAGTGATATAAGAATCTGGAGAATATCATGGCAACTAGATGAGGATCTGTTAATGGAGAGGGATGGAGGCCAGTGGAGGATTTTTAAACATTGACAGTTTCAGATGAAAAGTTACAGAGATAACTCCAAATGCAGCTGTAAATATTATGAGATGGAATGGAGGAAGGAAAGGATGAGGCTGATGGAGTTATAGCATGAACCCTTCTTCCAGTGATTGTTAAGTCAGAAAACATGCCCCCAAAGTCAATAATCAATCTCACCAAAGAGAATAAGATTTTGCTCTTAAAAACTGTGATGGGCTAACTGCTGCCTCTTATGAATTTTATGTACTAGGCAAAAACTTATCAATGAGAAGGCAGCAAAGTGCTCCTGTTAGTAGGTGCATTAAGTCTCTCAGGCCACTAGGAATTCATTTAATAAATTACTACTCCAGCATAAGAGATCTCTCCTTAATAGCCTGAAAAAGTGTTCCAAAGGAGTAGCGATTTACTTCCTTCTTTTCAGGAGGAACAAACCCCATATACAGTATGAAGAACCTGCCATTTCTTTGTCATTTCAAGGATTCTTATTTTGGGTCTTTAATTATGAATTTTGAAAGAGCTTTGATTTTCTTAAGTCATAATGCCATCTCAGTTTGAGAGAGAAAATATATGCATATCTTCACACCGCGAATGCAGAAAAGACCTAGTGAAAAGTGAAAATTCAGTGTTGACATAAATTCTGCAGAAAGGACCACAAAAAAGATGAGTTTTAATTTAAGTGAAATTTTCTTGGTGCCTCAGTTCTGAACAATGTGGTCATGACAAAAAGAAATGGGTCACATCAAAGAATGGGGTGGGAAATGAATATTAGCTCGGAGCTGAGATAGCAGTCATCCTTAAGGATGGCCATCACAAGGTGCCATGATTAATTAAGGTATCTGCCAGTCATATGGGCTTGAATCATTGCTTCGAAAAGGGCAGAAAGCCTGGGTATTTACATAGGGATCATACACTCATATTCAGAGTGCTGTCACCGCTTCTCCTGGCAGCCTGTGACTTGTTGGCAAAATGTCTTCAATTATGGGCAAGCTGCCTAGTCTCATATCATCACAAACCAATTTGTTAGGATGTGTGTATTTGGAAAGCTTTGGAAACAGAAATACTTAACTTATTTTAAAAGGGGGGGGAAATCCTTGTGTACGTATATTCAGAAACACCCAATCTTATGAAATTTCACTCATATATTTAATAAAAATGTTTATGCCTTTCACAAGGGGAACAAACTAGAGAAGAAATATCTGTGTTAATGTTGATGATAATAGCTCTTTGGGTGTTTACAGAGAGATTGCTGAGTAGAGAGACTAGAATATTTCTGCCTGACCTCCACATTTAAACTAATCAACAATACCATGGTCTTTCTTAAATAAGTCCACATTGCCTAGACTTTTTTTTTTTTTTTTAATCATCATTTCCGGGGCTTCCCTGGTGGCGCAGTGGTTGGGAGCCCTCCTGCCGATGCAGGGGACGCGGGTTCGTGCCCCGGTCCGGGAAGATCCCACATGCCGCGGCGCGGCTGGGCCCGTGAGCCATGGCCGCTGAGCCTGAGCGTCCAGAGCCTGTGCTCCGCAACGAGAGAGAGGCCACAGCAGTGAGAGGCCCGCGTACCGCAAAAAAAAAAAAAAAAAAAAAATCATCATTTCCTCCATACTCTGTGAGAATAATGGGGGTTAAAGTATTAGCTATTATAATTTATATTGCAATAATATAAAGATATAAATGATATAAACATAAAGATACAGAGTATGGAAAAGCACCTACGGCAGCAAAAATAAAATAAAGGCCAATTAGTAAAAGAAAAGCCGAAATGAAGAAATACATTAGCATTCTTCCATTTTTCTTGCTTCTCATCTTTCTCTTTCCAATAGGCTGCAAGAAAAATGGTTATGGGAACTAACAAACAATTATTAGTACATAAATTATGTATTCCGTTGCTCCTTGTCTATGGTTTTACGTTATTTTAGGCTTTGAAGAAAATAGCTGCTGTTCTACAATGTTGATTGTAACGTGAATGCCAGCAAAACGAATGTTATTTTCCCATTAGATTTAGTTATGGAGTTTGAGTATTTATTTGTGTGTCCACTTGTTTACTTCTTGTCTTCCCCTCTAGATTGTAAGCTTCTAAAGGGCAAGGCTTATGTCTTTTTCATCACTGTATTCCCACTACCTGCAACAACTATTATGATTCTTGCTAAAAATATGTTTTTCAATGACTCTTGAAGACATGCTGCTCTGGAAAAGTATCATCCAGTATAATAAATCTAAAATCTTGTAAAATAAATAAATATAGACGGTTAAGAGATAGTCTACATTCATGTCATAATGAATATACTAGCACAGCAACAGGGATGCACCTGCAGGCCACAGAATTTACCATGTGATTACTTTTTCTATTGCAGCTTTTTCAAGACTTGGTGGGACTTCTCCTCTTCTGAGTTTTCCCTTCTACAGTCTGACATAGTTTGCCCCTCCCAGCCTGCCAGAGTAAGGACTTATTTTGTTCCTTAAGCTCCTAGAAGGTAGCCCCTCTTCTCTGTTTCACCTTTGAGTTTCCAGGAGCAGAGTTGAACTGTGAGGACTCATTTCCCTGAAGGATATTCTACAACCTGGAAACTTTGCATGTTTGAAGCTTTGCATTTTGCAAAACGAATGAGGATCTGTTTCCACTTTTAAAGTTTAAACCATCTCTAGAGACTCTTACAATGGTAGGTACTTGCCATTACAGGATTTATAAAATGGAAGCAAAGAAATTAAGGTGAAACAAGCCATCATATGAGGCAATAGAAGGATGAGCAGCAAAGACCAGGGTGAAGTTGCTTTAAATTTCCCTCATTTATTCTTGAGAGAAATTATTATATGCTAATTAACAAATCTTTGTAGGACTCTGAAACATCTAATTTGTTTTCAAGTATTTTAGATAAATATATGATGTGAATAATATTAACTGGTTTCAGACAATCATTTCAGTTCCCTGAATACAATTTGTTTTCTTACTCTGTGATGTGATTTTTGAAATAGATTTTAGAGGACTACTAAAAAAACATCGTTTACTTATCAAGATGATTTATACTTTTGTTTCTTGTAAGGATCCCGTAACCTAGAAAAAGTGGTATGTGGGTTATTTTCCCCCATGCATCTTTATTTTTATTTTTATTTTTTTTGCGGTACGCGGGCCTCTCACTGCTGTGGCCTCTCCCATTGCGGAGCACGGGCTCTGGACGCGCAGGCTCAGTGGCCATGGCTCACGGGCCTAGCCGCTCCGGGGCATGTGGGATCCTCCCAGACCGGGGCACGAACCCGTGTCCCCTGCATCGGCAGGCGGACTCTCAACCACTGCGCCACCAGGGAAGCCCCCCCATGCATCTTTTTACGCACTTCAACTAATAAGGTGATTCATGGAGATATGGGCATGATGTTAGCAGAGTTCTGGTGGTGACCATACCTCCTGGTTTATGCCTGTTGTCCTGGCATTAATATTAACAGTGCCCATTTCACTTTCAAAACTTTAGACAGTAACTTATGTGGTTAGTCATCTATAAGGACTTTCAGAACAACCTCTTCATACTTTAAACATTTCCCACTTTTCTCCACCTCTGCTTCTCAAACAACAAGCTGTCCTTTCTCACATATGCTACAGAGATAAATCTAGCATGGCCATTATACCATGAGGACATAAAGGATTGAGAGCTGGAGACAGATGACCTAGTTTGAGAGCCCAGCTTGACCATTTGCAGGCTGTGTGACCTTGGGCCAGCTAGCCAGCCCCCGAAGCCCCAGTGTCCTCATTTGCACATGGGGTTGCAGTAGCACTCCATGGGGAGGCAGTTACAGGCCTAGACTCCGGTGCCTAGCTGCCTGAGTGTGAATCCCAGCTCTGCCACAACTTAAGGCTATGAGAGCGTTGAACAAGCTGACATATATACAAGTTCTTAAAATAAAGCCTGGCAAATGGAAAGTGCTGGGTAAATGTTGGCAATCGTTATTAGTGCTCTGAGAATTAAACATGGTATAAATGCAAGTGCCTAACACATAGTCAGCACTCATTAAATGAGATCTAGTGGTATTACTGGATACTGACCTGGCATGTCTCTGGGTTTTCTCCCTCCTCGTCCCAGCAAAAATATATTCATCATAGATCTCCTAAATATGTGCATTCATATGTGTGTATATGTGGACCCAGAATTAGGAACTCTGAGCAGATACTGCTTTGTATCCCCAAGCAGGCAGTTCAGTGCTGCCTAACTGCAGTTAAAAAATCGAGTGAAATGCCAGCACATTCGGAGTAAGATGCAAATGTGAAATCCGCTTTGCTCTTAGAGGGTGCATAAAGGCTTTGCTAAATTAGAAACGCAGAGAAAGGAGGGTTTATTTGTCCTGTTTATTTGAAGTCAGAGCCAGAATTGTGATGCTTTAATAATGGTCCTAAATATTTCTTTGGGTTTTTCCAGGAGAGAGAGATTGCATTTATCTCTTAAATGGCCCATAGCTATTTCCACATAAGAACTGGGAGAAATTTTATTTCTTTAGCATTCTTCAAAGAAGGTGTAACTCCAGGGGAATACAAACTTCTTCAGTGAATGACGTATCTCGTATCCCTCACGTACGTGGCATGAGACCCTGTACCCGTCAGAAACTAGTGAGCGTTTGCTGAAGTGAAGGGGGTTGCACCCCACAGGAGGGTGTCAGCCACTGCTTGATTTCACGGTCTTTTTTTCGTTCCACTTCTTGTTTACCAGGAACAAAGTTCAGTAATAAGAAGTCTACTTGACCTCACTGAGTGACATTTGAATGCAAAGTTTTGAACGTTTCTTTGTGACCAGCTTACATTTTATAGCTTGCAATGAGGATCAGCGTTCTAGCAAAATTTAATTCAGTCATATATCTGGGTAATGGGTTGCTCCATTGAAATGGGGATATTTATTTGGTAGAAATAGGAGATTTTCACTAATTTGACTTACTGTGCTTAGAATAAGAATATAAGGATCACTGTGACATTTTTGGAAAATGACAAGCTGTGACAAGATAGAGCACCCACATTTACAGGTTCCGGAGCGTGAAGCTCAGAATCCCTGAGCCACTGCTAAGAAGGGCTCTGGGGATATAGCCCCTGAGCAAGCAGCTCTTCTGTCTCCAAAGGTCTCCCCAGTTTCTCCCGGCCTCGGGGTAGGGCAACCATAGGGGAAAGCAGGTCAGATCAGTACTGGAAAACAGGAGAGTGTTGCTCTCTCTTCACGCCCTGGAGTGCCTCACCTTCTGTATTCAAGGAGACGCCCAGCTATTTCTTAAACAAAGCCCTCCCTTGGCTGGTATGATTGTTCCACTCCCCCAGTGGCTTCGCTTAGCTCTTGTTAAAAAGGAGAATGTTTTCCTCTCACCACACAAATGAAGAGGCAGCTATAATAGGGTATAGTCAGTGCTAGGAAAGGCGTGAGCACAGGTTGCCATGCAAACACAGGCGAGGCACCTATCAGGTGTTCAGGTAAGGCTCCTAGATGAAGAGGTGTGCAAGTTAAACTACCAGCACATCCAAAACCAGGACGTTGGTTCCTGATGATTTAAAGAATGAAGTCCAGATATTTAAAGTTCTACTCAATCCATTTTTCATCCACATTTCTTGACTTCTTTCTTACTCTGCCGCTTCTCAACCTTACACGCCCATCAACACTCTTTTGGGCCCCATTGATATCTGCCTGCTGCTCTTCTCTGACTCATAAAGTCCTTGCCTCACTCAGGTCCAAGATCACTCATCTACATTCTTCTTACAATGAGTAGAGAAAACACAAGTTTTCTCTTTTGTTCTTTTCTCCAATAGAGTCCAAGCTCCTAGGAGACTGGGTCCGTGTGCTGATAATACCCAGCATGGTGGGTACTCAGTGATTTTGATGACTAAGAACTTCAGTTCATAGTCATGAACTAAAGCAGTGGGCAAGAGGTTTAACATTTCTGCACCTCAACCTGCTCATCTGCAAAACAGAAGTAAGAATGTCCATATTGCAGGGTTGCTTGAGGAGTGAGTGAGAGAGCACATGTAAAATGCCCAGCCTGGTACCTGGCATCGAGCAGGCCTTCATAGCTGGCTTTAACAGCTGTTCCCACTACTTGTTTTCTCATGCTGTATTCAGGATCTGAAACATCTATACAACATTTAGATCTTGAACCTCCTTCAAGCAGAGGTAGAATTAGGCTCTTGCAGTCAGATGAGACCTTTAATATCATGTGGTCTGGAGAGCTGATTCTTTAAAAATTATGAAGTCCCATTCTGGGATACTACAGAGGTAATTAAGGCTGTGTAGAGGGAAAAGAACTTGTGGTAGCGGGGAGTGACTTCACTAGATCACATCAGAACTTAGTGGCCAGGACTGAATTCCAGCACACATGCATTTGCCCGTTCTTTCACTCATTTTATTGAATATTGAGAGCCTATTCTGTATCATGCTGGAAAATATCTGAATTTGTAATGGCAAACGAAACAGACTTGGTTCCCTGTCTTAACAGTGCTTACAGTCTAGTGGAGAGGCAGACTATGTACAAATAAATATTCAAATAAATACATGATCAGTGCGTTGAAGCAAAAGGACAGGAGACTAAGGAGGAGGAGTGGGGGACCTACTTTATTTTTTTATTATTATTACGTTTTTACATATATATTTTTTATTTTTCAGATTATTTCCCATTACAGTTTATTACAAGATATTGAATATAGTTCCACGTGCTATACAGTAGGTCCTTGTTGTTTATCTATTTTACTTTATTTTTTAGTCCTACTCTTATTTTATTTCTTTATTATTATTTTTAAATTTTTATTTGTTTTTTTATACAGCAGGTTCTTATTAGTCATCCATTTTATCCACATCAGTGTATACATGTCAATCTCAATCTCCCAATTCACCCCGCCACCCCCACCCCCCACCCCCTGCCACTTTCCCCCCTTGGTGTCAATACGTTTGTTCTCTACATCTGTGTCTCTATTTCTGCCCTGCAAACCGGTTCATCTGTACCATTTCTCTAGGTTCCACATATATGTGTTAATATATGATATTCGTTTTTCTCTTTCTGACTTACTTCACTCTGTATGACACTCTCTAGATCCATCCACGTCTCAACAAATGACGCAATTTTGTTCCTTTTTATGGCTGAGTAATAGTTCATTGTATATATGTACCACATCTTCTTTATCCATTAGTCTGTCGATGGGCATTTAGGTTGCTTCCATGACCTGGCTATTGTAAACAGTGCTGCAATGAACATTGGGGTGCATGTGTCTTTTTGAATTATGGTTTTCTCTGGGTACATGCCCAGTAGTGGGATTGCTGGATCATACGGTAATTCTATTTTTAGTTTTTTAAGGAACCTCCATACTGTTCTCCATAGTGACTGTATCAATTTACATTCCCACCAACAAAGAGGGTTCCCTTTTCTCCACACCCTCTCTCGCATTTGTTGTTTGTAGATTTTCTGATGATGCCCATGCTAACTGGTGTGAGGTGATACCTTATTGTAATTTTGATTTGCATTTCTCTAATAATTAGTGATAATTATAGAGCTTCTCATGTGCTTCTTAGCCATCTGTATGTCTTCTTTGGAGAAATGTCTATTTAGATCTTCTGCCCATTTTTGGATTCGGTTGTTTGTCTCCTTAATACTGAACTGCATGAGCTGTTTATATATTTTGGAAATTAATCCTTTGTCAGTTGCTTCATTTGCAAATATTTTCTCCCATTCTGAGGGTTGTCTTTTCGTCTTGTTTATGGTTTCCTTTGCTGTGCAAAAGCCTTTAAGTTTCATTAGGTCCCATTTGTTTATTTGTGTTTTTATTTCCATTACTCTAGGAGGTGGATCAAAAGAGATCTTGCTGTGATTTATGTCAAAGAATGTTCTTCCTATGTTTTCCTCTAAGAGTTTTATAGTGTCCAGTCTTACATTTAGGTCTCTAATCCATTTTGAGTTTGTTTTTGTGTACGGTGTTAGGGAGTGCTCTAATTTCATTCTTTTACATGTAGCTGTCCAGTTTTCCCAGCACCACTTATTGAAGAGGCTGTCTTTTCTCCATTGTATATCCTTGCCTCCTTTGTCATAGATTAGTTGACCATAGGTGTGTGGGTTTATCTCTGGGCTTTCTATCCTGTTCCATTGATCTATATTTCTGTTTTTGTGCCAGTACCATATTGTCTTGATTACTGTAGCTTTGTAGTATAGTCTGAAGTGAGGGAGTCTGATTCCTCCATCTCCGATTTTTTCCCTCAAGACTGCTTTGCCTATTCGCAGTCTTTTGTGTTTCCATACAATTGTGAAATTTTTGGTTCTAGTTCTGTGAAAAATGCCATTGGTAGTTTGATAGGGATTGCATTGAATCTGTAGATTGCTTTGGGTAGTATAGCCATTTTCACAATATTATTTCTTCCAATCCAATACTATGGTATATCTCTCCATCTGTTTGTATTATCTTTAATTTCTTTCATCAGTGTCTTACAGTTTTCTGCCTACAGGTCTTTTGTCTCCCTAGGTAGGTTTATTCCTAGGTATTTTATTCTTCGTGTTGTAATGGTAAATGAGAATGTTTCCTTAATTTCTCTTTCAGATTTTTCATCATTAGTATATAGGAATACAAGAGATTTCTGTGTGTTAATTTTGTATTCTGCAACTTTACCAAATTCATTGATTAGCTCTAGCAGTTTTCTGGTGGCATCTTTAGGATTCTCTATGTATAGTATCATGTCATCTGCAAACAGTGACAGTTTTACTTCTTCTTTTCCAATTTGTATTCCTTTTATTTCTTTTTCTTCTCTCATTGCCGTGGCTAGGACTTCCAAAACTATGCTGAATAATAGTGGTGAGAGTGGACATCCTTGTCTTGTTCCTGATCTTAGAAGAAATGCTTTCAGGTTTCCACCATTGAGAATGATGTTTGCTGTGGGTTTGACATATATGGCTTTTATTATGTTGAGGTAGATTCCCTCTATGTCCACTTTCTGGAGAGTTTTTATCATAAATGGGTGTTGAATTTTGTCAAAAGCTTTTTCTGCCTCTATTGAGATGATCATATGGTTTTTATTCTTCAATTTGTTAATATGGTGTATCACATGGATTGATTTGCATATGTTGGAAGAATCCTTACATCCCTGGGATAAATCCCACTTGATCATGGTGTATGCCCTTTTAATGTGTTGTTGGATTCTGTTTGCTAGTATTTTGTTGAGGATTTTTGCATCTATATTCATCAGTGATATTGGTCTGTAATTTTCTTTTTTTGTAGTATCTTTGTCTGGTTTTGGTATCAGGGTGATAGTGGCCTCATAGAATGAGTTTGTGAGTGTTCCTTCCTCCGCAATTTCTTGGAAGAGTTTGAGAAGGATGGGTGTCAGCTCTTCTCTAAATATTTGATAGAATTCACCTGTGAAGCCATCTGGTCCTGGACTTTTGTTTGGTGGAAGATTTTTAATGACAGTTTCAATTTCATTACTTGTGATTGGTCTGTTCATATTTTCTGTTTCTTCCTGGTTCAGTCTTGGAAGGTTATATCTTTCTAAGAATTTGTCCATTTCTTCCAGGTTGTCCATTTTATTGGCATAGAGTTGCTTGTAGTAGTCTCTTAGGTTGCTTTGTATTTCTGCGGTGTCTGTTGTAACTTCTCCTTTTCGATTTCTAATTTTATTGAATTGAGTCCTCTCCCTCTTTTTCTTGATGAGTCTGACTAATGGTTTATCAATTTTGTTTATCTTCTCAAAGAACCAGCTTTTAGTTTTATTCATCTTTGCTATTGTTTTCTTTGTTTCTATTTCATTTTTTTCTGCTCTGATCTTTATGATTTCTTTCCTTCTGCTAACTTTGGGTTTTGTTTGTTCTTCTTTCTCTAGTTCCTTTAGGTGTAAGATTAGATTGTTTATTTGAGGTGTTTCTTGTTTCTTGAGGTAGGCTTGTGTAGCTATACACTTCCCTCTTAGAACTGCTTTTGCTGCATCCCATAGGTTTTGGATCGTCGTGTTCATCGTCATTTGTCTCTAGGTATTTTCTGATTTCCTCTTCGATTTCTTCAGTGATCTCTTGGTTATTCAGTAACGTATTGTTTGGCCTCCATGTGTTTGTGTTTTTTACATTTTTTTTCCCTGTAATTCATTTCTAATCTCATAGTGTTGTGGTCAGAAAAGATGCTTGATATGATTTCAATTTTCTCGGATTTACTGAGGCTTGATTTGTGACCCAAGATGTGATCTATCCTGGAGAATATTCCATGCACACTTGAGAGGAAAGTGTAATCTGCTCTTTTTGGATGGAATGTCCTATAAATATCAATTAAATCTATCTGGTCTATTGTGTCATTTAAATCTTCTGTTTCCTTATTTATTTTCATATTGGATGATCTGTCCATTGGTGAAAGTGGGGTGTTAAAGTCCCCTACTATGAATGTGTTACTGTCGATTTCCCCTTTTATGGCTGTTAGTATTTGCCTTATGTATGGAGGTGCTCCTATGTTGGGTGCATATGTATTTACAATTATTATATCTTCTTCTTGGATTGATCCCTTGATCATTATGTAGTGTCGTTCCTTGTCTCTTGTAACATTCTTTAAAGTCTATTTTATCTGATATGAGTATTGCTACTCTAGCTTTCTTTTGATTTCCATTTGCACGGAATAACTTTTTCCATCTCCTCACTTTCAGACTCTGTGTGTCCCTAGGTCTGATGTGGGTTTCTTGTAGACAGCATATATATGGGTCTTGTTTTTGCATCCATTCAGCAAGCCTGTGCCTTTTGGTTGGAGCATTTAATCCATTCAAGTTTAAGGTAATTATTATTTTTTTTAAGGTAATTATTGATATGTATGTTCTTATGACCATTTTCTTAATTGTTTTGGGTTTGTTTCTGTAGGTCTTTTTCTTCTCTTGTGTTTCCCACTTAGAGAAGTTCCTTTAGCATTTGTTGTAGAGCTGGTTTGGTGGTGCTGAATTCGCTTAGCTTTTGCTTGTCTGTAAAGCTTTTGATTTCTCCGTCAAATCTGAATGAGATCCTTGCCGGGTAGAGTAATCTTGGTTGTAGCTTCTTTGCTTTCATCACTTAAAGTATATCATGCCACTCCCTTCTGGCTTGTAGAGCTTATGCTGAGAAATCAGCTGTTAACCTCGTGGGAGTTCCCTTGTATATGATTTTTTGTTTTCCCCTGGTTGCTTTTAATAATTTTTCTTTGTCCTTAATTTTTGTCAATTTGATTACTATGTGTCTCGGCATGTTTCTCCTTGGGTTTATCCTGCCTGGGACTGTCTGCGCTTCCTAGACTTGGGTGGCTATTTCCTTTCCCATGTTAGGGAAGTTTTCATGTATAATCTTTTCAAATATTTTCTCTGGTCCTTTCTCTCTCTTCTCCTTCTGTGACCCCTATAATGCGGATGTTGTTGCATTTAATGTTGTCCCAGAGGTCTGTTAGGCTGTCTTCATTTCTTTTCATTCTTTTTTCTCTATTCTGTTCTACAGCAGTGAATTCCACCATTCTGTCTTCCAGGTCACTTATCCATTCTTCTGCCTCAGTTATTCTGCTATTGATTCCTTCTAGTGTATTTTTCCTTTCAGTTATTGTATTGTTCATCTCTGTTTTTTGTTCTTTAATTCTTCTAGGTCTTTGTTAAACATTTCTTGCATCTTCTTGATCTTTGCCTCCATTCTTTTTCTGAGGTCCTGGGTCATCTTCACCATCATTATTCTGAATTCTTTTTCTGGAAGGTTGCCTGTCTCCACTTCATTTAGTTGTTTTTCTGAGGTTTTATCTTGTTGCTTCATCTGGTACATAGCCCTCTGCCTTTTCATCTTGTCTATCTTTCTGTGAATGTGGTTTTAGTTCCACAGGCTGCAGGACTGTAGTTCTTCTTGCTTCTGCTGTGTGCCCTCTGGTGGATGAGGCTATCTAAGAAACCTGTGCAAGTTTCCTGATGGGAGGGACTAGTGATGGGTAGAGTTGGCTGTTGCTCTGGTGGGCAGAGCTCAGTAAAACTTCAATCTGCTTGACTGCTAATGGGTGGGGCTGGGTTCCCTTCCTGTTGGTTGTTTGGCCTGAGGCAACCCAACACTGGAGCCTACCTGGGCTCTTTGGTGGGGCTAATCACAGAGTCCAGGAGGGCTCACGCCAAGCAGCACTTCCCAGAACTTCTGCTGCCAGTGTCCTTGTCCTCACCATGAGCCAGGACCACCGCCCACCTCTGCAGGAGACCCTCCAACACTAGCAGGTAGTTCTGGTTCAGTCTTCCCTGGGGTCACTGCTCCTTCCTGTGGGTCCTGATGCACACACTACTTTTTGTGTGCCCTCCAAGAGTGGAGTCTCTGTTTCCCCCAGTCCTGTCAAAGTCCTGCAATCAAATCCCGCTAGCCTTCAAAGTCTGATTCTCTAGGTATTCCTCCTCCCATTGCCAGACCCCCAGGTTCAGAAGCCTGACGTGGGACTCAGAACCTTTGCTCCAGTGAGTGGACTTCTGTGGTATAAGTGTTCTCCAGTGTGTGACTCACCCACCCAGCAGTTATGGGGTTTGGTTTTATTGTGATTGAACCCCTCCTACCGTCTCATTATGGCTTCTCCTTTGTCTTTGGATGTGGGGTATCTTTTTTGGTGAGTTCCAGTGTCTTCCTGTCGATGACTGTTCAGCAGTTAGTTGTGATTCTGGTGTTCTTGCAAGAGGGAGTGAGAGCAACTAAGCCCGTGCACCACGACTACTGAGCCTGCTCTCTAGAGCCCTTGAGCCACAACTACTGAGCCTGCGCTCTAGAGCCCATGAGCCTCAGCTACTGAAGCCCGTGCGCCTAGAGCCCGTGCTCCGCAACGAGAGAAGCCACTGCAATGAGAAGCCCGTGCACCACAACAAAGAGTAGTCCTGGCTCGCCGCAACTAGAGAAAGCCTGCACGCAGCAACAAAGACCCAACTCAGCCAAAAATAAATAAATACATTTATTAAAAAAAAAAAATCATCAACGTCGGACTCCATTGTGCCTTTTCCCCCAAATCATTTGTTGTAGGTAGTTTCCTGCTGCATGTCCTGAGGCTTAGAGAACATATCCATTGTAGGAGGTCTACTTAGTCTTTGTGTAAACTCGTCCCCATGAAAGTAAAATAAAAATCACCAGGAGCCAAAGAGGAAAGTGCAAACAAGAGCACTTCCATTTCCCAGCCTTAATTAATCCATTTGGTATTATCCGAGCACTTTGATCTTTTTTGTTCCCCTCTCTTGCACATCTTTCTCTCATTTCTTTGCTTGTTAAGACTCGATCAGAGGTTATGTAAGAGCAGAAATAGGAGAATGCAGTAGTCTCTTTTCTTTTGATTAACAGCTCTTGTAAAAGGTTTTGGTGGCTGAGAAGATTGAAGGTAAAATAAGATTATAAGATTATAATGATGTTTACAGATAATGCCATCAATTCCAAGTTCTGAGCATCAGAGATAATTGAGACTGAGTGTATTTTACAAGTTTTCATCTAATCCATTATGTTACAAGGGCAGGTATTGGTAAATAGCTGTTTACACTTAAAGGTATGTAATTAAACAGATTTCAGAGAGTTATTATGGCTGATTCTTTCCAATAGTGAAAGGAGAAAGATACTAGGCAGGAGTATGGAGCAGGGGGGAGTTCTGAGCTCATCCAAACTAGAGCCATATCATCAGAAAGAAAACTCTAAACACTCCTCACTAACAATCAGTTAATCAGAAATTGTCACCAACTGGCATGTCTCCGAATTCTGGCCATGTGAGGAAAATTGAGGTTCAACCTGGTGGTCTTCTGGTACTTTAAGAGCTCAAAGCATCTTCTGAAGACTTATAAAAAACTGAAGTACCTTTGGTGTTATTTTAAAATATTTGTGTATGCTTCCTTAGAAGTTGGTGATGTGTGCACCTTGAAATGTGACTGTTCTATTACCAGAATATTTATTCAATTGAACATCCCTCCACCAGTCCCATCTGGAGAACAGAATTTAGTCTACTTGCCTGAAGCTACAGAAGAAAACCTTGGTAAAGCTATTAATTTAATTTTATATGGTAGAATCATTTTCATAAACTGCCTTAGAACTTGCTCTGCCTGTTAACACCACTGCATAATATGTCATTCTGAGAACTGATCTAGCTCTGAGACTCACTGCTTCTTGAGCAGCTCCTTAAAAAGTCCCCACTATATTTGAAATGCTTACACAGACTGTGAACTCTTTTTTTTTCATAGTAATGACAATAAGCATTACCATTTTAACACAGTGCAAAAAGCTTTATATGAAATAAATAACTTAATGCTCACATCAGCCTTATGAGGTAGAGCTATTATTTTTCCCATTTAATAGTTTGCAACTTAGAATAACATTCCCAGGAGTTAGTCAGTGGAGTCCAGCTCCTAACTCACGTCTTCAGCAGAGCCCTTATCCCCTTGCTCTTAGGCCTCCCTGAGAGTCAGTGTGCTGTGGGCTACGTGCCCCTCACTTCCTACCCCATCTCATAGTGGTTGCACTACTGTATTTAAAAAAACATTTTATTGCCATATAGTTGATTTACAAGGTTGTGTTAGTTTCAGGTGTATGGCAAAGTGATTCATATATATATATGTATATACACTTTTTTAGATTCTTTTACATTATAGGTTATTATAAGATATTGAATATAGTTCACTGTACTGTACAGTAGGTCCTTGTTGGTTATCTATGTTATATATAGTAGTGTGTATATTTTAATCCCAAACTCCTAATTAATCCCTCTCCCACCTTTTCCCTTTGGTAACTATAGGTTTGTTTTCTATGTCTGTGAGTCTATTTCTGTTTTGTAATAAGTTCATTTGTATCCTTTTTTAAGATTCCACATATAAATGATATCATATGATATTTGTCTTTCTCTCTCTTACTTCACTTAGCATAATAATCTCTAAGTCCATCCATGTTTCTGCAGATGGCATTATTTCATTCTTTTTTATGGCTGAGTAGTATTCCATCATATATATGTACCACATCTTCTTTATCCATTCATCTTTTGATGGACGTTTAATTGCTTCCATGTCTTGGCTATTGTAAATCGCTGGGTCATATGGGAGTTCTATTTTTAGTTTTTTAAGGCACCTCCATACTGTTCTCCAGAGTGGCTGCACCAATTTACGTTCCCACCAACAGTGTAGGAGTGTTCCTCTTTCTCCACACCCTCTTCAGCATTTACCTAAATTTTAATTTGAAGGCAAATCATCCATACTCTTCATGCCTCTGTTTTCTTATCTGGAAAATAATGATAACAACTGTCCTTTATACAGCTCAGTGTTACTATTTTATTATTATGACACAAATGAATGTGATATAGACTTATGCAGCTAGATTTCTCTGGCCAGGGGTATCGAAGGAAAATATATTTGGGATACATCCTGTTTACATGATGTGTTTAGCTGTAACGCCTTCTGTGTTTGCCAGGTTCCCAGTTAAGTGAGATACTCAAGGCCATGTGAAAGTAACTAAAATTTTTCTAGAAAACCAGATTATTTTAGTATTTCTTTTATCTTCATTACGTTTTTCCTCCTAGCCAGGATTATGTATTTGTTTTTTTTTTTTCCCTGTAGGTTTTTTTTTTCTTAATGACTCCTCCTCTACGTTTTTTTTTTTTTAATTATTTATTTGTTTGTTTTTATTTTTGGCTGCGTTGGGTCTTCGTTGCTGTGCACGGGCTTTCTCTAGTTGCGGCGAGAGGGGGCCACTCTTCGTCGCGGTACGCGGGCTTCTCATTGTCGTGGCTTCTCTTGTTTGCAGAGCACGGGCTCTAGGCGCGCAGGCCTCAGCAGTTGTGGCACGTGGGCTCACTAGTTGTGGCTCGCGGACTCTTGAGCACAGGTTCAGAAGTTGTGGCACACGGACTTAGTTGCTCCGTGGCATGTGGGATCTTCCCGGGCCAGGGCTTGAACCCGTGTCCCTCGCATTGGCAGGCAGATTCCCAACCACTGCGCCAGCAGGGAAGCCCTCCTCCTCTACTTTTGTCAAACAATGTCATAATGTAGATGGACTTTTTGGTTCATGACTGTGTCTTTATCTCAGTACATTCATTACTATAAACTTTCTTATAAAATATTCTCAAGTTGTTAAACTTAATATGATTTGAAAGAAATTCATTACAAAGTGTATCTCTGGTTGCCTATTTATTAAACTTACTAATGTTTAATTATGGCCATAATTGCTACTCTGGCAAAATTTTGGTTTGTGTGTATATGCAGGTGATACTTGGAGACTAATATCCATTCTCTAAACACACATTTTCCAGAGAAATGGCATCATCTTTTGCTCTAAGAATGTCACTTGAAAAAATTCTATTTGAATAGTGAGTTATCAAACACTCTAGTGTATCTCTGTCCCCAATTATTAATAAGCTGCTACCCCAAAATCTGTTTTTTCCTCTTTACTTGACAAACATGACCATTTATTAATATTTGTACATTCCTGCTTTATCTGTTAGATAGGTGCTATGGAAGAAGGGTCTGCCTGCTTTTATTTCATGTTGAAAAATGTCATGTGAACGAATTATGCCAGCTGGTGGTGATCTTTCTTTAAATTTATTCAGAGCCTTATTTCTAGGAAATGGCATACTTTTTTGGTGCCACATGCTTCAAGTTTCAAACAGACACCATCTAAGGACAGTTCCCTTCCTGCCATAAGGGCTTATGGAGTTATGAGCGTGGGAGAAAGGGGGGAAGAGTGTTGACCCAGCTGAAAAATCACCCAGATTCTTGATGGTACTGAGCATCCTGGGATGCTGTTGTCCCGTTAGCCGTGAGCGTTTGAGAAGGATGTTTATCATACAGATAGGTCTTCAGACAATCAGCAATTTCTCAACTGTAAGGTTGTTGATTTTTAGGATTAATTAGTAGGGTTATTAATCTAAACAATTAAATTCTCTCCTAAGAGTACAGCTGTCTGATTAATTAATCTGTTAATTAATCAGTGGTTTCTCCAGATGTCTGTTGAGATACTGTCCCTTGAGCACTGCTGGGATGTGCTTTCAGACCATGGATTAATCCCTTTCACTTACTCAACTTTACAGTAAAAGGAGACTATTTATAACAGAGCTTGTTGTGGGTTTGCTATGAGCAAAAATCTATTTGTAATTATCTCAGGATATCCTTCTCACTCTCATATGTGACATACTTCTGTGTCATGAATTGATAACATTTGATAAAATCTTAATAGCTTTTCAGATGTATTTCCCCTTACTTTACTGGAAAGTGTATTTACAAAATTAAACATTCCTATTGAAAAGAGAAGAGTCATCACATTCTAAAACATGATTTATTTATTTCAGTAAAGCAAGGAAATTATACTGATATTTCTAGTCATCTAAATTTCATGACTTCTGCGAGAGCTACTGTTTTCTAAGGTTAAAATTTTTGTGGCAAACTGTACTTTCCTGAGTCTTGCTTTAAGCTCATGAGGGACTCCAGGTCCCAGGAATAGCCCTTCTGGGACAATACCTGGGAATCCCCAGGGAGTCATTGTCTAGTAGGTAAAGGAATGGCTTCCTCCTTCCTGCCTTTCTCCTCCAGGCGTGGCTGAACTGCTCTGTCCCTTTGTCATGCATCTACTGCAGAGATAGAACCACCCTTGTCCGCTGAAGGCCACCCAGCACCTCAGCTCTGCTTGGCCAGTCCTGCTGTGTAGCTGTCTCCTTCCTGGAGTTACATTACTTTGGCTCAATTATGCCAGGCTGTCCAGCGCAGCCTCACTGACCCACTGATGCAGTGGAGTCCATGAGGTGACAAAGCTGCAGGGTATTCTTTTTAAAAGTGGGAAAGAATGGTTCTCCCCTCTGTTTTTGTGGGACAGTATAATATAGCAAAAAACAACATCAGTTTTAGAATCAGAAAGACCTGGATTTGAACATATATTAAACAGAGGGTAATGATGATGATACTGACTTTACAGGGTAGCTCTGAGCTATTGAAAGGCTGAATGTAATCCAGGCTCCTCTTTGGAAACCCAGCCCTTGGAAGAACGTTCTGTACATCGGATGCATTCATTCATTCATTCCTCAGTCAGTACCTATGGTACTAAGTGTGCATCCATTATGTGTCCAACATTGTGTTGATTTATGTCTTGAAGGTGTGTCCTAGGTGCATAAGGGTAGAGAAGAGGAGCAGAGGAAAGAAAAAGCCCTGGGCAGTAGTTGAGGCTGTGGACCCATCTGAAGTCACCAGCATGAATGTATGCAAATTAAAAAAAACAAAGGCTGAGGATGGACCTGTGGAGAACAAGACATTTACAGGGAGAGCAGAAGAAGAGGGTCAGTAATGAACAGTAAGGAGGTGTGATGGCTGGAGTGGGAGGAGAAAAACGGGGGGTGAGAGCCACAGTGGGTGGTGTCACAGAAGACAAAGGAAGAGTTCCAAGGCGCAAGTGGGCATCTGGACAAATTCTAAGTGTCTCTTGGATTGGGCAAGTCCAAGATATTGGTGACCTTATGCAGTCCTGACAAAGAATGCCAAACTGTCATAGTTTTAGAAGTGAATAGGAAGGTAGAAATATAGATTTCTCCAAAGAAGCATGGCTGGGCTTCCCTGGTGGCGCCGTGGTTGAGAGTCCGCCTGCCGATGCAGGGGACACGGGTTCGTGCCCCGGTCCGCGAAGATCCCACATGCCGCGGAGCGGCTGCGCCCGTGAGCCATGGCCGCTGAGCCTGCGCGTCCGGAGCCTGTGCTCCGCAACGGGAGAGGTCACAACAGTGAGAGGCCCGCGTACCGCAAAAGAAAAAAAAAAAAAAAAGCATGGCTTTGTAGGAAAGAAGGCAATAAAAGAGGCAAGAAGAGTTAAGACGGGTTTGTTTTTCGAGATGAAGGAGACTGAGCATGTTGTGATATGTTCCAGACAGTTTTGCTTGCCCAAAAAATGCAAAATTTGCAATGAAATAAGGTTTCTACAATGATAAAAATGGAACTTGATATATCACCTCCATTTTAATGATTAAAGTAAGATATAAATTCTAATCTAATATAGCTATAGCATTTGTCAGAGTTGGAGGGGAAATGCATTATTTTAAATCTTTTATTCTCTTTTTGGAGATTAAACCCGATATTTTGACTAGTGAAATACTTTGGGGGAAAAAGAACCAATCCAAACAGTTTTTCGTGAACATCTTGGATGCCTCAGCATTCAACTCAGATGTTTCCTTCCTGAGTTAGAATTAGAAGCAATGAGAACCAGACCCATTGTCAGGTCATATTTCAGTCAGTTCCTTGTCATAAGAGATTTGTGAAAAGAGCACATCTTTGCCTGACTACTTGGTAAAACTAAAGATCCCTCCACATCAAACTGATCCTGGGCTCTTTCTTTCAGTCATTACATGTTATTGGATGAGCCTGACCTGTGAGGCAGCAACAGCTGCTAAACTCAAAGTTTTGCTGGGGAGCTTCCCTGGTGGCGTTGAGAGTCTGCCTGCCGGTGCAGGGGACACGGGTTCGTGCCCCGGTCCGGGAAGATCCTACATGCCACGGAGCAGCTGGGCCCATGAGCCATGGCCGCTGAGCCTGCGCGTCCGGAGCCTGTGCTCCGCAACGGGAGAGGCCACAACAGTGAGAGGGCCCGCGTACCGCAAAAAAAAAAAAAAAAAAAAATTTGCTGGGGCTCAGGGAGAGCCTTAGAGCAGGAGCTCAGGGTTCTCCCCTTCCTTCTCCCCTGCCTGTCTTCCCCTGGAGTCGTTTATGTTTAGGAGGGAGAGTCACTCCTAGTAGCAGAGAGGGGAAGGAAAGTGACAAGCAGCTATGGAAGCTCTTGGCAGTGTGGTCAGAGCTGCTACATATTCAGCCTCTGGGTCCTTGAGAAACTCCCTTAGAGTGGGAAGAGCTTGGGGGAAGGGCCCCTCCTGGATGCTCCGTGTAGCAGGGAATGGTAGTGATTTTTGCACTGGTTCTCCCTGGTCCCTGCTCTTCCAGACAACTCTGCTTCAGGGAGTTTATGGAGGAGTCATCCTGTTTCTGCAGAAGAACTAACCGAGTGTCTGCAGATTGAGATGCCAAACTCTTCTTTCCTTACCTTTCTTCTTTTCTTTTCCTTCGTTTTCTTTTCTTTTCCCTCCCTCCCTCCCTTCCTTCCTTCCTTGGATTCAGACAAATTCTCTATCCCTTGATAGGTAAAAGAGGTAACTAAACAGGACTGAGAAATGACTAGCTCCCCTCCATCTGTTCCCTTTTGGGGAGTTTCATTTGCAATTTTTCCTCCTCACTTCTCCTCCCACCCCCACCCCCCATCCCAATCTAGCTCAAAGTGCCCCCTACCCTCTCGGGTTTATCTTTCTCTCTCTTTAATTTCAAAATTAGGTGAATAAATGCATCTATTCTTGGAGTACATTCCTTTCCCTCACTTTCTCTCTCCTCATTTAGAATCCTATGTTTTGACAGAATTTATCATGGGTTGTCACCCTTGATGATTAAAAAAGGCACTAATGAGATGAAGCTTGTCAAGACTTGATCACAGGGTCTCTATGTTCTGTCAGATGGTAATAGGACACCTTCAAGAGACTTGGAGAAAGTGGGAAATGTGAGAAAAAATTATGGATTCTTGCGGTTGAGGGCAGAGGTGAGGCGAGGCAACACCAAATCCGAATTCCTTAAGGGAATGAAACAGCACAAGAGCAGTTCCGTTCTTGACTGTGTGACTAGTTCATTGAGCAATGGGGATTGAATGCTAAAACTTAGAACGAGCTATCCACAAGAGTAGACTTTTCAAAAATAGATGTGGGTTTTTCTTGCCGTGATTGGGATTTTGGACTCTGATGACTGTGCGACAAACATAAGGTGAAAGGCCAGCAGGTAGAGTAGCTTGTCATAGGTTTTACATGGAACTCACAAGATGACCCCAAGACAGACCAGACCGAGTTTATGTGCTTCTGCAATGGGATTTCTTGTGTGAGATCCGTCTTTTACTCTGGATCAGTGCAGCATAGCTAGCAAGTTGGCAGTGATTTATTAGGAAAGGGGTATCCAAAAATAAACAAATCATGAAATCCATCAGGTCTCTGCCACCTGAATTTATAGATTACAAGTTAATAAATTGCATACACACTGAACACCAACAATTAGAATTTTCTGCTGATCTGCATGCAACTATTTCCCTCAGATATTTGGAGAATCAGGTTACTTTTCTATCCAGAACAACTTCTCTAACTCATGTAAGAGTTTATTTTAGTTTAAGATTTGTATTTAACTGTAACTTGTGATTTGGTATTTTTTAGAAATACCATCGTGTGTGTGTGTCTGCTTAAAATTGTTTCAGAGACTTGAAACTTTAGAACATCTTGAGAGCACCCTCTTTTCAAACCTTCACAAATGAACACATATCCGCATTGCACGAACACAAGTGTACCTTGCATTACAATCCTCAGTCCTAGTCATGGATCGGAAAACTTGTTAAGAAGATATAAAGTAAGAAAAAAATTAAATAATTACATCAAAGCATGATTTTTCACGTTATATTACTGTTATTCTCATCCCATATGGCACAAAAGAATTAATCGTGGTCTGTTGGCCAACCCACAGACTTGACACAGCTAACTTCACTGTGTATGTGATGGTGCATTTCAGAATTTTCATGAAGAAGCAGATGTCAGAAGGGACGTGTGTGCTGGGAGTGTTCATATTTTATGAAAACGATCTTGGTCCATTGCCCCCTTCCCTTGAATTAGCACTCACTTATCCTTAAGGAAGGGGCTGAAGACTCAGCAGAGCTGGAGAGATAACCTCTAGCCCCGTTAGCACAGCAGCAGCTGCCTGAATGTGCTCACACCAAATTGCAGCAACTTGTTTCATTTCATGTGTGCTGTCTTACTCTGTAAAAGACAGAAATGTATTTTACATTTTTGAAATTTCTTAGCACAGATTGAGAGCACCATAACAGCCTGAAAACTGGTAAAATCTCTCACTTATGAAATATCTTTCATTCCCATTTGAGGTTGGATAGGCTGAAGACTTCATGCTCTTTTTTTTTTGGCTATGAAAGTGCATCATTTTCAACATGACATTTTGAATTCAGAACAGAACTTCTGGATTGGAAAGGATGGCAGTGCTGAGTCAGTGTCATTAATTCTGCAGTTTTTTATTATACTAACCTTTTTTTTTTTTTTTTCATGGTACGCGGGCCTCTCCCTGTTGTGGCCTTTCCCGTCGTGGAGCACAGGCTCCGGACGCGCAGGTTCAGCGGCCATGGCTCACGGGACCAGCCGCTCCGCGGCATGTGGGATCCTCCCGGACCGGGGCACGAACCCGTGTCCCCTGCATCGGCAGGCGGACTCTCAACCCCTGCGCCACCAGGGAAGCCCCTATACTAACCTATTTTTAAAATTACATATGGAAATAGTATATTAGGTCATATTTCAGAAGTGTGCCTTTACTCTGTTTGAAGGGATCATTGTGGAAACATAGTCACAAAAACTTCTCACCACTATGGTGTAAGTATAGTTCCAGCATAAGGAAAATTGTTAGG
This sequence comes from Orcinus orca, assembly GCF_937001465.1. Classification (NCBI taxonomy): domain Eukaryota; kingdom Metazoa; phylum Chordata; class Mammalia; order Artiodactyla; family Delphinidae; genus Orcinus; species Orcinus orca. Next base: position 17,553,132 of record NC_064570.1, on the reverse strand, counting down.
TATTTAAAAATAGAATAGGGAAATATTTGGTCAGGAATACCGAAACAAAGGGTGTGGGATGGGAAAGATGGGGGACTCCGAAAGCGTACAATTCACTGGAACTAGTGTAAAAACAGCTACATTATTTCAAGTTGATAAGCATCAACTAGAATGGATGTAATGGAAGTACATTTTCTAAGTATGAAGCAAGTAACCATGCTGTAATTTTAAAGCCATGTAAAGGTAAAGATGAAATTGAAAAGATAAGACTTTAAGTTCAAGATTCGAATTCTTTAAAAAGCAAACTGATCTTACGTTTCTTCCTAAGGAATTGCATCAGATATGTTAACTGAAGTTATTTCTCGGTGATTACAACAGAAATTAAATTGAGTATTAGGGAGGAAGAGATCTCAGGTTATTAATAAAACAGTCTATTGTCAGCATATTTTAGACCCACTGATATAATATTACCCAAGCAAGTATAATATTTTTAGTGCTTTATACAATAATTTTTTTGTGTGTGGAGGTCTATATAGATGTTAATATGGGTTTATATTGACAAAATGAGAGATATAGTTTATCAGATTTCCAGTTTTATTCTGTCTTTTTTATTAGAGTCAGGTATTCCCTGAGGCAGCCCTTACTTTCAAACTACAAGAATCAAAATCAAGAACTCCAGGCAGTATTTGCGCTCCCATGTTCATTGCAGCGTTATTCATAATAGCCAGGATGTGGAAACAACTTAAATGTCCATCGACAGTTGAATGGATAAACAAAACATGGTATGTGTTTTTGATGGAATATTATTCAACCTTAAAGAAGAAGGAACGCCTACAATATGTGATGACTTGGATGAACCTGGAGGACATTATGCTAAGTGAGAGAAGCCAGCCACAGCAGGACAAACACTGCATGATTGCACTTACATGACGTGACTTAAATAGTCAAACTCATAGAAGCAGAGAGTAGAATGGTGGTTCTGGAGCTGGAGGAAGGGGAAATGGGAGTTGCTATTCAAAGGATAGAAAGTTTCAGTTATGCAAGATGAATACGTTTTAGAGAGCTGCTGTACAACAGTGTAACTATAGTTAACAATACTGCCTTGTGCTCTTTAAAAAATTGTTGGGGCTTCCCTGGTGGCGCAGTGGTTGAGAGTCCGCCTGCCGATGCTGGGGACACGGGTTCGTGCCCCGGTCCGGGAGGATCCCACATGCCGCGGAGCGGCTGGGCCCGTGAGCCATGGCCGCTGACCCTGCGCGTCAGGAGCCTGTGCTCCGCAACGGGAGAGGCCACAGCAGTGAGAGGCCCGCGTACCGCAAAAAAAAAAAAAAAAAAAATTGTTAAAAAGGTAGGTCTCATGTTAAATGTTCCGACTGCAAGGAAGAAAAGAAAAATCTACTGGAAACAGTGTTTCAAGTGTGCTCCTGTTAGAAACTGACAATAGTAAGTAGATTGAGTTGGGGGAAGTTATGAGCAAGTGGCACCCTGTCTCAGAACCCCAGGGCCTGTGTCTTCCCTGCTGTCTGCTCTAGCTTTTTCAGTGTCCAGTGAGGGCAGGTGACTTGCTGTGTCACAGAACTAGTTTTCTGAAAAGCCAGGTTTCCCAATTTCCTGACCGGTATCCACAAAGTTGGTGCACAAAGATTTCAGGTAAATTGACATTTTAGCATATCTTTGAATGGAGCAAACTCATTTGATACAAAAAACCACCTTTGCTGGGAGACACAGGTTTTTTTAGATTTTCCCGTATTTGTGCAGGAATTGAAAGCTGGGCAGGATGGACTTAGTTCCTGTGTGTGTCTAGCTTTCGTAGATACTATTCTCTAATAATTTTTCTAAAAGGCATTCTGTGTTAGTTTATGGGGCCACATGTATATTTTTAGGCCTTATTTTTCCGTAGTGGCTGGATTAAAAATACATAGTTTTAAATTTAATAACTCTGGCTTTTAATCTGGGATATACGCTTAATATTATTAGAAAATAATGTTTTGTTTCTAACATGAAGACTGACAATTGGAGAAATTTTAGATTTAATGAAAGCACCAAAAGTGAGTTATGCCAGACTGACAAGATTGCTTTTTATGTAATATGTACTAACTGTTGTTTTTTTAAAACTATATGATGCATAAATATTAGCATCTCAAACTTAAGGCTTGAGTTAGTGCTTAGATCAGTGAAAAACATCTCGTTTTTAATACTACTCTTAATTTTTCCTGCTATAAAGACGGGGCAGTTCTTGATGAATATAGTTTAAAAAGACAGCAAAAGTGTTCTGCATTTGGTATGAGACTGTGAGGAAATTATGCCCTTTTCCCTCCGACCATGTAAATCTGAGCCAGGAGATAGTTTCCCTGTTAGGTTAAGTGCTATGTAATTACAAAGTCATTTTCAGGAGGAGGGGAAACAGTTGGCAGATTTGGGGAGTTTTGAAACACACAAGACTGTGCCAGCAGTGTTAGATGGGAATCCAATTTCAATTCTGGTTTTTGAGAAGGGAACTAGTGTTGGCTTATCTTTCCTTGAAGTACCACAGATCCTTTGCTCAGCTTGGTTGGAAGAATTCTTTTGATCCTCTGCCCCAGGGGCTTAATTAAGCTTCAGCATCATGGAATTTGTGAAACAAGACTGGCAAATTTACCAAATGAATTCATCTAGTTCGTAATTGCCTTACTGACAGCACCCCATGTACGTCACCTAGAAACCTTCTTTCCACGAGTGCTGTTAGGAGAACTCCAGGCTGTACCTTGTTGGATAACTGGAGGATGGAGAGTAGGAAAGTTATCTAAAAAAAAGACAGTGGTGAACAAAAATATTTGTCATAAGAACTTCTGAAGCTCTAAGCTATGGCCGCTGATTTATATCTTGTGTGGGACAATCAGAGACTTGACCACTAAAATATGGTCTGGTTGTGTTTCCACATCTAAGATTTCTCTGACACTATCTGGTGTGTCACTTTTAGCTCTAGGTTAACGTTGTGCTCATGTTGCTGTTTTTAGCAGCATTTTTAATTTTATAAAATGTATTGGTAGGAATGGATGGTGAAGAATCTGTAAGTAATCTTTGTGGCTTTAGTCTTATTCCGGAAACCAAAGAATCATGTAAGATGCTTGAAATAAATTTAAATATTTTTCAAGTTTTTAAAATTTTTTTAAATTAATTTATTTATTCATTTATTATTTTTGGCTGCGTTGGGTCTTCGTTGCTGCGTGCAGGCTTTCTCTAGTTGCGGCGAGCGGGGGCTACTCTTCGTTGCGGTGCACAGGCTTCTCTCGGAGCACAGGCTGTAGGCGCACGGGCTTCAGCAGTTGTGGCATGCTGGCTCAGTAGTTGTAGCTTGCAGGCTCTAGAGCGCAGGCTCAGTAGTTGTGGCACACAGGCTTAGTTGCTCTGCGGCATGTGGGATCTTCCCGGACCAGGGCTTGAACCCGTGTCCCCTGCATTGGCAGGCAGATTCTTAACCACTGTGCCACCAGGGAAGTCCCAAGTTTTTTTAAATAAACAAAACAACTTACAGAAAATGTGGAGGATAGGAGGGATGTTTTAAAAAATATTAACCCATTAAAAAAATCTATTGAAATTCCATAAAAAGTAACCATTTACCTCTTTATGTTTTCTTCAATTCCACGGAATTTACACTAATTAGTTTTCAACATTTTGCAAATTTATCATGAAGTAATTCAAGATGGAGTGACCAGTTGAACCCAAAAGATAAACAAATTAACCATTAGGACTGTATCTGGTTCTGGGCAATATACTTTAAAAGGTGAAAAATTCCTCTTTTGAGCAGAAAACCCAGAATGGTAAAGGGAATAGAACTGTTTCCAATGAGGGACGTTTGAGGCACAAGAGTGTTTACCACGGAGAAGATTCTAGTCGGTGTCGGACTCTGTCGCCACATAGTACGCACACAGCAAATATTTGCTGAATGCATGAGTACCAGGTTTCAAATGCTTGGGGCTTGTCATGTGAAAGGAATTAGATAGGTTCTGTTTGGTCGCATAGATAGAATTAGGATCCATTCTACTCAGTAAAAGGGAGAACTTTCTACCTCCCAGCTGTGTAAAGGGGCACCGTCATCCTCTGGGTGAGTTTGCCGCTCAGTGCAGACTCGATGTCCCTTTAGTGTGGTTGCCGTGGAGAGATTTCACGAAGTGCATGGAAGATGGGGTCAGGGGACTTTGCTGGCTTTTTTTTGACTCCGACATGCTGTAAAGTGATCTTTTTTGTTTGTTTGTTTTTCTTGGATTCCTACTCAGTTTCTTCATTCTGTTTTGGCAAACATTGAGGTTTTACTAGTGCCCTCGGATTTATTGAAACAGAACAAAACAAAATAAAAAAGCCATGAGTGGGCTTCCCTGGTGGCGCAGTGGTTGAGAGTCCGCCTGCCGATGCAGGGGACACGGGTTCATGCCCCGGTCCGGGAAGATCCCACATGCCGCGGAGCGGCTGGGCCCGTGAGCCATGGCCGCTGAGCCTGTGCGTCTGGAGCCTGTGCTCGGCAACGGGAGAGGCCAGAACAGTGAGAGGCCCGCGTACCGCAAAAAAAAAAAAAAAAAAAAGCCATGAGTGAGATAAGGCAGGCCTGGGTGGCCCACACTGAGTCCTCTATACCCTGTATGTGTGGCAGGAAGAGCTGATGTTTCCACTTCATTTTAGTTTTTAGAATTGTTTTTATAAACTCAGGTGGAATTTTGAAATTCTTTTTGAAAGCAGAAAGCGATTATGTTTTAAAGGATGCTTGTTTTCTTGTATCAGGTAAACAAGAGCTACCTTTAAAAGTTATTATTTTTAAACTCCCTGATAAGGGTTTGACTGTGTCCTCCCTAAAATTCATTTGCTGAAGTCCTAACTCCTAGTACCTCTAAATGTGACCTTATTTGAAGATGGGGTCTTTATAGAGGTAATCAAGTTAAAATGAGCTCATTAGGGTGGGTCCTAATCCAATATGACTGGTATCTTTATAAAAAGGGGAAATCTGGGCTTCCCTGGTGGCGCAGTGGTTGAGAGCCCGCCTGCCGATGCAGGGGACACGGGTTTGTGCCCCGGCCCGGGAGGATCCCGCGTGCCGCAGAGCGGCTGGGCCCGTGGGCCATGGCCGCTGGGCCTGCACGTCCGGAGCCTGTGCTCCGCGGCGGGAGAGGCCACAACAGTGAGAGGCCCGCGTACCACAAAAAAAAAAAAAAAAGTAAAAAAAAAAAAAGGGGGAAATCTGGAGATAGACACACAGGAGAACACCATGTGAACATGAAGACAGACATCTACAAGCCAAGGAGAAAAGGCTAGAATGGATCCTTTCCTCACTGGCTGCAAAAGGAACCAATCCTGTGAACACCTTGATCTTGGACTTCTAGCCTCCAGAACTGTGAGACAGTAAATCTGTTGTTGAAGCCATTCAGTTTGTGCTACTTTGTTATGGCAGCCCCAGCAAAACTAATGCACTCCCTTAAAGACATTATTTCACAACTCTACTGGATTGCCAACAGGAGAATATATTTGGTAGATCAGAGAAAACAGTTGCCTCATATAAAATATTTATTTTCCTCAAGTACGCCTGGATTTAATTTTTCTAACAGCCCAGTTTACGTTAACGCAACTCGTTGTGACTTCTGTTGCTTTCATTAAACAGTCGGGAAAATAGCCACCAACAAAGCGTGAAGATCCCACATTATACTGGATGCTGTGCTCTGTAGACGATGCACATAATTTTCTCACTTATGAGATACTTTCCATGCTGGGCACACAGGTCTTGCTACACATCTTACATTATACGTGTTCAGGTTTCCATTTATATTTATATGTGAAACGTATTTGGGCTGGCTGATAAACACACAATGGAGGGAAGGAAGTAATTTACCTGAAGCATTTAGTCCATTGCAACTTTTATTATTCCTCGCTGATCCACCCCACTGGAGTAAAAAATAGGAGAAAAAAGTCCCGTTTCAACAGAGACTTTATTCAAGACATGACTGAGTCTGGTGCAGTGACTACGCTCCTGGGAGCAGTTGTGAAGCCAGGCGATGTTGCGTGTAAGCAGAGCCCCGGGGACATGATTCTCCCGCAGTCTCTCCCCACCACCATCTGTTGTGCAATATATGTCCTATAAAATCATATTCAGGGCTTCCCTGGTAGCACAGTGGTTAAGAATCCACCTGCCAATGCAGGGGACACAGGTTTGATCCCTGGTCTGGGAAGATCCCACATGCCGTGGAGCAACTAAGCCCATACGCCACAACTACTGAGCCTGCGCTCTAGAGCCCGTGAGCCACAACTACTGAGCCCGTGCGCCACAACTACTGAGCCTGCGCTCTAGAGCCTGCAAGCCACAACTACTGAGTCCGCGTGCCACAGCTACTGAAGCCCGCCCGTCTAGAGCCCATGCTCCGCAGCAAGAGAAGCCACCGCAATGAGAAGCCTGCGCAGGGCAACAAAGAGTAGCCCCCACTCGCTGCAACTAGAAAAAGCCGGCGTGTGGCAACAAACACCCAATGCAGCCAAAAATAAAATGAATGAATAAATTTATAAAAAAACAAAACCAAAGCCCCCCCCCCTTAATTTAAAAAAAAACGTATTCAAGCATGGAATTGAAATTTGTCTTATTACTAGTAGTTTCCTATGAGTGAGACACTTGCTGGACATGTCAAAGTAACAGCAGAATATCTTTGAAATTCAGATCACCTATTATTCCTTTAAATCTGACCTTCACACACTGTCCTGGAGCCGCAGTCTTATGAGATGGACCGAAGTCCCCGAGCCAGTTTTTCTCGGGAGGGTCTGGCCTCCATTTCCCTCATTGTTGCAACCGGTTTGATCAGGATTTGGGATTGGGCCCAGAGGCATGGTCTGGGATGGGTGTTCTACGGGGGAGAGACAGAGGCAGAAAGAACCAGTGGGGTCCATAAAAGCCAGAGGTCTTTGTAGGAAGTTAAACCTGGCTCTGGAGCGACCAGATGCACACTCTCAGATGGAAAGTGCAAGAGAGGAAGCTGAGAGAAGAGACTGAGAATTGATTAAAGTGGAAGCTGTTCCAAGGTACCCAGAGAGAATGAGGGGCAACTGCCCTGACCTCAGCGGGGTTTTCCACGATGGGAGAGGGAAGGGTGCGTTGGACTCCTCTGAAGACTGGAATTGAGTCAGACAGTCCTCAACTTTTCTGCCGCCTAAATTCTTTATTTAGGAGGAAGAGAGACTCCCTGAAGTCACCTGGAGTGATGTAGTCTGGCTATACGGATCTATGGCAGGAATCTCACTCAGGTCGCCTAGACCCCTGGGAACAGTCGTACACATGTCATTTGGGAAAAGGATAGTTATCATCAGGGCTCTAAGACAGCTGGGACCTATGATTATCTTCCGGCCGCCCCAGCACACCAGGCTTTCAATAAACGTCTATTCCCCATCTTGTTCAAATTCTTATTTAACAAATAAGCTTCCTTACTTAATAAATTCTAAAATTAAAAATGAATTGCGGGGGCCATTGATGTAGCTCGCTTCTCTCTCTGATTCTGTTTTCCTTTATCTGCTCAGCTTCTACCGCCACCACCCATTGCTGATCTATTCAGTCTCAAGTTCACACTTACACAAAGCAAGGGTGCTATTGGTTTAGTTGGCTGGACTACGGCCTAGTTGCTTTCCAGCAGGCAGGGGGACTGATCTTGGGTCAAGGGCCCACCTCTGGCCGTCACATGGCATGAGCGTGGTGACTTGTGGCAGAGGCTGTGGGTTTGTACCACCCTGCAGCCTGGCCACCCAAACACAAGCGGCCCAGTAAGCCACAGTGTGCATCATTGCTAGACTAATTCAGTGCCCGTAAACATTGATTTTACTTCCATATCCTCCGATTAAAAAGTCCTTAATTTCATTACAAATTTACACTTTCTAACTTGGCATGCAAATCCTTAGTAATTTGACCTTAAACTGCCTTCCTAACTTCCTTTTCCAACAGTATTCTGTTCTAACCTTCCCCACTATCTTGAATTGCTCTCTGAATTTCTTTCCCTATCAAGTTTTGCTCCTGAACCTCTTTTTTTGAGAAATGTGACAGGCACAATGCTAGACTTTGACTCAAAAAACTGCTAGAGAACAGAGGAAACTGCTGTGTGCTATTGGATGGGTTACCGTCCTCTCTGGGCCGTTGTGCCAGTCACAGAATATACTAAGGTACCTCATGTTATGTAAGTTCCTTTCTTCCTCTTATACCCCCTGGAGGGCTGAGCCAGGGAGTGGACTCAGTCTTCTCTCTCTTTCTTTTTTCTAAAATCATTGCATTTAAAGCCTCAGGTTTTGTTTGAAAGTTGATTATGATTATATTTTACAGAGTCACTTGTTCTGTAGTCTGCGCCCCCTCTTCCTGCACCCCCTAGAGTGACTGTGCAGTGCAGAGGGAGAGTGAACAGACAGTGGGTCTCTGCCCTGTGAATCTGTAGCTTTGCTTCCCTGTTGAGCACCCTGAGCCTCTTAAATGCCTTCTTAGAGCCCCATGTGCTAAGAGACCAGTCGAACTCATGGTCATGGTCTAATACCTTTCTGGCCAGTTAGACATTTGGGCACTTACCTGTTCACTCATACAGGGATTATTCTGTACACCTAACAGCTCTTCTCTTGCACTGGCACACCTGAGTCATTCATTTTCTCCTCCTGATACCCTGATATCACCAGACACAGTGCAGCGACCACCAGGCACATCACGTGATGCCTGGGCTCAGGGTTAATGAAACTTCTGGGAACTCAGTAGCCTGATATTCCATTAAGTGTTTTTCAAATGAATCAACTAACACAAGAGAAGAAAAAAATGAATGCAAAGAAAGCAAAGAAAATTAGATTAAGTGAAAGAGGGGGAGATGGAAGGGATAAGGAAGACGAGGAGGGAGAGAAGTAAAGAAGGGGGAGAGATGGAGAGAGCAGAGGCACAGAAGGTGGTAGAAGAGGAAGGAGAGAGGGAAAATTGCGAGAACTGGTCTTTGTCTGAATTGTACATTTTTCTCAACCAGTGCTCCACAGCTGCACCTCCCGTTCACATTCATCCACTAAGTGACTATTCGTTTGGCTACCCTTCCTATCTTCTCTTGGCGATTGCTCTGCAGAATGGGGGCGTCACACCCCAGGAAGCAGATTGAAATATGCTTTTTAAAAAAGGCATGATCAGAAAAGGAGCTGCTAATGTTGTCTTGGGGAGATCGAGAAGTGCTTGATGGAGGAGATGGCGTTGGGTGAGCCCAACAAGATCAGCAGAATTTGTTAGGCAAAGAAGGTGGCATCTGAGGTTGGGAGACCAGCCTGCAAAAAGATGAGCTGATAAAAACAAGGGCTGACACAGACAATACCACGGTCTCAGAATCTCAGAAACACTATGTTGAGTCAAAGAAGCCAGACACAAAGAGACATTCTTATGACCCCATTCTACAAAGATGAAGAACACGCAAAACTAATCTATGATTTTAGAAGCTGTAAAGTAATTACCTGGAATTGGAGGGTAATACCTGGGAAAAGGGGTACAAAAGAACTTTCTGTGATGTTGTAAAGTTGCTATGTGTTGATTTAGGTAGCGAGGAAACGGGAGCATACGTATATAAAAATTCATCAAGGTGTACACAAGGTTTTTTCATTTCCCTATATATGAAATATACTGCAATTAAAAAAAAGGCTAAGTAGAAGAAAGTTTACAGGTAGAATAGTACATTTAAAATACCAATACAAAGAAAGTCTGTTAAACAACTAGCCCGGATTTTAGAATTTATATTTCCAATTTTTACAAGCTTGTTGAAATTTAAAATTAGGCTGTATTAACACCGTGCAAATACATCATAGTTCTGATCTGAAGATTAGATTTAATAAATGGGTACCTTTAAATATTTATCAACTTAAAAATAGATCACTGATAATGTTTGTCTCATGCCTTTGGGACACCTATTTTCTATGACTTCGGGAAAAGTACTCATTTTTATTTATATCAACAATTAATAAAATTGAAGAAAGTTGAGATTTTTATTTATTTGAGATGCAAAGTCTCCATTATTTCATTCATGACTGTGAACTTGTTTATAAAAGCCCTCCAGAAAAGCTGAGGAAGTTCCCGTGCCTCCTATACTAGTGAAATTCAAGTATTAATAAATGTTTAGTTCTTTGAAATGTGCCTGGGGTGTGTGTCAGTATAAACATACTTCCCTTAACAGAGTGATATGAAAATATTGGCTGCAAAGATTCATATTTTTTGTGAACTAAAAGTGTATGCATGAGTATTTTTTTAATAAATAAATTATATTAGGCACAGTTTGAAATATACCAAAGACATAAACAGGTTCTTCACTGTAACTCTGCTACTCTGGACCAGAGGTCATGACTTTAATCTTGGCTTTTATGTTGGTAAGAGAAAACGCTGCAGAAGACCCCGGAGACTAAATAACCCAAAGCATTTCCCCTTTTACCTTGGCTATTAGGAAGTTCAGTTATAAATGCAGTGTTCACTTAAGTGCTTACGTCCTTTCAAGTACATGGTGACTTTTTTTTTTTCATTTCCAATTTTATATACTTCTTTTAAATGAGAATGGGGAAGATGTTATTTTTGAATGGTTTGAAAACGTATCTCCCATTTTACTATGTCTTTGCAAAGAGTTCCAATTTCCTAGTTAGAGACATTCTCCTTAAGGATGAAGTAACTTAAAAAGCATTGGTGAGCCCTGGGGGTGTACCAAAGAAACAAGGATTCATGTTTGGAAGAGATGAATCCTATTGGTAGACGCGTGTTGCTTAAATGACTTGCTGAGAAATGGAATCCCAGCTACTAATACCTGCCGCCACGTGTAGCCTCGTGAAAAGTGAATGCATGAAAGCACAGGGTCTGGCATATAATAGATGCTCGATAAATTCTTCCCTCCAACCCTCTCTCCCTCCTTTCCTGGGGATACCGTGGCCACTGCCATCCCTCTATTAGCTACTCATACAGTAGCGTTTAGCTTTAATAGTTCTGTTCACTTACCGTATGGTAATTTCAGAAGATAAATTAGTTAAGAAGAGAGTGAGTGATATTTGGTTCAGATAGATTTTCTTCCTTGTTTTCAGTGTTAATAAATGCATTCATGTTGGACACAGCAGGTTGAAGTTATGGGATAAACGTTTCTCATCTGTGAATTCCAATAATTGGGATCACGTGGATCTCTCTCTCTCTCTTCATCATAGGAGGGATATTGTGAACAGTCTTTTTCTGGGTGACTCTTACCTGGTGTGTGAGAAGATGCTGTTCTCTGAATGGGAGATTTGCATAGGGCTATGGTAACCCAAAAAGATATTAAGAAAAATTAATAGTATTTCTTGAAAAGCAAGGGAGAAACATGCAGGAAGCCCAGTAAAAGCAAGATCTCTTGTGTAGGCTGTGTGCCTAGCTCTGGCCGCCATGCCACTGGGCCCCAAAAGACTGAAAAAGATACCTGGGAAAAGCAACTTTTCAGATTCATTGTCCTTTGGAATTGGTTTGTGACTTATAAACTTGACTTAGAACATAATTATGTCATTTCCATCTTTGCAAATGCGACATACTCTCCAATCTAAGCTGCAGGGGTTGCTTTATGAAATGAAATTGCTTCATAGTGCTTTCAGTGGAAATTGCTGCATCAGCTGCACAGTAGTGTCTATTCTGGAAGCTAATTGAAATTACTCTGGCAGACGCTGGAAACAAATGCTGGGTTACATTAGCTGATGGGGGTCACTTTCTCCAGCAGCACATGTAAAACTTGTCATACTGGCCTGGATTCTAGGAAAGTGCACAGACCTAGGAGAAAGGGAAGTTGGCCACTGTCTCCCATACAGTATATACTTCTGGTGGCATTCCAGCCCTGTCTGTGACAGGCACGTGCCTTGTACAATAATAATATCTACATCCCATGACTACGCACAGGTTTGCTGACATAGATTGTTTAAAAGGCAAAATTTACTGGGCAAGTGAGTCATTTAATTTTTAATACTGATTTTGTCATTATATCCATATTTAGTCTTTTATTCACATTTATCGAATGCCAAATAATTTGGTTATTTATTGAGTACTTAATAATAATGGTTAAATTTTACTGAATGCTTAGAATATGCCAGAACACTCTACTTTTTACGTTTTAGCTCACTTAATCCTCACAATAGCCCTATCATCTCTGTTTTATGAGTGAGGAAGCTGTGATACAACTGAGGCAAAGAGGTTAAATATTTGATCACCATTTGCTGAGTGCCTTAAATGTGCCTGCACTGTGCTGGGTGTTAGGAACACACAGATCAATCAGATACAGCCTGAAGCACAAGGACATTAAAGCCTAGTTGGAGGGAGAACAAGAATAGAAAAACTGACCGGCCTGAAGATGGAGGACCGGCTAAAGATGCAGCCCCATGGAGGGACACCTGGAAGCACTTTAGACCAAATGATGGGGAAGGTGGGTGTGGTTCTAAGAGAAAGGTGGGTCTAAAGGGAGCCTGGAGCATACACTGAGCAGCTGGACTTTGAAGCCAGTGGTTAAAATATCAGAGGTCAAAGTAAAGTGAGCTATCAGGAACTGAACAGACAGAGCAAGGTGAGGCCAGAAACTCAGGGAGACTGTCCGCCCCTGAAGCCATATGTGAGGAGACAGAGAGCACCTCTAATACGCAGACTTCAGTGGGTAACCCATTATCTAGCGAGCCTGGAGAGCTTTGTTTCTGCTGAAGCTTTTGGCCAATGTGGGATGCATCCCTCGGGGTACGTGGCCACTTCATGAGTGCAGAAAAGACATTTAAAGAAACCATCCAAGCTTGTTCTCCTGAGCATCCCATTTCTTAGTAAGTCATTTGAGCGACACACGTCTGTCTCTTCCAAGTATTGTATTCATGTGGTACATTCCCACGGCACATCAATGCTTTTTAAGTTACTTCCTCTTTAAAAAGGAGAATGTGTCTCTAACTAGGAAGTTAGAACTCTTTGCAAAAACATAGTAAAATGGGAGCTATGCTTTCACACTGTTCAAAAATAACATCTTCCCCATTCTTATTTAAAAGAAATATATGAGGGCTTCCCTGGTGGCGCAGTGGTTGAGAGTCTGCCTGCCGATGCAGGGGACACGGGTTCGTGCCCCGGTCTGGGAAGATCCCACATGACACGGAGCGGCTGCGCCCGTGAGCCATGGCCGCTGAGCCTGCGCGTCCGGAGCCTGTGCTCTGCAACAGGAGAGGCCACAACAGTGAGAGGCCCGCGTACCGCAAAAAAAAAAAAAAAAAGAAAAAAAGAAATACATGAAATTGGAAAATAAAAATAAAAAAATAATAGAAAGTCACTGTGTACTTGAAATGAATTAAATACGTAAGTGAACATTGCCTTTATATCTGAACTTCCTAGTAGCCAAGGTAAAAAGGGAAATGCACTGGATTATCTAGTTACTATAACCTGACAGAAAAGAAGCACAATACCTTGATCTGGAGAGAAACTTTCCTGAGTTCTATATAAGCATTTCTCGATAAGTGTGGCAGATATGCTATTCCTAAGGAGATATTTATAAGCATTTCTCGATAAGTGTGGCAGATATGCTATTCCTAAGGAGATTTTTAAGTAAATTTGTGACTTCTAAAGTCACAAATTATATTGCAGTTGGCTGAAAAGTTCATTCGGAGTTTTCCGTAGAGGGAATTTTTGGCCTACCCAATACAAGAAGGGATGCTTGTTTTTTTGTCTCTAAATAAGTGAATCGGAGAGGAAATTGTACCGTTTCTGCTTCAGTGTGATTTCTAAGAGTGAGGGAGAATTGCCCCCTTCAGAAATTTTTGAAGAACAGAGCAGAAAGGAGAAAACTGTTCTCGGTATCAGGGGCCAGAGATAACTGTTTACTTTATCTAAGTAAGCCTGCCCTTTCTCTTCTCAGTGCCCCACACTGTTCTCTTCCTCACAGATTCTCATCCCTTTTCACTCCTGGTTGCAGGAGTGTTTGGACCATAGTCATTGTTGTGCTGTATCTAGAGAGGCCATTCGCATCTCAGCTAGGCAGCCTAGCAAGGGAGGGCGCCCTCTCGTGGTGATTACCCCAAAGACTGACACCCAGGCATTAGGGTACCAGGAGCCCCTGCAGGCTAGTGCCTGGTAGATTCCCTAGGGAAGGTCTGGTGGGGTTCTAGTAGACTGCGGAAGCTTCTGCTGCCGATCTTTTCTGGTCAGTGGCCTCGGGCTACATGATCACCCTTTCAGCTGTTTTGGATTCTGTATGAAGTACAATGTATTTCATCAAAACCGATTGACTGTTGATGCTTCCTCCTTGGAACCACGTGTTACCCTTGCTGGAAAGAGCCAGGGCACTGTGCTCTTCCTCGGTCCCGGGCCACCCTGTGGGTCTCATCCCTTTTCACTAGCTGTCCTGCGTCCGTCCTACCTGCTGTCTGCTCCACTTCAGCAAACTCGGAGCGCAACCCGCATGGCTAGCCTGCCCCTTTTCTTTCTCAGTGCCTCTTACTGCTCTCTTCCTCACAGGTTCTAGCCTCAGCCTTACCGCTGTAGGACCCCTTGGCCACCGACTTCGCCCACTTCCTACACAGCTCTGCTCTCAGAACCAAGGCCACAGTGCACATTATTTGACGTGCGCTTTCATTCCTGTAACCTGAATACGAATCAGGGACAAAGCCTGGGTAGGAGTTCACGGTGGGGGCGTGGGGGGGTGGCGGGGCGGGGGGAGGTAAGACACAGGCATAACTAACTGCCTCAAGGCCACAAGAGCACGTAAATCACATGCTGCAGGAGCGTGTAAATTACCGGGGGGAGAAAACACTTCCGGAAGGACCGGAGAGGCTTCCTGAAGGAGGCTGTGTTCCCTAAAGCAGCGAGCGCTTCTTCCCTCGGGTGCTGAGAATAGGATACAGGTGAGCCCAACAGCCATGGAAGGCTTGGCCGGCTTGGAGGTTACCAGCCAGATCAGTTTACCTCGGTGGACTGTACAGAAGTGGTCATTTCCCGTGTGTATCCTGATGTAAAGACGGTAAGAACACTTTCTTACAGAGGGGCTAGATTTGGACGTCGGGATTGTTGGTATGAGGGGCAGTTGCAAGGGAGACAAGGTTAGACGGAGGAAGTAGAGATAGTTCTGTGTTTTTCTGTGTTTGTGCATGTGACTGGGTTCTTGTGTGCGTAGCAATAGCCGATAAGGCTGAAAAGATGGATCAGTGCCGTCATCACACAGGGCCTTCTTCCACGCCTGGCTGCTGAGCTGGCGTTTTACTTTGAAGTTTGGGTTGTCGGTGAAGTTTATGCCTAGTGGAGGGTTATAATTGGAGCGAAGCTTCTTTGGTACTTACATACTTCTTGGGCTAGAAAGGGGAGAGAGGCTGGAGAAGTCCTAGGGGGAGTTTTTGAAGTTTCATCTGTAAGAAATAAGGGAGGGATGGAATCCTTCATTGTCAAAGGCACCAGGAACTTTTTCCTGTCTCTCTTCTCTGGAGACCATCCCCAAAGGAATATAGTTACTTGGCCCCAATCTCACATTCTTGGGCAGACAGTCTGGCCTAGTGTGATTAGCTGCTCGGGACGGTGAGATTACAGTGCACAAGCAGGGTAGCTGTGTGTGTGGGTGTGAAGGGCAGGGGGCAAGCCAGGGGGTTCCCTGTGAGCTGCCCAGGCTCCCCAAAACATGTCTACTCTTCTTATATTCTTATTGCTTACTTGGCTACTATCTTCCAATAACCCCTCACGCACAAATTGGATTCTGTGGTTATTTTTGGCCATGCCGGGAGGCTTGTGGGATCTTAGTTCCCTGACCAGGGATCGAACCCGGACCCTAGGCAGTGCAAGCATGGAGTCTTAACCACTGGACCACCAGGGAATTCCCACAATAGGATTCTTAATGGAGAATTAGCCACCTATGGCAAACTATTTTAATGTCAAAATCATTCTTCTAATACCAAAGGACTTTGACACAAAAATCATATGTCTATATTTTAGGTCGTATGCTATGCTTTTGAGCTGCATTGAGCAAACACTACACTAGCATTGTAAGAGGTGTTTGGCCTCCTCCCGCACTGAAACGTATACAGGAAGGAATAGGGAAGATGGTGTAATCTGATATTATCTTTGCTATTTCCATGATTTATTTTCCTGTTAGAACATTTTCATTGAAGAAGACAATATAACTCAGCAGATCCTTGTAACAGTTCTTCCTAAAAACAGTGTATATTGTGGAAAAATAAGCATTTGCTCATCATATCTCTGACCTCATTTTGCCTAGTGTATCTGAAAACCTGTGACCTCAAAGGGCCATTGAGTTTAAGTAAGATTGCACACATTAGAGAAAGGAAGAATGGGTAAATGGTAGATGCCAATTTCAATGAGACTGAAATTTAACAGAGGGCATATACATTTGTTTTTTTATTGTGTTTATTTCCTGGGTAAATTTCTTTTACTTTGCAAATTTTTGTAATTCTGAAATCAAAGGAGAGAAAAGAATCTAAAAACCCCCAGTTAGGCTAACAAGGAACCTGAAAGTGAGTCCTGGCTGGGGCGTGCATATCCCCGCCCCTTCCCCAGGAATGTGGAGGTCCTCCAGTAACTAGGGCCTCGGGAACCATGGCTCATCTGCCTGGGGCACTGGTTTTACTTAACTTGAAGTAAAGAAAAACATTATTTTTATGTTAAAGCAAACAGAGGTAGATTATAGAGAGAATGCACAAAGAGCTTGATTTTTTTTTTTAATTAAACTTTAAAAAAATTAAAAACTGCCTGTTTAGGGTAGTCCTCCTTCAGCGTGGCATTTAGGCTGGGAGTTGTAGGGGAGGGGGGAGTTGGAGTGAAACTCAAATAGGGAGACGGAGAGAAATAGTTCTTTTATTTTAGACCAGGTATTCCATCGGGGTGGGTTTTACTGGGGTGCGGGTGCACATGGAGAGTCCATGTGAGTATCAGCGTATATCCATGTGAATATCCCATGTCTGGGAAGGGCTCAGGGTCTCCCAGGGGGTTATGGAATCAATCCGATAATATTTTCTGGTTAATGTGGATGGATGTTCCCACTGTTTGGGCTTTTAGTCATCATGATAGATGCTGCTGCTTTCATCTTTTATGCTTTCCTAAGGTTAGAATCTCTCAGTATTGGGGCTAGAAGGGACTTGTGGCTTGTCTGGTCTAACTCTCACTCTACAGAATGTGGTCTGGCTGAAAGAGCTAAAATTATTAGGTGAGTTACTGAAATAATTCCGTTATTAAATCACTCAGTTATTTATTAGTTAATTTATTAGGGTAGGAATTTGGTTTTCCTAACTTCCAGTCTTATTTCTTTTGAGAAAATGAAAGTTTAGATATAGGGATATGTTAAGGCTTCTAACCAGTCTTAACTGATTTGAATTTCTTCAGTGCTACATTTCATACCTGGAGCCTTGTCCCAAACCTCAGGCAAACTGCAACCCACTCACAGTCGATTTTTAGGTAGCTTAGGATTTTTTCAGGGTTGTTAAAACAAAAACAAACAGGAATATATGGCATAGATCCTATGTGGCCCTCAAAGTCTAAAATGTTTACTCTCAGCTTCTTTACAGGAATAATTTTCAGACTCCCTAAGGCCCATATCCGACCATGGTAACTCCAAATCCAGTCCCAGCCTTGCTAACAGAACCCCACTTCAATCCCAGGCAGCAGGCTGCTTAGCTCCAGATAGTTGGGCACAAATGATCCAACCAGTCATGATGATTCTCTTCATATTTCTCAGCCTGTTTTGTTGTTAAAAGTAGCCATGTAACTTAGTTCTGACTTGTGAGACCTAAGTGGAAATCTTTTGACTGGGGGACTGGGAGTGGTTTGGGGAAAGCTTTTGCTTTTCTGATTTGACGGCCCCTGTTTTACTTCTTTGAATGTGATATGATGGCTGGTGTTACCATGAGGAAATGGCCAAGAAGACTGCAGGGTCGTTGGCCTTTACATTATTAAACCAAGAGCAGCAAACACCTATCTCAAGATGTGTGTAAGAAAATTAAATCCATGTTTACGTAAGCCACTGCAATGGTTTTGTCTGTTACTCGCTGTGAAATATCTTCCTACTGATAGGGGCATGATCCACTCCAAAAATTCCAATTGTTTCCAGTTTTGTTTTGTTTTGTTTTCCTAGCAAATAGTTTCTGGTCAATCAAGAGTTACTGGACTTTTTTTGTTCTTTATTTTTATCCATAATTGCCCCACCTCCTTAGTACTTACCCTGATATAGATTTAGCCTTTGTAATTTGTGTTAATTTATGCATTTTAAATAAACTCTGTAACCTTGGAAAATTACTTACCCTTTCAGTTTCCAGATTTCTAAAATGGGAATAATAATAGTACCTAACATCATTAGGTCCTTTGGGGGCTTAAAAATTAATGCATGTAAAGCATTTAGCATAGTGTCTGGCACATGATTACGGCTCAGAAATGTGTATTGTTGCTGCTGTTGTTTTATTGTTGATTCCCCTGTTCCTTTTCCTCCTCTTTCTTTCTTTCTCTGGGTCTTAAACTTAAAAGGATAAACATTTTAAGTTATATATGGACCTGCACCCCTTTACTAATAGTACAAAGGCAATGGCCTTAGAACTACTCAGGAAATACTTAACCGAAGGAGGAGAAACGTAAACTTTTAAATTCAGGGTTGGAAATAGCCTGATGGTTTCTCATTGAATTTTAATTTTAATTTTTTTTTTTTTTGCGGTATGCAGGCCTCTCACTGTTGTGGCCTCTCCCATTGCAGAGCACAGGCTCTGGACGTGCAGGCTCAGCGGCCATGGCTCACGGGCCCAGCCACTCTGCGGCATGTGGTATCCTCCCGGACCGGGGCACGAACCCGCGTCCCCTGCATCGGCGGGTGGACTCTCAACCACTGCGCCACCAGGGAAGCCCTTAATTTGAATTTTTGATATTGGACAGATTTGGAGTACAAAGACAGCAGAGGAAGCATTTCTTTTTCTTTCAGGTTTCAAATGTTACCTGGGTAAACTGGAAAAAGATATTTACAAAAGCACCTTATTACCAGCTGAAGGCCTCTGCTTATGTTTAGCACAGTTTGATTTTTAAAGGATCCAAGTGGTGTGTCACCTGAGTGATATACATTTTGTGTAGGATTTTTTTATCATACCAATTTATATTTCTCATAAAGTACCCTTGGGGTTTTGACAGGGAAGAGAATCTATTTAGTAAAATTAGGAACAGGGGAAAAAATGTGCCTCTTTTTAAAGTGATGCTTCAAAAGGAGGAATATTTCTATTGCAATAAATTATTTTTTGATTTGCCTCTATATACCTCTTCCTGCTCCAAATCCGCATTCTGAATGGCATCATTAAACAGCGCCCGATGTGAATATTAATGTGAGTCAGGAGAAGTCTGCCAGCCACACACAATGCAGTCACATGTTGGCTTTACATAATTATGCTTCCCTTTTCCTGTGTTCTTCACGAGGCCCAGTCTAGATTTTGCTGTGCTGTCTAGTAAATCTGCCGTGAAAATTTCTTTGTATTTGGATGATAGCCTAAAGTATTGCCAGCCTTATACCTCCATGAAATTTGGCTCAAAAGGAACCAAGCTACTGGCAAAAACGAAATTTTACCAGAGTTTTAAAGACACTATTCACATTCCACTGATGTTTTATTTCTTTTTTGTACAGCTATTCCTGCCACTAGATTATTGTTCTACACCTTTTTTTTTTTTTTTTTGCGGTACGCTGGCGCCTCCCTGTTGTGGCCTCTCCCGTTGCGGAGCACAGGCTCCGGACGCGCAGGCTCAGCGGCCATGGCTCACGGGCCCAGCCGCTCCGCTCTGCGGCACGTGGGATCTTCCCGGACCGGGGCACGAACCCGTGTCCCCTGCATCGGCAGGCGGACTCTCAGCCACTGCACCACCAGGGAAGCCCTGTTCTGTGCCTCTGATATGTGCAGAAAGGTTAATAATATCGGCCTCCATAGCTCAGTGCCTAGGATTTGTTCAGAATAGTTACTATTGAAGGAAAGCCTAGTAAATATTTTCAGTCTGTGAAAAGGTATAGTTCCTCGTGAATGAAATTATTATTGTGCACCAATAGATATTGCTGATAGATGTGCTTGTTGTTTGATTCCCCTAATGTTGGTGAAGTTTCTTTAATCTCATTACAAGCTTTTTGTAGTGGAAATAAGGCCCCAAATACAAGGAGATTATAAGAAAGCTTCTGGCTCCTTTAAATGACTTTATAACCTCTTGCTATGAATGATTTACAATCTAACATACTGAAATAACTTGAAAATTGTATTTATAAACCATTACTAATCATTTTGAAGGCTTTGTGGGATAAACGATAATTTCTGAAATTCTATGGTTTGGCAAGTATGGCCTTAATGCCCATTGCAGTCTAGTATAAGAGGCTTTCTTAAGCAAACATATTTTGAGAATTAAAAAAAAAAAGAGTGGATCACCAGGACCCAATGTGGATTTGCTAAGATGATTTGCTCTGATGATAGGATTGCGGGAGTGCTAGTGAGGAGAGGTCAGGACAGTCTATCTGAATTTCAAAAGACATCTGTCAAAGGATCTCCTGATGTACTCATAGAAAATAGAGAAATTTGGTCTAAATCAATGGTTTTCAAAGATTCGTTTGAACACAAAGGATTTTTTTTTCAAACAAAAGATCATGAGGAAATATGGTATGCAAAAAAATAAAAAGGAAAGAAAAAAGAAAAGAGAAAGAGTCGGCTTAGGGAGAGGAGAGAGTACTGACCCTTTGCTCCTTTATTTCCTGCAGCCCCTGGACCTCATAATACTCTATGGAGAACAGATGGGAAGCCACTGGCATATAGAATAACATCTTTGGCTGGTTTCGTAATTGGTTGAAGGACCATACCCAAATAGTACTCATTATTAACTTGATGACATTCTGCAATACTCCTGCAATGGAATGTCACAGAGATTCATTCATCCTCTATTTCTCATGCTTCCCATTTTCTAAATTTCTTGGGTAGATCAAGACATTGGTGATGATCAAATTCCTGAATATGAAGCTAGAGGAAATATTAACATATTGGACAGCAAAATCAGACTCTAAAAAGCTCTCAAGGGGTAGAGTGATAGGAAATCCAATAGGATGAAATGCAATGGCATAGATGAAAAGCTCTGCATTTAGGTTATTAAAACCAGTCATATGCATACAAGACAGAGGATATAATTTAGCAGCAAGTATGAGAAAGGTTTGGGGGTTTCAGTCAATTTTAAAATAATTGGTAGTCAAAAGTAGTAAAAAGTTAATATCTGGGCCAGGGCAACACAGGATCTCACATTCACTGACTGTCAGAACCAATCTGAACTGTGGGGTTCAGTATCGTAATAATGATTGTTAAGTACTTGCTCTGTGTCAGACTTACTTTTACTTTACATGAACTGTGATCCCCAGATTCCTGACCATATAGCTTCTTCGTGTGTGTGTGGGGGTGGAGGGGGTTCATCAAGAAACTCCTCTCTGTGCCACCTCTCCTCACAGCCCAGAGGCAACGGAGGCAGCATCCTGACTGCCATTCGAGCCACCGGCAGTGATTCCTCTGAAAGATCCAGGTCCGACTCCCATCCATTGAAGAGTTTTTAATGAGTCATGATCCTTGGATTTTCTTAAGACAAAACTGACCTAGTTTTTCATTCATTCTTTACAAAGATGAATCAAAGAATCAGGGATGTTTCAGGCCATAGACTTGATATGTGTCCTGTGACAACAGACTGATTTTGACTGTTGGTTCACTTCTAATCTAGTCCTGAGTCATGAAATTTGAAAGTGTGTGTAAATGGCTAATGCTCTTTAAAAAATAACAATAAGCCTTAAAAATAATATTCTTTCCAAACTCATGCTGTGGAGAACATTAGATCAGTTCCACTATTTGTGCCTCATGGCAAATTTTAACAGGCTATTTAATTATAATTAAAATCTTATAATTAGTATAAATTCTCCCTCCCTCTCTCTTTTCTCACATTTTTCCCTTCTCACTGTCTTAACCTCTTTTCTCCTTTGTTCCTTCAACACATTAAGCATTTTCTATGCCACAGGTCCTGGAGAGCAAAAAGAAT
Source organism: Orcinus orca (assembly GCF_937001465.1). Taxonomy (NCBI): domain Eukaryota; kingdom Metazoa; phylum Chordata; class Mammalia; order Artiodactyla; family Delphinidae; genus Orcinus; species Orcinus orca. Next base: position 17,531,150 of record NC_064570.1, on the reverse strand, counting down.
AAAGTGAGGTCGGTTAGTCAGTGTTCAGGTGTAACCCTTGGACTAAGAAGTAAGTTGAATGAAATGACAGATACACGGGCAGTTTTAGTTTTTGGTTACTCTCTTAAAAGAGACCATCTTACTCAATGCCTAAGGCTCAATGCAGTTTCTTCCAAAATGCACCAAATAGAGCATTTTTGAGGCCACGTACCTAGTTCTTTATTTTAAAACTGTAGTAATTATTGCAGATAAACTCTCGCCAGGGGTTATACTCTACTTGCTTTGAGAAGATAAAAAATTCCAGCTGGCCCCTCTTGCTCTCACTTCTCTTTGTAAGGTTTCCTGGCCTTCAGGCTGCAGTGCCAATGACAGCGTTCGCTTTGCTGGTTGCTGAGTGGATCGGGAGTCACTGGGGACATCTGCTCACACTAGCTCAGTCTAGCATTTTGTGGAGATAGCTGTAGGAGGAATCTTATACCCACATGAGCCGACAACTGCTGTTTTTCCAAGTAAAGTACTGATATTGGTATGGAAATAATTTTCTCTGGAGGCCGATAAACAACAGCTTCTGGGCAAAGCATTTAACTTGATCTGGTAATTTGTATATAATTTTAACATTCCAGTTCATTTTTTTACAGCATTCCAGAAAGTTATGCTACTGCTGCTTTTTCTTATTCCTCCTCTTTTCCCTTTCCTTTTCCTTTCCTTCCTTTTGAGAATTTAAAAAGTTTTGGTGCAAACTTTGTTTTCCCCTTTATTTAAAAAGAGTATTATTGAGATATCATCTGCATACCATACAATTCGCCCATTTAAAGTATACAGTTCAGTGATTTTTAGTATATTCACAGAGTTGTGTAACCGGCACCACAGTCAATTTTAGGACACTTTTATTACCTCAAAAAATAAGCCCTGTATGTGTTGGCAGTCACTCCCCACTTATCCCCAACTCCTACCCAATGCCAGCCCTCAGCAGCTGCTAATCTGCTGTCTGTCTCTATAGATTTGCCTATTCTAGAAATTTAATATAAATGGAATCATATGTCTGGTCTTTTAGATGGTCTAATATATGGTCTTTTATGATGGGCTTCTTTTATTTAGCATAATGTTTTCAGAGTCCGTCCACACTGAAGCGTGAATCAGTATTTCATTCTTTTTTATGGGTGAATAATATTCCATTGTATAGATATACCATATTTCCATTCTCTCTTCTTGAGGCCTCAAAGTTTTTAGCTCATCTATTGGATTATAAGTATTTTAAGGGCAGGGATTTTTTTTCCCCTACAAGGCTTGTTTTCTGCAACATATAATACAACACCTGCAATATAGTGCAAATTCAATAGTGTTGAATTGATGTTATAGAAGTATATGTGGAAAAAATGAGTTTGTTCTCTTAGCTTTGGCAGAGTGAAGGTTCTGAAGGAAAGATATGAAAGGGACAGTGAGAGAAACGATTTGACATAATAGATTGAATGAGTATGAAATTTGAAAAGGAGTAAAATAAAGAAGAGGGGCAAAGCACCTTAGTGGGACACAGAGGACCTTGGAAAGAAGGTTCAGAGAGCAGGAATAGCCAATCAGAGACACACATAGACACACAGAAGCAGTTTGAGTTAAGAGCCAAAATTTTAGAGTATTTATCACAGATTATGTTGAAAATTTTGGCAGAGACAACTGCCAAAATTTTGCTCTGTTTTGTTTGTTTAGTTTTATAGATATCATGAAGTTGTTGAAATTAGAATGGGAAACTAGTTCATTCATGAATAATTGACATTTTTGTGGCTTGTCACCGTCTTCATCATCGCCATCACCATCATGTCACTGCTATTGTCACACCACCATCAGCAGAAGCATCGTGAACGTTTATTGACTGCATATTGAAATGTTTTGAAAATGGCCGTTTCTTGGTGTTCAGGACTCTAGCCTAAAACATTTTACATGTGTTATTTTGTTAGTCTTCCTAACAATTCTATGAGGTAGGACCTATTAATATCCCCAGTTTTACATATGAGAAAAGTGAGGTTGGAATTTGAATTAGATTTGACTACTGACTCTGATAGCCATACGTACATTTTTCTAAAGTAATTTGTAGTTGCAACTCCTAAACTTTTTTTTTAAGTCTTTTTTTTTAATTAATTAATTTTATTTTTGGCTGCATTGGGTCTTCGTTGCTACGCGTGGGCTTTCTCTAGTTCCGGCGAGCGGGGGCTACTCTTCGTTGCGGTGCGCAGGCTTCTCATTGCGGTGGCTTCTCTTGCCGCAGAGCACGGGCTCTAGGCACGCGGGCTTCAGTAGTTGTGGCATATGGGCTCAGTAGTTGTTGCTTGCGGGCTCTAGAGTGCAGGCTCAGTACTTGTGACGCATGGGCTTAGTTCCTCCGTGGCACGTGGGATCTTCCTGGATCAGGGCTCGAAGCCGTGTCCCCTGCGTTGGCAGGCAGTTTCTCAACCACTGCGCCACCAGGGAAGCCCTGTAGCTCCTAAACTTTTAATCCAATTTCTGCTTCAGTCCCTTTTGACTTGGTGATGATTTCATAGTTATGGTGGTTTGGATGACTGTTAGTAAATATTCACACCCCTCCTATTCTCCCTGTGGATGGCATGTGCTTCCCACCCAACTAATCTGGGCTTCTGTGACTGGCTTTCACCACTGGAACATTAAGGGACGTGATATAAGCAGAGGCCTTAAATGTGCTTGCACTCTTTGGCTGGCTTTTCATGCTCTATTGATCCATCACAAAAAGAGGATGCCCAAATAGCCACTGCCCCTTCAGTCTAGGGCCTAAAATGAATATGTGTGGAGCAGACCTGAGCCAAGCTGCCTGGCACCAAGCCCAGCTGACCCTTAACCTGAAACCCACTCGGATCAACTTAAATACACAAATCTAAGAGCATGAGACTAAATGCTTGACACTGCAAGCAGCCGGGTTGGGGTGGAAGGTTACACTGACCTACTGCAGCAGTTTTGACTATTATAATAGTATCTATTTGTTCTTTCATTTATTTAGTAATTAATTTCACCAGGGCTGATTTGATTGTCTACCTTGTGTCAGTCACTGTAGCAGGTGTTGGGCTTATAAAGATGCAGCCAGTAAAGTTTTTTTTTTGTGTGTGGTACGCGGGCCTCTAGCTGCTGTGGCCTCTCCCGTTGCGGAGCACAGCCTCCGGACGTACAGGCTCAGCGGCCATGGCTCACGGGCCCAGCCGCTCCGCGGCATGTGGGATCCTCCCGGACCGGGGCACGAACCCACGTCCCCTGCATCGGCAGGCGGACTCTCAACCACTGCGCCATCAGGGAAGCCCCAGTAAAGTTTTTATTGTCTTGCATTTGGTGTTTATTTAGTCAGGAAAGATGATGTGTCCATACATTATTAGAAGACAGTATAAAAGCTGGTTAGTGCCCTAGCAGGTGGCTAAATCTATGCTCTGCGAGTTCCAAGAAGAGGATATTATGAATGATTGGATGTATCCAGAAAGGCTAAGGGACTATGAGAATGCAAGGTAATATATGTAACAAGTAATAGGATTAAACTCTGCTGAACACCAAGAAATGTACATTTTCATGAGGTTGGCAATCGTGTTTCTAGCAAACAGAGATAACACCCTCATCAAAAATTGAGAAATTAGATGTCGATCATCAAAAATTGAAAAATTAGAATATCTCCCAAGAATTCATTTGTATGAGCACGTGATCAAGATACTTGCATGAAACTGTAGAAATGAAATACAAAATCCCCTCATTTCGTTCTTTTTATGTCACCTGGCCTGGATCATAAAAAATAAGATACCTGTCATTGGATTCCTATACTTGTCACTTCTCACCAATTTTTAATTTTTTCTGTGGCCATTGCCTGGCATGTTGCTGCCCAGTGGTTATGCATTTAGGCTCTGGGGTCAGATAGACCTGGGTGAAGATCCAGCCGCTCTACACCAAGTAACCTTTATAAAGCGTCAGTCACGTGGCAGACCATTACCAAATGTTAACTACTATTATTCACAGTATGATCCAAACCCTTGATGAACGGCTCCTGAGACACAGGGGTCCCTTGCTGCTACCTAATGCTCAACAGACAAATTTTAAGTATACCTTTAATTTAGATGAAAGAAGGATTTAGAGAAATTGTTTTAAAAAAGACATCGGTTGGGTGAATAGAGGAATGTGTGTTAGAATCACTCATCACAGAAAGTAATATTCCAGCCATGTGAGGACAGCAAGGCGAGAGAAGTGACAGCAGCCGGCAGCAGGCTGAGATCTGGGTGCTGGAAAACCCATGGAGGACTGCTCACCTGGCACAGAGCTGCCCAAACGCCGGCCAGCCACCGTTCTCTGGGACCCGCGGAGACACTTGAGGCAGCGCGGCTCCATCTGCCAAGCCCCCATCCCGTTAAGCAGAGAGAAGATCCCTCCACGACAGGGGGAGTCCAGGTTCGGTGAAGAGTGCCCCCCATATTCAGCTCAGCGCCTAAGGTTCTCCATCAAACTTAACATTGAAGGAATAAACTCGTTTTAGCTCCAGATCCCTGGTGAACTTGCCTCATCATGAGCAAGTATGGCTTTATGTCTCTGAACCACAGCTTTTCCTCTCTGTAGAGCAGAGAGGATAATGCCTACCTGTTGCCCTTGGGGTTGTTTCATGGTTGGAATGAAATATTGCATATAAATGGACAAACCCTCATGTCCCTGTTGGATGTAAGGGATGAAGGACTAGAAAGCGGTTGCCATCTTGGTACTTCCCAAAGATGCCCAGGTATGAACATCTCAGCAAAGCTTTGTTTTTTTTTTTAATCGACAGTCTTCTCTTAAAGAAAACATGCAGTTTAGCCGGCAAGGCTTAGCTGATGCTTGTATGCCTTTTCATTTTGAAAAAAGAAAAAGAAACCGTCTCATCAAAATTTTTAGCTTTTCTAAATATCCCCCTGTGCGACCAAAGGCTGTTCACCATGATGGGGACATGAGGACTAATGGGTTCATTCTTACTCTTTGGCACAGCAGCTGTTTCAGGAAAATGAATGGGGGACTGTCATCAGAGCACTTTCCTGTGTATGATTTATATGTCTTCTTTTTCATGGGCAAAGTCTGCTTTTTTTTTTTTTTTCCACTTCAACAAGCTTAATACTTTTGTTCAGTAACAGCCATTATTAATTTCTCTCATGAACATATTTTAAATTCCTCACATGACAGTTTAGAGAAACTAATGAAAATTAGAGTGTGTTAGCATATCACATCCCAACAGAGACCTCCTCATACATTCAATTACACTTAGTGATGGTAACAGGACTACAGAGAAAAGCATTACCATTTATACCTGCTTGCTCCTGTGCTCTCAATCTCTCTCTTTCCACCAAATATTTGGAAAAAATATAGCAGTAAGCAAAGGAAAAGTCAATTTTGATGCTATTTTAAAATACGGTTATTTCTGAAAATGCTTGTGCTCTTGATAAGAAACAGGACGGTTATAGCACATGTAACTTACTTATTTGTCAGTTAGGAACATTAGTCCATCTATCTACACTACTGAAAATTTTTCCTTTGTTCACCAAAGGCTTCAAAGGAATTAAATAAAGATTTTTTTTTCTGCCTAGATATATACTTTGGCAATTTGATTTTGTTTTAAAGTAGCATAATTACATTTTCTCCGTCCATTCTGTGAATCACAGCTACCTTGGGAATGCCTTTGAAAAGCTTGATTAGGAATGTAAGACACGGGAGACTGGTGTCTGAGGGTACTGATGCTCGCCCCGTCTCCTGAGCCTGGTTTGAAATTCAGCTCTGCCCAGCAGGGCCTGCCCTGAGCTGTGTGGTATCATTTTTAGAACTGTGGGCCTGAGTAACAGTGCGTGTGCCATGACCAGCAGATTGGCCAAGTCATCTTCAGGTAAATAGTGTGGGGCTCTCCATCCTTGATGCCAGACACTTTTATAGCCTGTTATGGGGTAAATTAAAGGCACAATTTATTCTTCATGAGTCTGTCAGCTTTGGGATTTTCTGTTTTAGATGGTGACCTTCTCTAATTCAGGGACAGTGCCGTTAAGTTTATTTTGTGTTACCTGTATGTGCATTTTGATTCAAATTTAATAATATACTCATTTACTAGCTAATGATTTGGTAGACTAGTGTTTTCAAACATGCTTATTAATTTGTTTGTTTCAGACCAAATACTTGCTGATTTTTCCCAGTAAGAAAGAACAGTTAGGGCACATATGTAGACATCAGTTGACCTGGATACGTTCTGTGCAGGCATTGTGCTGTGTATTCTGGTTCTAAAGATAGACAAGACAAAGTTAATTATTTAGGCTGTAAACTGCAAATACTTGGCAAATGAAAGTTATTCAGTTTCTAACCTTTTGTAAATTTTTATAGTCTTGGAATCCATGCCAGGAAGCCAGAGTTTCTAACTTTGACGTGGTTACAATTCTGATCTAAGTATAATACTGTAGTTAATATGAATTAGTAACAAAATACAAAAGCACAAGTAGGGCTTCCCTGGTGGCGCAGTGGTTGAGAGTCCACCTGCCGATGCAGGGGACACGGGCTCGTGCCCGGGTCCGGGAAGATCCCACATGCCGCGGAGTGGCTGGGCCCGTGAGCCATGGCCGCTGAGCCTGCGCGTCCGGAGCCTGTGCTCCGCAACGGGAGAGACCACAGCAGTGAGAGGCCCGTGTACCGCCAAAAAAAAAAAAAAAAAAAGCACAAGTAATGAAATTTGTAATTTGAAAAATGCTGAACCTTATCCAGTACTTGATCTGTGAAAATATATGTATGTTCAAGGTGAGGATATTAAAGTTTTATTCTGTATAGCCAATGTATACATTTACTAGCGTGAATGGTATTTTCAATATGAGATGTCTCCAAGCTTCATGCGTAGCTCAAACCTATGCTCACGCTGGTCAGGAAGGATGGAGCTGCTGCTCTGGGGGCCCCTGAGGAGTGACGGCTCATCCTCAGCTCAGCGGGCTCCGTTACCAAAGTGTGGGTGCTGCATCCTCCCCACACCAAAGTTCTCTTTTGTTAGCCAGAAGGCCTGGAAGAAAAGCAGGAATAGAGAAGAGAATAGGCTTGCATTCCCTCAGAGCAGCTAGCTGCCTTTCTGACTCAGAAAGATTGAAAAACATGCTTATAAATGTTTCCTCTGCTTCTTTCTCTGGAAGGATTTTCATATGTTCCCTCTTAGAAAATCCTAATAGTTATTCAGATTCATCAGTTTGAACATCCACTCTGTTTTGATTGGCTGCCCATTCCCTAAAAACTTCAGTGTAGGTTTTTTTAATAACCATGTAGAAACAAGGACAACTTCTAATTGAGACAGTTATTTATTGATTTATTTTTATTAGGAAAGGTTGCTTCTGATTATAAAGGGCAAGAATGTTGCAGGGTTTTTTTGTGAGGGTAAAGTTGGGGGAAAAGAGTAAGTTACTATTTGAATTATTCAGCTGAGGCTGTACACATTGCAGTTAAAAGGCTTAGAGGTAAGGGATTATGAGTGTAAAATTAAGCAGAGCTCTTCAAGACCTCGTCAAGTTCTAAGGAGGAATCGTAAAGTATGGTTAAAATGCTAAAATGTGCTCACAAATTGAAGAAAGATACATTTTTGAACTTTACATCTACCCAGTAAACGAGGATTACTTTGTTCACCCCATTTAAAACAGGTTCAATGTGAAGTTTCCTTATGAAAAAAAGTAAAATTTTATGATGCTTTTGCCTTAATACCAAAATGGAAAAGCACCTAGAAAAGTTGCCAAGTCAATCGGCCACTGGCTTTGTCAGATTTTGCTTCAAAGCCATGACCTACAAAGTTAGACCTGGGGACTTTGTCTTCAAGAAGATCACTCAGATGCTTATCTTGTTGCTAAGCAGTTAAGTATTTTTTAATTTCATGTTAGCTTCCCTTGTTCTGCCCCCCTCAACTCCTCAAATATCCCTTTGAAGATTCACTGAACCCTTGTAGAAACTTTAAAATTGCATAATACTAACTTCAGTTTCCTTAATCCTCTGTAAACCTGCTTTAACATCCAGGAGACATTAATAATAGTTGGACAATGATGGATGGGCATTGCTTTGTAGAGTGGGGTGGGGATACAAGATCTGAGAAGTCTAGATTTTTAACCTGATCCCTGAATTCTTCTGCCTGTAACAGCTCGTTCAGTGCTCAGCTCTTGCAGCTGAAATATTTGATTCAAAGTTGGAGGTCCAAGATTGGAAGATTTCCCCCAAGAATTTCTTTTCCCAAGTCCTTCCATTAAAGGGGCTTCAACAACGCGTGATGCAGTCAGTCCTCTGCCCACTTGCTGGGGGGCTCTCTTTAGATGCTAGCTGATTCATTGGCCTCAGTGAAGTCAAAGAGCCCTCGTCACAGTGGGTGTGATGGAGCAAGTCACCCCCATTGGGAAGATGGACCTGTTGGACATGGTAAAATGCAGTGTTCAGGAGAGAGGCACAAGGAAGGGCACCTTTCAGAACTTCTGCATGTCAGGTTGCTCTCTCCAACTTGGTTATTGTCTTATGTGACTCTGACTCTCTTCCTCTCTCTGTCTTTTTAAGTTATTTGCTCAAAAATTTAATGGTTGGATGACTAGACTCTCATCATAAAATTTCAAAATGTCTATAAAGAGTGTGTGTTTTTAAATGATTCAGATCCTAAATTTTCAAGAGTTTTGTATGTGATTAGCATCCAGCTGTCTCAAACCCTGCTGTGAGCTTTCTTTGGTATTCTGCCCCACATGCCATTGCAAGACTTGTGTGGTTACATTTATAGTGTATGATGGGAGGCAAACAATACAGAATCTATTCATTTTACCTATAAACGTGGACTAACTTAACTTTTAGAGTTTTGCAGTAAAATTCTTGTTTGCTTCATTGGAGTTTGATTTCATGATGTACTTACTAAAATTAATTTCCTCTTAATGCAGTTATAAAATGCTTAGAGGAAAAATAATATTCTTGGAATACTTGATTTTTTTTTTGGCTGTGTTGCTGCACGCGGGCTTTCTCTAGTTGCGGCAAGTGGGGGCTACTCTTTGTTGCTGCGCGCGGGCTTCTCATTGTCGTGGCTTCTCTTGTTGCGGAGCATGGGCTCTAGGTGCGCAGGCTTCAGTAGTTGTGGCGTGTGGCTCAGTAGTTATGGCTTGCAGCCTCAGTAGTTGTGGCACACAGGCTTAGTTGCTCCGCAGTATGTGGGATCTTCCTGGGGCAGGGATCGAACCTGTGTCCCCTGCATTGGCAGGCAGATTCTTAACCACTGTGCCACCGGGGAAGCCCTGGAATACTTGATTTTTTTGTTACAGTGATGACAGTCTAACATGAAGATGTTTGATTTGTTTTCCTATGTTATTCTTCTGTTTTAATTCCTTCAGTCTGGAAATAATGAATTACACCTTTTGTTAAAACTTTCCCTTTTGTTTCCTGTAAAGTGAACAATGAGATTATTACACACACATCACACAATGTTTTTTCTTTTTCTTTGTAGGAAAATAATGAGCTAGATTATAGCTTACTGCAAAATGTATGTGGCACTTGTAATTATTTCTTAGTTAAAAAAATATCCATTTTCTTTTCAACTTTCTTGCTTTAAAGATTTGATAAAAATTTTTAGCTTCCAGCTTTTCTCATTCTTATTCATTGTTGTTCTTGGTGCATTTAATTTCACATATCACAGGCTGTGAAAAAGGCCCTGAATAATATCCTTGGTAGAAATGTCAGTTCTCTGGGCCTCAGATTCCTCATCAGTAAAATGTACCCTAGATGATCCCAGAAATCTTCTGAAGCTCCAATTTATTTATTTATTTGTTGGTTTATTTTATTTTTTAATTAAAAGATAGCTGATGTGCAAATATTATGTTAGTTTCAGGTATGCTATGTAATGATTTGACATTTTCGTACATTAGGAAATGATCACCATGATAATGTTTGATAGAATTCACCCATGAAACCGTCTGGTCCTAGACTTTTGTTTGTTGAGAGTTTTGTTTATTACTGATTCAGTTTCATTATTGGTAATTGGTCTGTTCATGTTCTCTATTCTTGTTTCAGTCTTGAAAGATCGTATGTTTCTAGGAGTTTATCCATTTCTTCTAGGTTGTCCATTTTATTGGCATGTAATTCTTCATGGTAATCTTATTATCCTTTGTATTTCGGTGGTGTCAGTTGTAACTTCTGCTCTTTCATTTCTGATTTTATTGATTTGGGCCCTCTCTCTTTTTTTCCTGATGAGTTTGGCTAAAAGTTTATTAATTTTGTTTTTCTTTTCAATGAACCAACTCTTAGTTTCATTGATCTTTTCTATTGTTTTTTAGTCTCTATTTCATTTATTTCTGCTCTGATCTTTATGATATCTTTCCTTCTACTAACTTTGGGTTTTGTTTGTTCTTCTTTTTCTGGTTCCTTTAGGTGTAAGGTTAGGTTGTTTATTTGAGATTTTTGCTTTTTCCTGAGGTAGGCTTGTATCACTATAAACTTTCATCTTAGAACTGCTTTTGCTGGGTCACATAAACTTTGAATCCTTATGTTTCCATTTTCATTTGTCTCCAGGGATTTTTTAATTTCCTTTTTGATTTCCTCAGTGACCCATTGGTTGTTTAGTAGCATATTGTTTAACCTCCGTGTGTTTTTTGCAGTTTTTTTTTCTTGTTGTTGATTTCTAGTCTCATATTATTATTTTTGGAAAAGATTCTTTTTTTTTTTTGCTGTACGTGAGCCTCTCACCGTTGTGGCCTCTCCTGTTGCGAAGCACAGGCTCCGGACGCTCAGGCTCAGCGGCCATGGCGCACGGGCCCAGCCGCTCCGTGGCATGTGGGATCTTCCCGGACCGGGGCACGAACCCGTGTCCCCTGCATCGGCAGGTGGACTCTCAACCACTGTGCAACCAAGGAAGCCCTTGGAAAAGATTCTTCATATGATTTAAGTCTTCTTAAATTTACTAAGGCTTCTTTTATTGCCTAGCATGCACTCTATCCTGGAGAATGTTCCATGTGCACTTGAAAAGAATGTGTATTCTGCTGCTGAACCTTCAGTTCAGATGACAGTATAATCATGGCAGCAATCAAGGTTAATAGGTCATTACAGTGACTGAATTATCCTGCTCATGCACTGCATTTTTGACACGTGACCTTTACATTCAAGCTGCAAGGTCCTCTTTTACATGTTCCCTGAAAGACATTCGTTCTTAGAGACATCTACCAGCATTTAGTGCTAGTGGTCATGTATCCCAACCTTTTCATTTTACAGATAAGGAAAACAAAACAGTGTTTTATTAAAACAACAATGTGAGAGCAAATAAACTGACTTTTTGTTGCTTTCTAATAGCTGTGGGACCCCAGTCTTACTATAAATAATCCCAAACCAAGGCTGCAAAACTTCAAAGCTAATTCTCTAAAATATTCGTACGGTCAAAGTCTTCCCACTGCCTCTGAGGCTGCCTTCTTGCTTATCTGGGTGGAGGGGCTCAGTGCGAATGTGAATGGGGTTGGTCCCAGTGGTTAGTTGGTTGCCATCTGCACCATTGTCACCCCAGAATAAAGTCACTGAAAAGAAACAGAAAATACAAACCACTTAGGTGTGTCTCACTTTATGGAGATAATTATTACTTACCCAGATACAAGAAATTTAGCCAATAAACTTATCATGATGTAATAATTTTATTCTTTATTCTGGTGAGGAACACTTAGTTGTTTCATATCTGTTTCATGCTCTCTACTCTGATACTCTGTTTGATCCTGCAAATCCTCACGTCTACAGACATGTGAATGGTTACTTTATTTACTGTTCATCTTAAAAGATTGAGATGTTTAGTGCTTGCATTTTGTACATGCCAGAGATTTATATTTTAAATTTAATGCTCTGTGCCTAGTCCTCTGATAAACTTAAGAAGGTATTAGAAGGAAAGAATTGCTTGGCCTAGAGAAATGAAGATGTGATGGGAGAAAGTGTGGCAGGAGATGAGAATGGAGGTGTGGGATCAAATTTCTGTTGTTCATCTTTTTTTCAAGACCTTCAAATTATACAAAATGAGTACAACTCTGAAAATTCATAAAGCTGGTTGTGGAAACAGTTTTCCATCTTTAGCAATATTTTTGCCTGTGGAGCTGACTTTCCTTCCAGGACTAGATCATTAGGTAGGACCTAGATCATTAGGTTGGGCAAGATATGGTGACCTTACCTCCTGTGTCCACAACTCAGACCTGCTGGAAATTTTGGTTGGATTCCAGAGATATCCCTAGTCTGATTGATCCTTCCAGCTGAGATGAAAAAAACTTCATCAAATCTTTCACCATCATAACATTCCATTTTCCTACAATGTCAAAAGTATCATTCTATTTTATTTGGTGAGGTTTACCCAAGGCCTTTCCAGCTGATGCATCTGAAGCAACATCTCCACCAAACATTCAACAACCTAAATTGCTTAAATAGTCATTTGTAATGGGACTAGTGTGGGATTTCAGGATGACATCAGGTGATACAACGGCTATTGTAACAAGGCTCTCCCTAAATTGAAAGCCAAATTTGGTTATGCATGCCGGGAGAAGGGTCTGCATGGGCTCATAGCTTTAAGAAAGGTATCCATAGTTTTCACAGATTCTCAAACAGCTGTTGTTGTTGTTTAAATGCCTTGAAAGGAAAAATACTGTAGCTAGACTAAAGAAAAGACCTAAGTTTTCATGAAGGGACAAATAAAAGTATATTGTTGCCTCTGTATAATTAACGATACCAGATACGTGGTAAACTGAGAAGTAGCCTGATGGTTCCTGGACCAAGAGCTCTGCCACAACCAGTGCCACAGTGAGTCACAGCCAATCTGTAAGTTTTGTTATATGGAAGCAGGAGAAATGGCAAATTCTGCCCATTGACCAAAGTATAGGAATGTGGAAAGAGAAGAATGTGATGACTTGTGCAATGTTCATGGGTGAACCCTGTGTATTCAATAAAAATATCCATATGCTTCTATAATAGAAGATCATAGTTTTCTGTTTGGTAGTGATCAGCACATAAAAAGGTAAACCTCAGTGATTTAAACTGGGGCAACAGGGGCTGGAGGGAGGATTCACAACCAAGTGACCATAAAACACCTATATAAAAAGTATGAAATAGAGGCATTTTAACTCACAGGTTCTCAGTGAAAGGTATTCAGTAAAATGACTGAACCAACAGGTGACATCATTATACTAGAAGAGTGTATGCAATGAGGCCTGAATAATAGCTTAATATTGTAATACCTTGAGAGCTCCTGAAAAGTATTTGTAAGTTGAGGAGACCATGTTTCATTCACTCGTTAATGCTTCTTTTAAAAATTAAGAATTTATTTTTATTTATTGTTAACTCAAATATATTCCACATATTTGATTTTTATATATGTTCTCTATTCTATATACACTATATATTTTTCTCTATACTTGATATATTTTTCTAAATGTATTTTTCTATGGGCTTTAACATTCCATTCATTTTTTAAAGGAATTAAATATTTGCTTAACAATTAGATGTCCCTTCTACAGTCCTTTAAATCTTGTGGGTAGACTTTTTTCTTAATTATCTATGGGCGTGGGGATGAGAGCAACTAAAACACACAGTAAAGAAGCTAATTTTATCCAACTGTGAGTAGTAGTTCTTTTCCTTCATTTGACTTTGATATAGTTTAAAGAAAAAAAGTGGACCATTTGTCTGATTTGAATTTTCTTTCTTTTACCCTGTGGTAACAATTAGAGGGAAGAGGATAAAATCTCCAACTGGAAAATCATCCCAAATTCATTAGACTTGTCACTTATTTACCAGTAAGAAGCAATTTTAAGTTGTGCTTTTCTGCTTGGGTAAAGTGTATAGTCTGAAGCATTTTGTTGCACAGAATGTGGTATATGTTTATGGAAGACTTTACTAGACACAAAGGAAGAAAGAAATGAGCTTCTGACAGGTTAGCAAGGGTTCGTTTGGGATCTTAACTTGCCTGGGGTTAACTAGTGTTGTAGGTCCAAAGTAACTGGGTTTAAATGTCACATATAATGACAAGTAGGAAAATCGGGACGATATTTGCATGTGAATGGGGATAAAGGTGACTGGTCGTTGATTCACTGGCGTGATGAATGTTTGCCCTTGGTGAAATGTTTTACCTTCCGTGAAATTATAAACAATATTTCTTACTGACTGTAAAATGTAGACGCCAAGCCTAGAAGTGTATGCTTCTGAAATGCTGCTCCAATTAGAAAACTGTTTTTTTTAAATCCAATCAGAAGAGGCAAGGAGACTTGGAGTTTTGCCCTTTTGAGGTTTAGATTTCCCTTAATGTCTATCTTTCTGTTTAGGAGAAGTGAGAGAGGAACTGGGCAGTATATTCCAGGAATATATAGAATATGTCTGTTTAGAGGTCAGAGGACCAAGACATTTTACACACATTCCTTAGGAAATATTTTTAAAGCCTCTAGAAGAAATTAGATGTATTCTTATATTGTTTTATGTTATTAAAATTCCTCTCTCTATTGATCTAATGTGCTTTTTTATTTATAAAGTTAATATCTCTGTGGAAATAAACACAACTCTCAACTGTGAGACTGTAGGAACAAAGTTTCTTCAAGACTTTAATAATTAGAGAGTCTCAGAACTTGGTCAAAAAATAGATATTTCTTTTTGTTTTGTAGAAACATTATCAAATACTTTCATTGATTGAAAAGATTGATTTTTTTTCAAGACCACTTTGCTTCATAGTGCTTTCATTTCATTATATTAAAGTAGAACATGATTTTATAGGGTTATGTTTGTAAATCATTTTATGTGCCTGTATATGTATGTGTGTATGTGTATCAACTGTTTTAAGCCAGTAATTCTCCAAATCATCACAGAGAAATAAGATTCACAGAAGCCCCTTGATTAACCTCTCGGTCAAACAATAAATTAGGATCAGGGTTAGAATTAGAGCTCACCAGTGGCGCTGAATTTTGGGCCCGTTATTGAAACATGCTGGTCGTAGTTTGATCTGCATAGAATCGTAGGTCAAGATACTCACAGACCGGTTTCTGTGTTCTGTGAAAAGACACAACAAAACCGAACATCAGAGACCGCCCGGGAAGCCCTCTTTGTGATGTGAAACACCACCAGCATCCAGGGACTTTAGGAAGGAGATGCCCCAGTCAGAGGCTCTGTGGGACTGCTGGGCTAGAGCACCCCTCCTCCCACCCGCACAACGGGACGCCTCGCTGATTTGAAGAAATGCCACCAACAGCTGATGGCAAGTGCAAAGAGGGAAGACAATCCCCACTTGGGGGTCACTGAGCCTGACATCTTTCTTTCAAGAAATTGAGAAAAGGCCAGCTCCCCTGGGCTATGTGAGGTCAACATTCCAGACAGCACCACCTGTGGAAGCGGGTTTGGAAATTGTCTTTGAAAAAGCACTCTCCAACTTCATTTCTCTAAGCTCACGCAATCTGTTTTTAAAACAAAAGGAACATTGTCCCTTCCTCTGCTTGTGGTGATAATGCTGACCCGTGGGTTAGAATCATAGACTTTTTCTATAGCTGAATATGTTTATACATTTACGGCAGCTTAAACATGTATAGGCCATCTGGAGAAAGGGAAAGAGCCTGTTACATTGAAGTCCATTGTACTAGGTATAATCTTGCACATGTATGCTAACACTTTTCATCTCAGAGGATTTTCCATAATTTTGTACAGTGAGGGTCTTAAGCACAGATGGTCTTCAGCTGAGAAGCAGGTCAGGGATAAGAGCGTAAGGATTAGTGGGGTCTGAGGAAAACTAAGGCCTATGTATCATCCAAGAAGAGTTGGTGTTACTTGGCTCTAGCTGATGGTTGCATAAAAGATAGCGATCCAGGGCTGTCAGATCTTAAGACTCTTAAGACTTGTTTTCATAAGAAAGTAAAGCTCACGTTTTTATTTGAGAATTTTCAGTCTTAATGTTTTGAGCCCAGTGAAATGCATCTGTAGGCCAGAACTGGCGCTCGGTTCCTCAGTGCACTGGGGTCATTGCCAATTGGCTCACTCCATGGCAAGCCCTGTGCCAAGTGTTTTATATCTGTGAGCTCCTTTATCTTTGCCACAATTTTGTGAAATAGGTATTATTATCCTGTTTTCCGGATAAGGATACTGAAGTTTGATGTGGTTAGGTAACTCACGTAGAATTTAGTAGCTAGTATGTCAGAAGAAAAGGAGACCAACCTCAAGCTCAGAGTTTGAGTTCACAAATAGTTATTGATACGTAATATCTTTCAGAGACTTGCTAAGCTCTAGGGATCCAATAAGAAATGAAACAAATGCAGAAGACTTATAGTTTATTTTAATTAAAATACAGCAGATGAAGGCAAGGGTAAGATACTTAAGGAGCACACAAGAGGAGAAGGATTCCAGGAGGTGATGCTCATCTGGGCCTTGAGGGGTGGGTAGGAGTTGATTAAGTGAAGAACATAGTGATGGGATTTATGGTGTTCTAGGCATAAGTAGGTAGGATTCCCAGAGGTGAGAAGACGGGGGACCGCCTATGAAGTGATAGATGTTTGATATAACTGGAGATAGCATTCAAGATAGGGATGAAAGATGGCAAGGAAAGGTAGAGCTGGAGAGATAAAGCAGAGGGGGCAAAACAAAGAGTTTTATTTTTTCTAGCTTCATTAAGTTATGATTGACAAAGATGGTGTATACTTAGGTTGTACAATGTGATTTTTTTGAAGGTATACAACATGCTGATTGAATATATGTATACATTGTGAAATGATTACCACAGTCTAGTTAATTAACACATCTATGGGTGGTGAGAACACTTAAGATCGATCTACTCTCAGAAAATTTCAAGTATACTATACAGTATTATTCACTTTAATTACCACGCTGTACATTAGATCCCTAGAACTTACTCATCTTATTACTGAAAGTTTGTACCCTTTGGCCAATAGCTCCCCATTCCTCCCACACATTCTCTACCACCAGCCCCTGGCAACCAGTGTTCTACTCTCTGGTTCTATGAGTTTGACATTTAGATTCTACATGTAAGTGAGATCCTACAATGTTTGTCTTTTTGAGTCTGACTTATTTCACTTAACATAATGTTTTCCAGGTTTATTTGTGTTGTTGCTAATAGCAGGATTTCCTTTTTTATGGCTGAATAATATTCTATTGTGTGTATGTATGGTGTGTGTACAGCGTATCTTCTTTACCCATTCATCTGTTGATGGACACTTAGGTTGTTTCCATATCTTGGCTATTGTGAATAATGCTTCAGTGAACATGGGAGTGCAGATACCTCTTCAAGATACTGATTCATTTCCTTTGGATATATATCCAGAAATGGGATTGCTGGATGTTATGGTAGTTCTATTTTTAATTTTTTGAGGAACCTCCGTAATGTTTTCCACAGTAGCTGTACCAATTTACATTCCCACCAGCAGAACACAAATGTTCGCTTTTCTCCACATCCTTGCCAACCTTTGTTAGCTCTTATCTTTTCGGTAATAGTCATTCCAACAGGTGTGAGGTGATATCTGATGTGGCTTTGATTTGCATTTCCTTAATGATAAAGTGATTTTTTTTTTCTTTTGTGGTATGCGGGCCTCTCACTGTTGTGGCCTCTCCCGTTGCGGAGCACAGGCTCCGGACGCGCAGGCTCAGTGGCCATGGCTCACGGGCTCAGCCGCCCCACGGCATGTGGGATCTTCCCGGACCAGGGCACGAACCCGTGTCCCCTGCATCGGCAGGCGGACTCTCAACCACTGCGCCACCAGGGAAGCCCGATAAGTGATTTTTGAGCATCTTTTCACATACTTGTTGACCATTTGTATGTCTTCTTTGGAAAAATGTATATTCAGGTCCTTTGCCCATTTAAAAAATCAGGTTATTTGGATTTTTGCTTTTGAGTTGTATGAGTTCCTTTTATATTTTGAATATTAACCTTGCCAGATATATGGCTTGCAAATATTTTCTCCCATTCCACAGGTTGCCTTTTCATTTTGTTGATGGTTTCCTTTGCTGTGCAGAAGCTTTTTAGTTTGATGTAGTCCCAGTTGCTTATGTTTGCTTTTGTTGCCTGTGCTTTTGAGATTGTATACAAAAAAATCATTGCCAAGACCAAAGCTAAGGAGCTTTTCCCCTATATTTTTTCTAAGAGTTTTATAGTTTTATACATTTAAATCTTTAATCCATTTCATGTTGATTTTACACAAAGAGTTTTAAACTAGGGGATGACTTGATAATTTGAGTTTTCAGATGATTACTGTGGCTACAATGTGGAGAGAAGAGATTGAGGACATCAGTGAATATGGAGATGATCACAGAGATGGGGAGATCTTTCGGAAGGTAATTGGAGTAATCCAGGAGAGGGGATAGTGCCTTGAAGCAGAGTAGTGACGTGGAAATGCCATTAAAGTTTGCAAGAAACATTTAAGAGGTAGAATAAGTCAGAAATGGTGACTGAGTAGATAGATACAGGGGGTGAGAGAGAGAGAGGATAATCAAAGATGAAGTTAAGCTTCCCTGGTGGCGCAGTGGTTGAGAATCTGCCTGCTAATGCAAGGGACACGGGTTCGAGCCCTGGTCTGGGAGGATCCCACATGCCGCGGAGCAACTGGGCCCGTGAGCCGCAACTACTGAGCCTGCGCGTCTGGAGCCTGTGCCCCGCAATAAGAGAGGCCACGATAGTGAGAGGCCCGCGCACCATGATGAAGAGTGGCCCCCGCTTGCCACAACTAGAGAAAGCCCTCTTACAGTAACGAAGACCCAACACAACAAAAATATATAAATAAATAACTTAAAAAAAAAGATGAAGTTAAGATTTCTGGTTTTGCGAATTGTGCATATGGTAACACCATTTACAAAGATTCAGAGTTTGAAGGAACTGGCTTTGAGTGGGGTGGAAGATAAAGCGATCAGATTTGCGGAGGTTGAGTCTAGTGTGAAGTGCTAGTGGGACACTTAAGTGGAAATTTCTAGAAGTCACTCAGTGATATTGATCTCATGCTCTGGGGAGCAACCTTGGCTAGACGAATAGATTTTAAGTGTGTAGATGGCGACAGAAGGTATGGAAGAGGATGAGTTGGCCAAAGTAGGAAGTAGCATAATTTCTCTCAGAGTATTAGTTCCAGACACTGTGGGTTGCTGAAGGCACCCTCATCGGGGCTTCTGGATGAGGACATCCATCGCGATGCCACACTGAGCAGGGGAAACATCACTGCCATCATGCCGGATTCATCTCCCAAGAGAAAACTTAGGCGACTAGAGAATCATTGCTCCCCACATCCTCTTCCAAAAATGTATCCTTTGAGCTTTTTTCTTCTTTTTAAAAGAGCTGCATTTTTATTAAAATAAATCATTTGACTTATGATTATTAATTTTCATCATATAAAAGAGAAATCGTTACAGAATGATATTGTAGCAAATTTTTTAAAAGTACCACTTCTTTTTCTTTTCATATATAATTTACAAAAAGAGAGGCGTAGATCTTAAGTGTAACATTTGGTGAGTTCTCACAATAGTATACACTAATGTAATCCCCACAGATCAAGATGAAGACCATTTTAACACCCCATAGAAATCCTCGTTAATAATAAATTCCCCATCCTCCCGTGAAGGCAACCACAAATATTTTATTCATGTTTTGATTGGACTAGCCTTTATTTTTATTGAATTGCAGGAGCTTTTGGACTAGTCATTTTTTGTCACTTTTTTTAAAATTAATTTTTACTGGAGTATAGTTGCTTTACAATGTTGTGTTCGTTTCTACTGTACAGCAAAGTGAATAGGCTATATTTGTACATCTATCCCCTCTTTTTTGGATTTCCTTCCCATTTAGGTCACCACAGAGCACTGAGTACAGTTCCCTGCGCTATACAGTAGGTTCTCATTAGTTTGTATCCTTTGAACTTATCTCAAACGTAATACCTCTACAATTTAAGTGACAGTGTTCACGTTCACTCAAACCCAGTATTCTGTAGGGACTCTTCAAGAGAGTAAGTAAACTGATCAAGGTTATGTTTCAGAATTTGAACCTAGGTCTCTGGAGTTGATGTCACCACATGTCAGCTGGTTAGCAGGATCCTGGTTAGTGGGGAACTTCCCTCTCTGATGCTACCTATCAGTTTTAGAGAAGGAGATGGTAGATGCATCAGCACACATCCCAGTCCACTGCCAAAAATGGAAGTTAAAGCATCTGGTTGACCAAGATGCACCCCCTCACCATTGTCCTCCTTTCAGTTGATGTCCAAGACCTCCTAATTATTCCTCTGCCAGAAATATTCAACTCCGGGAGAGATGCAAGCAGCAGTCTCAACTTTGGCTCTGCAAAGTTGGAGATGATTTGTCTTAAATATCTCTGTTCAGGGAGAACAAGTAAATGTACATGTACTGTTCTCTTTTAGATGCATCTGCAAGTCAGTGAGAAAACAGAGAAAGTAACTCAAAGTAATTGGTCCAGAACTTTATTTGGAATTGTTAACTCGATCAAACATTTGCTATTAACTTGTATATTTAAATACTGGTTAAAAGTTCCTGACCAATGATGCTTCACTCTATACATTTAATCACTATAAAAACCTGATAGGAAACATGATTTCTTACTTTTTCCTCCATACTAACATTCCATGAAGCTTTAGCTGTTTGAACTGATAAAAGCCATTGCCCTGCGAAGTAGAATTGATTGTGGAAGCACATTCACACAAGAGGATGTTTTTTAGATTACCTCTGTTGGATTCTGATTAGCAATGTTTATGTTCCATGTAACGTTTTCCATATGCTGTTACTGTTTGAAAGTTTGGTCCCTGTATTTATTCTCATCATCAGCTGTGGAGGTCTAGACCCTATGCAGCAGCTTCAAACCAAATGTCTGAATATTCTGGCATCCTGACTGTCAGAACTGTTTATTTTAGTTGAGTTTAGTTTCATTTTTCATGCAAGGAGGGGTTAGGTGACATTTGTGAATATAATCACAAGCTCCTGACGTCCTTTATCTTTATGCTGGGGCCATTTTGCCATATGCTTAGTTGACCTACAATATGAAAAATCTTGGCATTTTCCATAGCCCTAAAGATAAAGCTGAATATTCTGGAAAATTCGCACGAGGTGAATTATGCTGTGACACTTTCAAAGTAGCTTTATTAGTTTTGTAAAAGCGATGTGTGCTGAATGAATGAAAGCAACCTCAATTGATCAAAGTACAGCCAGGAGAAAAAAGTCACCTGAAATGTTACCACCTGGGCAAGAACATAGTTCAGTGATAATCTTTCCCAGATCTCTCTCTCTGAATGTACTGCCATGTCTTTTAAATGATATTGATTGTTAAGAAGGCTAGAAGTGCATCTGGTATGTTGACTCATAGACAGTGGTGATGTGATTTATTGTCCACACCTGGACACTTGGGAAGGAAAGGGGGGATCTATTCATAATCAGGCTGGGATGACCTGGGCTGGACCTGGGTGTACCTGGACTGTCCCAGGCACCTTGAGCTAGGATTACTCTCCTCAGAGACCCTTTACTATGTGCATGTTTGTTCATTTATTACACATTTATTGAACATTTATTATATGCCGTGCACTAATCAGTAAAGTAAATAAAATGCAGATTCTACCTTTATGGACTCACCATCCAATAGCAGTTAAAATGCCACGTGGTGGGGACTGTAGTGGAAGGACACCTATCACGTTATGAGAACACACACGGACAGTCAGGGAAAGCTGAGGCTGAGCAGTAGAAGGGCTGAGGTGAGTTTCAAAGGATTAGTGGAGTTGGCCTGACAAAGAAAGGAGCAAGGAACAGTCCCATTAAGGAAAGGCGATTTTTGCAAAGATCAGAGGAAAAAAAGTATATGAGACATTGGGAAAATGTAAAAGGCTTAGGATATTGACAGCTTTTGGTGGAAAGAGGAAGTGGCTTGAGATGAGGTTGGCCATGAGGCAGAGACCTGATGATGAAGCATCTTGTAGGTCGTGCTAGAGTGATCAGATTTTACCTTAAGGGCACTGGCATATTTTTAAGCAGGAAAGTCATCAGACTTGCACTTTAGAATGAAGGATTAAGATTTCATTCATGGGAAAGATTGAGATGTATCTGATGAAATTAAAGGGGGTTGAATCAACAGTGTTTGGGGCAAAGGAGAGGAGAGTGTCTTGGAGCCAAACTCAGGCACCAGGCTGGGTGGTAGGAACATTCACAGAAACGCAGAACACTGAAGGAGGAGCTGGTATGGGGGAAGGGGAAGAGGGTGTTCAGTCTGAGGCTCCGATAGGACATCTGTCTGTGTGATTTTGTCTGGTGATGTCTGTCTGTGTGATTTTGGCTGGAACTCAGTAGAGAGATCTAGGCTGGAGAGAGAGATTGAGGAATTGATAGCTTATAGGCACTGTTTGAAGCCATGGGAATTTGAGGCCAGTTTGATTTTTATTACTTATCATGAATTTCTATTAACTCTGGTTCAAGATTATTGAATTTGTAGTAGAGTAAAATAAATGGTAGCTAAAATGATGACATTTTGAAATTCATTCATCCCCACCCATTTTCATGAAAGAAACATTTGTCTGGGAGATATAAAATACCACCATTCAGAATTTATTGTCCAAAGGCATTGGCAAAGAGATTTTTGGACAAAAATCAAGTTTAGAAAAGTCACTGTTCTTTCCATTTCATAAAAAGGAGAGGTAATTAAAGCTGTCTAATTACAAATAGCAAGTGATCGCAGTCCAGACTGCATTGTGGGGACAGGGAGCCCCACGTGGGTCATGGAAATTTACAAACAAGCCTGACGCACTCTAGCCACCGCGACTTTCTCCATTGCTAATCTTTAACATATGATTTCCCCTCTGAGAGTTGCTGAGAGTTGCCATATGCTTGCTGGTATTCAACTTTTACATAAAGAACAAAATCAAACGAGGGAGAATGATCAGAGAATAAGGGAGCTATGAGTGACATTAGAGATTCTTTATTCAACTGCATCATATTTTAGAAGAGGATACAGAAGACCAGAGTGTTTCAGTGCCTTCCCCCACGTCACGCCTGTGCCCGCGGTCAGAGCGCTACATACGGCTCAGCCACTCCTGCAGCCTCCTTCCAGCCTAGGATTCTGCAGAAATGAATGATCAAGGCATTTATTATTCAGTAATAACAACTTTTATTTTATTTATTTCTTTTTTGCCATTTCAAAACCATTGCTGTCTCAAAAACTGATAAATAAAAGCATGTAGTAACTACATCTGAACTGGCCAAAATGTGGGAACAGAAAATGAAAGGAGACAAAGGAGCATTTCTTATGCAGTTGCTTTGTAGTTTTCTCCTTAAATGCAGATATGCAAAGTGCGTTATCTCTGGTTACAAGTCCTTTATTTAATTGCACTGAAAGCTGTTTGGTTTCATCCTAAGGTCCAAATATTGCCTTCCGTTTGATGAGTAAGTGTTTTATTTTTTTGTCAGTGTTTTTGAAACCATATCATACACATTTTATGATAATTGCCATTTTTCTCTCAACCTAGCAAAACATAGAGATGTAAGAGGAAACTAACTTAGAGATTACGATGTTCTCTGTTATTTTCTCCCATTAATTTTCTGCAATGCTATTGAACGAAAGCTCACCGAATGAGAGGGGTCTAGATGTTGGAGACACCATGGCCCAGTAGAAATAGTGGAGAAGCCAGGGACTGTTTGGCATGTGGCCTTCCGTGGCCTTCCGTGGCCTCTCATCTCTCTGATCCTGATTCACTGCCTCCTTCCTATGTGTGTCGTATGGCTCCTTGCAATTCTAACAGTCTTTTATCCTACAGTCAAGACCTAGGTTTTCGTTTCCCCACAATTTTTGATTCCTCACCCCTTTTCTTCTTCTGTCTAATGTGTCACTGAGTCCTGTCACTTTATCTGGTCAACATTAGTTCACTATTGATTATTTGCTTGCTGGGTGCCCGCCACTGTCTTAGATGCCTCTTTTGCTTGTCATCTCTTACATTCATTACACCCACCTCCCCTGAGAACTGAGGACACCCAATGTCAGTGACTTCCGTTTGCTTTCCTCCTGGAAATGAAGCGTTACCTTCCTAGTTCACAAATGAAATGCCCATGCTTAAAGTATACACCTACCGTCCGAGTAGCCCAAGATGTTGATGTTTTATTGTCTCGATTTCGTATGGGAAAATGAGAAACAAGTTGAACAAATTAGGACACGTTTATAATCCACCTATTTCCTAAAATGTACCAGATTTTGATCTAAATAAGAAGTAAAACAGTGTTAGAAATAACTACTTTCAGATGTAATTAATTCGACTTCCCCTAAACTCAAAATTTCCAGTAAGAAAATTATCTAAAGCTTGGTTCCATTATTCCTATTTTTGATTCCATTTTCATTTGATTGTTTCATTCACAAAATGGCAGCCAAAGACATTTAGGACAGTGGAAGTGTATGTCTTTGCTACACATATCACGAATATAAAGCGTATACGTGTGGAGACTTCACACATCCGTATGCATGTTATCTATTGCGCTATCAAGCAGTCCTCTTAATTACGCTTCATATATACTTTGTGCAACCAGGCATTGATCTTCCAAGTACCGTTGTCTGGTTCAAAGATTTGCAATTAGGCGGAAAGATCTGGTAAAACGAATTCTATGGAATTATTCAAATGCCCTGTGTGTATGAAATTGTTCATCTAGAATTATTTACCTGGAAAAAGGCACTTTTAAAGATGCGCTGAGCCTACTCTACGATTTCTATTCCTCTCCATTATTTGCTGATATTTCATGCATTTCTTGGACGTTTGCAAATTGCAGGGCTTCTTTTCTCTTTTGATATGAAACTGCTTTGTGCTTTCCTGTGGGCCTGTTAATTGGTGAGCGCTTTATCCATGAGATCAAGAATCAGGGCTTCTTTATTAACCCATTGTGAGCTCTAAGATATTCCCAGGGGTGCAGAAAAGAGGAGGTGCCTTAGAGGCTTCATGCTCTTCCTGTTCTGTTATAACACCAGTCACAGCCTGAAGATGCAATCAGGAAAGGCAAGAATTTAATAAACAGTTGAGAATAGAATCCCCTGATACTGTGCATTCTGTAATGAGTCTTTTTGTCTTTTTTCCCCCTTTTTGGTTAGCATTTGCAATTCCTTTTACTTACGGGACCTTTCTCCTGCAGGATGAAACAATCCTGTTAGGGATTTTAAAATAAATAATTGAATTTTGCATTGCAGTTTTGGAAACCATGAAAAGAATGATGTTTATTTTTCTGGAGGGCATTGTCCTGGTCTGTAGGTGGTAGTCTGAAATGTCTTTGAATTTTCTCCCTTGAAAATGGAGAGACCAGTAGATTCCTTGTTCCTCTTTCACACATAAATACACCATCATCACATGCCTTCCTGTAGATGTGTGAATTTACCATCTAAGTAGTCTGAGAAATTATCTCTGCACAAAGAGTTCCCTCGGGGATTTACAAGGTTTAGAACTGGAGGAGGGAGGGGAAGCAGCCCACCAGTTTCCAGGACTCTTAGGGATTTAAATTCTCCATTGCTACATGGTTTATTTTTTTGACCAAAACACATGACACCCCTTTCTAGGACACAGCTACTGTTCCACGTTAGCATTTGCAGAGTATGTTTTTTCTTCCTTCTCATTAGCTTCTGCTTGCGGCTCCAGTTGCTGCTGTTCTGATATATAAGTGCCTGTGAGTAAGCAGTAAGCTCCAGCATGCAGGGAGGTTTTTTCCTCCATGATTCTTAACAGCTTTGACATCAGAATGATTTTCTGCCTGGCTGGTTTGACTATTTTTTTTCTCAAAAAAAAAAAATGTAAACAAAGTCCAAAAGCAGTCAGGAGACCTGAAAATATCTTTCCAACGCTTTAGAAATCTGCTTGTTGTCAGTTTGCCATCCGTCCTCCTCCCTGAGCCAGTAGGATCTTCTTGGTCAGCCTGGGCATTGGTGGCAGTCACATCGGTATCCTATAGACGAACCAGAATGACAAGCCCAAGTGCCACTCTTCACATACCTGTTTAGTCATCATTATAATGGACACCAGGCAATTTTACTTTCAGATGCTGAAATCCATTTCGCTCATTCCTTCTGCCTTTTCCTTGTCCTCCCCACATTTTTTCCTAAAGAGGAGGTCGGAGCACTTTAAGGTTTCATTTCTCATGTAAATGGCTTGTGAAAAAAGGATAAAAATAACACATTGTGTGTCACATAGGCTTGTCTGGGCACAAAACTTCTGTTTGCCAAGGTATTTGCAAAGTGAAGGCAGTCTGGTGTGTGTAGAAATAGACTTCATATGTAAGCGTGAAAAGAACACTTGACTAGCCTTTAAGCAGCCTGTATGATAGGAGTGATTTTGTACTAACTGGCTATGTGACCAGGCATGTCGCTTAACTGGGCCTCACTTTTGTCATATGTACGGCTCTTCCAAACTGAAAATTTTAGTTATTTTTATTTATATAAAATTTCTCTTCTGAAACAGTAATTAAGCAAACATATCCACTTTATCCTCTTATAAGCTCTTTCAGGTTCTCAAAACTTTAATATTACTGAATGGACAGGAAAACAAATCTCTACACAAAGATATTTAGAGAGACTATATTAATCAGAATTTGTGTAGCAAAATTAGCTCTCGCAGTACACATTTATAACCACCACAACAAATGCAAAAGAGCATTTATATAATTTATTAACTGCAGTATCTGCTTGATCCTCTAGAGTTGCCATGTCAGGTAAACAGAAGATGTCACAAACTCTCCACATCATACAACCAGTTAATTACTTTTTTTTTTTTTTTTTTGCGGTACGCGGGCCTCTCCCTGTTGTGGCCTCTCCCGTTGCGGAGCACAGGCTCCAGACGCGCAGGCTCAGCGGCCATGACTCACGGGCCCAGCCACTCCGCGGCATGTGGGATCTTCCCGGACCCGGGCACGAACCCGCGTCCCCTGCATCGGCAGGCGGACGCTCAACCACTGCGCCACCAGGGAAGCCCCAGTTAATTACTTTTCATTGCACTTTTCTGGTACAAAGCTGTGCTAGTGATCAAAAAAGGTGTTAATCATAGAGTACAATGGCTATGACATTTAAAATCATGTAAATGCAAAACTCTTACAGGTTTTTAGAAAAAGTAGACTTCAAACCCCCCAAAACATTAAATAAGACAAAAATATAACATTAGAAGCCATTACGACTAAGAAGTTGTAACAATTATGAATATTTATGTACCAAATAACACAGAAAAACAGAAACCAATGGAATAAAATACAAACTCCAGAATAATCCAGTTACACATAAAAATTTAGTATAAAATAAAAGTATCTCAAACATGGAGATAAATATGGTCTTTTTATAATAAATGGTGTTGGGAAAATCGAATAGCCATTTTGAAAAAAGGTAAAATTAGATCCATTTCTCATACCACACACAAAAGTAAACTCCAAATGCATCAGAGATTTTAAAATGAAAAGAGTATACATATACCAGAAAAAAAGGTCACTAAATCTCTCTAAAACCTGGGTATAGGGAAAGACTTTCGAGTAATTATTAAAAATTCTAACGCAACAGAACAAAAAAGATTAATTTGGCTACATAAAAAATAAGAACTTTTGTATGTCAAAAAGCAAACAAACAAAACATTCAAAAAGGAAGACGCTATACACAAAGAAGTTAAAGGACAAGTGATCACAGGGGGAAAATATTTTCAGAATGTATCACAGATAAAGGGCTGATACTCTAATTCATGATCATCTTTTAAAAATTAAGGGGAAATGAGCATAGCACAGGCTCCGGACGCGCATGCTCAGTGGCCATGGCTCACGGGCCCAGCAGCTCTGCGGCATGTGGGATCCTCCCGGACCGGGGCACGAACCCGTGTCTCCTGCATCGGCAGGCGGACTCTCAACCACTGCGCCACCAGGGAAGCCCTCCCCCCCCGGACCTTATGAACACAGAATTTGGCTATATATCCTCAGTCTTGGGAAGGGTAGAGTGGCAGTCATGAACAAATCCTCAACTCTATGTAGAAAGTCTGTTTATGTAATGAGCAAGAAATTTGCAAGTTATTTTAGATATAGGATTGAGAAAATAAGTAAATATGTTGATGTTGGGAATCTCACTGTGGAATATGGGAAGGGAGAAGACAAGAAAGAGCCCTCAAGAGGGTAATACTAGAACTGGCAGTATCTGGGTGAACAGCACATGGTTTAAAAGATATACATATTTTTATGTGTATGCATGTATATTTGTAACTGTATTTATGTATGTATATATATAATTGTATGTGTATGTTTGCATCTGCATATATTTCTGAGCTCTTTTTGCTGAACATGTGAAGAAGGAAAGACACCCTGATAGCAGTGATCCTACCTAGCCCTATATCTTGGTCTCCAATACCATTCCCTACTAAAAGGAATCAGAGATCCATGAAGAAATTGCTGATTGCAGGACAGGAGTAGGATAGGTAAAAGGACTTGTATCTTATTATACCACAAAGGAAGAAGGTACTGGGGGAAAAAAGGATGGGACCATGCTGAAAGAACACAGAAACCAGCATGAAGAGACTTCTCCTGGCCAAACCTTAGACAATTTGAATGCTAAAATAATTAAGTGCAATCATGAATTAGAAATCATTAAAAATAATAGGAATTCGCAAATCTGTGCCAGTAACTAAAAGGTAAAACCAATAATAAATGGGGGAGAAAGGCAGGCTGTGCTTCCAGTAGAATCCTGAGGGCTGACTGGTGAATGGGGAGGGCTGCAGAGCGTGCAGGAAACAGAAGAGTCATGGTAAGGAATGGATCAGGCAAAAATCATCACTTGATGCTACAGGTAGGGAGAAGTTTTGATGATGAGCAGGTGGATAATTTGGATGGTCTTAGTGTTTCCCCATATATTGCTTATTACTGGTGATAGAGAAAACCTATGATAATTTTACAGTCCAGAAATTGGGCAACACCTTGACCAGGTAATCAAAATTAACATCACCAGTGAGACGTTCTGTATCATCAGCTGTGACACTGAGGACACATCACCTGTGCGATATTCTGGCCTAGAATTATACCTGAATATAATCACAAGGAAAATGAGACAAACTGGAAATGAGGAATGTTCTATTAAAATAAATAATAAATGAGAGTGTGGGGAACTGTATTCTTCAAAAATGTCAATTCTGTAAAAGACGGTGAAAGTTACTATAAAAGATTATGTAAATGTTCTAGACTAAGGGCTATAGACACATGACAAGCAAAGGAAATACCTGACTGTAGGCCAGATCCTGTGCTGGAGGGTAGAAAAATGAGATAAAAGACATATTTGAGACAACTGATAAAACTTGGAATACTAATTTGTAGACTAGAGAAAAATATTAATGTAAAATTTATTCAAGTCAGTAACTATACTGTGGCCGTGTAAGAGAATACCCTTATCTTTCGATGATAAAGGGCTTGATGTATGTAATTATGTTATAGATAAAGGGATATATAACCTACCTTCAAATGGCTCAGAAAAAAATGAGGAAGAGGGAGAGTGAATGATAAAGCAAATAGGGTAAAATGCTAAAAATAGGTGAATCTGGCCAAAGGGTCGATGGACATTCTTTTTTTATGTATTTTTGCTCTTTTTTTTAAGTTTAAAAATATTTCCAAATTAAAGGTCTTTAAAGATTTCTCAGATACACCCAATGGGGGCTTCTACAGCTGTTAAGAGATGGCCCTTGTCACTTTGTTCAAAGGTGTCAAATAAACCTTTAAGATCAGACCTGTGGCCTCTGGGATCAGTCCAGAGCTTTCTCCAGAAGCCCTTCAAGGGACTCACCTGCTCAGAAGCCTATCCACCTACCCAGCAGCCCAGTGATGATGGGCACATTTAATTAGTTTCCCTGAGATTGTGTTCCAGAGAATGTTAATAAGACGGTTTGAGGATTAATATTATTTCCTAGCCCTTTTTGTGAACTGCAGAGGATGTTGAGTCTACTTAAAGCCACCAAAACTGGTAGTGCCCAAGATGAAAGACCATAGTTAAATGTGGCATTGTCTCTCCTGAATCTTTCCAGAAAAACGATAGTTGATTTAGCAACTGGGACAACTCCTCTCCAAATGTAGAAAGCCTCAGTGAGAAAGTGAAAACAGTGGTTATTAAAGGACTTAGCACAGGTTTCTACCCATCTATGCACTTAAAATGATTTACTAGTTGAGATGGTATGAGAGGCATTAAAGAAATTACGGGGCCTGGTTTTCATGTCCTATTGGGAATAACGTGGGTTTTTGTCCAATTTCAAGGCAGAATGTGGGTGGAAGAGAGCATTCACTGAGCACATGGAATGAAGGTAAGAATGTGGTAAAAGGTGAATGAAGATCATGTTTATTTTGTGGGGATTGATCTCGATCTTCCTTGATATGTAATAATGGTACTAGTAACAGCTAACGTTTATTGAGTGTTCTGGCGGACACATCCTAAACCCTCATGTGGATGAGCTAATTTGATCACTGTGTTCATTTTAGAGATGAGGAAGCAGACATAGAGATATAATTTACTCAATTAATGAGTGAGAATTACTCCAGAGTTACTAAAACGTTGACTCTGAGATTAAGGGCATTTAATACAGAATAAAAGAATGAGTTTAGAAGACACCTTCTCAGAGGCAAACTTTTGTACAGAAAACGTCAAGGATCGTGACTGTAACAGAATGGGCTGAAACATTTAGACCAGTGTGTTCCTAACAGCTTTAAAATTGGCAGGCGACAGTTGGTGTGCTGTGACTTGTTAATAGATTAATAGGTATTCTTTGGGGAGAAGAGTTTCCTAATCAAATAAGATTGGGAAACAGATCATGTTCTCAGAACAGTTAAAGAAATCACTTCCACATTATTGGTCCTGGGAACATGTCTGAGAAATTGTAGGTTTTTTCATCTCCCTGGTTCTGTGAATTTCTTTTTTAAAGACTGTTTTGCTGTTAGCAAAGCTTATCAATGATGACCTAGAAGATTCTCCCAAAAGATCGTGTAATCAGGAGAAGAGAAAAAATACAAAAGGATTTGTATTTGTATTTTTGCATGCTAGCTTGATTTCCTCCTGATCAGATGGGATGGTTTTAATGGTAGAGAAGTGGTTCATTAGAAAGATAAAGGACTCTTAGAGGTGATCAGGAAAAGAAGTAAGCACAGTTTTCTCTGTGGTTCTCCCACAGTGTAATAGAATGAGTATATTCCATTTTTGCTTTTATTAAACAAGTATAAGAGAAATAGCATCTAGAGTATAAGTAATAGGCTATAGCAAATAATTCTTTGGAAATATCTAGCAATAGGGTACATATTTATAGCATTAGGGTGTATTTCGCATTCCTCCCCCCAGCGTTAGATCTTCGTAACTTGTAGTGGCTGAAATAGAACTAGAAAAAGCTATAGTAAATCTCCTGTAGGTCACTGCCCTATTGTGCCCGTAGAAAGAAAGCAGCTCTGTGGGGAGGGAGGAGAGATGGCCATGAAGTCCTAATAGGCCATTTCTGTCTTCTCCCTATGACTGCCCTCAATCATTTGGCAATCACGATGCTATTAGGAGTATCCTGACCGAAGACACTCATGGGCTTAGATTTGCCATTAGCAACATTGGCAGGAAGCTTTGAGGTTGCTGCGCACCTGATGGGTCTTGAGAGCCTTGAATTAGAAGTCTGCCAGTCCCTCTGACATGCTGAAATGGCCCAGCTCCTTCTGTGGAAGGGTGCTCAGGCAAGAATTGGAGCTGTGCGTGTGCAAATGTTTAAATTATCTCTTCTCCTATATCTCTTTCCATATTCTACAGTTTATTACATGCAAGTGCAGTAAGTCATGGTTGTTGTCTGTAACTGTGGTCGTGGTTTGTACTAGAGCTCAAGTTCAGCACACCCTGGAAACAGGATTTATAGAGTGATTTTCGGAACACCTCCCTTCCCCAGACCTTTGCCCTCTGGCCACCCTGCATCCCCACCATGCTGAGCCAATGTTGGGTGAAACAGACATTTCCAAGGTTTAATATCCCAGCTGGGCCCTTTCGATTTCATGATCTGATAGGAATTGGGAAGTCAGGTCAAGGTTTCTTTGAGACATTGTTTGAAGATTGATCTCCCAAGCTTCATTAGATCACCCCTCCTATCTGGCACGGTACTCAATGAGGTCATGCACAGACTTGTCGCTAATATATAGCATCAGGAGGATATAAATCTCCAAATTGGCTAGTGCTAAAGTTCTGGATGGCAATTAGGCAGTTATATGTGTGTATATATTCCCTTTATCAGCAAAATTCCCAATCTTTCCCCCCACCCCAACCTGGGAAAAGAACAACATGAAAAAAAAAAGCAGAATCTTAAGATTCTAAATAAGTGTTATCCTTAAAAGGCATTTATGTTTGAGACCTCACCTTCAGAGTTTTTACTGGAGAATATACTCTAAAAGTATAAAATCAAAAATGAAAGGGTTGTATTTCACTTGGAAGAAGGCAGTACATAAAACTACTTGGGAAAATACACCTGGTATCGTGATAGATTAAAATTAGACATCATACTGTGATGGAAAAGTATCTTGTAAAATTTTTAAGGCAAGGGTTTCTCTAAAAGCTCTCATAAACATCTGAGAAGTGTAGGAGGACCACATGATCTTGGAAGACATTGTAAGTCATCATATTATTAATCACTCCCAAAACTCATTATGTAGGAAACTGACTTGCTGGAAGGAACAGTGCTAAGGTTAACAAGGGTATCCTCATTCATTAGAAGGACCTTGCTCTGTTTTTTTTTCACTAAGATATCTTGCCAACAGTTTAAGTTCATGGTTTCTCCATTTCCCCCCATTTTTGTAGATTGATGAATGACCTTCCTTCATTCCTTTCCTTCTTCCGTTTTTTTTTTTTTTTGGTTCACACGACATGTGGGATCTTAGTTCCCTGACCAGGGATTGAAACCATGCCCCCTGCAGTGGAAGCACGGAGTCTTGACCACTGGACTGCCAGGGAAGTCCCCTCCTTCCCATCTTTATATCTCACATCCTCACAAGAATAAGACACAGCTGCAAAGGGCAGATGAGGCATATAATACTCTGAAGCAAGAGCAGGACTAAGGGGGCTAGCCATGCTTCTTGGCTACATGCTTACTGAGCAGTGTTTCTGTGATGTAATGCCCTGAGTTAAGTGAACGATGAAAGAAGTATAGTATTTTATGGACTTACTCACCTTTCTCAATTAAACAGCTCAAGTTCATCTCATTTGTAATTTATCAAACTTTGGACACACAGAACAAATGAGATTATAAGTACCTCGTTTCAGAGATGGATGCTCCAGGCAAGCCTTTGGGACACTGTAGTCCACTTGGTAATTAAGGACCTCATTCTAAACTAGTAGACTTGCTTTCTGGTTTATTTTGAAAATGGAAATGAATGAGGATGCAAAATCTTAGACACAGAGAAGCATGGCCAGTTTCCATTTTGATATGTAAGAACATTATTTGAATTAGTGAAGGACTTAAAAGTTAAATATGAAACTGAGGAACCTGGTCACTGAATTGTGCAGCAAATTGTATAATAAATGAGTCCTTCTTATAATATTGATCTCCTTCACCTTGTTGATGAATGCACGTCAGTGTATCAGGACCCGTCACTTCAGGCTCCCTACTGTAGATGAGAATATCCAGGATGCAAAGGCTTGGGTTAAATGTTACTGATGGAATATTTCCAGTTTGGGACTCATTCTATTGTCTTTGATTGTCCTAGAACAATAATTGCAGAGAATTCTACCCTTTTGTTACATCACTCTTTTGCACGCGTTTAATCGTTTCAGTCTGTCAGATCTTTCCTAAACCATGTGCATAATTGGATACGTGTACTACAACAAAAGATCCACTTTGACACCTGCCATTTCGGAAAACAAGTGCAAGTAAAGAAACAAGGATATTATAATAGACAGATGTATTTATTTTGAAAAGTGTGATTTGTTTTTAATTATTAATATTTCACAGTATACTAGTAACTGTTTTATAAGATATTTGGTAAAAGCAACATCTGATAATGTGTCATTACCACATTATCATCCCTGTATGCAATTAAGGATCTAGTCAGAATGGGGGTTGACTTTCATTTTTAGTGAGAATTACCATGAAGCTAGAGAAAGATATGAATATGAGAATTCATAATAATATTGCATTTATGTTAAGCTTTTCATCAGCAATTTGAAAACCTTTCATTGTTTCTACCACAGTGAAATCCTGAGACCTTAATACAAAAATCTCCAATGATAAAGAATTCTGTAATTGTTTCAGTCATCCATTTCTCTTGCGGAGCACAGGCTCCAGACGCGCAGGCTCAGCGGCCATGGCTCACGGGCCCAGCCGCTCCGCGGCATGTGGGATCCTCCCGGACTGGGGCACGAACCCGTGTCCCCTGCATCGGCAGGCAGACTCTCAACCACTGCGCCATCAGGGAAGCCCATGGAGTTCATTTTTTTAAGAATCTTGTATACTTTGTCTTTTGGAAGTTTGTAACAGAACATATTTTGAGTTTTAACAGATTAAGCTGTGAGAACAAAGCTGGGAAAGACTAGAATTCATCTTTTTGTTTGGGTAATGGTTAGGGAAATCTGAAGGAACATAGGTAATTTTTCAGCAGTGACCGTCTCACTCTACTCCACTCAACAATTAAAACTTCCCCATTTAGTGTTCATCATCTTTGTTTAAATGTTCTGGTGCTGAGTTTCCCTGACAGACTTGAAATAGTGAGAAGAAAGATTTGGAAGGAAAGATTCTGCCTCTCCCCCACCACCCGAGACTAAAAAATCTGATTTTCCTTTAATTTGTACTCAGCAGTGTCAGCTCTGTCAGAGGAAAGGGCATCCCTGCTGACAGTAATCATTATAACTCCAGGAGACCAGCAAGATAAATATACTGTAAGCCATCTTCTGAGTGGGTCATACTTGTCCTGATACTTTTGAGGTCCAGGTACTTTGCAGAAAGATTTCCTCCATCAGACGAGTTTCTCACTCATGCCCAAAGATGTGCTTGTTTTTGATCTTTTCATAGACAGATATTAATATATTATACCTCAAAATATGCCAGTTGTTCTTATTTAAAGTACTCTTTTTAAGTGAAAAATTTATGCTAATATTCAGCAAATAGGATGTCCATAAATTAAAAGTGAATAAAAACACAAATCCAGAAACATTTAACCCCAGATGTAAATTTAATTGGCATTTTGTTCTAATCTGTCATGATGGAACTGAATATTTGCAGAATTAATTGAGAATTTAATATATATTTGATATGTGTATCGAATTCAAAAGCATGCAGCATCTAGGTTTTTGGTTGTTTTTTTCACAATTAGAAAGCTATTCCTAAATCCTACAAAAGGTAAAATAAATAGCACCAAGCAGGCATATGCTGGTGGAATTAAATTATGTTGGTTTTCATTGCAGCTTTGAATAGTATTGTTTTTTTTCCTCTTTGTTCTCTGAGTTTGGTCTACTGTAACCTTTATAAAATTTACTTAGGTAGCAATTTCTTTATTGTGTCCCAAGATTGTAGAGAAGCAAGTGAGGAATCACTCAACCTTGTTCAGCTAGAATGGGCATTTGCACTGTTACTGTGGAACATGGTTCTGGTAATGAATATCTTCCCCTAAAAGAATGTTTTTATTGTATTTTCTACTGTATTGCCTTTATTGCATTTGGAGATAAAATTTAAGCAACTGAATCTACAAACATAGTCTAATGCCGTTTCTATGATCCTGCCAAGGTGCTTTCTTTTTCATTTTGTGTGGGTAGGTATCTTTCTATTTTATATACATCAGTCAGGTAAACCTTATGATGTATCATATAAATTAATGTTTTGAAAGCGTTGGAATAACATAGGGAAAAAAGGAGAGAAACATCAAAATGAAAAGTTGTATGTATTGGCATGGTATGATGATGAGTAAGTTTTATTTTCCTTTTTTGAATTTTTTGGTACCTTATAAAAATTTATCATTGACAATGAAGTATTTTTATAATTAAAAGAGAAAAAAAAAAAAAGGACCTTGTTTTAGAAAGAATGGATGTCAGATCAGTGAAGATCAGGCTGCCGACAAGCACTTGCAGAATTCCTACTGTGTACCTTTCACCGATCAACTCCATGGTCAGGATTCAAGCCTGATATAATTAGAGGGTGACTTCCCACTGCTTTTGGAATCTGCCCTTTCAACCAGCCATAAAAACCATTTCCACAGCTGGGGTCCCTGAAATGTCAACTGACATAAGTTTTGCCAAGATAATCCTTGATGTGATACCATCTTTCAGTGAAGATGTCTCTGATGTGAAAGTCTTCTTTCCAGAAACCAGTGAGATAGTTGTTATGTGGTTTTTTTTTTCTCCTGTGGAAGTCTTAGTGTTTTTAACCTCCTGTGTCGTTTCTGTTCTCTTAGGCTGCTGATGTAAGCAAAGATTAAAAAAGGATGGTCATTTTTCCCCGTTTAAAAATATCTTATTGCTCTCTTTGAGTGTACTTTTTTTTTTTTTTTGCGGTACGCGGGCCTCTCACTGCTGCGGCCTCTCCCGTTGCGGAGCGCAGGCTCCGGACGCGCAGGCTCAGTGGCCATGGCTCACGGGCCCAGCCGCTCCGCGGCATGTGGGATCTTCCCGGACCGGGGAACGAGCCCTCGTCCCCTGCATCGGCAGGCGAACTCCCAAC
This sequence comes from Orcinus orca, assembly GCF_937001465.1. Taxonomy (NCBI): domain Eukaryota; kingdom Metazoa; phylum Chordata; class Mammalia; order Artiodactyla; family Delphinidae; genus Orcinus; species Orcinus orca. The sequence continues at coordinate 17,494,593 of NC_064570.1, read as the reverse complement.
CACTGCGCCACCAGGGAAGCCCTCTGAGTGTACTTTTTATTTTTGCTTTCAGTAAAAAATAATTCAATAAATTTGCCTTACTCTGACTTAAAACAAGGAGTTGCATAGGATGTGTTTGTACCAGCTCGTTGGGACATATACGTGTACTTTGAGACGAGGGCTTTAAAAAAATGTTTTCCAGCAAGTCCCCAAATGACTTCATCTATACTGTGTCCCTAAGAACAGGGCACATCCCCATTTCTGCTCTCCTGTCGGCTCGCACAAGCTCTTGCTTGTGCTCCTTGTCTCCTTGTCTCCCTATCAGGGAGCTGGCTTCCCCTCCCGTGTGTGCCAGGCTGCTTTGCAAAGGAGGACTGAAACGCAGTCTCCCATGGTGGCCCCCAAAAGCTGTACCCTCCATCTGTGTCTGAACTGGGAATAACCTTTCTTTTTGTGATCAGATTACAAGTGAAGTGATTTGGGAATAACAAGTCTCTTTTATTTGATTCAAAACGACCAATTTAGTAAATATAGTGAAATACAGGGAAGTCCTCATTACATAGCTCCTATAGACAAGGAATAAATCCCAAGCCAGAAAAACCCCTGTAAGATCCTCAAATAAGCATGGAGCCATTTACCAGGATGCTGTTGAGAACGTGTGCCCCAGCCTTCTTTTTCAGATTGATTCCCAGTTATATCTACCTCCGTTTCCCTTTGCCCTTCCCCTGTCCATCAAGTTTCACCACCAAATTACTGGCAGTTTTTACCCTTAAGCCTTTGGTCATATTGATCTTTCTTGGAATATTCTTTTCCCCCATCTTTCCCAGGTTCAGATGACATGTCATTTCCCACATGAAGCCTTCTAGAGCCATCTGGCTAGCTATTACCCTCCTCATTGTGAGCTATCTGGATATTAACAACGTAATTGGTGTAGCCACTATGGAGAATAGTATGGAGGTTCCTTAAAAAAATAAAAATAGAGTTACCATGTGATCCAGCAATCCTACTCCTGGGTACATATATGGAAAAGACAAAACTCTAATTCGAAAAGATACATGTACCCCAGTGTTCATAGCAGCACTATTTTACAATAGCCAAGACATTAGAAGCAACATAAATGTCCATCGACAGATATTGAATGGATAAAGAAGATGTGGTATATATATACAATGGCATATTGCTCATTCATAAAAAAAGAAATAATGCTATTTGCAGCAACATGGATGGACCTAGAGATTATCACACTAAATGAAGTAAGTCAGGGAAAGCCAAATATCACGTGATATCATGATAAATGATACAATGATATCACATGATATCATGATAAATGATACAAATGAACTTATTTATAAAACAGAAATAGACTCACAGACATAGAAAACAAACTTACAGTTACCAAAGGGAAAAGTTCAGAGGAGGGATAAATTAGGAGTTTGATATTAACAGATACACATCACTATATATAAAATAGATAAACAACAAGGACTTACTGTATAGAACAGGGAACTATATTCAACAACTTGTAATAACCTATAATGGAAAAGGATCTGAAAAAGTATTTATATATATACACATGTACATATATGTATGTATAACTGAATCACTCTGCTGTACACCTGCCACTAACACAATGTCGCAAATCAACTAGACGCCAATTTTTTAAAAAAGCCTTTATTGAAGCGGTTGTGGACATATTTGTCATCTCTGTTACATTATTAGGGTTTTTAGAGAGTCAGACCTGTGTCTAACTCATCTTCTGTTTTCTCACAGTTTATTTTCTGTGAGAAAATAAACAGAGAAACTCCTGTTTTCTCTCAGAGTTTTACACATATTAGGCCCCAAGTAAAGGGTTATTGTTTAATTTGAATTCCCAATATTTATTTATTTTTATGGTGAAGTGTTGATTAGAGAAAGGAAGAGAGGCATTAAAAAGTAATTTGCAGGAATTGGTAATAATCACATCTAACAATTTGCATGGCGATTTGCATTTTTACGAAAAGGCGTTGGTACGTAGTAATAGGGAAGACTTAGTGGCAAAGCCTGGTCTGGAACATCTTTATGACAGAATCCAAAGGGGCTAAGAAATAGCTGAGAGTACTCAGTTTGGTCTTGTCTGCATCTTCTGTGTGTGTGCAAGGAAGGCTGTAGGTGCTTTGCATGCACTGGGACCTACATCAACTCAGATTCCTGTCTGTTTTTATTATGATAATCCAAGAGCTACTTTCAAGGCTCTTGGATGGGGAGAGGTGACTAGCAACTTTAACCAGTAGAATACAGTTGAGCTTTTCACATATCTTCTGGAATTACTCAAACTTTTCTTATTTCCTGCTCTCTTTCCTCTTCCCATTCTCCTTTTCCACAAAAAGACATTAAATATCATAGAAAAAAAAAGAAAAGGTAAAGATAAAACTGAAACTGAAATATTTAATTGTGGATTCTGTACTTCTTGTAATTTTTCTTTCTTACAAAAAACCAGAGTGGTAAAATTAAAATTTCAACTGAAACACGAAAGGATAAAAATATACTTACCATAAGCTTTTCTTTTTTGGTAGACTGGTTTATAATATTTTAAATATTATATTATTTAGAAAATATGTCTAATTACAAATGGATGCAAAAATTTCTGCCCTAAGCAAAAATCTCAAACTTATACTAGAATGTATGCAGTATGATGTGAATTTCTGCCTTTATCCTACCCCAATCTCACTCTCCTTTTCTCCTTTTGTTAAACATTTGTTGTACATTCTCGGAAACCTTTTCTTAGGTACATATGTACATAAATAGATTACAAAGAAATTGTATCATACATTATGTTTGGCAGTTTAGTTTTTTCACTTTCAATATAAGTTATACATTGGGAGATCTGTCCATGTCAATGCCTAAGGCTCTGCCATATGTTTTTATGTCTTTCCCATAATGACTGTCACTTAGGTAATTGTCCCCAGAATGGCTAAAACAAGTTGCTCACAGAAATAGCATATGAGAACACATTTTCTCCATGTATCTTCCAAAATTGAGTGTTATTGACTTTTTTCTTAATATTTTCAACAAATTGGGCAACAAGTAGCTCATCACTTAATTTTTATTTCTCCTATTATCAGGTAAATTTAGCATCTTTTCATGTGTCCATCAGGTTATTTATGAATTGTTTATTTTTTTTTCTATTCCCATTTATCTTCTTGTTTATTCCAGCTCTAATACCACATTTTTGAAAGTACTGGAAATTTATAATATATTTTATATCTAGTAGAGCAAGTCCCTGTTCAATTCCTTTTTCAGAATTTTCTTAGCTAATTTTGCACATTTATTTTTCCAGATAGATTTTTGAATCAACTGGACAAGTTCCATAAAAAATTCAATTGGGGATTTTGTTGCAGTCTGCACTGAATCTATAAATTAATTTTAGGAGAGTTTACCAGTTCACAATATTGAGTTTTCCAACCAGGAACATGGTTAACCTCTGCACTTACATGTTTTCATTTGCAGCTTTCTATAAAATGTATGGTGCAGCTCGTGTACCTTTGCTATGTGTCTTATTGCTAGTATTTTATACTTTTTGTCACCATTGTGAATGGGAAATTTTCATATTATATGTTCTAATGATTATCAAAGATACATAAGAAAGCTGTTGGTTTTTGTTCATATTACTGTAGATACTTTCATTAGTTTTAGCAGATGTTCAGTGGATTTTCTTGGATTAATAAATTCTTTTTAATTATAAAATAATACCTGTTATGGTAAAATTTGCACAATCTAAATCCATAAAGTAAAAAGAGAAAATACTTCTCCATCACATTGTTAAATAAATCAATAGCAAATAACATTAAAAAGCGTGTAATGAAAAAAATCAATCTCCTTATCAAACCCTTTCCACCCTCATCTGCCCTCCCCAGAAGCTACTGCTTAAGTAGTTAAGCAATTGTTGATGATTTTTTTTTTCTGGCACTGCTGTTTCTTGCTGTATCAACTTCTATAGATTTTCTAGGTGAAAGATTTACTTTCTTTTAACTCGTCTCCTTTGCTCCTTCATTTCCTCCCAAATAATATATATCACATTAAAAAGAAAACCAGTAACCACTATTTACATTATTAGAACTATTTACCATCTTTATTACTGGGCCAAATAGTGTACCATGTTTGATTTTTGTTTTGGATTTTTTAAGGTAAGGGATAACTTTGCTTCTTCTCTTCCTACAATTTTGTCACTCGTGTCTTTTTTTGTATTATCTCATTGGCTAAAACTCTTGGAATAATGTTAAATAGTAACCACGATGTTGGTTATTCTTATCCTGTCCCTGACTCTTATGGAACTACCTTGAATGTTAACTAATGATTTAGAAATCTACATGAAAAACAGAATTAAAAGGAAAAAAATAAAAATCTTAAATATCAGTTCCTCAGTGATGGGATTGCAGGGAAGCTCACCCAAATCTAGGGCACTGTCAACAAGGGCAACATGAATGAAAGATGGGAGGGGAGGGGAGAATTTAATCTATGCAGGAACAGAATTTTAAAAGAAAATGGAGGTCAGTTTGCCAGAATAAAAAAGCATAATGGGGTCTTCAGATCTCTGGACAATGAATAAAAAATAATTATACTGTACAAGACCATTTTAAGCTCTGTAATTACTAGGAGAGGTTAACAGTAAGTTGAAATTTGTCTTTAATTACACTTGTTCAACAGTTGCATTAGTGACATAATGTTGTGCTGTAAATATAAACCGAGAAGTACTCTTGTATGTCATTTTTGGGTAACAGAGAAAAAGGGGACAGTGGCTGTGATAAGTGGTCATTTTCTAAGTGCTCTGAATCCCCAGAGCTCCTTGAACAGAATTTGGTAGAAAATGCAAGACCATTTAAGCTTTTCGTAGGTAATGGAGATGGAGCATGTTGGAGGGTAGAGGATGGCTGCTGGTACCCAGGCTGCCTGTCATAGCAGCAGGTGCCTCTCGGAAGCTGTCATGCAGAGCCAACGCCAACCTGGGGCTCAGCAGTTCACACTCAGGCTGAAAATTCACCTGTTTCCACTGCCCCTTTCATACTCCCCAACACCGACCTGAAAGCCAAGATTAGTAGCACAAACACTATATGCCTAGCGCACACCGACATCAGGTTTTCCTCATTAGAGATCTGACTAATGATCTCTCAATCTGAGTCCTCAGTGCATTCTGACCTGGGTTTTGGAGTGATGTAGCGGGGCTCTGCACCCCGTGTGCATGACTGCCTTCCGTTATCGAGTTGCACTACAGAGCCCTGGATAAAATCTCTTCCTGCTTGAAATATCTGCAGTGATTTCTGCTTTCCTGACCAACCTCCAGCAGATACAGTGTCATTCTCTGATTTTTTAATGTCCTGGGGGATAGCTAGTTGGTGCTCGTGAAGGAGTTACCTGCCTTATTAAAACAAACAAACAAAGAAATAAACCCAAGATTTTAGCAAAAGAAGGAGAATCTACAAGTGAGGAGGGACAGCTGGACAAAACAATTGCCTACTCTCTTCTTGCCCTTTCATCTTTCTTTTCAGGTCTCAAGTTACATTTCCTCCTCCATCACCATGCCTGCTTCGTGCAATAATGTATTATCATCCTTTGAATCCGAGAATAGCATATGTGATAATATTAACCCTTGCCCAAGGCAGACATTAATAATTGATCACAGCAGTCTTGCCTGCTGATAGCAGATTAGGTCTACTTCTGGGTACAGTGATCTGGCCAGCCATGACAAACTGATTGAAATCCGTGTGAAAATAACCAATGTATTGGCCACAACTTTGACAAAGACCCCTCAAAGACATAAAAATCACAATGTTTATACAAAAACAATTATAGTCAGAGAGTAATATGGGGATCATACATCAAACGTTCTTTATCTCTTAGGTGTTATGGATAATCTCTCATTCTAACAAGGAGACTAAATGCTTTATTTATGACAAATGCGTGATTCCAGCCTATGTTCATGGGCTTCCTTTAAAATTATAACCACAAGTTCCGAAGTGTGAGGCACCCAACCTGATGGTGTTCCCCTCCTTCACTGTTGAGGTCGTCTTGCCAAGTGAGTACCTAATACACTTGCCAAGTGAGTACCTAAAACACCCACCCACACTACACAACATGACAGCTTCCCCAACGTACTTGGCACAGATATTCTAGAGATGATTTTGCTCTATCTTTACCTTTACCTCAGTGAGATCATCTCAGTAGGAAGAAATCCTTCTTTGTTCTTTTTTATGAGTCACTTTAACTTATTCTGTGAGGGTTTTGTATGCATAAAAGTGGTCAGTTGGTTTGGTTTCTAGCTTCTGATTTATTTTGGTTCAGGCTTACGCAGGTTATATGTCATGAAGGTCTCACGCTTAAACTTGCTGCCTTTGATACAGTATTGTAGCCATTTATTTGTATAATAATACCATTTAAATATAGATTTTAGGATATTTTTATACAAGGGGAAAACTGTAATACCCTCCCAGAATCCATTTAAAATACACTGACAGCGAGTTTCCGTTAATGTATTCCTGCAGTGAATCACTATAGTTCGAGGATAATGCATTGCATGAAACTTTTGGTCATTTTCATTAATAAAATGCCATGCAAAAGAAGTAAACTTCCTGTGCATTTTATTAGACACTTGTAAGTATGTTGGAGAAGGCCAAGAATTTAGCTTTAAGATTCAATATATCAACGCCAAGGACAGTTACCTTTTAACTGTTTATTTTACAAGGAGTGCTGAAAGCATGTAGTGGGTTGCTTTTATGGTAATTGAAGTTTGTCACCTTTCACTCAGTTGCCTATTCGTCATGTTATCTCTTAGAAAAGTCACCTGAAAATGTGAAATTTACCCAGACAGGGATAAGTAGAGTATGCTGTGGATATTAACTCAAATTATCATTTTTTCAACCCCTACAAGGTGCCAGGAACTGTTCTGGAAGCTGAATGTACAAACATCCATAAGGAACAGTCTCTGCCCTCACAAAATTCACAGTCCAACTTTGGACACCAAGATATTAGCAGTGACCACTGATCTTGTCATTCTTCGGCTGCAGGCTCACTTCCTCAGCTCCTTCAATGCTTGCTCAAAGGATACCTACTCAGTGCAGCCTCCTTAGACCACCCTATGTTAATATCATTGCAATTTCCCTCCCAACTCTCAGCACCCCTTATTCTTAGGTCCTGGTTGATAGCACACATTAACAAAGTGTGTTATTAGTAAATAACATACTGTATTTTTTAATCTACCCCCCTTGTTTATTATCAGTTCCGACCCACTGAAAGTTGAGTTCCAAGAAGGCAGAGGTTTTAGTCTCATCTCTTTATTGATGAAACCCTGGATCCTATAAAGTGCTTGACTCATAAAAGGCACTCAAGAACATGAGTAGGGATGAATAATCCTAAGAGAGCTGGGAAAGTGATTTAAAGAGAAAGTAACATTTGAACTAGACCAAAGAAGGGATAGAAACTTCCAGGGGGGATACAGCCTTGCAGTAGAGGGATGACCATGAGGAAAAGCACAACATGCCTAGTAGGGAGCTGAGAGTGGCTGGGGGCGGCTAGAGAGCCAGGGTTAAGGGGGTAGAAAGGGATGCGGGATTGAGGAAGGTGGCAAGGAAGTAGGAAATGAAAGAAGTTGGGTCCAGATGGCGAAGGGCCTGATAATAATTAAAATTAGCGTATAGATGGGCTTGCTTTGCTAAATCAAAAGGAGGATTTTCTTTCTTAAAGAGAGTGGCTCTTTTCCTGATTTTTATGACTTTAGCTTATTTTTAAAAAATATTTATTTATTTTGGCTGTGTCGGGTCTTAGTTGCAGCACGGGGGATCTTCAGTTGTGGCATGTGGGCTTCTTAGTTGCAGCATGCATGCAGGATCTAGTTCCCTGACCAGGGATCGAACCCGGGCCTCCTGCATTGGGAGCGCAGAGTCTTACCCACTGGAAGTCCCATGGGACTTACCCAGGGAAGTCCCATGACTTTAGCTTATAAACCAAATCTTCAAAGCTACTAACCATGTCAACCTTTCGGTTCAGAAAGCTAGCTCCTCATTTTTGTGATGCAGATCACATTAACAACACTGAACCTGTGCCGAGGTTTAGCAGCAGCAGGTGATGACAGGAAAGCAGTGTGACAGTGGACAGGCAACTGTGATTAGCTAGAGGCATTTTGGAGTCTGTGAGTGGGGCTGTGTCAAAGTGTGTGGGAGCAATGTAAGATGAATCTGACCCTCCCTGTGTTAGATCAGCTGAGGAACCTGGGGAAGGACTGGGTGTTGGAAGAGTTATCCTCTGGAATGGGGAGGCAGGTTCTGAGAATGTTGCAGAGCCAGCCCTGAAGCTGGTGAATAAGGTAGAGGAAGAGGAGAGAGTGGTGCCAGAGATGCCATGAACTTCCGTGAACTTCCACAGTCTGGTGAACTGGGAAAGCCATGATTGGAAGCAGCAATGTGGGACAAGACAGTAGGATGGCAGGACTGTCCTGGCCCCTGGTCCTGAGGAGGAGGAGCCGTAGCACTAGGAAAATTTTGAGGATAAGTTCTTTTTTTTTTTGGCCATGCCACGTAGCTTGCGGGATCTCAGTTCCCCAACCAGGGACTGAACCCGTGCCATGGCAGTGAAAACCCGGAATCCTAACCACCATGCCACCAGGGAACTCCCGAGGATAAGTTCTGAGCTTGAGGAAAACTAAGTTACATTTAACATGAGAAAACAGAAGAAAATTTTGATTGATTCTGTGGTTAGTGTGTAACACAGAGAATGAGATTAAAGAAACCCGGAGAGGATGAAGTGCTCAGAGCGGCAGAGATGGGACGGGCAGCAGAAGAGTTCTGAGTCAGGATGACATCATGGCGGAGGCAGGGAGGGTGTCCAGTCATGGTAAATGGTCCAAGGAGAAGCCAGGGGCCGGGGGTCAGGCCACAGGGATGTCAGCACTCAGAGGCACTGCGAGGGCAGAGGATCATAGCTAACAGGGAGTGTTGTAGATGGTCAGCTTATAGGTCCAACCAAAAAGGGAGCAAGTAAGCCACTTCCAGGCCTGGCTACTTCCTGGGAATTGAAGCACTCCTGGTTCATCCCCAGTGTCATCTTATATTACCCTGAAAATAGCTGCTCCATTTAGGGTTGCAGTTAACAGAGTTTATGCAGAAAAGATAAGGAATGGTACAATCTGTTCTCCTCCTACATCTTTGGTTAAGGGCATTTACTCCGCTGAAGGGTACGGGTAGGGGTAGGATAATGTGTAATTTATAGTAAATTATCCTGGATATTTATAGGATTTTACCCATCAGATTGTCTTCATGTTATTTTATATGCCTGACTTACAATTCTGAAGAAGGTAAGGCAATTCTTATCTTTCCATATGCACATCAAAGCGTACATATCCATTTATATTAAAATAACATTGATAGCATTTGGTGTCTTGTTACTATTAAAAAGAAAACAGTAGAATTTACAAAGAATAACAAAATTTGTTAGTGCAAAGTACCACAGTCCTTCATTGTTATGCTGTTAGAGCATCTTCTTATTTTAAGGAATTTGCAATCATGTAAAATGTATTGAATTTGATAGACTCCCACCATAAAACAGCCGAATGCTTCATAAAACCAACAAAGGGATTGCATTTTTTCTGCTTGGCAGATTAACTGCTGGTTTTGTTTCCTGCCAGATCACTCACTGTAACATGAGTAATAAATCAGGATGATTTTCTTCCTTTTTAACATTTTTATTTTTGTTCTTTTAAAGCGTATCAAAGCTCTCTTTTCTAGTGGACAGAAAGATCCAGGACCTAATCTGTATGTGTTCCTTGCCCTCATCAACAGTTTTATTCAAATTCAGACACTTAAAGATGGAATTGGCATAAGGATGCCCTGACTTGGAGAAAGAAACATAAAAGGGCAGTTTGAGAAATGGGAGTTTGTGAGAGGGGAACAGTTTGCATGGGTGTCTGAGCCTGTTTTCAAAAGACCTTCAATGAAGTAGACTTGACATACAATGAACTGAACATCTTTAAAGTGTGCAGTTGTATAAGTTTTGACATAGTATATAATCATGAAACTATCACCACATTAAGATAGTGGACATATCCATCACCCCCAAAGTTTGTTGCTGCGTGTATCAATAGTTCATTGCTTTTTACTAATGAATATTATTCAGCAATACTGCGTATACTATTGTATGGCTGTATACACCACAATTATATGGGTATATAAACACCAAAATTTGCTTATCCATGCCCCTGTTGCTGGGCATTTGGATTGCTTGGTTATTACAAACTAAGCTGCTATGAACATTTAAGTACACAGTTTTGTAAGACCTAATGCTTCCCTTTCTCTAGGAGTAGAATGGCTGGATCAAACAGTTTTCCAAAGTGATTTCCAAAGTGCTTGTGTCATTTTACATTCTCGCTGGTGGTGTTTGAGTTCAGTTGCTTCACATCCTAACCAGCACTTGATATGGTCAGAAGTTTTTAATTTTAGAGACTCAAAAAGGTTTGTAGTAGAATCTCATTAGAGTTTTGATTTGTATTTCCCTAATGGTTAATGATGTTGAGCATCTCTTCTTGTGTGTATTTGCATTTGTATATATTCTTTGGTGAAATGTCTGTTCAAATATCTTGTCCATTTTTAACTTGGGTTGTTTGTTTTCATGTCATTGAGTTTTGAGAGTTCTTTATGTATTTTGGGTTAAAGTCCTGTATCATATAGGTGATTTGCAATTATTTTTCCCACTCTGCAGCTTATCTCTTCATCATTCGCATAATAATGTATTTCTAAGAGCAGAGTTCTTTTTTGGGGGGGGGCTTTATATCTATTGATATGTCTCCTACTAACTTATAAGTCATATGAGTACGGGGACTTTGTTTTGTTCAGATCTATATTTGCAGCTTTTGAAACAAATTAGGCACTTAATACATCCTTGCTAAATGAATGAACTTTCTAATGGAACATTTTCATTTTACAGATGAGGTAATAGTTTAACCAGCATACTCATGGAATGTGGATTCTAGTTTCTTTAATAGGTTGGTTAAAATGAAGATTTCAACTAATGTTAAATTGTTTTCTGAAATGTTTCAGTCTAATTTCTTGCCTTAGTAAGCACTGTGCATCAAATAATTATTCTTCTCTTGATGATCAGGTTTTGTTTTTTTGTTTCCTGTGTTAACTGAAGGTGAATTAGAACCAAATATGGCTGAGATTCACTTATGTGGAAAGTCAGTAGTACCCCTCCTCTCCATCCCCCAACACCAAATCCCCCATACCAGTGAGACAGAGGCTCATGAAGAAGATGACATCAATTATGTAAAATTTACACTTCCTTTATACAACTGAGTAGAAATCTATTTATTGGTGCATTTGTTTCTGTTTGTGTCGGTTTATATACTTGATTCATTTTTCTATTAGACTTTTCTTTATTCATTTGAAATTTTTTATATATTTGAGATGCTAATCCTTTATTTGTTTTATATCTTATGAATATTTTCTTTCAGTGAGTCCCTTGTTTTTTAATTTGTTTAACTCTATAGACCTTTATAATTCTCATATAGTGAAATGTCACAATCTTTTATAGTTTGTACTTTTTTAATTTGTTTAACTCTATAGACCTTGTTTTTTAATTTGTTTAACTCTATAGACCTTTATAATTCTCATATAGTGAAATGTCACAATCTTTTATAGTTTGTACTTTTTGTGCCAGTTTAAGAAATCTTTCCCAAGAAAGATCATAAATACATTTTTTACACTCTCTTCTAATAGTTTTAAAAATTTGTCTTTATTCCAGCTTATATATTTAATCTCTCAGAATTTTATTGTTTTGATTTAAAAATTTTAATAATATATATTTTTTAACCCAACATATCTCAAGTATTATCATTTCAATATATAATCAATGTACAAAATAATAATAAAATAACAATTTTGACCCCCTTCATCCATTTCTCCCACCCCCTACTCCCTTCTCTGGCAACCACCAATCTGTTCTATGTATCTACAAACTTGGGGGGGGCTTTGTTTTTTAAATTCTATATGTAAGAGATCATACAGTATTTGTCTTTTTCTGTATGACTTATTTCACTTAGCGTAATGCCATGAAGGTCTATCTGTGTAGTAGCAAATGGCAAGGTTTCATTTATACACACACACACACACACACACATACCACAGTTTCATTCATCCATTGATATACACTTAGATTATTTCCGTATCTTGGCTACTGTAAATAGTGCTTCAGTGAGCATGTGGGTGTGTATATCTATTCAAGTTAGTGTTTTTGTTTTCTTTGACTAAATGCCCAAAAGTGGAATTTCTGTATCATATGGTAGCTCTATTTTTAATTTTTTGAGGACCCTCCATACTGTTTTCCATACTGGTTGCACCAGTTTACATTCCCACCAACAGAACACAAGTGTTCCCCTTTCTCTACATCCTTACTTGTTGTTTATTGTCTTTTTGATAATTGCCATTCTAACAGGTGTGAGGTGATATCTCATTGTGATTTTGACTTGCATTTACCTGTTGATTAATGATTTAAGCGTCTTTTCATTTACCTGTTGCCATCTATATGTCTTGTTTGGAAAATGTCTATTCAGATCTTCAGCCCATTTTTTAATTGGATTGTTTCTTGTTGTTGTTGTTTGTTTTTTTTGCTATTGAGTTGTATGGGTTCTTTATGTATTTTGGGTATTAACCTCGTATCAGATACAGTAAGTCCCCTACATATGAACAGCTTCTGTTCTGAGAGTGCATTCGTAAGTCCAATTTGTTCGTAAGTCTACCAAAGTTAGCCTAGGTACCCAAGTAACACAATTGGCTGTACAGTATTGTACTGTAATAGGTTTATAATACCTTTCACACAAATAATACATAAAAAACAAACACAAAAAGTAAAGAAGACATTTTTAATCTTACAGTACAGTACCTTGAAAAGTACAGTAGCACAGAACAACAGCTGGCATACAGGGGCCGGCATCTAGTAAACAGGCAAGAAGAGCTACTGACTGGAGGAGGGAGAGGAGGTTTGAAAGGACTATTCTTCCTCTCTTGAATTGAACCTTTGAACCTTTCTCAAAAATCAATTGACCATATAACATGGGTCCATTTCTGGACTCTTCTGTTCTATTCCATTAATTTATTTGTCTGTCTTGATGCCAGTATCATATTACCTTGACCACTGTAGATTTATAATAAGATTTGAAATCAGGCAGTATAACTCCAACATTGTTCTCCTTTTTCAAAAGTTGCTTTGGATTTTCTAGGTCCTTTGCATTTCCATATGAGTTTTACTTGAGATTGCAGAGAATCTATAGATCAATTTGGGAAGAATTGGTATCTTAATACTGAGTCATCCAATTCATAACCATCTCTTCATTTATTTCAGTCTTCAGTAGTTTCTCTTAAAAATACTTTGTAATTTAAATTGTACAGGTCTTGCCCATTTTGTGTAAGATTCATCCCTTAGAATTTCATATTTTTGATATTGTCATAAACGTTATTTCTTCATTTCAATTTCCAGTTCAATCATTGCTAATATGTGGAAATATCATTGATTTTTATATATTGGTCTTGTATCTGCAAACTTGCTAAACTCATGTATTAGTTCTAGTAGACTTGTTATTATTCTGTAAGCTTTTACACATATATGAACATGTGGCCTGCAAATAATTTTTTCTTTCCAATCTGGATGTCTTTTATTTCTGTTGCATATTGCACTGTCAGTAACTTCCATTACAGTGTTGAAGTATTTTGCTGGAGTCACTTCCTCTGAGATATCTTAATCCTTTTCATCACTTCTTTCCTCATTTAAATGGATAAATTTGCCTTCACTGAGTTCCTTTGGCTGCATATCTAGTCTCTCAAATGGTGACAGTGTCCACATTACCATGGTCAGTTATTTCTTTTTAAACTCCAATTACATTAAATTTTAATTTCACTTTCAATATTATCGCTCTTCTTATTTTTTCTTTAATTTTTCTCTTCTGTAATTTTTTTGTCTGTGCTTCCTCTAAGTTGACCCTTTGTTGGTTATTCATTTTTGTAAAACATCATGTGGGTTTATCACTGGGCTACAGGGAGGCAACACAACTACATTCTTTGCTGTCTGTGTGTGAACTGAATAACAGACGTGCAGTGACCAATCAGTGACAGACTTTGAAAAAAGTGACATGATTGGTCATTGGTCATGATGCACAACTGTTATTCACCTAGTGATCTGTGGACTAAAGAGCTACCAGCAAAGTTTGCATTCCATGCAATTATAGTTAATAAACTGTGGTAACTGAAATTTGCATTATGCTGTTGGGTGACTGGTGAAATTCTGTATACCAGAACCCTGCAAAATGAGGACTACCATATTTATTGGTTATATGGACATACTCTTTTGTGAAGTATCTAATCATCTCTTTTGCCCTTTTTTAAATGATAAATTATCTTTTTCTTATTGAAAATATAAGAATTCTTTATATATTCTGGGAATTAGTATTTCTTTGGTTATATATTTCAGATATCTTCTCCAACTCTGTGATTTGCCTGTTCAGTACATTAAGGTATTTTTCAGCGTAATGTAGCTCAATTTATCAAATGTTTCCTTTATAGTTTGTTCTTTTTATGTTGTGTTTAAGAAATCTGCCAATTCCAAGGTCATAAAGGTATTTTCCTATGTTATCTTCTAAATGCTGTATTGTTACAATGCCTTTCATATTAGACTTATAATCACATGGAATTATTTTTATGAGATAAAGTAGAGAACAAGATATGCATATGGATGTCCAGTTGGCCCAGCCTTAAAGAGGTCATCCTATTCCCTACTGCTGTGCAAAATCACCTTTGTTTTAAATCATGCCCATAGAAGTGTGAGTCTGTTTCTGGTCTATTATGTCTATTAGTATATGTGTCTCTTCTTCCACTGATTCCACACTATTTTACTTACTATAGCTTTCTAAGAAGTCTTGGCCCCTAGTACAATAACTTTTTCTTCACAATATTTTTGGCTATTTTGGGCCCCTTTTAATTCCATGTAAATATTGGAATCAGCCTGTTGATTTAATAAAAATAAACATACTGGAACTTTGAGTTTGCATTGAATGTATAGATAAGTTCTGGAAAAATGACATCTATACTGTGTTTTATGTAGGTATGTATATATGTGCCTACACACACATATACACACACATAGTTTTAAAACCCCATTCTTTGTCTTTTCTTCTTTCAGTCTTGTCTCCTAATATTCCTGATAATTTTGTATTTATTGGCAAATGTAGTGCAGTAAGATGTAGAAATAATTTGAGGTTCTCAATGATAGCTATCTTTATCCAAAGAGGGTACATTTTTCTTTGGGCAGGAGTTAAGCTAGATGGATCTCACCTTAATCTGAAGAAGGATTGAGTTGATTGGGAGTCTGATTTTAGCCTTGTGAATGCTGTCCTATATCTGGTTCACCCCTGTTCTTAGGGTAGAACCTTTGTTGGGGGGAGGATTTCCCAGCTGAACATCGGTGGGCCTCATAATCCTATTTTTGCCATTCCTGTTCTTTAAGACTGGTGGATGTTTTTTTGCAGCTTCTCAGTCCCTGATCAAGTGCCTTGAGAGGAAATCCAGGCCAGATACAGGCCACCTCTTGGAACTTCCCTCATCTCAGGGATTTTGCTCCTAAAGTCTTTACTGCTTTGGTAACTGCCCAGGCTTAAAAAAAATGTGAGGCGATCCAGCTTTTCACATTGTTCCAAGTAGTCTACCATCACCACAGGTAGAAATTCTGGCTACATTCTTTAAAGAGACACCTAATCGGAGACCTACTAGCTACAGCTTGTGAGACCTCAGAAAGCTCTGCTGGCTGCCTGTCATCCTGGTTGATCTGGAATTCTTTCTATGCTGATGACATGTTAAATAGCAGAAGTGTGCATTTCCCCGGAAGGTCTTCGGGTAGCCTTTCTTTGTGACATTCTCCTGGTTTGGCGTAGTAGGTTAGCCTTTGAATCGAAGAGGTGGAGTTCGTTGAGAGTCCTAGCAGGTTATCGTAAAATGAGGGTCAGCAGGAAAGAGGGGCAGCACAGAATCTCTGGGTCAATAAGGCCTCGTCGCATGAAGGCGGTGAATGAGAGAGGGCAAGCCTAGAACCAGGGCCTCAAAGGCAAGGTGTTTGGCCTGCAAAGTGCTGAAAGCTGAAGGCAAACTCTGTTTACCACACAGTGATTCGAAATGAGTTTGGTACTGAAATGGAGTCAGCGCAGAATGGGCTTCAGACATAGCTCCAAAACATACAGGCTACTCACTTTGGAAAAAAATCTAATTAAGCTCTCTGAGTATATGTGTAGAATGGTGACAGTTCCTTACTTACTGCTAGTGGGAGGATTAAATGGGACAATGGATATAAAGCATAGGTGCTTATGCATGGTAGTTCTCTTTCCTTCCCCAGTCAAATTCAATGGACTCAAACAGGAAGCAAGCAAAGGGGTATTTTTTCCTAGATGGTCAGATGTCTTTGCAAGCGTATCTATATGGTAACACATTTAACGTGGCAGTAATGCAATTTTGGAAAGAGAGAAACTATTTTGGTGCTTTAGGAGATCAATCATTTACTGTCAAAAATAATTCTGTTTCTTGATGCTACAGGACTTTCTAGGAAATAGGACGATAGTGAATGACTTAATTTTCTGATGAAATGTAACTGTGGGATGGGATGTGGCAAATTCATAGTACGATGCTTATGAGATTAAATCCAAAATCTTTACATTTCCTTCATCTCTTAAAAAGCTATTCTGTTTGGAACATTAATGTGAAGAAGAGTGCTATCTTGGGGGAGGGGGATTTGAAAAACACCTCCTATTTCCTTGATAGTTACACTTTGGCCGAGATGTGCAAATTGGGGCTTATGGTAATTTTTTAGAGAAATTAAAAAATACGTCTTTGCTTACAAAAAGTCCCATGGCACAACAAAAAACAAGTGAATGTGTACTTTCAGTTGAAGTGTTGTTGAATACATATTAAAATATAAGTAAACATAATATATTCATGTCATAATAAATGAGATCATTTGATTATTAGGAAAATTAGGGTTATCTATCTTTTGAAATCTAAGTTATAGCTCTCCAAGTGTACAAATGAATATCTGCATGAAACTTAACCTTGTGGCATTTCTCTTGGTGCATTTATTGCTTTTTTTAATGAAAATCTTTAGTTATTTATTTAGCTATTTGTAAATTAATGCTGACCTATATCATACTTAATCTAAAGCACAAAGTTTAAAAAGGGAAAATGAATTACCACAATTATAAATAGTTCTTTTTGATGGGGGGGTTATTTATTTATTTTTTGTAGAAACTTTTTCACATGAGCTTTTTGTGCGAAAAAATTAAAACTAATTTTGACCATTGATGAATAAAGGTACTTTTTTCTATCTAACCCCAAATGACAATTATACACTTGTAAAATTATAAAGACTTTATAAGTGGATAAGCAGGTTTTTCTCATGGGCTTCCCAGCACATTCTGTCCCCTGTAGGAAGTCATCCACAGGAAGTCAGATTACTCCTAAAGCAATGTCCAGTGAGTGAAGAATCAGAATATAGAGGAATAGGCTCTAGAACTTTGATGTCCAGAGATCTCCTCTAGAGACACTCCTACCAATGGGCCAGTGTCGTTGTGTCATTAGTTTCTTGGTGCTAAAGATCTCTAGGGGTGTTTAAAGTGGTATTTATTTGTGTTAGTATTTAATGAAAAGTTTCTTTAAAAATTTATGACTTCTTTAAATCCTGTTTCTAGAACCACGAAATATAGTGGAAATTTGGAATAAGACTTTGATCCAATTTTTTCATTCTTCCTCTTTCAGTCTATGTGGTTGGACAAAGCAGTTAACTTCTCTGAACTTTATGTTTCCTCTCTGAAAATGAGAGAATTGGTCTAGAATTCCAGATGGTGTCCAAGACTCCTCCCAGCTCTCAGGTTTCTATAATTAAAGACATATTTAAGACTTCCCTAGCAGAACTCAACCACTCTTTTTGTAATTATTTCTTGATTTTATGCAGTCACTAACTAATAGAGTCTCTCTTTGTCTCCAGCCTATAAACATACACTAAACACCTATTTTTTTTTTTCAGCTGTTCAGATTTACTGAGAGAGTCTAGATTTGTTAGAATGAGGCTTGTATAGCACAGGGAACTCTTCTCAATACTCTGTAATGACCTATATGAAAAAGAATCTAAAAAAAAGTGGAGATATATATATATATATATATGTATGTATAACTGATCTACTTTGCTGTACAGCAGAAACTAACACAACATCTTTAAATCAACTATACTCCAATAAAAATTTTAAAAATACATAAATACAATGGCCATGAACCTTGCATTCTGTCCAAGGTCAGTTCTTCTGGAGCTCAGTTTAAAACAAACAAACAAACAAAAAGAATGAGGCTTGATTATAAAGTAATGAAAAAGTGTATTGCACAACCCCCAGTGTCTACACTGCTAAATACATGTTGGGTTTTAATGCAGTCACTCAATAAGCCGCGTGTTTATTCTACCGAAGCTACCCTTACTCTTGCAAGTCCTCTTCTGGAGTTGCCTTTAGGCAGAAAGTCGCCCAAGCAACTCTCTCCTTGCTTGATGGAGTATGTCTCAATTTTGACCCCAAAGGATATATTTTGGCTTGCTTGTTTGAGCCTCTTTTATTACTCTCACTTCTGAATGACAGCACTGTCCAGAGATCAAGGCCACTATCGTAGGAAGTTTTTCCACCTCATCTAAGCGTGTTTCTTGCAGATGTTAAGCACTACGTAAATCTTGCTGAAGAGAAGGTGCCGAAGGCCCTGAAAATAATTCAGAGGGAATTCAAAACAACTGCCTTTTGATCAGTTGCAGCTTCACTGGAATAAATATATTGTCTTCAAATACAAATAGGATGTATGTTACATATGTATAACTTATGTATATATATGTATGTGTATATATATATATATATATCACACACACACATGCACTCCCCTCCGACTGCATACCAGGTACTAAACCTCATGATTTACCCGTATAATGTCGCTTGAAACTTGTGCTCACTATTTGAGTGATTATTTGAAGGAGATGATAACTTATTGAAATAGGGAAATTTTAGCGTCCTCGTATAAAAAGGAACTTTCCATACTTTAGAGCCACACCTCATGTGTTTGTTCATTCATTGTTCATAAAATTCTCTAGATGAGAATAGCTATGGCTGTCTTTACTACGCTCTATTTCAACCCTGCACAACCCTTATAATAAGTAACCTCTTTGTGTTTTATATCTTAAATTCATTATGATGCATTTAAAGAGAAATTGTCTTCTTACTCTGGTCTCAATACAAGAAACTGTTTACCATCACCCTTAGAATTCCCTGTAGTGTGAGTTTTCTCTTGTTTCAGGGCCTTCGTCTGTCTGTTACTGGAGTAACCGTTTATTTAGCAGTTTTTTAAAATAGAGAGAAGTCTGTCATGTGTGGAGTCTTACATTAGGCTAAACACCAAAAGGTCTTACACCTGCATAACTGTGATATGTTCTTAGTTATTAAGTGACATCTTCATTATGACACAAGTGATCTTTATACTCATTTGGATAAGTGTGAGCCCAAGACCATCCTTTCTAAACGGTAACTACATGTACCAAACCCTTTTAAGACATAATCAGCCAGGAACACAAGTGCTGGTCTTGTGGTCCCCAAGTGGAATCATTGAGTTTTTAGAGAAGCTGCTGTCTAGGTAGAATTTTGGGGGACTTTTGTATTTCTGACCCACCAATAAATGTTGCTGCTGACAAATAATTAGAGTGACAGGTTAGGTTCACAAAAGTACTGCACAAATAATAATTATTTAAAAATGTATATATGGAGATCGCCCAGAATAACTGCTGTTTGCTTTAGCACAGAATCTCCAAAAGTTCAAAATATCATCGATTTGGGGAGAGGGTGAGGGGAAGACTGCAGAAAAACCTGTCGACACTTACAAAAGCTTCATTTGGTTTTCAATCAGTTGAAGGACTTTCCAGAAGATGGTACTTGTGAAATTGATCTCAATTAAAATCAGCCCAAGTGCGGCTCTCCCACAATAGCTCCGCGGGCTCTGGGAGTGGCGGCGTGCTATTCCGCTATCATAGCACCAGCACCTGTCTGGACTACCCTGGCACTTATCCTGTTTTTAATTTTCACCTCAGCCTTTTCTTCTAAGCAGTCTTTGACCTCCGTGGCACCCCTAACGAACTCCTTTCAGCGTCCGCGCCTCTCCAGGTCCGAGTTATAATGGAAATGCAGTGAAGAACAGTGGTGCGGGCCGTCTTTCACCTCTGACAGCAGGGCCGGCACGTGGCTCGTAGCTGTCAGGACACTGACACGCCTCTGCAGCAGGATAATTGGGTACTTGAGGAAGATTCATACGGCAATATGCTGCAGAGCTCCGTGTCCTGCCCCCAGGGCAACAAGGGGCACCCAGGGGAAGAGAGAAAGAGAAGGCTTCAACCGGAGATTGAAATCTGGTCTTGATAAATAATAATCCATTTATAATAGGACAGGATGACGACTTTGGTTCTAAGAAGGCCACGATTCATGCAGCGTGGGGGATGATTTTTAAAGATTTCAAGAATGAACTTTATGGAAGGTGAATCAAAGCCAGGTTAGTGTGCAAGTCAGAAAGATGCGGAACATCCCATACAAGAGGAAGTGGGCAGCATCACGTGGAACAGGCCTTTTCATACCAGGAAGTTTGTTATTTTAATCAAAGCAAGCCGTCTGACAGCTCATTATTAAGAGACAACAAGAAGTGACTTTATTAATATAGCGTGGAGTTGGTTCCTCTGCAAATTAAAGTCCTTTGTTCACTTGTGACAGTTTGCTGAGGAGGCATCTGTTAAGGGATACCAAGCGGGATAACATTTTAAAAGTGTAATGTGATAACAATTAACCTATAATTCCTTTTTCTTATATTCCACCCTTTCAATTTTATTAGATAAATTTATCATGAAAGGTGACGAAGACAAAATCTTTCACATGATTTCCTTGTGAAGTGGCCCCTTGTGATTGGCATCATCTGTCACAACCTTATTGGCGTTTATTTCCCCCGATATTTATGATTTTGTTTATGGAATGTGACAGGTTGGTGGTTACTGTGCCTGCCTCGATTGTGAAAGGCCAGGAGTCTTCATTCAACATAATATTTTAGTGGGAAAAATAATAAGGCAGTTGATGTATTCAGTCAGCGTGTGTTGTGTTACCAAACAGGAGACAGAAATTTTAGGTAATATCGTGTAATATCAGAGCTATGAAAAAAGATTTTTCCTTCTGTAGTGATATCCTGGGGATTCTGAAATCCTGAATCAGTAAGTAGTCAAGAAAAAGCATTTTGATTATAAGAGATTTATGTTTGACGATCTGGAAAATGATTTTGAAAGGCAGAAGTGAGCATCTGTAAATAACAGCCCATAATAGAAAAGTCTCACATCCACTTCAAAGTTCTGTCACAGTCTGGATTTTGAAGGCTACGTAACATCACTCTTCTGTCCTCGGTGTTTTCCCTCTTAAATTTTTACTGCCCTGGAAATCAGAGCGAATTTGACCCATGAAAGAAATATGAGGGCTCTAGGCCTTTAAATAAGGAATGATGTTGCATTTGTCCTCCTTGGACAATGAACAGAAACTTCTGTGACTTGTTGAATTCACATTTTCTGGTTGGTTAGTTAAATATTATCAGAGATAAATTTTCTCTTGGGAATTTTTTTTTTTTTAAGAGATCAGCTTTAACTTTCTAGGATGTTTTACCATAAAATTTCTAAAAATCAAAATGCCTGAGTTATTCTTAGATCAATAGTGCCTTGGTGATTGTTCCTTATCTTGGGTGATAATTTAGGTGTTTCCATAGTTTTGCGTCCTGATAGCTAGAGAATGCAGGGCAAGTGTAATAAGTGGATCAGGACATTAATAAGTAAATGATAACATATTGCCATTTAAAGTTCCTGCCAATAGAAACAAAGAATATAACTCAATTCTTTCAACTTGCATTATGTCTTTAAAAAAACCCTATGGACGTTCTTTCATTCACTTACTCACCCAGTATTTACTCAGAATCTCCTGTGTGCTAGGTATTGTGCTAGCTACTAGCCTACAAAGATGAATAAGACAGGGTCCTTGTCCCAGATGATTTAAGGCCAATAAGCACCACAAACTGTAATAAGGGCCAGGTGAGAAGTTTGCAGAGGGCACACCAGGTACACTAAGAAGAGGGGTACTATATAAATATTTACACACATATATACATATATATACTCAGACTTCTTATAATAATTCTTCTGTATATTATGCAGATAATCCAAAAGTGTTTAGAAGAATAGAGAAAATTTCTGCTTCCCTTAATTAATCTCTTCCTTATTTTCCATATCATCTGACAATTATCAAATTAACACCTCCTAGTTGAGAGAAACTAGGTAGAATTTTCTTCGTGACATGCCCATACACGACTCTGGTTTCGGATAAAGATGACTAGCTGGTGGACCTGTGGCGAGGCAAGCAGGCAGTTTGTGGGGTTCACTGAGGGACCTAGTTCTTTCTGAGCTCTCTAGCCTCACCTCTTCCCTCCTCCCCATGCTCCCAGGTTCCTCACGTGTATATGTGCCCCTTCCACCCTCTGAACTCATCTTTTTCTGCTCCTCCCTTCACGCTCCACTGTGGCTTTGTGTTCTGTTCTGCGCTGCTTAGTTACTACGCACCCAATTCAACAAGTCAGCTTGCGCTAAGTTCTGAATGTCAAATGATGGCTCAGCCAGTCTGTCTCACCCTGCTTCACAAAGTAGCAGACATAGGAAATGACAGCATTTGTGCAGGCATCCTGAGGTGACACACAGGCACTTAGGGCCTGAGGCCGTCACCTGGGCTCCTGCCACCCTGGCCCCACCGGCCACCAGCAGCATGCAGGGATGATGAATCAGGTACATGGGTTACCATTTGCCCCATCTGAGCCCAGCATACACACTGGGACTTCAGATTTTCATCCCTCCCTATAACATGCTGGCATTTTATTAGGAACCTCCGGTGCCCAAATATAAAAAAGAGGGGTGTCCAGCTTGGTAGTTCAGATCTCTGGAATTTGCCCAGCCTGTGCTGAAAATCTGGCTCTGTTCCATGAGCGGAGTGACTGTGGGCTGTCTTTTCACTTTTTTGTATCTCAGCGCCCTGCTCATGGGTTTTTGAGGGGTTTTTTTAAATTTTATTTTTTTATACAGCAGGTTCTTATTAGTTATCCATTTTATCCTCGTGGGGTTTTAAGGTGGATTGGATTCTATGAGTTAACGTGCATAATACAGTCAGTGTGGAATTTCCAGGCACTGCATGTTCCATTAAACAGTCTTGCCATTGTCGGTGGGTATTTTAGACAGTAACAAGGCCACTGGAAGAGAGATTGAATAAGAGAGAAAAATACTTTAAGCCTCCTATCTCAAAGCAAATAACATGTGTGCAAAGATGGCAGACTAGAAGGACGTGCTCTCACTCCCTCTTGTGAGAACACCAGAATCACAGCTAGCTGCTGGACAGTCATCGACAGGAAGACACTGGAACTCACCAAAAAGATACCCCACATCCAAAGACAAAGGAGAAGCCACAATGAGATGGAAGGAGGGGCGCAATCACAGTAAAATCAAATCCCATAACTGCTGGGTGGGTGACTCACAGACTGGAGAACATTTATACCACAGAAGTCCACCCACTGGAGTGAAGGTTGTGAGCCCCATGTCAGGCTTACCAACCTGGGGGTCTGGAAATGGGAGGAGGAATTCCTAGAGAATCAGACTTTGAAGGCTGGTGGGATTTGATTGCAGACTTAGACAGGATTGGGGGAAACAGAGACTCCACCCTTGGAGGGCACACACAAAGTAGTGTGTGCATCAGGACCCAAGGGAAGGAGCAGTGACCCCAGGGGAGACTGAACCAGACCTACCTGCTAGTATTGGAGGGTCTCCTGCAGAGGCGGGGGTGGCTGTGGCCCACCGTGGGGACAAGGGCACTGGCAGAAGAAGTTCTAGGAAGTACTCCTTGAAGTGAGCCCTCCCAGAGTCTGTGATTAGCTCCACCAAAGAGCCCAGGTAGGCTCCAGTGTTTGGTTGCCTCAGGCCAAACAACCAACAGGAAGGGAACCCGGCCCCATCCATCAGCAGTCA
The DNA here is from genome assembly GCF_937001465.1 of Orcinus orca. Taxonomy (NCBI): domain Eukaryota; kingdom Metazoa; phylum Chordata; class Mammalia; order Artiodactyla; family Delphinidae; genus Orcinus; species Orcinus orca. Next base: position 17,470,476 of record NC_064570.1, on the reverse strand, counting down.
AGCGGATTCCAATCAGGAAAGTTGCACAAGTCTCTTAGGTAGCCTCATCCACCAGAGGGCAGACAGCAGAAGCAAGAAGAACTACAATCCTGAAGCCTGTGGAAAAACCACATTCACAGAAAGATAGACAAGATGAAAAGGCAGAGGGCTGTGTACCAGATGAAGTAACAAGATAAAACCCCAGAAAAACAACTAAATGAAGTGGAGATAGGCAACCTTCCAGAAAAAGAATTCAGGATAATGATAGTGAAGATGATCCAGGACCTCAGAAAAAGAATGGAGGCAAAGATCGAGAAGATGCAAGAAATGTTTAGCAAAGACTTAGAAAAATTAAAGAACAAACAAACACAGATGAACAAAACAATAACTGGAATGAATACTACACTAGAATGAAACAATAGCAGAATGACTGAGGCAGAAGAACGGATAAGTGACTTGGAAGACAGAATGGTGGAATTCACTGCTGTGGAACAGAATAAAGAAAAAAGGATGAAATGAAGACAGCCTAAGAGACCTCTGGGACAACATTAAACGCAACAACATTTGCATTATAGGGGTCCCAGAAGGAGAAGAGAGAGAGAAAGGACCAGAGAAAATATTTGAAGAGATTATACTCAAAAATTTCCATAACTTGGGAAAGGAAATAGCCACCCAAGTCCAGGAAGCGCAGCGAGTCCCATACAGGATAAACCCAAGGAGAAACACGCTAAGACACATTTTAATCAAATTGGCAAAAATTAAGGACAAAGAAAAATTATTGAAAACAGCAAGGGGAAAATGACAAATAACATACAAGGGAACTCCCATAAGTTAACAGCTGATTTCTCAGCATAAGCTCTACAAGCCAGAAGGGAATGGCATGATATACTTTAAGTGATGAAAGTGAAGAAGCTACAACCAAGATTACTCTACCCGGCAAGGATCTCATTCAGATTCGAGGGAGAAATCAAAAGCCTTACAGACAAGCAAAAGCTAAGCGAATTCAGCACCACCAAACCAGCTCTAAAACAAATGCTAAAGGAACTTCTCTAAGTGGGAAACACAAGAGAAGAAAAGGACCTACAAAAACAAACCCAAAACAATTAAGAAAATGGTCATAGGAACATACATATAGATAATTACCTTAAACGTGAATGGATTAAATGCTCCAACCAAAAGGCACAGGCTTGCTGAATGGATACAAAAACAAGACCCATATATATGCTGTCTACAAGAGACCCACTTCAGACCTAGGGACACATACAGACTGAAAGTGAGAAGATGGAGAAAGATATTCCATGCAAATGGAAATCAAAAGAAAGCTGGACTAGCAATACTCATATCAGATAAAATAGACTTTAAAATAAAGAATGTTACAAGAGACAAGGAAGGACATGACGTAATGATCAAGGGATCAATCCAAGAAGAAGATATAACCATTATAAATATATATGCACCCAACATAGGAACACCTCAATACATAAGGCACTGCTAACAGCTATAAAAGGGGAAATCAACAGTAACACAATAATAGTTGGGGACTTTAACACCTCACTTACGCTAATGGACAGGTCATCCAAAATGAAAGTAAATAAGGAAACAGAAGCTTTAAATGACACAATAGACCAGATAGATATAATTGATATTTATAGGACATTCCATCCAAAAACAGCAGATTACACTTTCTTCTCAAGTACGCATGGAACATTCTCCAGGATAGATCACATCCTGGGTCACAAATCAAGCCTCAGTAAATTTAAGAAAACTGAAATCATATCAGGCATCTTTTCTGACCACAACACTATGAGATTAGAAATGAATTACAGGGAAAAGAATGTAAAAAACACAAACACACAGAGGCTAAACAATACATTACTAAATAACCAAGAGATCACTGAGGAAATCAAAGGGGAAATAAAAAAAAATACCTAGAGACAGGGCTTCCCTGGTGGTGCAGTGGTTGAGAGTCCACCTGCCAATGCAGGGGACACGAGTTCGTGCCCTGGTCTGGGAAGATACCACAGGCCGCTGAGCGGCTGGGCCCATGAGTCATGGCCACTGAGCCTGCGCGTCCGGAGCCTGTGCTCCACAATGGGGGAGGCCACAACAGTGAGAAGCCCGTGTGCCGCAAAAAAGAAAAAAAAAAACCCTAGAGACAAATAACAATGAAAATACGAAGATCCAAAACCTATGGGATGCAGCAAAAGCAGTTCTAAGAGGGAAGTTTATAACTATACAAACCTACCTCAAGAAACAAGAAAAATCTCAAGTAAACAATCTAACCTTACACCTAAAGGAACTAGAGAAAGAAGAACAAACAAAACCCAAAGTTAGCAGAAGGAAAGAAATCATAAAGATCAGAGCAGAAATAAATGAAATAGAAACAAAGAAAACAATAGCAAAGATCAATAAAACTAAAAGCTGGTTCTTTGAGTAGATAAACAAAATTGATAAACCATTAGCCAGACTCATCAAGAAAAAGAGGGAGAGGACTCAATTCAATAAAGTTAGAAATGAAAAAAGAGAAGTTACAAAAGACACCACAGAAATACAAAGCATCCTAAAAGACTACTACAAGCAACTCTATGCCAATAAAATGGACAACCTGGAAGAAATGGACAAATTCTTAGAAAGGTATAACCTTCCAAGACTGAACCAGGAAGAAACAGAAAATATGAACAGACCAATCACAAGTAATGAAATTGAAACTGTGATTAAAAATCTTCCACCAAACAAAAGTCCAGGACCAGATGGATTCACAGGTGAATTCTATCAAATATTTAGAGAAGAGCTGACACCCATCCTTCTCAAACTCTTCCAAGAAATTGCGGAGGAAGGAACACTCACAAACTCATTCTATGGGGCCACTATCACCCTGATACCAAAACCAGACAAAGATACTACAAAAAAAGAAAATTACAGACCAATATCACTGATGAATATAGATGCAAAAATCCTCAACAAAATACTAGCAAACAGAATCCAACAACACATTAAAAGGATCATACACTATGATCAAGTGGGATTTTTTCCAGAGATGCAAGGATTCTTCAATATACGCAAATCAATCAACGTGATACACCATGTTAACAAATTGAAGAATAAAAACCATATGGTCATCTCAATAGATGCAGAAAAAGCTTTTTACAAAATTCAACAGCCATTTATGATAAAAACGCTCCAGAAAGTGGGCATAGAGGGAACCTACCTCAACATAATAAAGGCCATATATGACAGACCCACAGCAAACATTATTCTCAATGGTGAAAACCTGAAAGCATTTCCTCTAAGATCAGAAACAGGATAAGGATGTCCACTCTCACCACTATTATTCAACATAGTTTTGGAAGTCCTAGCCACGGCAATCAGAGAAGAAAACGAAATAAAAGGAGTACAAATTGGAAAAGAAGAAGTAAAACTGTCACTGTTTGCAGATGACATGATAGTATACTAGTATACATAGAGAATCCTAAAAATGCTACCAGAAAACCACTAGAGCTAATCAATGAATTTGGTAAAGTAGCAGGATACAAAAGTAATGCACAGAAATCTGTTGCATTCCTGTACACTAATGATGAAAAATCTGAAAGGGAAATTAAGGAAACACTCCCATTTACCATTACAACAAAAAGAATGAAATACCTAGGAATAAACCTACCTAGGGAGACAAAAAACCTGTATGCAGAAAATTATAAGACACTGATGAACGAAATTAAAGATGATACCCACAGATGGAGAGATATACCATGTTCTTGGATTGGAAGAATCAATATTGTGAAAATGACTATACTACCCAAAGCAATCTACAGATTCAGTGCAATCCCTATCAAATTACCAATGGCATTTTTTATGGAACTAGAAAAAAAATCTTAAAATTTGTATGTATATATAAAAGACCCTGAATAGCCAAAGCAGTCTTGAGGGAAAAAAACGGAGCTAGAGGAATCAGACTCCCTGACTTCAGACTATACTACAAAGCTACAGTAATCAAGACAATATGGTACTGGCACAAAAACAGAAACATAGATCAATGGAACAAGATAGAAAGCCCAGAGATAAACACACACCTATGGTCAACTAATCTATGACAAATATACAATGGAGAAAATACAGTCTCTTCAATAAGTGGTGCTAGGAAAACTGGACAGCTACATGTAAAAGAATGAAATTAGAACACTCCCTAACACCATACACAAAAATAAACTCAAAATGGATTCAAGACCTAAATGTAAGACTGGACACTATAACATTCTGAGAGGAAAACATAGGAAGAACACTCTTTGACATAAATCACAGCAAGATCCTTTTTTGATCCACCTCCTAGAGTGCTGGAAATAAAAACAAAAATAAATAAATGGGACCTAATGAAACTTGAAAGCTTTTGCACAGCAAAGGAAACCATAAACAAGATGAAAAGACAACCCTCAGAATGGGAGAAAATATTGGCAAATGAATCATCAGACAAAGGATTAATCTCCAAAATATATAAACAGCTCATGCAGCTCAATATTAAAGAAACAAACAACCCAATCCAAAAATGGACAGATGACCTAAATAGACATTTCTCTGAAGAAGACATACAGATGGCCAAGAAGTATATGAAAAGCTGCTCAACATCACTAATTATTAGAGAAATACAAATCAAAACTACAATGAGGTATCACCTCACACCAGTTAGAATGAACATCATTAGAAAATCTACAAACGACAAACGCTGGAGAGCGTGTGGAGAAAAGGGAACCCTCTTGCACTGTTGGTGGGAATGTACATTGATACAGCCACTATGGAGTACAGTATGGAGGTTCCTTAAAAAACTAATAATAGAATTACCATATGATATAGCAATCCCACTACTGGGCATGTACCTAGAGAAAACCATAATTCAAAGAGACGCATGCACCCTGATGTTCATTGCAGCACTATTTACAATAGCCAGGTCATGGAAGCAACCTAAATGCCCATCGACAGATGAATGGGTAATGAAGATGTGGTACATATATACAATGGAATATTACTCAGCCATAAAAAGGAACGAAATTGGGTCATTTGTTGAGACGTGGATGGATCTAGAGACTGTCATACACTGTGAAATAAATCAGAAAGGGAAAAAGAAATATCGTATATTAACGCATGTATGTGGAACCTAGATAAATGGTACAGATGAACGGGTTTGCAGGGCAGAAGTTGAGACACAGATGTAGAGAACAAATGTATGGACACCAAGGGGGGAAAGCTATGAGGGGGTGGGTATGGTGGTGTGATGAATTGGGCGATTGGGATTGACATGTATACACTGATGTGTGTAAAATTGGTGACTAATAAGAACCTGCTGTAGAAAAAAAGTAAAATTCAAAAATTGAAATGAATCCTAAAAAGTAAATAAATAACATGTGTGCTTTCATACATCTATGCATAAATGAATGTATAAATACATATACATATACATATATACATACATACACAGTCGTCCCTTGGTATCCATGGGGGATTGGTTCCAGGAGCCTCCAATTCCGCAGATGCTCAAGTCTTATATAAAATGGTATAGTATTTGTATACAACCTTCACACATCCTCCTGTGTACTTTAAATCATCTTGATTACTTAGAATACCTAATACAATGTAAATGCTATGTAAATAGTTGTAAATACAATGTAAATGCTATGTAAATAGTTGCCAGAGCGTGGCAAAGTAAAGTTTTGCTTTTTGGAACTTTCTGGGATTTTTTTTCCCCTGAATATTTGATTCACAGTTGCTTGAGTCCCTGGGTGCACAACCCCTGGATACCAAGGGCCAAGTGTATATAGCGTTTTCTGTACTTGGAAAGCACTGCTCTCCTTTCTCCTTTGTTCCCCGGTTAACTCATTTTTGTGTTTTCAAACTAGTTCCGATGTGATGTCCTCTAGAGAAGGTCCCTGCTCTTACTCCGTTTATATTTCAGTAGAGAGAGGCAGGCAGTAAACAGGTAAACAAATCAGATTATTGAGAATCATGATGTGATGGAGATTTCAAAGAATGCTGTATGGGATTCCTAGGAGGTAACTTGCTGGCGGACAACTGAAGGAGAGGGAGAGGCCCACCCGCAGGGTCTTTCAGCCTAGGGGTCCTCAGCTGTGAGTGAGAGGTAGAACACAGTTCAGCATATTTAGGGGACAGAAAGGAGCTTAGTGCTGCTGGAGCCAGAGGAGCACGGGGAAGGTGTTATTAGAGGAGGTTGGAGACTGAGGCCCATCCTTGTGAAGGATTTCCTGGTCCTCCCCGGCCCCTGGATGCTGGAGACCACGTACATCGGAACCTGATTACTAACAACCTTCCTGGTAGAATCTCAGAGTCTCCTTTACCCAAAGGCAGAGGTAAACTAACTTTCCCGCCACATCCTCCAGCCACAGCTTCTTGTTGGTTGTGACTTTGCATCCTTCATCACCTTGTGTGATTCCTGGCACAAAGTAAGGGCTTGATAAATATTACCAGAATATTCACATGAATGAGCTGAATACTGGAGATACACGGGAAAATGAACTGTTGTTTTAAGAGGAGACTACACTTCGTCATGCAGAAAGTTTACCTTCTCTCTAAGAAGAGCCCTGCGGCTCCTTAGCCCCACCCACTTGTTCTGTGTTCCTTTTGGGAATTCTTGAATGCCATTTAGCATTGAATAAAATGTCTTTCCCCCCCCCTCTTGCTAATTATAATCATACAAGCAGTGAACTAAACAGTTGGGGGTGAAAGAAATTCTGATGATGTGATAAATGCAAATAGTTTTCACACCAGATTAATTTATTTAACTAAGAGTCCTGATCTTTAAGCCTTAAATGTTTGAGTGTGAAACGTTTTATTCACCGGGGAGATAGTCCACAGTGAAGCTGGTCTGAAGCTCATTCTTCTATCAGGAGCGATGTTAGGATGCATATCGTTTAGCTAGTTTTTAACGGGCAAGTTGTGAGTTCTTTAAAACATTTCAGGATGTGATTTACATGATTCAAGATTAGCAGGTCCGGGGAACTCTGGGGCTGTTTGAGGTTATAAGAAGCCAAGTCATACAAGGGTCTGAAAGGATGTTGGTGTTATCTGTGTGTTTGACTAATATTTGAATTAAATGTTTTATATTTCATCAAAGCAAGACTGAAATTCATTATTACTGCTGATATGCAGTACTAATTACAGGAAATAACCAGCCCTTCCATGTTCAGTGCCAAATGCTGATAGTTGAGCGATCTGTTCTCTAGAGGGGGAAATCATAGGTCTTAGATCTGGGAGAGAATTTAGTTCACTGTGTTTCAGCTATTTTAAGCTCAGACTCTTTTTTTAAAAAAAAAAATCCGTTGCCTTTATTTTCTTCAACCTTCAATTTCTTTAGTTTGTATTATTAAAACAGTAATTTTTATCCAAAGGTGAGATTATATTATAACGATAAATGTAATTTTTCAAACTACACATCTTCCCCAATCAGTCCTGCATCCTGGTTGAGAATCACTGTGTTCTTCAGAGATGAGAAAACTGAGGCTTTGGTTAATTAGGTCTTAAGATTAAGCTTTATCATGGACCTTTTTAAGGTAAAGCAGGTACCTGGTTGGGGTTCCTTCCCCATGTGTCTTATATAAATGTTAGAGGAGTCTAGAAATTCAAATTCAGGTTTTTCAGATATTCAGGCATTCCTCCTGTCCTTATGATGTTCTAAAACCCCCGTGTTGGGTAGGTTTCCCCATGTGAGCTGGCATCACAGGTCCAAATTTCCCTCTGCATCTCAGGCCCTGTGCACATGTGTTTTACTTGTATAGCAGCAAACATCTGGACCTGAGTGGTCATTCTGCTACCCTGGGATGGTCTCTGGAAGTAACAGTATACATTAGAAAAATATATCGCATTCTTTTAGAAAAGTTACTTGATGTGAACTCTATGATCTCACAAAGTAGAGAGCAACTGGCGTATTTTTAAAACAATATTATTAGGAAGGATAATGGCAAATGTGATCTGCTGGTGGGAAATTGAAATCACAGATTAAATTACATTCCCGGCTAATAAATTCACTAGGAGAACAAACCAGAGCAAATGCCAGCAGAACACAGCCCTAAGACATTAAATAAAGATTATATGATTGAAAAGGAAGATCAATCAGGGTGGAAGCAAGAGTCTTGTTAATGTGCCTGGTTATCATTGTGTCTAGCTGGTGGAAAAGGATTCTTGAATCTTACATATTCAGCTAAACAAAATGAGCTGGTTCCTTCCTGTAAACTTCACTGAAACTTGTTTCCGGGGCCCCTGCATGGGAAGGTAGAAGTGGGATAATAATAGCATTTACTGTTATAATAAACATTAAACCATTATTCAAGGCGTCTTGGACATTGATCTCAACATCCTCACTAAAGAGTAAGATAAAAGTAATTACATACTTATAAGTGCTGTATATATTTGTAAGTGCTGATAAAACATAATACGTGGTACTTTCAAAATTATATATGAGCATGTATATACACATTAGATAAGACACATAATTATATATGAGAATGTATATACACATTAGATAAGACACATAATTATATGGAAGATGTAAAATGTTTTTAAAACTGAATTATATGTATTAAAATAGAAGGGTTCATTTTATTTTGGTTTTGATCCCATGTTACTATCATAAATCTTTAGATAATCAAATCAAGGTGTCACTGGAAATGCTTACCAAAACCCAGTTGATCTCAACGGCATGCTGACTTCGAATAAAACAGAGCTTGAGAGGTAGAGAATAGAAAATTATTTAAAGGATGAATAGGGAGAAAATACGTATAGGATTGAATGGAAGAAATCCATAGAGAAGTTTGTTTTTTCATTTGCTTCTAAATTATAACTAGACTTGAGGAATCTGGCTAAAGAATGGGAAATGGGAAGGGACCCCCAGGTAAGATTTAGTTTTGCAAAATTTTGAAACCATAGATGAGAAGCTGTGGAGCATTTGGGGAGGTTGGTGAGCATATGAGCATGATGGGAATACTAGATAAGAAGTGACATATGTTTGAACTGATTTATAGAGCAGAGACAATAGATATGTTTGGTGATAAAAGATTTTCTACAGAGTTAGGTATGAAGCATGCTAATGAAAATTATGGTGTGTGAAGGTTATTGCTGAGAGATAACAAGGTTAAAAATAAAAGAATTGGGACTTCCCTGGTGGCGCAGTGGTTAAGAATCTGCCTGCCAGTGCAGTGGACACGGGTTCGAGCCCTGGTCCGGGAAGATCCCACATGCCGCAGAGCAACTAAGCCCATGTGCCACAACTACTGAGCCCGCGAGCCACAACTACTGAGCCCACGTGCCACAACTACTGAGCCCACGTGCCACAACTACTGAAGCCTGCACGCCTAGAGCCCGTGCTGCACAACAAGAGGAGCCACCACAACGAGAAGCCCGCGCACCACAAGGAAGAGTAGCCCCTGCTTGCCGCAACTAGTAAAAGCCCGTGTGCAGCAGCGAAGACCCAACACAGCCAAAACTTAAAATTAAAAAAAAAAAAAAGAATTGGGAAGCTAGAGAATTTTGGAGTCCATGGACAGATGACAGAGGAAAATCCATCACTTTGTGGCCAGATGTTTAGTATTTAATATCACAAGTTCAGTTGGATGCAATCTCTCTTGCTGTAGATGTGGCGAGTGCTCTTAATTTTGTTTCTTCGTTTGGCCTCATTAATGTTGGACCAGTAGAGCCTCTGGCCTCCGATGTTTTAAGGGTTCAGAAGCATTTTATAGTCTATTTGTGTGTGTGTGTGTGTGTGTGTGTTTCCCAGAAAATCTACGTCTACATACAGACCTCCCTCTTTCCCATTTTGAATTCTAGGGAGCCTGTTTCCTTGGGCCAAGTAACCAGAAATTGAGGATAGGGAACTCAGAAAGGGAACTTTGGTCCTTTGAGTTTTGTTTTTCTACCCCTAGTGTGTTACAATAGCTTGTCTATTGATTCACTTGTACTTTGAATATTTACTCTTAGACTTGGCTTTGAAAGACCGCATTTCAATTATTTGAATTGTCTGTGGAGCTAAAACAGTACCCTACTGTTAAACATGTTAGTTAATGATGGAAGGTATTTCCGCACACAAACACACTTTAATCAAGCAAAACCTCAGAGCATGGAAGACCTTGGTTTACATATTGCCTGGTTATTCTGACCTTTTTTTCATTTCTTTTATTTGGGAGATGTGATAAGCCAGAGATTTGAGCTGCAAATTCCAAATCACAATCTCCTTTTTCTCAGCTAGAAACCACAAATCATAGCCAAGCAACTGTTTTAAGTGGTACAATTTAGAGATACTGTGGAAACATAAAAGGTGGTGCTTTTATAGTAGCTCAGAGGAATTGAAAGGAAAACATTCTTCCACTGAGGCCAGGATCGTTAGCACATTACAAGGGAACATACCTGTCTTCATCGTGATGAGGCTGAAGTAGAAAGCATCACGTGGGCAGTGCTGGTGTAAAAGATGTAAATCCCCTCTGAAACTTCAATACCTGAAAACATACCTATGTGTATATGGCTCTTCTACCTTATATTCAACTCTTTCGGAGCAGCTTAGTTTTAAAATTTTACAAGAGGGATCATGAGAGAGCAGAGGCCCTTGCTTACGAAAAGAGACAGACAGAAACTCTGCACATTTAATTTTCTGAAAAAAAAAATCCCTACTACTAATTGTTTTCCAAACCCTTCTTATTTTATTAGGCACAACTCCATTAAATTATGTTCTTCACTCATCATCTCTTTAATGAAAAAATTACTTTAAATACTCATGTCAAGTAGAAATTGAAGCAAAGTAGATTGGATTACTCTAGTAATCCCGGAAGAGAAATTTAAATTCTATAGTTAATTTGTAGGCAGTTACAAGTTATATTTCCACTGCAAATCAGAACAATGAGCTGTGACAAGTTATGGGGACGTAGGGTGGGGAAGGTTGGAAAATATATTGTTTTCCTGTGTGATGATGGCCTTGGAAAAAAAGATAACTAGATCCCTTCAAGTTTGACAATAATAAGGATCAAAAGACATGAGGTCCATGAGGTAGCCAATAGAGAAGGAAGAAGGCTTTTGTTAAAAAAAAATGGGGGGGTATGAAATAAAAATATCCAGTGGGGGGCTTCCCTGGTGGCACAGTGGTTGAGAGTCCACCTGCCAGTGCAGGGGACATGGGTTCGAGCCCTGGTCTGGGAAGATCCCACATTCTGCGGAGCAACTAGGCCCATGCGCCACAACTACTGAGCCTGCACTCTAGAGCCCACGAGCCACAACTACTGAGCCCATGTGCCACAACTACTGAAGCCCGCACGCTTAGAGCCCGTGCACCGCAACGAAGAGTAGACCCTGCTTGCCTCAACTAAAGAAAACCCGTGTACAGCAATGAAGACCCAAAGCAGCCAAAAATAAATTAATTAAAAAAAAACTGTACTTAGTAAAAAAAAAAAAAAAAAAAATCCAGTGGTCAGTGGTGCTTAAAGAGTGTGGTTGTCCACATTACCATAGGACCATAGATCAGTGCAATTGTCCGTGGACAAGAAACGAAAAGTATTGATACTTGGTTGACCTGCTGGTAGAGCTCGGGTCACCTCCCTGAATCACGTCACCAGTCTTGTTGAGATAGCACATCAGTTAAACGAAATTGTCATCCCTACAAGGCATCCAGCATAAGACACCACATTTTGTCACCACAAAGTATGGCTGTGAGCACTGAGAGAGTGAGATGGGGATTGAGTAGTGATTTAGGAGAGGAAGATTGGAGCACTTGTGTATAAAGGATGTTCTAATTCTCCCCACTGGACTAGTAAGATTGAGGCAAACTTTTTAAGACAGAATAAGGAACCTGGAGTAGGAACCAGATTCCACTACTGCCCAGTGAAATACGTTTTAATGTTCTGAATGTCCTTCTCATTTTTCTTCTTCTGTATAAAATCCATTCCCTCTGAAGGTGAACAAACATTTTATGTACTCTCCCCATAGAGAATACATAAATGTCCGCTGTGAATGCATATAGAACTAGTATAGCAATCTCTAAAATTAACTGTATACTTTATAGTGTCATATTTATACCTCTCCAAGAATTGCTATCAACTTCTTTCTTTGATATTATTAAAGGAATAATTTGCTAGAAATTTCTTGATGCATCTGTCCATTTAAATAGTCACGCTATTTTAGGTCAGCATATTATTTTTAGATTTTTGAAGTGAAGTCTTTTTAAATGTACAAAACCTAACATTTCTGCTGTGTTTCTGAAAGATTAAAGAAAAATTCCATTAAGAAATAGTAGGAGAATTCAACCGTGTCTTCTCATGTGTTACTAGCATTTTGCATTCCAAATAGAAAATATGCCAAGGTGCATTGTGTATTAATCAATCAAAATGCAAAAGTAACAGCAAAATTCACCCTAACAACCAAGAATATTCCTCAGGGGAGCGTTCATTGAATTGCCTGGGTTTTGACATAGAGTAACCCAGCTGTCCAGCTATTGATTTGAGCATAATTATCTGCTGCTTAGTAATTATTTACATATGCATTGGAATTGTGTCACTGTACTTTTAAGTGGAATTAAGAGAAATAGTGACAGTGTATTATTGTTTGAGGTAACACTATAGTTTCCAAAGATAAGAGTCCATTGTTAGGCCTTTCAGTGGGCTGAATCTTTCACCAGATATGGTCCCACCCAAAGAAACCAGGAAAAGGGCTTCTGGACATCTGTTTCTGGATTTTATTTTTTACAGTTCTCAGTTGTGTATCATATTTCTTTATACACCTGAGCTTGAAGCCATTTCTTAGGCTTGAGTGTATTAAAATTCAATGTGTGTGTGTGTGTGTGTGCACACCCACACTTTCTTGACAAATTTTGCATTATAAGAAATTTTATTCTTTGGTAATGGTTGTGCCTTGGACCAAAGATGCTTTACCTTTTGATAAATCTTTATGAAAGAAAGGGGAAAAAGGTATTCAAATAGATTGTCCCTAAACATACAGGCTAAAATCAGGGTTTCCGATGTAAGTAACTCATTGGGATGATGGTAAAAGATGCCTTCCTCTGATTCTTCATAGTCCTGTGGGTAACTCCAGGGGTGGGACTGATATTTAGAGATCTACACTGTTCATCCTTGATGTTAAGATACGTGATCAAAAGGGAATTCCCTGGCAGTCCAGTGGTTAAGACTCCGTGCTTCCACTGCAGGGGGCATGGATTCGATCCCTGGTTGGGGAACTGAGATCCCGCATGCCGCCCGGCACAGCCAAAAAAAAAAAAAAAGGTATGTGATCAATCAACTTTTAATTTTGTCCAAATTAATTTCCCACATGATATGGACGAACATTTCCTTATTCATAAACTTCATTTAAAGCCAACTTCAGCCAGAAAGTTGTGGCTAACGTTGTGTCACTTGAGGAACAGAAGTTTACTCTAAAGACGTATTTCATATACGTAAGATGCTCAGAATGATCACTTACTGGTGCTTATACGGTGGTAAGGATATTGCAGACTTTTCCTGACCTGCTCCTAAGTGACTGAAAAACTTAGCAAGATGTGTCTTCAGCTAATTTTGATGTTTTGATATAGAATCAAACTTTCATAACAGTTGATGTTAGACTTCATTTTTATGACTTGAATAACTGAAATTTTCTGACTGTGCCATTTTGTTTAGGACTGTGTTTACAAAATTTGTAATAGCGACACATTGCTGAGGCAGTGAGCAAAATGTGTGAAATATGGAAATGAGCTTAAAAAAATAGAGAGAACACTGAACTGTTTTCGGAGGCTCCCGAAACCCTTCCCACAGTTGGTCTTGAATAACAGGAAGAGAGATGAAGATTTCCTTCAGTCCAGCCTAATCTAAATATGAAACTCCCTCCACTTCCTTCTGACTCCACTTTATCTCTTTGCTCTTGTTTAGTGGAAATCCTTTCATTATCTAGTTAATGAAGACATTTTTTCAGCTTTTACCATTTATCTTTTGAACTTGTTTGCATTGGTGTTGTCCATCATTAATTGAAAGATCCTAGATTGCAGGGTCAAGTTCTCTTACATTCTGTTTCTAAGATGCTTATTACCATCCAATGCTAAGTAGATAATAAATTAAAGCTTTCAAGGTGTCTTTGCTTACATTTCCCATTATCCCTGGTGGAAAAATATTTTTCTACGTTGCCCCATCAGCTGATGCCCTTTCATACCTATGGTGAGGCTACGGATGGAGGGGGATGGGATACAGTATGGGGTAGGGTTGGGGCTGGAGAGGAGTTTAGGGTGGCAAATAGGAGCTTGCTCTCTGGAATCAGGCAGCCCCACAGGAATATTCACTTCACAACTTTCTTTCTGGCCTTGGACCTTCCAAGCCCAAATTTCTTCATCTGTAAAATGGGAATATAATACCTATGTTCTGGGCTGATTTGTGCCCCCCATACCCTAGAACGTGATGGTATTTGGAGACAGGGTGTTTACAGAGGTACTTAAGTTAAAACAAGGCACTAGGATGGACCCTAATTTAGTATGAATGGTGACCTTATAAGAAGGGGAAACTTAGACGCAGGCATGGGCAGAGGGAAGACGCTGTGAAGACACAGGGATAAGACACTCATCTGCCAGCCAAGGAGAAAGACCTGGAACAGATCCTTCCCTCCCAGTCCTCAGAAGGAACCAACCTGGACCCCAGACGTCTAGCCTCCAGAACTGTGAGGCAATTCATGCTGGACCACACCAATGCAAACAAGTTCAAAAGATAAATAGGACAGTTTCTGTCGTGTAAGCCATCCAGTCTGTACTACTTTGTTATGGCCCCTAGCAAACGAATACAAGCTCCTTCATGGTAGTGTCATTAGGTAAGATCCTATTTAAAGTGCCTGCCGTAGTGAGTGTTGTGTAATAGACGCTCAACAAATGGTAGCTTAATAAAATGGTCAGAGGTGACAAAAGAGAACAAAAGTGGAAACAGTTTTAGAAATATATTTGCACTCTCAAGGCCTTTATGGGCATGGAGGTAGATTTGGAAGAAAATACAAGGGAATGTCTTTTTGTTTCAGTTAGGTCCCATGCAAACACATGAGCATTTATGGATTGACAGTATTCAGTTGTGTTTTCTTTTGCAGTTGTCCCTTTGGGATGATAAATGAGCCTCACAGGAGGCTTTATGATCTTGAACCGTAGAATTCAGAGGGTGCCTGCATGTTGAATGCTTGGTAAAAATATGGAAGCAGTGGTGTCCCAATCTATCTGGTTTCGTTGGATTGGTTTCACACTACATCGCTCTCTGGCAAAGAAGTATTGTGAGCTCAAATAATTTAAAAAATGGCCGGTGTTAAAAGATGCCTCCTGCTGTTCGCTCCTGCTCCTCTCTGAATAACCAGCAGTTACTGTATTTATGTGGATCTGTGGCACATTGTTAAGCGTTAGTTAAACATTCTAAACATCAGTTCTACGTGCCAGATGTCAGTTCTGCAAGCCTTTCTGCTGTTAAGTTTTTTAAAAGTTCTTTTATTTGCAAGCTGTTTTTCAAGATGAATAAGTGTAAGATTCTTTTTTCTTATTTTGTACTTCCAAAGAGTAATTCCTTCTAATTTGAAGTTTAATAAAATTGTAAGTTAGAGTAATTGCTTCTAAAATGCCCGAGTTTCTCATAAGAATGTCAGGGTCGGCACATTTCTTAAGATATTAGAATTCTTCAACTGCTTTCCCTTTCAACTGCATTGATGTGGCATGTTTTATTAAACGCTAATGGGTCTTCCCAAGTCATAGCAGCAGTAGTTAGGGAAGGTCATTTCAGTGGCAAGCTTATATTTCATGAAACATCATTTCAGTGGCAAGGTTATATTTCATGAAACAGTCTCCCCCTTCACACACACCCGTACAGTCTTAACTATAATCAAATAGATTCTCTAGAAGGCTAGTCAAGTTTCTTGTTTTGTTCTCTTTGGTTTGGTTTGAAGGTAATTTTGTGACGAAGGCTCTCCTCGCATAGAAATAAGACATTGGTCACCACTGAGGAAGGGGACGGACTCCACAGCAATCATCAGCTGGACCCCAGCTCTATTTTTTAAATTAATTTTTTTTGGACTATAGTTGATTTACAATGTTGTGTTAGTTTCTGCTGTACAGCAAAGTGAATCAATTATACATACACATATATCCACCTTTTTAAGATTCCTTTCCAATATAGGTCATTACAGAGTTTTGAGTAGAGTTCCCTGTGCTATACAGTAGGTTCTTATTAGTTACCTATTTTATATATACTAGTGTGTATATGTCAATCCCAATCTCCTGATTTATCCCTCCCCGCCCTGCCTTTCCCCCTTGATAACCATAAGTTTGTTTTCTACATCTGTGACTCTCTTTCTGTTTTGTTAATAAGTTCATTTGTACCATTTTTTTAGATTCCACATCTAAACAATATCATATGATATTTGACTTACCTCACTCAGTATGACAATCTCTAGGTCCATCCATGTCACTGCAAATGGCGTTATTTTGTTCTTTTTTATGGCTGAGTAATATTCCATCATATATATGTACCACATCTTCTTTATCCATTCATCTGCTGATGGACATTTAGGTTGCTTCCATGTCCTGGCTATTGTAAATAGTGCTGCAATGAACATTGGGGTGCATGTACCTTTTCAAATTATGGTTTTCTCTGGATATATGCCCAGGAGTGGGATTTCTGGATCATATGGTAGCTCTATTTTTAGTTTTTTAAGGAACCTCCATACTGTTCTCCATAGTTGGACCCTAACTCTAGCTTGCGTACCATGACTCACAAAGGAAATATATAAGTGATAATAGCAAGTAGTCGTGCTTACAAGCAGTTGACACCCAGCAAAGTGGGAACAGTGGTAAGCCTATTTGACCACCTAGAAACTTCACAGAAGCTTCCAGGCTGTTCTCAGTTTCAGGAAGGGTGAATAGAAATTCTCCCTACGCTGGTTCTGGCTGCCGTCCTTTTTCCCTGGAGTACTTCACAGGCTTTGTATCTGGCCTCACTGTCTTGACTAATTCCTACTGCTCCTTCTCCTTTGTCTTTTTAAAGCTCAAATTGTATCCTGCCTCTTCTCTACTTACAACCCTCCAGTTGCACCTAATTGCTCTCTGGATAAAAGTTTAAATTTCTCAACAAGGTCTACGAAGTACTTTAAGCTCTGGCTTCTGCCTGCTTCCAAGTTCCGACAACCACCCTTCTGTGTCCTGCCTCTGGCCACACAGAACTACCTGCAGGTCCGGGCCTTCTCTTGCCTCTGGGCCTTTACATGTGATGTTCCTGCTGTGTACAAGCTCTCTCACTGCTCCCCATCTGCTCGACCTAAGCTTTGCTGCTCTGGGACTGAATTACACGTTCCTTCCGTGTGCTGTCCCACCCACCCCTAGAGCGGTGGGATAGGGAGGGTGGGAGGGAGACGCAAGAGGGAAGGGATATGAGGATATATGTGTACATATAGCTGATTCACTTTGTTATACAGCAGCAACTAACAACATTGTAAAGCAATTATACTCCAATAAAGATGTTAAAAAAAAAAGTACCTATTACTTGTCTTTCCCGCTAGATACTAAGTATTTGAGGGCAGGAACAGTGTCTTTTGCCTGTTATAGTGTCTAAAATGCATAAGAGGAAGTATGAAGAGAAATAGCTGTAGCAGGGAGGGAGGGAGGGAAGGAGACAGCAATGGAAAATGCTGGAAGTGGGAAATGGGGGTACAGGGAGAAGGGGGATGGCATTAGTAGTGAGCTTATTATTTATTGTACCAGTTTTTTTTTCATTAAATCTTCCCAACAACTCTTTGAAGCAGGAATTGGTGTTTTTTTTTCTCAAAATTCCAACAGTTTACTTGGCACAAAATTGACAAGCTAATTCTAAAGTTCATATGGAAATTCAAAGGATCTAAAATATACAAGAAAACCTTACAGAAAAACAAAGTTGGAGGACTTAAACTACCAGATTTCAAAACTTACTATAATACAGTAGTAATCAAGATAGCATAGTTTTTGTGCATAGACAATTAGATCAGTGGAATAGAATCCAGACACAGACCCTCACCTATATAGTTCACTTGACTTATGACAAAGGCCCCACTGCAATTCAGTGGACAAAAGATGTTCTTTTCAATAAATTGTGCTGGGGCAATTGGATTTGGTTATAGAAAAAAAAAATGAACCACAATTCCTACATCACACACCACACATAAAAACTAATTCAAGTTGGGTCATAGACCTAAATTTTAGAACTTAAAAAAAAAAAGCTTCTTTACAAAAAAAATGGAAAATATCTTCAGTACTTTGGGATAAGCAAAGATTTCTCAAACTGGACACACAAAAACACTAATCCTAAAAGAAAAGGTTTATAAATTAGTGTTTATTAAAATTAAGAACTTCTATTTATCAAAAAATAACATAAGTATGAAAATGCTCCACAGACTGGGAGAAGATTTTGAAACACATGATATCTGACAGAGGACTTATATGCAAAATACATAAATAACTCCTAAAAATAAATAAGAAAAAGGGAGACAATGCAATTAAAAATGGGCAAAGCACCTGCATAGGTACTCCACAGAAAAAGATCTCAAAAGGGCCACTAAGTGTGATCAACATCATTAGTCATTGGAAAAATACAAATTAAAACCACAGAGAGATACCCCAATATGCCAAAATGGCTAAAATTAAAAAGAGTGACTATACAAGTGTTGATGAATTTGGGGAGCTCATCTTATACATTGCTGCTGGGAGTATATTTTGATATCACCACTCTGGAAAAAATGTTTCACAGGATGTGTTGTTATCTGTAATTACAGACAAGGAAGGTGGGCCTCAGAGGGTTCAGCCTGCTGTCAGAGGTCTCGCAGCTAGTAAGCTGTGGGCCTGGGGTTTTTTTGTTTTTTTTTTGCGGTACGCGGGCCTCTCACTGCTGTGGCCTCTGCCGTTGCGGAGCACAGGCTCCGGACGCGCAGGCTCAGCGGCCATGGCTCATGGGCCCAGCCGCTCCACGGCATGTGGGATCTTCCCGGACCCGGGCACGGACCCGTGCCCCCTGCATCGGCAGGCTGACTCTGAACCACTGCGCCACCAGGGAAGCCCTGGGCCTGGGGTTTGAGTGCAGATCTGCCTGATCTCCAGACCTGGGCTCCTCCTCTGACCCTGGGCTCCCTTCTTCTACATTTCCCAGCCACGCATGGAGCAAATAGAGGAGCTGTCACTTGATCACCGTGCATATTTGCCACAGTCGAGATCAAGTCAGGCAGGTCTAATTCTCAGCTGCTGCTCATTACCCAAGACTTCCTGTGCTTTAGGCTGAAACAGAAATAAGCTCAAAGCAAACTCACTGGCCTGTTTTTGTTAATCACTAGAAATTAGTGACTGTAGCAGAGCTGATTCGTTTAACTGAAGGTATAGGAAATATTGCAGAAAGTAAAGAAAAGGCTAGGAATGCCAAATTAAATGTCTTGGGAAACGAGCAGTTTGCATTCTTCAAAGGGGTCGTTGCCAAACGCATAATCAGATCGTGATGAATTCCAGCCGAATTATTAAGTCTGTGGTATCCAGAAACCAGGAAATATGGTTGTACTTTGAGTCCCTTGCATCATGGAGTGTCATGTGCATAAGTACACTTAATTAGCTGCTCTGATGACATCAGTTACAGTGTCATATGTCATGAATGGCTTATTGCTTGTGAATCAAAAGGCCTATTTAAACAAACACCAGGGGCTCACTCTGAGGCCTGTACCAACCATATTTTAAGCTGACATGACATATCTCTGGTTTCTTGGGGCAAAGAAACAAGCATTTTCACACAGAAATGCAAAAGAGATTAGTGGGGCAACAAGGACATTTTTTAGAAAAGTTCACTTACCTAAACACAGAGTGGAAACTGTAAGAATTTTTTAATACTAGTTATTAAAGTACACAATAACATTCCATTGGCCATTTTTATCTAACTAAAGCACAATACTTATTCCACATCTTATATCTTCTAAGTGTACTTTGATTCTGAATGGAAGATTTCCGCCAAGCAACTTAATTATATTTTGAAAGCAATTTTGGGGTGTTAACTTTACAAAGTCAACCTCCCGCTTCTGCTCTAACACCCACACAGGCTAGCATCAAATAGATGAAGGAAAACAACTGATTAATTTTATCTGGGCATATTACTTGTGTCCTAGGTGGTTTTTTTTTTTTTTAAGCATACAACCATAGAGACTTTTATTAATTACCCTTTCCTTTGCTAGATTAAAAAAAATCAGAATAGTTTTATCTTTCAGAATATCATGTGATAGTAATCATTAGTTCACAGTTCCTTTTTTGCCTTTTGGTCGTTTATCATTTAGTCGTTAATTCCAGTTGCCATTCAGGTAGTTGTATTCTTTTTTCTTACACATATCGTTGACACACTTAAATTCTTTCCCATTGTCTTGTGGCAGAGACTACTAGCTAACTACTAAAAGATTTTCTTCTCTTACTATGCACATTCCAGGCTTCCTTGCAGTTTCAGGAAACAACAACATTCTCTCCAGTGGAATATTAAGCAGAAGTGACCTGTGCCATTCCAAATGCAGCCTCTACAGAATGACCAGGAGTGGTCCTCCATATGCTGTCTCTCTCCCAGTGCCCAGGCAACATTGCAAGCTATGTGTGTGGGATTTCAAAACTACCATCGTGGGCTTCCCTGGTGGCGCAGTGGTTGAGAGTCCGCCTGCCAATGCAGGGGACATGGGTTCGTGCCCCGGTCCGGGAAGATCCCACATGCCGCAGAGCGGCTGGACCTGTGAGCCATGGCCACTGAGCCGGCGCGTGCAGAGCCTGTGCTCCGCAACGGGAGAGGCCGCAACAGTGAGAGGCCCGCGTACCGCAAAAAAAAAAAAAAAAACTACCATCACTATGGGTCCAAAGGAGAGAAAAGATACTGTGCTCATTTAATCTCCTATAACCCAGTGTCCTAGGTTTTTCAACATGGGACATTAAAGGGATTCACATCCAACTTTCCTCATTTTACACATGAGAAACTAAGCCTAGAGACTAAAAGTAATTCACCTGAGATCTTCCAGCTCAGTGTTATTTCTACTCTACCCTACCCAGAGGGATGGAGTTGGAGCAGTTTGTTGGTCCCTATAGATAATCGTAACTCATTTTTACAAACTGTTTTTGAGACCATCAGGAATGCTAGGCATCTTTCTCAAAGTTAAGCTGTAAATTGATAGCAAAAATGAAACCAATGTTCAGACCTCCTGAATCATGACCCAGAGCTTATAACACCCAGGATGTTGCCTTTTTAAGAAAAAAAAAATCTGTCCATGAACAAGGAACCAGACATCAGTTTCCTATGGGGGAAACGTTCCCAAGGAGGTATTATAAGGCCCAGTTGCTCCACTTCATTTCTTGTTCTTTAAAAGATTTCTGTGGTGCCACTGTTGTCCTCTTCAGGTGCAGGAAGTTCATTCAGTGGGATCGCAGCATCCTCACAAGACAGCTTGTCGTCTTACCAAGCATCATCAGTCAAATCCAAGATCCTTCCATCTCTCCGTACCTCACTGTCTGTTCTCCTGCAGCTGTGATCTTGCCAGATCAGTACCCGGCCCAGCACAGCGCTTACGTGTTCTTATATGTTCATGGAGAAAACCTGGACATACAGACATGAAACAGTGGTTATCTTCTTGGTATGAGATACAGCGAAGGGGCAGTCTTTTACATTATCTTTTCTACACTGGTGTATTTTGGCAGTTTTTAATGATAAGCTTTTATTTCTCTTATATTCAGCAAAAACACTAAAGATTCTCCCATTTCAAAATGAGAGAGTGAAGGGAGGAAAGAAGGAAAGGAAGAAGGAAGAAAAAGTAAGTCAACTGCTGAGGTTTTCAAGAAAAAGGAAAAATTATCCCTTCCTATTAAACTTTATTTGAATCTGTTACTCAGATGCATCTTCCAAACCAATGGACTTTTGACAAGTTCTTACCAGTTCCACTTCCCTTGTTCCAGTCTGTTCTCCATACATCTCTCCACTGTAGTTTAAAATGTAAACCAGAGAGTTCCCTGGTGGCCTAGTGGTTAGGATTCTGGACTTTCACTGCCGTAGCCTGGGTTCAGTCTCTGGTGGGGGAACTGAGATCCTGCAAGCCACGTGGCACGTCCAAAAAAAAAAAAAGTTAAAAAAAATGTAAACCGTATTACATCACTCCTTTACCTAAAACCTTCATGATTTCCAAGGCACTTAGACCAAAATCCAAATTTCTCACTTTGACCTATAATGTTCTTTTATGGTGCAGCCCGGCTAAATGTCTTTATCTCACTCATCTCTATAGTCTCATAGCCTAGTACAGTACCTGTCCCAAAATAAATGCTTGACAAATATTGGTGAATTAATTATAGAATGAATGAATGATGAAAGGCTATCCCTTCCAGAGAACCTGAAGTGTATGTTGGATTGGGTTTCCTTCCAAACCTACAGCTGGTCTTTCCCATTGGTACTGATGACACTCCAAGGAGCATATCATTTCCCAGGTTTTATGCCTATAAACGATTCTGATCTCTTATGGGTCCCTGAAGTCCAGCCAAGTTCTTTTTGGACACTGAGGTCAAGTGGCTGAGCTTGTTTGAGACGGAGCCGTGATGAATGGATTCTGGCCGGGACTCAGAAGATCAGCCTTTCTGACTGGCTCGATGGCTTCCCAGTGTTTGCTCAAGAATCACTGACGGAATGTCTGTTCTCCTTCGCCTCCAGTCCGTCCTGGTTTACAAGTCAAAAAACTCATTTTTTCCACAATGAATAAGAAAAGGCAAAAAAAGGGCTGCTCCACAATGAATAAGAAAAGGGCAAAAGTCTTTTGAGAAGCCACCAACAAGATATTGGCATTGTTTCCTTTTCATTAACTATTCGAAAATAGGAGATCATAACCGTCATCTATATAATATCTGGAATAAAAGAAAAAATGTCCCAGCTTCAAGATTCCATTTGTAGTGCAGTTCACAAGAGAAATTCCCCGTTTTTGAAAAGTATTGGCTTTGATCCTATAAAAAAAATTACTCTCAAGAAGTAGATTACATCTTGTAGTAGTAAGTAAGTAGTATGAGATGAATTAATTTTTACAGTGACAGAAATCAACACGTACAGGGCACCAGGGTATCATTTAGTATGTTGGAAGAGGTAATTTTCTGAAAAGTGGTTTATTTATTGTCTACTGAGCTGAGCATTGAAGGGAAGACACCATGACTGGTGCCCACCCCCTCTCCCCACCCCACGCCGAGTGTGAATGGGGAAAGTCTAAATCAGGCCTTGCACGCAAAGCCTGGGGATGTCTCTGAAGGCTGCTTCACAGTAAAAGCAATTCTTTCCGTGGTTTTCTAACCTGTTGAACTAAGCGCAAGAAAGTTAGGGAATGAACAGGAAGGCTGCTAATATGTGTCCTTCGCAGATATCTCTGAATGGTTGTCTGTCTTTACCACCTCATGAATCTTTATCTCAAGGGCAAGCAATTCCCACAACGTACAAATAGTAGAGCTCCGTTAGATGGAGCAAAGGCAAAGTAGGCCCAGAGATGTGGAGAAACTTTAAGGAATCGATGGTTGAACCAGGTTTAGTAGCAGCATTGTTGCTAGAAGGTGTGCCTTTAATGCAGAATTTATAGAAGCGGCCCTTTCTCTTGTTTTAATTACAAGGACAGATCGTTGGTTTAGCTGTATTGTAGAAAACATCCTAGAGGTCCGTTCATCTATAGGGGAAAGCTGGCGGTGAGTGTGGCATCTCCCTGCTTCTGACCTTTGTGCCTTCCTTTGTCTTTTGCACTTCCCAACACTCACATAGCTCAGAGGGCAAGTAGCCCTTACACAGTAGGGCACCTTCTGTGAGAAGAGCAGAAATAGTCATTGTAAAAGGGGGAGAGAGGAGTTTTAGAGCCAGCAGAGTCTCCTCACACTGTAAATCCTCTTGTGGAAACAGCAAGCTGGAGTCCGGTGACCTGTATCTGATCAGCAGGTGTTCGGGGGATCTTGCACTGGGGAGAGTCAGCATCATGTACTAGTTATAGGGAGGGGTCAGTGCTGTCAAGAGGATGCTCTGAGAGCTCTTCCAGGGGGTCAGAAAACTGACTTCCTGGGGAAAAGCCATATCACAGCCCAGAGCGGGAAGACAGGTGTCAGAATATCTGAGCTCCAAGGCAGCACAAGCAAATCTCAAGGACACATTTTTCTTGCTGTTTGGGTTGTTTTTATTGGGCTGTGGCTTTTTCCCTGGAGTGCCCATCTTAAAGGTGGCAGTGCTGAGCCTAGAACATTGAGAAAATGATATCTGGATACATTCTGTTGAAGACCTGTGGCTCTTGGACTCAGGAGAAACCAGGCTCAGCAGAAATTCTAGCCTCATCAACTCCTCTGTTGGGCACTTCACGGCAGCTGTGTTTTTGCTTAATGCATTTTTTAATGCTTGTGACGTCTTGAAGAATGACATCATGGCTATCGTTGAACCGCCTCCTATTAGCTAATACCATCCCCCCAGATTCCTGTACTTCACAAATTAACTCACCTTAGCAAGTGTCAGAGCTTCTTACAGTATCCACTATGGTACTTCTCATAGGAGAGCATGAACAGGAGAGCCAGCTGGATCTGGGAAAGTATCTTGGGGCAAGGGTGAAGGCAATTTCTTAATTTTTAAATTTTAGCTTAAACATATTCTAATTCTAATTTGCATTCCAATTCATGACCTAATGACATTTATTTTCAAAAAATAAGATTTTCTCCAAAAATATTTGAGGGAAATTAATGATCCAGGAAGATGTTCCACAGCTATCCTAGTGCCTGAACTCTCAGCGCACTTTGCATACCCCCTGGGGATACACCTACACCTGCCTGTCTGAGAAGGAAAGGTATGCAGATAATCCTTGTTGCCCTGGCTGGGCTGCATTTCCAACTTGTCCTGCCCAGATTTAGATAAAGAAATGCAGGATTACAATGAATGTGTAAATAAACGAGTGGTGAGTGGTCAATATAAAATCTGGAGTGCCTAGTCCCTCCCCATCTACTGATAGATGAAAGCGGGGAAGAAGGAGATCAGTGACTCCAAGGGAGACTTAAATCTGCCACAGCAGCCCCCAACCATGGAGCCCCCACAGTCCATCCGAGCCTGTGTAGTGGCTATACCTGTACTGAGGAAGTCATTTCCTCACAGAGAAGATGGGGAGGGAAGTAAAGATTAATGACATAGCATTTGTACAGCTTCCCAAACTGCTCAGTGGCAGCCTATAAATAAACTGTGCTAACTATATATGAGAGTTTAAACTTCATAATGAAATCAATTTAAGCCAATTTTATCGAAAGGTCCATGCAATTGCACCATTTCCACAGTAGACTTTATATTCAAAAGCTCTTAGAGTTTAGCTTTATTGAGGTGATTTCCAAAAGGTTATAATTTTTATATTCCACAAAGACATACATGTGAGTGTTTATGACGTTGTTCAAATACAGAAACTAATTACCATTAATGAGAAGTGTTACAAGCCATACATTTCTCTTAATTCAACTGTTCAATGAGAAAGAAAGGGGAAAAATGTTTGGTATTATTTCCTATGAATAGAGAAATGCAGGAAATTTATTCAAATTTATGCCAATATGCCTTTTTTTAAGCTCTTCTGTCTTTGGGATGCTCAGTAGGCTTCAATGATTATAAATGTGTTTATTTTCATTTAAGAGTGTTTTCAAAATTAAAGATCAGCTATCACCAGTCGCAAGAAAACCTAACCTTGTCGATAGCAGTTTACGAATGAGCTCAAGGGTATTCAAGAATCTTTCTTCCAGAGGCCACTGTGTTAGGAGTCACTGCACCCCCAGCGTATAGTGAATTTGTTTTTCTGTTTTCAGAGAACAATTAGCGTTGTGTACTGATGCACCTTAACAGACACCATGAGGAGAGCACCAAACAAGGAGAGAACTATTTTCCCCTAAGGCTCTATTGGCCTAACTGTGAACTTGCCAATATTTCATGTCCTCTTCATCCATCCATGCCTTTGCACAGCAATTTCCTCTACTGAAATGCTTTTTCCATTTGTCCTCATGGCAAATTCTCACTTAATGTCTCTTATTTGGTTTCCCTGGCACCTCCTCTAGGCAAAAATTACTCATTTCCCTGTGTATGTAATACTTCTAATACACTCTGAAATATTTCTAATACAGTTTTATGTTATAATCCATTTTAGGTATTGGCTAACAGGCCTCTCCCCCAAGCAGGAACTTAATGAAGACAGACTTGTTTAGTCATCTTTTTTCTTGCTTTTTTATGTGCCTTGTTATTTTTGATCAAATATCAGACATTGTGAGTTGAAGAACAAAAGAGACTGAAGTAAATAGTGTTAAGATCCAGAAATGAACACACTTCTTATTTTCTCAGGTCATTATTGTGTGTGGTTGAGCCAGTCCAGTCTGAGGTTGGGTTGGGTTTGGGCTTTGCTGTTGCTATAGTTAACCCTGAGTGCACCGCGGACTTCAAATTTCTCCAGTGGTGGGCTGCTCTAATCTTGTGCTTAGAGTAGATCTTGCAGTGCTGAAGGATTTTTCTTAGTGTCCCTGCGCCATCCTCAGATTGCAGCAGCTCATGCACAGCTGGGCCATTCTTGTCCTTCCCCCAGGAATAGACTGTGATTGCTTGTTACTAAGTGCTAGTCATGTGGTGGGGCCAGTAGAGTTGGGGGTGCGGGATGGGAATTGGATGCGTGGTTCCTCACTTCTCATGATCCATCCCCAATTTTAGGGAGGTCTTGTGAGCCTGAGCCTTGGGTAGAGGGCTTTCTCGGCATTACTGTCCCACCATCCCCTCCCCTCATCACAGCAGCCAGACTCTGAGTGGGAGAGTTTTCTTCCCCTTTTCTAGCAGTTACAGATGTCTGCTTGGTATCAGTACAGGATTTGGGGCCCAAGTGAGTTCCCTGCCTGTCCGCCCCAGGGAGCAGAGAGCTTTTGCTTCTATCTGTCCCATAAAGTGTTGGATCTTTGACTCTGCCATGGGACAAGAGGATTTTGTGCCCTCATCCCCCACAGCAACTTAAAGCATTTGCTTCATATAAGAGATGGTCTGGGGAAGTGCTGTCCCAAGTGGCAGCCGGTCACCTCCTGACACTTGTACCGCTGCCCTCATTCTTCTCCCCTGCCCTCAGTCGTGTTCAAGATCATCCTACTGTGACTTGTGAGATGGTGTGGATCCTTCTCATGTCTGGGGTCCCCAGTCATTCTAAACTGTCATGCTAACTCGCATGCTGTCTTTGAAAATTCATAAAATTCAACCTTCTTTCTTCTTACCAGGTTTTCCCATACCTTGGGGCAGAACAGTTTGTGTGTCCCGTCTTTTCTTGGAGGAATTTGTTGTTCTTTGCCTGTGACTTCAGCTCTCTGATGGGCTCCAGAAAAGTTATGATTTTATAGATTATCTGCCTTTTTTTTTCACTGTTAAGGTGAGAGTAATTTTGGTGGCTTTTCTGTCTCCCAAGTGGAAATGGAACTTCCCTGGTATGATCTCACAAGTGCCCCAGCAGCCAGCAGAACGTCGTGATAGAAGAGACATTCCTTAAACTGTATGGAGATCTTTTTTTTTTTTCCTCATTCAAAAAATCCACATATCATATTGTGGGACATACCTCAACATTTCTGTTTAACATTTTTCCTCAATTCTTCCAGTGAAAGTGAAATAGTACAGAAAAATGCTTTTTATTCTTTAGGCTTGATTTTTTTTTTGAAGCGCTCATAAATTAAATAGCAACAGATTTCAGGCTTTACCCAATGACTATTAATCCTTCCGTCCTCATAGAGAAATGAGCTTGTCACAAATAAACACACTGGGTTATTTTTAAGTCAGATCTGAGCCAATCCTTTTCACTTGCTGCCTGAAAAAAAAAAATTCAGGTAAAATAACTATGACAGCTTGTAACAAAAGTACTATCTGACTATCTTTTTTTGTCAATAATAAAAAAAGAAAATTCTTTTAAAATGTGCAATGTTGGAAAAGTCACCTTATCCATGCTCTACGTGGAACATGCTGAAATGGCAAAGCCACGAGGCCGCTCATGGTCAGTCTTCGGGGCTTTGCTTGTGCTTCTAGCACTATGTAGTGATGGGGGAGGGGAGCAGCCTGTTTGCAGTGTTGAGAAAAATCAATTTTCATCTTCAAAAGATGAAACTACCAAGCAAGATATTGACTTAGAAATAAAGCATTTCTTAAAGACTTCCCATATCCTATAAATGTCAGTACCCAAACCTAAGAGTTCGGTGATTTAACGTTTATTGCTAATTTCAGACAAACATATATATAGCTCTGCCTCAAGAAAAGAACTAGTTAAAGCTAATTTTCTTGCAGAACATTTTGCTGCCTACATACAACTAGTGTCAGAACCCTCAAAATCAATCATCTTTTTTATTGATAGGCATAACGTTATCCCTTTCCATTTATTTTCCATTCTAAGGTTTTATTCTTCTTTGTCCCATAGATAAATTATTTCCAAACTTTTATGATAAATTACATATAACTGGGTTTGACAGACCTTTAAAGGCAGCTTCTGCAATGTATGATAGCCATACTTGTCTAAACTTTAATCAGGTACATGTGATTAATCAGTTGGGGAGATCTTTAGTTCTCTTCTGGCCTTGAAGGCTAACTAGTGTGGTGGCTGATATCTCACCATACAAAGCAGATGTCGATGTGGAAGGCGGCATCCTCACACACTGTGGGAATAAAGAACAGCACGCTCACAGGACCTGAGCCAGACCTACCTTTAGAAGGAGTACTTTGGAGAATCTGAAGAGTCTGTTGCCTCATTGCCTGCTTCCTGGAAGTCTTATGTTGAGTGGGTTTATCCTGATTTGAAGCATACACCTGGATGCTGTTTTAGGGAAAGGGAGAAGAGAGGCGGGAGGAAAAAAGGAAACCACGTGAAAGACTGAGATTGTTATTTTTTTTAAAGAGAGACTTAGCATTACCTGAAAGGATTAATTAAACTATTAGATCCAACTAAGCTTTACACTGGATAAGAATATAAAATATTTTCTACTATTCACCTGTGGAGGGGGTGCTTATAAGGAAAACAGATCAGTTACAGGTGAAATAAAGGAATGTTCCCCTGCATATTAGTATTATATTATGAATTAAATCTATAACCCCAGTATACATTCTGGAGAAACTACTATTTGCCATAAACTGCCAGAAATAAAAGAAGTAAAATCTGGTTCCTGCCTTGAAAATGCTTTTCACCACTGAAAACATCCTGAAATGATCATTTGCTGCCCCTTAAGTGCTGTCCACTCCTGCTTCTCCCACCTGTCCACCCATTTCTCCTACCTTGTTGAGTATCACCTCCGTGGGGAATACAGAGAATATTTTTGAATATTCACAATAACATTAACCACAGTTTTACATTTGTGCTTTCTTTGTGCCTAGACATCATGCATCCACCTGACAGGTATTATATTATTATTTGTCATAACCTGCAAAACTCCAGGTTTAAGAGTTTTTGAGATTTTATAGTTTAAACTCAGTAAGATCAAGTAACACTTTATTTTGGATGGGGGTTCAGAGCAAGCCTTTGTACGAGGCCTGTGTGGCTCCCAGGTCCGGGCCTCTGAACCTTGCAGAACTTCTTGACTTCGTCCGTCCGTCTGTCCGCTTTTATGGGCCGTGGTGGAGCAAGGACTCTGGAGTCTGATAGCCAGGATTTGAATCCTGACTCTGCAGTCGGCCGGCAGAGCTTTCTTAGCTTAGGAACATTACTAGCCTCCTTTTGCCTAAGAGCCTTTGTCTGTGAAATGGGACACAGACAGCATGGGGTTGTCTTAAGGATTCCAAGGGATAAGCGTGGAGTGCTGAGAACAACGCCTGGCTTGACTCAATCACTGTGCAGGCCCTCCATGGTATTACTATGATGATGTCGTATTTAGGATTAGGTTTAAAGCAGCCTTCGTTTTCCTGCCACCTCTTTTCACTTAGTTTTTGTTAATAGTCTCTTAATCGGTCTCAACACCAGTCTCACCTCTCTCCAAACTTTCCTTGACATAACGGCAAAGTAGCATTTGTAAAATACAGAATGGTTCATGTCACTCCCTTGTTCAAAACCTTTTAATTTTCAGGCTCGAATATGGAGTCCTTATTGCAGTAGCCAGTAGTCCCCATAACTGTCTCCTGCCTACTTGCCCTCACGTGTATTTTGTTCCAACAAGAGGGAACCATTTCCATTCCCTAATCAGATCGTGACTTTGTACAGGCTGTTGCCTCTGTCCAGAATGCCATTCCTTGACTGGTTTGCTTGGCAAATTCCTGAGCATCCCTCAAAGCCAGCATAATCATTGCCCCTTCCAGGAAGTCACCCCTGGACCCCTGCTCCCCACACCTCCGCCACCCAGCAAGCAGGTGCTCTTCTTAGCTGCTCTTATAATGTTTGGTGTGTGCCTCTGTCACAGCCCTCACCACATCATATTGAAACTAACTGTCTTTTTGGTCTTGTTTCCCCACTGAGAATAGTTACATGGTCTTATTCTACCAGATATTCCCAGGGTCCAGAGCGAAGCAGGCACTCAGTAAGTTATTAGTACATGAATGTGGAGAGTAAACCTGGTTCCTCCCAGGATGGGTTTTCAACAGTGGGACCACTAGAGACATTGGCACCTGGATCTCTTTTTTTTTCCAGATCTGTCTACTGAAGGCTCACCAGAGCCAAAAGGTGAAATAAACAATACCCACATTTGCTACCTCAGCTAATAGAAAGAGTGCTTTGTATTTGTACCCAAAAGCATCAGACAAAAACAAAAAACTTGGAAAGATACCATCTTTCCATCCAGAATAGCTAATAAGATTTTTTTTTTTTTTTTGGCCGTGATGCACGGCCTTCAGAACTTCCCTGACCAGGGATCGAACCCATGCCCCATGCGTTCGATGGGCAGAGACTTAACCGCTGGACCGCCAGGGAAGTCCAGATATTTCTTAAA
This sequence comes from Orcinus orca, assembly GCF_937001465.1. NCBI lineage: Eukaryota > Metazoa > Chordata > Mammalia > Artiodactyla > Delphinidae > Orcinus > Orcinus orca. The sequence continues at coordinate 17,439,584 of NC_064570.1, read as the reverse complement.
ACACTAAATGATCACATTCGAAGTATGATAGGGAACCAACTCATTATTTTGAAAACTGGTAAATAGAGGGAAAGAATGTAGCATTTCACCTGCCTTTTCTCTGTAAACTGCACCAGCGGGTAATCAACTAGTAGAGGAGGGGGATTGCCTCTTTATAAAAGTATTCCAATCAGCAAAGGAACATTAAATTTTAGAATTAGGGTATCACCATTATGCACCCCTAGTGGGTTAATAGATCTAGGTGTTGAGTATCAAGAGTGCTAATGTCACAAAAAGAGAGACAGCCAGTTGTCATGTGCCTCCCGATGGAAAAAATAAATAAGACACAACCTGTGTTCCACCCAAAGGAATTGAACCTGATTCTTTTTTTTAATTAATTAATTAATTTATGGCTGTGTTGGGTCTTCGTTTCTGTGTGAGGGCTTTCTCTAGTTGCGGCAAGCCGGGGCCACTCTTCATCGCGGTGCACAGGCCTCTCGCTACCGCGGCCTCTCTTGTTGCGGAGCACAGGCTCCAGACGCGCAGGCTCAGTAATTGTGGCTCATGGGACCAGTTGCTCCGCGGCACGTGGGATCCTCCCAGACCAGGGCTCGAACCCGTGTCCCCTGCATTGGCAGGCAGACTCTCAACCACTGCGCCACCAGGGAACCCCGCCCTGATTCTTGATCAAGCCTTGGGATCACACTACCCATTTGCAGCAAGTGCAGAATTGCACCACCAGTGTGCAAGCTGTGGGAAACCCTACAGGACAAATGACCCAGCTTTTTCAATAGAAATTGTAATGAAAAGAAGGATATGGCAGGTGAGGTGAGGGGTTGTAGATTAAAGGAGGTTTAGGAGCACATGAAATTTTTACAATAGGCAAGTCTAAACTGAAGTGTCTAGGAATTCTTCTTTGGTGATAAAAATAATAAAGACACACAAGGAAGTGATTTCTATGAAAGTCAAGATTGTGGCAACTTTTGTGGGGCAGGGGACTGAGATATGGACAAGATTGGTGAGGCTTTTGAAGTGGCTGGCGGAGTTTCATTTCTTTAACTGGGTAACAGTTATATTTGCTTCATAGTAAACTCATTAAGTGATACATTTGCTTTAGAGTAAATTTTACAATATTTTACAATAAATATGACAAAAAGTGTTCTTTTTAAAAGTGATTGTACAAGGCCTATGTTTCCCTTAACTGTTTTCAATACTATATGCCAGAAGACTGACCTTGAAAAATATTGAAAAGTGCCTCAGTGAAAGAATTCATTCATCTCACACACTTACTTATTGATCGCCAACTATGTGCCAGGAGTTGTTCTAGATGCTGGAGAGTCAATGTTGAACAATACAGACAAAATTCCTCTCTGTACAGATCTTGAAATCTAGTTAGGAAACAAAGCATAAACACAGGCATACTTTGGAGATATTGTGGGTACAGTTCCAGACCACCACAATAAAGCAAAGCACAGGAATTTTTTGGTTTCCCAGCGCATATAAAAGTTATGCTAACACTATACTGTAGGCTATTAAGTGTGCAATAGCATTACGTCTAAAAAAACCAATGTACATGCCTTCATTAAAAAATACTTTGCTAAGGACTTCCCTGGTGGCGCAGTGGTTGAGAGTCCGCCTGCCAATGCAGGCGACACGGGTTCGTGCCCCGGTCCGGGAAGATCCCACATGCTGCGGAGCGGCTGGGCCCGTGAGCCATGGCCGCTGAGCCTGCGCGTATGGAGCCTGTGCTCCGTAATGGGAGAGGCCACAACAGTGAGAGGCCCACGTACCGCAAAAAAAAAAAAAAAAAAAAAAAAATACTTTGCTAGAAAATGCTAACCATCATGTGACAATGCAGGGTTGCCACAAACTTTCAGTTTGTAAAAAAAACACAATATCTGCGAAGTGTGATAAAGTAAAGCACGATAAAATGAGGAACGCCTGTAAGATGAAATATATTTTAGGTAGTGATAAGTGCTCAGGAATAAAAACTAGGGCAAAAAAAAGCATTATCAGGAAGGGGGTCACAATTTTAGGCAGAATGGCCAGGGAAGGACTCACAGAGAAGCTGAGTTGGAATCAAAGGGAGTGAAATTGTGAACCACGTGGTTGGGGGAGAACGTTCCCAGCAGGAGCAGCAGCAGGGGCAGAGTCTCTGAGAGCTCATGCTTCTGGTGTGTTCCAGGAATAGCAAAGAAACTGGTGTGGCTGGAGCTGAGTGAATGAGAGGGAGAGAAATAGAGGAAGTCAGCAAAGGGCCTTGCAAGTGATGAGATACTGGAAGAGTTTGAACAGAGGCAGGAAATTCTCTGACTTAACATTTTAACAGGATCTCTTTGGTTGACGTATTGAGAATAGACTAAAGAGGGACAAGAATTGAAGTAGGAAGAACAATAAGGGGGCTTCTGCAGTAATCTGGGCAAGAAATGGAGGAGGCTTGGTCCAGTGAAGTGGGGGATTGATGCTTAGATTCTGGATAATTTTTTTTGAATTTTATTGTATTTATTTTTTATACAGCAGGTTCTTATTAGTCATCCATTTTATACACATCAGTGTATACATGTCAATCCCAATCTCCCAATTCATCACACACACACACACCCGCACTTTCCGCCTTTGGTGTCCATATGTTTGTTCTCTACATCTGTGTCTCTATTTCTGCCCTGCAAACCGGTTCATCTGTATCATTTTTCTAGGTTCCACATATATGCGTTAATATACGATATTTGTTTTTCACTTTCTGACTTACTTCACTCTGTATGACAGTCTCTAGATCCATCCACGTCTCTACAGATGACCCAGTTTCATTCCTTTTTATGGCTGAGTAATATTCCATTGTATATATGTACCACATCTTCTTTATCTGTTTGTCTGTCGATGGGCATTTAGGTTGCTTCCATGACCTGGCTATTGTAAATAGTGCTGCAATGAACATCAGGCTGCATGTGTCTTTTTGAATTATGGTTTTCTCAGGGTATATGCCCAGTAGTGGGATTGCTGGGTTATATGGTAGTTCTATTTTCAGTTTTTTAAGGCACCTCCATACTGTTCTCCATAGTGGCTGTATCAATTTACATTCCCACCAACAGTGCAAGAAGGCTCCCTTTTCTCCACACCCTCTCCAGCATTTGTTGTTTGTAGATTTTCTGATGATGCCCATTCTAACTGGTGTGAGGTGATACCTCATTGTAGTTCTGATTTGCATTTCTCTAACTATTAGTGTGTTGAGCAGCTTTTCATGTGCCTCTTGGCCATCTGTAATGATTCTGGATATCTTTGAAGGTAGAGCCAAGTAGGAGAAATAAAGGACACCCCAAGGTTTGGACCCTGAACAGCTGCAAGGGTAGAGTTGCCTTTTCCTGAGGAGCAGTTTGGGGAGGAATATCAAGATTTCAGTTCGGGACATACTGCATTCGGGATGTCCAGCTTGTGGTTCAGGGGAGCGATCTGGGAGACATCAGTATGTAAATGAGATTAAAAGATAGGAGATGGGACAGACGACCTAGGCTAAGCATATATAGAAAGGGGACCAGGTCCAAGAACTGAGCCCTGAGACACTGCACTGTTAGATGAAACACAGCCCCAGAAAGGAGGCTGAGAAAGGAGAAAGCAGAGAAAACCAGGAATGTGGTGACCTGGACGCAGGGGAAGCGAGTTTTCAGGAGGGATGTGATCACGGTGGCAAGTACACTGGCACATAAATGAGATGAGTGCTCTGAATTGTCCGTTGGCACCAGCAATGTGCAGGCCCTTGGTAACTCTGATAAGAGCAGTTTAAAGGGAGGTGGTTGGGCAAGCCTGGGCAGATGGGCTTAAGAGAAAATAGAAGCAGCGAAACTGGAGATGATGAAAACACACAACGTTTTCAGGAAATTTCACTGGAAAGGAAAAGGAGAGACGTCGGGAGGTTTACTCTTCATGTGCAGTGGTTTGGGTATTGGTGGCAGCTGGTTCCAGGACCCCCTAAATCGTGGATGCTCAAGTCCCTTCTGTAAAATGGCAGAGGACAGTCAGCCCTTCTAGATCCTCGGACGTGGAACCCGTGAATGTGGAGGGTCGGCTCTATGCTGTTTTATGAATTCAGATTGGTTTTTACAAAGTGTGTGTTGCTCTTTTAGAATTATAGTAACAGTGAAAATACTAGGTAAATATTGAGCCTCTACTATGTGGCAGGTACGGCTCTTCGAAACACTTAAGGAACTCTTTCAATCCTCATAACCTGTATGAGAGAGGTTACTATTATTCCCCTTTTATAGGTGACAAACTGAAGCACAGAAAGAAGTAACTTGCCTGACAACACACAGCTGGCAAGTGGAGAAAGCAGGTTGGAGTTCAGACATTTCACTCCAGTGCTCAAATGTTATACCATCTCATTTTAAGTCTTTGCTTAAAAATAATATTTTCATGATGACAGTGTTAGAGCTGCCACTGTCGATCAGAAGATGGAACACAGAAGGTCTAAGAAGGTTAATATTTGTAAAAATATTACTATACTCGTTATAAACTATTAACCCAGTGAGGGATGTTCGTGTGTAGCTGTGATGGGAAAAAAAACCCTTCATTTTATTTTTAGCGGTTCTAGGTACTTTTGTCCTAAGCATCTTTGCTGTAGACAACTTTGCCACAAACATTTTTGCTGCATAGCTAATTGGCCATAAGGCAATTTCACTGTAAAAGATACAATAATAAAAAATAAAAGAGGGACATTAAAAAGGGCGCAATGAAACATAAGATATGAATAACAAAATTAAAGAGGCAAAATAGAAAGTATTTAAATACATTTAAGATGTGTGTAGATTCATGGCAATACTGTGTAAATAATTGATTTTATTTTGTGGGTTATATGTGAGCAGTTGTCTTCCAAGTCTTTCTTTCCGTGTTATACTCTATCTATCTGTGTTTGTTGATTCATCTCCTTGTTCAGCATTGCACTTTTTCTTTTTTTAAAAAATTTATTTTATTGAAGTATAGTTGATTTACCATGTTGTGTAAATTTCTGCTGTACAGCAAAGTGATTCAGTTATACATATATATACATTCTTTTTCATATTCTTTTCCATTATGGTATATCCCAGGACACTGAATGTAGTTCCCTGTGCTATACAGTGGGACCTTGCTGTTTATCCATTCTATGTATAATAGTTTGCATCTGCTAACCTTACACTCCCACTCCATCCCTCCCCCACTTCCCTTCCCCTTTGGCAACTGCAAGTCTGTTCTCTATGTCTGTGAGTCTGTTTCTGTTTTGTAGATAATCCATTTGTGTCATATTTTAGATTCCATGTATAAGTGATATCATATGGTATTTCTCTTTCTGACTTACTTCACTTAGTATGATAATCTCTAGGTCCATCAATGTTGCTGCAAATGGCATTATTTAATTCTTTTTTATGGCTGAATAATATTCCACTGCATACATATACCACAGCTTTTTTATCCATTCATCTGTTGATGGGCATTTAGGTTGTTTCCATGTCTTGGCTACTGTGAATAGAGCATTGCACTTTTTCTTTTTTGCTAAAATTTCTTCCTTCGTTAAGAGAGGTGTCAGTTTCTAAACACTGGGACAAATATTTGTAACTGAGCACTGTATTGCGTTATGAAAGCCCCTTCACTGTTGTTTGTATTCTTGACATATTGTCACACATCCTTTGATAGATGTTCCAAAGTCCTATGGGAAATGTGGGTTCAACTCTTTACCTTCCAAGCCCTCAGCCTCTTTCTCCTCCAGTGTAGTGTGTTTCAAAGTAAGAAACCAACGTTTGGGGCAAATTATCATCATCTGTCAGCTCAATAAAGCTATCAATAAGTTTGCTAGCTAGAAGAAAACAGTTGAAACCAAACTCTTAAACCAAAAAGTTTCCTTATGTCCAATTAGTTATGCAGGGAAAATATTTTTGGCAAAGATGTTTATGGCAAATAAGCTTAGGGCAAAGATATTGGACACGATTTTTAGTGACATAGCAAAACCATGAGACGTTGGCAGTCAAACTTTGAAAATCTGTTTCTTTTATTCTCTAGTCTCTGTATTTTGTACCCTCTCTGCCACCCTAACCTCTTTCCATTGGTTAGTTGCCCAGTGAATAATCCATGTTTAGAATTATTTTTCAACACTTGACTCTCTTTTTTGCTCTTCCAGTCACTACAAAAATGTATCCTGAATGCACTACTTTTCCATGAATCATTCCTTCTTTCATTTATTGTTTTTGGCTCCAAGACTAAAGCAACCCATGGAATTTGGAGTGGCTAGTTGTCATTCATCCACTTTCTGTATTTGTGGAGCAAAGTGCTGTCAAAGATAAAGAATTATGTCAGTAGCATATTAAGAAGCAAGACCTATGTATGTTCATAATTGCAAGTAAACACGTGGCAGCAAACAGATTGACCACAGTATTTCTGAAATTTAGAAATTCTGAGGTTTGGAACCGGAAAACAAGTCTTGTGATGATGTGACAACCCACACAAGCCCAGTGCTTTGTGGACTAATGAGATTTTTCAACGAAAATGCAAATTCATAAAATGTTAGTATTAAATGAAGAACTGATGAGAAGCAATTATTGGAATGCAGTGTACTTTAAAAGTGAATTGGATTTCAGAAAAAGGACGATCAGCCAGCATCCCTCATCTTGCTTTGTAATTGCAATTTCTAGGCCATCTGAACAATTGCGTGACCCTTGAGAAAAGAATTAGTGATTGCAATCACAGCCTTCTAATCAGGCGTCTTAAAAGGAGCAATACTTGAAAATCTTCCTTATACACAGGGCATGCCAACTGGTTTTGCACTTTCTCTCATATGTTACTGCTATGAGTTAGTGTTTTAGGTTTGCTAATAATTTTCTAATCTAATTAAATCAAATACAGAACTTGAAATAGGGGAGCTCAATAATGTCATCTATAGAAAAACAAAGCCATTGTCTAATTCCTGTCGCTTTATGAAGCTTGGATTCTTGCAGAAGGTCTATCGCAAACACAAAAACTGTCAGGGTGAGAGCTTGGTCTCCTCAAACAGTTAAAAATGATGAGGCAGGGATGTTGCATGTAATTCATGAAAAACAGGTATATTACTCGACTGAGCTCAGATTTATTTTTGGTGGAATGGGTCTTGTTTTCCCCGGTGCAATAATATGTTTTGCCAAGGTATTTGTTTTTGAAATCTTGTTAGAGGGTATCTGGCTCTGACATCGATGCCCCATCTTTCCCTTCTCTGCTCCTAATCAGCTGTTCTGCAGCAGAATCGGGAGTCATTTATATGGATAAGCACCTGTTGTGGGAAGCAGTGTTTTAAATCAGATATAGAGAAAGAATTTAAGGGACGACTGATTTATTCGCTAAACGAAACACGGAGCTGGTTGTAATTTGTAATTTAGCAGAGGGTATTTTTCTTGAAACCTGCTAGGGCTTTGAACTCCTTCATTTAAGAAAGCCCTTAAGCATTCCTGGAAGCTTTTCTGTATTTCTTTAGTTGCCAGCTGATTCCATCTCATCATAGTTTGGTGTATCAGGCCGCCGATGTTTTGACGTGTCTAGGTTTTATTTCTTTTATAATGGAAGTGAGTTCAATGGAAATTGATAATATTTTTTGTTTAAATAGTTGAGTGAATCTACCATTTTCCTGCATTAACATTTAGCAGCTCGTAACAAAAGCACTAATGACACAATATAGAATTTGAAACGATGTCAATGATTAAATAGCCAAAGCCTTTTTTAAAAATGTATATGTTTTATAACAAGATTTTACTTGGGTTGTGTATTTGTGTGAGTCATCGTTCATTAAAATTGGTTTGTATCTTTTACCCTTTTCTGTTTTCCTAGAAGCACGAGTTTTGTGTATATCTTTGCAGAGAGTGCTCGTTTGCTGTGGTTTTGTGATTTGGAAATACAGCCCTGAAACAACTGGGCTGAGACCATGATTCTCATTTCACTTTGGGCCTTTCTCACATCAGTGGGCAGAATGATTTTTTAGTCACTCCAGTCATGTCTTGAATCCCAACTACGGTCTCAGGGGTTAAAAGTCAAGGGGTTATCCATTTAGCCATTGAATTCTCCAGGTAGAACTTTGATAGCCATTACAATTATTTTATTCTCTCCTCCCTTATCCAAGCATTGCTATAGTTAATGTTATGTCAGAATTTCCATTATGATTCATGTTTTTCTGGGATTCAAAATGGAAATTCTTCAGGCAGAAAATGGGCACCATGGTTATTACAGGAAAGCTGTTGTAAAGCCAATTTTAAGGTGAGCTGCTGAGATTTTGTGGAGTTAAAAACACTTGGCCTGTCCTTACAGCTGGAAGAGGGCCATTTCTTCCCTTGGACAATGTTAATTATCAGCAGCTTGAGTTAGTATCTAGTTCCTTGAAATTTTAACTTATCCTTGTTCTACTTCCTCCTTCCAAACTGGATAGGACCAGGAATTAGGTAAGAATAGTCATTTCAATCTTAACTCATGTTTACAAACAAAATTTTGTTTTTTCTCTATGACATAAATTTTTCCTTATGACATAAAAACATTTGTATTGCGGAAACTGGAGAACTTTAATAGGCACAGTGATAGCTTATTTGTGTCAGAGAGGGTTTGGCCATAAATCCATGCTTTCAGTGGTTTTAGTCCTTAGATGTTGCATTTCCTTGCAAAATTATTATTAAAGTTTTAGAAGAAAGGATGACTAAAGAAGGGGTAATATGTAAAGGAGTTTGTTTCAAGACAGTTTTCCAGTGGAATCCATTTTTTTCCTTTTTAGATTAACTGACCTTCCGTTGACGAAAGACTCTTAAGACAAAGCAAAGAGTGGGTTTTGCCTGTCTGTGAAGCTGACTGCTTTATGTATCTTTGTGTTGAATATTAAGACTTAGAACACGAAAGTGTATATTGAATACTTAAATCCACATTTACAAAGCACGTGGTTGGCACTCAGTAAATGTTTTTTAACTGCATGAAAAACAAACTTAACTAACAGTCTTTTGAGGTACACGCACATAGGAAACAGTGACTGTATGACTTCTGCCCGATATTGACTCCCTTAATTCCATCATGACTTGATATTGGCTGCCAAAATGATATATGTGCCTAATATGTTCTCACTAAACCACATAATTTTTGTTTTAAAAACCCAGCACAATCAAGAGAGACAATTATATGAAAAGCACTTATCGACAAAGAGGGTAAAGTACAATAGAAGAGCTGGCTAAGCGTTTCTGAAATGAAAGCCTATTGTTTACTGAAAGATCCTACTCTTCTTTTACTGGTTTCAATTATTTCCAAGTTGACAACTTGTGATCAATACTCTGTTATTGGCCTGATAATTAAGCCTGTCTCTATGACTAGTAAATGCTGGGTACTAATTAACGTTTGTTTTGATTATTTGGTATTTAGTTGTCAAAGACAGCTATTATAATGGCACAGAATATTAGAAGAGAGTTTTTTTGTTGTAGCTTTTGATTGTTATCAGAAATAACTATTTTGTGTGTGTGCATGAAGGGATGCCTGATCTCTATTACTGCTCAGTGTAATACAACTACAGTAGTCTAAGAACTCATCTAAAAGCCTAAGTATTTCTAATTAATTTTTTCTGTGCCCTCTCAGCTTCAAGGCAGAGAGAAAGGATCTCTAATCAAAGTGGAGATGGGGAGATTCCTAAATAAGAATTAAAAGTGCTAAGTATGGTTGATTGAAATATCACTGATTTAATTAAAAATTAAGGGATAGTATGAAGTCTTAAAAGTTTCAGAGATTATATGATCTATTTTATAATTAAAAAATAAGTCTATGTATTCTTTTCCATTCAAGGGGGAGTTTCACTGGGGTTCCAAGGTATGCAGCTATCTGTAGAGATGTCTAATGGGTCAGCATTGTGGAACTGGGGTATTTCCTAGAAAGACCAGAGAGTCGATGTTTTCTTTTAGCCTGAAATTTTCTCATCTGTTTTCCGATGTTCAGAGAGGTACTACAATTATGTGAAAAGTGTATGGACTCTGGATTTCGACTTGGCTTCAAATCCTGACTGCAAAATCTGCTCCCTAGCAGTGTAATTTGGACATCATTTTGGGATCCGTTTCCTTACCTATAAAAATGTGACTGGTATTATTTCTCTAGTTTGGTAGATGTGAGGATTAAGTGAGATCATATATATTAAAGCCTGTATCATTCCAGGTTGTCCAGAGAAATAGAACCAATAGGAGATATATATACAGAGATTTATTATAAGGAATTGACTCACACAGTTATAGAGGCTGATCCCAAGTCCCACGATCCCCAGTCAGCAAACTGGAGACCCAGCAGAGCTGATGGTACAGTTCCAGCCTGAGTCCAAAGGCCTGGGAACCAGGAGAACCAGTCGTGGATGTTCCAGTCCAAGTCTGAATCTGAAGGCAGGAGGCTGATGTCCCAGCTTGAAGACTGTCCAGAAGAGAGAATTCTCTCTTAATCAGCCTTGCGGTTCTCTTCAGGCCTTCAGCAGACTGGATGAGGTCCACCCACATTAGGAACGGCAATCTGCTTTACCCAGTCTACCAATTCAAATGTTAATGTCATCCAGAAAAACCTTCACAGACTCACCCAGAGCAATGTTTAACCAAATATCAGGGTGCCCTGTGGCCCAGTCAAGTTGATGCATAAAATTAACTATCACAAGGTTTTATCATAACCCTTGGCACACAGTTAAGAGAAGAGGCTCTGGAGGCAGACTGCATCCCTTCAAATCATGACTCTGCCACCCTTTAGTGGTATGACATCAGGCAAGTTATGTCACATTGGAGTGTCTCAGTTTCCTCATCAGTAAAACCAGGACACTATTAGTCAGTGGTATGTAAGGTTTCTTATTCTTAGTATCATAATTATAATAAGTGCTGAATAAATCATGGTCATTTTATATAATTTAATTCACTCATTCAAGATACTAACTGAAAATTTTACTACAAAGTTACATCCTTGATCTGAAGTGTTTGAAATGTCATAAATGAGAGGGAAAGTCTTGTTTTCTAGAATGACAGATTAATTTATACAATTTACATTCACTGAACAGCTACTATGCCCAGTGTAATTCGGGAGGGTTACATCACAGGGAAGCAAGGGATTAACATGGCTGTGTATCAACTGTTGACATATCCTTTCTTTTTTGTTGTTGTTGTTGTTGTTTTCTTGCGTTATGCGGGCCTCTCACTGTTGTGGCCTCTCCCGTTGCGGAGCACAGGCTCCATACGCGCAGGCTCAGCGGCCATGGCTCACGGGCCCAGCCGCTCCGCGGCATGTGGGACCTTCCCGGACCGGGGCACGAACCCGCGTCCCCTGCATCGGCAGGCGGACTCTCAACCACTGCGCCACCAGGGAAGCCCAGACATATCCTTTCTTGAGAGCGCGTTTTGATGGGCTTGAGCATTGAGGACGATAGCTCACATGGCCGTTTCAAACAAAGAAACCACATTTTCCCCATATTGACCAAGGGAAACCTAAAAATACTATATTTAAAAACTAATCTTTAAGTACATGTCTTAGTATTTAGTCCAAAAATTGGGTTTCTCTTTTGTGTCTCATTTTTCTTTCTTAACACATCATGTCCTGATTGAAGGTACAAATTTTAGTCTGGTGCCTGTTCTTAAACTCACTAATTTCTTTTTTTTGGCTAAAGACATTAGTATTTATTCATATTAACTAAAAAAGACACAGTAGTCCTATTTTGGTTTTGAATTCCTCTCTATGAAATAGTAGTGTTATTAAAAATAAAAAGATGAATCAATACTTTAGTAAATATTTTAAAAAGAGAAGCTTGATCCCTGGTTAGATTAATTTTAGAATACATGTGTGTTTTATATAGCATATAATGCTATATTATTTATTATATGTGTGTTATAGTATATATTATGTGTGATAATATGTGCACACTTTTTTTTGGTCAGGGTCTTTTATATTTGACAGCATCTCCCTCCCATCCTTAGGCAGGCTGGACTTTCTGTTTTCCTCCTTCGTTGTACTTTTCCGGTAGGATTTCACTGGCCAACACTTAATTAAAGTTCATTTCCTCTTTTTATGCTCCAGGTATTATTATGCCGCTCCCTTCAAGAAGTAATTTGCGTGCTGTTTATTGGAGCTGTGAATTTAATCATCTCGATCCCATGCTATTGCAGGATGACTGTAATAAGATGTATTGACTTTTCTCTGGCGCATATTTTTGCCACCATTGTGTGTTGTTTTGCTGGAATGCCGAAGGCAGTGTCTGTCTTATGGCACATCTAAGTGAAAGCAGCCCCTCCTTTAGGACAGTGATGAATTTGAAGTTTTAAAATAAAAGTAATCCTGGAAAGGAGGTTTAAATTACACACGATATAGAGGTTTGGAAAGGAAACAGATGGACTGGTGCTAGAGTCAGGCTTCTCTGCTCCTCAGTTGAAACAGAGTGGGATGAATAAACAACCAGAATTCTCCCAAACAACCTCTCCCGTAGTATACACATACGTATTTCAAATTTCACCTGTATTACATGTGTACATAGGAACATATGTGTTTGTTTTACGCACAAGCCAGGATGCTGGCTATTTTGTAATCTAATCTCCAGAGAGGAAAAAAAAATAGAGAAAGGAATGGTATAAGCTGAGAGGGATGGAGAAAGAGAGGATATGGTATGATAATGATAACAGCGGACACTTTTTGAGAATTTGTTACATGCTTTTTGTTCTCAACATGTTATATATATTAAGAGGTATGTAGTTATGAACATTTCCATAGCAGAGGGTGGAATAACGTCCATAAGGGCCTGAAAAATGCATCTAAAGCTCCATCTGAAGGTTTTACAAAGTCAGTGTCCACAAGGATCAAACAGGGTCCTGCAGGTGAGTGAAGCAGTCCCGGGATAAAAAACCCTAAACTGAGCACAGGGGCCTACCCCGATTGTGGCATTGCCCAGAGGTGGTACAACCTCCAATTTAAAAAAAATTTTTTTAATTGAACTATAGTTGACTTACAATATTATATTAGTTTCAAGTGTACAACATAGTGATTTGATATTTTTATAGATTATACTCCATATAAGGCTATTATAAAATATTGGCTATATTCCCTGTGCTGTACATTACACCCTTGTATCTTATTTATTTTATACCTAGCAGTTTGTACCTCTTAATCCCCTTCACCTATCTTGTTCCTCCCTCCACCCCTCCTACCACTGGTAACCACTAGTTTGTTCTTTGTCTCTGTGAGTCTTTTTCTGTTTTGTTATATTGTTAAAGAGAAGCCATTAATTAGGATATTGATACATGAAATATCTTGATTTGAAATTTCTGGAAATAATTCAAAATCTTCTGTTTCATATTCTGTGAACGGAGTACCACACCCACGCAGCCACCTGTGGGCAGGACTCAGCCTGTGGGCCCCTTGCTGCTTAAGCCTTCGGAGAATTACCGATGCAGCATCAGGCCTAGGAGAAAGCACAGCATGGCAAACTGACATCTTCAGTGGTTTCTTTTGTTGTTGTTGTTGTTGTTGTTATTTTCGGTACGCGGGCCTCTCACTGCTGTGGCCTCTCCCGTTGCGGAGCACAGGCTCCGGATGCGCAGGCTCAGCGGCCATGGCTCACGGGCCCAGCCGCTCCGCGGCATGTGGGATCTTCCCGTACCGGGGCACGGCCCCGCGTCCCCTGCATCGGCAGGCGGACTCTCAGCCACTGCGCCACCAGGGAAACCCCTTCAGTGGTTTCTTTGGGCGATCATTTGACTGTTTTAAAGATCTGCCTGTCCATGATAAAGTGTTTGGGGGAAAAGCATCATGGAAATCAAAACAGCCTAGTCAAACATGCATGAATCCAAAACCTCATTGATGCTGCTCTACTCAAACATTAGGTCCTAGTTTTTTGTTTTTTTTTTTTGGCTTGGATTCCAGAGTTTCAGTTTCACACAGCCTAACCTTGGCATACTGCAACTTTCCCCTTCTGCAATTTAGACTTGTTTCAGAATGTTTTATTAGATGTACAGATGAAAGCAGGAAAAACTGGGTGATGTTTAATATGCTCATTTTTTTTCTAAGCACTTAATTGATTTTTTAAAACAAAATAAGCAGAAATTTATAAATAATAAGGAAGAGCAGATGAATTGCCTAATGTGGCTGTCACCTGTCTTTATAGGCATTTTAGCCTTGATTACTTTGTTTTTCAAAAAACACTCAAGGCTTACTCGATGTTAAGCTAACTCTCTGTCTTGAGGTTCCTCAGTTACCTGTCAGAGCAGTTGGGATCACTCTGAGAAGCCTGCCATTCATTACCTTAGATAAGGGCATGGCCTGGGCTTTAAAATGGACTGCGTTAAGTGTGTTGTTTGGTTTGAAAAATGGGAGATTTTTTTTCTCCAGGATACATTCAAGCATTCACCCTAAAGTGACAGCTCTGGTATTCTTTCTTGGCTTCTTCTTGAAGAAAGCAAGGGAATCTTGAGTTGGGTCAAAGTCCTGATTTTATAGTAAGACAAATAGATATTAGACCTCCTAGAGGCAAAGAGAGGGAACCCTACTTTTCAAACCAGAGGGTTTTTTTTTTTTTTTAACGTCTATGTTGGAGTATAATTGCTTTACAATGGTGTGTCAATTTCTGCTTCATAACAAAGTGAATCAGTTATACATATACATATATCCCCATATCTCCTCCCTCTTGCGTCTCCCTCCCACCCTCCCTATCCCACCCCGCTAGGTGGTCACAAAGCCCCAAGCTGATCTCCCTGTGCTATGCGGCTGCTTCCCACTAGCTATCTATTTTACATTTGGTAGTATATATAAGTCCATGCTACTCTCTCACTTCATCCCAGCTTACCCTTCTCCCTCCCCATGTCCTCAAGTCCATTCTCTACATCTGCGTCTTTATTCCTGTCCTGCCCCTAGGTTCTTCAGAACCATTTTTTTTTTTTTTAGATTCCATACATGTATGTTAGCATACGGTATTTGTTTTTCTCTTTCTTACTTACTTCACTCTGTATGACAGACTCTAGGTCCATCCAGCTCACTACAAATAACTCAATTTTGTTTCTTTTTATGGCTGAGTAATATTCCATTGTATATATGTGCCACATCTTCTTTATCCATTCATCAGTTGATGGACCCTTAGGTTGCTTCCATGTCCTGGCTATTGTAAATAGTGCTGCAATGAACATTGTGGTATATGACTCTTTTTGAATTATGGTTTTCTCAGGGTATATGCCCAGTAGTGGGATTGTTCTATTTTCAGTTTTTTAAGGAACCTCCATACTGTTCTGCATAGTGGCTGTATCAATTTACATTCCCACCCACAGTGCAAGAGGGTTCCCTTTTCTCCACACCCTCTCCAGCCTTTATTGTTTGTAGATTTTTTGATGGATGGCCATTCTGACCGGTGTGAGGTGATACCTCATTGTACTTTTGATTTGCATTTCTCTAATGATTAGTGATCCAACCAGAGGTTTGAGAAACCTAAGCACAGGTACCCCAGGGGAAACGTGTTGCAGCGTTGGGGGTCTGCAGGATGCACAGAGCCCCTGGGTTGATGTGCCCGCCTCCTTCCTGGATCCTGTGACAGATGAGGCCCCTTTGGACCAGCCACCCTCTCCCAGGAAATTTGCATTCTCTGCTGCCCTAGGGATCTTTGATAAAGAAGCTTCAAAAGGCTTTGACTAAATAATTGTTCAAAATTTTCTTGAGTTTCACATTCGTTTGCAGGGGTCTAAGAGTTTGACTGAATTGCACAATGACTTCAATGTGTAACATACTGATTTTATTAGGACTAGTGTATTCTGAATTGTTTAAGTATATCTGTTTTCAAGATACGGTGGATGAGCGCTAACCTAGAAAAGCAATCAGAAATGGTATTTTTCTTTGGAGGGTGGTTTTAAATGACTTGTGTCTTTGCTATTAGTGATAAAGCTCACATGTGTTGCTGGCATGTAAGCCATGGACCATTCCCAGGGGTCTGGGCAGTACACCGTGTCTGATTATAACCGCACAGAAGGGGAAATGGTTGAGTAAGAACCTTGAATATGTGGAAATCAGATATTTAGTGTGTGCCCAACGTGAGGGCAGTAAGTGCTTTACCATAAAACATGACTCCTCCGTGTGTGGATATGCATGCATCTTTGCTTCCTTCCTCATCTGTTATTTTACATTTTCAAAGCTCCTCGTGTCGGCATTTCTTTGAAGAGGTTTAAAAGTTTTTATGTTAGGTTCCTCAAAACTAGATGCTACACATGTCTATTTCCAGTATGTGTGTGTGTGTGTGTGTGTGTGTGTGTTTATGTAAGAAACAAATGAAGGACTTACTAATCACAGTTCACAACTTACATTAAAATACAAAGACTGACAACATAGTTTGAAAAATAAAACTTAAGGGAAGATTCCGGTCAGTAACCATTGGACTTTTTGTTTAATAGATGTCCTTTAAGAAAAAAAGAAAGGTGAGTTTTATCTAGGCAAAAAACACAATAGGGCTTCCTGGTGGCACGGTGGTTGAGAGTCCGCCTGCCGATGCAGGGGACACGGGTTCGTGCCCCGGTCCGGGAGGATCCCACTTGCGGCGGAGCGGCTGGGCCCGTGAGCCACGGCCGCTGAGCCTGTGCTCCGCGACAGGAGAGGCCACAACAGTGAGAGGCCCGCGTACCGCAAAAAAAACCCAATAACAACAAAAATACAGTTGGTTTCTTCTGGTCTGAGTGGACTTCTTCCCTATTCATTCCTGAGCACGTTCACTCGTGTGTGTGTGTGTGTGTGTGTGTGTGTGTGTGTGTGTGTGTGTGTTTCCTTTCATCTAAGTGCAGTAGTCTGTTATAGGGCCCTAAGTCTAAGGTGTTTGTTGATTTGTAATTGTTGAATTTACACACACAACCAACAATAATTTTCATGTGACCTGCATACTTTAAGGAAACTGTCTTGGACTTTTCTGTCTGATGTACAAACCATGCAGTTTCTATGACATAGAAACTTATTATCTGATAAAAACAAACAAACACAAAGCACACCAGGAAAACATTTCATTCGTTATTTTAGAGTTGGAATGGGCTTTGACTTTTCTTCTTACTGATTTATCTGAGAAAGCATTTAGATTGACTCTAAAGAAAGCTTTGGGCCTCTCCTGTTTAAGTGGGGGAAGGAAGAATGCTCTTTCTAGCAGGAGTTAATGAAGTTGGACATTTGGTCACTGGAATGTAACAAAGGCTTCCAAAAGATCAAGATAATGAGATTTCTTCCTGAATGCCTCTGCAGGTTTTTTTAAAGGACAGATGAACCACTAAAAATTATTTTGCCTCTTCAAGAAAAAAATTAAGTTCTTATTTATGATTTTCCTTAAAAAAGTGGAAGTCAAAAACAAAGCAGTTGAGTTTGACAAATTTGACTTGTTTTAAGTAGAGGATGTCAGTTTGTGTTCTATCTGTGAAAGTGCATTTGAAATAAATCTTAAAATGTGGCGAGACAAGAAAGCCATTTCTTTCTAAATTGCTATATTACTGTAAAACTGAATTTAAAGGGAATTTTGAAGAGCACCAGATATCACATTATTTTGACAATCCATCAATTTACGAAAGTAATCTGAGCACACACTTCAATTTATTAGAGATAATTGTTCTGGGAATGCTAACACCCAAGCTCAATAAGATCAATAATAAGTTTATACTTGAATTTGGGTTTACGGTTTAACTTTAATCCAGTCTATTTAGCTTATTCCTCAACTATTCACATCCTATAGATTGTTCTTATTAGATATATAGAACAGAAAATTTATCTTCTAAAGTTCAATAATTTTATTTGAAGCAAATGCATAAATTATAAGTGATATTCATTGCTTTTTAATCTTTTGACTTTTTTTTTTTTTTTTTTGCGACACGCGGGCCTCTCACTGCCGTGGCCTCTCCCGTCACGGAGCACAGGCTCCGGACGCGCAGGCTCAGCGGCCATGGCTCACGGGCCCAGCCGCTCCGCGGCATGTGGGATCCTCCCGGACCGGGGCACGAACCCGTGTCCCCTGCATCGGCAGGCGGTCTCTCAACCACTGCGCCACCAGGGAAGCCCCTTTTGACTATTTTAACATTATATTTTATGTATTTTTATCAGATGACAATTGCTTTCTCTTTAATTAACCCATCCTGCAATTAGTTCACACTGGGCCTTTTAGTTGTGACTCAGAGTCTCAACTTAGTAAATATTTGTTGATTCATAAATGATATGCCTGCCTGATTACTGGAGAAAAGCTGCCCCAAGATTTGAGAATTTAAAGAGGCTGTGGACTACATTTCTGACTGGTGTGGTTTATCATAAGGTGAAAATTTTTTTTAATTAATTTTTATTGGAGTATAGTTGCTTTACAAGGTTGTGTTAGCCTCCACTGCACAACAAAATGAATCAGCTATGCACATACAGATATCCCCTCCCTTTTGGACTTCCCTTCCATTTATGTTACCACAGTGCATTAGGTAGAGTTCCCTGTACTATACAGTATGTTCCCATCAGTTGTTTATTTTATACATAGTATCAATAATGTATATGTGTCAATCCTAGTCTCCCAATTCCTCCCACCCCATCCCTTTCCCCCTTGGTATCCATACATTTGTTCTCTAGGTCTGTGTCTCTATTTCTGCCTTGCAAATAAGATCATCTATACCATTTTTCTAAATTCCATCTGTATGCATTATTATACAATATTTGCTTTTCTCTTTCTGATTTACTTCACTCTGTACGACACTCTTTAGGTCTATCCACGTCTCTACAAATGACCCAGTTTCATTCCTTTTTAGTGTAAGGTGAAGTTTTATAAAAAGAGATTTCATAGTTCACTCTTGAAATGGCTGTCTGCATGGGATTCAAGTCTCATGCCTTTTCAGCTGTGCAACACTGATGATGAAAAATGGTTAGATTAAGTGAATCTTTACTGTTCCCCCAACCTTAGTTTCTAAATAGAGCTGTTTACCTATTTACTAGCTGTGCGACCTTAGGCAAGTTCCTTAACCTCTCTGAGCCTTGAGCATCTCATCTGTAAAAGGGGGATAATAACATTGTTATGATAATTAAGTAAACTGATATTTGTGAAGAAATTAGAACAGTTACTGACACAGAGGAAGTGCTAAATAAGTGTTTATTTAAGTGAAATCCCTATAAATATTTCTCAGGCAAATTTTTATACAGTTGACAAAAGTGCTTGTTATAAATTATAATGAGTAGAAAATTATCCTTGAGATAAAAAAAGGAAAGTAGGATTGCTAATGTGAAGAGAGAATTGATTTTTATATAGTTACACAAGATTCTGTGGGAAATTATATCAGCTGAAACAAATGACCCAATTCCTTCAACAACAACAAAAATTATAAAGAAAAAAAAGATAGGAAAGAGGAAAGCTATAGATTAAAAGAGTCTAAGAGACATAACAATCACAAAGTATAAACTTTATTTGAATAAAGTTTGACTAAATCTAACTAAACTGCAACAAAAAATTGTAAAACATCAATTGTCTAATAACATTAAGGAACTATTGTTACAATTTTAAGTGTGACAATTGTGGTTGTGTTTTTAAAAAAGAGTTCCTATCTTTTAGAGATACATACACAAATATTTACAGATGAAATTTACAGCAAATTTTACTCGAAATAACTGTGTGTGTGTGTAGAAATACAGATGAAATAAGATTGTTCAAGTGTTGATAAACATTGAAATTGGGATGTAGCTAAGGTACATGAAGGTTCATTTTACTGTTCTTTCTACTTTTATACATGTCTGAAATTTTCCATAATAAAAAATATTTTAAACAGAAAAAAAGAAAGGAAAAAGTCTTTAGTGGAAAGACTATTCTCTCAGAGTTATTACAGTTAATAATAATATCTGACATCTACAGAGTGTTGTAGATGAATTATCTCATTTAATCTTTTAAGACAGCTCTGTAAGGTAAGTCTGATTATTATACTCATTTAGAAGGTAACAGTGTGGACTCAGTCTGTGCTCTTAACCAACTTATCTTCCTGAGGAGATAGATGCCTAAATCAAACAGAATAGTTGTCCAGAGTGGATGAGTCAGGTAAGTACCACCCACAAAAGTGGTATTTAAACAAAGTGCTAGCTGTGTAGGGAGACTTCATGTTAATCACATCCACCTTGAATGTCACTGGTGACTTAGAAGATTAAGTTAATGGGGATGTAAATTGGTACAGCTACTATGGAAACAGTGCTGTGGTACAGTATGAAGATTCCTCAAAAAATTAAAAACAGAGCTACCATATGATCCAGCAATTCCATTTCTGGGTATTTATCCGAAGAAAACAAAAACACTAGTTCAAAAAGATACATGCACCCCTGTAAATTGTAGCTTTATATACGATAGCCAAGATATGGAAACAACCAAAGTGTCCATTGATGGATGAATGGATAAAGAAATTTGGGGGGGGCTTCCCTGGTGGCGCAGTGGTTGAGAGTCCGCCTGCCGATGCAGGGGACGCGGGTTCGTGCCGTAGTCCGGGAGGATCCCACATGCCGCGGAGCGGCTGGGCCCGTGAGCCATGGCCACTGAGCCTGCGCGTCCGGAGCCTGTGCTCCGCAGCGGGAGAGGCCACAACGGTGAGAGGCCAGCGTACTGCAAAAACAAAACAAAACAAAAAAGAAAATTTGGTATATATACAATGGAATACTGTTAAGCCATAAAAAGAAAATTGCCATTCTTGACACTATGGATGGACCTTGAAGGGATTATGCTAAGTGAAATAAGTCGGATGGAGAAAGACAAATACTGTATGACAGAATCTAAAAACAAGAATAGAAAACAAGCTCACAAATAGGGAGAAGAGATTGGTGGTTGCTAGATGAAGGGGGTGGAGGGTGGGCAGACTGGGTGAAGTGGGTCAAAAAGTACAAACTTCCAGTTATAAAATGAATAAGTCATAGGGATATAATGTACAGCATGGTGACTACAGTTAATAATACTGTATGTATTATGTATATTTTATTATGGAAAATATACTGTGTATGGTGACAAATGTTAACTAGACATATTGTGGTGATTTTGTAATATATACAAATATCAAGTCATTATGTTGTACACCTGCAACTAATATAATGTTATATGTCAACTTTACCTCAATTTTTATTTTATTTTATTTTTAAATGACAAATGAGGTTTTTTTTAAAAGATTTTTTTTGATGTGGACCATTTTTAAAGTCTTTATTGAATTTGTTACAATATTGCTTCTGGTTTTATGTTTTGTTTATTTTTTTGGCTGCGAGGCATGTGGGATCTTAGCTCCCGGACCAGGGATCAAACCCGCACACCCTGCTTTGGAAGGTGAAGTCTTAACCCCTGGACCACTAGGGAAGTCCCTATACCTCAATTTTTAAAAAGTGAAAGGCTCACATATTAGCTCTGTGCCTTTGGACAAGTTACTTTCCTTATCTGAGCTTCAATTTCCTCACCTATAAAAATTATTATTTTAGTACCTATTTCACTGGGATGTGTGATGATGAGTGATTTGAAAACTGTGAGAACTTCAAAGGGATTGGACAAAGAAACACACTTGTATTTGCGTCCTCAGTGCTTGGCACAGAATGAGGGCTTAGAAATGTGTCCTTCCTGGCTGCCTTTCTCACTTCTGCCTGCCTCCCTCCTTTCTCAAGTTTGGTTAAAAATTAGAAGTGTTCTCCTGGGCCACCTGGATTCTCTCGGACCTCAGCTTTCTCAGTCTAGAGGATGGTTGTGATGAATGAGTTAAGCAGTGTAGGTAAAATCCCCTAGGACGTCTTTGCTCTGTTGTGTGCTGATTCCACACACACGTTAGATTATTTCTAAGGCCTTTGGTGGCTCAAGTGATGGGGTTTTGTAATATTCACTTTCTGTTTTGCTTTTGTGTACTTTGCCAACTAGAGTAATCCGTAGTCTGCAAATACTGAAACAGTCATGGTTGAAGGGGAAACGCAAGATGAGAAGGCAATATGAGGGAAGGCACAAATTTAGTTGAGTGAGGTAGAAAGATAGTGAATGCGCCAGGCAGATGTCTTTAGGAAAGTGTGATGGAAGGTCTTAGAAGGCTTGTAATGAACCCAAAGTGGGAAAAGATGGATTTTAGAAACTAGGAGTAGGTACTTAATATTTACAGTGGTAGCCTGGAATCAAGGTCTAGTATTGATATATTTTACTAAACATCTAGAACATAAAGCAGGGATTACTAGGAGGCGGCCTGGAACTCACCAAGAAAAAGGCGTCCAGAATCAGGCAAATTTCCTTTAGACTCTGGGGTTACCAGACTGGGTCATGGGGCTGCAGCAACCTATGGCTCTATCAGAATTTCAGTGTTCGTGTAGCATGCCCTCTCAGTTGAGCCACTTAGACAGCACGTAATAACATTCTTGAATACCATACCAAAAGAAAGGTCTGCTTTGCTCTGGGTACCAATGTTTTAGAGGGATGCTGACCATGAAGATGATGTAAGGTCTGGAAATTGTAAGTCATGAAGTAGTTGACTGGGTCAGAGATGTTTAGCTTGAAGAAAAGGATCCTGGTGGGACACATGAACACTGTCTTACAGCATTTGAATACGGGGAGAAAGAGAAGAGAGGAGTTTTTAAAGCTAATTCTGGGGAAATATTACCACAGGGATCTCATGGCAACAGTGAAGAGCATGACAGGGAGTCTACAGTGGTCCAGGCCAGAAGTGGCAAAGGCCTATACGGAGGGGCTGACCATATACGTGGAGGGGAGGGATGCTGTGCAGGGGATAAAGGCAATGGCCTTGCTGACCAACAATCATGAAAGCTCGGGTTGAGGGGACATTCTTTTTGACTTTACCCAATTGAATATGACCTTTCCTCCTAAATCCTATACCACTCAAGTGGTAATTTTGCCTTGTATTAATGATGCTTTTTCAACCAGTCTCATCATCTCTATTTATAAGCTATAGATAGGAACTTTGCATTATTCATCCTTGTATTCCTACAGCTACTGGGTTGATTGTCAGTAATAATTTAATTGAATCTTCTGTAAAACAACGTTAATATAGCTTAATGAGTTACATAAAAATGTTAACTCTGGTAGCATGTAGTTTTCATTATTTTAGTCTTAGACTTGGCTGCCCTCTTACATTTTCCTTTTAAGACCATTTTCAGTTGTTTTCAAATAGCTGTTAAGTTTTCAAATGTATAGTTTTGCTTTTGCTTTTGTTTTTTTCTGAGAAGACAAAGGCCAGAGGAGAAATGCTTGGATTTTGGAAAATATTTCTCTCCATGGGCACAATTCTGGCCTCTTCTGACTTAATCACAGCAGACAAGTTTTTCTTCATACCTAGACAAAAACTCTTTATACTTTTAATGCCCCAATCATCAGGTTGAAGTTCCAGCCCAACTCAGCTGAATTTAACAAGTAATTACTTAGGAGTAATATATTCTCACCACAGTAGGTATTCAGAAAAGTGCAGATTTATCCCAATTATCAAGTCTTGTTATGAGGAGCCTTTGAGATGGAGTCCATCACACGTTGGGGAAAAAGGTGTGTGTTCATTGCTCAAGACCAGTCTCCTTGCACATGGGTAGTTGAGGAGGCGGGATTGTTCAAGAGCACAGATAGTTTGGATTAGAACCAGATTCTACCACCGACCAGCCATGTGACCTTGGACAAATTACTTAAACTCTCGGAGTCTCAGTTTCCTCACCTGTACTATAGAAATAGTGCGTACTCCATATGGTTGTGATGATGGTTGAATGACTTATTATATATGAAACACAGCAGTGCCTGGGTAGTAAGTGCTACGTAGTTTATTTTATCATTATTATTCTCAAAACCTATCAGAAGTAAGGGCAGATGAAAACGGGAGGGAAGCAGTGAAAGAAAGGAGGGGAAAGAGATGACAGACAATATTATGCAGCTTTTCATCTCTATCGGGAGATGAAGTCCAGGGAGCATCAACAGATGATAATTCCCTGGAAAAACAAATCTCAAGAGTTTGTACAAACAGCCATTGATTCATTATTGTAACTTTCACATTTGCTGCATTCATCCAGGGACAGAACCAAGCTGGAGGGCCCAGACAATCAGTGGTTTGCTCTGGCAGTACAATTAAGTCAGTGGATGGCTACTAAGCTACTTTCCATGTACTGACTGTTGTTGATTTAAAGGCTAAGGGCCTTCTATCTGCCTCAGTTGCATTTTAGTTAATGGCATTTAACGATATTTTTATGCTAATAACCTCAACTTGCTGACATCCTGAGAGGTATCTCTTTGGCTTCTGTATTATAACTTGCTTTGATAACCAAGTTTTTGATAGCAAATTGTGCCTGTTAGTGAATAATTTTTATTAATAGAAACAATGCTATAAATGTGCAGAAGAATCTTGTTAGGGGTGAAGAACCTGAATGGCATATTATAAGTTCTTAGTGATAGAGGTTGAATGAGTAGGAGTATATTTCAGACAGTGTATACCAAACTGCTTAATTTAATAAGGCAAGTATAAAGTGTATGATAGCCACAAATGTCAAGGAAGGCAGGGGCAGCTTGAACTGTATTCAAAGGAATATATTGACTGAAAATAGAGGGAAAAGAGTTACAAGAGTATCTTGGCATGATGCTCATAATCATTTGCTGTGATTAATGTAAGGAAAGTTGTAATCCCCTACATAGAAATGTGATTTTTCTGTCCTGTTACTAAATGTATGTGTGTATCTGTGTGTTTATTGGTGTATATGTACAAACAGCAATTAAATCAGAATTTTCTCACATAAAACTTTATTGTCATCACTGTTCTTAATTGTTGTCATTCAGGCTTTTGTTAAATTTATTCTTTTCTTTCCTCTTTCTTATTCCTGATCTGCTGCTTGCACTTCACATTTCTCACTACACAGAAACTGTTTCATTATATGGTATAAGATAAAATACATCAAGGTATTTGGCACATACGGGTGCTTTCCTGTTGGAGGAGACATAGAATTTTGTATTTCTCTTAGTCCGTTTGTGCTGCTATTACAAAATATTACAGACTGGCTGGCTTATAAGTAATAGAAATTAATTTCTCACTGTTCTGGAGGCTGGGAAGACCAAGATCAAGGTACTAGCAGATACAGTGTCTGGTGAGGACCCACTTTGTAGTTCATAGATGGCATCTTTCTTCTGTGTCCTCAACAGCGGGCAGGGGCAAGGGATCTTTCTGGGGTCTTTTTTTATAAGAGCATGCATCTCATTAATATGGACTCTACCCTTATGACCTAATCACTTCCCAAAGACCCCACCTCCTAATACCATCATTTTGGGGGTTAGGATTCAACCTATGATTTTAGGGCTGGGGGCATGAACATTCAGTCCATAGCAGTATTCAACAGAATTAATAGAAAACACAGTCTCTACCTGTTTAGAGTTTGAATGTGTTGAGTGGGTTTTTTCTTAAGCAAAATAATTGCTTGTTAGAGCTCAAAATATAAATATGAGGTAATGGTAGATCTTGAGTGCATATGCATAGATTGCATATGTATTCTTTAAATAACAGAGCAATTCAGAATGAGCATTTTTGTTAAATAAATGCGAATAAAAGTCTAAATTTCTTAAAAACAACGTATATCATTTATTGGCTCCATATTCTCAGTTTGGGTTGTTATATTATCAATTTATCTGCTGACTTCTTTTCTTCTTTTCTTTTCTTTTCTTTTCTTTTCTTTTCTTTTCTTTTTTCTTTCCTTTTCTCCCTCACTTTCCCTCCCTCCCCCCTTCTTTTCCAGTGATACACATCTCCTGACTTCCTTTCTCCCTCAGAGTAGAATTGCAATGACCCATTACTTCTCTGACTTCGTCTGCTATTATCTTTCCTCTGCTCACTTTGTTTCAGACCATGTTCTGACACTTCATTGTGGTCAAAATAACTGGGAAGGGGAGGGAGTTGTCAATACACAGATGGCCATTTTACCCTCCGGTCCCAGTTTATGACCAAGAAGGTCTGAGAATTTGCATTTCTGACAAAGTTTCAGGTGATGCTGCTGGGCAAGGGACCATATAACTGCTCCAAATCACTGACCTCCTTTCTGTTCCTAGAACACAGCAGGCTTGTTCCCACCTCAGGGCCTTTGCACTTGCCGTTTCCTCTGCTTGGAAAGTTCTTTCCCTGATATTTTTCTTAAATGTTTTCTTAGATGTTGTTTTCTCATGAGAGCTTTTTGGGCCATTGGGCTTTAAGTTGCAACTCCCTCCCCCCACAATACTCCCTGCTTTATTTTCTTCCATTTATCCTTCACCCATTTAACATGTTATACTGTATTTACTTATAGTGTTTTTTCCTCCCTCTGTCTCCCTACTAGAACTTAAGCACCCAAAATATAGGGATATTTGGTTGGCATGTTTCCTGTTGTTGTATTCTCAGTACCGGGAACAGTTCCCGGTACGAGTAACTTCAACAAATACTTGCTGAATGAGCAAATAATCAAGATTAACTAAGATTTTATAACAGTGTTCCAAAAGAATTATTGAAACCACCCAAAAGTGGCACAGTCAGTGATGGTTATAATTAATTCATGCTGAAGGCTCACAGCCCTCAAGGAGTTTATAGGAAATCTTTGATTTTCAGGAGCCTATGTCCTGAGACAGGTGAGATTATTAACCCCCATAAAGAAACTGATCAAACCAGATGACTGAAGCCTGGCCCTATACTGGATGAAAGAGTTAATTAAGGTCTCTGCTGGGCAGAGAAGCTAACTCTCCCTTTGCCAAGAACTTTCTTTTTTCTTTGTCTTTGTCTTTACAGATAATATTTTCATGAATGTTCATTTTTTCCAGAAAAGATCTGAGCTGACTTACAGTAAATAATTTATAAGCATATAATAAGTAAAAGAGGGTGCATAAATAATTTTTCAAACTCTAGTAATATAATAGATGGTAATAAATGTTAATAGAAGCTATCATTGTATATTAAATATCAACTGATTAGATTTTGTTGTAGCCTTATATCATAATTTTAAAACCAGCTGCATCCATGGCTCTATATTTTAAGTTTTTGATATAATAGAAATAATAGTAGTACAAGAACATATCTTTGTATTATTCCTTGTATTTCTGTGGTAAAACTGAGGATAAAAACACCTTGTTCTTGAAATCTAGATTTTAAATCTTCTCTGTAATGCCTTTCTAGCAAGTGCAAAGTCCAACTCATCACCTTTGATTTAAAAGTAAACTGGTACCTGAATTAAAAACACAAACAAGAGTGAGACACCAAGTTTCGACTAATGCAATCATGTCTTGCTGTGATATTAGTTCTCAATCTTTCTTAGGTATTTTTTTTAACTCCTGAAGTTTAACCCTAATAATGTGATTATTTTAATCTGTGATTTATACACTTATGAAATTTTCGATATATTGCCATGTTGGAAATTTTTGGAAAGCGAAAGAAATAATTATTCCATCGTCATTTGCAGTAATCTCTCTCAGACCCTCTTCTGGAATTGATAGAGATATTTTTCAAGGCTTGCAAGTAATAATTATTGTATTGAAAAAAATGACAGCTTGTGTGTGCTAACTGTGAGCTGTGTACTTTTATTGGAAACATGCAAATTAGGGCTCATAGAGGACTGCATAATAATAGCCTCTAATTATATCATATTTCCCTGAAATTGATTCATATTTACATATACTGGCACTGAGGATGACACCATAGAGGGTCCTCTGGTGATACACTGGTGGGATCTGACCTCACGATGGGCTGAGTTAAGGTGGGAATGAACAGAGGCAGCTACACTAGCTGGAAGAGACCTCAACACTTAAGCATTTCCCCAAAGAAATATGTTAAGAGGCAATTTGAAGCATATTGGAATTAGTTTGGAATCCAAATTTCTGCTTTTAGAGCTACTTACTGTGCACTTCAGGAGTTCTCAGACAATTGGAAGCAATTTGTGGTTTGCTGCATTTATTTTTGCCTTTCTTCCCTATTGCAGTAAACTGTCAGAATATAACAGAATTGGAATGTGATGCTTGCTTCGTTCGATTTTACGGAGAGTATGACTGATTTAACTTTGGAAAAGAAACATAAAAGTCGTTGCATTTGCTTCAACATCATCCCTGTTATCAGTGTTGATTCTGACATTCAGAAAGTCAGTGCTTCTTTCCTTTGCTGCAACACCACTTAAACATGCAAAGTGCAGTGTTCATGGAAGGCAGGCCCTGGGCAGGAGTTTATCTGGATAAACTGGATCTAGCACAGGGATTTATCTGGATCTAGCACAGTGCTTACCAGGCCATAGGCATACACTGAATGAGAAATCACCACACACACACACACACACACACACACACACACACACGCACGCACCCGCTATCTGTAGTTACAGCTGCTTCGCTCGCAGTACAATACAGTCATCCCTCCGTATCCACGAGGAATTGGTTCCAGGATCCCCACCCCTACCCCTGGCCCGTGGACACCAAAATCCGTGGATGCTCCAGTCCCTTATATAAAATGGCATAGTATTTGCATGTAACCTACCACATCTTCTTCTATACTTTTTTAAAAAATTCTTCTATACTTTAAATCACATCTAGATTGCTTATAATACCAAATACAATGTAAATGCTATGTAAACAGTTGCTGGTGAGAGGCAAATTCAAGTTTTGCTTTTTGCAACTTTCTGGAAATTTTTCTTTTTTGGAATATTTTTAATCTGCCTTTGATTGAATCGTGGATGTGGAACCTGCTGATACGGAAAGCCAACTGTCCTCTCAGTGTTCAAGAGTGTGGCTGAGGAGTGCAAAGGTAATTTTCAGCATAAAATATAAATATATGGTAACTACGGTCACTGGTACTCTAAATTTTGATGCCTTTTTTTACCCTAAAAAGTGAGAAAATTGCCCTCCAAGGTGGAATGATTTTTCTGTTAAAGATATAAAAGCCAAGTTCTATCTTCTAACTGTACAATTCAGCGCCATCGCGCCCCGCCCCCCCCCCCCCCATTATGCAGTAGACCTGCATGGGTCAGTGGTATTTAAGCATATGCTTTCTCACTCCTAATGTCAATCACATGCAGTCCCAGACTTTGGGGATAGAACTTAACCTAGAGGAGTTTAAGATCATTGCATCAGTAACCCTTACTGAATGCAGGCTGTGTAAGAACACTTCATTATTCCAGGGACCGTAGGGAACTGTAAAAGAAAATACAGTGTTTCAGAGTTCATAATTAAACTGTAGAAATGGGACTAATATAAATAAAGATATTTAACTATAAAATATAATTATATTGCTGACTTAGTCCTAAAAACATTTTTAAATCTTCTCTATTGAATGCTTCCTATGTCAAACTAGTCTCCTTGAGCAAATAATACAAATTTGTCTAATAATTGAACTATTTCTCAAGACACTTTTGGAACTGATGTCACATTTTTGAGCATTTGGTTAAACCAAAAACCATGTTTTAAGCCAAAGAACTGTTGTAATAAAGACGATAATCTCTGGTCTTAGCCAACGTGTTGGCATTATATAGAATTCCTTAAGGGTTGGGATAGCTTTTAACATTTTGACATCTTAAGACTGATTTGGGTCATGTGGTGTACCACATGCAGCATATGCAGAAGTCAGGACTTTCTCCTTCAACAAAACCAGATATCAAGAAAGAAATCTTGGTGTTCAATTATAATTTCGATACATGTGTTTTGGGATCCTGAGGATGTGGGAGTTTTCCAATAAAGTCATTGAGTATATTATATCTAGGTTATACTTTTAAAATATTTAAAACTTTAAAACGTGGGTTTTAACCTACTCTTTTTTGAAAATGAAAGAAAATGACCCATCGTAATTTTTTTTGTTTTTTGTTGTCCAAAATACCCGGCATAATCTTTTCAGAAACTTTTCTCATGACATAGTTCCTTTCAGAACAAGTGAAATTAGTTTTAATTCTACCATGTAGGAGTCTTTTGAGTCTGATCTTAGTTTTCTCATGTGTAAAAAGAGGAGGCTGGACTGAATGAACATGAATATCCTTTTTAGCCCTAATATTTATCATTATTTCTTCTTTGCTTAAATTCAGGCCCTTAGCCACCATTTGTCTTAATTAAATTAGTGGGATCCTTGATATTTTTCACATTTTTATGAATGAATCTCAAAGACTGACCAGATAATCATTTTGTATAGCAACAGAAACATCTTCCATGACCTTTTTAAAAAGTTTCTTGGCACCAAAATTGTGACTTTCAACCTTCTTTTGTTCCTAGAAGCTTATTTTATCATGTCAAGGGGATATGGTGAAGATTTATCACACAGAACTCAACGTTAATTTTTTGCTTTTAGCGATCACACATTTTTGTTCTGACATAAAGCACTATCCACTGCAGCTGTTAGCGTATGACAGTTGACTGGCTGAACTTGGAAATACTCCTTGCTGCTCGTTGAAACACGTTGCCATATACTCTTGCTGCAGTGTGATTGCTCTTCTGCTTTCACAAGCTATTCAAGAAGAAAATTAGTCTCGTTTCTTTATGGAGACACTTTGCATAAACATGCAGCCATCATTTATCTACAAATCATATAAAGTTAAATGTAATCAATTACAGTTGTATGTCAGTATTCAGGGTGCTGCTCTAGGGGTGTCCTTGCTGCCAATGGCTGAGATTGATAGCATCATATCAGGGACCCTCATTCATCTGCAGCTGGGATCCCTTGATGTAAGAATGTACTGACATGTTTTTATGGGTATAAATACTCACAGATGTCCCCATTCTCTCTGACTGGTTTGGATGCCATTTTTAGACTGGTTAGAACCCTTCCCCCCACTATTTGGTTAAGGGACAAAATTATGTTACATATAAGGCAACACCAGTGTAATCCAAAATTCATTTATACAGTTCGCATCAATTCTGGTACTTCAGTTTTCTGCTGTTGTTTGTATCATAGCAAGAGATTCTGTTTGAGAGTCATGGATGTTTGTGGATGTACCTTTCAAGAAGTGATGTGTGAATGGGCTGAGAAGAATTGCCTCCACTTAGGTGAAATTAGTGACCACGGTTGGACATTTTGTAGCCCTCAGAAATTTTGAGAAATTTTATTTCCCTATTTACTGATAGGCAAATTTGGGAAACTCACTTTTTTGGGTAAAATAAAGTGGATAGTCTCCCCCTTTCCAGCCCCAATATTTTTTCTACCCAGAGTGACTTCTTTAACTTGGTAAACACTAACCTTTAAAAAATATTATCGAACCAAGCAGCACTGTAAGACCAGTGACTTTTTCATTTGACTGAATGAAATCCTACCTAAATTACTAGTTTAGACAGTGTTTGGCCCTATGATTTGTTGTTTAGTTGAGGAGAAATTGTATGCACCACTGCACAGCGACAGCTGGGATATACATACTTTCAACAGCTTTGCTAGGTGACGGAATGGGGTAACAGAGTCATAATTTATAGTCACTAATATGAAGATGTTATATCAATTACCTAAGAAAAATACCCTACTGGATTTATATCCTTTAGTTATTAAAAAGTGGCAGCTATCTTAAATTAGTTATAGAAAATAAAGAATTTAGCGACAGAAATTAATCACTGTCACGATCCATACACGAACTCTGAGTTGCAGTGCTCTGCAGAACATTTGTTTGGAAAAAGGAAAATTGCTATTACAGTCACCTTAATAGAAACAGACAATCAAACAAATCTTAATTTAAAAGATTTCATGCAGTCATAAATCATAATGGCACTGAGATTTAAGGCACAAAAAGCAACTTCATAAAGAAATGAAGCATGCCAGGGAGGGCCAGTAACACAGCCTGGTGCCCTCCCATCCCCCCATCCTATTAGCTGTGTTGCAAATGTTATGATATTTCAGCCCCAAGCTGGACTGTTCATTTTGCAGTAAAATGAAACCATCTCCTAATCTGTTTTCCTACTATTGGCTCTCTTAGTCTCCTCCCATCCATTCTCCACCCATCCAGTAGAAGGATAAGCCTTAAAATGTAAATGGAGTCATGATATCCGCCCCCAATCAAAACCCATTAGTGCCTTCCAGTTGCAGTTAGAATTATACCCAACCTCATAAAGTGACCTGACCTCAACTCCTGCAACCCTCCTCCTGCATGCTGGCTGCCTTTCAATTCCTTGAGTATTCCTTCCCTCCTCCTGGGGTACTCAGAGAGAAGAGAGAGAAGAGAAGATAGAGGTAGAAGAGAGAGAAGAGAGATAGAAGAGAGAGACGCCATAGTGATGTTTGATCTGCATTTGGCTTTACCCATTACTTCTAATATCTTTAGTTCCACTAAAGCTAAGGCACATAGCAAAAATAAAACAAAAGAAACAACAACAAAAACCTCCTTATGAGAAAAAAGAGGTAGGGCTAAGGCAACAAAATTGTAATTGCTTAATAATTGCTGTATGCAATCTGTATGCTAATTGTCATAGTAGCTGAATGTTGTTGTGTTCTGTTTACATTTTTTGAAATTTTTGACCAACTTAACTGATACTTTGTGATTGAGCGCAAATATTTGCATGCCTGTGAGTGATAGATATCCCATCATGGAGTGTTACTTGGTACTAACAACATCCTCTTGGAAGGCAAAAGAAGCATCAGCATAAGCTAGATTTTCTTCATTATTCTATTGCTTTACCATCTGTCTGCCTAGCTTTCTCCGGCTTCTTTAAATAGGCTTCAGGCTGGCCAGGGTCACCAAGCATCCAACTCTTACAGATGGGGCCTAGCATGGCCAACTGAATTGCAGCTGTGTCTCAGTGCAGGCCAGGGCATACTCTTTTTGGCCACTAACTCTTTTTGGTTTTGACAATGGTCTGATGACATTAATATATCAAAAGCAGAAGCTGTTGTCTTTGTTGGTGAGGGGGGTGTGTGTGTGTGTGTATGTGTGTGTGTGTGTGTGTGTGTGTGTATTTGGTTTTTACTTTTTTTTACCAAAGATGCAGCTGCCAACTCTCAGAATAAACAACTCTTTCTCAAAGTCTAGGTTCCCAAGGCAGGAGTAATGGGGGAATTATCTGTAGTCAGTGAAGGGAAGTCAGCGTTTGGCAGTATATTTTCAAAATGGAGTAATCAGTGTATTCTATATGGATTATTTCCAAGACCTCAGTATGATCTTTCTTTAGAACCAAAGCACAAATGGAGTTTGGAAAAACAAACTCAAATATAATTTCATTTTTTTCCCACTACCATACAGGATATGTGGATTCTCAAAGCATCATTCTTCTTGACCAGAGTACAACCTCAAGGAAAATTCCATTTCTGTTCTTTCCCTATGAATGCATCAGGTGAAATATAGCTCAAAATTGGAGAAAAATAAACAGGACTATATCTAATGTTTCTAAATGGCTCAGGTACAAATGACTGTTCAGGTTTTCAGGTAAACATACAGAATTAGAAAAAGGAACTAGAATTGTAGCTACATAGATTAATGGATCATTTTTCACATCCGAGGCCAGAAAGTAATGACTCAGATGTAGCTTAGCTTTGCTTGGTAACCAATGAACATATTGATGAAAATGGTGACTCATTTAAATGACAGGTCTCCCTTCCACAGCCATCTGTCTAGTAGCAGTAGACAGTTAAGGTGTAAATTTGGATGTCTCTTAGTAATAGCTTTATATGAAAGCACACAATAGCTAAAACTGCCACAACAGTCCAAAAGCTTATGGGATTTATTTGGTTATGGTTTTTTTACTATCTTTGTCAAAGACATCATATTTGGTAATATAGTAACTTTTAAAAAGCACAAAAGGAATTAACAGATTCAGTAACCCTAGCGAGGCACAGCCATAGGCTTTGGCTTTCTGGAGCATGGAACTAACAAGCTGCCGTTTTAATAGCTTAAAAGTTACTTAGTAAAGCTTCTCTCTTTTAAGGCATTGAACTGCCTTGTAGACAGGAACACACACAAAGTTGGGAGTTCGTTTTTACAGTATTGGAAACACTGACTTTGAATTTTAGTGATTGTTTCTCACAAAGTCGTGTGAATGTAGGTAAATGGGACAGTGTATGTCAATATCTAGAATGATTCGAGAATGTTTGGCTTTAGCTAAACTCCTGTACTTGCTTTGCCTAAACCTCCTCATTGACCTATATCCTTCACAATTTCTAGAGCCTTCTGTTGGCCTCTATTCAGTCAAAATTAGTGGAAAAAAATTTTAATAGGCATATACATTTAACTTTCTGTGTGGGGAAGGAAAGGAGATGATAAATTATTTTGAATTCAAATAAAGTACAAATATTTATCCTACCTACAGGAAAAATATGAAATACATTGCGAATCCCTATAGCAGTTTACAGTAAACAATTCTAGTTATAATTTCTTAACAATTCTCTAAATAAAATCCTTTGGAACTTTTATTTTATACCTTTGTGGGGAAGTTCATTTATTTAAAACATAATCTTTGACTCAAACTTTTAATTTAATTTCAACCTTAGTATCTCACATTTCCACAAAATACTCAAGTGATAATATATACCCTAGAGGGTGTAAGGCATAGTATTGTGTTATGTTATGTTAACTATTTTATTAATTTCTTTAAATGTAATAACTTGCTTGTTAGAAATGAGTGACAAGAGATAGATTATCATTTATTTTGTGACATTGTGAAATCCAGAAATGAGGATATTATGGCCCAAATATGGCATTATTAGAGAAGATTAGAGACCTGAGTGTATAAAACAAGATATGATTTTTGATGTGATAAAGAAGCACAATTTTTGTAACATTTTATAATACAGTGCAGAATTCTCTCTATAGCATAGAATAGTACGTAGAATTCTTTACACAGTATAGAAATTCAGTATATAATATAGAGCACTTATATTTAATTATAATATAGTTGTTATAAAACAATGGTTATATTATAAAACGTATATGGTAGTTTTAGAATATTAAGTACTTTTTCCCAGAAAATAATTGTTATAAATGTGTTAGATTCTATAAGACTATTTATACCAGGTCAATCACAGGTTTAAAAGTAGAGTTTTGTGGACTACTTAGTAATAAAATAAGTAATGTTTTACATTTTTAATAGGAAATCCCATTTATAGTATGTATTTGGGATGTCAGGGGTGTATCTGTCCATTTCAACTGTCGGAGTTGGTGTTCTGATCTCTCAATATGTCCAATTTGTAGAATGTTCAGCTTTTTGTCCACTAAGAACTCATAGATTCTGTGATAATCTACACCCTTTAATTCTGTTTTTGATGATATCAAATGAATAACAGTGAGAAAGCCAATTCTTTCGTGTTGTAATATTTTGTTTAATAGGGCTTTCTTAATTAATTATTCCTAACTGGAAAAAAATAAACTAAAAAATCACAGATCTATATCTCTTAGAGTCGCAGAGCTTTAGAGATAATGCAACTCAGTCAGTTAAACAAATGAGGTCCTTGAGTCCCAGTGGGATTAAGTGCTTTGCCCTGGACAGTGGCAGAACCAGAACTAGAACTTGGGGCTCTTTACTTCTGGTTTACCACTATACCCCTTACCCTACCCAGTCCTTTATCAGTCCAAATATTTATTTAGTAGTTCATGTAAAATATTGAAGTT
This sequence comes from Orcinus orca, assembly GCF_937001465.1. Classification (NCBI taxonomy): domain Eukaryota; kingdom Metazoa; phylum Chordata; class Mammalia; order Artiodactyla; family Delphinidae; genus Orcinus; species Orcinus orca. The sequence continues at coordinate 17,404,178 of NC_064570.1, read as the reverse complement.
TTAGGTAATATTATGGGTACAGTAAAATATATTTCCAGTGTTCAGGGAGTTTGGTCTGTAGCTAAGGAGTTTACAGACTATTTAGATAAATAATAGTATTCATTGGTACAATTTATTAACTTTTAAATTGTACAGATATTAGTCATCATCTGACTACCTTTTTGTTTGTTTTTGAACACACAACAAAACAAAAAAGGCTTGATAAATAAATACACAAGCACACACCTGTGCTGTGCCAAGTTATGTTGGAGTTTGATGGAAAAGTGAAAATCAGTGATACAGCTGTCTTTATTTAAAAATTTGACATTTTGTTCACTGTGTATTTTTTTTATTAGCGAAAGTCTGTACTTTATTCACACTTCTTTGGTTTTTAATCTACTGTCCTTCCAGGATCCCATCTTGGACTCATTGCCTTTAGTTGTTGTACCATGTATATATTTCTGCATTAATATTGATTTTTAAAATGTTACATTAAAATATTATTTATTATGATTACTGAGATTTTGGGGCGTCCATTTAGATTTTCACCTGAAATGAGTGCTTTACTTGCCCCACCCTGGTCCTTGGTACACATATAACTTGGATACATATATGGACACAAACACACACTCACACACACACACAAAGAGTACTTTCTTTTGTTTTTGAGAGATGTCTATGTGACTACTTTTATCCAAAAGAAGACCCTTAAGTCCCCACTGGGCAGAGAGCTTAAGTGTGAGAAAGTATGTTCTAGGATACAGTGCAAACTAGGAGCATATATCATAAACAACTCAGGTATATTAACTGGTGTTTATGGATGAGGCTACGAATTTCTGATTGTAAATATCCCAAGTTCCATAGTATACGTATTATCTGAGCTCTCAGATTTAGGCTTCATACCAGTGTAATAAAATGAAGACATAAACTTGACAAGTCAGAAGCCAGAGATGGGTCTACCCTTAATCATATCACATGTAGTAGCATTCCACTTTTACTTCGAAGATTATTCTTGAATTCTTATAATAAACAAATAAGAAGTTTGTATTTAATCTTCTCCAAAATATCTCATCATTTTGCAACTTAAATTCAGGATAATTATTTTCACCAGATGTTATTTACTGAAATAATTTCTGGACCAGACGATAACATTTAACACTCAGTGTAATGTTTTGATGTTCACTTATGCCCCAATGCATTTGGACTTGTTACCAAATCATTACTACAAAGCTGGAAGTTTCAATAATTTATAGGAGTCATTATGCCTGGCAGAGCAGTAACTCTACCAGAAATGACTTAAATGTCCCACACACATCCCATATTCTTTAGTCCATTCATCTGAATCTCTCTCATACCCATTTTTCTTATATACAAAATCACAGAGAAACTATTTTGAGCAGAATTTTAAAAGAAAGACTCTACTTTATCACATGGCCTAATTTCTTATATTCTGTTTACACATCTTGTACATGAAACAATTTAATCATGTAGCCATGTCCATTCAATTATTTGCTGATTGCCTTTGATGTTGAGATTGGTCTTGTGCCTTCTGTTTGGATGTGTAATAGTTTGGTATCATCATTCTGATTGCTGCCACTGTTTGCACAGAAAGTTACCATTCCTGGTTTAGAGTCTGTCTCTCTCTGGAGAGGTTTGCATGATGGAAACAATGTATGTCAAGATTCCTTGTCTAAGCTTGACTGCTCTATGCAAAGTGAAGAATGTATATCTTTGCCTAAGTATTTCACTATACAATATGGCTCTGTAAAGAAAGGTATTTAAGAACACTTTTTTAAAAATTGTAGTGAGTTTTACAATGTAGCTATCACTATTCCTTTGAACACTTCGGTTTTTCCCCCTTTTTTGTCTTTAAAGAGAAAACTCTCCTATGTTGGCTTTGCACCTTGACTGAACTATTTTCTCAAAGTTTAAGAAAGAAGACTCTCATCAAGAGGATAAATTCTTGTGTTAAAAATGACTCTTCGTCATAAGGCATGTGAAATAATAAATACATATTTGGAAATAAAACATAGGGTTTCTACTTAAACATGACAGCATGCCCACACATGCATTTTTCCCTCCCTAAAGCTGGCTAAAGTGCACCAAGAGAACCAAAAAGATATTAATTCACAAGGGCAAAGAAAACCAGAAAGAAAGCAATGGTGGAAAAATATTTTAACAAACATTACTGAAGCAAGATGGTAACTGGCTTATCAGAGCAGAAGAAATAACTACCTAACCTGAAGAAGACAAGATCACCAACAAATTAGACATCATGCTCCTTGGAACCCCATCTAGGGGGTTCCACCCTTCCACTGAGGTGAGGCTGAGGTGAGGCATGGGGCTGAAAGAGCAGCCCCGGTGGAAGGGCTCTCACACGACAGGTGTACATCAGTTCTTCTCCCCAGTTCATCCTCCTTGGAGGACACTGAGGCTCTTTTCCCTGGAGAAACTCAGGGATACCAGTTAAAGACTGAAGGGAGTCCCAAGGATAAATAAAGACAGGCTTCAATTGTAAATATTGAAAAAGTCAAGAATCACCCAAAATTTTAGGAAAGCCTCAAATTGAGAGAAAGTAGAAACCTGGAGGAAACAGAATTTTGCAAGGAGCAGAAGAAAACTTCAAAACTTCCACAGATATTTGAGGACTGTATTTGTAAAATAAGAACAGAAAGCTCTGAAAAAGAAACGGAGATCAAGAAGGTGTTTGAAAATTTAAAATATGGTAGCCAAAAGAAAAAAAACAGCATGAAAGGGTGGGAACATAATGTAATGAATGAACTCTTCCAGAAAGTGGAAAAAAAGAGAGATGAGAAATAGAAAATAAAATTATAAAAGTCATCTAAGATGTCCATTATCCCCACTATAAGGAATTCCTGAGAGGTGGGAGGAAACAATGAGGAGAAAATTATCAAAGAAGTAATAAAGAAGAATTTTCTAGAACAAAAGAACAGAACAACCCAGATTAAACAAGTCCACAAAGCACGCAGTCCAATGAATTCAAGAAGGCTAACCCAAAACACATCATCACAACATTGCAGAACACTAGGGATAAAAAATGTTTTATTTTGCCTTGAGAGAAAACTAGTCATTCATACCAAAGGAGGGAGGATCAGAATGACTTTGGACTTTTCACTAAAAACAGTGGGTAAGGGAAAACAGAAATTCAGAGAAAAAGTGATTTTCAATCAAGAATTGTATGCCCAACCAAACTATCAATCACGTGTGAGTGAAGAATAACAGATATGGCGGTATCCCCAAAATATACGTCCCATGCATGTTTTCTAAGAGGAAGCTCCCAGAGAATAGACTCCAGCAAAACAAAGGAATAAACCAAGACAGACAAATATGTGGGATTTGTGAAATAGAAAGTCTGACACAGAAGAATGTGGAAAGGAATTGTCAGAAGGACATCGATACCGGGAAATAAGTACAAATTGGAGCAGGAAGGTGGAGGGCTGTAGGAGAGAAGTATTTGAGAACCAAACAGAGCTGCTAGAGTATTTATTATGTATAAGATTTGCAAAATGTATTGAGAAGCATTTGCCAGAGGCATTGACACATTGGGAGAAGGTAAAGTTCATAGAAGCTCAGCAGATGCACAAGCAATAGCTTTGTTAATTCCAAGACAAAATGCATATGAAGAAGGAATGGTAATCATAGGATGCTGTTTGGCTCAGCAGTGAACAGTATTTCACTGTCATAGTGACATAAACAGTGGCTGTTGATTTAACCAAAAGTTATGATATAACTATATTGAGAGGATTAGAGAAAAGGAAGTGTGTGCATGTGTTAGATTTACTGCCATGACAGAAAGTCTACAGTGTCTTAGGTTACCTGGGAAGCATATTCTGTGCAGGAAATTTGCTGAGGCAAGTCCTTGGGATCAACACTTGAGGACTGTCCTCTGCTGCCATACTTTTGGAAGGGAAAATAAGGTTAATAAATTATAATAATTTGTACATGTTTTTCCATTGGTAGAAGAAAGCTTCATCACAACCTTTTAAGGTTTATGCAAACAACGTATTCCCGAGGCCTAAAGGAAAACGTTTACACAGTTTGGTATGTTGAGAGGCTTTCACTTACTGTTGCACAATCTCTATTTGCCATGCTTAGGAGGTTGTGGAGTTAGAATAGATTTGTGACATTTGGCCAGAAATTAGGATCCAGTTCTGCCATTAGCCAATAATATGTCTTTTCTTGGTCTGTCTCACTATTTGGAAATGGAAATTATACTTTCTCTGCCTTTAGTCTACTTAAATGTCACAGAAGAGTAAACTGTACTGAGAGTTTGAAACAGCATAGAGCGTGGTGAATCTCGTGGCACTTGAGGCCCAGAAGTCCTTACAGTAACTAACACCTGGTGCCATTGATCAATGTCCTTCATTTTAGCTGTAGAATTATATGCTCCTTGGGAATAGGCTGAATGCTTGTGGGCTTTAGTTTCTTAGTTGGAACTAGGAGATGATTTTAAGAATAAAAAAGAAATGCAGGGGTATGTAGCTGGGGATGATGATCAGATCAGCTCCCAGTTTATCCATTTTAAATCTCCATTTAGCCAAATCTAAACACATTTTGGATTAGCTGCCTTTTGAGGTTATCTTGGTCCCTTCCGCCTTCCGTTCGTATTGACTGTACTTTAATTTTTTTTTAAAGACCTAGTCTCAGTTTAGGTTGAGGTCTGTGCAGTAAAAAGGAGGATCTCCTTTCTCACGTAGGGAAACAGGTCATGGAGCTACTCAAAGGGACAATTTCTGCTTTAAGTCCACATGGATTTATGAGTATCAGCATGATTTAAGTGATGAGAGTGCTGACTCAGGAAAGCTGAGTCTTTTCCCAGTAATTGACTAATTGGGTTAACCATAAAACTGAGATGATTTTATGCACTATTCTTTGGGCAATATTAATCCTCAATCTGATATGAAATGGGAAAAAAATCCAATTTACTGTATACTTTGAGGAGTTTTATTTTTTGTTCATTGTTTTTGCAAATGGAGCAGATTCAAATGGAGTAGATCATAAGAGAAGTTAAGAATGTCAATTCTAAGATTATTTGCTTTTTATTTTTTTAATAATGATTACTATAGTCCTTTGAATCTTTATTTTGCAATCCATCTTGAGAAGAAAACATCTTTTTTTTTTTTTTTTGCGGTACGCGGGCCTCTCACCGCCGTGGCCCCTCCCGCCGTGGAGCACAGGCTCCGGACGCGCAGGCTCAGCGGCCACGGCCCACGGGCCCAGCCGCTCTGCGGCATGCGGGATTTGCCGGGACCGGGGCACGAACCCATGTCCCCTGCATTGGCAGGTGCACTCCCAACCACTGCGCCACCAGGGAAGCCCGAGAAGTAAACATCTCTTAAAACATAAATTTCAGACCTTGGACAACTGAAATGGCTGGGAGGAGGTGTTCACAGTTTAGGAGCTGGTGTGCAGCCTCACAAAAGGAAACAATGCCAACAATTTGTTAGTGATTGCCCCTGAAGTCAAGTTTGTTCCACAGAGATTACAAAACCATGGATCGTAAATCCTTAGGCATCCGAGAGTCATCATAGACTTGTAGAATGGGGAGAATGGCCTTTCTAAAATTTCAAAATTATTTAAAAGTAACGGCTCTTTCTTGGGCAGAAATGTTACTGACCCTTTGTTTCCTTGACATTTTGTCAGGTCAGTGCCTTGAGGGTAAATCAAGCTTCTGAAAGGTGCTTACGGACCCCAAAAGGGGTGAAAAATGGTAGATTGAGGCTTAAAGGCTGCTGTTTGTGGCAACTCGTCAAAAAACATTTCCCTAAACAGGTCTGTGTTGACTCTCAAGGATGCTTTTGGTGGTCCAAATGCTCTCTTTGCAATTTTCTTCCTTCAGGATAAGCAGTGGGTATGCCCAGGGTGACCCAGGCTACTATCGGATAAAGCCCCGGTGGTGTGACTGTGTTGCTTCTCTCTGTCCTTCCCCTCCCTTCCCTTTCCCCAGAGTGGCAGAACTCTAACCTGGCTATAAAATGTGATGAAGGTTCTGGTAATCGTTGCGTGCAAAGTACCTTACTGTCTTCCTCTGCCTCTTCCTTTTTTCCTATTCTAATTTGAATGTATTTTTTCCCTATCAAGTGAGTGGATTCGTGTAGAGACAATATCTTTCAGATTCTAAGTGTCTTAGTAGGAGGGTCAATGTTATTCATTGTTGTATCTCCGGGGTAATGTGAGGCCAGGCCTCAGTGGAGCATCTGATTTGGTTTGTTTTGATAAGGCTCAGTCAAAGTGCAAAGTTTTTCATCAGCAAATAATAAGTGGAAAACTGAGTCTGATGTGAACCCTGATTCGCACCCCTTTACAAACATTGGTCCCACATCCAACTGCACCCCATCTCTGTGTTACTGGTGACCTCCTTCTCACCCTTATATTCATCAAAAAGGAAAGGGAAGAGATGGAGTCTCTACTGCAAACATTACTTGATTTTTTTAAAAACACAGTATTTTATTTCCAATTAAAGTGACTCCAACACAAATTTGTCTAATCCAAATGCCCCCAATGTCACAGTGTCTACATTAAATTATCGTATGTCTGCTCCCAGCACATACTACATGCTCGGTAAATGTTTTTGAAAGGAACTAAATTTGATTTAGATGCTTCAAAGTTTTGTTCTGAAAGGTGAGTCTATATACTCTGTTATCACCATATGTATATATGGAGTTAATTCCAATCTTATTTCATAATGAGTCTCAGACATCATAGGTCTCCTTTCCTTCTCCTTCACGGGACAGTAATTGAGTTCCAGGATATGAGATCTGCTACTAAATATGCAATTGCAATTTGCACTGAAATGTCAAATACATTATTTGGGAATACTCCAGATAACTTAGGAAGGTATTTAATTTAAAAATTCTTCCTGAGGGGAAAAGTGAGTCTGCATCAAATGAAACAGGAGGTACCCCTGGAAGTTTTAGAAGTCAGGTGGACAGATGGGATTCTCAGAACTTCAGGAAAGGATGGGAAAGCATCTTCATCCTAGATGGTCACATATCAAAGAATCTAAAAATATCTCACACTTAAGTGCTTAAGTTCTGGATAAATATTAAAGGCAAATTTGGGCACTGTTAAATTTGGCGTCTGTATTAGTTTGCTAGTACTGTGAAAGCAAAATACCACAGACTGGATGGCTTAAACAACAGAAATGTATTTTCTCACAGTTCTGGAGGCTGGAAGCCCAAGGTCAAGGTGTCATCCACTTTGATTTCTTCTGAGGCCTCTCTCTTTGGCTTGTAGGTGGCGGCCTTCTCGCTGTGTCTTCATATGGTCTTTCCTCTGTGCATGTACATCCCTGGTGTCTATGTGTCCAAACGAGGGCTCACTCTAACAGCCTCATTGTGACTTAATCATCTCTTTAAAGGCCCTGCCTCCAAATAGAGTTGCATTCTGAGGTACTGGGGGTTAGGGCTTCAGCATATGAATTTGAAGAGGACAAAATTCAGCCCATAATGGTGTGTAAAGTTGTCTTGGAAACATATGACTCAGGCAGTGAGTAGAGTCCTCACTATGCTGTGTTTGGACTTGCTGGTATGGAAGGACACTTACACATAGTGTGGCTCTTACAAGGAGGTCCAGCAAGTCATGTGGTTGTTGTCTTGAAGTGAGATGGACTGGGATATTCACAAGCCAAGGACTCTCATCCACTGTCCATTTTCTACCATTAACCCAAGGGCTCTCTGCTCCAGTGGCTTTCCGGTATCCCTCCATAGCCGTGTTGCAGGCTCAGAAGTGCATTCTTGCCAGATGGATGTTGTATGTGGAAATATTGGGGTACACACTAGATAAACGGTGTGTATAAATTGATAAATTGTATTTATGATTCAGTTCTCAACAGACCATTACCTTTTAATTTCATGTTATACCAGTGCATCTAACTTTCCAGAAAGAAGGGCTCGGTTTAAGAACCAGTTCCATCAGCTATAGATGGTGCAGACTTGAGCAACTTTATGCCTCAGAATCACAGTTCTGTCATCTGGAAAGAGAAAGTAGAGCGGCCAATAGAATTGGGAGAACTGAATGAGATAACCTGTGTGAAATGCCAAGCTGACCAGAAGGACTTCCTACAATTTAAATTTTAACATCATTAACATTTAATGATATTTCTGGCAATTTTACCCCGGTGTTTGAACCAGACTCCCTTTACCCCCTCACACACACAATTAAAAATAAAATTGGTGCCTGTGTAGAAACGACCAACATGTATGATTCCTTTCACTTCCCTGACGCCTTGAGATTAGAGGAGGAGAGCCCAAAGTGAAGTGCTTAGACAAAGCCAGGAAGGGACACCTCCTGGCGTATCTCGGAAGTGACTCTGCTGCTGTGTAGCTGTGGGACCTTGGCAAGTGAATTAACCTCTCTAAGCTTCGGTTTTCTCATCTGTGAAATGAGAATACGAATAGTATTGAATAGTCATGAAAATTCCCTGCAGTAAACTACACGAGTACAAAGTTTGCACAGTGCCAGGCTAAGTTTATGACTGAAGTGTCTGGAAATGTTTCTGCACTCTTTTCTTCCTTTTATGGTGAGATATGTAAGGAATATCATGGGTCCATTGGGAAATGGGAAAAGGAAGACAGAGGATTATGATAGGAGGGCCGTGGGCTCAAGTGTTTGAAACTTCGGGAAAGAGAGACAGCGTACCTGCTCTGGAGCCAGACTGAATATAAATATCAGCTCCATGAAGCTTCCCAGCTGTGTGAGCTCAGTCACGTTACCTAACCTCTCTCTGCTTCAGTTTGAGCATCTGTAAATTGGGGATGGCGATAAGGACACTTTACGGGGTTATTACGAGGACTCAGTGAGTTAATATTTGGAGGACATAATAAGTATAATATAAGTGTTGGTTAACTGCTTTTAATGCCAGACTAGGTGTTGGAAAAAGAGTGTGCAGTTAAGGTCATTTCCTTCCTGATGAAAGGCATAGGCTGTTTCTACCCCAACTCTTTATCTCCTCAGAAAACCCCAGGTCCCAAGGGCTCTAGAACAGATCCTCAGTTAATATCTGCCAATTCGTGTTTTTATTTTCCCATCAAATTTGGTTTATTGTGTTTTACAGCTTTGTGCAGAGGGGTCAGTAGTCTAAGTGGGGGATGTCTTTAGCCCTGGGAGTGATGCGAACGCCTGACGAAGCCTAACCCAAAGTCTGAGGCCAAATGTGTGCCTGCAGAAGCCTGTGTTTGGCACAATTCTTTCAGAAACTTTAAGACCAGGGGAAACACTTCCTTGGTAACAGCAGTAGAGGAAACTCCCAGAGAGCTTGCTCTTTTGTTGAGATGATTTACTAAGTGGGTTAATCTTAACTGTCAGCTCCTTGACTGTAGGGACTGTTTCTCAAAGAGTTTGAAGTAACAGGGTTGGAGCCTGGGTTCCAACATGGGGCTCTGACATTATCAGCTTCGGGTGCAAGGCAGGTCACTTAACCACTTTGAGACTCTCTGCTCGCTTGCTACATGAGAATAATAAGATGTAAGTCAGCTTCACAAGGTTGTTGGGATCAAATCTACATTGTGTGTGAAAGTATTTTATACTCTGATAGGCATCTTCCAAATGTGAGTTCTTGTTGTTATTCTTGTTAATAAAGTCCCAGCAAAAAGCAAAAAAAAAAAAGGCATAGGCTGTGGAGCCCAGTTACCAAGGTTTTAGACATTGCTCTTCCATTTACCAGCTGGGTAACACTGGGGAAGTTGTTTAACGTTTCTGTACCTCAGTCTTCCTCATCTATGAAATGGGGGTAATAATAGCAGTACCCAGATCATAGTGTGATGGTGAAGATTAAATAAATCAATGTGTCTGAAGCTCTCAGAAGGATACTTGGCACACAATACGTACACATATATGGTTATTATTACTGTTATTATCAAATGGCATTGGCAAAGCTAAGGTGAAAGCAGCTCTAGAGTAGGCATTGAGGAGAGTCCAGTTCTCTCTGTCCTGAAGCAAGTGGTGTCACGGGTCCTGGCCTTGGGGATGACTCGGGTTCTGTCCAGCTTTCACGTCCTCTGGGCCGTTGTCTTGGTAATGATCAGGATTATGCCTTCCTAGTAAATACTGGTTGTTTATTGCTTTGGAAAACGTAAAGGGAGGCAGAATTTCAGTTTTATAAACATAACCCACTAAGAACTATTTTAGCACTTGGGCCAGTCTTCTGGCTGCTTACAGATTGTTCCTCATAATTGGGCCGGTATTTTAATCACATTAATTCTTTTTGTTAATGTTTCCTTTGTTTTTTTCCTTTGTACTCTTTCCAAGAGAAAGTACCAGAACTGTGAGTCCTTCACACTTTAAGCTCTGGTTTGGAGATATTTGGGAGTCTTCAAAGCCTGAAAATGCTTCAGATAAAATGTTTATTTTAAAACTAGGACTATTGAAACATTTGAAGTGAGTTTTAACTCACCCTCTTTTTTAAAAAAAATTCTGTTCTGTAGGTGGCTGTGTACAGTAGGGTAAGCTCAGAAGGCCTTCAAGCGGTGGTCTTTGCAGTCCCCCTGCCCCATTATCTTAAAGAAACTATTGCTCTCAAAAGCGTAGACCTGTGAGTATAGTTCAATGACCTTACACTAAAGGAATATTTTAAAATACTGTTTTCAAATGTGGTGACAAGGGATGGAGAACAAATAGTTCTTCGAAGGGATTTTCCTGGAGAAACTGAACTGACTGAGGTTAATGTCTGGAGGTAATGGACTCTCCCGGTGGGTCATTAATTCCTGGGAATTGGCCTGTGCTTCAATTGCTATTGCTTAAGTAAACAATAAATAACATCACACAGATATGTAATGAACTATAAAATGACCACTTCTCTACCTGCATTGTAGATACGCCTGCAGCACATACAAGACTGCCTTCTATTAATCACTTCCCAACTTGATTGATTGGTTTCAATCAGTACCCTGTCCCCTATTTTCTTTTAAAATAGATTAATTTCATACTTTGGAGGTCAGGGACTAAAAGCGTTAATGTTAGGCCTGGTAAAAACGGTGTCTGTGCTGGAATATTTCAGACCTCTTCTCTCTCTCTCTCTCTTTTCTTCTCCCTTACACTTTCTGTTGCTCTGTAGCAGTGAGTTAGAACTCTTACCGTGCTTCAATAATGCCAAGATTTGTGCTGATAACATTGGTTAGTGGAAATTGCATGAAACTTCCAAGGACAAGGGCTCTTTTAATTCGGTTAATAATATAAGCTTTTGTGAGCTGCCCACCCACTTTCACCCTCATTCCACAGTCATCCTACCTAGCCCCCCAGTAGCCTGGAACCCTTAAGATTATTTCTTTCTTTATGAAGCACTTTGCTTGGTCTCCACTCTCTCCCACTTCTCTTCCTACCTCATTAGCTACCCCTTCTCAGTCTCTTCTGCCGGCTCTATCTTTCACTTTAGTTTTTCTGTGTGGTGAAATATATATAGCATGAAGTTAACCATGTTAACCATTTTTTCCCCCATTTTTAAGTGTGCAGTTCAGTGGCATTGAGTGTATTCGCAATGTCGTGTAACCATCACCACTACCTACTTCCAAACTTTTTCATCACCCAAAACAGAAACTCTGTAACCATTAAGGCATCGTCCTCCATTCTCCTTTCCTCCAGCCCCTGGTAACCTCTATTCTATTTTCCCTCTCTATGAATTTGCTTTCTCTAGATACCTCGTACAAGTGTAATAATATAATATTTGTCCTTCTAATTCTGGGTTTATTCACTTAGCATAAATATTTTCAAGGTTCGTCCATATAGTAACATGTATCAGGATGTAATTCCTCTTTATTACTGAGTAATAATCCTTTGTATGTATATAGCACATTTTGTTTATTCATCTGTTGATAGACATTTAGATTGTTTCCACCTTTTGGTGATTGTGAATAGTGCTGCTATAAACATGAGTGTACAAACATCCATTTGATTTGCTGTTATCAAATGTTTTTTGGATTATACCCCAAAGTGGAGCTGATGGATCGTATAGTATTCTATGTCAGCTTTTTGAGGAAACACCAAACTGTTTGCTGTAGCATCTGCTGCACCATTTTCCTTTCCTACCAGCACAAGGGTTCCAATTTCTTCAAATCCTAACACTTGTTATTTTCCTTTCTAAAAAGAAATAATAACCTAATGGGTGTGAAGTGGTATCTCGTTGTTGGTTCTGTCTTGTTTTCTAAACTTGTCATCATTGGAGCACTTGAGGACTTGATCTCTGTGTCTCTTCTCTTCCCACTTACTTCCACCCTTTTGGTGGAATCTCCTGTCTAAATACCATGGACATGCTGATGTATATTGCTAGCCCCAACTTCTAGACTTAAGTAAGCTATTGCATTGTGGGTATTTTTACTTGGATATTCAATAGGCATCTCAAGAATAAAATGTGCAAAATGATACTCATGTTCCAAGCTCCCCATCCCCTACCAACCGTGCACCTGCTCTTTCCACAGACTTCCGGTATCTGTCAATGGCATCTCCATTCTACCAGTTTCTCAGACTCCAGACCTTGGATTCATCCTTCACGTTTCTCTTTTCCTTGCCCCCTGTATCCACCAGCAGATTCTGTTGGGTCTACTTTCAAAATACACCCAGAACTTCTGTTTGGTCTCTGTTCAAATCCTGTCTGCTCAGGGAGGACTTCATATAAAACAGCCCTTGCCCCAACACTCTCAACCCCCTTATCCTGCTCTATTCTTCATAGCAGTTGACATCATATATATTTGTGTCCCCTGCACCCCAGTGTGAGGACAGGACCTTGTCTGGCTTGTTTACTGCTGATCCTCCAGTGCCTAGAATAGTACTGATTCAATAAATACTTGTTGAATGGATGGATGGAGAATAAGTGGAAGATAGTGTATCTGCTCCTGAGGAAGTAACGAAATCAAGATTCTATATATGAAACAAATAAACACAGTAAACCTCCCTGGATTTTTTTCCAGTGAAAATGGATTTTTCAGATAACTCTTACCCTATCATGTGACCAAAATATGTCTAGTTGAGCCGAAAGTGTTTTTGCCATATTAGACATTTTCCTTCTGAAAGAGAGGGTATTGAACACCTTCTGAAAGAGAGGATATTGAACAACCTGATCAGTTATATTTCTGTACCAAACATGCATTATTTGGCTGTAGCTACTTTTAGTTGTATAGAATCCTGCTTTGTTGAAGCTCTCCTCATACACACTCATTTTCTCTTCCACTTCTGTTAGTTTGTTAAGAATTTTGTTTTGAGTGAGAGAGGAAAACGTTGCTATTATAATATGAAATGCACTAAATGATTTAGAAAACATTGATGGCATATGAATAATAAATTGACTGTATCATTAGTACCACAGAATTTAAGAAATGTGCTTGGGGTTACAGATTCCATTAAATTTTAAGCTCCTTGAAGGCAGAACAATGCCTTGGGCTCTGCATTCTTTTCAAGGCCTAAAGTCACCTTTTTAATTTGATAGACATCCACAAAATAATTGCTGAATGATGGTATTGAGTATTTTCTGCAAAGGAGAATCATACTTTTTCTTGGTTCCTTGTGGAGGGAAAGCATGAGATAGTGGAGCGGATACTTGTAGGCCAGGGTTCTGGCGTTTTCTTCTTCTGTGGGCTTTGGGAAAATCATCTTTGAGACACTGGAGTTCATTTCTGTTAGTAGCAAAAGGAGTGTATGGGCCTCAGGTCTTCCTGTCTCCATGGAGGATCCCTACAATCATATGTAAGGAATGTGTAAATTGTAATATGGATATTGGTTGGTACGGTTATTACTTTTTATTCCTACCATGTTTTATTTTCATAAGATAAAAGAATAAAAGAAAATTTTAAAACATACTTTAAGCCTTATTCAAGTCAAACGGACTAAGCTTTGGAGCGCCTGCTGTTCCAGCCACTGGGCTGGACATCCAGTTAGGCATTTTTGCAGGCTTTGTTTCATTCAGTTTTATTTTTGTTGGGTCACACATACCCTCCTGTATAGATTATCTCAAAATCTCCATCAATTTATGACTTAATTCTTGAATTATTATTTTTTTAAGTTTAAAACCCCTTAAAGAAATATCCTCTGAGTCAAATATGGATTCGTTTTTCAAAAACAAAGCATTGTGAATCAGTAATTTTTGAGGAATTATTGATTCTGTAAATTTTTTTTAAATGGAAAATCTAATTCTGGGTTATTGTAAATCAACTATACTTCAATAAAAAAATGTTTAAAAATTAAAAAATAAAAAATTGAGTCAATCCAAGAAATGGAAAATCTTTTATTCAGATGGATTTTGATTTCTTTTTCCCTAGAGTGCAATATTTTCTAGTAACCTTTAAAAATAATTAACTTCTTCATATAATAATAAGTTCCTTTAAAAGAAGTAGAAAGTTATTCAGGGAAAAATATGATAATTTGTTTTTGGAAATTTTAAGAACATGATGACTTATTTTAATGGGACTTAAGACCATGCTCAGCCTGACCTGCTAATTCTTTTATTCATTCAAATACTTTTTGGAAACTTCATTGTTCTTCATAAGATACTTTTAGCTTTTATTAAATATAACAAAATAATTCAGTAATTTTTTTTTTTAATAATTCAGTAATTTGAAAAAATATTTAAATTCAATGAAATAAAAAAATACAATTTAAGTGCTGCTGGGTAGCCAACAGAAAAGGAGAGACACTCCGTACAGAAACTCAGTGTGTTCATAGTTTTCTGATTTTGCAATTTTCCTAATTTTAGACAATGAAAATTAATTTTGTCATGTACCTTAAATCTGATGTGGCCTCTGAGCTCTTGAGAGCAAACTCCCTTGTTTTATTTAAATTTGTATACATTTTGACAATTCGAATCCATCTGAAACCTTCTGATGATGTATTTAGATTAACCTAAATAGGCTTAAGTAGATAAGGTCAATAATAGAAGCCCTGTCACAGAATTGTTGTTAGGATTTAATTTGTATATATGATATTAATTAACATAATATAGCTATATGTTATTATAATTTGTATATAATATATATATAATTTCTGTGTGTGTGTATATATATATATATATATATATATATATATATAAAATTTGTGTGCATACACACATGCACACACACACATATGGCTTGGAGCCAGTGCCTGACAATCAATATGTAATCCAAAGTTATTAGCTATGACATTGATGGTGGTGGTGACGATGATGATTGTGGTGATGTTCAGCTTCCCAGGATATCAAAAAGGAACAAAAAAGAATGTTTTGTCATTGTTTTTATCTTGCATGCTGGGTAAAGGGACAATATGAAATGGAAGACAATATGCCATGCAAGTGGGTTTTAATTTTATTGCTAAAGCATATGTATGTCTTTTTAAAAAAATGACTCTAAGAGCTGTTGATGCAGTGCATTCAAGTTTAATAATTCTGTTTTCTAAAATCCCACTGAGCTCTTTGAGATAAGAAAAAAAACCAACTAAAAGGAATAAATGGACAGAAGTCACACATTGGGGGAGGTCAAAGAAAATAAATATGTTCAGCACTAGGCCTAAAGGCTGAAAGAGATTAATTTAAATGGCTCCACTTAGAGAATGTGACAAAGTTCCAACACTTTATGGCAGACACAGTATTTCATACTTCAGAGTTGTGTCCAGCTACATTCTCTCTTCACTCTCATATAGCCCCGTATAAATGGACGCCAGCTAGCTGCACACAACTGCAGCTCGAGAGAAGGATATGAGTATATGAACATGCCATCCAAGTTAATGATGCCACGGATTATAACGCAATAAAATAATAATCCATCTCTGCTCCTCGCGCAGTGCTTTTTAATTCAGCCATGACATCCTATATGGAGATGTTTATCCTGCCCTTCTCCCTGCCCATGGAAGTGATTCTTCTGCAATCGGCAGGGGGCTATCTGATGTTTCACCAATAGGGTATATCAGCCCTGGTGATTAAAAGGAGTACTTATTGGCTTACTCAGAAAGGATTAATGGCAGAGAGTAAAGGCTTTGTTGAAAAATCATGTGCCATTACTTTCTGGAGCTTAGGAAAGAGAGACTAAAAGGTATTAGATCATTTTACGAAGAAGCTTTTTATTCAAAAATTAAAATCTTGAACCAGCAAGTGGTCCCTTTCTGATGAATTCTGAACTAGCATTAAATAAACAATCATTTCCTGGTAACATGCTGCCATTGTGTTCTGGCATTCCTCTAAGCCAGGGTGTGCTGGAACTGTTTTACTCTAGCTGATTATTTGGGGAGATGATTTTTGGGTAGGGAGTCCTTTATACTTAATTGTATACTAAAACAACATGAACAAAGAGCATTTACTTCTTGCAACCTCTGGGAACTTTTCTTTTTACAGTGTATCTATGATATTCCAGTTTATATATAATACAAATCTTCATATTATTTTTGATTTTCTTTTTTGGGTCAGTAAACATAATAGCAATTATAATGTTTTCTTTGACCCAAACATTATTTGATAGCAGCTATTAAATCTTATATCTATATGTGTGATTCCCAAATTCAAAAAGGCTTACGATCTGACTGTGATATCTATTGTTATTAAAACTATCGACTTTAATAATGTACAAGAACATCAACAGAACAATAGCTGTGTTGAATCTTGAAATACATTAGACATTATCTATAAAATCTACTCCTTTGTGAAATTTTCAATTTTGAAAATAATGTTAGTATTTCCCTATTTCACTTTCTGGTTAGCTTATAATGAGATTTAGTTACGGGGAGTTTCTTTTTACTGAGATACGTTTTTACCAAAGTTCTTCCTAGAAAAAATTAGACATTAGGAATTGCCAAATTTTTTCTAGTGAGCCACTAAGTAAATGCTATTGATTATTAGATTAAGAGAGAGAATCTGAAATAAAATTTTGACTTGAATCTGCCTTGCCTGGGCCTGGCTGTGGAGTGAACAGAACAAGGAAGGGCCCTCGTGGAGGTCCACAGATTCAGGAGAAGGAAATTGCATGGGTCCAATGGCATGGATGAGAACACACTCATTTCTATCCTACTGCTCTCATTTCCCTTGCCTTGACCTTCTCTGAATACTTTCAGAGCCATTACCCACCCTTCCAAACAGTGGTACTAGAAGAGAAAATTTATTTTAAAGGTATTTCCATTGGAAGCAGAATTAACTTCCTTAGAGTATGGGGAGATTTTGTTTTTAAACTAAAGTTGTTTTTTTTTGTTTTTCCCATAGAAGGCACAGATGGCTGATATCTTCTTACATAATAATTAACTGAGACTAACAAAATGACACGAAGACAATTTAACATTCTGTAAATATTCTCTCTGCTTTCATGATCATTTTATACAACACATGTGAAAGGTTGTTTTGAAGCCCTTGTAGCTTTGCTAGCTTATCTGCCCAAACAACACAATCTTGTAATTTGTGTTCCATATAAACTGAAACTTTTCTTATTAACCCTAGTGACATCTAAATATATGTTTGTTTACTGCCAGACTCTACTAACTTTATTGATATATTTTACATTAAGCTGCCTGGCAAATTTGCAAATGCAGCAATTATTGCAGTGAATTGAATTTCAGAGGTAATGCCCTGGATTTTTCCTTCGAGACAATACAAATGATGCTGTCTAATGCCAGTGATAACTAGCCACAAGCCAAGTTCTTTTCCAATAAATACAAAGTTTATAATGAGATGGTGGCTTTCCTTTTATAGAGCAAAGGAAATTGGTAATGAAAATCAAGACTGTTTTCCCCCCCTGAACTTTATTAAATCAAATGAATGACAGTTTGGTATTTAAAGTCAATAGCTCTAGCTACAACAAACTGTATTATACGTGATTACATACCTCTTCTAAAATTAAGATAATAAAGATAGTGAAAGTTTCCTTTTTAACTAGTTAAGTTAATTCAAATGACACAAAGTTTTAATTAGGCATTATATTTTTTGCTATTTTCAGTGCATTGCTAAAGTGGATTATAATTGTTGCCCCAATTACTTGAAAATTAAGGATTCCTTGTTAGATCCATATGTTCTGATTATTTCTACCAATTTCTTAAAAAGAAGTATGAACATGTTGACTGTCATTCCTCCCACTAAAATATCTGAAAATAAAGCTCCCGCCATGCCTCTCACTCTCCACTTCTGGAACCGTGCTGGCTTCCTGTTAGAGAATTGAAACTACCTGTCAGACTACCCTATGCCAGAGTACCTTCCTTCCTTACCTGCTTCACTTACCCCCAGAGCTGGAATCCTGTCCTAGACCTCCTCACTGTCATGGGCTCCATGTCCCAGCTCTTGGTATACCAGAAACGGTGCTTCACCCACCTCTGGGACCTCCCCCCGACCCCCGCTGCTGCCCTCCAGCAGGTCCCCGGCATAGATCACCTTTAGTAGGGCCCACCTCTACTAGGTTGTTTACATGAACCTGATTTCCTTCCTAGACCCTCACAAGTCCTCACATCTCGGCCTTGATTTTGACATTCCCCAGGCATGAACCTCCTTGGTCAATACCTAAGCCCAGATCTCCTTTTTTTTTTTTAATTAATTAAATAATTTATCTTTGGCTGCATTGGATCTTCGTTGCTGTGCGCGGGCTTTCTCTAGTTGCGGCGAGCAGGGACTACTCTTCACTGCGGTACGCGGGCTTCTCATTGTGGTGGCCTCTCTCGTTGTGGAGTTTGGGCTCTAGGCACGTGGGCTTCACTAGTTGCGGCACATGGGCTCAGTAGTTGTGGCTCGCAGGCTGTAGAGCACAGGCTCAGTAGTTGTGGCGCGTGGGCTTAGCTGCTCCGTGGCATGTGGGATCTTTCCGGACCAGGGCTCAAACCCATGTCCCCTCCATTGGCAGGCGGATTCCCAGCCACTTCACCACCAGGGAGTTCCCCCAGACCTCCTTTTGATATTGAGAATTTAATTTTAGAAGTGTGCACGTACCTCTTATAGCTATATACATACTCATATAAAGTTGATATATAAACAGTGTGGTGACATCTGAGAGGACGCTTAATGAGTACACAGAATAAAAGGCATAAATGCTAGTGTTTAAAATACTTCTTGGGACCCTAAAGCAAAATGAGGAGGAAAAAAGGCACTGGTTATTAACAGTGGTTTTACAGGAAGGTCTCAAGAGACTGTTAATTTTATTCCTACCAGATAATGACTTTTGATAAATTCCTAGTTTCTAAGTTAAGAATTTAAATATAAAAATTGCTTCTTGAATTAGCCACATAATTGTCATCTACACTATGCGGAATTCTCCTGGTGGTTCTTGCAGTGATGGTGACGTGAACGTGTGTTTTCTGGCTGATTTTCAACTTTGGTTCATCCCTCTCCAGCTGACTGAATTGCCTCTGTAATTTCGGCAGGAAAGCATGCTCACTTTTTCACATTTTCTGTTTACTTTGGAGTTTGAGCTTTAAGAAACTAAGACATTTGGTGTAAAACAGAGAGCTAGTGGGAAGCAGCCGCATAGCACAGGGAGATCCGCTCGGTGCTTTGTGACCACCTAGAGGTAGGATAGGGAGGGTGGGAGGGAGGGAGATGCAAGAGGGAGGGGATATGGGGATATATGTATATGTATAACTGATTCACTTTTTTATAAAGCAGAAACTAACAACCACTGCGAAGCAATTATACTCCAATAAAGATGTTAAAAAAACAAAACAAACAAAAAAAACCCCAAAACATTTGCATCTCAAAAAAAAAAAAAAGAAAGAAACTAAGACATTTGGGTTCTGCAAAATGTTTCCTAAACCAATTCATCTCCAGCTCCCTTGCTCTTAACATATTCCGCAAGAGTCTGCCTATTGTTTTAGCAGATTTTGATAGCTTTATAACATTACTATCAGCTAAAGTTTGAAGTACCTGGCTTTCATTTACTATTATTGCCTGTGCTTTTGTTTATTTAATTATGAACATTCCATAATAATCTATTGTCCTTGAAAAACACTAAATGCTTTTTAAAATTGGGCGTCTGTATGATAGTTATTTCCATATGGATGAATATAGTGATCTGCAGTCTAATTTATTCATCTGGAAAGTCAAAACTTCATTTTGTGAGACGAATATAAGCTCATGGACTCCCCTGTGGTAAATCTAGATGATTATTCTCGTTGCTTCAGAATATATCATGCATACCTAGTTAAGAGACCTTGCAGCAAAATTGTCCTTTCTGAATTTCATCAGGCAAAGTGTATGTATTTGCCTTGGCTTTAAACTTGGTAAAGGAGAGAAGCTGATGTGGAAAATTTTCTCAGGTGCAGAGACTAGCAGACTGTTAGCATATGGTTGGCATGGTTTCATTTGCTTGTCCTAAATTACATGAATTGGACTCATTTTGATGCCTCCCATATTGCTGCCAATGTTTTCCTAATTTATTTTGAAGTCCTTCAGTCTTTTTCAAGCTCTTTTAAGCAGGAGGTGGGAGTGAGGGAATCTTGGCTTTGACATCACCTAGACTGGAATATTCTGCTAGTTTCACATGATAGTTTAAGTACAACAAAAGGCAAACCACACTCTACAGTCATATTGGTTTCTTAAACTTTTAAGTTCCCAACATATAGAATATTTGCAAGGATATTTGCCCTTAGTCTTGGTCAAATACCTTGAATGTAAAATTAAGTGATTTCATTAAAGTACATTGGAGGAGAAAAGTAATATATGACAGAAAATGTACAAGTATAAGGAATTTAGCCAGAAGTTGTGATGTAATGTTAAGCAAATAACCTTCAAAAATTATCCTAATAGATTTATTTATACGTGCATAGAAAGTACCTAAAATGTGTGGTGTGGGCTCCAATCATAAAGAGTTTTGTTACAGAAAAGGCTCAGTGAAGTGGCTAATTTATTCTTGCCAATTGCCCATGGAAAGGGAATTAAGCCTTGTTAACTTGAAATAGAATAGATGTCCTCCATGATGGAGGAGGACAGTGCCTCTGAAATAGGCAGATGCAGAGTCCTCCAAGTTTGTCTCACCGGGGGTAGTCGAAGGGATTTCTAAAAATTACTTTATAAATCTTACTTTTTGATAATTTCTGAAATTGAATTCAGTTGAGCTGAAGCCTTTATTGCATTGAATTTTCATGCAAGTCAAGGACCAGTGGACATGAATAAGAATTAAAGAGATCCACAAATAGAGCCCTAAAAAAATCCATTTACATTGCATTTGGATACTACCATTGGACTGAGTCCTGAATCGTCATTGATGGGTTTCTCAGTCTTGTCAGTATTGATGGCATCTCAGGGTGCCAGCAAATAGAGAGCAATTTTCTGCAGTAGTGTTGTGACCAGTTTGTATTAAGATGAAATATTGTCATGATGCCAATATATGAAAGCCCTGCATTTGCTTCTGTCCAATGCAAGACATTTTTTTTTCTCTGTTTGGTCAAGCACAGGGTATCCTCTCCAAAAAGAGATTTGGAAAGGATACATTGGCATTTTGATTGTGCAGTATTCATTGTGTCTTTATTGAACACAACATTTTTATTGTAAAGGCAGAGTGAGTGAAGTGTACTATCACTAGTTACATAGTATTAAGACTCATTTGACCATTTATAGATATCTACTGTGCTTCTTTATCAGCTATCAAAGAGCAAATTTGGTTTATATCAGGGGTTACAAAAGGACTAGATGAATGGCTAATAAGGCTTTTCTTGTGATTTGGGACAATAATTTGAAAAAATCTGCTTGGATGTCAACCCAAACAGCTGAGCTTGCTATTTGATTAAGGAATCTGAGTTGCATGGGTGGGTTTATTGGAAATGGCAGACTCTGCACTGACAGATGTCTGCCCTGAAGGCCTGCAGTTCTTCATCTTTTGTTTCCAAAATGTTTAGGGTGCAATGTTTACATAGAAACAGAACCCTGGGATCTTTAAGTCCATTGCACTTATAATTAAGGCTACCTAAAGGACTTTGAAACCTGGTACAACTGCAGATAGCTTAGAGCACCAATAAAATGTAAACAGAAATGCTAAAAGAGGATGTTCATGCAGACTTTGGCATATTACTTTCTCTAATTAAACATCATATACATGCACCTCAAATAGGATATTGAGAGACAAATGGAAGTTGACTATACAATTAATCATGAAGTGTTTGGAACTTTTTTCCCTTGAGGACTCTAGATGTTTTAATTGTGACTATAAAATACAAGGACTTAAAAAAAAAACATGCAAAAAGAAAAAAAAAGAAAAGAAATGAAACATGCCAGCATTTATCCCTACACAAGTCTAGCCTTGGTGGGATAATTGATGGGATAAGCGCCTGTGTAGATACTTTCACAGTAAGATTTTCCCATTCAATATAGTCACTTTCAAGAGATGACCTAACATAGTGGTTAAGAATGTGTATGAAGTTCTTAGGACAGTTGTAGCAGCTATTAAGTACTACATGAATATTAGTCCTTGACTAGTGGAGGTGTGATAGTGCTGCCATTGAGTTGCAAGAGTAATTTCTTTGATAAATTTTGATTTGGGACCAATTAAAAAATACCACCCTAGACACAGAGGAGAGGTATAACTTTATAACCATTCTTCCTTTTCCTGCTTTCCTCCCAGATATTGTATTTTTGTTCTCGAGAGTTGATTTTTAGGGGGATGATTTTTTAAAAAAACTTTTTATTTTAGAAGAGTTTCAGATTTACTCAAGAGAGCACTGTTCCACATGTGCCACACCCGGTTTCCCCTATTATTAACATCTTACACGTTTTGGTACATTTATTACAATTAATGAATATATATTGATACTTATTATTAACATTAAAGTCCGTACTTCGTTCACATTTCCTGGATTTTGACCTAATGTCCTATTTCTGTTCCAGGATTCCATCCCAGATACCACATTACGTTTAGTCACCATGTCTCCTTAGGCTCCTCTGGGCTATGACAGTTCTCAGACTTGCCTTGTTTTTGATGACCTTAACAGTTTTGAGGAGTACTCGTCAGGTGTTTTGTAAAATGTCTTTCATTTGGGATTTGTCTCGTGTCTTTCTCCTGAGTCAGCTGGGGTTATGGGTTTTTGGGAATAAGACCACAGAGGTGAGAGTTCATTTTATCAAATTCTGTCAAAAGCACATGCTATCGGGCTTCCCTGGTGGCGCAGTGGTTGAGAGACCGCCTGCCGATGCAGGGGACGCGGGTTCGTGCCCCGGTCCGGGAAGATCCCACATGCCGCGGAGCGGCTGGGCCCGTGAGCCATGGCCGCTGAGCCTGCGCGTCCGGAGCCTGTGCTCCGCAACGGGAGAGGCCACAACAGTGAGTGAGCGGCCCACGTACCGCAAAAAAAAAAAAAAAAAAGCACATGCTATCAACATGACTCATCATTGTTGATGTTGACCTTAATCACCTGGCTGAGCTAGTGTTTGTCAGGTTTCTCTTGTCACTGTCCAGTTACTCTTTTCCCCCTTCCTGTACTGCACTCTTTGAATGGGTGTCACCATGCACAGCCCACACTTAAGGAGTGGGAAGATAAGCTCCACTTCTTTGTGGATAGTTTATATACATAAGTTTTTGGAAACTTTTTCCATGGGAGATTTGTCTATTCTTCCCCCATTTATTTATTTATTCAATTATTTGTTTATATCAGTATGAACTCATAGATATTTATTTTGAACTTTGAGTTATAATCCAATGCTACTTTTTTTTTTTCTTCTTTTTTCTTTTTTTAAAATTGAAATATAGTTGTTTTACAATGTTGTGTTAGTTTCAGGTGTACAGCAAAGTGATTCATATATATATACACACACACACATACATACATATATATATATTTTTTTTCCTTTTTTGGATTCTTTTCCATTATAGGTTATTACAAGATATTGAGTATAGTTCCCTGTGCTATACGTTAGGTCCTGGTTGCTTATCTATTTTATATATAGTAGTGTATATATGTTAATCCCAAACTCCTAATTTATCCCTCCCTCCCTCCCTCCTTCCCCCTTTGGTAACCATAAGTTTCTTTCCTATGTCTGTGAGTCTGTTTCTTTTTTGTAAATAAGTTCATTTGTATCATATTTTTAGATTCCACATATAAGCTATATCATATATTTGTCTTTCTCTGTCTGGCTTACTACTTTCTTTTCTTACTCAAATTATTCCAGCCTTGGCCACTGGGAATGCTTTTAGCTGGCTCCTGTGTCCCTCTGATGTGACCCCATGGTGGTTGTTTTCCAGCACTTCCTTACTTCCTGGCACTACAAGATGCTCTTGGCTCATCTTGTATATTTCCTATCCCAGACTTAGAATCGTCCGTTTTTCCAGGGAGCCCTGGTTCCTGGTTCCAGAGAACTGGGCACAAGGTACACTTGTTGCTATCAGGGTGTTGTTATTTCTAGGCCCTTTCAGCTGTATAGGAATCTGTACATATACGCATAGGTATAACTGTTTCTATATATATCCATATGTATCGATGTGAAGCTAAACATGGGTTCATAAGAGATGTCTGCAGCTCTAATCTGTTACCATATATGTAGATCATTCTAGCCTTTTCTCCTTCCTTCTGATTCATTACATTTACATTGGGATCCGGGAACAGAAAAGGACATTAGATCAAAATCAAGGAAATCCAAATAAAATGTGGACTTTAGTGAATTTAAATAATTGTATGTACACAACGATGTATATACATGTAAGCCAATGTCCATACCAGTATTCATAGACCTCTTTTTTTAGTAGCTGGGTATTATTCCATTTTGTGGATGAAAAAAAGAAAATGTGAGGATACAAATATTTAGGGGTGACTCTTTGGGTTGTTTCCATTTTATTCTTTACTCTTTTTAATGGTTTTGAATACTTATATTTTGTACCAAAAAATCCCACCAAAAACATTGAATATATTTCTTTGGGTCTATTTTTGGACTCTCCATTATCTACTATTTCACCAATACTGCACTGTCTTGGTTACTGCAGCTTTATGGTAAATCTTGAAACTGGATAGTGTGAATCCTCCAACTTTGTTCTTCTTAAGTGTTGTGTTGGTTATTCTAGTTCCTTTGCCCTCCCATGTAAATTTTAGAGTCTGTCGATAGCTACAAAGTAGCTTACAGGTCATGATCCCTTTCCTTAATTATTATACTTGGCTCTCAGTAATTGTTTACCATTTCACAAATTCAAATCCATTCTTAAAAATTTGCCTCTACTGTGAAGATATTGACCCTCAAAATATTTGAGCAGTTGCAACACTATTGGAAAAAATGTATTTGCCCTCCCAGGTATTTTATTTAATGGTAACACTTATTTGAATGCATAAATTTGAATATTGAAATATTTTAATCCTCTTCTTTTTTCTTTGATAAACATCTCACTAGACAACGGTTGTAGTCTACTGCCAGGATTGTTAGGAGAGTTAAATTAGAGGGCTAGTAAGAATTAAATATGCTTAGAGATTTAAAAATGTTCAATAAATGTTAATTATTCTTATACTTAACCCATTTTCTCATTAAAAAAAAAAAAACCTTGAGCAGAGTTTAACGTCACATAATAGTCTGGTACAAGATTTATCATTTCTTTAAGTATTGTTTAACATCATACACCTTTAAAGCACAATACTGCATTATATAAAAAGCCCTGCTGCCGTATAAATGCATTTAATTTTACTCTAGGATACATTAAACATTTGTAATTTTAAAGTTAATGGTTTTTGACAAAGTATTAAATTTTTATTAAAAGCACAACTTTGCAACTGTATAAATGCATACTTTTAAATTTGGTAAAGGTATGAAGTGAATATTGAGAATTTTTATAGATTTCTCTATTGAATGTTTGACAATTTGAGTTTATATGATATGTTCACGCAGGATAAAGTATAAGAAGCATAAAAATTGAATATCCATGAGCCACAGAATAATCTATAAAGATATGCAAAAAGATATGTTCACGCAGGATAAAGTATAAGAAGCATAAAAATTGAATATCCATGAGCCACAGAATAATCTATAAAGATATGCAAAATTTCTTCCAGTGTCCTTGGGTATTAGAGCCTGCAAAGATCCACTCTTTCAACAGATCATTCTTGGGCTCACTTGGTATTTGGCTTTTTTTTTCTTTTTCTTATTTTTAAACTTATTTTTTGTAATTGAACTATAGTTGATTCACAATATTGTGTTAGTTTCAGTTGTGCAGCAAAGTGATCTAGTTATATATATAGTTTTATATATAGTTACATATTCTTTTCCAGATTCTTTTCCCTTATAGTTTATTATAAGATATTGAATATAGTTCCCTGTGCTATACAGTAGGCCCTTGTTGTTTATCTGTTTTATATAACTTGGTATTTGGCTTTAATGCTGACACTACCAGCAGGAGCAGCCAGACCAGTGAAGTCGGGAAGATGAACTGTTGAGTTCCGTTCTGGAAAGTTAAGACGCTACTCAGAGTGGTACCACTAGGTAACTGATATGGTCTATGTAATAAAATAGTATTTACTATACACCAGAAACCTGTTGTAATGGGACTCATTATAAAATGAATTAATACCTACTATGTATCACATTCTTTCAGTTTTAAAAGACTGAAAAGATTTTTGTTAGAGTGATGGCTTGAAATAACATTATTAGTGGTTTAATGTTAAGCTTTAAAAGGCTAATGAGTTATTAGTGTGTTACAAATAGCATTAATAGTAACAATAGTCCTCACAATGTATCAAATGCATAAATAATGTTTGCAACCTATTAATGAGGGATTACAATTTACAAGTGAAATACATGCATTTTAGTAATAATTAGAAAGAGGCTTGTTCCTCCACGTATGGTGCTCCTTGAGATATTATATAAAACTGAAGCTTGTTATAGTACAAGTGTTTATATCCCACCATCATTAAAAATTTTGACAAACTAGACAGTGGAGGTCAAAGAAATGTCTTTATTTTATGAAATCCTAATTTTATCACTATTAAATCATTTCAGTGACTTTATTCACTCATTTGACAGCTGTATTTTGAGTTACTTCTACCTGAGCCCGGGAGTCTGCTAGGCACTGTGTACACAAGGACAAATACTTCACGGAGTTCATGTTCAGTGGTGGCGACAAAAGTAAAAGCAGAGGTTGAAAACCTTACACGAGGATCGATGACAGAGGTGAGAACTGAAACCAGCTCAAGAACTATTGAACAGGAGCCCCGGCCCCGATGGGGTGTGTGTTGGGCAATGCTGGTGTGGACTGAGGGAAAAGTAAAGGAAAGCTTCCCAAAGTGGTGAGGCTAATCTTTGGGAGGAGTGGCCTTGGCCTGGTGTGGTCAGTGCCGGGCATTCCAGGTAGCACAGGGCTGTGATCCTTGAGAAAGTGAAAACTCCACGTTCACCCTGACTTTCTACCTGGACTTTCCAAACTGCAACACAGGGAGATGGGGCCCAAAGAGAGAAGAGCCTGCGGTAATAGCTTTAGAACAGATCAACAAATTGATAGAACAGAATAGAGAAACCAGAATTAGACCGTACACATATGGTCAATTAATTTCTAGGATGGTAGCAAGTAAATTTAGTGAAGAAAGGAAAGTCTCTTTAATAAATGGTGCTGGCATACCTACATATCCATGTGGAAAAATAAACCTTGACTCCTATCTCATATTATACATAAAAATTAATTTGAGATGAATCATAAGCCTAAACATAAAAGTTATTACTATAAAGCTTCTAGAAGAAAACAAAGAAGAATATGTTTATGACCTTGAAAAATGTAGATATCCTAGGACAAAGAATTATTAATCACCACAGAAAAAAATTGATAAGTTGGATTTTATCAAAATCAAACACTTCGGGCTTCCCTGGTGGCGCAGTGGTTGAGAGTCCACCTGCCGATGCAGGGGACACGGATTCGTGCCCCGGTCCGGTAAGATCCCACTTGCCGCGGAGTAGCTGGGCCCGTGATCCATGGCCACTGAGCCTGCGCGTCCAGAGCCTGTGCTCCGCAACGGGAGAGGCCACAACAGTGAGAGGCCCGCATACCGCAAAAAAAAAAAAAAAAATCAAACACTTCTGTTCATTAGGAGACACAACTAAGAAATGAATAGCAAGCCACACAGAGAAAATGTTTCACACACAGGAGAATATGTTTATGATACATATAGTTGCCAAAGACTTGTATCTAGAATATTAAAATATTTCCTATAATCTAATTGTAGGAAGGCAAAGTGTCTGATTTTTTAATTACAAATTACAAAAATAAAATGGGCAAAAGACTTGAATAGCAACTTAAAAGGAAAATATGCAAGTGGCCAGTCATCACACAGAAAAGTACTCAACATTATCCATCATCAAAGAAATGCAAAATAAACCTCAAAAGAATACCATTATTTAAACACAAGAATGGCTAAAAATTAAAAAGACTAATTGCACCAAATGTTGGCAAGGATGTGGAGCAACTGGAAAGCTCGTGAATTACGCAGAGGGTGTAACACGGTTTAGCCGATTTGGAAAACAGCTTGGCAGTTTCTTATAAAATTAAACATGCCGTTGTCTACTCTGTGACTCACCAACTCCACACCTAGGTATTCACCCCCCCCCCAAAAAAAGAGGAGAACATATTTCCACAAAAGATTTGTACAAGAGTCTTCATAGCAACATTATTCACAGTAGTCTAAAACTGAAAATAATTCAGATGTCCATCAAATAGCGAGTGGATAAACAAATTGTGATGTATTCATACAATGAAATACTTTTTAACAAGTATTTCTTTTAACTATATAACTATTCCTTTAACTAATAAGGAATTCAGTACTAACAGACATAACACAAAAAAAGAAGCTCGAAAACCTGCTAAGTACAAGAAACCAGACTCAGAAGTGTACGTGCTATAGGGTACCATTTATAAAAAAAATACACACGTGTGTATGTGTCTTATATGTATGAGTAAGCTACTCATGCATATAAATTGTGTAGGTTGTAGATGTTTCTTACTTGATGCTTACACATATTTTTGACTTTTTGCTACCAAATTCAATCATTTAGAAAGTCGTGATCATTCCACTTGCAAAACGTATCTCCAGTTCATCTCTCCACATCTGTACTTACTATGTACAGCCATCATCATTTCTCACCAGGACATTACATGAGTCTCCTACCCAATATCCCTGCATCTGGTCAGTTGTTTCATCTATCTTCCTTCATACTAAAGCCTTACCTTTCTAACATTCCAATACGTCTATACTTCTCACTTAACTAAAAACCTCCCACTGTCCACATGCCTGTGCCGCAAGGCATATCATAACATTTAAAATGAAGGTAACCTTAAAATGTGCTAGACTGAATGTTTTATGTTTATAATCCCGTGCAATCATAGGCGTAACCCCTCGAAGTGAGTGCCGTTACTCCCTTCCGCTGCCAGATGAGGCAGTTAACAGATTTGTTCAACAGCTTGCCCAAAGAAACGTAGCCAGCAGTAACAAAGTCAGGACTTGAACCTATGTTGTCTGACTGCAGAGCCCAAATACATGTCCACTAGACATACTGCCTCTCTTTATAATCTGCCTCTAGACTTTGTTACCCAAACTAGTCTTCTACCTCAGCCCTGGGCTCGCAGCGTCCATTCACACTGGCTTCCCTGTGTCCTTTTGCACATCCAACCTTCTGTTCCCATGCCTCCTTCTGGAGCTCCCATTCCTTCTGACTTGCAGGCTCTTCATTCAAGTTCCCACTCAAGAGTCACTCCCTTAAGAAAGCTTTACTTGAGTTCCTCCAGGTGAAGCGTCACCCATAGCTGTGTTCAGCCACAGGCATGATGGTCATGGGTCCTTTCCCACATTCATCATTTTTTATTTTGAAGACATGTTTATGTTTATGTGTCCCCTCGTTGGAGCTCCTCCAGAGCAGACTGTCTTCCTCATCATTGTTTTTCTATTCCTTAGCGTACAAAGAAGCAGGTCCATAATTATTTGTTGAGGAAACAAACCTTTTACTGCCAGACACTCTAGGATCAAAGTTGCATTTGCCTAATTTTGATCTCTCACTGTAAATTATTTGTTAGTCACGAAATGGTTTAAAGCTCAACTGAAAAACTCAAAAATCAAAAAGGAGGGAAAAAATGGAGATGAGGTATCTTGTTTCCTGGGCTGAGTAGCGTTATGAGGTTATTCTTTAGGGGCACTGGAGAATGTGGAATTTTTAGAGCTTAAAATGATTGGCTGAGATATTAAGCTGCTTTGCCAGCTGTTCAAAAAATGGATTGCTCCCAGCATATAAATAACTACTGTTATGTCTCTATAAAATTCTAGACCTTGAATGGCATATTTGATTAGAGTGAAATGAAAAAGAATTGTTATAAACAAGAAGGTGAGATTAAAAAGGTGTATTCAGTAACTACCTATGATGAGTTCAAATAGCCTTTCCAAGTATAGACATAGAAAATTAAATAAAATACTCGCAATCTTAAAGGAACTAAAACATAGACCTTACTGGAGTTTAATCGTACTCTTAGCAGTCTCTTCCTTTTATTCCTTTGGTGGGGCTTATTGCAAAGGAGAGTCAATTGCATGTCATTTTAGCAATTTCTACCTCAATTATAACAATGTAACATCTTTAATGTCTATTTGTGTGATATTTATTAAGAGGAATTTTCTTTTGTGTATGTGCTTCTAGTAATATGAATTACTGGTTGAATGCATTAAGTATGAATGGTAGCAGCTTGTAAATATCCATGGGCAGGCGTGGGATCTTCCATTTCCAGTATGGGTATCAATAACAGTGGGTGTCTTTTTCAGTGTCGCTCATTGCCCTACCTGATTTTAGCTATGTTTACATACAACTGATGTTACTAAGTTCCATTCATTATGTTAAGTTATAGGAGTGGAAATGTAACTGCCTTTACTGAGATGATAACAATTAACTGACTTGAATAGACCTAGTGTAGGGGAAGTTGGCTGATAAAAATGGGAATGGTGAAAGAGAAGAAGAGGAAAAAGTTTGAAATCAAAATATTATTTCAAGCCAACAAGCGTTTATTGAACACTGAACATGTATGCCCAGCCCTGTATTAGATCCTGAAAATACACAGCGGGAAATATAGGGGCCTCCTTTCAATATGCTTAGCAAGACAGTAAAAGATGCAATGCAGCAGAAACTTAAGAGTACTGACTGACATTTTAGGAATGTCTTACCAGGTATAGTGCAAATAGATCAAAATAAAGAAAAATACTCAGGCTTCCCTGGTGGCGCAGTGGTTGAGAGTCGGCCTGCCGATGCAGGGGACACGGGTTCGTGCCCCGGTCCGGGAGGATCCCATGTGCCGCGGAGCGGCTGGGCCCCTGAGCCATGGCCGCTGAGCCTGCGCGTCCGGAGCCTGTGCTCCGCAACGGGAGAGACCACAACAGTGAGAAGCCCACGTACCGCAAAAACAATAAATATAAAAATTTAAAAAAAAGAAAAATACTGAAGGATTACTCACAATTTGCTGACCTAAGGAGGTACAAGATATCGGATAACAGATCCATCTAAAGTTCTCGAATTTGTGAGGAGAATGGGCTTACAGTACTGCTGGGGGCAAACTGCTTAGCCTTAGATTCATCCTCATGATTGGCTGCATCAAGGCAGCCTCAGGGTTCACCTGGGGACCACAGCAAACAGGAAGGCATCTGTTTGGTAAGGCTGTGACAGCAACCAAGGGGAGGAACAAGGAAAGCCACAGGTAGTGCCTGCTGTGGAGCCCCATCCACGAGGAAGACAGTCGCAGGAATGGTGCCAACACATCGGTCCTTCCCAGGCCTCTTAGTCTGCTGGTAGGTGAATCAGTGGGGTATGTTTATGCCAGTGAGACATCCTTGGGCAAGATTATAAATGCAGCTAGATTGACAGGGACACTAGGAGAAAGCCACTCCAATGTAGGAGTAGACACCAGGGATGGGTAGACTGCTTCTTATTCATGAATAAGAAAACATTGAAAATGAGCCCCCACCTCACACACACATCATGGTGATTCACTTGCTACCACGTATAGTTACATCTTTCAACACCCACCATGGGTACCTGTCAGAGTACAGAGTAGAGATACGAGTTGCCCGGTTGCAACCTCTTACTGATGGTGCCATGTGTTTGTTTGACTCGTTGCCCTGACTTTGGGAACCCACTCGCTGAGGCTCAGCTGTCCTGCTGCGCTCTGACTCTAGCACGTGCATGCTTCATCATTTCTGTTTGCCTGACTTGCACCTCTTCACTAGATCCTTCAAGTTGATTGTTGGCTTCCGGCCCAAATTTCCTTTTCCCTGTGTCTTTACTCCTAGTGTTCTTTGCACTGTCTACCTTGCCCAGTTTTTGAGATCCTTCCCTGCCAAGCACTGTGCAATCCATTCAGCAACTTTGAGCGTGCCACGGACTGAATTATTCCTGTGATGAAGTCTCTAACCCTCATGTGATGGTATTTAGGTTTAGATGAGGCCATGAGGGAGGAGAGAGAGGACACAGACAGTAGCCTTCTGAACTTCAGGAAGACAGTTCTCACCAAAAACGTGATCAGCTGACACCTTGATCTAGGACCTCCCAGCCTCCAGAACTGTGAGAAACAAATTTCTGTTGTTTAAACCACTCAGTCTATGGTATTTTCTTTATAGCAACCTGAGATGACGAATATAGACAGAAATTTACAGATGAGGAAAACAAGACTCAGAGAACAAAGCACCTAAAGAATTTAGCTAATTAATCCTCTATTTGAGTAAAAAAAAAATCTTTGCTCTTTTCAGCACACAGTACTGCATTAAAGATTGAATAGTTTTCCCCACTCCCATGGTAAACATGCCTTTACTGAAATGGAGATAAGGTTTAAATTATCCATCTTGCTATGGGTAAGATATTGAGGATGACAACCTTAGACTTCCTATATTTAGACGCTTTTTTTGTATTTTACTTGCATCTCTATCGAGGGCTTATCTTTCCTTTCCATTACACACGGATTTACATAAAGGCACGGGTATCCAAGCTACTTCTAAATCATTAGGCTGTAGGACTTACTCTGTTGACTTCGTTGTGATAGTGCTTTGTCATATTTTGGTGAAATAGGAATATGCATCAGGAAAACAGAAGTAAAAATTTGAGTCTCAGTTTCCCCTCAGCCACTTTGAGTGTTTTCTGAAGTAAGAGGCATTTCTCTTAAGAGGCCAAAATGAGAGGCCAGCCAGGCAGCAACCGTGGACATTAATGTGGTCCTGTATTTTCTGTGCCCTCTAGGTGGCTGAATCTTAGCTTGTCCTGTCACTAAGAGGGTGAAACTCTTTCCAAGGAATTATCAGAATCAACTTTGTATCTCCAGGTGTAGACCTGTTGGGAAAATGGCTTGTTTAAAATTTCGTTTTAAGAAAAACTTCAACTCTTTTATTTTCCCAGTTCAAAACAAAAAAAATGAAACAAATGTCTAATATATTGAATCATAGTAGTTCTTTTAATGTTATTTCATCAGCTGTGTATAAAATCCAATTCATCTCTTGGTTTGAAGCAGCTCTGCTTAGGTCAGCAGTTTGGATCTAGAGCCACAGATTTACAGACATACAAATGGCAGTGGTGACAAAATGATCCCGTTCCTATGTATGTGGCCTGAACCAACACTGCATTGCCTCATATTAAGCAGGCCTTTTGAAAGAAGATGAGAATTCCATCCAATAATTTTGTTATATATTTATAAATGACAGAAGCAAAGTTTACGATGCTAAGATTTAATTTAATGGATCTTGGATTGCGTGTACAGTGAGTTATGGCAAAAAATAGAATTTAACGTTTTGCAGTAAAACAGGCATTTATTATGAGAATAACTGATCTGTCCTGGAGACCTGTGCTTATCTTTTTTTGCCATTTGTCAAAATGGGTTTCTCTTTCTATTTCTTCTATTTACATTATTTCCTTGTTGTTCCGTTCTCTATAGCAGATGGTGTTTGCAGAATCTAAAAATCTCAGTGCTTTTCTTTAACATGGAAATTTAGATCTCATCCAGAAAGTCAGGTCTGGGACAGATTACAGATACTCAGGTGCTGTAGCCTGGGTGTCGTGACCCCATCCCCTGCCCAGCTGACATGAGGAGACCTCATCAGAGGAGCCACTTTGTGGAGAGCGTGCCACACGGCTCTGCCCTTGAGTCATGGGAATCAGTGAAACAGGGTTTCTGAAGCTGATGTCTCTTGGGGTGGCGCCTTAGGGAAAACAAAGTTTCGGGTCATTTTCTTTTTAAAGAACAAATGCAATTAATAAAGTATGGAGGCACCAGAGAATTTATCAACTGGGCAAAATAACAGAAAATTCAATGTGGAACAATGTCCTTCATTTCTTCTATTGCATATGGCTGTGTAGATGTTGAGTTTACTTCCAGTCTCAGATTCAGGTTATCAGGAATAAGGTTTTAACACCCTAAGTCTGTATCAGGGTTTCTTAACCTTGACACCGTTGACTTGTGGGGACAGGTCACCCTTTGTCTTGGAGGCTGTCCTGTGCATTGTAGTATGTTTAGCAGCATCTCTGGCCTCTACTAACTAGATGCCAGTAGCACTGACTGCCCCCCTCCCACCCCGCCACCTCCCCATGCAGCCAGGAACTGCCAAGCGTCCTCTGGAGGCAAAGTCACCCCCTCCCCCACTGAGAACCACTGGATATATTTCTTGAATACAGAGACTTAACTATTCATCTTTGCATCCCTGGTTCATAGCAGTGTCTAGCTCTAGCATTTACCCAGCAAATGTCAATTGAATGACTAAACAGAAAGTTGAAACTAGTGTCTTCATGTATGTAACCATTTTTTGTGCCTAAATATATTAATATATGTGTTTTCTTAAGAGAGGTCTTTCGATATATTTTTTTCTAGAAAGCTTTTGTTATTACGAGGATAACAATTTTCATGTAATTATTTATTCCTGTTTCTTCACTAGTTATAATTATATCATAAATTCATATTACACTGGCATATTCTATGCATCTCATAGACATTAATGTCAGTATATTTATCATTCCTTTTGAAGATGCTGTGAATCTGGTCTTATTAAAGGGGTATCTTCTGGAAAGGCTGGTGAAAGGATACTGACCCTTTTGATTCTACCTGGCCCTCAGGAGTCCATGACCCAGGAGTACCCGGCATGTGGTGCTGACTTAGTCCCATTCCACTGGGCAGCACGATAGAGTGATGGTTCTGAGTACCTCCTGGAGAATGCGGTGATTCTGAGTCACCTGCCAAAGAAATTAAGGCAGTAAATAAAGATGGAAGAAAATCTGTACAAGCCCAGCACAATGCTAAAATGTTTCTCCTCTTAGGGTTAGCACTTTCATCTTGGACATTTAAGAGGCACAAATTGGCAGCGATCAACATGGCAGCTCCTGGTGTAACTAACATTCAGGTAGCACATGCTGTGTGCCGTATAGTGTTCTGAGAACTCAACTCGATTTACTCACTGAATGCTAACAACAAGGGCACAAGGAAGGTGCTTTTATTATCTCCATTTTACAGGAAAGAAAACTGTGTCACAGAGAAGTTAAGTAACATAATTCATTAATTCCATAAATATCATTGAAGTGCGTCCCATGTGCTAAGTGC
The DNA here is from genome assembly GCF_937001465.1 of Orcinus orca. Lineage (NCBI taxonomy): Eukaryota > Metazoa > Chordata > Mammalia > Artiodactyla > Delphinidae > Orcinus > Orcinus orca. The sequence continues at coordinate 17,368,782 of NC_064570.1, read as the reverse complement.
TGTGGATGTGCCACAATGTATTCATACATGGCATTCACCTTGACCTCAAGTAGCGTATATCTCTCTGGTGGAGTTGATGATCAAATATACAAAGTCCCAAGTCAGACATGTTAACTGCCATAAATGAGGATTTAATCATGTGCTCTGTTGATTGCCTTGCACCCCTGGGAAGTTATATACCTTCTCCAAACCTGTTTTCTGATCTTTAAAACTGGTACCGTGATAATACCTTATGAGGTTGTTGAAAGTACAATGTCTGCATTTATTAATTACTTAATAAATGTTATATAGTAGAAGAGTAACAATCAAATGATTTTTTTTCCCACTTGGTGTACCAGGGATTTCATGGAGGGGACATTTTAACTAAAGCTGGAAGGATTCACCAACATTTAATCATCTAGTAACAGAGGGGGAAAAAAATCTATTCTTAATGGAGGAAATAATACCATAAAAGTATAGTGCAGGAAAGCTCAGAAAATAGGAAGAGCCTAGAGTTTAGTCTCTTTGTGGCATGAAAGGGTAGGTTCTCCTCCTTTTCTAGAAGAAGAAAAGGTAAAAAGAGTAGGTTGAGGCCACATCATTACATTAGCCTCAGGTTAAGGAATTTGGAACTTTTCGTTAGGCAACGTGGAATCACGGATAGCTTTTGAACAGAAGAGTGACAGTGCTTTGGGAAGATTTGTCTGCTGTTGACATGCAGGATGGATCTGAGTGGAGGAGTGTAGTGTCCAGGGGCACAATCAGAAGCCTGTTGCACTGGAGACCATGGAAGGGGCTCGTGAGGCCTCATCAGGAGGGAGACAGAAGGGTCCTTTAGATGACAGAGCTGATTGGGTCTGGCAGAGATGGAGGAGGGAGTTGTCACAAGTCAAAAGGATCAAGGAAAGTTTTTAGATACTGGGAGTGAGTACTTGGAAGGATTGGGCAGTGATCAGGAAGACCCAGAAAACTCCAACATGAGCTGTAGGGGTCGCTCACGAGTTTACCTTTTGACCTCTTGAGTTCAAGGTGCCATCTGTTTGGGGATGTGCAAGAAACAGATCTCCTTTCCAGGACCGAAACCTGAGCTGGAGATAGAAATGTAGAGGTTGTCTAGGCTGCTGTAGTCATAAGAACTGGCGAAAGGATAAAAGCTGTAGTTTCCATGGAAAGGGTGGCGTGAAGCAACCAGTGACCATGCCTGAGGAGAAGGAAGAGGTCGGGGGAAAATCGGATGAAAACCAAGGGAGAGACCCCAAGAAGCCCAGGTGGAGGGGGAATCCAGAAAACATGGTTGGTCAATGGATTCAGATATTATAGAGTCTGGGGAGGGGGAGGAGAAGGACCAAGTGGGCTGGTCATGCGTTTGATAAGGAGGATGAAATTGACTTTGAGATCAAATGGTAGAAATGCGTGGCAAGTGAGGAAGGAGTGTTGGGGTGCAGAGGCTGAGTGGTTACATGGAACAGGGTGCAATTCAAACACCCACCTTGGACTTCCAGCGTCAGGGGGTCAGTCCTTGAAAGGAGCACGTGCATGTGAGCGAGTGCACACACGTGTGTGTGTAGGAGAAGCATATGGTGAGTGGAAGTGCCCATGCCCAACTTCAGCCCTAGTCAGTTATTTCCATGTGGAAATGTGAGCCCCGTGTTGCCAGTGGCTTTGATTTTTCAAAAGAAACAGACAATCCAGGGTTTTTTTGATGTGAAATTTGCACATTTTAAAATGTTGGCTCAAATTTTTAAAAACTCTGTCCAAACTGAACAAGGCAAGTCTGCAGATGGGACATAGCCCTTGAGGCTGCAATTTGCTCTTCTGGTATAGATCATGGGTTCCTGATGGTTCTTCATGGAGAGGAAGAGAAGGAGAGTCTGGCTTGTCACAAGCACTAGATAAATATTTGTTGAATGAGAAACAAGGTTGTGGGGAGATTATTTTTAGATAGGAGGAAATGTAGGGCTCTAATTTAATGTAGCTGTGACAGAGTGGCTGTCATGGACATGTATGGCAGCTAAGAGAATGCTGGTAAATTAAACCATGAGACATCTCTATTCAAAAAATGTTTTATTCCCCTGTCAATATTGGCCACTCGTTACCTATTAATACGATTGTCTTCACACCACTGGTAATTGACAGTGGCAGTAGAACAAAGATAAATTTGCAATATGATTATCACTATATTAGCACCATTGGTGATTAGTAATTATTAGAACAAGAGTAACACCCCTAAATCATTAGGTAAGCATGCCTTATCTGTCTTTTGTAATATATGAAAAAGTAGTCAAATTTTTCTGCTTGAGTTAAAGTCAGAGTGTGGACATTACATGAGAAACATACGCAGGGCAGTAGAGATGTATAAGAGCAGATGCATAGGAAGTGTTTCCATTCATGGTAGTTTTTTTACACCTTCTGCAAGCTGTTCACTTATCAATCTCAGTCTTCTCCTAGGTATATTTTTCTGCTCAAACGCAAATAGAATTGAAATCACAAATAGTGTGCAGTGCCGACATACGGACTGGTCGATTACTAACAGTACTTTGTGACTCTGCCAATTTGGGAAATTGTAGGAAGGCCTGTGTAAGGACTTGCCTGTTTGTCTTTCCCCCGTAAGATGCAACAACTATATCAGGATATCTCACTTCAAGGTAAGTATTGTTGCCCTTTGACAGGTGAGAAAACTGAGTCTCAGAAAGGTCAGGTAACTTGCTTAAGGTCACACCCTTAGTAAGTTATACAGCTGGAATCAAAGACAGGCTGCCTCCAATGCCTGTGTCCTAAAGGCAGCTTTAGCCAAATTAAGTTCTGAGTGACTTGTTCCATTGAGTTTCATGAATAGAATTCCTATTTTCTGTTGTTCTAGAGACAACAGTCCTTTTGCTCTGGTCTTTGGGGACAGCTACAGTTTTCCATTTTCCTAAAAGAAATTGCAGAAGTAACACTTTGAACTCAAGACCAGTGATTTCCAAGGGGAAGCTGATGGTTGCAGAAACAGGCCTACATTGTAATCTGGAGGCTATGGGACTTTTCATTTCTTATCTCTCTGTCTTTTTTATTCTGAAAGCATTTTGTTAAATTACCATTTCCTTGTTGGGCTTGGCCATGTGTGAAATCCCAGAAGGAGAAGTCAAGCATCTTTGCCCATCCTTTTTCTCTTTATAGGCAAAGTTCTTACACAGTTCAATTTTTTTCAAAATATATGCAACTAGGAAGGGGATTTTTAAGACTTTAAATAATTAGCCTATCCTTTTATGAAGGCTTCAAAAAGATGCCTATAGTTGTGACAGGAATGGGGCCCCATGGAAAGCATTAGTATGCTACACGCTTTTCTCCAGAAGCTCAAATGTATCTCTGTTCTTTGTCATAGTTGAAAAGAAGCGTCTAGGGTTTTGTCTTTTTTTTATACAGCAGGTTCTTATTAGTCATCAATTTTATACACATCAGTGTATACATGTCAATCCCAATCGCCCAATTTAGCACACCACCATCCCCACACACCGCCCCCCCGGGGTTTCCCCCCACTTGGTGTCCATATGTTTATTCTCTACATCTGTATCTCAACTTCTGCCCTGCAAACCGGTTCATCAGTACCATTTTCCTAGGTTCCACATACATGCATTAATATACGATATTTGTTTTTCTCTTTCTGACTTACTTCACTCTGTATGACAGTCTCTAGATCCATCCACGTCTCAACAAATGACCCAATTTCATTCCTTTTTATGGCTGAGTAATATTCCATTGTATATATGTACCACATCTTCTTTATCCCTTCGTCTGTCGATGGGCATTTACGTTGCTTCCATGACCTGGCTATTGTAAATAGTGCTGCAATGAATATTAGGGTGCATGTGTCCTTTTGAATTATGGTTTTCTCTGGGTATATGCCCAGTAGTGGGATTGCTGGATCATATGGTAATTCTATTTTTAGTTTTTTAAGAAACCTCCATACTGTTCTCCATAGTGGCTGTATCAATTTACATTCCCACCAACAGTGCAAGAGGGTTCCCTTTTCTCCCAGCATTTGCTGCTTGTAGATTTTCTGATGATGCCCATGCTAACTGGTGTGAGGTGATACCTCACTGTAGTTTTGATTTGCATTTCTCTAATTATTAGTGATGTTGAGAAGCTTTTCATGTGCTTCTTGGTCATCTGTATGTCTTCTTTGGAGAAATGTGTATTTAGGTCTTCTGCCCATTTTTGGATTGGGTTGTTTGTTTCTTTAATATTGAGCTGCATGAGCTGTTTATATATTTTGGAGATTAATCCTTTGTCCGTTGATTCGTTTGCAAATATTTTCTCCCATTCTGAGGGTTGTCTTTTCATCTTGTTTATGGTTTCCTTTGCTGTGCAAAAGCTTTTAAGTTTCATTAGGTCCCATTTTTGTTTTTATTTCCAGTACTCTAGGAGGTGGATCAAAAAAGATCTTGCTGTGATTTATGTCAAAGAGTGTTCTTCCTATGTTTTCCTCTACGAGTTTTAGCGTGTCCGGTCTTACATTTAGGTCTCGAATCCGTTTTGAGTTTATTTTTGTGTATGGTGTTAGGGAGTGTTCTAATTTCATTCTTTTACATATAGCTGTCCAGTTTTCCCAGCACCACTTATTGAAGAGACTGTCTTTTCTCCATTGTATATCCTTGCCTCCTTTGTCATAGATTAGTTGACGATAGGTGTGTGGGTGTATCTCTGGGCTTTCTATCTTGTTCCATTGATCTATGTTTCTGTTTTTGTGCCAGTACCATATTGTCTTGATTACTGTAGCTTTGTAGTATAGTCTGAAGTCAGGGAGTCTGATTCCTCCAGCTCCGTTTTTTCCCCTCAAGACTGCTTTGGCTATTCGGGGTCTTTTGGGTCTCCATACAAATTTTAAGATTATGTGTTCTAGTTCCGTAAAAAATGCCATTGGTAATTTGATAGGGATTGCATTGAATCTGTAGATTGCTTTGGGTAGTATAGTCATTTTCACAATATTGATTCTTCCAATCCAAGAACCTGGTATATCTCTCCATCTGTTGGTATCATCTTTAATTTCTTTCATCAGTGTCTGATAGTTTTCTGCCTACAGGTCTTTTGTCTCCCTAGGTAGGTTTATTCCTAGGTATTTCATTCTTTTTGTTGCAGCCATAAATGGGAGTCTTTCCTTAATTTCTCTTTCAGATTTTTCATCATTAGTGTATAGGTATGCAACAGATTTCTGTGCATTAATTTTGTATCCTGCTACTTTACCAAATTCATTGATTAGCTCTAGTAGTTTTCTGGTGGCATTTTTAGGATTCTCTATGTATAGTATCCTGTCATCTGCAAACAGCGACAGTTTTACTTCTTCTTTTCCAATTTGGATTCCTTTCATTTCTTTTTCTTCTCTGAGTGCCATGGCTAGGACTTCTAAAACTATGTTGAATAATAGTGGTGACAGTGGACATCCTTGTCTTGTTCCCGACCTTAGAGGAAATGCTTTCAGTTTTTCGCCACTGAGAATGATGTTTGCTGTGGGTCTGTCATATATGGCCTTTATTATCTTGAGGTAGGTTCCCTCTATGCCCACTTTCTGGAGAGTTTTTATCATAAATTGGTGTTGAATTTTGTCAAAAGCTTTTTCTGCATCTATTGAGATGATCATATGGTTTTTATTCTTCAATTTGTTAATATGGTCTATCACATTGATTGATTTGCGTATATTGAAGAATCCTTGCATCCCTCAGATAAATCCCACTTGACCATGGTATATGATCCTTTTAATGTGTTGTTGGATTCTGTTTGCTAGTAGTTTGTTGAGGATTTTTGCATCTATATTCATCAGTGATATTGGTCTGTAATTTTTGTTTTTTGTAGTATCTTTGTCTGCTTTTGGTATCAGGGTGATGGTGGCCTCATAGAATGATTTTGGGAGTGTTCCTTCCTCTGCAATTTTTTGGAAGAGTTTGAGAAGGATGGGTGTCAGCTCTTCTCTAAATGTTTGATAGAATTCACCTGTGAAGCCATCTGGTCCTGGACTTTTGTTTGTTGGAAGATTTTTAATCACAGTTTCAATTTCATGACTTGTGATTGGTCTGTTGATATTATCTATTTGTTCCTGGTTCAGTCTTGGAAGGTTATACCTTTCTAAGAATTTGTCCATTTCCTCCAGGTTGTCCATTTTATTGGCATAGAGTTGCTTGTAGTAGTCTCTTAGGATGCTTTGTATTTCTGTGGTGTCTGTTGTAACTTCTCCTTTTTCATTTCTAATTTTATTGATTTGAGTCCTCTCCCTCTTTTTCTTGATGAGTCTGGCTAATGGTTTATCAATTTTGTTTATCTTCTCAAAGAATCAGCTTTCAGTTTTATTGATCTTTGCTATTGTTTTCTGTGTTTCTATTTCATTTATTTCTGCTCTGATATTTATGATTTCTTTCCTTCTGCTAACTTTGGGTTTTGTTTGTTCTTCTTTCTCTAGTTCCTTTAGGTGTAAGGTTAGATTGTTTATTTGAGATGTTTCTTGTTTCTTGACATAGGCTTGTATAGCTTCTCTCTTAGAACTGCTTTTGCTGCATCCCATAGGTTTTGGATCATCGTGTTTTTATTGTCATTTGTCTCTAGGTATTTTTTGATTTCCTCTTTGATTTATTCAGTGATCTCTTGGTTATTTGGTAACGTATTGTTTAGCCTCTGTGTGTTTGTGTTTTTTACGTTTTTTGCCCTGTAATTCATTTCTAATCTCATAGCTTTGTGGTCAGAAAAGATGCTTGATATGACTTCAATATTCTTAAATTTACTGAGGCTTGATTTGTGACCCATGATGTGATCTATCCTGGAGAATGTTCTTTGCACACTTGAGAAGAAAGTGTAATCTGCTCTTTTTGGATGGTATGTCCTATAAATATCAATTAAATCTATCTGGTCTGTTGTGTCATTGAAAGCTTCTGTTTCCTTATTAATTTTCTGTTTGGATGATGTGTCCATTGGTGTAAGTAAGGTGTTAAAATCCCCCACTATTATTGTGTTACTGTTGATTTCCTCTTTTATAGCTGTTAGCAGTTGCCTTATGTATTGAGGTGCCCCTATGTTGGGTGCGTATATATTTATAATTGTTATATCTTTTACTTGGATTGATCCCTTGATCATTATGTAGTGTCCTTCCTTGTCTCTTGTAACATTCTTTATTTTAAAGTCTATTTTACCTGATATGAGTATTGCTACTCCAGCTTTCTTTTGATTTCCATTTGCATGGAATATCTTTCTCCATCCCCTCACTTTCAGTCTGTATGTGTCCCTAGGCCCGAAGTGGGTCTCTTGTAGACAGCATATATATTGGTCTTGTTTTTGTATCCATTCAGCAAGCCTGTGTCTTTTGGTTGGAGCATTTAATCCATTCACGTTTAAGGTAATTATCGATATGTATGTTCCCATGACCATTTTCTTAATTGTTTTGAGTTTGTTTTTGTAGGTCCTTTCTTCTCTTGTGTTTCCCACTTAAGAGAAGTTCCTTTAGCATTTGCTGTAGAGCTGGTTCAGCTGTGGTGCTGAATTCTCTTAGCTTTTGCTTGTCTGTAAAGCTTTTGATTTCTCCATCAAATCTGAATGAAATCCTTGCCGGGTGGAGTAATCTTGGTTGTAGGTTCTTCCCTTTTATCACTTAAAGTGTATCATGCCACTCCCTTCTGGCTTGTAGAGTTTCTGCTGAGAAATCACTGTTAACCTGTGGGAGTTCCTTTGTATGTTATTTTTTCTTTTTCCCTTGCTGCTTTCAATAATTTTTCTTCATCTTTAATTGTTGCCAATTTGATTACAATGTGTCTCGGCATGTTTCTCCTTGGGTTTATCCTGTATGGGACTCGCTGCGCTTCCTGGACTTGGATGGCTATTTCCTTTCCCATGTTAGGGAGGTTTTCGACTATAATCTCTTCGAATATTTTCTCTGGTCCTTTCTCTCTCTCTTCTCCTTCTGGGACCCCTATAATGCGAATGTTGTTACGTTTAATGTTGTCCCAGAGGTCTCTTAGGCTGTCTTCATTTCTTTTCATTCTTTTTCCTTTATTATGTTCTGCGAATTTTTTTCTTTATTATGTTCTGTGAATTCCACCATTCTGTCTTCTAGGTCACTTGTCCGTTCTTCTGCGTCAGTTATTCTGCTATTGATTCATTCTTGTGTAGTATTTCACTTATTGTATTGTTCATCTCTGTTTGTTTATTCTTTAATTCTTCTATGTCTTTGTTAAACATTTCTTGCATCTTCTCGATCTTTGCCTCCGTTCTTTTTCCGAGGTCCTGGGTCATTTTCACTATCATTTTTCTGAATTCTTTTTCTGGAAGGTTGCCTATCTCCATTTCATTTAGTTGTTTTTCTGGGGTTTTATCTTGTTCCTTCATCTGGTACATGCCCTCTACCTTTTCATCTCTTCTATCTTTCTGTGATGTGGTTTTTGTTCCACAGGCTGCAGGATTGTAGTTCTTGCTTCTGCTCTCTGCCCTCTGGTGGATGAGGCTCTCTAAGAGCTTGTGTCATTTTCCTGATGGGAGGGACTGACTGGTGGTGGGTAGAGCTGATTGTTGCTCTGATGGGCAGAGCTCAGTAAAACTTTAAGCCGCTTGACTGTTGATGGGTGGGACTGGGTTCCCTCCATGTTGGCTGTTTGGCCTGAGGCAACCCTACACTGGAGCCTACCTGGGCTCTTTGTTGGGGCTAATCACAGACTCTGGAAGGGCTCACACCATGGAGTACTTCCCAGAACTTCTGCTACCAGTGTTCTTGTCCACACGGTGAGCCACAGTCACTCTTCCCCCGCCTCTGCAGTAGACCCTCTAACACTAGCACGTAGGTCTGGTTCAGTTTCCCCTGGGGTCACTGCTCCTTCCCCTGGGTCCCAATGCGCACACTACTGTGTGTGTGCCCTCCAAGAGTGGAGTCTCTGTTTCCCCCAGTCCTGTCGAAGTCCTGCAATCAATTCCCAGTAGGCTTCAATTCTGATTCTCTAGGAATTCCTTCTCCCATTGCCAGACCCCCAGGTTGGGAAGCCTGACGTGGGGCTCAGAACCTTCACTCCAGTGGGTGGACTTCTGTGGTATAAGTGTTCTCCAGTCTGTGAGTCACCCACCCAGCAGTTATGGGATTTGATTTTACTGTGATTGCACCCCTCCTACCATCTCATTGTGGCTTCTCCTTTGTCTTTGGATGTAGGGTATCTTTTTTGGTGAGTTCCAGTGGCTTCCTGTCGATTATTGTCAAGCAGCTAGTTGTGATTCTGGTGTTCTCGCAAGAGGGAGTGAGTGCACGTCCTTCTACTCTGCCATCTAGTTTCCTCTCCCTATGGTTTTGTCTTTTAACTAAATGCATGTGTGTTTTTGAATGCAAAGATATACATATTTAAATATGTAACATATGAGTATATTCACATATATCCAAAAGTAAAGCTGTGTATGTATCCCTTCAGACAGATGTTAATGAGATAATAAATATTAATACACTTTATAGGTATACAACTTCATAGAACTCTATTTTTTAGGCAAAAATATGCTCCTCTGTAACCACACCACATAGACTAAGCGTCTGTTTTAAAGTGTGTTAAAATCCAGCAACTCAATGTCAATTGGATCTGGCTTTATAGTATTGCTTGCTTGAATATGGCTCTCACTGGGGGAGGAGAGCTTTCTGATATCATCCAAACCTCCAGAGTACCATTCAAAGCAGCTGGTATTCTATATATTACATAATTATGAAGCACACAGTGTAGTTTAGAATACTTAAGAGGCACTAGGGGCCCACTTCTCAAAATATTTACAGCCTTTTATTCTTCTAAAAACAATAATTTGCATGCCTAAAATGATATGTGTATCTTTGGCATGCAAATTTCATTTGGCTTCTTTTTTCTGGTGAAACTTGCTCTGAAAATATCAGTGTTTAGCAGTGAATAGTCCAGAGGGAGCTGTAGTTGGCAAGAAGGGAGGTCTTATATGTTTTCCTCAAATTTTGAGTATTCAGGGGGAAACAGGGTAGGTCTGAGTGAAGGATCCCCTGCTGAGGATCAGGCAATGGCATTTGAGGAGAGGCTGGAAAAATGATGTCAGCCTTTGCATTGAAAGGGATGATCAGGCCTAAGTACCTACGCAATAGGCCATCTCTGGAGACTCTTACTTAGAAAAATATTGGGAAATTGTTTCTTTTGTGTAGATTCCACAGCATGGTATTAACGCAAGGCTTCATGCCAAAGATTGGTAAAGTGACCCTTCTTAGAGCTCAGTGAATCTGATCATGCAGTGGGCTCCCCACGTCCACTTCTGACTTTCCAACTGTTGTGCGCCCTTTAGGACCTCATGCAGTTAGCTACTCACTCGGCAAACATGAGGTGCACCTCTGTGTGACAAGTGCTGTGCTGAACAGTAGGAATATAAAAATGAACGTCGCAATATTGTCCCTTCAAGACTCCATTGTTGAAGAGTGAGACAAAGACATACAATCTAATCGGTGTGTCCAGGTGTCCATGGCATGGTAGGAAAAGCAAGGATGGGAATAATGAGGGCGCCAAGGAGGGAGTGTTCAACTCTAACTTAGGTGGCAGTAGCCACCAGGAAGGGCATTGCAATGGGGATGATGCCTGAGGCAGACGGTGCAGGGAAATGATTCCAGAAAGAGGCTGGGAGCAGGAAAGGTGTGGGAGGGCTTTGAGACGTGGCAGGGGAAGGACATGCTCTAACATTTTGTTTGTTTGTTTAATAACTCTTTTAGTAAAGCACTTTGGAGCCTTCCTAAACAACTTTATTTCTTCTGAAAGGTCTGTGCCTATAAGAGATCTGGGGCTTGGCCTTTGCTTTTTACTGAAAATGTCCCAGATGGTAGTCCTGCCATCTTGGTTGAACGGTACCCCTCCCAGGGGTCAAGTGGGGGCTGAATATCTTGAATGAGTGTCACATGATTGATACCCAAAATAGAACTGGTAGCAGAGTATGTAATCTGGCTTCAATTCCATTCTGAACGAGATGATTTAAAAAAAAAAAAAAAACACACTCTGATAGCAGATTAAGAGTGAACAGGAGCTTCCCTGGTGGCGCAGCTGTTGAGAGTCTGCCTGCCGATACAGGAGACATGGGTTCGTGCCCCGGTCCGGGAAGATCCCACATGCCGTGGAGCGGCTGGGTCCGTGAGCCGTGGCCGCTGAGCCTGCGCGTCCGGAGCCTGTGCTCCGCAACGGGAGAGGCCACAACAGTGAGAGGCCCGCATACCGCAAAAAAAAAAAAAAAAAGAGTGAACAGGCTCCTTTTAGAGCTCAAGCTTAATATGCCCCTTTTGTTTATGGGACTGTACTACGAAAAATATATTAGAAAGATGAATAAATTACTAGATCAAAGTATTAATTAATTATACATATATTCAAGTGGTATTAAAATATTAAATGTGTACAGAGTATATATTTAATATAAAATATTAAATATGTACAGAGTACTTATGTAATATTATTACATAAAAAGATAAGAGGGCTTCCCTGGTGGCGCAGTGGTTGAGAGTCCGCCTGCTGATGCAGGGGACGCGGGTTCGTGCCCCGGTCCGGGAAGATCCCACATGCCGCGGAGCGGCTGGGCCCGTAAGCCATGGCCGCTGAGCCTGCACGTCCCGAGCCTGTGCTCTGCAACGGGAGAGGCGACAACAGTAAGAGGCCCGCGTATCGCAAAAAAAAAAAAAAAAAAGATAAGAAAATGGGCCATAATCTTAGTGAGCAGAGTACAAAGGACAATTTTTTTATGGTTTTCTGTATGTATACAAAACTGTATATAATGAAGCTACATTTATTTTATAAACAGAAAAAATGCTTTTTCCTATTGGGAATACATCGTGGAAGTAGCAAATTACACAAGGTTCTCCCTCATGAAAGGACAGTAGGGATGCTTCTAAACCATCCCTAGAAAGCAGTCTACTATGATCAGGCTGGCCTGAAAGTCATGTACTGAAGATGATGTATTTTCCACTGTATTCTGTTCATTGAGCAACACAAGATCACCTACTGTATGCTGATACAAGGACATAAAAGATAAATGTGTCCATGGCCTCAAAGGGGCTCTTGTCTAGTTCAGGAAAGAGACACAGAGACCAAAAAAGCAAAGACACCTAACAGGTCTAATAATGGAAGTCAGATCAGGTTACAAAGAGAAAGTTGTTAATTAAAATGGAAACCTTGCCTCGCTTATCCCTAACTGCCTTAGGTTTGAAAGGCTTTGCTTCAGACTTCCTGCCAGATTTCTGTTCTTCCATCACCACCATGGTTAAATGCTCTCTTGAGTGCCATATGCATTTCTGCCATGATGTAAACTCCCTGAGAGCCACATTATGTCATACTCATATTTATATGCCCCATAATGCCTTGCACATAGTAGAAATTCAATACGTATTTATGGAACAAGTGAATGGTCCAGTATTCTGTGAGGTACATACGCAGTAGTAATAGAAAGTATTTCATTTCAGGCTCAAGCAAACTGTTTATTTCATAAATCTGACAACTGCAGTAGTGAAGGAAAGTGGCTACGTCGGATCTCAGCAAGTATTGATTGATGATTGATGCACCTTCCAGTTGCCATGTGGCAAGGGAAGAGGTTTCTTCATAAAGCTAGTGGCCTCTGACATGAACCACAGTGGCTTTTTCTCTTACTAAATAGTCTTTTCTTTCAGCTAAGGTCATGCTACCTGGTATGCAGGAAACAAGTCACTCTTAGAAATATGAAAAGACAGAAACTTCTCTTTTTTTAAACATAGTTGTATGGTTTGTAGAAAGATGCTACCCAGAAAACAATGATTTGTGAAGGGATGGGTTGGATCATTTTAACCTCCGGGGAGCCTGGTTTCTGTGTGGTGTCCAGGAACTGCCTGGTTAGCAGCATCCATGCTACCAGTTCACAGAGCCTGACACCCCTGTTGTGAGTGTTACCATTCAATTTTCACACAGCAAGAGTGACAAGAGCTAATTGTTTGGCCCCCATTTGTGTCCTTCCAATCCCATGAAGTTGACTGTTTTGCATAATAATCTGAATGGCTAATTGAAGCTCAAATAATCGTGTTTCTAAATCTGTAACTAAGATGTGCCAGAAAGGGTGGTTCCATATGGTGAAAAGAAAAGACATCTCAGTGAGAAGAAATCTTTCCAAAATTTTGCTTTAGTTAAAAAAAAATGTAACTTGTATTTTGGAAGAACCACTATTTCGACTGCATATTCCATTAAGATGTAAGGGTGTGTACCTAATTATGTGAACACTCACGGACACGCATGAACACATCTCTTTAATGGAATAAGCCGAACCATTTTGAGCTTTGGACAGTTAGAAACTTGAGTTCTAGATACTTCAATGGAAGGTAATGTCATATGGAATTGAACTGAGACTGTGGTACATTTTGGAGAATAAATCAGGTGGTTTCTTCCATTGAAATAATGCTGGAAATATGAGTGTGCTGGGCAAAGGGGCATGAAGAAACTTTAGGAGTTGATACATATGCTCACTATTTTGAATGGGAAGATGGTTTCATGGGGGCACGCATATGTCAAAACTTAGCAAATCGTGTTCTTTAAACAGGTGCAGTTATTGTGTGTTAGTTGTACTTCCATAATTAAAAGTCAATTTTAGCGTGCTGGATTAGAGAGTCCCCATACAGGTCTCTCACGAAGAGTCATGTAAGACAACTGAGACAAACGCCAATGTGCTTCACTTGGCAAATCCCTACATGTATCATTCCTCCAACCATCCATCACTCCTTCTAAGATACAGGAAGATAAAAAATAGCGGATGGGTTTTGTGATAAACATGGGTATGCCCCTTCAGTATCCTGGACCAATCACCGCTTGCCTGGACCTGTCTCTGGCCTGGAGGGAAGAAGCAGCATGTCCCATCACTGATGACATTAGGAACTTGGTTATAATCCAGAATCTGGATTTAGGACTGTGACACCAGCAAGTTACAGTTACCCCTTGGGACCCTTTCATCCTACATGGTCAATTTGATGTCTTAATACATTGAAATGTCAGATTCACCTACATTTATCTGACTCCTCCGTACATTCTTTTTTTGCTACTCACTGCAAGCAATGCAGACAAAACTGTAGGAATAGTGCCAAAAAGAAAGAGTTTACAAATTCCAAGTGAATCTTATCCAAGGGCAACTGCTTTTGTGTGAAGGAGCCTTCTAACAGTAAAAGACAACCTTATGTTTATGAATCTCAGTCCTACTGTTCCCAACACGAGGAGCTGGAACACATCTCCATCTTCTGTCTGGAGCTTGGAGAGGGGCTTCCCAGATGTGTGGCCGTTGGGCCCAGGAGCTGAGGCTGGGATTAGAGTTTAAGAGGATTGGAATATAAGTTGCTGGACTCGAGGGCATCGTGGGTGAGAAGAGGTCCTAAGAAAGGGAGGCAGGGCTTCCCTGGTGGCGCAATGGTTGAGAGTCCGCCTGCCGATGCAGGGGACACGAGTTCGTGCCCCGGTCCGGGAAGATCCCACATGCCGCGGAGCAGCTGGGTTCGTGAGCCATGGCCGCTGAGCCTGCGCGTCCGGAGCCTGTGCTCTGCAACGGGAGAGGCCACAACAGTGAGAGGACCGCGTACCACAAAAAAAAAAAAAAAAAAGAAGAAGAAAGGGAGGAGGAGGTAGGATGTCAATTGGTGTGTCCTTCCCAGTAATTCCCAGGGTCATGGTGGAGACTTTCTCTCTTTCCCACTTACTCCCACACATCCAGAGGCAGGTATACTCTCACACATGGGTAAGGAGAAAGAGGGAAACCAGAAAAGTTGAGGAGACCAGGAGCATGGGGCTTGTACGGGGAGAACAGAAGGGATGTGGAAGCGGCAGCATCTCCACATCCATGGGAGGTGGGGTATGGGGGTTAGGGTAGCCTCTGGACCCACTGAGGGTGAGTAAGAATTTCAGTGCTTTCAGGTGGAGAAATTAAGTACACATATGGTTTTTCTATATCCCTTCCTTTACCTCCATTATTTCTTATTCTCTTGCCTGAAAACTATTTGTTTCATTTCTAATTAGAATCAACATTTCAAGTTCAGACTTATTTTTTAGAAATGAATGTTTGACAAACTAGCATCCCAATGTCCAGATGTTAAAATGAACTTTAAAATTAAGCCAGGAGCCTATCTACATTTCTGAACATCTAGAAACAAAGCACAGTTTTTCTTTATAGGTTGGGCTATCCTGTTATAATTAATGTTAATCCATACTAAATGAGCTTTAAGAAAACAGGCTTTCGGGCTTCCCTGGTGGCGCAGTGGTTGAGAGTCCGCTTGCCGATGCGGGGGACATAGGTTCGTGCCCCGGTACGGGAAGATCCCACATGCCGCGGAGTGGCTGGGCCCGTGAGCCATGGCCGCTGAGCTTGCGCGTCCGGAGCCTGTGCGCCGCAACGGGAGAGGCCACAACAGTGAGAGGCCCGCGTACCGAAAATAAATTAAAAAAAAAGAAAACAGGCTTTCCTTACCTCGGTTCCATTTCGTTTTTCGGCTTTAATGATTTGCGGTAGCCCCTGCTCGTTTTTGTTAGCCAGGCACGAATGTAAATGGTAATGAGCCTTTTGTGCATATGTGGGAAATTCAAAATCCATCTCTAGTCTATTAACTGTGTAAAGAAAGTTACACCATAGGAGGCCATAGTAGTCTGAACAAAAAGGCTTCTATTATACAAAACAAATTTCCACGGAATCAAGTTGGGCGATAGTGTTTTCTCTTGAATGATATTTGTGCAGCGGTAGAGGTGTCTGACCTATCCACTGGACAGAGGAGTTCTATCACTTAGTGCGTGTAAAGATCAAAGGAAAGATATTTCCTGCGTGGCTCGGGTGAAATGGCAGTGCTTCATAATAGTGTTGTTTGCCTAGCCACCTTGATTACTATATTTGTCAGAGTAGAACCTGGTGAAGCTTGTGCATCGTTTAATTTATTTAGGAAGCAGCAAGTGATTTCTGTAAATTAAAAAGTACCTCATTTTGGTTTTAGGATTTTCCTTTTTTTAAAATGTACTAATAGTAATGATCAGCTAATGCCATGTCACATGGCTAACTACAGTGCCTGACACATAGTAGGAATTCAGTGACTATGTATTCATGAATGAATGAATGAACAAAATTTCTCTTAAGCAACGGTTCCCAAGAGTATGACTTAGTCATACCATCCTACTCTGGAAAGCTTTTTTCATTTTGGTCTAAAATGTGTATTTCCTCTCCTTTTCTGGTAATGCAAACATTAATGCATGATCTCATAGAATTACTTTTCGTCTCAGTAGATGCCTTTGTAAGATTAGGAATACAGTTTTTTACATAGGCTGTTGTTCAGTGATTTTTATATCCCTGACAGCATTTTAGCTCAGTGAAGAAACTCAGGATCCTACAAGTACCCTCCTCCACCGCCACCCCTAAAATGGTTCTGCAGAAACCTCTGAAGGGTCCAAACAGCAACCTGATTGTAATAAAAGTGATGCTCAAAAGCTCACATGGGTTTGTCCCAGGATCCAGTTCAAGAGCCTGAGCGCTGCATTTAAGAAGTGGCACCACACTGATACGCCGCAGGGCCCTGTGCTAGAAATCGATGCTGATACAATTCGACAAGTCTGTAATCAGTTTGAGATCATGCTCCAGTATGTTCTACAGCAGACAGATTGCAATTTTCACTTTAGTTCTCTAGTAAAACAGACGATGATTGGGAAAGTTATCCTGCAGTATGCTTGTTAATAGCTTGGGGGGAAAAAGGTAATATATTTTGTTCATTTAGTTGCTCCAAAATAGAAAAAAGTAGACTTTTAGTCTCTCTCTTCTCTTGATGCCCACTTGTTTTCACACACCCTCATACTTTACATGGATGTGTTTATATGTGTTCCCCTCCTCCACCACGGATGACACATGCCTCCAGAGAAGGGTCTCTCCAGATGTTTTCCATCTTTGTATCCCTGGAGCCAGGCACAACATCTAGTATTTTTCAGAATGAAGTAATAGAAGTACACTTTTTAAAGGTTAAAAAAATGAGTCTCCGGTGTTGACTCAAAAACACATGTTCTAATATCATCTATTTGTACGTAGATCTACACCCGCAAACTTGAAAGTAAATATGAACTCCTTCATACAAAGCTATTATACAGAAGACCAAACGAAATGTATAGTAAATGCCACCAATTTATGTAATCAATTCAAGTGGTCCTAACAACTTTAACATGATGGGTGATGTTGTTTTGCTGAAACTGGCTTCATGCTTAAGAATTTTAAAAAAGTCTCTGCTTGAGCAGTGTTTTTTCAGTTGTCAATTTGAGTCTTACAGTTTTGAGTATGATGGACCATGATTTGATTTGTTATTATTGTTTTGGTTATTTTTCCTTTTAACAGTGAACATGAATTTAAATCACCATTTGTTTTGAAAAGCTGATTAATGTAATAGAGCATGTCAAAATACAATGTTCATTTTTTCAAAATACTGTATGTGGAAATTCTTCAGTGCTTATTTACTTCCATACCTACTGTAGATGCCATATATAAAGTCAGTCTATCTGGTCACAACATGAATATGGTCCTCATGGCCACGGCCAGGTTTCTGCATTCCTCGTGGCTACACCCCCTTTGTGAGGTTTCAATTATCCCACTCGTTTTCTCTGGGAAAACTTGGAATAATTTTATTTATATGTTAACTCTTGGTTATAAGGAGTCATCCAAGTGAAGCAGACTTTTAAAATTTTCATAGGATTTGCAAAACCAGAAATCATACCTTCTGCCCTCCCTGCCCCAAAGTTTAAGAAACACTGCATTAAATGTACTTTATGTGGGTGAATAAATGAAAAACCATCAATGTGGCCTGATTTAGATTCTTTAAGTAATTGTTTGCATATTTTCTTATATGTTTTATTTGCTTATATTTTTGCTATTTCTCCTCTAATGTGATGGAAATAGTTACTGGATTTTTTAAAATAAGTTCATATTTCTTTGGCAGATTTCTGAAAAATAGTAGAAGTATTTACCTGTCTTAAACTTCGGGAGACTTTCAAACCTCCTAACTGTTTCTCCAAGAGTATCACATTGTCCCCAACCCAAACTTTCCCAGGAGTTAAGAAATTCCTAAAATTGAGAACTATTAGATTGCCTTAACTCTTTGGTACTATTGGAGTTTAAATCCAGTGACTTTAAAAAAACAAAACAAAACTGCTTGAAATAAAATCCTAACTCCTTAGGGTTTAAATACTAGTGATAGAACATGTAGTCTCACTCCAGGATACCAACCTTTTAGAAAATAATTAGGCACTAGCAGAATTGAGTTTGATGCAACAGAGAAATGGATGTATGCTGTTAAATGCTATTTAAAAAAAAAATCATCCCACTGTGATTATTCCTCAGTTTATTTAATAGTTAGGGAGTTTGAATAAAATAATAATAATGGCAACAAAACTTACATTTATATACGTAGAGGTAAGAAGTATAACTCCATGGTGTGCTTTAATACACATTGTCTCATTCAGTGTTCACAAAACGCTCTGCATTGAGAGTTATTTCCATTTTAAATTATAAGAGAGTTTAGGCTTAGTGAGGACTGTGGCTTATCCAAGGGCTCTCAGCTGAGCAGGGACACTTGGATGGAGCTGCAGCCCATTTTCAGAGCCAGATGAGTTTCCACAGTGCTCAGGGCCTGCCCTTCTTCCACATTTACGCTCCTTAATGTCCTTGGCACTTCAGAGATATCTTCTAGTTTTGGGATTGTTTGTCTTTAAGCTGTAGCTGACGTATTGCTTTGGGAAATTATGATACACTTATCTCTTTTAAGAATGTAATTCTAACACATGAACTTTTGGAAATGAATTTGTTAACTGGTCATATTCTGAGACTAAAATTTCAGCATCTCTGGGGAACTATGAGAAATTCTATGAAATTTGGTTTAAAAATTTTTTAAAAATAAGATCAGAGTTCACTATATATGTATATATATACATATGTATATATATGTGTATATATATATATGTGTATGTATATATATATATATAACAGATGTGCCACACTAAAATAAAAACCAAAACCTAATATAGAAAAAAATAACTCACAGAACAGATAAACTAGAAATTGGTTAATTGCATTTTTTAAAAAATGAATTCTTTATAAAAAGGTCCCCAGGGTTTTTTTATGTTTTCAGCTTTCCTGGTGCATTTATATGTTTGATTGTAGATCATTAACCACTTAATGAAACGGCTGGGGGAAAATAGAGAAGGAAACATTGCTAAAGGTTTGGGAGTCAATACTAATTACAAAACAATTTAGAAATGATAAAGCATTTCTAAATTTAAAATGTGAACTAATGGGAATATTTCACTTGAATCACCCAAATTTTAATTATATAATTTTGTGAAAGACACCATTAGTAACCTCAGATTCTTTGCTACCCAAACTGATAAGGTGTTGATTCATCCGTTCAATACATGTTTACTGAATGTTTAATGTGTTCCAGACACTGTGGGGATCAAAGACGAGCAAAACCAAACACAGTTTCTAACCTCATAGAGTGTTCACTATAGTGCTCATCAATTTTATTTTGAAGTTCTATGGAAAATGTCAAATGATAATGAAGGATAAATTCTCCTTTTTGTTTTTGATAGGCAAGAAGTAGATTTATTAATATAGGACACTTGTAAGAGATGCAAGCGGGCAGGTGAGAGAGCTCTGCCCTGAGGATTGAGTGGGCTACAATTTTATAGTCAAAGGAAAGGGGGAGGGGAAAATATCACCTTCTTCGAGTAGACATGAGGCTTACATCACTAGTTCCTCCTTCATATCAGGCTGGAGAGTGTCTGACCCTATGAGGTCAAACTAGGATTATCAGTAGAAAGGTGGTGACATTTTTCTTCCACCTAATGGCCCGGGGCATATGTTGTGCTTTTATTTATGGCTTTATAGTTAAGCAAGGCTGCTTCGTTCCACAACGTTCCAGTAGCTTTCTTGAGTGATCATTAACTTACAGTGGTCTCCCAAAGTTTCCTAGGTTTCCCTCTCTATGTATAGTCCCCTATTGGGACTTCTACAACTACCTGTATAACTATCCTATTCTATCCCTATCAGGAAAGGCATTATGTCTCACTAGGGAATGCTTCCCCTGCCTGGTATTATAAGACAGGGCACATAAATCTGCTGCTCAGGCAGTATTAATTAAACATACTAAAGGAAACTAATAAGGTTGCCTGAGCCCACACAGTATAAAGTTAAAAATGGGGGCTAATATTCAGGGGCTAATAAAAGCAATAATGGAGGGTATTTTTTTTTCTTTTTTTGCCCCTAGGGTAAATTGCTAGGCCCACTCGGAAACAGGGCCTTTGTTGTATGCCTTGCACAAACTTTTGAAAGCATGATAAACTGAACCCTAAAGTTCTAAAACATAGAACTCTTGATATCCAGTTTAGTTGGAAATCTTCTCTCTCTCTCTCTTTTTCTAATATAAAAAAAAGCAAATTAAAGAAAATGTAGTTGGGACTTACCTGGTGGCGCAGTGGTTAAGAATCCGCCTGCCGATGCAGGGGACACAGGTTCGATTCCTGGTCCAGGAAGATCCCACATGCCACGAAGCAACTAAGCCCATGTGCCACAACTACTGAGCCTGTGCTCTAGAGCCCATGTGCCACAACTACTGAAGCCTGTGAGCCTAGAGCCCGTGCAAAAGAAGCCACTGCAATGAGAAGCCTGCGGACCACAACGAAGAGTAGCCCCTGCTCACCACAACTAGAGAAAGCCCGCCCGCAGCAACGAAGACCCAACACAGCCAAAAAAAAAAAAAAAAGAATGATACTATCCCATCTGATTCTTACTAGAATAAAAAGAAGATGAGAGCTGGAATAAGAAATGTCTTCTTTAGGGAGTTCCCTGGTAGCCTAGTGGTTGGGATTTGGTGCTTCCAGTGCAGAGGCCCGGGTTCAATCCCTGGTTGGGGAACCATCCTGCATGCCACGCCGGACGGCCAAAATACAAAAACAAATAAATTAATACAAATTAAAAGAAAACAAGAAAAAAATAGAAATTAAGAAAAAAACGGTTTAAAAAAGCTTTAAAAAGAAAAATGTTTCCTTTAGTATGGCAGGTCACCATATGCATGGGGAAGAAGCTCTTTTTGCCTTTCAGCTGGGGAACAGCTCCTAGAGAATGCAAAAAGAGTTGCTTTTCCAGACCAAGCGAGTTTATTCCTATTTTTCAAAAGGTTTAACGTTAGAAAATCCTTGAGTAGTATTTAATACGTTTATAGGTTAGAGGAGAAAAATGTGCATCTCAAAAAAAATAATAAACCCAGTGAAGACGTACATATTATCCAATATCCTTTTCAAAGAGTAGATTGAAAGATAAAATACTGGACTTCTCAACTGCAATCAGTTGGACTTACTGCCTCCATTCCCTTATTTATTTATTCACGAATTTTTCTTGCAGTTTTGTTGAAATATCATTTACATACAGCGCTGAAAAAGTTTAAGGTGTACAGCATAATGATTTGACTTACATATATCATGAAGTGATTATCACAATAAGTTTAGTGAACGTCTATCATCTCATATAGATACAAAATTAAATAGAAAAAAATTTTTTCTTGTGATGAGAACTTTTAGGATTTACTCTCTTAGAAACTAACATGTAGGGGCGGAGTCAAGATGGCGGACTAGGAGGACGTGGAATTCGTGTCTCCTCACAACTAGGGCACCTGCCAGGCCCCGGTGGGGGACCACGGACACCTAAGGACACGGGAGGAACCCCCAGCGACCGGGTAGGACGTGGGGCGTGGGGGGAGTGAAGGGGGAGGAGAAGTGGAGGCGGGACGGGACTGGCGTCCCTGAGGGGCGGTTGGGGGAGGGGAAGGGATCCCACGCCCGAAGGGGGAAACTGGGGAACCATTGGGAGGGCAGAGGATCAAAAGGGAGCGTGGCCAGCTTTCCCCTGCCCACTTGGGCCCCCAGGAAGCTGCTGAGATCCCGGGCCTGATCCTCTGCCCACCAAGGCCCCTCCAGCCATGCGGGTCCTGAGGGAGCGGGAGGGAGGGAAGGGCAAGCAAAAGCAAAGGCCGGGCCTACAGGACCGGCACCCCTGAGGGGTGGCTGGGGGAGGGGAGGAGTTCCGACACCCAGCGGCGCCCACACACGGTTAGGGGTCCAAAGGGGATGGGGGAGACCCTGGGGGAGATGGTGGGGGAGGGGCGCGAAGGGAACGGGGCCAGTGCTTTCCCGGTCCACTTAGGCACCAGGGAGTCTGTTGGGCTCCCGGGGCCTAATCCTCTGACCTCGGAGCCTCCCTCCTGCCGAGCAGAGCCCGACCCCCGCCCCTACACCACCCCCCCAGGGCCCCACCTCTACACTCGGAGACCCCGAGCTAGGCCTAAACCACACCCACACAGCCTCACCCAGGCCTTACCTCCAAACTCCGGAACTCCACACTCCAGAGCCCCCGAAGGATAAATTCTTTAAAAACGTACTCGAGCATCTCCATGTGATAACTTCTTTGCCTTCTGTAGTGTATCTTCTTTATATATTTTCTGAAATATATTATTGTAATAAATGATTATTACTTTCTGGGTTATTTGTAAATGATAAAGGGATAAGTTTTTCTTAATTTGGTTCTTGGCATATTTATATGGATGTTTTGAGGCTCTAGAAATGGCAATTATCATAAATATTCCGACTGGGACATTTTATTAGCATGAGTTCACATAACATAGATGAATCATCCTGACGTTTTTCCCTTAGCTGTTTGGTCACCATAATAATTGGTTCTGTGGCAGGTGGGTAGTGTGATCTTAATTTCCTTTGGTAAATTTGAGTGATTTAATCTCATGGATGAATGATGAGTTGAAGATATATTTGAAATTTTAAAATCCCATCATTTTGGTGAAGATTTCTCTGCCTGCTGAATTTAATGAAAGAAAGTAATCTATTAATATTTCACATCTACTTACTTATTCGTGTGGAAGTAGTATAACAACTCCAGACTCTGTTTATATAAATGAACCATAGGAACTGGTTCTAATTCCTTTACTTTTACCATGATTACAACTTTTAGTTGAGCAAATATTGAACTTTATTAATCCCACCTGTGTATCCTGCTGGGTAATAATATGTATTGGCACATGTATTTAAGATTCTTCAGGCTTTGAACAAAAATGTTGCCATGGGAACCTGATTTCATAGCCCATAGTCCTTTGCAGAACTACACCTGCCTTATGGTAGAGGTTTCCATAGCAACAGTTTTGTTCAGGGAACGTAGAACTTGAACGGAATATGCCATGAGCCTTTTTTAAATGTGTGCGTTGATAGTCGTGATATTACGATAGTTAATGTGTGTATTAGAAATACAGGTGGCACCGTGGTGGGCAGCAGTGTTGTTCTTGCTTTCAGTCAATAGATTCCTATTGAGTTTAGTAGCCACAACGCATTGGATTAGGAAATTAGAGCAATTTCTACTCCCTTTTCCCTGTCTCTCCATCCTCCACTCATTTGACCCTCCTGCTAGAATGTGGTGAGGTAATCCTCCATGGCTGGCATGACCAGAATGATCATTTGTGATAATGCAGAGCCGTAAGGAAAAGATGTGTAACTAATGTCTGGCCAAGCTCAGCAGGCTCTATTTTAAAGGGCAGCATCAATCTTGGGAGCCTCTAATGCTACAGAATATTGTACTGATGTACAATATTGTACAACTTCCTCACATATACTCTTCTTCAAAGAAGGTCATGGGCTCTAATAACAAAGCATCGTGAGGATGGGGTAAGAATTAGTTTTCATATTTCTGATCTACTGTCTGGTCTCTTTATCTCTTTTTTTTTTTTTAAGTCTTCTTTAAATAGGCCTTTATTGGAGTCTAATTGCTTCACAGTATTGTGTTTGTTTCTGTTGTACAACAAAGAGAATCAGCCATATGCATATGCATGTCCCCACATCCCCTCCCTCCTGAGCCTCCCTCCCATCCTCCCTATATTTACTTTTTTCTTCTTTTTTTTCCTATATTTACTTTTGACATTAAAAATGTTGACAGCTTCTAAATTAAAATAGCCCAAGTTCTTTCTTTGCTCGTCATTCATTTGTGCCATATTACATTTATAACTCAGGCCATGTGGGAAGAGTATGCTAGGGCCCTGCAACAGATAATCCAGGGTTATCACTGTTGTGTGATTATGGTTCCGTCAGCTGTTAGATGCATCCTCATCCTTCAGGACTGTGCTCCTGTTGCTGCCAGGTATGCTGGCATATTGCTGTTTCTCATCAGGTCTCAAAACATGCAGCACCGGATTTTGCAGCAGCCTCAGCTGCTGCTTACAGTCTACAAAAGAGCTGACAGGGGCCTATTACTAATGCCAATCATCCTTCACCGGCAAGGGTATCAAAGAGACTTTTAGAGACCATGGGGCTGCTTTCAGCAGAAACCCTAATCAGATCATCTTCCTTGATCAGGGAGAGGAATGTAGGAAAATGAGGTGGGTTAAAGGATTTAGAACAAGTAAATGCATTCTGAATGCATTCAGGACAAATTAGCTCAGAGTGCAAATAGAGATTGATTTGTCTGATTGAGTGGAAGCATAACTTAAGAAGCCTGAGGTCAGGCTTCTGCCAACTTAAGGCCTTGGAAAGTTAAACAAATACAGGGGAGTGTGAGAAACACATTTATTTATAAAGAAGGAAGGGGGGAAGAAAGGGAGGGGGGTGGAGGGGGAAGGAAGAGAAAGGAGGGAAGAAGGGAAGGAGAGAGGGAACAGACTTAGTAAATGATAAACCCAGGAAGTCGATCTAGAGGAATGTCATTACAAAAATTGTAGGTGAGTTTGTTTTTTTTTTGCCTCACCACGTGGCTCTTGGGATCTTAGTTCCCCGACCAGGGACTGAGCCCCGGCCCTCAGCAGCAAAAGCATAGAGCCCTAACCACTGGACCGCCAGGGAATTCCTTAGGTGAGTTTCTATACGAGGAAAATACAAGGATTAAAGTACAATGTAGGCGAGTATGTACTAGATCAGGAATCAGACAGTCTTGGTCTTCTGACTCACCTGTAACCTTGGATTCATCACCTCAGTCGCCTTTCTGTAAATTAAATGATGAGGCCAGAGCCACCTCTGTGTTCTGTGAATGCGTGTGTAAATCCAGTGGAGAAGGGTCGTCGGAAGCGTTTTTGTCTCCTGAACAACTGCTTGGAGTAGACCAGCTCAGCTTTTATTTGCTGAGCATTATCATGAGCTTTCTTTTGAAGAATATCCTTCCTGGATTATAAAAAGTTGTAAAGCCTATTGGAACTGCTGATTTCCTAAATCCTGCCCAGCGCTAATATTGCGTTCTATGCCCCAGTCTTTACTAAGCTCATAAAATGATGGCTTTTAACCATTGGTTAATATAGTTATGAGAGTGTTGAGCTCATGGTCATCGCTTACTCAGTATTTCTTGAGTTGAACTGAATTGAATTTCATCAGTTCTGGAAATGGACTGTACAGATTCTTTTCCTAAAATGCCAAAGAAATTATTTAAATCAGTGAGAAGGCTGGTAACCCCAAACAAATCATAGCCCTGCCCTTGCAAAAATAAAAGCAAGGTTTGGGCACTTTGGGAGGTTTTGTGCAGTTTAGATCACTGGACCTTAAATTCAAAGGAAACTGAAGACCGTAAAAGTCCAGGGAAGCTAAAGAACGATATTGTAACCACAGCAAGAATACACAAAGGAATAGGGGCCCGGCCAGGTAGGCCAGAGGAGGACAGATTAAACCATCACGTCTTTAGCCCTTTAAATATGAAGATTGAGGGAACTACAATCAAAGTCTAAAACCTCTGAGGAATATGAATATGATGAACACAAATTTGTTCATCCAATTTTGGACTGTTATTACAAGGGTACCAACTTTCCTTGCAACTTTAGAGAGATGAATTTAGGCCAAAAGGAGGTACTGCTTCACATATAAAGTAATTTACTAATGGGGTTTATTACTCTCAGAGTTTGAATAAACTGGACATGTAAGACTTGGATCCAGTGGGATGCATGTAGTAGGTTGGTTATTTGGGCCCCTGCCTCCTGCAGGTTTCTGTGTGTGACCTGGCTCCTGTTCCTGGTGACTCTCAGATTTTGCCCTCCAGATGGAGTGGTATTCTACTAAGATAGACTGGTGGTCTTCTCCTAGTTCACAAGGAGTGGACTTAATGCACAGCGTAGTCTTAGTTTCTGTGCCTGATCTCACAGTTATACCTAAGAAGGGAGAGGCAACTTCTCCCATCCTTTTTTTCCTGAAATTTTAGCTTATTTTTGCTAAACTCTAATAGGTGATGATTTGCCTCCAGAGTATATGGGTGTACACATACACGTGTATACATAGATACATGTACATGAATGTATATGTTTATGTAATGTGTGTGTACATATAGATCACTAGGGCAACATTTTCTAGTGGTCCACCAAGAACCCCATGATTTCTGAATGTTCTCCAGGTAGATGAGGATGGAGATGAGGACACTCCAGGTAAAGGCAGCCTTTATGTGTTAAAGCTCAGCCATGGAGGTTCTCATTCTAAGGAGTAGCAGATGTTTCTATCTGGGCAGCCAGAACTTTGGGTGAGGTGAGCTGTGCCAGGAAGGACAGATGAAGTATAATAAGGTTGGTGATCTCTGTAGATGCCAGATCACGGGGTGGGGGTGGGGGAGAGGGCCTTGGTTCCTCTGTTATAAGTGGGTTTATTATTTCATAAGTAATGGGACACCATTTAAGCATGAGATGAACAAAATGAAATTTACATTTGAGGATGCTCTTTCTGGAAGTAGATGGAAAGTGGACTGCTTACAACAGTGAAGTCAAAGAGATCAGTGGGTTTTGAGGTGATTTGTTAACAGAGGAGGGAATAAAAGGGCCTGCAAATACAAGTCACAACGGGCATGGAGGGAAAGGATGCGAAGGAGTCTGCAGAGTCCCGTTTTACTCTAGTCCCACTCAGTAAGCTCTTTCCACTTAACACTTCTGTCTCTTTCCACTTAACACTTCTGTCTCATTAAGTGGAGGATGATGTCCTGGGAGACGGGCAGATTGGTGAACTTTGGGGATTTGTTTCCCCCTCCCACCCTGTGCTTTCCTTTTCTCCTTTTCTACTTGTTACATTTCATTCAAGTCTTCTAGAGAAAGGAAAAGAAAGACAAGAGAAAAAAAAATCATTCTAGTTCCTTAAAAGCAGAATAACTAATAGTTTATGAATGAGCTGGGTTCCTTATATTTTCACTAAGCCAGGATTTTCTGTAATGAATTCTGTTACGGAGATGTAATTAAGCCCTAATAGCAGTGGCTGAGAATAGTAACAGGAAATGTGTTAAGTGGGTAGGTGGTTTATTGGTAGGTGGTTTATTTTCTCCTATTGTTACCTCTTCTGACCTTTACAATGCACTTTTCTCAAAGAAATCTAGTCTCGGGTACCAGAGAATTGTTGAAGTGCAAAGTTCTATACATCTTCCAAACACAGAAGCTTTACCCTCTGGCAAACGTTAAGAGGGATGGAGGTTCCTGTCGAAATGTAGAAAATCTGCTCTTTTGTTCTCATGTGAGGATGAAGTGAAAATGTCTAGATCTGACTAAAACACCTTGTCTTTAAGTAACAGCCAAAGTTGAATACAAATTCTTTTCATCTTAAAAATAAAATCAGATATTTAATATGGAATAAATATATCAAAGAATCCAAATCCTATGAAAAGGCAGGTCAGGACTTCCCTGGTGGCGCAGTGGTTGAGAGTCCGCCTGCCGATGCAGGGGACACGGGTTCGTGCCCTGGTCCGGGAAGATCCCACATGCTGCGGAGTGGCTGGGCCCGTGAGCCATGGCCGCTGAGCCTGCGCGTCTGGAGCCTGTGCTCCGCAGCCGGAGAGGCCACAGCAGTGAGAGGCCTGCGTACTGCAAAAAAAAAAAAAAAAAAAAAAAAAAAGGCAGGTCAAATTGTCAAGCTTTAACTTCTCTCTCCATTTGTGCAACTATCACACTTATAAAAATTTTTATTTTTTCTTTTCTATTATGGTTTATTACAGGATATTGAATATAGTTCCCTGTGGTATACAGTAGGACCTTGTTGTTTATCCGTCTTATATATAATAGTTTGTATCTGCTAGTCCTTGACTCCCAATCCATCCCTCCCCAGCCCCCTGATCACACTTATTAATTTTAAAGTTTTTATGGTAAATTTAAGCATATGTGAATGGTGAGGAGCAAAACAAAAAAAATCTGCTCCAGCTATTAGCATTCCCTTTGCCTTGCTGTTCCTCTTTTCCTCCCAACACAACATCTCGGGCTGAAGATGGAAAGACTTATTGGATTCTCTATCGTCAATTGGACAGGCCCTCTCTGGGGTCCTTTCTGTCAAGATCCTCAGATTCCATTTGAATTTAAAACAGACCTGTAGGCTTAGGGAACGTGGCAGCCGTGTGTTCAGGGAAACAGAGAAAGACTTATTTTTAAAATATCTTACAAGATCTTTATCCCCAAGACTGATTGAGGGAAACTTGGCGGATGGTTCAGTGTTTGTAAGCAGCCAAGTACGCAAGAGTGATCTGGAAAGAAATAGTGGTCACTTATGACAGCCATTAGTGAATGCACACATTGAAATTTTCCAGCCAAATCTTTTTTTAAAAAATTTATTCAATCAAGACAGTTAAGGAATCAGTGACATTTGGACTGTTCAAGCAAGACCCTGTTCCTTTAGTAGAACCTCAGGCTGCTTCTTCCTTGATTTCAAAGAACTAAGATTTTAATCTCTTATTAAAATCTAGAAGAAATGATCTTATACGGCATTTTCCAAGAAGCTGTAGTCTGTTTCTTTCTTATTTTAGTAGAATCTCAACTGTCTAATCAGTGTTCTAACACTAGAATATGTTAAGTTGGATTGTGTGATATGGTAGAAAAGGCAAGGAAAAGAGAAAATAAATAACACTGTCATATCAAGAAGAGAAGGGAAAGGTAATGCCTGGGATGAAAGCTGTTATTGCTGACAAATGCCTGTGGGACTTATAAAAATAGTTTAAATTTAAAAGTAAATTTAATCTTATCGAAACATTTTTCTCCCTTTCTTAAGAGTGTTATATTTTTTTTAATGTAATGCTTACCAAATTCTCTTTTAAAATACAAGGGATGGGAATGAATGTTCATATTTAATTTCACTTGTATTATTATCCAAACTGATATGTGTCTCCTTCATTGACAGAACCATAAAAAGATATGAATTTCCTCATCTCTTTATGTGTACTTAACTCCCATTGATTTTACTGACAGGGGTGCATTTAGGAGAATTCCCCCAATATTCCACAACATAAAATTGTTCCTGCAATCTGTCTAGTCTCCTGATCACCAACCTCATTTATTTTTATTCTTTCCATCCTACCATCAACTGCAAATCTCCCTTTTACTTAAAATTAAAATGTCCCTTCCCCTCCTCCTCTCAAGCTAAGTCACACCCCATCCCAGACCAAGATCACTCAGCTCTCTGATCACCTCAGTTACTTTTGTATCTAGTCTACTGCACAATGAATATTTTTCACTACCTAATTACTTTATCACATCAGTATATGTTGCTTCTTTCTCTGGACTATAAGCTCCTGTGGCCAGGAATAAATCACTTCTGTAGGAAAGCATACACTTAGCACTTAGAATTAACCAAAGGCTTCCAAATCCTAGTTTGTAAAAAAAATTCCCCAAAATTAAAAAAAAATGATAATAACATAGTGAGTTAGTCACTAAACTCCATTTATTTCATAGTTTTTGTTCTCAGTGTTCTCTTGAAAGTTTAGTGTTAAATGTCCTTTTTAGAAGTAAAGCAATAATGATTTTAAATAGCAAGATTGTTATTTTCAATTTAAAAAAAAAAATAGAAACTCAATTCCAGTCCCTCAGACCCTTTGGAACTGAAATCCTAATGTTGGAGAACCAGTGGTTGACGGTCTATTCCCATCAGGCCTTGGCAGTTGTTTCCTCCTCGGAGCTCCTATAACTTTAATTGCATGATTCATTGGCCACTCAGCCCAGGCTGTGCTGCTTTTCATCTTTTTACACATATTCCTATATCTGCAGCTAATTTAAAAGAAAGCCTCACTTAATAGTTCTCTTTTCATTTTCATGGCGCCTATTAAGATTATTGACAGCAAATCTTGAAAATATACTTGTTGAATAATTTAGTGTTCAGAATTATTCAAAATTTAGAGAGCTAAAAGAAGTCATGGATTTTGGTGTATTCATTTTTGTCAAGTGAATTAAGCGTACATATTTCAGACAGTAAAAATAGCAAAAGCCATGATAAATAAAGTAATATATTCAGTAGTTGCAATTTATGGAAAGTTATTGAAAACCACATTGATTTTACAAGTCCTATGTAGAATTCTACTGAATGCTTAAGAAAAGAAAGAAGAATAATTTAACAAGACTGCACTGTTTTGCTAGTGAGCTCAGTGACTGTAAACTTTGTTGTGGTTCCACTGCAGTTTCTTCTTCTGCATTAGGCATATAAAATCATACTTTTTTTCTGTGTAGGTATATATAGTTTTAACATCACTTTTTAAAATCAAGAAATACTTTTCTATTTTCTTTAAGTTGTGTCTAGCTATCACTTCCATTCTTACAAATACTCTTTGTCTGTGGAACGTATTTTCTGCTGAGCACTGTGAAATTTAATTCAGAAGTAGTGCTTTATTGATGCTTCGTTTTTGTGACCTTTCCAGTCCTGTGTTGGTGACATATTGGTCCTCTGTCTCCAGTGCTTTGAGAATCTAATAGATAGGATGGAATGGGTCAGATAATGAAAGTCCCTGGTACATTAACTTTCAATTTCATGAATGTCTGAATATCGCAGAGAAGATGAATGGCAGGACTTCCTTTGCTTTTACATTTTAACATTTATAAGCTAGTTAAATTTTCCTTGTATTATCAGCAGCAGAGTCCAAGCCTACAATATTATTAACACATACATTTATATTTTGGAACAGCAGTGTAAGAGTTTAAAATAATTTATAAACCACAGTGCAGGCAACTGACAAATGCATGCTACTAAAAGAGATGAATAAATAGGGGTTTCATTTCCTATGAGTTATAGCATATGAAGTATACATTGAGAAGGCTCCTTCTTTATTTCTCTCTGTTTTACTGACCTGAGAAGAGAATTGGGGCATGTAGTTAGTCATTTGACTGATCTGTTATTGGGTAGTTACAATTATCTCCCAAAGGAGTCTTATTATTTTGAAGCCACATTAATTTCTGAAGATGTTATAGCAAGTGTGGGTGTTTGAAAGAATCTGCTGAAACAGACTAATTTTGGAGATGAGACTCAATCACCAGAATGATAAGAAATAAAGAAGGGGCCTGAGTGATTAGTTGAGGACAAGTATGAGAAGGCACACAGCTGTTAGATTGTCGGGGTTTGGACACTGATATGTGAACTCATTTGTATTCCCTTGGGTAATTTTATAGACAGTGTATCATCTGCTGTTGCCCTATTCCATTCTCACCACTGTATTTACAGTATCTATTTTTATGAAATATGGCCAAAATTAGGAGATACAATTTGGTCTTTTGGATTATCCTTGGTCATCCAGCTGTATTTAAAAACTTGTGACGGATGCTTCAGTGCCATTTAGTTTATCATTACAATTTTATTGTATTTGCTGTTCTCTGTAAAAGTTCTAGATCACTAAATTGGGGTGGACCTGTGCAAAATAGTTGAAGAAATGTAATAAAATGATGGGGTTAACAGACATCAGACTTTTTCTTATGTAGAGAAATATGTATACGCGGAAGTTTGTTATGAAACAAACTGGGATCCTAATTTTTCAGAAATACGTTCATTACTGTCATCATAACCATGAATGGACACAGAGAATATCAAGAAATACAATTTTGGAGACATCAAAAAACAACCAACAAAGAAAACTTGTGCTCTCTTGTCATGCTAGAAAAGCTGTTTGGGGGATCTGAGATTCTGCTCTGAGAAATGTCATCATTGGTTTGACCCAATGGGAAACTCTGATGTGGAAAGTTCACCTAACCTGACTCTTTAAATACATAATTAAATATATGTAGTATATGCTTTTATATTTTGACAAAGAAATGAAAAGTCGGCCTACATTAAGATAGGAAGTATATGGAAGTGTGTAATGACTGTGCTGCTTGGACCACTGTTTTATTGTCTGATTTCTTTGAGAAGACATCAGGCTTCTGCCTCTGGTTCCATGCTCTCCCATGGTGGCATCGTTCTCTCAGAGGGGTCATCTGTTTTCTCAGTTGCTATTTCATTTAAATAACTACTGAGGAACCTTTTCTTTGCCTCATCTCAACTTCAACCCAGTTCACATATGTAATATTCACACATGATGGACCACCTATGCCTTCAATTTACTCTGTTTAGATCTGCCAGGTGGCCTCACCTATTAGGGCATCATTGGCAAAGACTTTGTGGCACTCCTTGCATTTTCCTACTGTGCCATTCCTGGGCCTGTTTACTCTGAGGTCCATTCCTTGACTTTCCAACTTTTCCCAGCTCTGTTCCATGTCACATGTGGTTGACCGACTCCAGCAGCTCCCATATCAGCTAGATTCTGGCAGCGTTGGGCCAGTGGGAGAGTGGGCACTGGCATGAGATTGGGGAGGGGGAGGAAGAAGCTGGGATATTTCTCCGCCTCCCACTGCCTCAGGTAGGTCTCCAGAAGGAGCTGCATCTTCTCCTTGGCTCCAGTCCCTTCTGAATAGGTCCTCTATGATTCCAGATTTTGCTGGGTGATGCAGGCCTCTGGTCTTTGTTACTTCACATCTGCCTTCTTTCCCTCTCTGCTAAAGGTAACAGTGGCCTCCCACCATGTTTATCTGCAGGTTACATTACGGTCCACGTTCGGCTTCTCAGCTCTTCCATTCCCTGTGTAAACAAGTGTTTGCACCAAATATACTCTTTTTAAATACACAGATTTGTTTCTGTTTTCCTAGTTGGAGACTGACTAATATACACTGTAACTACTTCATATATATTTTGCTCTACACACTACTCTCAGAGAAGGCTAAGTTCAAAATTTCTCATCCAGCTGATCCTTTCAGCCATATTGGACTAAATATCGCACTTCCCGATGAGTGTTTTAATTGGTTAGTGTGCAGATTCGAGAAGATTACCATCCCAAATTCTTCTTGCCTAGTGTACATGGCTATAAATTATCTGTCTACTTCTGGACTTTTCAGGTTCTTTGTCCTTACATTAAGCATGTACCAATACTGCCTTACATCCATTATTTAAAAGCATGTTTTCTCAACCCTGTTAGATGTAAGCCCTTTAAACTCAGTCACTGTATCTTTTATGTGTATCCCTCATGGCCCTAGTGCAATATCATGTACTTAGTAGGTGCTCAAAAATATTTTTCAAATGAGTAAATGACAATTGCTTTCTAACAAAAAATGCAGTTGATATTAAAAGACTCCTTTGAGAATAATGACGTTGGTTGCCAGTTGCTAGAAAGAGTCCAAAAGAAAAACAGAGAACTTGTTCTTCTGAAGCACCTGAGACGATTGGACAACATTTCTGAAAAGGCTGTGCCATGATATACTGATAGACAGATTGGGAGGGTTAATATTCTCCTCCTAGAGATAGAATCACCCTTCCGTGTTACCAAGAGCATTAGTCCAGGAAGTATTTTCTTACATTCTGGTGATTACTTTGTTTTCTTTTATATAAATGGATACTGTTAGTTGTTGGTTGTCTACCCAGTGTTCACTCCTCTCTTACTCCTTTCTGTGGACTTGTACCTCATGGCTTCTGGGAAAAGATGGCACTTTCCTCAGCTAAGGAGTGGACACAATATTAGTCTAAACCAGTCAGGACAGTCAGATTCTCCTCACTGTGGTGACTGGCTGAGATAACCTACACAATCAGCTCATGGAATTCCTCTGGCCAATCTGGACAGAGATTGGTTTAAGAAAGGATTTATGACCCAATTTAGGTCAGTGAGACATAGAAGAGAAATCTAGAAACTTCTGAGGAAGTTGCTGGAAGAAATGTTCTGTCCCGTTCTGGACTACACAGTATGTAGGTGTGATGCTTAGAATTGCTACAACTGTCTTTGCTTCCATGATGGAAACCAGCATTAGGATGAAGTTGACCCTGTGGAAAACAGAGTGGAGAGATGTAAATAAACTGGGTCCTTGGTAACATCACTGAGTAACTGACTCAGAATTACGCCTACCTCTATCTAGACTCACCTGTTTGACTAACCCTTTGAGTAGGGTTTGCTTTTGAATGCATTTGGAAATATCTCAAGTGATAGACCATGCTGCGAACTAAAATATTCGTCTCAAATATTGAGTCAATGAAGTCGCTAAACACAGGGGGAAAAATCAGTCTATCAAAGGAGGAACCAAAGGGGCAGAGCTCGGGTGCCTCCTCCTTCCTTCTTTCTTGTTTTCCTTTCTTTCAGCCGTTGCCCTCGAGATGCTCACAGTACAGAGGCCCACTTTCAATATGGGATATTTAATTGTGAAAATATGTGTAGTGTTAAGGGAGCATATATAGGAAGTGCTTGCTTCACTCAGCAGACTAAAAAGGAATTTAGGATTCTCAAGTACAGAGGACCTTTGAGAAATTTGTGTAACTAGAAGCCCTATGTCAATAAATTTTGACAAATGTGGAACAATAAAGCTTCAAAGCTACAGAACTGTTGAGAAAAACATATGAATTGGCCATTGAAATGTTATGACAAATACCAGAAAATAAGAATACGGAATGAAGGGTTGGCAGTTGAGTAAGAACCTAGAGTCAAAACACAGCATGATTTAGACCTAAGCACATGGGTCTTGGAGTAATCAGACAGACTTTTGTGTTCAGTTCTTGGCCCTGTCTTTAGACCAAGCTTTCTTACATGTAAACTGGGGGTAATAGTACTTGTCTCATGGTGTTGTAAAAATTTAATGGGAAGTGTGTATTTAAATGCCCGTAGGATATTGTCTAGGACAATCGTAGGCACTAAGAATAGTTTTCTCCTCCTTTGATTGTTATTGTTTCTAGCATCATCATTAAGCAAAGGCTGTCAGCTCTCAGCTTCCTGTCCCTTGATGCTATTTTCCTGAGTTACTTCAGTCAACCTGACTCGGGCGGAGTGAGACCTCCCCAGCCTTGGATTTGTGCTAATATCTCTGAGTTGACATATCCCAGAGATAGATGACAGGTGAGTGAGATTTATGTAGGGTCAGGTTTGAACAGTAAACTTTATTAAACTAGGACGTATTTGTAAGCCATACTCACTTGGTGTCAGTAAGGAAAGCAAACAGCAGCCCTTCACTATCAGTAGGGACTGTGTCAAAGTAGAGTCACAGATGGGGCTACAGAAAAAGGCCAAAAGCACACGCCAGAAGTCAACAGCCACTGACATTTCAAGGTCAAAGGCAAGGACATCCTGGGGCCTGGAATAAATCACACTGTTTGATATTCACCTCCAACACTGTTATGCAGGTAGAAAAAAGTCTAAATGAATTTCTGGAGTAGCTTGAATGTTATAACCTCTGAGACATCATCTACAATTATCCCAAGCTCAGTGGCTTCTACCTTTGAACTCTTTGCTACTGTGCCCACACTTCTATATGACCACTTACCTACTCAGTTGTATTTCACTGCTCATATGTGTGCCCCTTACCCCTCTAAACTGAACTCCTGATAAAAGGGACCACACCATACTTTTTTTTTCATTGTCTCAAGAGCCTAGCTTACGATATAGATGAAGGAATATATGTCACAAGATTCCAACAGGGCAGAGTCCTGTTTCTGCCCAGATCAGAGTTTGAGGCATCTGTGTCCCCCCCCCAAAGTCTTTAAAATAACACTTTTTGAAGTCTCCATATTTGTAACATGCTTATAGAGAATTTGATATCTGGATAATTCAGTAGTTTATCACTTCTTAAAAAGTCACACTTGAATGTCACCCTCATGATTTATGAGAAAAATAATAGAAGTGACATTTATAAAGTACCTGTTATGTGTCAAAAGGCACTATTCAAACATTATCCCATCTGATCCTCCTGATAATCATGTGAGGGAGGTGTTATCGAGGCTGTTTTAAAATGAAGAAACTGGAGCTCAGAAGTATTCAGTAACTTGTCTGAGGAAAGTAGCCAAGCTGAGACTGGGAGTCAAGCCTTTGATCCAGAGCCCATGCTTTTTCACTGTATATTTAATTTTTCTAAATAGATGTTCCTTTTCATTATGAGGTTTAGTATTCATCAGAGGAAATGTCTGTATATGTAAATTCCCTGCACTGATAAACCAAGTGATTATTTACAGCCTTTTGACATTTGCTAGTTTTCTGCTCATATTTACATTAGCCTGACACCCCCTAGAGAAGGCCTGGGAATGTTTTGATGGCATGTTAGAGATTTCTAAGGTATACTCACAGATTCATTCTACAGACATTTATTGAATGTTTTCTGTGTGCAAGGCGCTGTGCTCAGGTAAAACATAACATCTTCAAGGTGCGGGTTACATAGAACATCAATGGCACTCGCTATTAAGGAATTGTTCTGGGCAGGGGTTCAAAAATGCACGTCCATGTGTCGTATGGGGACTTATCTGTGAGAACCAGGTGTATTCCTGGCAACCCAAACATAGGCATTTAGACTTGGGAAGTCAGGCACGGGACATAGGCAGAAGAAGAAGACAAACTCAATGGGAAAGGGCAAAAGAGTTGAAACTTGGAAAACATTTATAATCAAAGAACCTTGCTTGACCTGCAAGTAGTAGAAGAGTGAAAGACATGATATAGAAAACAAGAATTCGAGTATTATCTCTTCTGCTTAGGAAATGTGTGATCTTGGACACATAAATTAATTCCTTGAAGCTCAGTTTTCTCATTGGTAAAATACAGATGATACCTCTCTCAAATGAGGTTATAACAGTTTAATAAAATACAGAGTGGTATACAAATGCCAAAATGGTATCATTATCTATATTTATTATAAATTTTTTTGATGCTCTGAAAACCTTGGAGATGAGCAGAAGCAAATGCCAGGTGAAGCGGAGAGAATGCATGGTTTATGACCTGGGACTGGGGTGTAGAGCTATGAAGAAGGGAAGCTTCTTTTATACTATATGTATCAACAGAGGCAAAATAATGGAAAAATGAAAAAATGGAAAGGAGTCTGGATTTTGAACTAGAAAAGTCAAAAACGTTTATTCAAAATACATAGCACGGGCTTCCCTGGTGGCGCAGTGGTTGAGAGTCCGCCTGCCGATGCAGGGGACGTGGGTTTGTGCCCCGGTCCGGGAGGACCCCACGTGCCGCGGAGCGGCTGGGCCCCTGAGCCATGGCCGCTGAGCCTGCGCGTCTGGAGCCTGTGTACCGCAACAGGAGAGGCCACAACAGTGAGAGGCCCGCGTACCGCAAAAAAAAAAAAACCAAAAAAAAAAAAACATAGCACAATTAAAGAGGAATGGGAACAGTTATGTTTCTAGGACCCGCATACAGCTAGTCCTCAAAATTTAAGCGACAACTAAATGAGATGGAGATTTGTGGTTCTGCAAATGTAGAAGCTTCAGTTTATGTGCTCTGCTTCATTATCTGCTTTTTGTTATCACCCAAAGGAGCATTTCTTGGTATGAAACAAAAACTATTTAATCTGAGTTTATTTCAGGTTAGATTATCTGGATTCAGTGCCCTACTGTTCGAAGTTACCTGACTCACCTTTACTAAACTTGAAAAATCAAAGATTTCCTATCTGAGCCAGCCAGCAAAAAATATAAATAAAACCAAAGAAGTTGTTTTATTTTGGTTTAAAGGTCAAGTTCAAAGTCATCTCCAACAATATTAAATCAGGCTAGATTTCGAGTTTGGATTTAATAGAATGAGAACTCAGGTCTCTTTCTCCTATTCACATTAGTTTGGACCCAGAGGATATTTATTAAACAAAGAACAGCAGAACAAACTAATATTAAAGGAGGAAATTGGTTTTCCTGCAGTCCAACCTATTTTTAAATTAGCAGAAACTAGTGCTAATATAAAACCCTGTGACCAGTAATCACATTTTCCTTTTGCTTTGTTGGAAAATCACAGCAATGTGTATTAGCATTTCATGCTAGTTAAGAGAGTGCAGTAAAATGGTCCAAGGAAACTGTTCCGGGTGAGAGCCGGACAGGCAGAGGTGATTCGGGCAGTGAGATTTCCTGGGGAAAGCAGCTCAGTAAGCAATTTCGTGCAGAGGCTAAAGCCTTTTTTGGATAGCAGTTCAAAAATAAGGCTCAAAAGACAATGAACATGGCTGCAGGCCCAGGTGGGGTTATGGTTTACTCAGGTGCTGACACAAAATCAATATTGCCACCACCCATTGATGATTTATTTCAGTAATTACTCTTGAACCCATAACTAAAATGCTGTCAAAATAGAACAACCTTGTCCTATTAAATGCTTGTGCATTCTTCTTTCACTAGATTAATTTACATGTTGTGATCAAAATGGCACAATTCCCTGATACTGGCCAGTCAGCAATCTATTGAATGCTTTAGGAAACAAGGAGGGAAAATTAAGAACCACTTTCAAACACCTTTGGCTGGGTCACTCAGGATTAGACCCCTCGGGCGATTATTTTCCCCTTGGTCTGATTGAGGTTGTCGGTCTCTAGAACTCAACCTGGAAGGAGACATTAACACCCTTTCTCTTCTGTCTCATGGGAGGGTCTTAGCCAGTGGCCATTACAACCCTCCGTTGTGTTCCTGAGAGTACTCTCCCAAGCTGCTGGGAAATTTTCCAGAAAGGAAATACGTTTCTTTACCAGACAACAGGGGAACATTTATACACAAATAATTGTTCTAAGGCTCCTCTATGATTTCAGCTGAAAGATATCTTTGTCATGACTACCAGTTGATCCTGGCTTTACCAGCTCTAGAACTGTACAGAGTAAATCCATTTTTTCTCCTAAATCAGAGGTTCTTAACCTGGGGTTCCTAAAGGTAGATGGGGGAAATTGCATCTTTTTTTTCAATAACATTAGACAGAAATTTAGAATTTATTTTGATTATAAATGTAGGCAACTAAGCACAGTACTGTTAGCAGTACTTATGCCTTTGAGGCCAGTAGAACTCACACACATTTCTTCAGAATTCTGAAGCCTGTGATAATTCAGAGCCCCAGCCTTGCATCTTGGCTCTCCCAGAGCTTTGAGCTGAGAAGACACTGTGAGCTACTGTTTACTGTGCACGTGTCACATGCCAGACACTGTTTTAAGCACTTCACACCCCCTCATTTATTTAATCCTTGAAGCAACCCAGTGAGGTAAGTCCTATTATTTTTAATATCCTCATTTTAGACATGGAGAAACGAAGGTTCAGAAGGTCAATAGACTCACCTAACATATATGGCTGGTTAATGGTGGAGGTGGAACTTGGTCCATCTAGCTCTAGAACCCAGGTTCTTAACCACTCAGCCCTGTTTACCTATCAAGTTTACACAGACATTGCTGGGTGGTGTCACGATAAGGCACCACTGTCCACTTAAGTTGCTGAAGGTACAGTGTTCCAAACAGAGCTCCACACATTGCGGTGACATAGCGCAGACCTCAGCCAAATAATGTGGTCCACAGTTAGATCAGCTACAGCACTTTAGTATGGCCAAACCGCATTTTCTGTTTTTTGGTATTACATTGCTGTGCAAAACACATAAATCCCCTTGGGTATTCAGGCTTGAATCATTTTCTCACACAAAGTCAGAAATCTTGCCTAGCTCTGAATCCTTTAGGTCAGGGCTTGGCAAACTTTTTCTGCAAAGGGCCTGACAGTAAATATTTAGGTTTTGCAGGCCATGGAGTCTCTGTCACAGCTACTCAACTCTGCTGTTGTAGCTCAAAAACTGACCATAATTTGCTGATGTTAGGTAAGATAACTTGGAATTCTCTGTGATGGTTGCTCTGGATAAATCAAAGGTATAATAGTTGAAGGTAAATTTCTTGTTCTATCTGGTGTAGTTTTTCATAATTCTGCATTTTAGTGATCTACCCCAAGCAGATGATTCCTTAAAAAACAAAACAAAACCCAAAAAACCCAAAACTTTTCATTTATATCAAAAGATCATTTCTAAATTTTGAGGAAAAAATCCACAGGTGCAGTTGATGTGTCAGAATCAGAACGAGGCGAAGTGTCATCTAATTTCCAGGGCATCGTTTTTCCAATGATGTCCCTTATTAACTTGGGGTATTTCAGAATATTAGTAAATATTCCAAATTTATCAACTGAGTCACTTTGCTGTACAGCAGTAATTAACACAACATTGTAATTCAACTATATTTCAATAAAAAATAAATTAAAAGATCTTCACTTTAAATATTATGTGTTGGTGCTATGTCATCAGGATGTTATGATTATTGTAAAAAAAAGGCTCATTTTGTTAACTGATTGTGCAATGTTTTCTTTTTTTTATCTGCTTCTAAAAGAAATATATACTTTTTTCTCCTAAGGATGGCTCATATCCAAGGGTTTTGATTTACTTAGAGCAGCACTCAAGGCCATATTTTAGCACTATTAGGATTGTGTTATGTTGGTACTCGAGCACTTAATGGACCTTCAGTGTTATGTTTTGTGTCCTGATTTAGTACTAATTTTGGATATTTGCTGATCTAAGCAGTTGGTCTAAATTAGTTCAAGGCAGGCTTCAGTGTGTGAAAGAAAGTTTCAAAACTGTGTACGTTAACCACAGTACTGAAAGCATGTGTCCTGTCACCAGCTTGCAGAGTTCTATAAAAGGACATTGCTTGTCCCCTAAGGCATTTTTTCAGGCTGGGACAGGACTTGGCTGGTGGTGGGAGGTCAACCTAGACAAAGAGCTAAATATTTGGTGTGCTGTGTAGCATTTGAAGACAATGTTTGCATGCAGCTGTATTCAATTTGTAGTTGGGTTCTGGCACGCAGTGACAAAGGCATTTATTTGAAGATTAGAGTAACATACTTTTGGTAAACGAAGATGTGACGAAAATGAGAGAAAGCAAATAGTATGACTTAAGAGCTGGCCAATATGTTTGGCTTTTTTACTATGTATGCTTTAATAAGTTTGTTTAAACTTGACTTTGCATTCTTTTATTTTTATGTAAAAACTCAAAATGGCTAACAGGGTCATGAATGCTATTTAAATGATTATGGAATCTTCAGAAAACATATGTATACAAATCCAGCAAGCTTTATGGTTTTTTGGCTTTGAAAGGACAACATGATACAGAGTATACTTAGGAGTTAATTAAATGATAACATACCAAGGCAATTTAATATGGACATCATAAAGCCTAGTTAAAAAAAAAGTTGTATGACAAATTTAGAAAATCTAGGACTTGCTAGAGATGAAAATTCACTGGTTTCTAAATTAACCAGCAGAGGCCTATATCTAAAATTAAATTTCTGTTATTTTTAGTAGAGGAAATAAAATGCTATGTTAGAGCTTTTTTAAAAGGAGTCTTTAATTATAGGAGGTTACTATTTCAATAATGGCATCAGAAATACTGCAGTAATATATTCTGAGCAAGTAGGCACTTTCTTCCTTAAGAAAAATAAAAATAACATGTCAGTTATTTAGTCCTAAGTTGTGTGCTCTGTTGGTTTTAATTATTATATGGTTGTGATGTATTCTGAATCTTAAACTATGTCACTGAATGATCTCTAAAAGATAAGTATTATTTAGACAGTAAACTTCAAGGTGAAGACTTGTAAATGGAATCATGTAGTAAACCTCAGAGAATTAGAAAGTATAATGTTCTGCATCCGTAGCTCAACTCTTGCCAGCTCTTAATTTTTTCATAACCAAGCTCCAGGTAATTATTTCCCACTTGCTCTTGTTTCAGCACTTCTGGGTATTGTTCCAGATATTTCCAGCCACAATCAAGGAATTTAATTTCTTAATTAAATTAGAAAAGATAATTTCTAAAATTTTGAGAAAAAACTCACAGGTGCAGTTTATGTGTCAGATTTAATCAGAAGGGGACAAAGTGCTATCTAATTTTGAGGGCATTGTTTTAAAAATGATTTATTTCCTTTGGATATTTCAGAATATTAGTAAATATTCTGCGTTTATCAAGGAGGCTCATTTTGTTCACTCCCAGTGTTATGACCTTTTTCTTCTGCTTCTAAAATAAATACATACTTTTTTCTCCTAAGGATGGTTCATGTACAAGGGTTTAGATTCACTTAGAAGTAACACTCTAGGCCATACTTTGGTACTATTAGGATTGTGTTATGGTGATACTAAAGTGCTAAATGGACATTCATACTTAACATTTTTAAAATTTTGAGTATATATTCACTATCCAGAGAGTACTGACAATTAAATAAAATCAACTGTCTCTTCCAGCCCGCCCCAAATCTGGGAGCAGATGGTCATCCAATAGACCACACTGGTTTAGATATCCCAATAAAATGTTAATTAAAGGGCTTCCCTGGTGGCGCAGTGGTTGGGGGGGACGCCGGTTCGTGCCCCGGTCCGGGAGGATCCCACGTGCTGCGGAGCGGCTGGGCCCGTGAGCCATGGCCGCTGGGCCTGCACGTCTGGAGCCTGTGCTCCGCGACAGGAGAGGCCGCAGCAGTGAGAGGCCCGCGTACCGCAAAAGAAAAAAAAAAGTTAATTAAAAAGAAAATTCTTATTTTTATGTCCCCCAAATTTCACTTAAGCTGTATTAGGAAATAAAAGTGTCGCCTGTCAATATTTAGGTGTTTTTCTGAATCACAGTGTAGTTTTACTCAAATACATTTTACTTTTCAAGACAAAAAACAAAAATTGCTTATGTCCAAAATATAGTTACTGGTCAAAATATATTTTTGTAGTATTGTAAATCTTCTAAAATAGATCTACAAGTACTTTTATATTTACTAGCTTTTGTTTTGCAAAGGCCTGAAATTTACAGAAAAAGATAATACTGGTTTTAGAGTTCACAAATATCCTCAACATTACTTTATCTATAAATATATAAATATTTGTTAATTTGGCATATAGAATATTCTGGTAAATAGAGCACCCTGCTACAGTTACATGTACACCATATCCATATGCTCTATACACCATATCCATATACACTATATGTTGCGGTTGAGGTAACATATAGTAGGTATGGAGCTTTATATTTAAAGTCAGCACAATGAATAATAGTATCAATAAATGTTAATAATCTTTTAAAGTGTGGTCAATTTATAGTATTGGTATTTTTCTATTTAGACAGGTCAAAAAATATTTGAAGACCTGGGAATAATTACGTGATACTTCTTAAATATCTATGTATTGTATTACTAACACATTTAATTTCTTCATAAATTCTTGATAGCCGTATTTCCAATAATGTGATTTCCTATCTAAAGATTAAAGCTGGGAGTGTTTCCATTCAGACTGAATTGGTTGTATGCAAACTGATGCATAATACAGTAGCACTTTTTTAAAATAATAGTTTAGTCCTGCATTTTAATTCATACTCTGTGTTAATTCTCCCAGTGATTTTTACCCATGTGATACATAACACAAGAGCAGTACTCTCCATGGGCAATGAAGATAACCAATTTCTTAAATTAAAAATGCTGATAAAGAGACAAGCAAAGAACTACCCATCTCCTCTTGAACCAATATACTGCTCTTTTCTGTTGCCCACCCCACTGACCTGTCATTCATTCATTTGCATTAAATTATAGCCAAACTCCTAAGTAATTTGTTAGAAACATTTAAAAACAATAGAGTCGTATGCAGCATTCACATTTATTTCTCATAGGCCCTTAAACAATCTCTCCATCTTTCTCATCTTTCTACCAGAAGTAGCTTGCTTCTGGTTCACTGGTCTAGAATCAGTAAGGAGGGAAACAGGACCTATATCCTAAAGTTTATTTCAAGGTTTGTTAGATCATACAGATTCTGATGTCTCCTTCAGTTTCCTTCTAAAGAATGGACAAATTTGAAGCAGTGCTCTCTGACAGGTCATATGTGTTCAAACCAGCCAGGTATATTGATGCCCTGGTTGCAGCAAATTCCTCTTACGGCCTCTTTTGTCTAAGCCTCCGTAACAGGACTGTCACTTGGGTCCCTGCCACGGGAACTCTAAGGAAAAACTGTTTCTCAAGGAAGAGAAAGGAAAGCTCTGTGGATGATATAGGGTGATAACATATCCTTTGTCAACACTCTGGCTCCTTTGAAAGTGAAATCCCAGTATATGAACCTGTGAGCAAAAGCCTAAATAAATATCAAAATTGAGGTACCTTTGGGACAATTCTCATACATCACCAGATAAGTAAACCTGTTAACTTATATCCCTGATCTGATTGGGCATAAAAGGATAGTTAATACCACATTTTCAAAGGATTATTAAAGTAATAGAGTTAGCAAAGATCTAAAATATATCAATCTTATGCAAGTAATACTTTTTTTTCTCTTTAGGTAAATTACCTTTTGAAGAGCATGAGAAAAAAGATTTTTTTATATAGCAATTAACATCTCCTTCCAAAAGCTTCATTTATTAATTTCCTACAAATGAAAACATTGCTTTCTAAGATATCTATCCCAATGACTCTGATCCTTTAGTTAGCACGGCATGTGGATGAAATGCTTTATCATGATTAATTAATTTCTCCATGTAATAATACCTTTAAGTTGAATAAATAATATTATCTTATTACCAGTAACAGCCCTTACTGTCAGAAATGAACAGTATAGTACATATCAAAACTATTCTCAATGTTCTGAAGATACATTTTATTATTGCCATTTATTTATTTATTCTTATTTTATTGAATAGGTTACTTGCTTTAAAATATTCATTAAGTATCTGCTGTGCACCAGGCATTACTCTGACTTAATTAGTCTAGACACTGGTATATTTAAAAACCTCTCCAGGTGATTCTAATATGTGGTTCCAGTTGAAAATCAGTTTTCAGGAGGCCTCAGACAGGGAAAAGGCTAGGAGGGTTTCAGAGGATAGGTGACATTTGAGAGAGATCTAAAGAGAGAGGAGGAGTTTCCCAGGTGTGGAGAAGCGGATAGAAATATATGAGAATAAACAAGGAGATATGATAGGCAAACAGCCTTGATAGGAATAGATCATCTGCTCTTGGGAAAGGAAGTGACCAG
This sequence comes from Orcinus orca, assembly GCF_937001465.1. Classification (NCBI taxonomy): domain Eukaryota; kingdom Metazoa; phylum Chordata; class Mammalia; order Artiodactyla; family Delphinidae; genus Orcinus; species Orcinus orca. The sequence continues at coordinate 17,323,803 of NC_064570.1, read as the reverse complement.
AGAAGACAAGAAGGTGTAGTCAGGACCATACAGAAAAGAGCCTTCAAAGCCATATTAAGGAAGTGGATTTTGCTCAGCTGGAACCACTATATCTTAACCGATATGGACCACTACATATTAACATTTTAAAGTAGTAAATACGATACAAGCTGACCTGTGTTTAAGCATGGAGGATGCCTTTGAGTGTGAGAACTTGGAAACTGGCAGAGGTTTACATTCAGGTGAGAGAAAATGAGAGACTATGATTGCTCCAAACTGACTTCGGTTATAACTTGGATCATCATAACTCCTTCGGTTATAACTTGGATCATCATAACTCCTTATATACATTTTAAAATGTTACCAACAATGACTACAAATATCCTGTTAATTCTGTGCTCAGAAGATAAAAATAATATCCATAATTCATAAGAATTATAACAACTAATTTCTTGGTACTAAAGATGCAGAGAAGAATGAAAACACAGCAAAGACAGTATTTAGTATCAGATATCATTTTTTAAAAATTCAGTGTTTACTCAATAGCTTTGACTCAATCAACTAATCAGTAAATGCACCTGCTGTCAGAATAATTGAAGAAGTGTTTTACTTAGAGAATGCAAGATTTAGGGCAAGAACATGTCTTCAAATATCTTATTAAAGGGTTTTCTTAGAAAATCTGTGACTTCCCAGAATGCAGAATTAGACCCAAAGAGCACATGCCAAAGGAAATATACTTTTGTATAAACTGAAATAATATCCCTTTCCAGTAAATTTTTTATCATTTTTGATTTTTATTCAGAGGATGAACTTGGTGAGGATGTTATAGCGGAGATTCAGGCATCAAATTGATAAACTTCTAGCCAAATAGATCGGGGGGAAAAACAGAAGGCAAAATTACCAGCATCAGGAATGAGAGAAATAGCATGAAAGATCCTAAAGATGTTAACAAGATAATGAGGGAATACTGTCATTAACAACTTTATGCCAATAAATTCAGAAATGTAGATCAAGGTTACTCAACCTCAAAAAAAGTGACATTTTGGACCAGATAATTCTTTGTTGTGAGGGTTGTCCTGGAGATCATAGAATATTTAGCAGCATCCCTAGCCTCTACCCCCTAGATGTTAGTACCATATCCTGCGTCCCAATTGTAACAAACAAAAAGTGTATCTAGACATTGCCAAATGCCCCATGGGTGAAGAGCGTGTAATAATACCCCTTGTTGAGAACCACTGACTTAGATGAACGGACAAATTTCTTGAAAGGCACAAACTAACAAAGTTCACTCAAAAAGAAATAAATAACTTGGATAGCCCTATATCTAATAAAGAAATTAATTTGTGGTTAAAAACATTCCCACAGACAAAAGTCCAGTCCCCACTGGCTTCTCTAGTGAATTCTACCAAACATTTAAGGAAGAAATAATACTGATTTTATATAAAGTTTCCAGAAAATTGATGACTGGGGATTTCTTTGCCATGAGGCCAGAATGACCCTGATACCAAAACCAAAGATAGTACAAGAAAACTATAGACCAATATTCTTCATGAACATAGATTCAAAAATCCTAAACAAAAAATTTGGAAATGGATTCCAATAATATGAAATAATAATACATTGTGATCAAGTAGTGTTTATCTCTGGAATGCAAGGTTGGTTTAACATTCAACAACTAATCAATGTAATTCACCATATTAGCAATCTAAAGCAGAAAACCCACATGATCATCTCAGAGAGATGCAGAAAAAGCATTTGATGAAATATAACATCAATTCCTGATTTTAAAAACTGTGGGAAAACTAGAAATAGAAGAAAGCATCCTCAAATTGATGAAGGGTGTCTACGAAATACCTGTGACTAAAACTGTGCTTAATAGTAAAAACCTAAACGCTTTCCTCCTAAGATTGGTAACAAGGCAAGGATGCCTGCTTTTACTACTTCTATTTGATCTTTTACTGAAGGTTCTAGCCAGTGCAATAAAAACAGCAATCAGGGCTTCCCTGGTGGCGCAGTGGTTGAGAGTCCGCCTGCCAATGCAGGGGACACGGGTTCATGCCCCGGTCTGGGAAGATCCCACATGCCGCGGAGCGGCTGGGCCCGTGAGCCATGGCCGCTGAGCCTGCGCGTCCCGAGCCTGTGCACCGCAACGGGAGAGGCCACAACAGTTAGAGGCCCGCATACCGCAAAAAAAAAAAAAAAAAAAAAAAAACAGTAATCAGTCAGTGAAACAAAATAGCATCCAGTTTGGAAAAGAAGAAGAAAACCTGTCTTTATTCACAAGCAGCATAATCATCTATATAGAAAATTTGATGAAATCTACAAAATAACTACTAGAAATATTAAATGAGGTTACTAAGGTTTCAGGATTCAAGACCAGTATAAAATTCTCCATTATGTATCTACATACTAGCAGTAACAACTGAAAATTGAAATTATAAAACAATACCATGTAAAATTACATAAAACTATGAAATACTTAGTGATAAATCTTAAAGAAATATGTGCAAGACCTGTATACTAAAAACTACAAACCATTGCTGAAAGGCTGAAACAAATGAAGAAATATATGGTTTATGGGTCAGAAGTTTCAATATTGTTAAAATGTCAGTTCTCCCCCAGATTATAGATTAAATGAAGTACAATCACTTTTGAAAAGAGCCTAGCAATTTCTTTAAAAGGTCAAAAATACACTCATTATATGATCCAGGCATTCCACTAAAAGGTATTTACCCAAGAGAAATTGAAAGCATATGTCCATGCGAGACTTGTATATGAATGTTCACAGAAATTATTTGTAATAACAAAACCCTGGGAACAACCCCAATATCCATCAATTGACGAATGGATATGTAAACTGTGGAATAGTTATAAAATGGCATACTACTCAATAATAAAAAGGAATGAGTTGTTATCTGCAATAATATAAATGAGTGTCAAAATAATTATTGTGTGTATAAGAAGACTATAAGACAAAGGAGTGACCATATTCACGATTTCATTGATATAAAATTCTAGAAAATGCAAACTTAACTTTAGTGAAAGTATCCAAACCTGTAGCTGCCCGGGGAGGGGTGTGGTACAGTAGAGACAAATGGGAAGGGGCAGGAGGGAGAAATTACAAAGGGACATGGTAGAACCTTTGGGTGAGGAGTCTGTTCATTATTTTCATTGTGTTGGTGCTTCCATGGGTAGCATATGTGCAGCTGAAAGTGCCATTATGAGGAAGAAAAGCCCAAAAGTTACAAAGCAGTCAGATAAGTAGAATATAATTTCAGAATTTAAATACAAATTTTTTCTTTCATGAGATGTAATATAGGACAGGACATTTAGAGAAGAAGAGTAACTTTACACTTGATAGTTGACTCTCAAAAATGATTCTTGGAATAGGCTAAGAGGACTGCCACCAGAAATCATCTGTACGATCATCAGGTCTTATGCCATGTATGGTTATTAGACCAAATAATGCAAACATATTTTGTATTATTCACCTAAACTCCTAAAGCTTAATAGAGAAAAACCGTCCTCCACTTGCTTTCTTTTAATGACCAGATAGACCAAGAATATGGATGTGATGCTTTTCATTAACACTTTCAAAAACCCACTCATCATATTGATCAATGAATTCATATTTTTAAAAAAAGACTCAGTGTCTGCATGTTGTTACGTTTTAAGCTTTCTGGATTCTGTAAGGATTTTTTTCAGTAGCAAAAAATTCTACAATAATGTATCCTGTGATAATGTGAATTAATTAGTTGCTGATTAGCTTCTCTTTCCCACTTGGTTCTGTTCTTGAACTTCTACAGGATAGGGAGAGGTAACACGAAAGGAGCTAAACAAATGCGTGCCATCTAATCAGTAGATTCCTGCCCTGGAAGTTCATAGGACCTGGAATCATCCCCATTGATATTTAAGGCAGAGTAGAAAACTACTGCCAGATACTACCAACCACTACAGACAAAAAAACAGAGTTGGACCATGAAGCCAGACCCCAGAATTCCCAGCCACCAGCCACTCAGGGTCATCGCACTCACTTTGTTTTCCTCATACTAATGCCACTGTGCACTTTATGCATTAAATTTTTCTCGGGCCCCATTTCTGCCATTATAGGTGGAGTTGTATCATGTATGTGTGCATGTAAAGGAGCTTAAAACCTCATTTTAAATTATTTTAGCATATGAAAAAAATTTCAGCATTTGAAATATTATGAATCAACACTATGGGGGGGACTCCTTATACATTGCTTATATTTTGATAGTTGTCAAAATAGGAACAAAGGGCTGATTAATTAGCATAAAATATGTAAGAAATATTTTTCATTGGTGGTTCACAACAAAGAACTTTATGAACACCACTGTCCCTCCATGCCAGGCAAGCCCAAAACCTGTAATGTAGCCTTTGAAGTCTAGAGATCTCTTGGATCGCCTGAGTCCCTTCTTTTAAGTTCTGTCCCTTAATTGGTTAAAGGTGGACTCATCGCCTGTCAGAATATGATCATATATGCCTTAGGGTGACCCCTTCATGAAGCGTGCTCTCAGAGAGCTTTTTGTGCCTGCAGGCTAATAACAAAATGGTACTTTGGGCAGAATTTGGAGGTAGGCTTGCTTTGGTTGTAACATTCAAACTGTGATCAAGTTATGGTGAAGGACATGTGTAGCCCTCCACCTGCCTCAGATTGTGGTAGTTTACCTCACCAATATTTCTTAAATGGACCTGATCAGTGTTGCCTGGCCAAATTGCTGTTGATCAGTTAGCAACACTCAGATAATAGACCAGATTAGAATTCGCTACTCAATCCTTTAGGCGTTAGTAGAGCTCTTGGGCCTTCTTCAAACATTTACTTCTGCTGCTATGCATCTTCTTAGGTTGCTATGTTTGAAGCTTATAGTGAGAATTATTTAATTTGGGCTTTATTATTCTGTCCTCGTTGAGCAATTTCTTGTGTTAGTTTAGGGGTGCTGGAGGCACCTAATCCACCCCCTGGTTGACTTATGAAGCCCTTAGATATTGTACACTGGTAAATGCTTCAAAAGTAATTAAGCATACTGGCTTTGGCAGTGGGAGATAATCAATTCTCAAAAATGATAAAATGCTTATAGTGTGACAGATGCTTCACTGGGTAGCCTAGAGAAGCAGTCACCCATCTGCGGAGATCTACTCATGAAACTCCCCCATCAGGCCTTGGAAATATATAAGCATAAGCTAGAACACTCCTCGTTCAGTCTTGTAATTTGGACACAAACTATGGTTAGTTAAATCCACTAAAAGCTGCTCACACTTAACAATAAAGCAAGTACAGAGGTCTTTCCCTCCATAGTTCATTTATTCTAGAAGTATATATTGAGTGCCTACCAAGGGCCAGCCACTGTTCTTTGAGAAGAGAGCCGTGATCCAAGGAGTAAAAGGCCCTCTTGGAATTCACATTCTAGTGGGGAAAAGACAATAAACAACCTAAATAAGTAAAATATTTAGTACCTAGATACATGTAAAGAAGAACCTAAATAAATAAATAAGTACAAAAGGGAATTCCCTGGTGGTCCAGTGGTTAAGACTCTGTGCTTCCAGTGCAGGGGGCACAGGTTCAATCCCTGGTCAGGGAACTAAGATCCCAATGCTGCGCAGCCAAAAAATTAAAAAAAAAAAATAAAGATACATGTAAAGAAGGAGAAAAGAGGCAGAGGAAGGGGATTGAAACCTCGAGCAGGGAGTTTTTTTCTGCTGGGGACCAGGAAGGACTTCATGTGAAGGTGACTTAGAAGGAATAATCTATGTGTTTGTGGGAATTGTCCAGTATAGGGGATGCTCGTGAACTATGGAGATGGGCATTCCACTGTGCTTCCAAGTCTCCATGTGGAACTTCCCTGTGCTCTAATCTGCTGCCCAAGCTGAGGGCATAGGTGGAGGGGTCATAGATGGAAGGGCCCCATCACACATGGGGCTCCTTCAGCCCAGAACACCGTCCAATTGAAAGTGAGAATCCAGCTACCCTTTACTATTTCTCCAGGTTACTGTTTCTACCAGCTTTCTAAATAATTCATACATGAACATGATTTATCACATAGCCACATGACTCTTGTCATGGTAAAGTCTGAATTTTCTGGCTCGCTTTCTTTCCACCTTCATTTGAAGCATTTGGCCATGCCTGCAGTGAGAAAACAACCTAAAGAAGAGAGGCCCACAACCAGTTTTTAAAATAATATCAAGTTCCTTAAGGAGAGACAATAGGTAAAAATATCGCTTGCATAGCTCTGTTAAATACTAACGTCTGTGGATTTGGAGAAGGCTACTTCTAAGGAAAGATGACATAGAGATGTTGAAACTTTTTTGGCTTTCCTTCGTACGTTGACACAGCCTTGGGCAACATGGCCAAAATATAAATTAGTTATCCAGTTTTGAGATAAACTTTATCAATATTCATTACTTCTTGTTTGTTTGTTTTCGTCCCATCATCAAAATGCTGAAACTTTGGCATTCACTTTTTGAAGTTTAAGATAATTATAATACATAAGCACAGGCCAGAAAATAACTTGTGTTTGTCCATATTAAATGCCATGGCTATTACTTATATCAGTCACTAAATAAGACAGTAAGTTCCTTGTAATTAACTATCATATTTATTTAAAGAAAACTTAAACTTGTGTTTTAGTTTCATGAGGCTGCCATCACAAGCATCACAAACTGGGTGCCTTAAAACAACAGAAATGTATTGCTTCACAGTTCTGGAGGCTGTGAAAGAAGTTTGAAATCAAGGTGTCAGCAGGGCCATGTTCGTTCTGAAGGCTTTAGGGGAGGATCCTTCCTTGTGTTCTCTTAGCTTCTGGTGGTTACCAGAACTCCTTGACATTCCTTGGCTTGTTGATACTTCATCAGTCTGACTTCTGCCTCTGCTGTCACATGGGCTTCTCCCTGTGTGTTCTATTTGTCTTCTCCTCTTTTTATAAGGATACCAGTGGTATTGGATTAGGGCCACCCTCATCTAGTATGACCTCATCTTAACTAGCTTACATCTGCAAAGACCCTATTTCACCCTAGGTCACATTTACAGGTACAGGGATTAGGACTTCAGCATACCTTTGCGGAATACAGTTCAACCCATGACGATTAGTACCTTAATTAATGACTTATGTAATACAAGACAATTGCAAGTTTTTAAACAGGTCAAATGTATTAAGACACTCATTCATAGATACTTAATAAAGATTATTCTTTACTTCAGAATCCCTGGAATATGAATGAAGCCCATGCATCTTTGAATAATAAAGGTTTTCTAACTTCCAGCAATAGATTTAGTATCCATAATTCCTCCATAACCCTACAGGTACTTGGGACCAACTAGGAAAGAAATTGGCTGTTTAGATACTAGGAGCTGAGAGTGGTATCTGCTTCTAATAGCAACACAAAAACTAAGAGGACTGTAAAATTGTTTACTTCAACAAAGCATACCCTGTGTTTTATTAGCTTGTTTTGTCAAAACCTTAAGTAGACTCCTTTTGATATGAATAACTTACATGTGGATATGTAATTTCAAAATAGAAAATAAATTATTGGAATGAAGTGATTCATATTTTTTTCTTCTCAACATGTAATAAAAATGAAGAGACAGCAGTAATGTATGGGTAACAGTTGAACTACTGAAAACACCTGTATAATGATCTAAAAGTTAAGATTTCTCTTTCCACCATGGGGTCAACAATTACAAAAGTAAAGCAGAAATTGGGCGACTGGCCTTTCCAGCTGACAGTATTAATTATGTCTCTAGTCATTTCGGCTCCAATGGTAGGTAGTAGGTGGTAGACATAGAAAGCTCCTTCTGTATTTCTGCTGACTTGATTATTTCCAGAGGTTGTCTGGCTAGTCAGAACTTCAGCTTTCCCAGACATCACAGCCCAGGATATCCCACACTCACAGGCTAGGTTTCTATCCAGAAAAGGCAAACCCATTTGTATCAGCTCTCATTTTGAATCCAGTGCTCAGGGCCTGTGCATACTTTTTATATTTCCAGACTTCTTAAAAAACGATCACTAGAAAATGTGGATTTTTGTAGGGCCAAGAAGAATTTCTGCAGAAGTTATCAGAGTTTGTGTTTCCAGCCCGACCTCCCTCCCTCAGGCTCACTTCCGTACCCTTGAAGCCCCAAGGGAAAATATGCCAAAATAAATCCCGGGAAGTGTAGTCTCTGAAGGGCTGCCCCTTGTGTGAACTTGGGGCAGATATTCCTCCCTGGCTCTGTGACAGTAGCTGTTGTTCAGTGACACTGAGCTGAGGGCAGCCCACTGAGCATATAGCCTTGCACAAAGATAGATACATTTCCATGCTTTGTGATGGAGATGACAGCTTAGAAAGGGAGAGGTCTGGTTTCGGGCCAGAAAGCATCCTCGCTAAGAATTCTCTGAGGGTGTCCTTCTCCCTCCTGAGTTTTTACCTTCCTTTGTGCAAAAAATGGTGTGGAAAAGTTCATTCAAAGCCACCGTACATGACTGACAAATCAGATAAGACATGGAATTTCTTGTTGTTTAATTTAGCTTTTTTTTAAAAAAAAAGTTATTACTTTTTTACCTGTCCCAGTACTCTGGAGAATCAGGTGGACTGTTAGAAAAAGTTTTTTATTTCCCCTGCTCCCTTGAAAACATGATTCTAATGCCTGTCAGATGTATGATGAAAACTTAAGTCATCAGACTCTGCTTTACTTCTGAGTCTTCAGACTTTATTATTGCCCGGGAATCCTATGCTTTGACAGCTTCTAGCTCCCTAGAATCTATCAGTTCTCTTGAGTGAGACTGGTTCTCTTTCTTACATCTAACTTCTTCAGATTTCAAAAACTGTGTGCATTCTACCAAGCTGAAAGGACCCATCCTGGTGTGAGGGGCTCCACCCACTCCTCTATGACCCCTGGGATGAATTATAGCATCCTCCAGAAGTTTCACTAGCATCCTGGGACCTGGGATGGGTTTTGAAAAGCTAGACTTGAGGGAAGAGCCTTTGCTCCTTATTCAGAATTTATTTCCTGGTATAAAACGATGTAAAACAAAATCATCCTAAAATAAACGCACTTTTATGATATCAAATAGAGCTCACACATGAAAGTATATTAATATTAAACAGAATTTTATGGTAACCAAAATTCCTAACTCTTCTTTATTGACACTTCTAGAGATAGCCTCTTTGAGATCGCAAATGTGAGAAACTGTCTGATTTTGTATTTTTACATAAAGGTGGTCTGTAGTCTCTAGAATGGAGTTTTGGGGGGTCAGTTTTCAGTCTGATTTGAAGTAAAACTGCTGATAAAGAAATTGTTCATTGTACTGACTGTGTTTTGACTATTAGTCGTAGCTTAAAAGATTATGTCTGAAAGCACAATAAATATAGGCTTAAGGACCCCAGTAAGAGGTACGGAAGAGGGAAGGAGCAGTCACTGCAGGATTCAACATATTTCACAATGATTTCCCTTTACAAAGTGATCTTATTATAGGCATTTGGATGAAGAAATCATCCACTTAGTAGGATCAGTGTCACAGATAAAGGGTCCTAGTTTTAGAAATAATATTTCTTGAAATACTAGGCAGTAAATTCAGAGACTGAGCATCTTCAACATTTTATTACATTCTTCAAGCTCATGTTGGGACTTGAAAGCCTGAGTTTACCTGGGCCCTCAGGAGTATCGTTTCAGAACGGATTCACGTGGGAAAAGAAGGACTGGTGGGTGGTGAGGCTATCCCAAATGAAAACCCTCCTTTGGTGTATTATGTAAGACTGATAACGATTCACTAAAACTTGTAACAGAAGTTGCAAAACGCCTGAATATCCATTTAAAAAGCCTATTTTATAGCCTCGAGTTAAGATGTGAAGCCAAAAGATTTTCTTACCTACTGTAGAAGCCACTGAGGCGAAAACTTAAGTAGAAGGTTGTTTATTGGGCAGTTGTAAAATGGAATTAAAGATTAAGCTGAGCAATAACCTTCCCTCCCCCTTTTCCTCCTTCTGTCTCCTTTTTATGGCATTTTTTCACACAACATTTGTTGGTAACATATATGTCATCGTCGCAAATAGGACCCAAGGCCTTGCCTTTTATTACTGACCTGTCACTGTGCGTCTGAGCTGCCAGCCACACCTCCACCCCGCACACCAAGCTGCTTGGTCTTGTCTGTCGCTGAAGCATTTGTGTTTTGCAAGGCGGCAAAGGAGCTGCTTCCTTGTTTCTTTTCAGGGTTCCACTTTGATTTCGTTCCCCTTTTAAAGGTGATTACACAGAGACCTGCCACTCAAGAGCAGAAATACCATCTTCATCTGCGTGTCTTGAGTAACTAGAATTCCACAGCTCTGGTGAATGTCCTGTTTGTCTTTCCTGCAGAGGGACTTGGTTAAAAATGTCAGTTTCACTGTTTGAGACTTCTTAAGAGAAAGCCTCATCCCTAAGTGTACTTGAAGTGGGTGTAATTAGTTTTAACAATCTTTTCATATTTTCCTTTAAGAGGATTCTGAAAATAAAGATTCAATCAATCAATAAATTCAGTTTGTGAACCTACCATCTCCAAATGATGCTCCATACAGAACACCCCAGAAAGGTGTCAAAAATGAGATTCGGGTTTCCCTGGTGGCGCAGTGGTTGGGGGTCCGCCTGCCGATGCAGGGGACACGGGTTCGTGCCGCGGAGCGGCAGGGCCCGTGAGCTGTGGCTGCTGGGCCTGCACGGCAGGGGAGGCCGCAGTGGTGAGAGGCCCGCGTGCCGCCAAAAAAAAAAAAAAAAAAAAAGATTCATGCAGTGTTTTTGGAATGTCCCAGAACATCAGGCTACCTTCACAGACCCCAGGAATAATGCAAAGAGCAATACCAGACCTTTTATGAAACCTGTTAAATCAGAGAACTGTGAAGGAATCCTGTTACAACAGAGGAAAGCCTACAGTCCACCTTTACTTTAGTAAATTAGTTAATTTATTTTGATGTGTGAATACAAGGCTTTACATCACAGTTTTTCAATTTATATAATTTTTATAAGGTGAGATCAAACTGTGCCAGAAAGAAAGATGGATATTTTATGAACTGTATTGTGTCCACCTGTGTTCAGTCATAATATTTGAAAGGTCCCAGTCATAGGGTGAGTGTTCTTATGTCATTGCCTGTTCCCTATGGTTGATAATATATAGTAAACAAAATAAGCAGATTTTCCAGATTAAAACATTCTGAGGCAAACAACTTTAAAATAGGTTTCTTTATTGCAGGAATTCTTTCAGAGTCTTTACTATGCTAATCTGTGTTATAAATCTCCACTAGGGGAATAAAATATATTGCTTTCCAAACTTATTTCACCAGGGAACTGTTTTCTGCTAGGCATCTTTTGAGGCCAGTGTTCCATATATCATACTTTCTTCTTATTTTAGAGGGAACTGAAGGTGAGACTCAATGGTAGGTGTGTAGAGACTTCTTTACATAGAGTATTGAGCGTCATGGTACATTATAGACACAGACCCTTACTTGTGTGTCTGTATATGTATGTGTATGTATATGTAAGTGTGTGTGTGTGTGTGTGTGTGTGTGTGTGTGTGTGAGAGAGAGACAGAGACAGAGACAGAGACAGAGAAAAGGAGAGACAGAGAGCAGAGAGAAGGGAGAAACTTGAAAGATTGATTGGCCAAGAATCAGGTCGCCTGATGGTTTCAAACTAGGATTTATTTAACATTTCTGCTGCATGGATGTAATATGTATGTGCATTTCTGCCCCCCTATTGCAACATTAAGTTCAGCTGTTTCACAGTTCTAGAACCTGACATTTAATCATGGTTAGGTGAATTAGTAAATGTGTGAATGAATGCCTCAAAGATTCTCTTTTTGTGTGTATGTTTTCCAGATATTTTTTGAAATGTCTTCAAATGATGGTTTGTCTTGGGGACTCCTGGATGCCACCTGAGGACAATTATTATGAATATTTATAAGGCTGAGCCTTCAATGTCTATCTCAGGCGATATTCTAAGGCAGAAGAACAAGAAAACTCTCTTTCATTGTGTTTTGCCAAAACCTACTAAGTTTTGAGTGCAAAACCCAGTTTTAAACAGATAGATAAATATCTGTTCATTCTGAGCAGTACATGCACTCACGCCTAGTGATAGCCTATTTTTCTAATAAAAAACGTTTCCCAAAGCATATTTGAAGTGTAGGTGTAATATCATAATACATTTTAAAGCTTTTTTTCAATTGGGTTCTACTTCTGATTTTTTATTAAAATTCTTAATAAAACTTTTATGCCTTTAACAGCTATTAACTTAGAAGAATCATGTTTTTATTTATACAGTTATATGATTTTTAACATTTATTTTTTATACTCTCAGTGTATGTTAGTAAGCTGGGGTTTTTTTCTAATAGACTACTTCCAAGAATGCAGGAGTACAAGTGTGTATATATACCTGCAACCAGACATATATTTGTCTTCTGTTGATCAGTTTACAACTTGTCTGCTACTCAGCAGAAATCTTAAGAGTAGATTAGAGCTAGTTTCTTGAATTGCCATTTCTGAGGAGTCTGAAACTTAACTCCACGGGAAGGACACATTTCCTCTGCTTTACACGAACGCCACATTTAGTTATGATGAAAAACAATCATTCTCTATACAGGTGAAAAGCTAAGACCACTGGAAAATGCTTACAGTGTAATGAAAAGTAAAACTCCATGAGGAAAGACTCCAGTATATAATGGCTGCATAGAAAAAAGAAATGAAAGCATACCAAAATGCTAATGAGATTATCATTGGTTGATGGGTCTATGAACAATTTTTATGATTATTTTTCTTTACACTTTTCCCTATATTCCAAATTTCTACAATGAGCTATTGTTAGGAAACAAATGTTATGAAAAAATACTCAACTCTCTCCTTTCCCTGCTTAATTTCACTACTTTATTCCTTCCATTTGGCCGAAAAGTCAGTAAGCCCATTGTATGTAGCTAGAGGTACTTTTGCACCTGTGCATGAGGTGGACTCTGGCTAAAAGCATTTTAAAAGAGCACCAAATATTCTGTAGATGCAGAAGAAGAAAGGGGGAGATGTTAAGTAGCATTCCATCAATTTGGCCTTCTTGAGCTTATTCCTGTAAAAGTGTATGACTTCATTTTTGTTAAAATGTATGATTCATACAGGGGTGTAAAGAAGAAACGGAATTGTTTTCCAGTGTGAGAAATTCTGTATGGAAAAGAAAGTTACATGGAAGGAATGCTACAGGACAATGACTTTATGAATGCTAAGATCCAAGCTAGGAGAAGAAAACATTTTGAATATCTGTCCAGATAAGAGCGAACTATAGTTTATAAACAAACGGTTGTTGGACTTATGACAGTAAAGCAGTTTGCTAAATATTCCTTTCATATATATATTCATATATATGTATCCCGTCCCATGCTAATGTTATATATCTAATCAGATCTTATTTACTTTCTCACAATTATGGCCAATTAACCATATTTTAACACACTAAGTTTAAAAAAATTTTACTTAACTCTGATGATATTTTTATATTTTGTGTTCTAAAATAGGGCGGCCAGTGAATATACATAGGTACATAGAGAGAGAGAGAGAGATCTTCAGATTTGTTGAAAAATCTGTGAAACCTAGGTGGAAAGATTTTTTTTTTAAGCTTTAGAAATAATATGTAAAGTGCTTTTTAAAGAAGTTCATGATAAGGGCAGTGCATTTGTGATGGGAGGGAATGATTTCCATTAAGAAGAAAGGGTATTAAACTTTCCCCTTGCTGACCCTACCTCTTCCCTCTCCGGACTACTTTATATCAGGAGATGCAATCAGCAGAGGTCCCCTTTTCATTGCCCATCAGGTACATGGCATGCCATCGATTTTTAAAAATAGTGTTATAGGGATTACAGCTGTAAGGCACATTAGTTCCCTAATGCCAAAGCAGGATTGGTTCACCTAGTTTGCTTCTAAGTTTAGGCTTAAATGACCTCAGTTTTATACTATCATCAGATCCTCTGACATCCAGCCTTGATAGGGCAATGACCCATCATTCAGCTGAAGATACTGTTGACTGAATATTTGGTGTTTCTCGTATTGCTGAAAAATAATCAGGGTGATCTCATCCTAAAAACAAGAGGTTAGAATAAGAATGAAAAAAAGATTCTTCATTATTGCCAGTGCATTCAGTATTACAGACTTGCATATCTTTGTCTTTAGTGCAGATTCTTTCCGTAAAGTGTAACGAGACGGTTGCAAGAAATATGAATCACGTATCTTTTACAAGATGTTGACTAAAGCTAGAAATGATTAAGAGACTTATTTGGGAACAGATTGATTTTCATTTACAACTATTCGAAGCTCAAAGAATATTGGGCAGATAAGCGTAAATATGCAGAGGAAATTCCCTCTACTGAACTGTGCTTTTGAGTTCTTTCAGATGGTTTCTTGGGTTATATAAATTTACTTTGAGGTCATTATATGGATAATTTGTTACTAAGTAAAGTAGTTTGTCAGGTTACGAGACATTAATCTTCCAATAGGTCTTTAATTAGGACAGATGCACTAAATAATTCATAGCAAGACTTGGCCTGGAAACATTTATAATACTCAATTATACCATTTTACAGGCAATGGCAAATTGTTTTTGTGTAGTCTGGAAATTGTGGGACTTAATTAATTACCTTCAATGTTTTAGACATCTGCTCTGCCCTCTTTAAATGCATTAAATTGGCAACTCATGAAATGGCTAAAAATAGAGTTCAAATTCCCAGATGGTAAAGGGTGAAGATCAACTATGATGGAAAAAAAGCCACTCTGTGATGCACGGGAAACATGAAACCAAATTACATATCCAGCAACATTCGCTCACAAGACTCTCAAGTATGTGACAATTATTTTTAAAAGAATGAGAAATTTACATGATATTTAAAAGCATTTAACTTGCTGCTAACTACTCCTCTCCTGGTTTCCTAAAATAGGCTGCAGTAAACAAATTGGCAAGCCAGGCAGAGTCCTGATAGAAAACACCTATCAGTGTCTGTCATGTAAACACCTCTTGAGTGAAATTAATTTCTGCACAAAAAGTTGTATCAAATACATGACAAAAAAAGCACTCTGGAAGTCTTTGCAGAGTCATTTTCATGTCATAGATCTTAAAATGATGGAAAGGGGAATTAAGAGCTTATTCCATTTGTAATTAGATCACAGAAAAAAGATGGTGATGGCTTTGCTCTGAGTAGGAGGATGTGACCATTTAAGTGTACAAAGGAATAAAGGAATGTTCACTTCATTTTTCATCCTAGAAATTTATGCAAGAGAAATGTTGTACATGATCCTCTGCTTAAGAATAATATGTGGGAGTCAATTATAAAGGAAATTAACACATTCTGAAAGCTGTAAGTGGGGGACAGATTTGCAGATAAACGTGTCCCTTCTTATGAGGATAGTCAGACCTTGCACAGAACAGCCTCTGGCCCTTGGAGCCCAGATTCCTGCAGCTTTCTATAAGGCAATTCTCCAAGGCTGTGCAGTTTCTCCAGGGTTGTTGGGAGATCTTTTGTTCAGATGGATACAGACCCAGGTCCTGCCCCCAAGAGCAGTCATGCTGGGTCAACACCCAGGATTAGGTTGGATGCAGAAGCATTTCCCACTCCAGTAGCTACTGAATAAATAGATGGGTGGAGTGGAGGTGACTACCCACATGCTCAATGGGAGGACGCAGCTTTGTCGCCAAATCACTCAGAGACAATCTGGAGGAGATTTCTATCCAGAAGAAATACAGTGCAAGCCACGTATGGTAATTTAAGATTTTCTAAGAGCCACATTCAAAAAAGTAAAAAGAAATAGATACATATGCATATTTAATCCACTAATGCATATTTAATCCAATATAGCCAAATTATTATAATTTCTGCTTATAATCAGCATAAGAATCATGAATGTGATACTTTGCATTCTCTTTTTTATATATACTAAGTCTTACAATCCGATATGCATTTTGCACTTAAAACACATCTCAACTCAGACAAGCCACCTTTCAAGTGTTCAGTGGCTTATTGGGCTAGTAGCTCCCATATTGGACAGCACAGCCCTACATAATGAGCAAAGATAACAAACTACATGCCCAGCTGTAGTGGGAATAGCAAGGCAACACCTACAAAAACCCCAGGTTATCTGGGTATGTGGTGATCACAGTGCCTGGAAGAAACAAACTAGGTGCTCATTATAAATGCCAGAAGAATCCTACTTACCTGGCAGACACCAGCTTAGTATTCTGGGGGAATCTGCCTGTGTTTTCATCCATGCCCAAGACTATGTTATAGAAGCACTTTGTTTTCCCTGCTTCCTCTTTGGCATATATATATATATATAGATAGATAGATATAGATATAGATAAGGCATCATGATTTTTTAATAAAATTCCCTTTAGTAAATTCTAAGGTTCTTGAGGACAGAGTCAGTGCCTTATTCATGACACTTTCCTGACACAAGAGGGGTGTTCCATAAATATTTGTTAGCTTGAATGAATGAGAGAATGCAATCTGCAGTTCAGATGAGGAAAAAAATATCAAAGTGCACATAATCAAGACAGAGGAGAAGTGAGAAGTAAAGGAGAGCAAGAGAAACTGGGGAAGTGGAGAGCAGGGGGAGGGGAGAACGGGGAGAAGGGAGAGGGGGAGACCCACAAGGATGTAGGGGTGGAGGGAGCAGGGAAGGAGAAATAAAGGCAACTTTGAAGGAAGAAGCTCACCCAGACTTACAAAGCAGTCTTTCCCACCATCTTTCCATTGGGTCATTCTGCTTTCAAGGGCAAAGTCTATCTTTGTAAAACAGGGATGGTCTAGTTTGAGAATGGGGGTAGCAGTGGAAATACCTGCACGTATGATTGCTTGCCAGCCATAGTGATGTTTATAAAGGGAACGTGTGACTCTGTTGTGCTGCTATAATTACTTGCTTTATTGGGGAAAAAAACCCAATGAGACACTTGTGCATCCTCTGGAGTGTTTTCCCTAGATCAAGTTACCATTAACACAAACCTAATCTAAATATTTTTGACTGTGTCCAATTAAGATAATTTAATTAGAATTCCACTTCTTCACAGAATCAATGGGGGGAAAGCACATAAAAATAAACTAGTATCTTGGAGTTACGTACAACTTTAAAAGTAGTAATTTTGTTAGAATTAGTCATATCAAAAGGAATACATTTAAGCTTAAGAATACAACTATAAAAACTACAAATTCACCACTGTATTTGTCTAGACTTGACATTATTAGATTGCTGTTTGAGGCTAATTTTGCCACTGAAATTAAAAAAAAAAAAAGAACAAACAAAAAAAACAGGACCAGATAAATCTCTAGAATGCATCAGCCAGCAGGACCTCAAAATAAAAGAAATGGAGGAAGGAGAGTTACAAAGGTGAGAAAAGTTAAGAATTTTATTTCTCCTTCCATTCAGTTTATCAGGTAAACACAGTTAACAGTTTGATAGCAGTTTGTTCCTTGGGCATCAAGAAGAGCTTATGGCTTATCTGTGCTGGCACCCTGAGCAGCTCACCTTCTCTGGAGAGAGAGTGGACACTTGTTTTCATAAATTAGTTTACCCTAAAGGGAATTTTCTACCTTTTCCATCCTCTGGGCTTTTCCATAGGATGGTTTTTGCTGAATAGTGTCCTTCCATCTTTGTCCTATTAGAAAGATTCAGGGAGGAAGCAATATTAAGGAAAAGACATACTTGATCACATCATTCAAAAATCTGTCCATTTGTTTCAGCCTTCTCTTAGACTTTCTTCTGCCACTGTAATTCCTCTTAAGCTTCAAATCCTCTTTACACAATGCCAACTAGTTGTTTCTAATATAGTGAATTAAATCTGTAACTGTTTTTCTGCAAAGTAATTAGAGAAAGAGAAATTGAGCCCTCAGAAAGATAAAATATATATAAGTAATTTTAACTAACAGTGATCTAATTAAGAAAAGAAGTGGAGAAGAAAAATCTTCCCGACAGAAAAATCATGAGCTGTTCTCCTCTATGTACAGCCTCATTTCTGATTAACAGTAATAGTCAGTGCTTATTGGGAACACACTACGTGCCTGGCACTGATGTAAGTGCTTCGTCTGAATTAACTAATTTGATCCTTATAGCCTCCCAATGGTGGAGGGTTATTATTCTCATGATATAAATGAGGAAACATATCAGAGGGCTGGGTTACTTGCCCAAGGTCACACTGCTGGCAGAAGGCAGAAGCTGTACCATGCAGTACCACTCCTCTGCTGGGTGTAGGATGAGGATTTGTGGGGACTGACTTGGTGCTCACAGACTTGCCTACTTCATGGTCCCTGATGGACTAGACATGAAGAAAATCCCTCTCTCACGGTGTCCACTCAACCTGGTGGAACTGTGTTCAGGCCACGGTCCTGAGAGCTAATCAATGAGAACAAATGGATGGGTCAGTACAACCTGATGCCATACTGAAAAAAACCAACTCAGCAAGATGGAAATCCCTTAACAAGTCCCACAGGTCCTTGAAGACAGGAAGTGTGTCCAATTTTTTCCTTTCCTTTTGTTTTTTTAAAATCAACTTGAGGGCCAGATGTAGTATCAGGAACGAGTAATCAACAAGTGTTTTAAATATTATTAAAATTAGCTATATACTGGGACTTCCCTGGTGGTGCACTCGTTAAGAATCCACCTGCCCAAATGCTACCAGCCATAAAAGGGGAAACTGACAGTAACACAATCATAGTAGGGGACTTTAACACCCCACTTTTACCAATGGACAGATCAACCAAAATGAAAATAAATAAGGAAACACAAGCTTTAAATGATACATTAAACAAGATGGACTTAATTGATATTCATAGGGCATTCCATCCAAAAACAACAGAATACACTTTCTTCTCAAGTGCTCCTGGAACATTCTCCAGGATAGATCATATCGTGGGTCACAAATCAAGCCTTGGTAAATTTAAGAAAATTGAAATCATATCAAGTATCTTTTCCGACCACAATGCTATGAGACTAGATATCAATTACAGGAAAAAAACTGTAACAAAATACAAACACATGGAGGCTAAACAATACGTTACTAAATAAGCAAGGGATCACTGAATAAGTCAAAGAGGAAATCAAAAAATACCTAGAAACAAATGACAATGAAAACACGACAATCCAAAACCTATGGGATGAAGCAAAAGCAGTTCCAAGAAGGAAGTTTAGAGCCATACAGTCCTACCTCAAGAAACAGAAACATCTCAAATAAACAACCTAACCTTACACCTAAAGTAATTAGAGAAAGAAGAACAAAAAACCCCAAAGTTAGCAGAAGCTAAGAAATCCTAAAGATCAGAGTAGAAATAAATGAAAAAGAAATGAAGGAAATGATAGCAAAGATCAAGAAAGCTAAAAGCGGATTCTTTGAGAAGATAAACAAAATTGATAAACCATTAGCCAGACTCATCAAGAAAAAAAGGGAGAAGATCCAAATCAACAGAATTAGAAGAGAAAAAGCAGAAGGAACAGCTAACATTGCAGAAATACAGAGAATCATGAGAGATTACTACAAGCAACTATATGCCAATAAAATGGACAACCTGGAAGAAATGGACACATTTTTAGAAAAGCGCAACTTTCTGAGACTGAACCAAGAAGAAATAGAAAATATAAACAGACCATTCACAAGCACTGAAATTGAAACTCTGATTAAAAATCATCCAACAAATAAAAGCCCAGGACCAGATGGCTTCAGAGGTGAATTCTATGAAACATTTACAGAAGAGCTAACACCTATCCTTCTCAAACTCTTCCAAAATATAGCAGAGGGAGGAGCACTCCCAAACTCATTCTATGAGGCCACCATCACCCTGATAGCAAGCTTTTGACAAAATTCAACACCGATTTATGATAAAAACCCTCCAGAAAGTAGGCATAGAGGGAACTTACCTCAACATAATAAAGGCCATATATGACAAACCCACAGTGAAGATCGTTCTCAATGGTGAAAAACTGAAAGCATTTCCTCTAAGATCAGGAACCAGACAAGATTGTCCACTCTCACCACTGTTATTCAACATAGTTTTGGAAGTTTTACCCACAGGAATCAGAAGAAAAATAAATAAAAAGAATCCAGATTGGAAAAGAAGAAGTAAAGCTGTCACTGTCTGCAGATGACATGATACTATGCATAGTGAATCCTAAAGATGCTATCAGCAAACTGCTATAGCTAATCAATGAATTTGGTAAAGTAGCAGGATACAAAATGAACACCCAGAAATCTCTTGCATTCCTATACACTAATGATGAAAAATCTGAAAGAGAAATTAATGAAACGCTCCCATGTACCACTGCAACAAAAGAATAAAATACTTAGGAATAAACCTACCTAAGGAGACAAAAGACCTGTATGCAGATAACTATAAGACACTGATGAAAGAAATTAAAGATAATACAAACAGATGGAGTGATATACCATGCTCTTCGTTTGGAAGAATCAACATTGCAAAAATGACTATACTACCCAAAGTAAACTACAGCTTCAGTGCACTCCCTATCAAACTACCAATGGCATTTTTCACAGAACTAGAACAAAAAACTTCACCATTTGTATGGAAACACAAAAGACCCCGAATAGCCAAAGCAACCTTGAGAAAGAAAAATGGAGCTGGAGGAATCAGGCTCCCTGACTTCAGACTATTCTACAAAGCTATAGTAATCAAAACAGTATGGTACTGGCACAAAAACAGAAATATAGATCAGTGGAAAAGGATAGAAAGCCCAGAGATAAACCCATGCACCTATGGTCACCTTATCTTTGATAAAGGAGGCAAGAATATACAATGGAGAAAAGACAGTCTCTTCAATAAGTGGTGCTGGACAGCTACATGTAAAAGAATGAAATTAGAGCACTCCCTAACACCATACACAAAAATAAACTCAAAATGGATTAAAGACCTAAATGTAAGGCCTGACACTGTCAAACTCTTAGAGGAAAACATAGGCAGAATACTCTATGACATAAATCACAGCAAGATCCTATTTGACCCATGTCCTAGAGAAATGGAAATAAAAACAAAAATAAACAAATGGGACCTAATGAAACTTAAAACCTTTTTCACAGCAAAGGAAACTATAAGCAGGACCAAAAGACAACCCTCAGAATGGGAGAAAATATTTGCAAATGAAGCAACTAACAAAGGATTAATCTCCAAAGTTTACAAGCATCTCATGCAGCTCAATAACAAAAAAACAACCCAATCCTAAAATGGGCAGAAGACCTAAATAGACATTTCTCCAAAGAAGATATACAGATTGCCAGCAAACACATGAAAGGATGCTCAACATCACTAACCATGAGAGAAATGCAAATCGAAACTACAATGAGGTATCATCTCACACCAGTCAGAATGGCCATCATCAAGAAATCTACAAACCGTAAATGCTGGAGAGGGTGTGGAGAAAAGGGAACCCTCTTGCACTGTTGGTGGGATGTAAACTGATACAGCCACTATGGAGAACAGTATGGAGGTTCCTTAAAAAACTAAAAATAGAACTACCGTATGACCTAGCACTCCCACCACTGGGCATATACCCTGAGAAAACCATAATTCAAGAAGAGTCATGTACCACAATGTTCATTGCAGTACTATTTACAATAGCCAGGACATGGAAGCAACCTAAGTGTCAGTCAACTGATAAATGGATAAAGAAGATGTGGCACATATATACAATGGAAGATTACTGAGTCATAAAAAGAAACAATTATTTGTAGTGAGGTGGATGGACCTAGAGACTGTCATACAGAGTGAAGTAAGTCAGAAGGAGAAAAACAAATATCGTATGCTAACACATATGTATGGAATCCAAAAGAAATAAAAACTGGTTTTTAAGAACCTAGGGGCTGGACAGAAATAAAGACAGAGATGTAGAGAATGGACTTGAGGACACTGGGAGGGGGAAGGGTAAGCTGAGACGAAGTGAGAGAATGGCATTGACATATATACACTACCAAATGTAGTGGGAAGCATCCACATAGCACAGGGAGATCAGCTCCGTGCTTTGTGACCACTTAGAGGGGTGGAATAGTGAGGGGATATGGGGATACATGTATATGTATAGCTGATTCACTTTGTTATACAGCAGCAACTAATGCAACAGTGTAAAGCAATTATACTCCAATAAAGATGTTAAAAAAAAAAAAAATCCGCCTGCCAGTGCAGGGGACACAGGTTTGTTCCCTGATCCAGGAAGATCCCACATGCTGCAGAGCAGTTAAGCCCATGTGCCACAACTACTGAGCCTGCACTCTAGAGCCCGTGAGCCACAACTACTGAGCCCGAGTGCCACAACCACTAAAGCCCACATGCCTAGAACCTGTGCTCCTCAACAAGAGAAGCCACCACAATGAGAAGCCCATGCACTGCAATGATGTGTAGCCCCTGCTCACCACAACTAGAGAAAGCCCATGTGCAGGAACAAAGACCCAATGCAGGCAAATATAAATAAATAAATAAATTTAAAAAAATTACCTATATATGAAAGCATAAATGAATGAATAAACATGTATCAGATATCCATTTTCACTTACTATGTTGTTAGTTGATTTTTCTTTTTTATTTTTATTTATTTTTATTATTATTATTATTTTTTTTGCGATACGCGGGCCTCTCACTGCTGTGGCCTCTCCCGTTGCAGAGCACAGGCTCCGGACGCGCAGGTTCAGCAGCCATGGCTCACGGGCCCAGTCGCGCCATGGCTCACGGGCCCAGTCGTTCCATGGCATGTGGGATCTTCCCAGACTGGGGCACAAACCCGTGTCCCTTGCATCGACAAGCAGACTCTCAACCACTGCGCCACCAGGGAAGCCAGTGCAGGGGACACAGTTTTGTTCCCTGATCAAGGAAGATCCCACATGCTGCAGAGCAGTTAAGCCCATGTGCCACAACTACTGAGCCTGCGCTCTAGAGCCCGTGAGCCACAACTACTGAGCCCGAGTGCCACAACCACTAAAGCCCACATGCCTAGAACCTGTGCTCCTTTTTATTTTTTAAAAATATTTAAAAAATATTTTTTAAAAATATTTAAAATATTTTAAAATATTTAAAAAATATTTTTTAAAAAATATTTTTCTTATATATTTATTTATATGGCATGTTCTTATTAGTCATCCATTTTATACACATTAGTGTATACATGTCAACTGAAATGTCCCAATTCATCACACCCCCACCCCCAACCACTGCCGCTTTTCACCCATTGGTGTCCATACGTTTCTTCTCTACATCTGTGTCTCAGTTTCTGCCCGGCCAACCAGTTCATCCGAACCATCTTTCTAGGTTCCACATATATGCATTAATATACGATATTTGTTTTATTCTTTCTGACTTACTTCACTCTGTATGACAGTCTCTAGATCCATCCACGTGTCTACAAATGGCACAATTTCGTTCCTTTTTATGGCTGAGTAATATTCCATTGTATATATGTACCACATCTTCTTTATCCATTCTTCTGTCGATGGGCATTTATGTTGCTTCCATGACCTGGCTATTGTAAATAGTGCTGCAGTGAACATTGGGGTGCATGTGTCTTTTTGAATTGTTTTCTCTGGATATATGCCCAGTAGTGGGATTCCTGTGTCATATGGTAATTCTATTTTTAGTTTTTTAAGGAAACTCCATACTGTTCTCCGTAGTGGCTGTATCAACTTACATTCCCACCAACAGTGCAAGAGGGTTCCCTTTCCTCTACACCCTCTCCAGCATTTGTTGTTTGTAAATTTTCTGGTGATGCCCATTCTGACTGGTGTGAGGTGATACCTCGTTGTAGTTTTGATTTGCCTTTCTCTAATAATTAGTGATGTTGAGTAGCTTTCCATATGCTTCTTGGCCATCTGTATGTCTTCTTTGGAGAAAAGTCTATTTAGGTCTTCTGCCCATTTTTGGATTGGGTTTTTTGTTTCTTTAATATTGAGCTGCATGAGTTGTTTATATATTTTGGAGATTAATCCTTTGTCAGTTGCTTCGTTTGCAAATATTTTCTCCCATTCTGAGGGTTGTCTTTTCATCTTGTTTATGGTTTCCTTTGCTGTGCAAAAGCTTTTAAGTTTCATTAGGTCCCATTTGTTTATTTTTGTTTTTATTTCCAGTACCCTAGGAGGTGGATCAAAAAAGATCTTGCTGTGATTTATGTCAAAGAGTGTTCTTCCTATGCTTTCCTCTAGGAGTTTTATATTGTCCGGTCTTACATTTAGGTCTTGAATCCATTTTGAGTTTATTTTTGTGTATGGTGTTAGGGAGTGTTCTAATTTTATTCTTATACATGTAGCTGTCTAGTTTTCCCAGCACCACTTATTGAAGAGACTGTCTTTTCTCCATTGTATATTCTTGCCTCCTTTATCAAAGATAAGGTGACCATAGGTGCGTGGGTTTATCTCTGGGCTTTCTATCCTTTTCCGCTGATCTATATTTCTGTTTTTGTGCCAGTACCATACTGTCTTGATTACTGTAGCTTTGTAGTGTAGTCTGAAGTCAGGGAGTCTGATTCGTTCAGCTCCGTTTGTTTCCCTCAAAACTGCTTTGGCTATTCGGGGTCTTTTGGGTCTCCATAGAAATTTTAAGATTTTTTTTTCTAGTTCTGTAAAAAATGCCATTGGTAAATTGATAGGGATTACATTAAATCTGTAGATTGCTTTGGGTAGTATAGTCATTTTCACAATATGAATTCGTCCAATGCAAGAACATGGTATATCTCTCCATCTGTTGGTATCATCTTTAATTTCTTTCATCAGTGTCTGATAGTTTTCTGCATACAGGTCTTTTGTCTCCCTAGGTAGGTTTATTCCTAGGTATTTTATTCTTTTTGTTGCTGTGGTAAATGGGAGTGTTTCCTTAATTTCTCTTTCAGATTTTTCATCATTAGTGTATAGGAATGCAAGAGATTTCTGGGTGTTCATTTTGTATCCTGCTACTTTACCAAATTCATTGATAAGCTATAGCAGTTTTCTGATAGCATCTTTAGGATTCTCTATGTATAGTATCATGTCATCTGCAGACAGTGACAGCTTTACTTATTCTTTTCCGATTTGGATTCCTTTTATTTCTTTTTCTTCTCTGATTGCCATTCGTAGGACTTCCAAAACTATGTTGAATAATAGTGGTGAGAGTGGATATCCTTGTCTTTTTCCTGATCTTAGAGGAAATGCTTTCAGTTTTTCACCATTGAGAATGATGTTTGCTGTGGGTTTGTCATATATGGCCTTTATTATGTTGAGGTAGGTTCCCTCTATGCCCACTTTCTGGAGAGTTTTTATCATAAATGGGTGTTGAATTTTGTCAAAAGCTTTTACTGCAGCTATTGAGATGATCTTATGGTTTTTCTCCTTCAGTTTGTTAATATGGTGTATCACATTGATTGATTTGCCTATATTGAAGAATCTGTGCATCCCTAGGATAAATCCCACTTGATCATGGTGTATGATCCTTTTGATGTGTTGTTGGATTGTGTTTGCTAGTAGTTTGTTGAAGATTTTTGTATCTGTATTCATCAGCGATATTGGTCTTTAATTTTCTTTCTTTGGAGTATCTTTGTCTGGTTTTGGTATCAGGGAAATGGTGGCCTCATAGAATGGGTTTGGGACTATTCCTTCCTCTGCAATTTTTTGGAAGAGTTTGAGAAGGATGGGTGTTAGCTCTTCTCTAAATGTTTGATTGAATTCACCTGTGAAACCATCTGGTCCTGGACTTTTGTTTGTTGGACGATTTTTTATCACAGTTTCAATTTCATGACTTGTGATTGGTCTGTTGATATTTTCTATTTCTTCCTGGTTCAGTCTTAGAAAGTTACATCTTTCTAAGAATTTGTCCATTTCTTCTAGGTTGTCTATTTTATTGACATAGAGTTGCTTGTATTAGTCTCATAGGATGCTTTGTATTTGTGCGGTGTCTGTTGTAACTTCTCTTTTTTCATTTCTAATTTTATTGATTTGAGTCCTCTCCCCCTCTTTCTTGATGAGTCTGGCTAATGGTTTATCAATTTTGTTTTTCTTCTCAAAGAACCAGCTTTTAGTTTTATTGATCTTTGCTATTGTTTTCTCTGCTTCTATTTCATTTATTTCTGCTCTGATCTTTATGATTTCTTTCCTTCTGTTAACTTTGTGTTTTGTTTGTTCTTCTTTTCTACTTCCTTTGGATATAAGGTTAGATTTTTTTATTTGCCATGTTTCTTGTTTCTTGAGGTAGGCTTCTATAGCTATAAAGTTCCCTCTTAGAACTTCTCTTGCTTCATCCCATCAGTTTTGGATCGTCATGTTTTTATTGTCATTTGTCTCTAGGTATTTTTTGATTTCCTCTTTGACTTCTTCAGTGATCTCTTGGTTATTTAGTAACGTATTATTTAGCCTCCATCTGTTTCTGTTTTTTACATTTTTTTTTCCCTGTAATTGATTTCTAATCTCATAGTGTTGTGGTCAGAAAATATGCTTGATACGATTTCAGTTTTCTTAAATTTACTGAAGCTTGATTTGTGACCCAAGATATGATCTATCCTGGAGAATATTCTGTGTGCACTTGTGAAGAAAGTGTAATCTGCTGTTTTTGGATGGAATATCTTATAAATACCAATTAAATCTCTCTGGTCTATTGTGTCATTTAAAGGTTTTTTTTCCTTGTTAATTTTCTGCTTGGATGATCTGTCCATTGGTGTAAGTGAGGTACTAAAATCCCCCACTCTTATTGTGTTACTGTCAAATTCCTCTTTATACCTGTCAGCAGTTGCCTTATGTATTGAGGTGCTCCTGTGTTGGGTGCATATATATTTATAATTGTTATATCTTCTTGGATTGATCCCTGATCATTATGTAGTGTCCTTCCTTGTCTCTTGTAACATTCTTTATTTTAAAGTCTATTTATCTGATACGAGTGTTGCTACTCCAGCTTTCTTTTGATTTCCATTTGCATGGAATATCTTTTTCTGTCCCCTCACTTTCAGTTTGAATGTGTCCCTAGGTCGTAAGTGGGTCTCTTGTAGACAGCATATATATGGGTCTTGTTTTTGTATCCATTCAGCAAGCCTGTATCTTTTGGTTGGAGCATTTAATCCATTCATGTTCAAGGTAATTATCGATATTTATGTTCCTATGACCATTTTCTTAATTGTTTTGGGTTTGTTTCTGTAGGTCCTTTTCTTCTCTTTTGTTTCCCACTTAGAGAAGTTCCTTTAGCATTTGTTGTAGAGCTGGTTTGGTGGTGCTGAATTCTGTTTGCTTTTGCTTGTCTGTAAAGCTTTTGATTTCTCCATCGAATCTGAATGAGATCCTTGCTGGGTAATCTTGGTTGTAGGTTCTTCCCTATCATCACTTAAAGTGTATCATGCCATTCCCTTCGCTCTTGTAGAGTTTCTGCTGAGAAATCAGCTGTTAACCTTATGGCAGTTCCCTTGTATGTTATTTTTCGTTTTTCCCTTGCTGCTTTCAATAATTTTTCTTTGTCTTTATTTGTTGCCAATTTGATTACTATGTGTCTCGGCATGTTTCTCCTTGGGTTTATCCTGTATGGGACTCTGCGCTTCCTGGACTTGGTTGGCTATTTCCTTTCCCAAGTTATGGAAATTTTTGAGTATAATCTCTTCAAATATTTTTTCGGGTCCTTTCTCTCTCTCTTCTCCTTTTGGGACCCCTATAATGCGAATGTTTTTCCATTTAATGTGTCCCAGAGGTCTCTTGGGTTGTCTTCATTTCTTTTCATTCTTTTTTCTTTATTGTGTTCTGCAGCTGTGAATTCCACCATTCTGTCTTCCAGGTCACATATCCATTCTTCTGCCTCAGTTATTCTGCTATTGATTCCTTCTAGTGTAGTTTTCATTTCAGTTATTGTATTGTTCATCTCTGTTTGTTTGTTCTTTAATTCTTCTGTGTCTTTGTTAAACATTTCTTGCATCTTCTCGATCTTTGCCTCCAATCTTTTTCCGAGGTTTTGGATCATCTTCACTATCATTATTCTGAATTCTTTTTCTGGAAAGTTGCCTATCTCTACTTCATTTAGTTGTTTTTCTGGGGTTTTATCTTTTTCCTTAATCTGGTACATAGCCCTCTGCCTTTTCATCTTGTCTATCTTTCTGTGAATGTGGTTTTTGTTCCACAGGCTGCAGGATTGTAGTTCTTCTTGCTTCTGCTGTCTGCCCTCTAGTGGATGATGCTATCTAAGAGGCTTCTGCAAGTTGCCTGTTCAGTGGGGCTGGTGGTGGGTCGAGCTGGCTGTTGCTCTCTCATTGACTTTTCGATAGTCTAGGATTTTTTAAAAATGTTGCTATTAATTGTAATGTGAGTTGTTTTTTTTTAAGTTTTTGGCTGTGCTGTGCAGCATGTGGGATCTTAGTTCCTTGACCAAAGATCTAACCTGTGCCCCCTGCAGTGGAAGCATCGAGTCTTAACCCCTGGACCACCAGGGAAGTCCCATAATATGAGTTTCATGCAAAGAGGATAAAGAATTACTGAAGACATACAAATACAACTCTTTTAAAATATCCATATCAAGTAAGAAGTTTTTCTATGTATATATTATACTAACACTGATGGTACTTATTATAATTGGAATTATTTGTTAAAAGTATAAATTTTTATTTTAATTGGTTCCAATTTTATAACTAGAGAAATTTTCAAGTATTTGAGTGTTCAGTATTGACTAGCTACTTAATTTGGCTTACTTTCCTTGTAATTACAAAGTCAATACTTTCTTTTATCACATTTTTCTTTACTTCTTCATTAATTTAAATAGTTTCCACACAGATTCTTTTATTGTCCTATACATCTTCTGAAAAGTTAAGATTTATTTTATAGCGCGTCACCAGTTTTATTTCAGAAACCCTAAAGTAGTTGTAGGCTTATATATTGGAATGATAGAATTAATTCAGTGAATTGTTTTATATTATATGTCTCTGGAAAACATGTCATCAAAGGTTTTTGCATATTTTAAAACTGTGCCACATATATAGTGGAAATATATCTCAGCTCCTGTCTGCTATTAGTGAACATGATATGATGCTTATTTAACTGCTTAGAAAACTTTGGACAGTGCTAACAAAAGTGGAAACTTTTGAGGGTGAGAAAAATAGCCTCTGATTTGCTTTCCTTACCGTAATCATCGCTTCTGAGTTTAGTCATTACCCAAATATTACACACCTTTCTCTGAAGGTCTTTGCCCATTTGATATTAGATCTTAGATTTCTTCATCCCATTATTGATCTGAAATGTCTCCAGCTCTCGTGGGTAAGGGAAGAACATGCCCATGTGTTGCGTCAGGTAATTCCTATTATTGAAAAGCTGTGTTCAATCTAAAATGACCTTTTCTTGTATTTATTGTCGGGCTAGCTTTACAGCCCACATTAAATTGAAGCTTTTGTGCTAGGACTGAGAAGCGTGTGTTGTGTGGGGATGGGGCTCTCAGTGTTTGCTCATGACGACCCGCCATCCGGACAGCTGGCAGTGTGATCTGGGTGTTTGGCTAGGTGTTCATTGTTAAGTCAGCAGTGGAGGAAAGCCATTATGTCTTCATTTGCACCTTAAAGGAAGATGCACAAGTGATTACTAAGAAAAGTTCATCTGTAAAGAGGAACTCTTTGCGTTCGTAATCAGAACTCACAGCATTGTTAGTACTTTTGAAGATGTAAAACAAGAGTTTTTCAGGGGTGAGAGGAGCCAGCATGAACATTTGGACTTTTCCCAAAAATATATTTCATAATATTCAGCATTTTGTTTTATTTTAATTTCAGTGATCCTTTGTGATTGTACGTGTTTGTGATGACAAATTCATACTGTCTGTGGGATTTGGGCAAGACTTTGAAAAAGGACTGAAGATTATGTTAAGCTGTGTTCAGGATTTTCTGGGAGGCCCGTGTCACATCACTCCAAGAAAATGCTCAAATAGTAAGAGATTAACTCCCTTAATTGTGTCGTATTTCCCCCATGTTGCTCTTTTTTAACCATCTATTGTTCATTCACTTACCTTTTCAAATTTTTATATGCATTTAGAAGTTGAATTTTAAAACCTCTTTATTTAAGATAATAATAATAAATAATAATTTAAAAATTCCCCTATGATTAGGAAATGAACCTCTAAAATTCTACCACTAATTTCATGCTTGTCAGACTTATTCTGGTTTAAGTTACATGCACTTTTTTTTTTTCCCCTAAACCAAAGAACACATTTGAAAAGTATGGATTATGTGATGAGAATGCCAGGTTTTACTAAGCGCAGTGACTTCTAGTCACTGGAAATAGTACAACGACCCACACAGTGAGGGTGGTGACCTAATAGTGGCCCCATTTAACTGTATTCTATGTGTAAATGAAGACCTTCTTTATACCCCCAAACATCGGTTGTATACATTCAAGTTCAGCCTGCCCAGAGGTGTTAAGCAGCTACACTGAATTTTTTCTTTCCACTTTCTCATCCTTCTCCTCTTCCATTCTCTTGTCATCTGAGTCTCATAAACCCCAGAACACTACCGTGGGAAACAGGGCAGCCTTCATGGGTGTTTGACTTGTAGCATTGCACATGACCGCACACTCAGAAGGGCCCCACGCTTGATTGAATGCTCTGCTGTCAGCATCTTGAAATTCTTGGTAACGCTTGAACAAGGGGTCCTGCATTTGCATTTTGCACTGAGCCCCGCAAATTATGCAGCCTTTCCTGGGAGGGAAGGTATGAGGAACCGAGAAGCCCCTGAGTCCTTAGAGTCTCTCACTCCATCATTGTGAGTTTCATTTTGGAGTAGCTTAGTCACTGGCCTCTAGTGAGCAGTTTCCAAAAATATGCCAGTGAATATGTGAGAAGCACTCGCTGAAAATTGCAGGTTTCTCAGCCCAGACAAATGATCAGAGTCTCCAGGGATGGGGCCCTGGAATCTGCATTTTCATAGCCTTCCTGTGATTCTCAGTTCACTAAGGGGCTGACAGTCTCTGGTAAATCACACCTCTGATTCAACACACATCTTTCTGTTACTCCATATTGACTGATTCGAGACTAAAGGAGAGGAAACAAAAGAAGATAAATTCTATTACCTTCAGTACACTTTATGTTGCATTGGCAGGGCATAAAAATACTGGTTTGTTCTAAAGAAAGAACTCTCTCTGTTTGATTTGGTGGAGGATGGTGATATGTTCATTTGGGGTTAGGCTACTTTAAACTACTTTTTAGGCAGTTTTTATTTTAATCTATTTCTGCCACCACTGTTAGAGAATAGAATGTTTGGAGTAAGCGATTATGGGTGATCAAGCAGCCGTTTCAACCAAACTTTGCCCGTCAGTGACTTTGCAAAGATCCGTTACAATAAGATCATTGTATTAAAGTCAGTTGACCTAGCCATCAATCATTGTTTGGAATAGAACTTTGGCAGACACTGGAGTTTAGCGGTTAAGAGTCTGCCTTTTGGAAGCAGACAGGCTCCATTTGAATTCAGACCCATCACTTAACAGTGAGACCTTGAGCAATTCTTTAATTCTCCCCCCAAGTCTTAGTTGCTTTTTTAATTGATTAATAAGGATATTAATATACCCTATAGAGTTGTCATGAGGATTAAAGGAGATAATCCAAGTAAAATCCTAGTACACCATGCCTGGCACATAGTATGAGTTCAATAATATCACTGTGTACCCTACTATGAGTTTAATAATATTACTATTATCAACTATTATGATAGTTGATCCTTGAACAACACTGGTTTGAACTATGCAGGTCTACTTGTACATGGATTTTTTTCAGTAAAAACATACTGCAGGGCTTCCCTGGTGGTGCAGTGGTTGAGAGTCCGCCTGCCGATGCAGGGAACGCAGGTTCGTGCCCCAGTCTGGGAAGATCCCACATGCCGCGGAGCAGCTGGGCCCGTGAGCCATGGCCACTGAGCCTGTGCGTCCGGAGCCTGTGCTCCGCAACGGGAGAGGCTGCAACAGTGAGAGGCCTGCGTACCGCAAAAACAAACAAACAAACAAACAAAAAACATACTGCAGACTCTGGGGAGGAGAAATCATGAATACGGAGGGCTGACAGCATGAGGGTTGGCGCCCCTAACCCCTACATTGTTCAAGGGTCAACTGTATTACTTTTTGAACTGTCAAGCAAAACTTAGAAATTAAGATCCACGAGAGCTAAATGTAAGTCCAGACACTGTAAAACTCTTAGAGGAAAACATAGGCAGAACACTGTATGACATAAATCACAGCAAGATCTTTCTTGACCCACCTCCTAGAGTAATGAAAATAAAAACAAAAATAAACAAGTGGGACCTAATGAAACTTAAAAGCTTTTGCACAGCGAAGGAAACCATAAACAAGATGAAAAGACAACCCTCAGAATGGGAGAAAATATTTGCAAATGAAGCAGCTGACAAGGGATTAATCTCCAAAATATACAAACAGCTCATACAGCTCAATATCGAAAAATCAAACAACACAATCAAAAAACGGGCAGAAGACCTAAATAGACATTTCTCCAAAGAAGACATACAGATGGCCAAGAGGTGCATGAAAAGATGCTCAACATCACTAATCATTAGAGAGATGCAAATCTAAACTATGAGGTGCCACCTCACACCAGTCAGAATGGGCATCATCAAGAAATCTACAAACAACAAATGCTGGAGAGGGTATAGAGAAAAGGGGACCCTCTTACACTGTTGGTGGGAGTGTAAATTGATACAGCCACTATGGAGAACAGTATGGAGGTTCCTTAAAAAACTAAAAATAGAACTAAAAATATGACCCAGCAATCCCACTACTGGGCATATACCTAGAGAAAACCATAATTCAAAAAGACACATGCACCCATTGTTCATTGCAGCACTATTTACAATAGCCAGGTCATGGAAGCAACGTAAATGTCCATCAACAGAGATGTGGATAGAGAAGATGTGATACATATATACAATGGAATATTAGCCATAAAAAGAACACAGTTGTGCCATTTGCACGTGGATGGACCTAGAGACTGTCATACAGAGTGAAGTAAGTCAGAAAGAGAAAAACAAATATCGTATCTTAACGCATATATATGGAACCTAGCAAAATGGTACAGATGAACGTATTTGCAAAGCAGAAATAGAGACGCAGACGTTGAGAGCAAATGTATGGACACCAAGCAGGGACGGGGTGGCATGGATTGGGAGATTGGGATTGACGTATGTAACTATGTAACTAGTATGTATGAAGTAGACAGCTGGTGAGGGCCTGATGTATAGTACGGGGGAAAAGAAAAAGTACAGTCTGTTTGTAGGACATAAACTAAGGTAACCTTAAAAATGCATTCCAATGTATGTTAGGTGCAGACAATTACTGTTTGATTCCGCTTATACCAGGTACCTAGAACAGTCAAATTCATAGAGTCAGAAAGTACATTGGTAGATGCCAGGGGCCAGGGGGTGGGATTCAGGTGGGGAGGAGAAATGGGGGTTAGTGTTGAATGGGGACAGAGTTTCAGATTAGGAAGGTGGAAAATTGGTGGATGGATGATGGTGAGAACTGCACAACAATGTGAGTGTACTTAGTGCCACTGAACTGTCCAGTTAAATATGGTTAAAATAGTATGTTTTATATTATGTGACTTTTGCCACAATAAAGAAAAGACATTAAAAGAAAAAGAAATTAAGATCCGTGAAAACGTAGGCACTGAAGCCAAATTGAAATCCTATAATCAAATACATTTCAGGTATAATAGATGATTCTTCGATATTTTGCCATAGTGATGCACATGATAAACTCATTAATTCAACCTTACAACAGAGATACCAACTTCAAATTAGCAGGCAGGCATGCATGCAAGCATGAAGGTACAGGTGGTTATATATAGGAAAGAGAGGAATACAACGTCAAAATGGATTTGGCACATTTAACAAGTGTGACAATTAATTTTATGTGCCAACTTGGCTTGGCTTTGGTGCAGGCTTGCTTGGTTAAATACTCGTCTAGGTGTTGATGTGAAGGTAGTTTTTAGATGGGATTAGCATTTAATCAGTAGACTTTGAGTAAAGCAGGTTACCCTCCATAATGTGAATGGGCCTCATGCGATCAGCAATCAGTTGAAGTCCTTACGAGAAAAGACTGCAGTCCCCTGAGAAAGACGTCTCCCCGCAGACTGCTTTTGGACTCAAGATTGCAACATACACTCTTCTCTGGTCTCCTGCCTGCCAGCCTGTCCTACAGATTCCGGAGTTGCCAGTCTTTATAATAGCATGAGCTTATTCCTTAAAATAAATTTCAAAATCTCAATCTCTATCTCTCTCTTTCTGTCTCTCTACATATATATAAAACAGTTGGTTCTATTGCTCTGGAGGACCCTAATAAAAGTGTAATTAATTTTTACATTTTTATTATCATACAGTATCAGTGAGACACAAATATCCAACTGAGTGTTTGTCTCACAAAGTATTTTGGAAGGGAATTATCTTAAGGAAGGGCTTGGGTACTGAATCTTTTCTGTGACATCAGATGAAGCCACTTCCCTGTAACGGAAATTAAAAGAGTTGCAGATCAACAAAGAATATGTCCAGCCATTACCCATGTTTGAAATCGGGACTCTTATCACTGTTTAGTGCTTACCTGTATGCATTGCTCTGCCCTCCATGCTGTGCTGAAGAAGCTGTGAATTTCACAACTGCTCCTGGGCAAGCAATATTGATACAGAATTTTGTTTTTCCATAAAATGGCTCAGCTGGGGTAATTATTTATCTGAACAGGCTGATGTCTTGAGCTTAGTGCCTTTGGATTTCTGCGAGACCAGAGATGGGCATGATTGACAGATAGCTGAAACTCTGTCACCTGGGTAAAACCCTGCTGGTAATGAAGCATTCATACTCAGACCTCACCTTTCTGGACCTGCCAGGCTGCATTTGCTGGCAGCAACTCTGAAAGCTTTCCATGGGAAAATGATGTTTCAAAGGTGCCAATTATAGCACATACGTATTTCACCTTGAGAATTTCAATTGGCAAAGATAATATCATGGGTTGCCCTTAGAGTTTTGATGGGAGGTTCATTTGTACTTAGAGATCTGATCGAAATGCGGTTATTAACAGAGGCTTTGGAAAACAGTGCACAAAAAGCAATAGGGGATTGTTTTTTAAAGCATGTCCTAAAGGACCATTTACCAGCAAGCTCTCAGCTAATGTTTAAACAATCATGGTGTGCAGATAAGCATGTTCTCCTAGAAACCAACTGTATTGTGCCTCCCCGATGGAACATCGTATGTAAATATAAATTAGCTTGTTCTAACCCATGGTGCTGGACACCTAGAGGTGGTTTCTTTCCTTTTGCACAACACAGGAGTGGATGGGAAGGAACACGGAAATTCCTCTCATCTCAGGTTTGTCTAGCTACTCCTTACCGCCTTCCTCCTCCTGCTTCTTCCTAGGGCAGCTCTTAGGCAAAATGATAAAGGAGGAAACTAACATGGGTAATAAAATTAATGCTTATAGAATGTTTACTGTGGACCAAGTGCTTTACATGTGTTATTTTCTTTAGTCCTTACAAAAATCCTGTAAAGTGTGGATTGATGAGGAAGCATTTTTATATCTATCTTCTCTGGAAGGCACTGAGGTTCTGAGATGTCAAATAATCAGTCCAAGGTTATCTAGATAGGTAAAGTCCCAGTATCTGTCTCTTTCCATTTATTTACATATATGTTTTCTTTTCCTGCAAGTACAAGTAAGTCTGTCTCTCCCTCTCTCTGTTTCTCTGTCCCTCCCTCTCTCTGTCTATCTTTCACACACACACACAGACACACACACACACACACACACACACACACACATATGCACGCCCTGCCCCTTCTGTTCTTCCAGACTTCTGTTGTACTGGGTGAAAACATCTGATAAACTCATTCTATTCAATTGGTAGACTTAATATACTGTGCCTTCCCTAAGCATTTTAATATAGTAGGTCAGAAAGAGGATGACGCTTAGTAGAAAGGATTGCTTTGTAAATGGATGTTCAAAATCTGTAGAGAATGTGGCTTTGGGCTGGAGGCTTTCTTTGAATGCCTCAGATAATCCCACTTAGGAACCCCGCTACATCTGGCTGGGCTCCCCTGTGGTTTACCTGTGGTTCCTCTCCCAGACGCAGCCGGCTTTCTCCTTAGCGTCTCTTTACTGCCTCTCAGACTTAACATCTTACATACTTTACAACATCCCACCAGTTAGACAAGTACTTTTGTTTGTTTGTTTGTTTGTTTGCGGTACGGGGGCCTCTCACTGTTGTGGCCTCTCCCATTGCGGAGCACAGGCTCCGGACGCGCAGGCTCAGTGGCCATGGCTCACGGCCCCAGCTGCTCCGCGGCACGTGGGATCTTCCCGGACCGGGGCACGAACCTGTGTCCCCTGCATCGGCAGGCAGACTCTCAACCACTGTGCCACCAGGGAAGCCCAAACAAGTACTTTTTTGAAGGCACTTCTAGTATAGGAATCAAAATGTTGGTTCAATTCCTTGTGTAATTATACTCGATTTCTGAAAAACATTTCTGATTTTAAAATAACCCTTAACTTCACATCCTTCTCATTGTCAAAGGCTTCTTCCTTCACCAGGGGTCTTTATTTGCAGGCCTGAATACATTGGTCACTGAACTGGATTTAAGCTCCCTTTTTAACGTTTCCTTAAGCAGTTTGACACAAGTTTTAGATGAACCGAGTCAGATATCCACCTGCCATAGCAAATAGGATGATAAGCACCCTCTTCCGTATGGATGACCCCATTCTACCATCACAACCCAGGAGTGGCCGTAACGAGCAACAGAACCCTTTGCATAGTTATTTTCAGAAATGACAGCTCAGTGGCAATTATGGGAGAACCAAGATCTTCGTTTTTGGCAGGAGCCCTTAGCATTCAGAGGGAGAGTGATAAGCAGCCCAGCAGGGCAAGGCATTTCATTATCTGGGGGTAACATTGGCAGCTAAGTCACTCCAGCAGGTTCATTTAGATGCTGCCCCCATCAAAATTAAGCTTTCTCAAGGCCCACGGCAAGGCTCCCTGGGGCAGAGGTAGGTAAGTGGTACATCAGATCCTCACGTTCTTCAGTGGCCTCGTCACATCTTCCCTGGGGACACGATGCAGCATCCCGCAGCATCAAGAATCCAAAGCCGCCTCCCTACCTGTCATCTCCCTGCGCCTCCACACGATAGAGGTGGCCCTCTAGCACCTGATCTTCAGAGCAAAGCGTCAGCTCTGACTCCCGCTTGTCAGAGACTCAAACCACCTGAGCTCTTTTCCTACAGCAATGCACAGTAGCTGCTGGCTGTGCTCTGCATCTCAATTCGGAAATGTCTGTTCCCATCAAATCCTAGCAGAGAGCAGCAGCTCCTGGGATCTGCCGAACATCAGCCCCTCAGGAATTTCTCGGTTTCATCGAGTCTGACCACTAGAAGGTTACATACTTGGAATGTGTAACTCCAGCTTCCCACAGCCGTGTCTTCACAGAGCTGCGAATTTAACATGATGCCCTTGGCTTTGGTCTGGGGTCGATCTGAGAAAGGAGCACATGAAGAATTCTACTGCATTTCCCAGAGCTGCTCTAACTAACGCTGGTCAGCACCCCAGAGAAATCAGGAGAAAATCCTCAGAAGAGTTAGGTCATCATTGCAGAGAGTTTTTCTTCTGATGAAAGGGGATGCTTCTGTTCATATGATATTAACAGCTCTTTAACGCATCATGTTTCCTTTTTGCCTAAGCTGCCAAGAGCCCCCAGGGATAAATTGCTGTCTCAGTTGCAGAGGCTTTCTTTACTTAAGCTTGGGATATAATTGTCCCGCTCTCTATCCCCTTTCAGCACTCGGCATTTTCCTTGACATGGAGCTACACGTTATCATGTTTCTCTCACCACCATACCCCTAAATAGCTATTTGTTACCCTTATTTTATAGATGAGGAAAATAAGGAAGTGGGGGATGAAGTGACTTGCCCCAGTCAAAAAAAGTCCCTTTGGGAGCTTTGTTGGTTATAAGCAGTAAACAAGGGAGTGGAAAAAAGGCAGTGAGTAGTCACAGTACAGGCTCTGAGTCTAAGTAACAGCTCCTGTGGTGGCGGTAGTTAGGTGACACTGGCAGCCACTCATTCTGTTAACACGGCACTTGCTCAGCAAACCAGACGCTCTCATGTCAGGAAAGCCATTATGGTGGACCTGCCAGTCTGAAGGCTAAGAAAAATGTTTACAATAAAAACTTAACATAGAATTCAAGCATCCACATTAAAAGAGATCTTGTGGGGCTTCCCTGGTGGCGCGGTGGTTGAGGGTCCGCCTGCCGATGCAGGGGACACGGGTTCGTGCCCCGGTCCGGGAGGATCCCACGTGCCGCGGAGCGGCTGGGCCCGTGGGCCATGGCCGCTGGGCTTGCTCGTCCGGAGCCTGTGCTCCGCAGCGGGAGGGGCCACAGCAGTGAGAGGCCCGCGTACCGCAAAAAAAAAAAAAAAAAAAAAAAAAAGAGATCTTGTATATACATGTTTCGCCCTATTATTAGGCAACAAAATTTAGAGGACAACTAATTGTAATTTAAGTAATTTGTTTAATACAGTACCTAAAATTTCTGTCAGATAAACATTTCCTGAGAAGATCAAAATATATGGTTATTTTACTTTTTCCCATTTGGATCTCTTTCAATTTCTGCAGTTTATTAGCTTGGTTCAGTGTCTTTGAGCATTAGTCAACATTTACAATGTAGGTTTTTATGATTCTGGGAGAAGCAATTGCTTCCAAGGGAGAAAACATTCTGTAAATTACATGTAAATGTTTTCACTTGGATGAGTTCTTTTGCATCTGTGCAGAGGATCATTTTAATTTACACAAGAATGAAGGTTTTCCGTGATTGAATGTAGTATGCATGCTTGTGTATCTAATTTCCACTTCATTTATACAGGAGTCTAGCAGACACAAGGGGCATTTTGTTATAATGTAAGTGCTACTTAAAACTAAAATAAAATTATAATAAAAAGCCAAGGATTAGTGTGCCATTTCTAATTTATCTCAGAGCTGTCCCTCAGAGTGGGTTGGAGCAGACCTGAGTCATGTAATTTGGCATTATGATGCTTTAAAGATACAGGCCATAAAGACTTCATCACAGGAACAAAACATGAGAAGCTCAGAAATGTGATTGACAAAAAGCATCAAACCATCTCCCCTTGCCTCACAGTTACACATTTTGGAGTACAGGGGATTCTTCCTACGTAGAAACTGTGCTACAAATCACTCCTCTTGCTTTTTTTCTTAATCTCTGAGATTATATAACCTTTTGTAAAAAATTGAGTAATTGAAAATCCAAATGATTATGAATGTATCAGTTAATTCGGCTGCTTCTCTTTGTGCTATTAAAACATTTCAGAGAAATAATAGCTTCTCGTCTGTTTATTGACAGTGAAAAGGATGTGACATTTTGACAGGAATCAGTTTCTAGGGTGAAGACAAATGTGCAGGTTTTGATGTCCTAATTTTATTGCTGCATCACTGCAAATGTAATAATAAAGGCCACTGAAATGTGGAAATGGGTGTGAATATTTGCCTTTTCCCATTTCAGACCCATAGGACTTCTTTCCTGTTTATCTTATTAAATCTGCATTATTAAATGCCCTAAATTAATGCAAGGTTATTGCTTAAGAGTTCAAATGCATACATACCAGCCAGTTCTAAGTTTTTTTTTTGTTGTTGTTTTTTTTGTGGTACGCGGGCCTCTCACTGTTGTGGCCTCTCCCGCTGCGGAGCACAGGCTCCGGACGTGCAGGCTCAGCGGCCATGGCTCACGGGCCCAGCCACTCCACGGCATGTGGGATCTTCCCGGACCGGGGCACGAACCCGTGTCCCCTGCATCGGCAGGCGGACTCTCAACCACTGCACCACCGGGGAAGCCCCTAAGTTTTTTTGTCTCAGAGCTGCTCCTCCTTTATGACTCCTTTGTTAGATACAATTAAATTTTTAGCATTGTTTTTCTACATTCATTTTTTTCCCCAGTCATTTCTTCCCTTTGGCCATCTTGGGAAATAAAGTGGTAGAATTTCCCCTGACTTACAACAGAGAGAAAAGATGGTCTGGAGGAGTACGGGCACCATGCCCAAGATTAGTGTTGGCAGAGAGAGCTGATAGCTTACCGTCTCCAGGGACGGCCAGCACATTTAAGCAGGTGTGGTCCCAGGTGGAGTAGAAACCAGTGGCCGTGTGATATGTTTTTCTTACATCCAGCAAGATGCCTCCTTCTGACTTGCTTTGCTGTGGAACAGGTAGAGAGTAAAGGCTAGCCTCAGGTGGGTTTCCCAGCACACCTGCAGTTGCAGTATCTTTGGAAAGGGCTTGTGATTTAAAGTTTTGAAATCCAGGTGCCCCAATCTCTGACCTTCCAGTTAGTTACTTGCCTGTAGGGTCATAATATCTCCCATAATTAATAAAATCCATTTATCACAAACAGTTTTAAACTAATTTCAAACTCCCTAAAGCTCAGGTAATTAATTGTTGAATGTACATATGGGGTGTTGCTATGAAGTCATTCACTTTGAAATAGAAGTAAAGTGTATTAGATAAATAAAAAAAACTTTCAACCTCCTGTTTTCTTCATAATATAGTTGGCTTTTGTTGGCCCACCTTATCTCCATTTAATTGTTTTATATTAGATGTGCTAATTATACAAACATTAATCTAATGTTTGATCTAATTCCATTTAATTCTTCAGTATTCAGGGTTATCTGCCATATATTGAATTGAACAACACCTAAATATGACTCTGTGACGTAACTGCCACAATATTTGCACCACTGGGGAGTTGTCATCTTGGGAAGAAATAGAAACCTTAAACAATTTATTCACCATAGCTTTAGTTAATAACAGAATAGGAGCTACTTCTATCTTGGTGCTGCTACTAATTTTGCTTTCAAACCAGGATCCAGTCTTTAAGACTTAGAAAACTTTAAATAACCTTTTTAAAAAAAGCTTTAGGAATCATGTATTGAACCAATTAACTCCATAAGTCTGCATATCAATATATTCCTTCCTAAAAGTCCTCTGCACTGCCAAGATTACCTTTGTCTCTCAAGTGGATTGTAAGGCATCCTATCTATTGTTATATAAACCTGGTAAATCTGAAGTAAATTCAGATACACGTTCAAAGTTTTACAGCCTTCACTTGGTAGCAAATTTCATCATCTAAATTTGACCCAACCCTTTTTTCTAAAATAATAAGATAAGGCTGGATCAAGATAGTGGCTGCAACAAAATACTTTGCTTTTCCTTTTACCCCAAGCTTCTTGAAATAACAAAATAAAATTTGTATGAATTAAACTTTCTGGTAAACAAGAAAAGTACAACATGAGGGAACCAGAAATTCTGAGGAACTATGAAAATTTTAAAAAGCAACAGGATCAGATCCACGGGGAAAGGAGATTGTAAAAAAGCAAAGCAAAACAAGTCAACACTGCTCACATTAAATACGAGAGATGGCTACCACTGGGGCATTAATTTTACAGGGACACTCGAAGCTCAAGAACAATGAACACAAGTAGCGGTGAAGCACCTTTGAGCGATGCTCATGGTGATTGTACAGCTACTGTATTGGGGCTGCCTGGCCAGCAAGCCGTTTTTCTTCCTTGTTTTTTTTTGTTGCACTGTGGGCAGCAAAAAAGCTTAGATGGTTTCGTGGGAAAATTCTACTGCACGTTTAAAGAACATATACTTCCTACGTTACATACATAATTCCAAAG
The DNA here is from genome assembly GCF_937001465.1 of Orcinus orca. NCBI lineage: Eukaryota > Metazoa > Chordata > Mammalia > Artiodactyla > Delphinidae > Orcinus > Orcinus orca. Next base: position 17,282,180 of record NC_064570.1, on the reverse strand, counting down.
AAGAGAAACTATTAGGAAGCTTTCCAATTCCTTCTTTAATGCTAGCATGACAGAATAAAGTGCCATAAAATAAAAATAAAGCTGTAGTTCAAGCTCATTTTTGAATTTAGATATAATCATCCTAAATAAAATACTTGCAAATCAAATCCACCAATGTATTAAAAAGGGTATTTCTCAGGAACACAGGGATGCGTCATCATTGATTACTCACTATGTTATAATGTATTGGAAATAATATCACCACCTTAACAGATTTTAAAACTTAAATCCATATGTTCATCACTGTGGCTGCCAAAATTGCATTTGATGTAATTCAAATTCTGAGCAAAGCAATGAAATGAGAAAGAGTCACACAACCACCCGCCCAAACCCAAAATATCCCTCAAAGTACACTCAGAGAAGAAGAAAAAAAAAAAAAACTTTATACTGTAAAGTGCATCTAATCAAAAGCAAAGGCAAATTTTGAAGAATTTTCCATCAAAGTTACTAAGAAAGGAATGCCTGTGTGGCTCACAGCCTCCAGTGTGACCTTCCCCCTCCTGGTGTTCATACCTTTGTGTAATTCCCCTCCCTTAGAGTGTGGGCAGGACCTGAGACTCGCTTCTAATCAATAGGATATGGCATAGTGGACAATGTCACTCCATGATTTTGTAATGTTACACGGCAGAGTGGTGAGATGTCATGCTTGGATTACATTATGTTATATAAAGCTCCATCTTGCTAGCAGATTCATTCTCTTTCCCTCTTCAACTGCCCTTGAGGAAGCAAGCTGCCACTCTGTAAACTGCCTACGGAAAGGACCACATGACAGGGAACTGTGGGTTGCATCTAGAAGCTGAGGAAGCCTCTAGCCAATAGTCAGCAAAAAATTCTAAAGCTCTCAGCCCTCTAGCTACAAGGAAGTAAATTCTGCCAACAACTTGAGTGAGCTTGGAAGTAGATTCTTCTCCAGCTGAGTCACCAGATGAGAATGCATACATAACCATAAGCAGTATCTGAGTTTCAGTTTTTCTGCATCCTCACCAGCACTAGATATGATTGGTCATTTTTATTGTAACCATTCTGTTATGCAAGCAGTAATACCTCATTGTGATTTTAATTTGTATATCCCTAATGACTAATGATGTTGACCATTTTTTCATGTACTTATTATCCATCCATAGGTTTTCACTGGTGATGTGTCTGTTCAAACTCTTTTGCCCATTTTATGTGATATTATTTGTTTTCTTATTACCAACTTTTGAGAGCTTTTATATACTTATAATTAAGTTCTTTATCCAATATGTGTCTCGCAAATGTTATTCCTGTCTGGGGGTTGTCTTTTCATTATCTTACTCGGGTATTTCAAAGAGCAGAAGTTCTTAATTTTGGTGAAGTTCAATTTATAATTTTGTTTCTCTTATGGATATGCTTTTGGCATTGTATCTAGAAAATCTTTGCCTTAACCAAAGTCACATAGATTTTCTCCAGTAATCTTCATTCATTTGTGTAGATCCCAGTTTCATTTTTCTTTCTGCTTGAAGAGCTTAAAATGTTTGGTATTGCAGAACTGTTGGTGATGAGTTCTTTCCATTTGTGTATATCTAGAAACATTTTCATTGAACCTTAATTTCAAAAGATATTTTCATCAAATGAAGAATTCTAGGCTGATGGTATTATTCTTTCAATACTTTTTAAATTGATGCTGCACTGTCTCTTAGCTTGCATTGTTTCTGATGAGAAATCTGCTGTCATCCTTATCTTTGTTTCTCAGTATGTAATGTTTTTTCTCTGCTTTTAAGATTTTCTTCTTATCACTGCTTTTAAACAATTTAGTTATGATGTGCCTTAGTGTAGTTTTCATATTTCTTGTGCATGTGGTTTTTCCCTTGGATCTGTGGTCTCTGCAACTGTAAATGTTTTCATCAAATTTGAAAGATTTTGGCCATTTTTTCATATTTGTTTTGGTTCCTTCAACCTCTCTTCTCCTTTGTGTATGCCAGTTACGTGTATATTTGCTCACTTGAAGTTGTCCTCAATTCACTGATGCTGTATTTTTTTTTTTTACCAGTCATTTTCACCATTTAATTTTGAACAGTTTCTATTGCTGTGTTTTCATGTTCACTATTTTTTTTTATCATTGTTGGCAATGTCTAATCTGCCATTAATCTCATCTGCTGTATTTTTACCTTGCCCTTACGTTTTTCATCTTGAGAAGTTTTAGTTGGGTCCTTTCAACATCCTTCATGCCTCTACTTAACATGTTCAGTCGTCACATGTTCAGTCTCTAGCTTCTCAAACATATGGAACACAGTTTTAGCAACTGCTTCAATGTCTTATTCTACTAATTCTAAAATCTGTGTTGTTTCTGGGTCAGTTTTGATTGGTTGATTGATCTTCTCCTCATTAAGTGTTGTACTTTCCTGCTTCTTTGCAGGCTGTGTAATTTATTATTAAATGCTAAACATTTTGCATTTTACCTTATTGGTTGCTAGATTTTTGTATTCCTAGAAATATTCTTGAGCTTTGCTCTGCAATGTGGCTAAGTTACTTGGAAACGCGTTGATCCCTTTAGATCTTTACTGTGGCAAGACACTTCTTTGGTCCTAATCAGTGCTCCCGAACTATGAGGTTTTCTAATCTAGCTGTTGGAGACACACTACTCTCAGCCCTGTGTGGGCTCTGGGCACTGCTCACTCTAATCCTTTGGGTTGGCTCTTTCCTTGGCCTCAGGTAGTTTCCTCACACACATGCATTGATCAGTACTCAACTGAATTCTCACAGGGAACAGGCTGCAGATCCCTGGAGGTCTCTCTCTGTGCTGCTCTTCCCTCTCTGATACGCTGCCCTCCCTGGACTCCCAACTCTGTCACCTCAACTCAGAAGCACTGCCAGCTTCTGCCTGGGTTCCCCTTCTCTGCACCATGCCTAGAAACTCTCTCCAACTATCTCCAACTCTCAGCTGGGACAGTCATGATATGATTACTTTTGGTAATATAATTAAAAAAAAATTTTTCTGGACCAGGAAAAAAAACACCATAGGCAAATATAAAGGGCAAATGTGAGATTGAGGAAAAATATTTCTTACATGTGTAGCAGAAAGAAGATTAATATTAAAAATATACAAAATATAAATCAATAAGAAAAGAAAATAATCCAAGAGTATAATGGTCAAATTTACAGGAGATGGAGCCAAATATGTATAGCTAAAATACATATAAACTTCTACTTGATCTACTTAATCACGAAGGCAATGTAAATGAGGTGTAATTTTTTAAATTATCTGATAGTAAATAATAAAAAGATCAATGAATTTTGGCATTGGCACTGGTGCATGGAAATAGAGGCTCACGGAGACAACGGAGAGTAGTATACATTTGGATGTTCTTTTTGGATGGAATTTAAGCAATCTTTATTAAAAGATTAGGTACACATGCTCTTCGACTCAACGATTCCAATTCTAGCAGCCTGTCCTGTATTTATACTACTTGCATATGTTCATAACATTTTTCAAAGAAGGATTCACTAAAAATAAAACTGGAAACAACCTAAATGACCATCCTTTGAGAATGGTACAATACACTATTGTACCATATTGTAGAAAACTATAGAGCTACTAGAAAGAATGTGGTATCCCTATATGATTTGACAGATGACTATTTCTAAAGATATTATTAAGTGAAAAAAGTACAGAGTAATACATATAGTAAGATCCCATTTATTTTCAAAAATATAACATATAAATAACCTTATGTTCTCTTCTATGAGTATATATTCTTAAGAAAATGTAAAAGCAGTTTTTTAAAAAATGGAAGGCTATGAATTTAATGCTCAGTCATGATTACCTCTGGGAATGGGGGGAGCTGGTTAAAGGGCGACATTCATACTCTCTACAACTTCTGTATCGCTCATATTCTGGCAACAAGTAATCTGTGTATTATTTGTGTAATTATAAAATTAGAACATGGGGAAAACTGAATGCCAAAGTAAAGGAGAGAAAAAGAAAGTAAAAAAGAATGAAAAGAAGGAGAAATGCAGTTTTTTTTCTTACACTTTCATTTTATTAATTTAGTTTTGCTTAAGCATGGACCAAGGTGGAGCTGATATTACAACCTCAGAGATGTTTTCCTGCACTCAGCAATTTTTTTGTACATGGGTCAAATTCTCTTCCATAAATCCATCTATGATCTCTGAATGATTCAGGGCTGTATATCACCTTTCTCCATACTTGTTTACATTTTCACTCTCAAAGTAACGCCTTAAATTGTATATCTTGAGTATTAACACTCAAATTATAAGTTTCCCCGCCAAAATGAGCATAGCATTGCAGTTAAGACTAAGGGATTTAGGGTCAGATTATCTGGATTCAAGGGAAAATGCCGTTTTGAGATTTATAACTGACTGGTAGAGGTCATGTGAAATATTTAAAGTTAGTTTACACATTTATGGTCTGTTTGGGGGGCGCCGTAGGACAGAGAGGGATGTAATAGAATTTTAAGGGTGTTGTAAATAGTCATTATTCCTTTGTGGAATGTGGATTTGGACCTTCTCTCAATGTGTAAGAGAAGCCGTACCATTTGGGGAGAAGGGGAAGCAGAGGCTTTCAACTCTTCAGCTGATTGTTAAGGACAGACAGGTAATATTATAAAATCTAATGTAAGAAAATTAAGTTTAAAAAATGAGAAATCCAGTTCTGAACTCATTTAAGTTTTCTCCCTAGATCTAAGATAAAAGCACATCAGTTGTAAATGCTCAGTGTTTTCCACAGTGATGGAGTTTAAATTAAAACAACAACAACAAAATCTGGAGTTTAATAGGAAGGCAGAGTCCATTGTGTAAGTGAGCCTTATGGCTGGAGATGCCTGGGGCAGGAAGGACAGAGACTAGATTCCTGTGACGTCCCATTTCTCCTGGCTCCAGCCCTCTTTCAGATTCTGGGTATCTATGGCATGTTTGTTTAAACAAGAATTTGTCACTGGGCAACAGCCCTATCCAGGGATCAGGAGACTGAGCACGTGACAGCGTCTGACCATGTTGTGTGGCTAGCCTTGGGCGACAATGACAGAGGAGTCAGGCTCGCCTTGGTTGGCGACGCTATAGCCCCTGAAACCATCCTCCCTCCCCCACTTCCACTTCCCCTCCTCTTCCCTCTCTCTCTCCTCCTTCCTTCCTTTGTTCTTTCGTTCTTTTATTCAACTCAACAATTTATGGAGCAGTTACTGTGTCAGGCATTGTCCTCGTGGAAATATTGGAAAGAAAGCAGTGCATACAACAGAGGAAAAACCTTCATGGCAACAACTCCTTACTTCGTAGCTATTTTCAGAAATCAAACTTTCAACTATAAAAATTGACTTTCCTATCAGGGAGAGTAACGCCTGAGTGACTGTGAATTTCTAGCTGTATTTTCTAGTGGAACTTGTATTATGCATTGCAAATGAATTAACATTTCAGTTTATAAACCAAGCCCTCATTGTTTTAACTTCGTATGAGTTGAACCCCTAGGGTAGAATTCTGTTTGCACCAACAAAATTCAGATTTGTGACCTGTAAGTCAAAGTTTACATCTGAAGTTCTGCTGTCCTAAAGGTCCTGTCTTGGTTTCCTCTTTGAATGACATCTTTTCCTACGTCTCAAATGCCTCCATCCTTAGCGAGTGGCTCCAATCGGTAATTAATTAAAAAGGAAAAGATCAGAGAATTTGGAATAAGAGACAGGATGTGAGAGATGGTACCTAACACACAGAGGCAGATCCGGGGTGATGGCCCTTGGAGGCATACACCATCTGCTCATACATTTTAAAATTCCCTCAGAGTGGATTTAGGTCCTTTCCGGAAGTTCCTTTATTCCATTGCCGCAACTGTAATACTCCTCTCTGAGCTTCTGGAAAATACTCTAGGTCACTTCAACTACTAGCACTGCTTAATAATAATAACTTTAAAAGTACTCAGTGTGTGTTGGGAATCGTAATTAGTATTTTACATCCTCACATCCACACTCGAGGTGGGTGGTCTTATTATCCCATTTTACATAGGAGGACACTGAGACTGAGAGGACTTACATAATTTGTCCAAGGTCATTACATTATTGGTCCAGAATTTGAAGCCAGAATCTGACTCCAGACTTCATGCCCTTCACCACTGGACTCTGCTGCCTCTCCATTATTATTATTCAAACTAATACAAAAATCAAAGTAAAACATGGGATGGAACCCACAAGATTGTCATAAGGTTTAAACAGCACACTAGGTACCAAACACTTAGCAGAAATCAAGATGCTGATCTTCCATCTCTGAATAAACTCCATTTTTCATCCTCCCTCTTAAAATGTGATAGTTTCTACTGGATAAGTTCTGAGCATATGTTGATAATCTCACTTGATCTGTTGTTTACTTATGCTTCTATTTAGCAGATTATAAGTGCATGAATTTTTTAGCATCCATGTTAAACTGCTGTTCATGTTAAATTTTTTCTCCTTTTTTCCCATTATATAGTCATCTAAAATTGATTTTTTAAAAGATGAACTATTAAGCATGTCATCCTCACTTTTGTACTTGTATAGAGGTAGTTTTAGTGTATTTCTGTCTTATTCAGTTTGTGCTGCTGTAACAATGTACCATAGACTGGATGGCTTATAAACAACAGAAATTTATTGCCCACAGTTCTGGAGGCTGGACATCCAAGACCAAGGTGCCAGCGTGGTCAGGTTGGTGAAGTCTGTCTTCTGGTTTGCAGATTGCTGACTTCTCCTTGTATCCTCACATGGGGTAGAGCAGAGAGAGGAAGCCAGTGCTCTTGTGACTCTCATAAGGGCACTAATCCTATTCATGAGGGCTCCACTCCATTCATGAGGGCTCCACCTAATCCTAATTACCTTCCGAAGGCCTGACCTCCTAATACCATCACATCAGGGGAGGGGTGGAGTTTCAACATATGAATTTGGGGTGGGGGGACACAAATATTCAGTCTGCAACAACTACTTTCTAGCCTTTTCTCTAGACATACATTTACATATACACATTTACATAAAAATGCATGTATACATTTTTGGTTAATAACCTCATCTTTCTTAGTGCGTATATCATGACTGTTTCTCCATGTCATGAAAGATTCTTCTGAAACATCATTTTCAAACACTGTATGGTATTCCATTACATGGTTTTACTTTATTTAACCTCTCACCACTTGGTGGACTTCTACCTCCTTTCTCAGGTTTCTAATAGCCCATTTCTAGTATTGACTCCTTTGGTCACCCAGATAAATAACTTCAAAATCTGCCCAGGTCCTAAATGAGGCAATCTTGTCCTGAAGCTATTGTTCAAAGATGTTAGCAGTACATCTGAAAGATCTGTTGAGGGGAGATGTCTTGCTAAGTAGTATTTATGCTTCCTCTAATGCAATTCTTTTTTTTTTTTTTCCTGTGGTATGCGGGCCTCTCACTGTTGTGGCCTCTCCCGCTGCGGAGCACAGGCTCCGGACGCGCAGGCTCAGTGGCCATGGCTCTCGGGCCCAGCCGCTCCGCGGCATGTGGGATCTTCCAGCACCGGGGCACGAACCCGGCAGGCGGACTCTAGGCCACTGCGCCACCAGGGAAGCCCTAATGCAATTCTTTAGGAAAGCTTATATTAAACACTACAGAAACAGACCCCATTTCACTTTGAGGACATTGATACGCATATGAGCTTTTTGTAGATAGTTATATATTTACATATAATTAATATCTGTAGTGCGTTTCACCATATACCAGCTACATACTTGATCTTATATAATTCTCACGAGAAGCCCATTTTAGCAGTGAAGTAACCGAGGCTCCTCGTGAATCAGTGGCAAAGAGACTCCCACCTGAGTCTTGTGCTTCCAGACTCTGTGCTCGCTTCTGTTTAAATGAGGATTAGATTTTGACTCATTAGCATTTCAGCGTTAGGAGGTATTAGCGTATCGGCAGGCTGCTCCGGGCAAAGTGGAGCTTTCTCATCTCACCTCTCATTAATAAAAAGTATTTAGCGGGAAGGAATTGCTTCCGAACTTGATTAGTTAAAAGCCAATAGCCTAACTCCAGCATCAAGATACATAGTAGTTGATCTCGTTTGGTGAAAAGCGCAGCAGCTGGGAGGAGCGCGGGCCAGCCCGCACCACTGGCCCCGCCTTCCCTTGCAGATGGTGAAATGTTCTCTGTAATGTATTGTCATTAGAGGTGACAAAGTCCTTAACAGCTGTGAACATTACGAGTGCAACAATAAAACATGATTTTTCTCCCCCAGAAAATGCCCTTGTTACAGTGCTCAAAAATGAGTTAGAGATGATTTCTTTGTTGCCCCCATGGACCCTTAACAGGAATATATTCAAGGTTTTCTGGGGTTTGCATCCTTATAAATTTATTCTTGTCAGGTCCAGCCACGTATCAGGCTCCCAGAGTGAAATATGAGAAGGAAAATGGAAGCAGAACCAGGTGCTGACACACTTGCCGGAGGAATTCAGAGTGAGGGAGATGGTCCCAGGCAAAGTAGTGAGCCCAAGCTAGAGAATCGCAGGGGCCATCCTCTGCTCCCCTCCTGGTCCTGCCATGATTCAGAGACTGCAAAGCCGAGCAAATGAGAGTAATGAAGGATCTGATTCCCTTACTCTGCCTTGGCTTTGCTGCCAATCATACACCCCCAAATCCTAATAAAAGCACATGGCGCCTCAGGATAGGAGATGGAAGATCAGAGACAGATGCTGACAGATCTGTGACCTTGTCCACGTTAGAAAATCAGATTGCCTGTAAGGGCTCCACAGCAGTTGGAATTCAGAGTGGTATAAAGCCTACCCAAGTGGGCAGAGACACCATTCCAAATCAGCCACCATGCTAGTCCTGGGAAACCTGAACTGGAACTATTGACTTCAAAGGGCATTTTAGAAAACAGGACTCCAAAGACAGAGAGATTTAAAGAGACAGCTGGCGTTACACACTAATATTTGATCAGTGAAGGCAAGAGGGAGTGTGTTGCACATGATAGAGCTTTAGCCAGCCTATTTTATCTTAAAATGTTTTATTCACCTTTTATGTAACTTCTCTGCAATTAAAGTGTTCCCTGACTGGGGAACTTTGTTATTTTCCTGTTACTTTATGAAATCCTCAAGCGGTCACATCAGGGTCTTTGTCCTTTGATTCAGTTCGATCTGTAGCTCTTTTATTTGGTGCAGTGTACGGCTGCTGGGGATGGGGGATAAGATGACTGAGGTCTGGTCCCTGCCCTCACTCACTTAGAGTCATGATGGATTGCGCCGAGCTGGGTCTGGAGGGAGCTCAGAGGCAGGACAACTCATTTTATCTGCGACTTAAAGGAAGGTGATGTAAATGGGGGCTGATTTCCGAGCCCTGGAGGCAGAGGAACCCGCTCCCCCCCACTACCACCAGGAAAGTAGGAGGTTAGCACGAGCCTCTGCAGGACAGCCTGTGCCTGCTCTGCCGGCAGACAGGAAGGAGGGTGGGTGTAGGGAAGGGAAGGGATGTGCAAAAATGAACCTAATAACAGAGAGAGGGACAGATTGCATTTTTTAAAAAGGAAGTGTTATTTAAATTGAACACTTTAAATCAACTATACTCCAATAAAAAATTTTTAAATAAAATAAAATAAAAGATAAATTGAGAGTAGTAAAGTTTCCTTTGGGCTAAAATATTACATTGGGGTGTTCTTTTTAAAAAATCCATTGGAGCAATAGAAAAGAACGTTAACAACAAAAACCACGTCACCAGCAGAGTTTGCAGTTTGGGGTTTTGGTCACAACAGTCATTCTCCAAATCTTCATAGTAACAGTATTGAAGTACTGACACATACAGCACAGACACACCTCAAAAACGCGGTATGAGCGAAAGAGGCCAATCACAAAAGGCCTCTTTATTTATCATTGTATAATTCCATTTATATGACTTGTCCAGAATAGGCACATCTGTAGAGACAGAAAGTAGAACTGGATTGGGGTGGGGAATGACTGCTAATAAGCACGTTTTCTTTATGAGGTGATAAAAAAAGTTCTAAAATGAGATTATGATGATTAGATTAGATTGCACTCTGTAAATATACTGAAAATGGCTTTGTTGTACATTTTCAGTGGATGAATTTTATGCTACATGAGTTATATCTCAATAAAACTGTACAAAGAAGTCTTCCTAGGCCCAGCTTCACATGCTTGGTTAAGCAAGTGTCCCTTTAGGTTTAGACATAGGAAGGCGAAAGGTCACCTGCTTGGGTTGTGCCTGATTTGGCGGAAATGTGTCCTTGGTGACAGTAGATGATGCTTCTTAAACCACATCACTGGCCTTACGTCCCCGCATTGTTTCTGGGCCACCCTGACCTGCCCGTAGCTGTTGCAGTGGAAGGAGAACTGGCCTGGTTGCCAATTTATAAATTTACAGCAAGAGATGTGACTGTCCAGGGAACTTGATACCCATTTTTTCCAGCCAATGCATCTTCTCTCTTTTTAAAAATCTAAATATATGCTGAACTATGATCAGACGATTATTTGGTAAGCACTGAATCATAATAAACGAAGATTCTAGGCTCTGTAAACAAGTGGGTTAATTTTCCGATAATAATTTATCTCCCTCTAGGACAGGACATGCTGGGTTATGTTTGAGGCAGAGTATCCTCTGCCCCAGAGAGAATGGAGACTTCCTCTCTGACATAAGAATTTTTTTTTTACCAAACTCACCAATAACAGCTCTACCAAAAGATCAAAATATTCTCATGTTAAATTCTTCACACCGCCTATTAGATTATAACCAACTTTTTGCTCTCTTTATTTCTGACCGAGGAAATACTTTATCTCTAAGGTCCTTTTTGCATAATCTGGTCTTTTTCATTGTGTGCAAATTATGTAGTTTACCTTTAAGAATTTGGAGAGGGAATTCTCTGGTGGTCGAGTGGTTAGGACTCTGTGCTTTCACTGCTGAGAGCCCGGGTTCGATCCCTGGTCGGGGAACTAAGATCCCTCAAGCCATGTGGCACAGCCCAAAAAAAAAATATATATATATATATATTCATAATTTAAAAAAAGAATTTGGAGAGAGCTTTGCTGTCACCATATAAGCTTACAGCATAACAGATAATCATATAATGTCACGTATGTACATACACACATATGTGTATATATGCATATGTTTAATCATAATCAAGCAGATAGTAATATATCACCATATAGTCAGTAAGAGCATTCTGACTGATGATTGTGAAAATTAGATTGTATGTGTTAACAGTGCATTGAAAACCATAAAGCATTCTCCTTAATAAAGATATTAATGACCAGCTCTAGAACCAGATCAGATTCGGGACAATCACCATATACAACTTAAGTACGCAGGAGTTATGGGACTGGGGGCTAAGGACCAGATGGAGAGAACATCACTGTGCAAGGCAGAGGTCTCAAACTGCATGCCCCTGGGGTCGCTCAGCCCCACAGTGTGTTTTTATAAAGCCCTGCGGATTTGAAAAGTCTTGATTGACTGCCAACATTTAAAACGTAGAAGAAATCACATAAGGGACATATCTTCCACTTCCACTGGAACAAAAAATTAGAGTATCTGGCAAGCCTAGGATTATATTTTCACGACAACAGTGGCAACAGGTTTAGAGAAAATAGGAGCTCTTCAGAGTGCCCCAGGCTTCACTGTTCCCTCTTGTCTGACTCTTGCCTGCTCTGCTGATTTCCATCACCAGAGTGGCATTTGTAGGCATTTGAGTTGTGACCCCTGTATGTGGAATAAGTTCAGGGGTTCTGGGAACTTTGCTTGTTTCAAAAACCTTTTCTGTAAGGCTTGTATTCTGCAATTCGATGGAAGAGCTCATACCCCAGGTAGCAGTAAATTTTTCACACCAAGTTATAAAATTGTTAATTTGGGCCCCTTCCTGGGTAGAAGTTTTTGTTGAGTCGGGAGAGAGACTGTGGTGCCCAGCTCCTGGGATGCAGGCAGATGAAGGAATCCTGGAGAGAGAAGGAGCTCAGGAAGCAAGGAGGTAGATGGATGATGCTAAAAGTAAAACTGCATCTATTTGATAAATTTTTTCATCTCTTTTAGACAGACCGAGTCTCCATGAAGTCTTGGAGACTGAGTCCTAATGCACAGTCCCCAGGAGCTGGGCCAACAAGGAATGTATTGTTGGTTTTGAGCAGGCACAGGGGAGCCATGATAACAGCCGGAGAGCCAGTCCAGAGTGAGGATGTACCCCACCTGTCAGGCTCCATAGAGGGTGGGTCAAAGGAGAAGGAAGGCGTGTGACACATTGCTTATATACACCAAAATGGCTTGCATGAAACCATGATTATGTTTATTTTTGTGATGTTGAGTTGATAAAGGTTTATCAGCCATGATACATTCTGTGAAACATGCAGGAATTTGCAAGAGCTCACTGGGAGATGCGCCAGTTCTCTTTTTCCTTTTGTTGTTTTGCTGGAGATGCAGAAGTGTACACACAGGTCATTCGTGATGAGCAGTGCCATGATAGTAAAGCCAGTGTCATAATGAATAGTGTTGCCCTGGACTGTGATGTTGAAGCAGGTGAGATATGAGGAAGGAGGCTAATGGGTGCTTGGCCGGCAGGTCATCTGCCAAAGGGAAATGAAGAATTGCAGTAGTTCCCTTGGTAATTCTGGAAAAGCAGGAACCCTCTCAATTTTCTCCCTAGTTGTGTCAGTTATCTATATCATTTTGAATGCAGGCAGCTTGTCTACTCAAACACTGTAAGCCAACCTATTGCTGGCAGATCTCAGGAAGGTAGGAGGCTAGCTGGCTCCTCAGATTAGAGGTAGATGCCACTTGTCATGTTTTTATTGTTAGTTTCAAAAGGAAAAAATTACTAGTCTGTCCCTCTAGAAGTTATTATGAATGTTTTGCCTAATCTAGTTTACTATGAAAGAGGAAACTAAAGATTTTGTTCATAAACATAACTAAATTTATTTAAAGACCGGAGTAGGGTCTGAGTGTTCAGAACCTAATTTTTCTGAAGGAATCATATTCATATACAAGTAGAAGAAATAGCATTAATAGTTTAAGAGTTTAGGATGTGGAGACAGACAGTTGGGGTTCAAATCATAGTTTCACCAACTACTAGCCACATTGCTTTGAGCAAGGCACTTAACATCTCTTTGCCTCAGTTTCTTCATCTGTAAAATAGAACAATAGTACCAGCATTATAGGGATGTTATGAAGATTAAATGGGTTTATATACATAAAGAACTTAGAATAGTACCTGACCCATAGTACGTACTCAGTAAATAGCAGCTAACTGATGGTTTATACATCTATACACACACGTGTGTTTGCATAGAAGTATGGTAGTTAATTGAAACGCTAAGTTATTCAAAGCACATTTGAATAAGTGAAAAGAAATTTTTGCACAAATAAGAGAATTCATCAGGTATCATTCTTGAGGAACACAAAAATGACTACTTGATGTGATTAGGTAAGAGCTTTTGTTATCTTCTCCTTTGCTTAAGTTCATTCTGCTTTCATTCATTGTAATGTGTTAAGAGACTGTATGCTCTTTCTAAAGTAGTTTTTCCCATGCTGGGTAAATAAATTCTTTATAGATCATTTTTACATTCTCATGTGACAATTTCTGTTACACTCAGGGTAGGGAGAAATCTGCCAAGTTTCTGGGACTTAGATTGGCGTCTACATGAGAACAAGTGGGAAAGAATCAGAAACTAAACCACAATGAGGGAAGCTTTGCTATGATTGTTCATTTACTTAGCATTTGTTCTACAGGCAGCACTAGGAGGCTTTGCTAAGACTTCATGCTGTGCCTTTAATGGGTAGAATATTAATAACCAACCCATTGTATTCATTTATTCATTTTGATTTCCTTATACTTCATTAGGAATCCTCTACCGATATCCCTGACCCATTTCCTCAGTTCCCACCAGGCAGATCTACTTCTGAGTTGTCAAAGACTCTAAGTCTCACAGCCCTACGTGTGACTTGATATTTTTATATCCAAAATGGCCCTGTCTCCTCTTTCTTGATGGGTTCAGATATTGTTTCTAGTTCAAAAATCGATGGGCTCCTCTTGTGGCAAAAGGTCTGAATATTTTTCTGGATATACACTGCTTTCATAGCAATGGCTTTACAAGGTAAGCCTTGAATAGTGTAGCAATCAAGAGAAAAATCAATCATTCTTGGTCCAAATAACCTCCAGCGTCTCTGAGCTGGCCCTAAACACTTGTTAGAGCTACCTGTGTTCATGTGACATTTGTCACATTTGTTGCATTTAAAAATACTTAAATATCAAAGCCACATTACAAAATTGAGCTAAGGTTTGAACTGTCCTTAAGGTGTAATAGGAATGAACATACACGGAGGAAGTTTGGGCCTTGGTTTACATTCGGAAAATTCTTCATTCTACATCCTCACCTTAGAGAGTCAGGGAGCTCATTTGCGTATCCTTGTGCACCGAAGAGCACACAGTAATGAAATAGATTTAACCTAATATTTCTCTAACTTATTTTTTAACCATAGGAACCTTGTTTTCTCAGAACCCACATTAACCTGTCTCTAAACAAATGATCTCCAAACACTTTGGGAAACCAGAACTAAAGAGGTGGCTGGTTCCTTGTAGCTACCACCTACGGTTAATGTTAATAAAGACTTAAGTCTCCTCTTAATATGATTCTAATTGTGGGAAACAGTCTGTGATCTTGCATTTCTCACTCACCATGCCTACCTCGTCCACTGAATTTCTAACCATTTTTCAAAGGGCAGCTTAAGTGTTATCTTTTTCTTGAAACTTTTTCTGATCCTCTCCTATATGCTGTATGAGGAATTTTCTGCAGCCCTAATCTCACATCCTGATTTTTATCATAATTATGTATAAACCTGTATGTTATTGGAAGTCAAAAACAGTACAAAGTTTTTTAGACTCCCCATAAACCTACCTTAAGATAGGAGCTTAATAAATATTTTTGGCTAGATGTGAGGCATCAGTTTTTATAAGCCTCCCAAAGATTCATTTGCCAGCAATCATGTTTTTTATAGCCACACCTTATTTGCCATCCATAATATCCAAGGATAAAGATTGATGTTAATTGTTTCCTCCGTGAGGTCAAACCTTCAAGAGGGGTGGCAAATCCTTGAGCATACAATTATAGTGGAGCCACTTTTCCATGGCTAATTACTTATTAGCCATTTCATTGCTAATTTGATTAATAACATTAATATAAACCTTTATGTTGATTTTGTAAAATGCGTTACAAGGTAGGTCAGTGTCTTGGCCCTCATTATCTGGATGGGGAAAGAAAACATAAAAAGTTGATCTGATTAATTACCTCAAGGGTCTTCTTTATGGTTATGATAGAACAAAATAAAAAGTCATCCTAGTCCAATTCTAATACACTAAACAGATCTTCTGGCTCTAATTGAGGACTAAGAAAATGCATTGCTAAATATGCACCTTATTTAGAATAGATTCGGAAAGTATGCACAGCCAACAGCAAGTTTTAGCAAGAGTCATTTCAAGATGGTGGACTGACCCACAAATGGAATTTGATTTGCTGTCACATAGGTGTAGGAAATGCTGGAAAGCTTAAGCAGATATTTCCATAAATGTTGGATTTATTTTTTAATAAAAGTTCTAAGATCACTTAATGTACTAATAGGCAGTGTGAATTTTCAAGATGGCGCTGCAGCATGGAATCTCTCCAGATGTCTTAGTCTGTATAGCACACCATATGAATACCGCTGTACATTCTCCACACTGCGTGGTATTACTGTGCTCCCAGGAGACACCTCTTAACCAGCTTCGACTAGCTGCCTCATTCTTGTGGTGCACCCCTTCTGTGGCAGTAAGTGCCATATATTCACCAACTTGGCTCCTCCCGTCTTCAGTAGTAGCTGCTTATATGGCTGCCCAACTACAGTTGTGCTCACAGCACTAGTTTTGTCCACTGGAATTATGTATGGAAGTGATATGCAAAACTTACAGGCCTGGCCCATGAAACATTCTAGCGGTGGCCCTCCATGATCTTCCCACTTCATGTGGCTGAAATACCAGCTACTGGAGGCTCGTCGGAGGCTGCATGTTGAAGATGGCAGAGCTAATGCCCAGCCTGGGTCTCTGAAAAACTGAGGGGAACAGAGTCCATGAAACACTGTCATTGGACTGTTAGGTGAGAAAGAAGAACATTCAGTTGTGTGTGAGCCACTGCAATATGGGTCTGTTTGTGACAGCAGTTTATCCACCCTAACTAATACATTTATCCTCCTGATCTGTCTTCCCCAAGTTAGGCTTCTTTGCCAACAGAAGTCTGTGACTCACCTCACACCTGGTTGCCTGTTCTGAGCTTCCTTTCCCACCATCAATCTTGCCAGTCCCCACAAGCTGAGTGAGGAGCTCAGGGCTCTTAAGTGGCTCTCCCTGCTTCTGGTCACCATCTCTTTGTCCCATCGGATACTCAGCATTTGGAAGAAATTCTTCCATTTTGGCCAACCTTTTGTATCAACCTGTATGTATATATTCTCCATTAGCACATAACTGAAAGCTAATACAATGGCTTTAAAATAGATCTATTTTATTACATTTCGAATGTAACATGCTCATTTTAGAAATTTTAGAAAATAGGGTAAGCAAAAATGAGAGAACAAAATCACTCTTAAAGTCACTATCCAGAGATAATCATTGTCTATGTTTTAGTCTATAACTTACTGGTTATATATAAAATGGTGAAGTTAAAAATGAAAGCTTATGTTTATTTAAAACCCCACATCTTCTAATTGTCACATGAATGAAATATACCAGAGAGAGCCAGGAAATTAATTGATTTTAAAGAAGGGTAAATATCAACTTTTAGATGAGTTTCAAAGATCTATGGTAATAACTTTCTTTAAGTTTTCTGTAGGCCTGACCACACACTGAGGCCTTCCATCCTCTGAGGCTTGCCTGCATCAGACCAAAGGAGGTACATAGTTAGTTTGATTTCTGTTGTGAAGCCCAGTTCTCTGAAACCCACTGGAAGATGAGCCATTTGAGGACAATGCAGGCATTTTCTCATTTTACAGCCCAATGCCTGGCATGCAGTGAGATCTCAGAAAATACTCTTTGAAAGTGTGAAAATAAATTTCAAATTAGTTTGGCCACGGACAGTTTGTAAATCCTGTCTTTGAGTATTTCTTGCAGAAATACAAATACAGCTTCCTATACTGAGATGCCTGAGATTTGAGAATGCTTTTAGTGAAGAAGAAAGGAAAAATAATTTGTGAAAGTTTTCCACCATAGTTATATTTGCTTCACTGCTGATAATTTTTTCTCTGTTTTTATTGTCTTTAACGTCTTTTCTGACTTTTGGCAACATTGGTAGAGCCTGGAGGCCATCCACAGAGAGAAAGTTATATTTTAAATGAATTTTCACTTGCTCTTGTGAAAATATACCTACTTTCTTATCTACCTCTGTGCCTCACATTCTTTACTGGTGAAATGAGAGTGTTCAGCTCAGTGGCCTCTGACGTGCCTGCCTTCATTCTGTCTTTTACACTCCAGGATCCTACAGATTCTCTCTCTGGCCAACAGAACATCCCTTAAAGATGCTTAGGGAAGAAGAGGGCCAGGGCCAAAAAGCAAACTCATTTGGTGACTGCCGTTGACAGGTGCCTGGAGCAGTGTCCCATTCTTGAAGAACATCTTTCCCTGTGGATGCTTATTCAGCAGGGACTGTTGCTGGAAAAGGCATGTATAGAATAATCTGTAAGTCATTTTTGGTAGGGTATCAGGAATCAGTGTTCTCAATTGGATGGAAGACAATCTCATATACAGTAAGTCCCCTACATATGAAACTTCAAGTTGCAAGCTTTCAAAGATGCGAACGTGTGTTCACATGTCCAATCATGTAAGTTAGTTCACGTGTCTGGCGTACATTGTCACATGCATGCATCCTCTACAAGTGGTTGTGCTTTTGTACAGACCGTCCGTCTCCTGTTGCTGACGATCTTTCAGCTCTGCCATCTCCCACCTCCTCTCCCTCCTCCAGTCAATAATTCTTGCCTGTTCACTCGATGCCAGCTCCTGTATGCCAGCTGTTGTACTGTACTACTGTGCTTTTCAAGGTACTGTACTATAAGGTTAAAAATGTTTTCTTTATTTTTTGTGTTTGTTTTTTTTGCATTATTTGTGTGAAAAGTATTATAAACCTGTTACAGTGCAGTACTATTGATATATAGCCGATTGTGTTAGTTGGATACCTAGGCTAACTTTGTTGGACTTAACGAACACATTGGACTTGACAGACACGCTTTCCAAACAGAACTTGTTCGTATGCAGGCGGCTTACTGTACTTACCTAAAATCTGTAAGCTGCCCTAGGAATAGGTCAAACAACATGCAATGCAATCTTCCACAGAAATCTTGGTAACGTAACATTTTATTGATAAGTCTTTCCGCTAACATCAGTAAAACGCATAGCTCTTTTGACTTTCCATAGGAAAACAGCCTTAACTGCAGCTGAAATAATTGTAAAATGCTTATCGTTTGGGCTGTCAGCTGAAATCTCAGGATTCAGGTGACTTTGTCCTTGCTAATAGTTTTTGCAAAGTTCTCTACATGTAATAGCCAGCCAAGAGCTACTTCTGCCTTTACAGAACGTTTGGATGCTTGAGGTTTGCCTGCGTTTGATTCATCTTCCTTTTACCTCAGAACTGGGCACTGACTTCACAGAAATGCAGAGGTTAAGTGAATAGGGCCTCCTGCTTTGCCCACCTCCAGACTCTAGTTCAGATCCTGCTGCAGATTCAGCACAGGCCTGATGCTTCAGGTGTCCTGAAATCACTTTCAATTTGTCTGGGTCAGTCTCCACTCTTGCAGTTGGGCCAGCTTCCCATTTAAGATGCTGGATCCAACTAATGTCTTAGTCTCCTCTTGAGGAACTGAAAGTCTGGAGCATCTTGAAATCAATCTACTTAACACTTCGAGCTAATCCCTAGCTGAACCTGTTTTAGTTTTCCACTCTAAAGTTTTCCACTTTAGAGTTCGCTAGAATTTGTAGGAAGTAGATAGAAAATGAAGAGAGGTTTGAAAAATTCTGCTTGGATCTTTCCAAGGGTTTTTCCATCTTCATAGTGATCCAGTCCTTTTATTTGTTAGGGGCTGCAGACTTGCATAGGTCTGCTGAGGATATGGGGCTGCTGGGCTGTGAAAGCATGCTTGCATTCCTGCATGTGTATGGCCAGGTAGAAAACCCGAACAGGTGAAAAAAGAGGATCCAAATAAAGTGAACTGGCTGGAAATGAGGAGGCTCAACATCTGGGGAATGCCCACCACAGCGTGTTCCCTCTGTCCTTGACTCATTCTGCACCTGGACCTTTGCACATGCTGTATCAGGGAGATAGGTGAGCATACCCACAGCATCTCTAGGACCAGTTCACCTCTGGCCCCCTACCCACATACCCACTCCTACCCAGCTCTTCATTGTTCTATTTTTGCTTTGCCTTTTCCCCACTTCTCTGTTTCCTTCTTCTCCAATCTGGATGCCATCATCCCACCCCACCCCCACCCCACCCCCACCCCCGCACCACTGCATCTTGTAACAAAAGGGAAAATGTTATCATGGCTTAGCTGTTCAGCTAATCAATCAGTCAATTAAAACCTACTACAGGTATTACTTCTCTCTACATTAAAATGCCAACTATTAGAGCTGTGACTAACTGACACAGAGTCCTGGAAGAGGAAGTTAGAGGACTATATGGAATCTTATATAAAAGGCCAGGAAGAGTAGAATACTTGTGTTAATAAGACTGACTGCCTTTCTTAATTTTATAATCAAGATTGTTTATCCACCTACAAATCTTCAATTTATACTGTCATGTAGAGAGATATATAAGTCAAACCCTGGTATCTAGCAAATAGATCTGCAGTCCAATCTGATGGTAACCTATACATTGCAAACACTCACAGGCCCACTCTGCAGAAAGTTGAAGTGAGATATCCTGATAGAACAAAATGTATATGACATTGAGGATGAATCCTGGCCACCATTTACCAGAGTCACTGCTCACCCACTGTGGCTTCATAGGAGAGTTCTCTAAACTCCCTACATTCTGTCTTGATAAAATGAAGATAATAATGCCCACTTCACAGTGCTAATGTGAGAAATAAAGTCACATAGTAAGAGCTCAATAAATATTATCTCCCCCCATCTTTGCTTTATCCAGGTAGGACAATGGCTCAAGTGGCTAAAGGGGTGCCCTACACATAGGTCACAGGGCATGAAAGAAAATTGTCCCCCATCTTATCTACCCTGAGATTCTCTCTGTTCACATGGGCACTGTGCCTGATAGGTGATTTGGAAGTTTAATTCATTTTTAAGGGTTAGGAAATATGGGGAGAGTAGACCCTATAAATGGTAAATGGCCACTGACTGATCTGAGGCAGGGTGAGGACATCAGCCAGGACTCAGAGGTGATGGGATTCAGTGGGAAGGAGTCTTTGCCTACAGTTCCTTGGATTGTACTATTAGAGAGTTATTCCTTTGACTGAAGGCCTTTGTTGGTATAAAAATGTAGATATTCCCAAGAGAGCAGTGCAGGAAACCTTATCATCCATTTGCACAGTTCGTTTTTCATTGGCACTGTTATTCTCTGTAATGGTATTTTTTACCTGTATGAAATGTCACATGCTCAGATGCATTCATTTTATAGAGTTTTAAAGCTGATAACCTGAACCAAAATGCACATTTTTGGTGTCTTATTTTTCTTTTTTTGCAATAATTTCAAAGGTGTAACTGAGCTTAGCTGTAAATTACCGGTTTTAGCTCTTCATGGCAGGCAGCATTTGATCATTGACAACTCTGTTTTCTTCATTGTTTACTGACTAAAATCTCCAGTCTCTATAAATATGTAAATTACAAAAATTACTAGTTTTCTATTATTTCTGCCCTTAAACTGCTTAAAATGTTTCTGTATTCTTACATTCGCAGTGTAAAACAGAGCAGCAGGTGACAGCTTATTATTGAACCTCTATTTAGCAGCTACTTGTCTCAAAGTTTCTGATACTAAATTTTTCCTAGAATGGCTCCAGGTCCTGGGGAAGATGCTGGCTAAAGGCTAGGCTCCAGCAGTTATGAGACAGGAAGACAGGCATGGGTGTGTGTTTGTGCAGGGACTGTGGACATCTCATGCCACACGCATTGGTGGTTGTGAGCTGTGATTTTATGACAAAGGAAGCAAATGGGATTCTTTTTACTGCCTTTCCTTCAATTGACAGTAATGAAGCTGACATGGTGTCCATGTATGACGGTGTTATCCTCTCCTGATTCATTGCCCGTTCAGTTAATCTGAAATGCGCTGGATCATTGGCTCTTAGTATGGGCTTTCACCACTTTGTGGTAGAGAAGGAGAAAAACTATATGTTGCATATGTATTCATATAGATTTGTATAGATACACAAATGTGCATACATCTTGAGAGAAATCCACAGAGGCAGACTCTGAAAACAAAGGGGAAAATTGTAGGACGTGGGTCACTGACTGGGAAGCCTAGAGAAGGGATCCTGGGATTTGTTTACCTAATTCAAACCCTAGTGCTGAGCATGATGAGAAATATATTTCTGTTATGGCTGCATAGCATGTCTGAAGCAGCCCCAAGAGTGAAGGTGTATGATTTCAATACCACATGCAGGCTAGGCTTGCAATAGTCATCCATCTAAAATAGGCCTTGACGTGGATGGGGCAGGAACCATCAATTTGTAGATGTGTTTCTTTGAACCTTGGAGCCTGCTTTTGCACACCAAAGTCCTAGGAGAATCTGCACTGGATCCGAGTTAGGATTGTTGATTTCCCTGATAATGGAAGCCCAGTACATTTGTATGGTAGTTCATGCCTTTGAAAATCTTTGAAAATTTTTCTGTGAAAACCTGTGAGATAGAAAAGTAATATCTTTACTTGATATATGAGAAGACAGATTCAAAGGTGAAATAATTCATAATTATTTAGTGAGAAAGAAGCTAGAATAGATATCAGCAAAAAATGGTTGTCCATCTTTTTCTGTTTTTCTCTTTTCTTTTGTTCCATCTGTCCTTGTAAATAAAGTTTTATTGGAACTTTAGGGTGGAACAGCCACCTTCGTTCATTTATATCTTCTCTATGGCTGCTTTCAAACTACAGTAGCAGAATTGAGTAGTTGTTACAGAGACCTTATGACCCTGAAAAGGCCCCAAGTATTTAATGTCTGGATCTTTATAGGAAAAGTTTGCCAACGCTGAGCGAGAAGACATGTCTTCTAAGGATGCCCTTTCTGTCGAAGGTGATGAAGCCAGTTCACGTTACAGCAGAAACTTTGTCAGGTGTCCGTGTGGACCCAGTGCACAGTGTTCGTGACATTAATGATCCTCATCTAAACACATTTAGCACTTTAATGCTTTGTTGTATAGTGATGATTTGGTGGAAAAGCAAGAAAGTGTTTTGGAGAATTTTGTTTTCATTCATACAACTTCAGGAAAATAGCATCCACTCCCTCAAGGACTGTTTCCCAGTCCAGTGAAGAAGAGTATAATCAATAAGTTGTTTTAAGTTCTCAGTTATCATGTTTAGCCCATTTAAGTAACAGATAATCCCCTTTGAATAAAAGGAATTGCTTTCTCACCAAAATGAATGGCACCCAGGTAGCACTCAGTTCTCACGTGATGTTTGGCGCACCTTCCCCCCAGGCGGCTGGCTGCTAGGATCTCTGTCTGGTGGCATTTCTGAGAGGAGATGCCTTCTGAGATCATGCTGCGCTTGCTCTACAAAACAGATCTTCATTTCTGCAAGAAGTAGGATTGGGAAGAGAAGTGGGAGGGGAGAGAATGTGCGAGAGAGAAAGAGAGAGAGAGAGAGCAGACGCGCTAGGAATAGAGTTCTGCTGGACCAGTGCCCACTGCTGCTGCTCTCTCCATTGTGCCTGTACCCTCCGGACTGCCTGGCCATTTTTTCCACGACCCTGGCTGCAGCCCAATAGAAATGCCATTGGACCTGGATTTTTTGTACCTCTTGACAGACAGTACTCATTGGTGATGCTCATCACATTTTCAAAAACAGAGTAAATCTCTTTGTGACGTTTTCTCTGGAACTGAATGTTCTGTCAGATACTGTGTGAGCTCCTTCAAGTTAGGTGAACGTTATCCATCCTTAACTTAAGCCTGTTAGCCTCTGGGCAAAATTATTTTTTAAAGACCTGCATGTAACTGAACAGAAATGCTTACAAAGAGGTAAAATTGTGGAATGGTTTATTGTGAGCTATTTTCCCCCAAATATCTGTAGAGAATGAGTAAGAAGCTCCCCTCAGACCTTACCTTATCTTGTTGGCTATAAAGATTCAGCAACAACACATTTTTTTAGGAGAGATGTTTATTGCTTGGAGAACTCTCCCTGCCTGTCTCCTGATCTTACTGCCATCCATTTCCTTCAAAAGCCAGGATTCACTTGTCAGTTCATCAGAACTTCAGACTTTGACCAGATGAATTAACACATCAGTTGACAAGTCAGAGTGGAAAAGGACTTTGAGGATTCAGGCCATCTCCCTGTTTTACGTATGAGAACATAGCAGTTTAGGGACTTTGTCACTGTCACATCACTGCTTAGTACAAAGCCAAAACTGGGACCCAAAATTTGGACCCATTGCTCTGTATTCCTGAGACCTGTGGGGCAAATACCTTAGCAATCTCTGGCCAGCCCCTTCCCTGTCTAATCCAATAGCAGCTTTCTTGGAAATGCTGTTCCCTTTGACTATAATCACCCTGTTATGAATTTCAGAAGATTGGAACAAAGCTATCTCCAAGACGATGCCATGACTTTGCTATATCAGTTATCTGTTGCTGTGTAACAAACCACCCCAAAGGCTGGAATATCTTGTCATGCCAGAAAGTAGAAGGTACTGAAAGAAAACAAAAAAAGATGTCCACAAGGACACAGAAGCCAGATATTAAGGGGATTTTTGTTTATGGATCTGGGACAATTTGAGTGCCAAAATAATTAAATACAGTAATTAGTTATACATCATTAAACAAAAGGCATTCATGCCTCCATACCAATAATAATCTGATAAATCAGGTTAGGGAGGGCTCTTGCTTACAGTGAATGTCGAGTGGAAGGAGTGCTGAGTTGGAAAGTCAGCGTTTGCAACCATCATAAGAGTGCCTCAGGCAAAAATTTTCAAGAGTTGCTGAATTTAGGGGAAAATTTTGATGAAGAACGTGATATTTGCATGGTCTTGTAATGTCTCCCCACTGACTACTTTTTAGTTGCAAAGGAAAAAATGATAATTATATAGTGGAGTGATCAGACCACACCTTGACTACGTAATCAAAATTAATGTTGCCAATGAGACCTGTGCCTTCAGATGTGATACCATGAGATGGGTATAACACCACCTATGTAGTATTCTGGGTGAGGGTGCTAATCATAAGGAAATATTAGACAAACACAAAATGATAGACTAAATTTTTATGCTAAAAAATGGGAGTGAGGAGTCTATATTTTTCAAATATTTACATACCATACATAAAAGGCAAAAGAATGCTGAGGAACTGTTCCAGATCAATGGACAAATGACAACTAAATCTAATACCTGAACCTAGACTAGATCCTGTACTAGAGGGAAAGAAATGCCATTAAAAAAACATTACTGGGTCAGTTGACAAAATTGGAATACAGAATAAGATCATGCTAACAGTGTTAAATACACCAAAGTCAAAAACTCTGCCGTGGTTGTGTAAGGAAATGTCCCTATTCTCATGAAATACATGCTGAAGTATTTAGGAGAAAGTGTCATGGTATATGTCACATCCTCAAACGATTCTAAAAACATAATGTTATATAATTTCCATATTATAGAAAAACAAAGATAGTCTGCAAATGACAAATCAAATGGGATAAATGTTAGGTGAATCTTATTTTTGCAATTTTTCTGTAAATTTGAAGTTATTCCCAGTTAAAAACTTTAAAACTTATTTCTACAAAAAAGACAAATTTCTTTGAATACCCCTCCACCAGCTACTAGTTGTATAACCTTGGACTCACTATTTAAGGCAAGGCAAATGGGTTAAATATTCTCAACGTGACTAGGACAGTGCCTGGCCTACGTGGCAGGTGTTCCATAAATGTCGCTTTTCTGTTCACATATAATCACACTCAACTTGTCTCTGACTTAACTGCTTTCTTGGTGAATATCCTATATTTCAAAGTAATTTGAAAGCTTAAGAGGGAAGAATGTTTTTATAGCTTCAGTGGGTTAGCATGTAGTGGGCCCAGGATCAGGCTGAAATAAGGAGTTCAGTTCAGACCAGGAGTGGGGAAGACTTAGTCCAGTGCCGTGACTGTCCCTTGGCAGAATGGCATGTGCTGCTCCCTTATCACTACACTGTCCCATTGAAGGAAGAGAAGGCCTCAAAAGGCACAGCACTTCACGAAGCCACTGGTCACTAATTGGTGTTGACTGAGCTAAGTCTCTGCTCCACCAGAAAGCCAGAGGCCTCACATGCGAGGGGAGCCCATGAGCCACGTTCATCACACTGGATCTTTCTGTCACAGTGAGGTCCACGTTTCTTTTACAGTGTGAGTTATAATTTTGGAGCCATGATGTTACTTGAAATTGAAGTCAGTAAGCATGTACCAGAGGTTAAATTCTCCCTGGCCTGGCAGAAACAAACACCAGAAGACAGTAGGCATCAACATGCTCCACTGATTTATGGCTGGGAAGGAGGGCGAGATTTATAACGCAGGCACCCAGCAAATATTCATTGGCATTAACACTCTGAATATTCCTGTGTGACTGCTCTTTCATATTGATTAAGGATCTGCTTCTGGCTTTTTAGTTGGCGGGGTGGCAATGGGGCCCTTTGAAAAGGCCTCACCGTATTGACGGATTATCTGAATACATGTGGAGTACCAGTTCTCATTGTGAGGTTGAGTTTTATGTCTAGACTTATAAAATGGAATTGGGTCATATGTGCTGTTGTCCCTTCTTTCTCATCTTCATGAGTACCATTCAAGGAATGTGCAATCATAAAAATTTACAGCTAAAGGAAATTTAAGGGATAATTTCATCAGTCCTCCTTTGAGGCCTGAAGAGGCCACATGCCTTCAGAAAGACTCGCGGTTAGTGAATGTCATAAACACACTCACAATCAGATACCTGCCTCTTGTCCAGTACTTGTTAAAAAAAAATTTTATTTTACTGAAGTATAGTTGATTAACAATATTGTGTTAATTTCTGCTGTACAACGAAGTGATTCAGTTATACATATGTATACATTCTTTTTCATATTCTTTTCCATTATGGTATATCACAGGATACTGAATATAGTTCCCTATGCTGTACAGTAGGACCTTGTTTATCCATTCTATATGTAATAGTTTGCATCTGTTAATCCCAAACTCCCAATCCCTCCCCCACACCCCCCTTGGCAACCACAAGCTGTCCAGTGCTTTTTTAATATTACACGTGATTATTACTGAATCCCTTTACACCAACTATTTACAGGCCGACTTCAGAGCTATTGCAGGTTCAGTCCCAGACTACTGCAATAAAGCAGATATCGCGTTAAGCAAGTCACACACATTTTTTGGTTTCCCTGTGCACATAAAAGTTATGTTCACACTATATCACAGTCTACTAAGTGTGCATTGTCTAAAAAAAAAATGTACATACCTTAATTTTAAAATACTTTACTGCCCCAAACTGCTAACCATCATCTAAGCCTTCAGAGAGTTGTAATCTTTTTACTGGTGGAGGGTTTGAAATATTTTGAGAATTACCAAAATGTGACACAGAGACACGAAGTGAGCAAATGCTATTGGAAAAATGGTGCCAATAGACCTTCTGGACCCAGGGTTGCCACGAACCTTCGATTCATAAAAAACAAACAAACAAACAAAAAACAAAATGCAGTATCTGTGAAGCACAATAAAGCAAAACACAATAAAATGAGGTATGCCTGTAGTTGCTTGTAATTGGATATAATTTTCAATATCTACTTGACTGAACTTAAAGATCATTTTAGACAAATTATTTAGTACCATATTATTGAAAAGACTGTCAATCTCCAGTTTTTCCTTCAAGTTTCCATTATAATGATCTGGAGCCAACAGTCCAAAGAGCTAATGCTGGTAATAATAAGGAAGATAAGCAAAGAGCCCTTGAATCAGAAGTGTGTTTAGTTTCATAAGATCCAGAAGGAGAGCATGACTGTGTGTGCTGTGGTATTCAGTCCAAGTCCCTGGATAGAATTCTTTCTCAGGAACAATACAAAAACACCATAGGTGGTGAGTAACGTGTGAGATAATAATGTAACAGGACAGAACTGTTCAGAACTAAAATACATCTTAGATTTCCCAAAACTGTAATCTCCACTGAGTTATTATCTCTTACATTTTTTTACAAATACAGGGAAAAACAGCATTCTTAAAAATCTCTAACCTCAGTTGTCTCAAAAATCTCTAACCTCAGTTGTCTCATATCAGTCCTTTAGACATTTCCACATTTCTGTAATTCATTCATTAACCATGTACTAATTGAGCAGCTATTCCAAACCAGACATTGGTCTAGACTAAGGTACTGATGAACAGCCAGTGCCCTCGTGGAACTGAGAGAAGCAAAAACAGACGAGCAGTACATTGCAGTCAAGTGGGAAAGTCACCACACATGGCTGTTTATAAATCTGGTTCAATCAATACCAGAGAACACTATTTTAAAATAAAAGGGGGAGGACTTCCCTGGCGGTACACTGGTTAAGACTCCATGCTTCCACTGCAGGGGACGCAGGTTCAATTCCTGGTTGGGAAACTAGGATCCCGCATGCCATGTGGCCAATAAAATAAAATAAAAGGGTGAGTGATAAAACACAACCACACACACACACAAGCAAACAAAATCAAAACCAGAGCAATAAGAAGCAGGTAAGTCTTACTACGGGAAAACCAAGAAAATGGTTTCCACAGACTGAGATTTCCACTGTGTATGAGCAGGGCTAACAGTGCCTGGCACATCCTAGTACCCACTAGAACTTTTAAGGGAATTGAAATCATTTAAAGGAGTTACAGGCGTTGGCATGTATTTTGACTAATTATTGTTACATCTTGTAGTGTGGGAAAAAATAAGCTTAGAGTATACATGAATTTGGGGGGAAATTTTCTCCTGTGGTTTTAAGGCTGAAGATGAACCTGCCTCTCTTTTCCAAAAAAAAGAAATGATATAGTCTTACTTGTATCTCCAGGTTAGAATTCTTATTAAAATATTATGGGCGTGAATGGGTATAGGATGAAGAAAGATGTTTCTTGGATGGTCAGATGGAATTCCCCCATCAGTTCTGCTGTAATTAATATAGACTTTAAAGCTAAAAATCCAGACACTCAGTGATGTGTTCGGTAACTCGTGCCGGGAACTATTTTTTCAGTAATGCTTATCTTTCCAAGGGGCATAGTTAATTTCTTCAGTACTCTGTAAATTATTACAGAAATTACAAATCTACTAGAAAATCAATACAACTAATTGTAAATTAATAGATCTCTAAGTGTGAAGGAGGATATAATAATGTAGATGAATTCTTTAAAGAACATGCCAGTTCCAGAATCAAGGGCTCAGGGCTCCAGCTGTTTCATGTGACATCTTCAAGTATAAACACATTTCTTTTTTTCCCCCAGCTCTCCCCCTCCAATCCCTTATTTCCCACTGATTTAGTCTGCCACTGCAGCAAATAACATTTCCATTAGCCACCTACTGTTAAATCGCAGAGTAACTATGATAAAAAAAAAAAATTTCCAACATGCAAATAAACCAATAGAGAAGCAACTGGGGTTACCGTCTATCTCCAACGTTTTTTATGGGGCCCACCAGTGTTCAAATAGAAGGGAAACAACATGCAAAGTTAAATAAATTGAATCTGATAGTGAGGTCCAGAATGTGCGTTTCTAACAAGTGCAAGTCTGAATAGAGTGAATTTATAATTCTATACTTGATCTACTGAACAATTAATCTTGACTGTTATATCTGTGTGTCCATGAATTTTAGCATGAGACATTATTTTTATGTAAATATCACATCATTGCTCATCAATTTTAGGCAATGATGGGCTTGTCAATAAAAAGACCAGTAATTATCATAATTATATTGAGGTAGTCAATGAGAATGTATCATGGCCTTGTTCTGCCCTGTGCATTTGGAATAAAAAATAATAATGTGACTTTCTATTAATTTAGTACTTCAAAATTTACAGAGTGCTTTTGGTTTAGTTTTTGGTTTTATAGCCATGAATTAGGGCAGATATAAATACTACTCTATAGGAAAGAAAACCAGTTCAGAGAGGTTAAGAAACCTACTCAGCATCTATAGCTAGTTACCAGTCAGGATGCTTTCACAGAACTAACAATCTCATGTCTCGGGATAGTTACGTAAGTAGTGTTTCATTTCAGTATGTAATGTGGTTCCAGAATTGTATTTGGAGGTCAGATAGCTCAAAGTCAAGCTCTAGGTTTACATAATAATGTAGGTGGCACCTGGATCACCGGTGGGAGGGACTGGAAAACCTACAGGAACTGTAGTTCCAGGCAGAAGCAGCAAACAGTAGCACAGGGGCCCACCACATTGGCCTAGATACCCTCACCTCCTACAAGGCTTTCTTCTGGCTTGCAGGGACCTGAGAGATGGTTAGGTTGGTCCCAGTCTTCACTACCTGTGGTTAAGGAACTGGCTAGATACCTAGAACAGAGATGTAAGACAGGTATCTGTCATCCTGACCAGCGGGGCTGTTGAAAGTTTCAAAAGCTGGTTGCTTTCCTTTTCCATATAATTGTGATATTTGGTGACTTCCTGTCCTCAAGGCAATTTCAGTGTATATGGGGGTGGCAGTGGGGTAGTAAGGGCTGAGACAGAGAGGGAAAAAAGAGTTTACCTGCTGAGCCATTGGCCAAGAGGCTGGACCATAGGATACTCCCACTAGGAAACTAATCATAGCCAACACTACTAGTTCAGCAGAGGGAACGCTTTAGCCTATTTGGGTGACATTTAGGCCTAAGAGAATCTCAATATAAGCAGAGTGTGGCTACTGCATTTTTAGTTCATCAGCAATGAGCAGGTTTATAGGGTAGAGTGATGCTAAAATTTTAATTTAATGTAATTTAACCAAGTCATAAAGATTCTACATATTACTATTATTTGATACTTATGGTATGTAAGCATGGATTTGCCATGTACTTTTTCAGGACATAAACCTGATCTGAAAATTCAGAATCTAAGTTGGCTCAAAAAGACAGTCAACTAAATCCTTTATTAACTTGAGCCCCAGATTTTGCTCCAAGATTTGCTGTTTTTGAGACATAGACAATGTCGATATATACAAACAAATCAAACAAAACTAAAACTAAACAAATTCATAAAACCTAAAGTAAGACTAGGTATTTTTTAAATTGAACTTCTAATACTAGAGCTGGGGTAAATACATATTCAATCCCATCTCCAATTCCTTTCAAATCTATAATTCTGGATGATCTGTAGTATTTAAAATTATGATCTGGAGGCATTGTGATTGACTAACCATCAAGGGAGGCTGTGTTTAATTTCTTATATTTAAACAAGTAACATTTTAAGCCAAAAAAAAAATTATGAAGTAAAAATTTCTGATTAAATATCAGTTAGCAGGGAACAAAGTTAGTGTTATGGACTGGATGTTTGTTTCTGTGCAAAATTCACATGTTGACAGGTTTATGGCATCAGGAGGTAGGGCCTTTGGGAGGTAATTACATCATATGGATGGGGCCTTCATAAATGCAATTAATGCCTTATAAGAAGAGACATGAGAGAGCTTGCTTCCTTTCCGTGTCCCACCATGTGAGGAAACAGCAAGAAAGTGTCCATCAGCAAACCAGGAACCAAATCAGCTGGCACCTTGGTCTTGGACTTCCCAGCCTCTGAGCTGTGAGAAATGTACTTCTGTTGTTTTAGCTACTCAGTCTGTGGTATTCTATTATAGCAGCCCAAATAACTAAGACAGTTAGCTTCCTTTGAGTTAATAATAAATACTTATTATAGAAACTGTGTAAAATTGAGAAAATAATACTTTTTAAAAAAAATTTAGGAGTTCTAGTATCCAAAGATATTGCCTTCTATGTTTCTATAGACATATTTTTCCTATCAAATTCAAAATTTTGATTCCTGATTTTTGTTTAACATATTAGGATTTCCCATGTTTTCAAAATTCTCTTTTAAGATTTCAATGACTGCATAATTTTAACAGATACACAAAAGAGTATATATGCTCAACTATTCCTTCATACAATTCTGCCTAAGTGTTCCCAAATTTTCCAATTAACCATGGTTGTTCTTATCTAGAGCAGTCACTCAATTTCATTCAACACTTTGCACCAGTTCAAAAATATTTACTTTGCCCAGTTACCTAAGGTGCTTTTATGTTTTCAAAGTGTTTTAATTGAAGCTAATGTCTAAGTCAGGTAGCTGAGATTTAAAATTGGAAGCAATCTAGTGCAGGCCGCCATTTTCCATTGTGTGGACTCAGGGGATCACATGATTTCTCCAAGAACACACGTGAGGAGGAGATCAGATCTCCTAATGCAGCATTTCATTTATGCCAATGGCTCTCAATGCTGCTACACCCAACAGTCTTTTTTAATGTAAATATTTTCTAATTTTCCCTTTCCTATCCTGAATTATGTTCACAAATGATATAACTTACTTACATACATGTATTTTTAGAACCAACCTAAAAAAATTTAATGTAATGAGAAATAAGAAATTATAATAAATGATATGGCTTTACTGGAAGATGTAGTGATGTCAGATGCTCACAGCTGTACGTAGAATCAACATAAATGTGACAGCTACAAATATGCAGAATCACCATAGATGTGACAGCTACAAATGCAGACGGATACACTTGTGTTATATTGCAATTCATATACAACCAGTGACATTACCCTTATTGATGTGATTTTCTGAATTGGTGAACAAATCTTGGTAAGGTATTCGGAAAAAAGCATAATCACCCTTTGTTATACACAGTCCTTGAATTTCTAGAAAATTCAGCTTAAAACCATTCCAAAAAGAACTTATGTTTGTGTGTGAAACAGAGTTGGATTCTGGGCTCAGGTAATTATAAGCTGGCTTTCACCTGCATAAATGTTCTAGAAAGTTCAAACTCCATGTGAGAAACAACTCTTTGTTGTATGGAACTCTCCTGCACACTGCAGACAGTATAGCATCCTTGGCATCTGCCCACTGAATGTCATAAACTGCCTATCATTTTGAAGAGCAAAAACAGTGCCCCTGCAAATTTCTAAAAACTCCCTTAGGGGGTGGTATCAGCTCTCTTTGAGAACCTCTGATCTAAGGCTATGTTGCCTCCCATTGCTACCAGAAGAACAGAATAACATTCTAAATAGAGAATTTGGGAGAAAAGTTTTGATCTTCCTGGTGCAAACGAGTTTTCTTTGTGAGATAGTGTGATCATAAGTTTTCTGTTCTTTTAAAGTGAGCTCTGTGGTGATGATGATGTAAATATCACATGGACACTGGGTTGGGATGGTGAAAAGAGGGTCTGATAATTCTCTTATTTCTCAGCTAAAATAATATCCCCCCTACTCAGCCCCCAGGCCTCAAACGTACATTTCAGCACACTTACCTTGTGTTTAAACTTGTGTTGCCTTCATTTTTCAAAATTCTTTACTGGCTCTTTGTCCCATCTTTGCAAAACCTTAGTCCAGTAGGGCACAGATCCAGACTCAGGTTTTGCCTGATAGTACTGACCCTAAGAATAATTCTCTAGTTACATTCTAAACCACATAGTTGGGTTTCAAAAGGAACATTTTGGGAATTAACATTTGGGCTGTTGGAATCATATTGACAAATGCATTTCTCTCTTTGATGCCATGTATTTCTGAACAAGAAATGACAGAAATCAGTAATTCATCCTTGCAGAATGTCATAAAAATGTTTGTTGTGCTGCAGAGCAAGGAAACACGCTGCTTGTGTGTTCTTTCCGATAAGAACATTCTTCTTTGAATTGCAATTTTATGATGTATTTATCCTTGTTATTCAAGAACCTGTGGCAGTCAATGAGAAGAATGTCTGCATCTTTGGTTTTATAGAAATTTGCATATCAAGAATCTGCAATGAGGTAGTGATATATTGAATAGAAACATACCATTCAATAAGCATTGTATCTTTCTTAACATTTTTGAGTGGAAAGAAACCTTAAAGTAATACTTTGTCCCGGGTTCTAAGTGTTTTCCGAAGAAATCCTCCTCGTCTCTCTTTCATTTCTATTTGACATAAAGAAGTAGAGAAAGGTCATGGTGAAATATTTTCTTGTATAATAGCATTAAATTAGCACCTTTCTTCTGGAATGCTCAAAGCACTTTTCTTCTTCCTCCTTTTATCCTTATATATAGCAAATTTGTGGAACAGGACAAGACAGGCATTATTCCTATATTACAAGTAAGCAAACTGAAGTTTAAAAGACGAGAAGAAATTGAAAGTATTAACAGACAAGAGCAAGGGCCTGCACCAAACTACTTTGCAGAAGAGGGAACCTTGCAGGGAGCTGGGTCCTAGAGTAGCCAGTGAGGGACAGCCAGGGAGTCCCAAACAAGGAGGCCCAGCCGTGACTTGGTCGGCCCAGGGGCCTCAGCTTGACTTAAAGGCACTCAGGTACCTCACAGCATGGCATGCAGGCATGTCATTAAAAGTCATTTAAGGAAACTTTACTTTTTTCCGGGCAAACAGTTTCAAGGATAATGTACTTTAACTCAGGCAAATACTAAAATTACTGTCTTCCCCCCTACTCCCCTCTTTTTCTTT
This sequence comes from Orcinus orca, assembly GCF_937001465.1. Classification (NCBI taxonomy): domain Eukaryota; kingdom Metazoa; phylum Chordata; class Mammalia; order Artiodactyla; family Delphinidae; genus Orcinus; species Orcinus orca. The sequence goes on along the minus strand of NC_064570.1, from coordinate 17,248,408 downwards.
CTTCTTAAAGTGAAAATAGGGCCGTTTTGGATCTCAGAGATGTGCTTGTGCATATCTGTGTTGGGGTCAGGGAATGGAATTACAGTGTTTCTAAATCTTAAAGGAAAAAAGCATACTTGCACCAGCTAACTTGTCACTGTCTGAGTGTTTTCCCTTCACGTTCACTGTACACATCCAGGAAGTCGCTGGTGGAAGGAGAGGAAGTGGGTTTGCCTATTGAATATTATCTGAGTAATTATTCAGTGGCTGATGCGCTTTTTTAAACTCCAATAAATTAATTTCTGTAGCAAAACCATTGTGATTATGCAAAATTATCATCTTGAATGACACATTAAAAGGAATGAAATCCATCAATTTTTTGCATTTCCAATGAGGAAAAAGGCAAGCAAGAAAGGAGCTAGCTTGATGTCACTGAGCTTTTCAGTTTAACTTAGTATCTCTGACCAAACGCAGAGCCGCTCAATATTTTACACATTTGCTTCAGATAACTTCCTCCCTTCCAACAGTGAAGATAAAATCCCATCACAGGACAGAAGACTGAGAAGCCTCAGTGATCACCAGAGACAGGAGGTTTGACAAGCTACAGTCATGGTCTAACACACCAGAACAATAAGTAGGACTGTGAACATCAAGTCATGCAATTGGATTAGGAAACAAAAGTGCCGGCCGACCAGACACAGCACGTGGCATCTGCAAGATGAGAAGAGAACAAAGCAAGAGTCTTGGGGATCCACTGGGAAAGCAACGAAGTAGGAAAAAGGTATGAAATAATTGGATTCTAGAAGAGAGACACCTATTAAGGAACTTCACAGGAATTTAAACACAGGGTACTGCTAATCCACTTTGCTAAACACTGGCTGACTTACCTGTGAATATTGTATTAGGGTGGAAAATACAGCAGGCTAGAGAGTAGGGAGCCAGGCTCCACCCTTCCATGCTGTGTAACCTTTGATCTTTCCCAGCTCTGTGTCCTCTTTTACAAAAGGACTGAATTAGACTGAGACTGAGGTGTTTCAGAGGCCCCTTTAAATTCTAAACATTCTAAAATTCTGTGGCATCTCAAAATAATCTAGAATTATGCAAGTGCCACTTTTTAATAGCCAGCATTAAAAACAACCAAAATAGCCAGGACTGCCTACAGGTCCCAGCCAGTATTACCATGAGCCCAAATCGAGCACATTCATCACAAAGCAAAGAAAAGGCATCTGATCTATTCTCCAGAAATCAGATCATCCTGAGGAAAAGAAATGTGTCAAAAGGTACCAGATTATGTGCTGAAATAGGAAACATTGTTCTAGTTGCAGGTGACCTTTCATAGCAAGATCATTCACTTGCTGGTTATGCTGTCAAGTAACTTACTACTGCCCTTTAAAGGTCATTGCCATGGGTGTGCCCCTGGGTGCTTCCTAATATATGCCTCTGATTTACTTCTTCCTCATAAAATGCACCCTGTAATGAAGCATGTCCTTCCCTAACACTCTGAGTCTGGTGGGAAACATATGTCCCTGTCGCATTACAAGCATGTTGCTTTTAAAGATATTGGTGGAGATGGGGGAGGGGAAGGAAGGACACTTTATTGCAAAACCTTGGTAACCTATACTGATCAGGGAAGTCAAAAGCAGACCCCACCGGTGCTGCAGGGAAACCTTTCCTTCTCTTCTGTAAAAGCATGTGCAGGATTTGTTTGCCAGAGACTATGTATGTATGTATGTATGTAAACTCACCTCCAGGTAAGGCTCCTCTTCAAGCTCTTCTGGTTCAAGGTTCTAGTCCTAGAGGGGCCAAATCATACTGGGTTCTGATTCCTTAATTTTTAAAAAAAAAGGCATAAAAAGAAACAAATTGAGTTATTTGTAGTGAGGTGGATGGACCTAGAGTCTGTCATACAGAGTGAAGTAAGTCAGAAAAATACTGTATGCTAACACATATATATGGAATCTGATAAAAACAAAAAAATGGTTCTGAAGAACCTAGGGGCAGGACAGGAATAAAGATGCAGACATAGAGAATGGACTTGAGGACACGGCGAGGGGGAAGGGTAAGCTGGGACGAAGTGAGAGAGTGGCATGGCCATATACACACTACCAAATGTAAAATAGATAGCTAGTGGGAAGCAGCTGCATAGCACAGGGAGATCAGCTCGGTGCTTTGTGACCACCTAGAGGGGTGGGATAGGGAGGGTGGGAGGGAGACGCAAGAGGGAGGAGATATGGGGATATATGTATACGTATAGCTGATTCACTTTGTTATATAGCAGAAACTAACATAACAATGTAAAGCAATTATACTCCAGTAAAGATGTTAAAAAAAAAAAAAAAGGCTAGGACTCCCTGACTGGAAACACTCATTAAGGTGAGGGGTACGTGGGGCAGGCCCAACAGCAGGCTGGGATAAAAAAGATGGCCAGAGCAGGGTGCCCAGAAGACCTGCCTAAAGCCAAACTACTAGATTAGAGCTTCTTAAGAGCCCCAGAGGAGTAGGAGTCCTGTGGCCATAGGTGGGTTTGGTCCCAGTTAGGGAGAGCGGGGAGCTAGTTCATTATGGAGACGTAAAAGTGTTTCTTTAGTAAATATTTTTGAAAGATCAGGGAGAGAGCTTTCCTCTAGCATAGTGGCTGATTGATATCTCTGTTCGTGTTGCTTTTCTAACGAGCTAAAAATCAACAGGAACAGAGGTATAAAGTGATGTTTGAGTATATTAGTTATCTAGGGTAAATTATTTCAAACTTGTTGCTCAAAACAGCGGAAGTTTTTTCTCTCATAGTTCGGGAAGCGAGACGTCTGAAGTCAAGGTGTCAGTGGGTTGGCTCCTTTGGAAGGCTCTGAGGAAGCACGTGCCCCAGCCCTTTCTCCTAGGTCCTTGGTTTCTGGATGCATCTCTGCAATCTCAACCTCTCTCTTCACGTGGTTTTCCTCTGTGTCCCTGTGTCTGTGTGTCTCAAATACCCTTATTTTTTCTCTTACAAGGACCCCAGTTATTGGAATTAGAGCCCACTCTGCATTCAGGATGATCTTACCTCAAAATCTTAACTATATCTACAAAATCAGTGTTTCCAAATAAGGTCGCATTCACGGGTACCAGGGGTTAAGACTTGGACATATCTTTGGGGGCCACTATTCAAACTACTGCACTGACATGAGTATTTAACAAGACAATGACCAATTATGTTTAATAAAAGTATGGGCCAAAGACAGGCTCTTCTCATTCTTACTCGGCATCCGTGGGAGGGAATAACCTGAGATCCACTTGTCTGCAGATGGTCAGGTTGAGAATGCAAACCCATACCTACCCACATGCTGAGCACCTGCGTCTAAACGGATCCATTCTTGCATTGAACAAACATGACATATACGCCAAATTACCCCTTTAGGAAGTGTTGTGCTGCATGACTACCCTGGTTACAGGCCCGCCCTCGTGGATTATTGTTTTAGAAGTGACTGACAGGCAACTTTACCTTTAATACCTTGGCTACTACCAGTAATGTGAAGCAGAAGTAGAGAAGGAAAACTTAAGCCAACATATTTCATAGCTAAGATTATGTCTTATGGAATATAACTCATACTTAATATCACCTGAATTGGTCTCTTGATACTGTATATCTTGTGGCAGAATTTTAAAATATTTTCATTTTCATGAATAAGTTTTTTTAAGAAAGAATTAATGCATGTAAAACCATTCTCCTTTCGTGAAATTTTGTGTTTCAAAGGGGAGGGGATAGTGAATTAGGAGCCACAAGATAAGGGTCTAGAATGGGCCGCAGTGCCACCTGGGTGACTTTGGCAAATCGTTCCTGGGTCTTGCGTGATTGTGCTTTGTAAACCGGGGGGAAGCAAACTGCACAGATGTCTACCTAGTTCTACGACAGAGTCGTACCCTAGATAACTAGGTCCCAGAGTCTGACAACATTAGCAATTCCACGGGCCAAACTCAGGTCTTCCCCCAGAGTTGAGGAATTTAGAATGGGTGGGGAGGGACAGCCGATAAGAAGTTTATAAAATTTAAATTTAAAAATCCTTTGGTGGCCTCTCCCAGCATTCTTCCCTATAGTGCTGCACAAATTTAATTGGAGTTATATTTGCCTTGCTAACCAACAGTCCTTCTCAACCTGGGATCCAGCAGGGTCAGTCCTACCAATGCTGGGAGAGAGTACAGACAGAATAAAATCACAGTTACCAGTAGTTTCTTTATACAGTAGAAGAAGAGAAACCTTTCCTAGAGAAAGGCAGAGTTTGAAAGGCCCTTGGGTCATTATCTTACCGTATTTAGCCCACCAGCCTCCTTAGTCTGACCATGACGGCAAAGGTTAAATTAGGAGGATGAGATAAGAATTGTCATAAGCAAAGACAGGAAAGCTGCAGCCTGCAGGGGAGAAAAGCAGTTCACTGCCCTCTAATCTATCCCTCTATCTTCCATTCAGCACAATCAGGTTTCATGCCCAAATAAGTGTGGAAAAAAATTTTCATTTAGGTTAATATATTCCTGGTGCTTTAGAAAAGTACTTTACCTTTGAGTCTTCAGAGCAGATGACGTGGGTGTTGACAGAAACTGTGTAGGTTTGTGTATGTATGATGGGGGGTGAGAGGAGAAAGGGACACAGATACGGAATTAACAAAAATTAAATTCTCCTTGCTGAGGACATGAATAAAGACCAGAAGATAGAATTACTAGTCATGATCCTGGGAACTCAGCAGCTGACCAACAACCAACAGAGAAAATACCACCAACCCACCTTTGTTTCTGCCATTTACCTCTATCAGACAAAGAAAAAATAGTCAAGAGTTATTACGGGCAATCATATTTAAAGCCTTCAAATAAACCTCCAGGTATCTTTTATTCTGAAATTCAATCAGCCACATTTCAGCAGAAGAATCTTATTTACTGAGGAGTATTGTTAAAATAGGGCTATCTGTAGGTTTCCTGGTCCAGGCTCACTGCGATAAGCAAACAAGTAAGTCATCAGACAAGAATTTTCAGGTGCTGGGCTTCCCTGGTGGTGCAGTGGTTAAGGATCTGCCTGCCAATGCAGGGGACATGGGTTCGAGCCCTGGTCCAGGAAGATCCCACGTGCCACATAGCAACTAAGCTTGAGAGCCACAACTACTGAGCCCATGTGCCACAACTACTGAAACCTGCCTGCCTAGAGCCTGTGCCTCTCAACAAGAGAAGCTACCGCAATGAGAAGCCCACGCACCACAACTAATAGCCCCCACTCACCGCAACTAGAGAAAGCCCAAATGCAATAATGAAGACCCAACACAGCCAAAAAAAATTTATTTTAAATTTTAAAATAAAAATTAAAAAAAAGAATTTTCAGGCACTATCCCAAGGTAGACTTGTCCTGGACTGAGGATGTTCTAAGAGTCCATCAAGGAAATGTTTAGGGAGATGCTATTTCCTTAGACTTGGGAACGGGAAGAGTTAATCCTTATTTTGCAATTAAAGAGGCAGGATTCAGTAGGAGAAAAAAATTGCCCCCCAGTCAAGTGGTTCAGACCAAAGTGTGCAGGGCCTTGGGAAGTTCCCCAGGCAAGCATCAGGTGCTTGCAGGATTATGTGAGTGAAATGTCTATAGAGGAATATGAATTCACATCATAGATTTAGAAAGGTTTTATTATATGTTGTCATATATCTTTTTATTTTTAAGTTGGAAATTGCCTAGGACTTCCCTCAGGTACTTAAATAGATCTTGGTTTTTAAACCAAGATTTAGAATTTGTGTATGCATACCCAAACATACACAGCTCTCCTAGGGGCTAGGACTTCACAGTCCCTAAGACACTTCAACGGGTGGGAATTTTTCAGTGGGAAAACTCATGGCTGGTTAATTTGAGTCATTTATGAATAATAGCAGAGCTTCAAGTGAAGTAAAAATTCTTTGTAATTCAAGAGGTGATTGAGTCTTCAGTGAGCCTATGCCCGTGTTCAACTTCTAGGGAATACTGGCTTAAAGAAGAGGAGTCTATTTTAAGGGGTGTGTGGGGAGGAGTGAATCAGCACAGATTAGTGATGGATATAACTAAGCACGGCTTCAGTCCTCAGTTCCTCTAGCCAGTTGTTTTGAAGACTATGGAAGAGAAGCATTTTTTTATTAATACTTTCATTACTAAATCAAAGAACTTTTTTTACTGACAACAGTATTAATCAAAGGAAAAAGATAAAATGCTTTTCATTTATTCAATTGCTATTTATTGAGCACCTCCTTTGTACTGACTGCTGTAGCAGATAATAGACACTCAATGGCAATTTAGATACAGACTGTACACTCATGGAGCTTGTACAGTAGTCGAAGAGATTGACTAATAACCAGACAATTGTATGCAGTGTGATAACCAATAACCTAACTCTCCTTGTCTGAGAACAGCCCCCCTAACCACAGGAGTGGACCTCAACAGCCATGTTAAAATACAGGACTCTATGTCCTTTAACCATCATGATTATCTCAAGGATGGGTACTCAATTTCAACTGGTCAGGCAGAATCTCTTTCTTGTCTTTTAGGACTGGGGTTGAGAAATGCTAGTATATCACAGTGGATTGCTAGAATTGGGTAAATAAGAGCTGGGGCCAGAGGAGGAGAGGTGTTTGACTTGGCACAGAGACGCCTAACAGAGAAAGAATGGCAGGCAGGAGACGGCAAGACTCTGAAGAGAGGGAGACTGAGCCATCAGTAGCCCCATTTTCTGATGGCTTCCCAGTCATTGAATTGGTTCCCACCTTTCTTGAGGCTTAAGTTGTTCAACTTTGCTTTGGGTTCCATGAGACACCCCAGCACATTTTTTCAATAATGTTTGTCTTGCCTTATTTAGAATGGGGTTCCATTTGTTATTACCAAAAGTATCTGGACTAAGACATGTTCCTATAGGGATTAGAATATGATGTTATGGGATCACCTAGGAAGGAACTAACTCACTTTTATGCAAGTCTGGAAGGATTCCCAAGTAAAGTGCTATCTGAGCTGAGTTCTAAAGAATGAGTAGAAATCAGCCAGGCGGAAAGCAGATGGGGAACAGGCAGAGAGAATAGCATGTGCAGAGCCGAGAGGCTAGATAGCACGGCGCAGCTTAGGAGCTACAAGAACTTCTCTGTGGGTGAAGCACAGGGAGGACAGTGTGTACATTTGTGCAAGGTGACGATCAAGGTTGAGAGATGAGCCTTGAGAGGTAAACAGGGACCACATCACAGAAGGCCCTGTTAAGTCACGCACCATGTAACTTGGAATTTGAACAGAAAAAGCTTCTTTCAGAAAACTAATTCTGTTTGGCTTGGTCAGAAGCAGCACCGTGCCAATTCATATTGGAGCCTGAGGCATGAGACAAAATCAGTAATACTCATTCTATCCTTATTTCAAGTGTTGGTATTTTGTTCATCATGGATTTTTTGCATTAACTTTGACTTTTTAAGATATTGCATTAAAATATTTATCTTGATGACTGTTTTTCCGGGGTGCTTCCTTAAACTTTACACTTGAAGTAAGTAAGTGCCTCACTCACCTCAGCCCACCCCTGGCCCTAGACAGAAGAGACTAAACATTGCAAACTCGGGCCATGGATGAGATTTGCTTCAAGCAATATAGCATCACATTGAAAACAGTGTATAACAACTGCTTAATAATTTTCAAAATTGCATTCTCAGTTATTGTTGTCAATCAAGTTTCCTGAAAACAAACTCTGAGATGGGAGTTGAGTACAGAAGGCTTCCTTGGGGAGTACTCTGAGAAGGAAGGCAGGATTGGACGGAGGGAGAAGCTGACCCACAGAGCAGCTGCCTTACCCCAACCTGTGGGGAGTTCTGGAGGTGGAAAGTCTCTTTTGAGTAGTCCTAATTGAGGCAAGGGGCCCAGGCCTTTGTATCCCTATAGCATGGGCCAGTCATTGGCTATGGGGTGCTGGAGAAATGGTAGGGCGGTTCCCTGATGCCAGGGGAAATTTCCAGTAATGGATACAATAGTCAGTAACTGATGTTTAGAGTTTTCCTGTAAATCATTTCACTTCAAAGCTTTTAGAAGTTTAACGTGTATTTACATATATTTATAGTGAGTGGGCAGAAAGATTCCAGCAGTTTATTAGGTGGAATCCTGTTTGTAGTTACATTGTGAAAAGTGGTAACTATTAGTATGAGTAATAGCTTTAAAAGAACTGTAAGTATGCCATAATATTAAATAACTGACTCAGTATATATTTCCACCGTGTTTCTTCCACTGTGTGAGATGTTGAGGGTTTAAAGGATAAGACAGACAGTGTTTCTTGGTCCTTAAAAAATTTAAAGTATAGTGTGAGAGACTGAGTACAGTGATCATTGCTATAAATATGTCTTGACCAAGGCATGCACAAGGGCTGTGGGAGAGCCCAGACTGGATTTTGTAAATAAGTTCATGTCTGAATGGACTCTCAAAAGACGACAAAGAGTTATTCAGATGTGAGAGGTGAAGTATGGAGTAAAGAAAGAGGAGGGCCTGTCCCTAACATTGCAAGTAGTTCAGTGTGGCCAGAGTATGGTTGGGATGGTAAGAGAGAAGCCCATGTGGGGCTGACAACTGGGCTCTCAAGGGTCTTGAATGACATGTAAATGAACTGGCTCTTTCCTAAAAGTTACAGAATCATTAAGGGAGTTAAATACATAGACTTAACTTTAAAAAGTTTTATTTTTCAGCAGAATGAATCAAGTTCCCAACATGGTTTGGTTAAGCAAACTGTATTTATCTACTGCTGCATAACAAATTATCACAAACTTAAGGCTTAACACAGCATACTTTTACTATCGTAGAAGGCTACAATTAAGGCTTCTAGCAGGGCTGAGTTCTCAACAGAGGCTTGGCTGGGGAAGGATCCACTTCCAAGCTCTCCTAGATCATTGGCAAAATTCATTTCCTTGCAAATGTGGGATTCATGACACCTTACTTCTTCAAAGCCAACAACGAAGACAGAAACAGAAAGACTCTGCTAGCAAGACAGGGCCTTAGATACCATAATATAATCAAGGGAGTGGCATCACCTTTGCCATATTCTGTTGATCAGAAGCAAATTACAGGCCCCACTCAAAATCAGTAGGAGGCCATTATACAAGGGCATGAATACCAGGAGTAGAAGCCACCTTAAGGTCTGTTCACCACAGACACCCTGTGCTGTACTTTCCTACTTAGTCCAGTTGTGAAAGAAAAGGTGGCTGCAGAGCGTCTTCTCTGGCTCAGTCCACTGTTCTGTGATGGAGGAAATTTGACCCTGGTAAAATTCTAGAAACTGAAGTCTACCAGGAAATATTTATGCAGGATCAGCAAATATCATATATTCTGCTTTTCTACAAATACTGTATTTGCTGCATCATCTTGTGGTCAAAGGTAACATTATGATTACAAAGTGTATGATTAATTAAATTATGCCAGAACATGTTCAGAGGACTTCTGAAAACAAATGCTCTGTCAGCCTTGGCAGTGTCTTTCTTGAATGTTTAGTAATTGAGACATCTTAAAGTCTTTTTCCTCCAACTTACTATTATGTATGTTATTTTCCTCTTCATTATACTTTATCTGTATAGTTTATCCTGAGTACAAATATTAGAGACAGTACCCACCTGTGTTTAGTGTGGTGTGTAACACACCATCAGGGAGATTAGGTTCCTATTACATACCATATGGTGATTCAGTGATATGTATATGAATAGACAGTGACTGTGCTGTTTAACTACTTAGTATGTGCATTTAATTAAGTGTATAAATTCCTACAGGCATGTGGTTAAAGGGGCTTTGGCAGATTTCCCCTCTGGAGGGCTTAGCACTATGTAGTTGGAACTCTCACTGGCATTGGAATTCCAAACATGCCTGCAATTGCAACAATAAGTAGTGGTTTAATATCATCAAGGTCTTTACCATCTCACATTTCAGTTTATAGCCCAAGCAGTTTAATAACTCACACTGAAATAGAGTCTAGTTGTTTTAGATGTACTATGTCTGTTTGCTTCATACAAAATTATCATTTGTGAACCAAAAAAACGGATGAACACCAGAATGACAAAGCAACTTAATAAGAATGGTATTTAAAAATTTTTTAAAAAAAGGGGCTTCCCTGGTGGCGCAGTGGTTGAGAGTCCGCCTGCTGATGCAGGGGACACGGGTTCGTGTCCCGGTCCAGGAAGATCCCACGTGCCGCAGAGCGGCTGGGCCCACGAGCCATGGCCGCTGAGCCTGCACATCCGGAGCCTGTGTCCGGCGGTATGCGGGTACTGCCAAAAAAAACCTCAAAACAAACAAACAAAAAAACCTACGAAAATAAAATATTTTTTCTAAAATGCAATGACCAAAACATGGTACTTTGGAATTCAAAGTATTTCAGACTATAATTGATTGTGTGTGCGCGCGTGTGTGTAATTTTTTACAATGAGCACTTTACCGGTAGAGAGTATTGAATCCCATGTGAAGCTGTGCAGGCGGAAAAGCATGAGGATCAAGAAGAGGTGGACTCCAGCTCTGGCGCTCGCACCTTCTCTGATGTAGGGAGAATTAATATTTCCTGAGCCTCAGTTTAGCTCTAACAGTCATATTCCCTGAAAATAAAAGCAAGTATAAAACAAAAGCAAGTATAAAAGCAAGCATTAAAAAAAAAAAGCTAAATAAAAGCAAGTATAAACGAGCTGTGATGCAACGTCCCATTTGACTTGATCTTTAGACATCAGGACATCTGTGTGACTAAATGTTTGCTTACCTTCTCAGTAACTTGTTTGTGATCAGCAAAGAGACAGAAGGGGGGTTGGGAGTGCAGGGAAGCCTCACCAGGTGTGAGCATCTGAGGAGGTCAGTGTGGAAGCTGCTGGAACACCATGTCTCCAAATAGGTAGGTATTGATCTGTCCGTTGTGGAAAGGCTGCAGCAGCAGCAGCTGTGGGCTCATAACCGAGGCATGTTAAGGGATTTGCCGAACAAATCCCCAATTAAACCAAAGAAGGAAGAGGCAGTGAATTTATCTTTCTTTCAGATGACAATCAGTTGGAGACAAAAACCTTCTTGTCTGGTGAAAGAGAGAGACATTGTCATGTAAATTGCATAACTTAAAAATATACATACGATGCCTGTCGTATTCCCGGTGCTTCATTTCTGTTGCTTCTTCTTGCTGGAGACTATGAATCCCAGAACAGATACCTCTAAGGCTTCGTAGACAGTGCAGGAGCTGAGAAACACTGTATCTGCTAGAACATCATTGTATCTGACAGGAAGTGTTCAGATCATACTCCAATGCCAGATATTGTCCCTCAGAATATCAGTTGGTTTTTCCCCTTTAACTCCTGTCTTTTATCTGTTCGTTACCAGGAAAGTAGTAAATATAGTGTCCATATTTGCTGGTCCATGACCTGACCTCACACAGATTTTCACCTCCATCACCTTCTCGAAAGTTCCCCGAATCATGGAAATCCACTGCTTCCCTCTGTAGTCATCCTCCGTGACCACTCTGCATATTGGACTCCACAGCTGCTCCTCCTGGAAAACCTCTTCCCTGGGCTCCCAGGACAGGCAGCCCTGCCCCAGTGGTCTCCTGCATCTCTTACTGTCCTCTAAAAACTTCATCAGTTTGGATTCCTCCTTCCTATTGGTCAAGTTTATGGCTTACACAAGGGTCTCTCCTTTTCCCTGGCCCTTCATAATCCCATCTGCTCTTGTGGAACTGTAGCCATTTTTTTCAGAAATTCAATTTCAGCCTCTCACCTGCACCCCAGAGCCTCCTTTCCATTCCCTGAGCATACAGTTGGTACCTAAGACTCTGCATATGTAGAAACTGAACTCATCTCAATGCATGTCATCCTCCTTGTCACAGTGGCTCAAAGCCCAGTTGTTTTGTCTCTTTTCCCTGATTTTCTGATTGCCTGGAGGCCATGAGAATATACCTGGCAGAACTCCTGATTGACAGAAGGCACCAGGCCAGGCCTCCTGTTCCTCCCCAGTGACCTGGTGCAGGACATGGGGATACCAAAGATCACCCCTTTCTAGGAGAGGCTAAAGGGGCCTCAGTGGCTTTGCCATATCTTTCTTAGACTGCAAGTCTAAGAAGCTTCCACCCAACCGCCCCTCCCTCGCTCCTCCCCCTGGGGTCAGACTTGGATCGTGGTCTTCTAGCCCCCCAGCCTCCCTAGGCTTTCTCCCCATACCCTTCCTCCCAGGCGTTTCCTCTCACAAAATCCTTGCACGTTTAATCCTGTCTTGGCATCTGATTCTCAGAGGATCCAAACTCATACAAATTCCCATCCACATGGACTGTTGACTATCCCAGTAATGGTTCTTACAGATATCTTTTTCTTTCTTTTGCACAAATCTGTATTAATTTCTTAAGGCTGCTGTCACAGAGTATCACAAATATGTGCCTCAAACAATGGAAATTTATTGTCTCACAGTTCTGGAGGCTGGAAGTCTGAAATCAAGGTGTCAGCAGTTTTGGGTCTTTTTGAAGGCCCTGAGGAAACATCTGTTCCAGGCTTCTTCTTGGTTCTGTTGACAGCCAGCAGTCCTTGGCATCCCTAGGCTTGTCAGTCACCACTGCGATCTCTGCCTCTGTCTTCACACGGAGTTCTCCCTATGTGTGTCTTCTATATCTTAACTAAAATGTAGTCAACAATTCTCCCCATCATTGCCAACCAATTCCACTCAAACTCCCTAATGCATTCTCTGAGGCCCTCTGAGATTTAGTTCCAATCTTTCTTTCCATCCAAATACGCAGTCTCAACTTTCCCATCCTAGTCTAGTCAAGCCTGACTATCCTCTATTTCCAGAATGCTCCCTGAGCTTTCCCATCTCTTTGTCTCTTAGATCCTTACTACTTCATCCTTGTAATCCCCCTCCTTCTGCATGGCTCTGCTTATCAAAACACAATCCATCTTCCAGACACATCCAGTCCCGTCTTACTGAACATACTCACAGCCAGAACGGATCTTTGTCCTCTGAGATTTCTATAATACTGTTATTTCACCACATACTGCCTTTTATTTCACTATTTGTGTGTGTCTTACCCCAAATTATACATTTCTTGAAGACCTGAACAATATCTTTTCAGATTTTTAACACCTGGACATTACTTATCCATGTATAAGTACATATCAGATGCTCATTTAAAACGCATTTAAAAGGATGAAATGTGGCCAAGCCACAGAAAAAATATTTATGAAGAAGGGTGAATTCATTGGAACTGACGTCAGGGATGTGGTAGAATGTCACTCAGAAAAGTAGGGAATCTTCCTAGAGAGTGACAGTATTGAAGAGGGGGTGATCTAAGGTGGCTGAGATGGGCATGAAGGGAGGAGAGGACTGAGCAGTGGTGCAGGGTGAGAGCATTGGGAATGTAAGCCCACCTTCCTCGGAGTCTGTGAAGGAGAGGGAGTAGGCCAGTGTTGGCCAATCTGTCATGTCCCTGCAAGTCAACGTGACTCAGCTTCCAGTACTCTTCCTTTTGCTGGGCACCATTGTCAACAAAAGGAAGAGTAAAACATGGTCACAGCTGTCATGCTAGATGCTGTATATAATGGAATGCATTTTGGTCTCTGCATAGCTAGCTTGCAATAGGGAGGTAATAGGAGGTAGATGTGAGCCTGGCATTCATGGACCACTAAGCCATGGCCCTCTTTCAGCTGCTCTTCCATCTTTCTCTCCTACTACTTTGTTATGAGAGACTCAGGAACTAAAAGTGGACGCCAGTTGGACCCTGTGTAGACTATATGGTGGATCTCACCCTGCCTATGCTCATACCATATATGACCTGGAAATGGCTTTGCATCCCCCTCTCCGCCATCTTCCCCACCGTGGCATATGCTCCGCCTTTTCTACGTGAAACCTTTCTGGCCTCCGTAACCCAATTCAGCACACCCTTTGGACAGCATTTCATTTGTATTGGCCAACCCAATACCTCTCCTGTGACCGCTGTTTCCCTCTACCATCCTATGTGTGCACACATCCTTTTTCTCCTAGACTACGAGCTCCCTGGGGACATCAATGTTGCTTTTTGTAAGTATCTGATTTCCATATAGATAGGATGGTCTTTTATACACAATAGACATTCAATAGACATCTCTTGAATAAGTAAATGAATGGAGTGACTAAGGACATTTTCATGGAACAGTGGAGGTGACTTTTGCCTGTAAACTACTTCCTCACCTTTTTTCTTAGACACTTCCAACTATGTTTCATATTCCATTATTTCTTTATAAATTCCTTCTTGCTCTTCACAAGACTTAAAAATTCAGAAGACCACCCTTCATTTAAAATATAAGAAAACTACATTTGAAAGTAATTATTTACTTACTGGAGACTTGAGCTGCAATGGATTTTAAATTCTGTTTCCTTTCTAGTGCACAGTTTCTGTGCCATTTCCTTCTGTTTTGTGATATGTAGCTGAGGTAACACAAGACAATATTTTTCACTTGATAACTAACTAGCACTGACATTAGAAAGTTCATACAAATTATGAATGTTCTGCACTTTGAATAACTTGACAATAAAAATGTTTTGAATCAGTTAACCTAAAATCATAAATACCTATGTTTCATGATCACTGAGCTTTGGGAGCCAATAAGCTATCATTACTGCGTCTTCCTAGAAAACTTTGAACATACTCTCAAACCACTGGTTAAATGTAGATGTGCAAGCTGGGGTTGGTCCAGCTCTGGTTTAGGGCATAGGCTCCTTTCCATACCCTGATATAGATTCATTGCAAAGCACTCCTGATGCTCGATTCCCTGACAATCTTTAGCTCTTCTTAGAAACAACAAAAGAGTGTGTTTTCATTCCTTTCAGATTTCTGCTACCATTTTTTTCCTTTGTGCCTGCCCATGGTTATATGTTATAGTGACTTAGGGGGAAATTAGCTCACGGGAGGTTTTGCAACACGGTACTGTCTTGTTGAAGTCACTTCTCATACAACTCCCTTCACACCATAAATAAATTAAAACTTGGTTTTCTTCTAAAAACCTAATGATGTTGAGAAAATCCAGGCAGTAGAGAGGCTGGGACAATCTAAGAACTGCTGTAATTGTCTTTAGGTGATAGCATCTTAATCTCTATTGCTTTCTTCTTTTCCTAGGTAAGTGGTGTTTTCTCTTCGTTGCTTCAGGGAGTGGTGATTTGTCTGGTAAGTGTTCATTTTATTGTGCTACGTGATGTTGCTTCAAAGCTGCATGTGAATTGCCTGAGAGAACCAAAAGCAAACCTGAAAATATGAGGGAGCTTTGGACATGCTTTATATTGAAAGTGCTGGTATGTGTTAAATCTTTTTTAGATTAAAGGTTTTTCCCTGAGATCTTACTTTGGAGTTGTGTCATAGCACATGTTGTTTTCAAGTCTGGAAAAGAGTCCAAGAATTGACTAAGTGTTGATGAAAACTTGGCTTTCATAAATTCCTTTTGTGTGATTTTCTTTTCTTTTTTTCTTTTTGTTTACTTCTTTCTGCCTTTATTAAATGTTTCTTAAATGCCCTCCATTCAGATTTTGATAAAATATAAAACTCCACATAGAGGCATTTTGCTTAAGTTTTTGCTTGTGTTGTGTCATGTTACTACAGTCTTTCGGCTCTGTTGCTGCCAAGAAGCTCCTTAATCTTCTGGACTCCTCCAGTAAAACAGTCTCTTCTTCTGTAGGGTATTGGATGGTCCATTGGTACTCTGTAAAATGTAGAGATTAAATCCTACTTTTCAAAAACATTTTTATTAAGTTACTGAAGTTGATATGTCCCTATCTTTTCTAGTGATTCTGACACAGACACATTATTTTACAGATTTCCTGCTATAAGTTAGTGACTGAGAGTAGTTGTTTTTCTGGGTGTGTTGTTGATGCCATGATTTTGCCTTTAAAAGAATGGCTGAGGAGGAATCCAGAAAGGAAATGAATAACAGTGAAAAGAACAAGAGTCCTTTGATTTGTAAATCAGATTTCATAGTTTTCATAGATGTGATGGTTTTATTTTACTTTGTTTTTATGATAGTTGACTTCCACTTCGAGCTAATACAGAAGACGCTGGACCACGTTGTCTTTTGCATGAAATATAGGAAATTAGGTCTCTCTGTGTCTAACGTACTTGATTTTCTTAGCCATTGTTTCAGGTTATTGGTTTTGTTAGAAGTAGTTGTTCCTTAATGACATTAGATTTGGTTCCACTATATTCTGTTTTCCACTTCTTCACATTCTTTATCCAAAAACTCTTGCTTTTACATTAATTAATTGATCTGATATGTATAGCTAGCTAGATACCTACATACAGATATATATATTGCTTGAAGAGCCTTTTATTTAAACATTTAGATTTATCTGGTTTTTGGCTTTTGAATCTGATCTTAAAATATGTTTGACTTGTGTTTATGTGTGTTTAATAGAACATGTTTGAAGAAGGTACCCAGAGGTGAACTAAATTGCTCTTGAAACATACAAAAGCCTGTAGATATTGCTTTAAATAACTTGTATGGGATGTTGACCCCATGCTGTTTTCAGTCCGGCAACAGAATTTTTCTATTAAAGATTCTGGATTAAAAAGAGCAGAAAACAGGAGACAGAAAGATGGAAGGGTGAGGAAGGTTAGATTTCAGACTTGCATAGGCTGCTCCCCAGACTTTGAAGCCTAGCAGAGACCCACAGACATGTGAACCAAGACATTATTTGAACAGCTTGCTTAACAACGGGCTGAATAGTGAACCACATTTTAAATTGACAAAGTTAGCCCATGCTGGGAGTTTTTTATTCTTTGCCTTTTGACCTTATTGGATGCCATAAATGAAATATGGTGGTGTAGGTTTGAAAAGGCCAGGGGCTGCTTATTTACACCACTCCTATGATGAGGGAAAAAATTCAAGAGTGAACAAATGCAGTACATTTAACTCTATCCCTTAACTTAGGCAACTATAATATGAAGACACTTTGTTTCCAGTCTGTAACCCCATTTTGGTATGAGAGCTTCCTTTGTTATTTTTAAATTCTTCTCACTTTATTAAGGTAAGCCACACAGAAAGGTCAAATCTGGAGAAGTGGCTGAGTTTTATTTTCACTATAAAGAGAACCTGAAAATATATTGCTTGAGGTAAAGTCTATTTTTAACTTAGGTTTCATGATTTATATTATGCTCCTTCTATTATGAACATCTTCCACTTTGAAATCAGATGTACAAGAGTTTCTACCAATGAATATGTCTAAGATGTCACTACTTTTCTTGTTAAGAAATGCCAGCTATCTATAACATATAATGAGCAGAACGAATTTCCACTGTTGGGTAAAAGTAACCATATGATTATATGAGTGATAATTGCACTGCATTCTATATTGTTTGAAAATTCTTTTGTGGTACTATAAGAGATACTATACCTCTTCAACATTAACTGTTTAATTATAATAGGTACATTCCATTATAGAGTATTCATTATATAATCCAAATATGATCGAATATACTCTAGAATTGGGCTGAATTATGAAAAGCATTATAATTAATCTTTTTGCTCTAGTGACTTCTGTTAGTACTATGCTTATAATGTATAGTAGTATATAGGAATATAAGGTATCCTTGTCCTCATGAAGCTGTCTTATCAGGGGAAGAACAGGACATACTAGCCTTAAAAAAAAAAAGGTCACGATACAAAATGGAATATGAAGCATGATATAGAAAACAAATGTCTTAGGAGAATGAGGGGCACTGAAAATTTGCACATAGTTAGCTGTGCTGAGAAAACCTAGTTTATTTTTCTAGGACTGGTCTGAGATCTTTCTGAACTCTCACCATACCAGGTAGGGGGAAATACAGACTTGGTAGTTATCTCAGTCTCTTCTAATTTCAAGTCATAAGTAGGCAGAGTTCAATTTCCTGCAGGTTCTGGCTCAGATAATATCTGCTCTTTCTACGCTAACCGCCACCCTTAGCACGGCTGGGTGTCTGAGGGGCTTGGGGCATTGCCTCTTGGTATTGTGCTGGCTCACATGTATGCACTGGCTGGGGCCCACGGAACCGTATCTAGGTTTGTGCGTGGCAGACAAGCTGCTGCTGTGAACTGTGGTTTTGCCTTTGGGAGCTTGGCGTATCCTCCTGAGGTCCAGCTGACTCACAGTTGACCCCCAGCTGGTCCAATCACCCAGTAGCCAGGGTTCAGGGACAGTTTGAGCTGGAGACTTCTCAGCCAGCACCATCAGCTGCCTTCTCCACTTTCCTGATGGGGCGCAGTGGAACTTTGGAATATCGCCTCGAAACAGCCCAGGTTCCTTGGGTTCCCTCACTGCATCCAGCCATTTGGATCTTTCAGGTTGTTCCAGGCACCCTGTGAAATTGTCTCTCCCCCAAAACCCAAATAGGAAGCAAGGTAAAAACCTCTTTACCCTCAGCACTACTCTCATCCAGTCTTACACATCTGCCTGCTAAGATTTGTAAATAGAGAGGGGAGGCCGAAGTATCTTTCTCTGCTTCTCTTACCTCCATAATTTTCTCTTTCCACAGTCCTGGAATGGCGTTCTACCTTCTTTACGTTATATCCTGAGTTCTCTACTTCTGGTATATAATAAATTCTATGATCCTAGTGCCCAGGCAAGTGAGAGCGAAAAGGACTTTAAACAATTCTTTCCTCTATCCCTTCTGACCCTCATGACTGTTGACTCAAGACTTGATTTTGTTCATCAAAAGCTGAATGTGACCCTTTCTTTTCTCCCTCTTTCCCTTCCTTGCTTCCTTTCTTTCATTCCTACTACTACAGCTCTAATGACTTCTATATACTACACAGGTTGTTGCCTTGGGCTCACTAGTGAGCAACTTATATACACAGAAATGCAAATAAGGAAAGCACATTAAAGTGTGTCTACCATAAAGAAAAAACACACAAAAAACAATTAAAAGAAAGAGAAAAAATGCATCTTCCATATTGTGCCCCTGCAAGGAGATTGGTACAGGTTCAGCAGGATTGTATGTCTGATCAACAAAGGAGATATTAGACATTGTTTATTATATTTGACACCTTGTGTTGGGGGCATCTAGAGCAGCAGTCCCTAACCTTTGTGTCACCAGGGACCGGTTTCGTGGAAGACAATTTTTCCATGAACTGGTGGCAGGGGATGGTTCAGGGGGTAATGCGAGAGATGGGGAGCAATGGGGAGCGGCAGATGAAGCTTCACTCACTCGCCCGACGCTCACCTCCTGCTGTGCGGCCCTGTTCCTCACAGGCCATGGACCAGTACCCATCTGTGGCCCGGGGGTTGGGGACCCCTGATCTAGAGGAACTGAGGCTAGAATGAAGGGGAATTTAGATGGTTGGCCAAGAGGGTCAACCATACACAACCATATTCTCAAAGTGATTTTAGCAAAAGTGATGTTCCAAGAGATACAGAACAAATCTATTTGGGGTTGCTACGTACCATATGTCCCCTTTGGAGACTTGTAGTGTATATTAGCATATTAACATTTCAGATAATTTCTACCATGTAAGGAACAGATGTAGCATCATTTAACCCCTGTTGGGCATGTTCATGTAACATTAACAACCCAGAAAACTCTCTTTGAGAGCTGCTGCTAAGGTACAATGGTGAAGCTGGGAATAGCTTTTGGTGGGAACTAACTTAAGGAAGATAGGGCTTTAGCAACTTCATTCAATTTTTATTGAGAACTTACTATGTACAAGGCACCATGTGGTTAATCAGTCCAAAAAGTGTCAAATCAATTCTTGGGGATTTAGAATTTCTCAAAATTGCTGTCTTTCTATTGAAGAAGTATAAAATACTAACAGTTTGCTATATAGTGCAAGCAAAACAATCTGCTTTTATTTGAAATATCAGGGTAATCACAGAATCTCTCAAAGTAATTGCTTATAGTGAACGGTTACTATATTTCCTTTGCTGGGTAGAGCAGATATGTTAATGGTGATAGCTATCAATTTTATTTGACATTTTAAACAGATCATTAAGATATTCCAAAATATTCTTTCATGGTAATATTGTTTAAACTAAGCCTTTTTGGTGATCTTTGAAAGGACTTATATGAAATAATACTTGGAGAGGCCTACATTTCATTTTATAATGAATTGTCTCCATTTTTAATTGAAAATGTTACAGCTTTTTATGTTAATCATGATAGAATGCCTCAGAGGACTTTTTTAATTATATTTTTATGGCTTGACCAATTTTATGTTTTAATTTTTAATTTCTTTCTCCTTTCTTCATGTAGTGTTCTTCTTTCTAAGTACTTCACTGAGTACCCTGGCATATTCAAAGCATCCTACAGTCAATATCAGTGGTACTAAGGGGTCAAGATCTCCAAATTCATTCAAGGGCACTTTATTTGTCAATAATCACTTTGTCCTCATTATTTTAATGTAGCACATTAAAAAAACATTTAAATATCTTTGTAAAACTTGACAGTTCACTGTAAATTCTTGCTTTATCAAAGGTTGTTTATTCAGCTATAACTTCTCTAGTTTTTTAATTTTTTTCTTTCTCTCTTCTTTTGGCCATTTCAACCATTTGACTATCAGAAGTCCTGTCAGGAAAAATAAATGGATATGAAATTTGAAGATAAAGGCTCTCAGGGACAGACTGAAAGGATCATGCAATGTTGAGGCTGAAAAGGACCTTAGAGTATCCAATAGATATCAGAGAAATTTAGCCCCATGTATTATTTACAGTATAATGAGAACCAAACATTAGGAAGGTGAATATCTTGTCCAAGTATCCAATATCATAATCTTCCTTCATTAAGCTAACCCAATAGATGTTGTAGGTAAATACACTCATTATTTGAAATGTAAATAATTACATGGGTAATGTCTAAAATTCCCCCAAAATGGGTCATAACATATCCCCCAGTTTATTTGTCCATCAGCATATATGTTTTTGAGCACTCAGTTTTACGTACATTTTGTTCACTGACATGCCAAGGAATGGCGTGTAATCATGATGAAAACTGGGCTTTATATTGCAATGAATTATCCTCATCTGCTAGAAAGAGTTAAAACTATATTTTTATCGTAGAAAAACCTGAAACTTTACAGGAAACTTCACAGATAAAACAGCTTAACACCAGCTTGTGACAGTGTCAAGGTGCCAAAGAGACATCTCAGAATAGGTCATAACATAGCTTTATACCAACATAACTTACACAGTAGTTGGAAAGTGCGATGTGGTCAATATTTTATTCTTTTTATTTTCACGGAATTATTTTTATTCAATACATAAAGTCATTGTTTTATCACCTTTTATGTTTTCCATTTTGATTTTATTTAATTCCATTTAGTAAGTGAAATAGTGTGTATTCCTGCAGTTTAAATTTGGAAAAGGCAGTCTGAAATTGATCCAAGTTCATTTTATCAGAATATCAGACTGAAAACAGCAATCTAATCATGAGATATTTGATACCATCTTTATTTCAGATATGTTTGCAATTTGGGGGTTAGCTAGGAGTCCATATATGGAGATGATTTTATGAAGTCTTAGAATTATTTAATGGAGCTCTTAAAGGTAAATTTTATAACTTTATGTAACACTGAGTAAACTGGTAGGGACTGACAAACATTGCACATGGAACGCTTTAATTCCATAATGCCAAATTTTTAAAATGACATTTAATTCCCCTTGTTTGAAATAAACAAAGAGTAAGTTAGAAGTGACTTTCTCTTGCTAAATTATAGGTCTTAATTTTGATTGCAGTTCACCTGAGAGCACTCAGCAGCAGTATTTACCTGCATTAATTTACACTATTCACACCTCGACTATAATGGATTAAAAATCTACATTTTTTATATAAAAACAGGTAATTCATGTATAAATATTTTATTGCTTGAGAATAATATTTCAAGGCAGTTGTGTATTTCATTTTGTTGCCTCGATAAACTCTAAAGCCTAATGCTTTTGTTTAATATAAAAATTAAGGTTTCATAATCACCATAGTGATTGCTTCCTATGGAAGAATGTATTACTTCACAGGTTTTAAATTGCTCAAGGGTACAAAGAAATATTAAAAAATAATTTCATAGATCATAACAAAGCCAATGTTTTATAATGTTTTTCACAAAATTTAAAATTAATTTGAGCAGCTAAGTCTGTTAACATCAAAGAGTAAATCTATTTAAATGAAAAATTATTTTCATATGTAAGTTTTTTATGAAACAATTTTATGAAGAATATTAATGAAAATATTTTCTTACATATTGAATCATTTACCTTATTTGATATGTTTTCTTGGAAAGCAAATATATTTTCCTGATTATGTCCCACTTAGGAGATATTAAAAAGTCATGTATAATATTTTTGTTTTATAACCAGTGATACAGCACTTGTACAGTTCTCTCTGAGAATTTCATTCTGGATGCCTCTGCACTAGTGAGATGTTTCTAGACATAGACACTCTCAATTAAATGGACAGCACAAGTGACAGAATACCTTTGCACCTCTACAGTTGAACTTATTTAATTTTGCAGCCAAATGCACCAGCTCCTCCAATTCCCATAAACCAATTTTTGTCCCTACCCAACTGCATTGTGGATGGACCGGGAATTTGTCTTTACCTATTCCTGAGCCTCCTTCTCTATTTTAACCCATCTTAAAAGCAGATTCAACTGCATTTGATGTTCAAAGTGCAGAGAACTTTTATAACCAAGTGAAATTAAAGACATCATTGGTTTTTTTATGTTTTTAGGTTTGAATTTCATTTTATTTTATTTTTTAAACAGTAGGTTCTTATTAGGCATCCATTTTATACACATCAGTGTATACATGTCAATCCCAGTCTCCCAATTCATCCCACCACCCCGCCGCTTTCCCCACTTGGTGTCCATACATTTGTTCTCTACATCTGTGTCTCAATTTCTGCCCTGCAAACCGGTTCATCTGTACCATTTTTCTAGGTTCCACCATATATGTGTTAATATACGATATTTGTTTTTCTCTTTCTGAGATACTTCACTCTGTATGACAGTCTCTAGATCCATCCACGTCTCAACAAATGACCCAATTTCATTCCTTATTATGGCTGAGTAATATTCCATTGTATATATGTACCACATCTTCTTTATCCATTTGTCTGTCGATGGGCATTTACGTTGCTTCCATGACCTGGCTATTGTAAATAGTGCTGCAGTGAACATTGGGGTGCATGTGTCTTTTTGAATTATGGTTTTCTCTGGGTATATGCCCAGTAGTGGGATTGCTGGGTCATATGGTAATTCTATTTTTAGTTTTTTAAGGAACCTCCATACTGTTCTCCATAGTGGTTGTATCAATTTACATTCCCACCAATAGTGCAAGAGGGTTCCCTTTTCCCCACACCCTCTCTAGCATTTGTTGTTTGTAGATTTTCTGATGATGCCCATTCTAACTGGTGTGAGGTGATACCTCATTGTAGCTTTGATTTGCATTTCTCTAATAATTAGTGATGTTGAGCAGCTTTTCATGTGCTCTTGGCCATCTGTATGTCTTCTTTGGAGAAATGTCTATTTAGGTCTTCTGCCCACTTTTGTATTGGGTGGTTTTTTAATATTGAGGTACATGAGCTGTTTATATATTTTGGAGATTAATCCTTTGTCTGTTTATTTATTTGCAAATATTTTCTCCCATTCTAAGGGTTGTCTTTTCATCTTGTTTATGGTTTCCTTTGCTGTGCAAAAGCTTTTAAGATTCATTAGGTCCCATTTGTTTATTTTTGTTTTAATTTCCATTACTCTAGGAGGTGGATCAATAAAGATCTTGCTGTGATTTATGTCAAAGAGTGTTCTTCCTATGTTTTCCTCTAAGAGTTTTATAGTGTCCAATCTTACATTTAGGTCTCTAATCCATTTTGAGGTTTTTTTTGTGTATGGTGTTAGGGAGTGTTCTAATTTCATTCTTTTACATGTAGCTGTCCTGTTTTCCCAGCACCGCAGATTGAAGAGACTGTCTTTTCTCCATTGTGTATCCTTGCCTCCTTTGTCATAAATTAGTTGACCATAGGTGCCTGGGTTTATCTCTGGGCTTTCCGTCTTGTTCCGTTGATCTATGTTTCTGTTTTTGTGCCAGTACCATATTGTCTTGATTACTGTAGCTTTGTAGTATAGTCTGAAGTCACGGAGTCTGATTCCTCCAGCTCCGTTTTTTCCCCTAAGACTGCTTTGGCTATTTGGGGTCTTTTGTGTCTCCATACAAATTTTAAGATTTTCTGTTCTAGTTCTGTAAAAAATGCCATTGGTAATTTGATAGGGATTGCATTGAATATGTAGATTGCTTTGGGTAGTGTAGTCATTTTCACAATATTGATTCTTCCAATCCAAGAACGTGGTATATCTCTCCATCTGTTGATATCATCTTTAATTTCTTTCATCAGTGTCTTATAGTTTTCTACATACAAGTCTTTTGTCTCCCTAGGTAGGTTTATTCCTAGGTATTTTATTCTTTTTGTTGCAAAGGTAAATGGGAGTGTTTCCTTAATTTCTTTTTCAGATTTTTCATCATTAGTGTATAGGAATGCAAGAGATTTCTGTGCATTAATTTTGTATCCTGCAAGTTTTCCAAATTCATTGATTAGCTCTAGTAGTTTTCTGGTAGCATCTTTAGGATTCTCCATGTATACTATCATGTCATCTGCAAACCATGACAGTTTTACTTCTTCTTTTCTGATTTGGAATCCTTTTATTTCTTTTTCTTCTGTGATTGTCATGGCTAGGACTTCCAAAACTGTGTTGAATAACAGTGGTGAGAGTGGACATCCTTGTCTTGTTCCCGATCTTAGAGAAAATGCTTTCAGTTTTTCGCCATTGAGAATGATGTTTGCTGTGGGTTTGTTGTATATGGCCTTTATTATGTTGAGGTAGGTTCCCTCTATGCCCACTTCCTGGAGAGTTTTTATCATAAATGGGTGTTGAATTTTGTCAAAAGCTTTTTCTGCCTCTATTGAGATGATCATATGGTTTTTATTCTTCAATTTGTAAATTTGGCATATCACATTGATTGATTTGCCTATATTGAAGAATCCTTGCATTCCTGGGATAAATCCCACTTGATCATGGTGTATGATCCTGTTAATGTGTTGTTGGATTCTGTTTGCTAGTATTTTTTTGAGGATTTTTGCATCTATATTCATCAGAGATATTGGTCGGTAATTTTCTTTTTTTGTAGTTTCTTTGTCTGGTTTTGGTATCAGGGTGATGGTGGCCTCATAGGATGGGTTTGGGAGTGTTCCTTTCTCTGCAGTTTTTTGGAAGAGTTTGAGAAGGATGAGTGTTAGCTCTTCTCTAAATGTTTGATAGAATTCACCTGTGAAGCCATCTGGTCTTGGACTTTTGTTTGTTGGAAGGTTTAATCACAGTTTCAATTTCATTACTTGTGATTGGTCTGTTCATATTTTCTATTTCTTCCTGGTTCAGTCTTGGACAGTTATATCTTTCTAAG
The DNA here is from genome assembly GCF_937001465.1 of Orcinus orca. Classification (NCBI taxonomy): domain Eukaryota; kingdom Metazoa; phylum Chordata; class Mammalia; order Artiodactyla; family Delphinidae; genus Orcinus; species Orcinus orca. The sequence goes on along the minus strand of NC_064570.1, from coordinate 17,223,081 downwards.
AATTTGTCCATTTCTTCCAGGTTGTCCCTTTTATTAGCATAGAGTTGCTTGCAGTAGTCTCTTAGGATGCTTTGTATTTCTGTGGTGTCTGTTGTAACTTCTCCGTTTTCATTTTAATTTTATTGATTTGAGTCTTCTCCCTCTTTTTCTTGATGAGTCTGGCTAATGGTTTATCAGTTCTGTTTATCTTCTCAAAGGACCAGCTTTTAGTTTTATTGATCTTTGCTATTGTTTTCTTTGTTTCTATTTCATTTATTTCTGCTCTGATCTTTATGATTTCTTTCCTTCTGAGAACTTTGGGTTTTGTTTGTTCTTCTTTCTCTAGTTCCTTTAGGTGTAAGGTTAGATTGTTTATTTGCGTTGTTTCTTGTTTCTTGAGGTAGGCTTGTATAGCTCTAAACTTCCCTCTTAGAACTGCTTTTGCTGCATCCCGTAAGTTGTGGATCGTCGTGTTTTCATTGTCATTTGTCTCTAGGTATTTTTTGATTTCCTCTTTGATTTCTTCAGTGATCTCTTGGTTTTTCAGTAACATATTGTTTAGCTGCCATGTGTTTGTGTTTTTTATGTTTTTTTTCCCTGTAATTCATTTCTAATCTCATAGCATTGTGGTTAGAAAAGATGCTGGATATGACTTCAAGTTTCTTAAATTTACTGAGGCTTGATTTGTGACCCAAGATGTGATCTATCCTGGAGAATGTTCCATGTGCACTGGAGAAGAAAGTGTAATCTGCTGTTTTTGGATGGAATGTCCTATAAATATCAATTAAATCTCTCTGGTCTCTTGTGTCATTTGAAGCTTCTGTTCCCTTATTAATTTTCATTTTGGATGATCTGTCCATTGGTGTAAGTGAGGTATTAAAGTCCCCCCCGTTATTGTGTTACTGTCGATTTCCTCTTTTATAGCTGTTAGCAGTTGCCTTATGTACTGAGGTGCTCCTGTGTTGAGTGCATATATATTTATAATTGTTATATATTCTTCTTGGATTGATCCCTTGATCATTATATAGTGTCCTTCCTTGTCTCTTGTAACATTCTATATTTTAAAGTCTATTTTAGCTGATATGAGTATTGCTACTGCAGCTTTCTTTTGATTTCCATTTGCATGGAATATCTTTTTCCATCCCCTCACTCTCATTCTGAATGTGTCCCTAGGTCCGAAGTGGGTCTCTTGTAGAAAGCATATATATGGATCTTGTTTTTGTATCCATTCAGCAATCCTGTGTCTTTTGGTTGAAGCATTTAATCCATTCATGTTTAAGGTAATTATCGATATGTATGTTCCTATGATCATTTTCTTAATTGTCTTGGGTTTGTTTCTGTAGGTCCTTTTCTTCTCTTGTGTTTCCCACTTAGAGAAGTTCCTTTAGCATTTGTTGTAGAGCTGGTTTGGTGGTGCTGAATTTTTTAACTTTTGCTTGTCTGTGAAGCTTTTGATTTCTCCATCGAATCTGAATGAGATCCTTGCCAGGTAGAGTAATTTTGGTTGTAGCTTCTTCACTTCCATCACTTTAAATATGTTATGCCACTCCTTTCTGGCTTGTAGAGTTTCTGCTGAGAAATCAGCTGTTAACCTTATGGGAGTTCCCTTGTATGTTATTTATCATTTTTCCCTTGCTGCTTTCAATAATTTTTCTTTGTCTTTAATTTTTGCCAATTTGATTACTATGTGTCTCGGTGTGTTTCTCCTTGAGTTTACCTGCCTGGGACTCTCTGCGCTTCCTGGATTTGGGTGGCTATTTCCTTTCCCATGTTAGGGAAGTTTTTGACTATAATCTCTTAAAATATTTTCTTGGGTCCTTTCACTCTGCATTCTCTTCTGGGACCCCTATAATGCGAATATTGTTGCATTTAATGTTGTCCCAGAGGTCTCTTAGGGTGTCTTCATTTCTTTTCATTCTTTTTTCTTTATTCTGTTCCGCAGCTGTGAATTCTACCATTCTGTCTTCCAGGTCACTTATCCGTTCTTCTGCCTCAGTTATTCTGCTATTGATTCCTTCTAGTGTAGTTTTCATTTCAGTTATTGTATTGTTCATCTCTGTTTATTTGTTCTTTAATTCTTCTAAGTCTTTATTAAACATTTCTTGCATCTTCTCGAACTTTGCCTCCATTCATTTTCCGAGGTTCTGGGTCATCTTCACCATCATTATTCTGAATTCTTTTTCTGGGAGGTTGCCTATCTCCACTTTATTTAGTTGTTTTTCTGGGGTTTTATCTTGTTCCTTTATCTGGTACATAGCCATCTGCTGTTTCATCTTGTCTATCTTTCTGTGAATGTGGTTTTTGTTCCACAGGCTTCAGGATTGTAGTTCTTGCTTCTGCTGTGTGCCCTCTGGTGGATGAGGCTATCTAAGAGACTGGTGCAAGTTTCCTGATGGGAGGGACTGGTGGTGGGTAGAGCTGGCTGTTGCTCTGGTGGGCAGAGCTCAGTAAAACTTTAATCTGCCTGAGTGCTGATGGGTGGGCCTGGATTCCCTCCCTGTTGGTTGTTTGGCCTGAGGCAACCCAACACTGGAGCCTACCTGGACTCTTTGGTGGGGCTAATGGTAGACTCTGGGAGGGCTCACGCTAAGGAGTACTTCCCAGAACTTCTGCTGCCAGTGTCCTTGTCCACACGGTGAGCCACAGCCACCCCCCGCCTCTGCAGGAGACCCTCCAACACTAGCAGGTAGGTCTGGTTCAGTCTCCATTGGGGTCACTGATCCTTCCCCTGGGTCCCGATGTGCACACTGCTTTGTGTTTGCCCTCCAGGAGTGGAGTGTTTGTTTCCCCTGGTTCTGTCGAAGTCCTGCAATCAAATCCCAGTAGCCTTCAAAGTCTGATTTCTCTAGGAATTCCTCCTCCCATTGCCAGACCCCCAGGTTGGGAAGCCTGACGTGGGGCCCAGAGCCTTTACTCCAGTGGGTGGACTTTTGTGGTATAATTGTTATCCAGTCTGTGAGTCACCCACCCAGCAGTTATGGGATTTGATTTTACTGTGATTGCGCCCTTCCTGCCGTCTCATTGTGGCTTCTCCTTTGTCTTTAGATGTGGGGTATCTTTTTTGGTGTGTTCCAGTGTCTTTCTGTCGATGATTGTCCAGCAGCTAGTTGTGATTCTGGTGTTCTCGCAAGAGGGAGTGAGAGCACGTCCTTCTACTCTGCCATCTTGGTTCCAATCCCAAAGATATCATTGTTATGTGTCATTTAATCAGTTATTGAGTGCCACCATCGAGCAGTTCACAGATAGTATTGTCCAGATACACATATTTTAATCAAAAAGAAAAATGTGTGCTTTCCTCCATCATAAAGAAGGAAGGAAAATTTCAAGTGAAAATCCATGTAGAGACACTTCACCTAAAACTGAAAGAACCACAGATTGTTGTTTTTGGTATTTGAGGTTTTACTGGTGATTTTAGTTAAGTTTTGTCCTTTTTCACAATTTAAAATTCATAAGTAAGATTCCGTTAAGAATTTTATCGAAAAGTTGAAACTTACCTGAATACCGGGATGAGATCTGCAGCTCAAACTCCTCTCCTCCTTTCTCCTTCCATCCGCTCCTCAGTAGATCAGAATCAGTCTTTGGCTATCCTCAAAATGGGAAACTATCCAATTCCTTTCCATACAGTCTACAACACAAGTTTTTTCTTTTTTTTTTTTTTCTGTGATCCACGAGTGACTAGGGATGTCTGGGCCACTTGGCATGTTCCCAGTTAAAGGGAAATCTGACAGTCCTTAAGCTCCACGCTAGTATCTTTGTGAGTTGCCAAGGAAGACAAAGCAGACCTTTCCCTGGAGCTTAACTTGGAGAGATTTCTCCTGTCTGCACCCTTCAATGTACAGTTTGTGTCTTTTTGGAAGTGCTGAGGGAATAAGGCCAAGTTTTTCTTTGGTTCTTTCTGCTACAGTGCAAACTCATTCACAAAGCATGCCCTACTCTTTCTTAGTTTCCAAGGGCAGAGCCTAGTGGACTTGTTCCAAATCAGGGGTTGTATGATTGTGCTTTCAGGCATTGCCGCTTCTCTGCTACTATACCAGAGAACAGCAGATTTAATCTAATTGAATTCCACTGCAGTGACTTATTTATGTTTTGCTCAAGGAATATTCCCATTGCTTAAGGCTGGCATTTGAAGTGAACTACGAATAGTGTTGTGTATAATGAATACTGTACAATGTGTAAGCAGTGAGTGTTCATTAATTGTTTCATAGATTTAAATACATTAAATAACTATCAAGAGCCCTAGATATTACGTTTTGATGACTTTTGTTGATCCAATAATATGTTGCTGGGACTTAACCCTGATGGGTGGCTGCCTCGTCATTGATAGAAATCTCAGAAACAACCCAGGTGATGTTCAAATTTGCAAGCTTTCCTCTAGCCTCAGGACAAAAACCAAAGTATAATTACTAATGTACATGCAGGTAAAAACTATTCACATCCTCGTTAACTTAATTATTGAGAAGTTCAGTCCTAAACCATGTCCTCTAGGGGAAGAGTCCATAACATACTAGATAAATTAACCATTTAATTAGAAATTAGAGTGGCTGCAGTTATGACATATAAAGTTATAAAATCTATATGAAATGTAAAAAAGTTTATCTAAATCCAACTAGTAGATTGAATCATATGAAAATGCCAATATTCAAAATGTTTTTGGTCTGCAAGAATGGAAATACACATTCAACCTAAGAATCAGGATTTATACTCTCTAGTAGAATTTTGACTTATTGTGGTAACTGTTGTTTAAATCTTAAAGAGTAACGACTGTCACACTATGATTTCACCAACAGAGACTAAGCATATCCTTTATAGTTTCCTCTTGGGGAGAAAAAAGGCACTGGATCACTGTTGTCAATGCCAGGCTTTCTTCTAATTATGCCTTAGTCCCAAATTCCCAGATCTAAAGTGCTGGTCTAGCATTTTGGAATAATCTAAGAGAAAAGGCCTTCTGAATGTTACATATTTTACAGATATCTCTCCTAATCAACTGTAGCATAAAAATGTGACCCCGATATTTAAAACTGAAATAATTGCCTTTGTTGAAGGATCAGAATGAAGTGCCCTTAGTTATTAACTCATCGAATTCCTCCTCAATGCCTTAGGCAGAAGCAGCTCTGGTATTTGAACAGGTAGAACTCCTGTTTTTCTGTCAGAAGAACTGTAGTGATGTAGCAAAGCATTTTCAGGCCGTAAATCTGTAATTGAGCTATAATGCTTGAAAAGCAAAAACAGTTTTAAAATATACAGGGTAGCTTACATTCCATGTCTGTGATAAAGTATGCATGACAAAATAATATCAGGGTCATACTACAGCAATTTGGGATAAAGAAATATGTTCATAGAAAGAAGCTGTGGGTATTTTTTTTTTAATAATACCAGAAATTGTCATTTTCTGGAAATAGTAGATATGTATACACATCTAATCATGTGACCTATCTCATTTTTGCATTGTGGCTCCAGCTGAATTTCTTGATAGAATTATACCTACATTACCACCAGCTGCCTCTTCTTAGTCTTAAGTATAATTCCATTTAGGGACTCTGTTATGTATCAAAACAGAATAAAAATCTAGGTACATAGTTCAGGAGTCTTCACAACTGGGTGCTCTTCGATTGTGCATTGTCTGAACCACTCATCTGATGAATCCGTGATTCATCATTATTACCTAGTCTTATTTTAGCATCCTTGAACAGCACCTGCCTGGAAGTGCCTGCAGTAGTTATAGTTGTCTGAACAGTGTGTTACTAGGACTGTAAGCAGAGAATTTTATAACTGGGATGAGCCACTTACAGTGAAAACAACTGCAGCTCAGAAGGTCACACCCAATCACACAGCCACTTCCTGGCATGATGAGAGCTCTTTCTGTTCAACCTTCATTCCTTGCCTCACATATATATAGGTTTAGATGCATTCATCAAGTTTGAACTCTATAGGGATACCTATACCAACACTATACCAACTACAGGCATAGGTTGGTGTACCTATACCAACTGTGCTCCAATTCCTTTGCCAACACTGTAAGAATTCATTAGAAAAGAATAAATGCAGGCAAATGAACTAAAAGAATGAATGTATTCTGACTCCCTATTAGAAAAGTTTCCTAAGAACAGGCAATATATATCAAGCTTCTTTAGTACCTTTTTAGGTACTATAAAGGAAGCAGTGTATATTCCTGAATTTGAGGCCCTCAAAGTATCTTAGCTGTTTTAATTTTTCAAAAAATCCTTGACAGTGGGTTTTTCGGCCTCTAACTCTGGTTAGGTAGAACAGCCAGAAATCACAAACTTCGTTGTAGTTCCTCAAAGGAGTTAGTTAATAATTCCACTCTAAAGAAACAACATCAAAGCAGGTTCAGAGTGATTAAAGTGCTTAAATCCTCTTGGGGGCTATTCAGTTGTAATTTGTTATTTCTTGGACTGTCAAAGACAGCTTTTGTGAATGGGAAATAATTGTTATTTACAGCCTTGTTTGCCTTTGATAGAGGCTTACATGCTGCCAAGGTTACCCAGGGTTTGGAAGGGAAGAAGATTCACTTTCCCTTTTTTTTCCCATCAGTGGTTTGTTAAATCTGAAATAAAGCAGACTTTTTTATTCTATTAATAAAAAGAGAAGAATGGAAGAGAGAAACTTGGACTGTGCCCATGTCAAGTGGAATGAAGTAATGATTATGCCATCAAGTTAATTTGTATAACATGGGCTGCCAATGTGAAAACAATGCCTGAAATAGAACTTTTAGCCTGAATAATTTTATATTTCTGTTGACAGTCTTTGTTCTGGATTAAATCTCAGATTAAAAAAAAAAACAAAAAAAAGTAGATATTCAACAAAGATTTTGAACAGAACTGAGAAAATCATTTCCATTCATATGGGTGGGGATACTGCGCCCAATTCACAAATGTGACCTATCTCTTAATTCTTCAGAGCTACAGTTCCTCTTGCCGTTGAACTTGGTTTCTTCCTCATATAACATGAAGATATTATATACATTCAAGGGTAGCTTTATTGGCATGTGCAGATCCCTGAGTTTCTGCTGCACAGCAGTGAAGCTGTTAGCACACAAGAAGTTGTCTCTCTGCCATATAAAAATTCAATTCAAAGCTCCAGATACAGCCTTAATTAAGAGGTTGTGGAGGAGACCTTCAAGATGGCGGAGGAGTAAGACGCGGAGATCACCTTCCTACCCACAAATACATCAGAAATACATCTACATGTGGAACAGCTCCTACAGAACACCTACTGAACGCTGGCATAAGACCTCAGACCTCCCAAAAGGCAAGAAACTCCCCACGTACCTGAGTAGGGCAAAAGAAAAAAGATTAAACAGAGACAAAAGGATAGGGACAGGACCTGCACCAGTGGGAGGTAGCTGTGAAGGAGGAAAGGTTTCCACACACTAGGAAGCCCCTTCGCGGGCAGAGACTGTGGGTGGCGGAGGGGGAAGCTTCGGAGCCGCGGAGGAGAGCACAGCAACAGGGGGTGCAGAGGGTAAAGTGGGGAGATTCCTGCACAGAGGATCAGGACCGACCGGCACTCACCAGCCCCAGAGGCTTGTCTGCTCACCCGCCGGGGCGGGCGGGGTTGCGAGCTGAGGCTTGGGCTTCGGTTGGAGCGCAGGGAGAGGACTGGGGTTGGCGGCATGAACACAGCCTGCAGGGGGTTGGTGCACCATGGCTAGCCGGGAGGGAGTCCGGGAAAAAGTCTGGAGCTGCCGAAGAGACAAGAGACTTTTTCTTCCCTCTTTGTTTCCTGGTGCGCGCGGAGAGGGGATTAAGAGCGCCGCTTAAAGGAGCTCCAGAGATAGGCGCGAGCCGCGGCTATCAGGGCAGACCCCAGAGACGGGCATGAGACACTAAGGCTGCTGCTGCCGCCACCAAGAAGCCTGTGTGCAAGCACAGGTCACTCTCCACACCTCCCCTCCCTGAGCCTGTGCAGCCCGCCACTGCCAGGGTCCCGGGATCCAGGGACAACTTCCCCAGGAGAACGCACGGCGCGCCTCAGGTTGGTGCAACGTCACACCGGCCTCTGCCGCCGCAGGCTCGCCCCGCATCCGTACCCTTCCCTCCCCCTGGCCTGAGTGAGCCAGAGCCCCCGAATCAGCAGCTCCTTTAACCCCATCCTGTCTGAGCGAAGAACAGATGCCCTCAGGGGACCTACACGCAGAGGCGGGGCCAAATCCAAAGCTGATACCCGGGAGCTGTGCGAACAAAGAAGAGAAAGGGAGATCTCTCCCAGCAGCCTCAGGAACAGCGGATTAAATCTCCACAATCAACTTGATGTACCTGCATCTGTGGAATACCTGAATAGACAACGAATCATCCTAAATTGAGGAGGTGGACTTTGGGAGCAACTGTAGACTTGGGGTTTGCTTTCTGCATCTAATTTGTTCCTGGCTTTATGTTTATCTTCCTTTAGTATTTAGAGTATATTATCATTCGTAGATTTGTTTATTGATTTGCTTGCTCTCTTCCTCCTTTTTTTAATATATAGATATATATTTTTTTTCTTTTTCTCTTTTTGTGAGTGTGTATGTGTATGCTTCTTTGTGTGATTTTGTCTATATAGCTTTGCTTTTACCATTTGTCCTAGGGTTCTGTCTGTCCATTTTGTTTTGTTTTGGTTTGGTATTTTAGTAGACTTTTTAGCACTTGTTATCATTGGTGGATTTGTTTTTTGGTTTTGTTGCTCTCTTCTTTCTTTCCTTTTTTTAAATTACTTTTTATTTTTTTTTATTTTTAATATTTTTTATTTTAATAACTTTACTTTTTTCCTTCTTCCTTCCTTCCTTCCTTTCCTTTCCTTTCCTTTCCTTTTTTTCTCCCTTTTCTTCTGAGCCATGTGGCTGACAGGGTCTTCGTGCTCTGGCCAGTTGTCAGGCCTGTGCCTCTGAGGTGGGAGAGCCGAGTTCAGGACATTGGTCCACCAGAGATCTCCTGGCTCCATGTAATATCAAGCAGTGAAAGCTCTCAAAGAGACCTCCATCTCAATGCTAAGACCCAGCTGCACTCAATGACCAGCAAGCTACAGTGCTGGACACCCTATGCCAAACAATTGGCAAGACAGGAACACAACCCCACCCATTAGCAGAGAGGCTGCCTAAAATCATAATAAGGTCACAGTCACCCTAAAACACACCACTGGACGTGGTCCTGCCCACCACAAGGACAAGATCCACCCTCATCCACCAGAACACAGGCACCAGTCCCCTCCACCAGGAAGCCTACACAACCCACTGAACCAACATTAGCCACTGGGGGCAGACACCAAAAACAACAGGAACTATGAACCTGCAGGCTGCAAAAAGGAGACCCCAAACACAGTAAGTTAAGCAAAGTGAGAAGACAGAGAAGCACACAGCAGTTGCAGGAACAAGGTAAAAACCCACCAGACCAAACAAATGAAGAGGAAATAGGTACTCTACCTGAAAAAGAAATCAGAATAATAAGAGTAAAGATGATCCAAAATCTTGGAAATAGAATGGAGAAAATACAACGTTTAACAAAGACCTAAAAGAACTAACGAGCAAACAAACAATGATGAACAGCACAATAAATGAAATTAAAAATTCTCTAGAAGGAATCAGTAGCAGAATAACTGAGGCAGAAGAACGGATAAGTGACCTGGAATATAAAATAGTGGAAATAACTACTGCAGAGCAGAATAAAGAAAAAAGAATGAAAATAATTGAGGACAGTCTTAGAGACCTCTGGGACAATATTAAATGCACGAACATTCGAATTATAGGGGTCCCAGAAGAAGAAGAGAAAAAGAAAGGGATTGAGAAAATATTTGAAGAGATTATAGTTGAAAACTTTCCTAATATGGGAAAGGAAATAGTCAAGTCCAGGAAGCACAGGGAGTCCCATACAGGATAAATCCAAGGAGAAACATGCCAAGACACATATTAATCAAACTATCAAAAATTAAATACAAAGAAAAAATATTAAAAGCAGCAAGGGAAAAACAACGAATAACATACAAGAGAATCCCCATAAGGTTAACAGCTGATCTTCCCCCAGAAACCCTGCAAGCCAGAAGGGAGTGGCAGGACATACTTAAAGTGATGAAAGTGAAATACCTACAAACAACCTTACTCTGCCCAGCAAGTATCTCATCCAGATTTGATGGAGAAATTAAAACCTTTACAGACAAGCAAAAGCTAAGAGAATTCAGTACCACCAAACCAGCTTTACAACAAATGCTAAAGGAACTTCTCTAGGCAGGAAACACAAGAGAAGGAAATGACCTACAATAACAAACCCGAAACAATGTAAAAATGGTAATAGGAACATACATATTGATAACTACTTTAAATGTAAATGGATTAAATACTCCAACCAAAAGACATAGACTGGCTGAATGGGTACAAAGACAAGATCCGTCTATGCGCTGTCCACAAGAGACCCACTTCAGACCTAAGGACACATACAGACTGAAAATGAGGGGAGGAAAAAAGATATTCCATGCAAATGGAAATCAAAAGAAAGCTGGAGTAGCAATTCTCATATCAGACAAAAGACTTTAAATAAAGACTATTATAAGAGACGAGGACACTACATAATGATCAAGGGATCCATCCAAGAAGAAGATAAAACAGTTGTAAATATTTATGCACCCAGCATAGGAGCACCTCAATACATAAGGCACATGCTAACAGCCATAAAAGGGGAAATCAACAGTAACACAATCATAGTAGGGGACTTAACACCCCACTTTCACCAGCGGACAGATCATCCAAATGAAAATAAATAAGGAAACACAAGCTTTAAATGATACATTAAACAAGATGGACTTAATTGATATTTATAGGACTTTCCATCCAAAAACAACAGAATACACTTTCTTCTCAAGTGCTCCTGGAACATTCTCCAGGATAGATCATATCTTGGGTCGCAAATCAAGCCTTAGTAAATTTAAGAAAATTGAAATCATATCAAGTATCTTTTCCGACCACAATGCTTTGAGACTAGATATCAATTACAGGGAAAAAATCTGTTAAAAATACAAACACATGGAGGCTAAACAATATGCTACTTAATAACGAAGAGATCACTGAAGAAATCAAAGAGGAAATCAAAAACTACTGAGCAACAAGTGACAATGAAAACACGACGACCCGAAACCTATGGGATGCAGCAAAAGCAGTTCTAAAAGGGAAGTTTGTAGCAATACTATCCTACCTCAAGAAACAAGAAACATCTCAAATAAACAACCTAACCTTACACCTAAAGCAATTAGAGAAAGAAGAACAAAAAAACCCCAAAGTTAGCAGAAGGAAAGAAATCATAAGAATCAGATCAGAAATAAATGAAAAAGAAATGAAGGAAAGGGTAGCAAAGATCAATAAAACTAAACGCTGGTTCTTTGAGAAGATAAACAAAATTGATAAACCATTAGCCAGCCTCATTTAGAAAGAAAGGGAGAAGACTCAAATCAATAGAATTAGAAATGAAAAAGGAGAAGTAACAAGTGACACTGCAGAAATGCAAAGGATTATTAGAGATTGCTACAAGCAAGTATATGCCAATAAAATGGACAACCTGGAAGAAATGGACACATTCTTAGAAAAGCACAACCTTCTGAGACTGAACCAGGAAGAAATAGAAAATATAAACAGACCATTCACAAGCACTGAAATTGAGACCGTGATTAAAAATCTTCCAACAACCAAAAGCCCAGGACCAAATGGCTTCACAGGCAAATTCTTTCAAACATTCATTCTTCACAGGCAAATTCTATCTATGAAGAGCTAACACCTCTCCTTCTCAAACTCTTCCCAAATATAGCAGAGGGAGGAACACTCCGAAACTCATTCTACGAGGCCACCATCACCCTGATACCAAAACCAGACAAGGATGTCACAAAGAAAGAAAACTACAGGCCAGTATCACTGATGAACAGAGATGCAAAAATCCTCAACAAAATACTAGCAAACAGAATCCAACAGCACATTAAAAGGATCATACACCATGATCAAGTGGGGTTTATCCCAGGAATGCAAGGATTCTTCAATATACGCAAATCAATCAATGTGATACACCATATTAACAAATTGAAGGAGAAAAACCAGGTGATCATCTCAATAGATGTAGAAAAAGCTTTTGACAAAATTCAACACCGATTTATGATAAAAACCCTCCAGAAAGTAGGCATAGAGGGAACTTACCTCAACATAATAAAGGCCATATATGAAAAACCCACAGACAACATCGTTCTCAATGTTGAAAAACTGAAACCATTTCCACTAAGATCAGGAACAAGACAAGGTTATCCACTCTCACCACTAGTATTCAACGTAGTTTTGGAAGTTTTAGCCACAGCAATCAGAGAAGGAAAAGAAGTGAAAGGAATCCAAATCGGAAAAGAAGTAAAGCTGTCCCTGTTTGCAGATGACATGATCCTATACATAGAGAATCCTAAAGATGCTACCATAGAACTACTAGAGCTAATCAACGAATTTGGTAAAGTAGCAGGATACAAAATTAATGCACATCTTCTTTACCAATTCGTCTGTCGATGTGGCACATACATACAATGGAATATCACTCAGCCATAAAAAGAAATGAAATTGAGTTATTTGTATTGAGGTGGATGGACCTAGAGTCTATCCTACAGAGTGAAGTAAGTCAGAAAGAGGAAAACAAATACCATATGCTAACACATATGTATGGAATCTTTAAAAAAAAAAAAAAGTGGTTCTGAAGAACCTAGGGGCAGGACCGGAGTAAAGATGCAGACATAGACTACAGTCTCTTTGTGAGAGAGTGGCATGGACATATATACACTACCAACTGTAAAATAGATAGCTAGTGGGAAGCAGCCGCATAGCACAGGGAGATCAGCTCGGTGCTTTGTGACCACCTAGAGGGGTGTGATAGGGAGGGTGGGAGGGGGACACAAGGGGGAGGAGATATGGGAATATATGTATATGTTTAGCTGATTCACTTTGTTATAAAGCAGAAACTAACAAACCATTATAAAGCAATTATACTCCAATAAAGATGTTAAAAAAAAAAAGTTTTGGAAACAAACGCATGTATATTAGGCCTTACAACTTCCTAGACTCTGGCTCTGCTGAACCATCAGAGGGAGTGAATTCTGCAGGCAGTGGGCTTCTTCTGTGAAAAGTACTTGGCTGCCAGCAACACACATTGTTGTGTGTTGTGAATGGGTCTGTTTATATTTTCAACACACGTTCTTGAAAAACCTGGAAGGGACCACATGTTTTCCTATACATTAGCTGCTGAACAACTACTGCCTCATGTACCAAGACCCCATTCTGGAATATCACCTGAAATATGCTCCCGGTATGAAGTCCATGAGAAAGAGGAGAAGCTCGTAAGTCTCCATTCCGGGGTCTCGTATTGGAAGGTCAAGCAGACAGTGGTGTTTGTTCACTGCCATGTCTGAAAGGTATTCAGATTTCTAGTCGTCTTTTTCTTCCCCTTAGTATATGCAAGTCTAACCGATTACCATAACATACATTTTCACACTGTCATCTGAAAATCTGAGTAAAAAGTTTGCTGTCCAACCAATATTTTCTCCTGCTACTGTGGAGATGTCCTTTGTTGATTCTCTCTCCTGGGCCTGGCCCCTAGTTTGTGTTCAGTAAACAAAGTTGAGTGAAAAAACACACTCTCATGAAGTGGGTGTTCCTTGTAACTAATGAGGAAACCACAGCTTAAACTGGTTAAGTAACAGACCCAAGGTCATGCAGCTCTGAAGTGGCATAGATCAGATTTTTTAACCCAGGCAATGTGATTCCACAGCCCATCTTATTAAGCAGTACAGGCTATATTCCTTACAAAAGCCCTTGATTTTCTCCAAATCAAACCAATTGAGTTCCTTTTATCCAAGGGTGAATCTAGATTCACCTGAGGCTTATACAGTTTGGGAAATCCTCTTTGAGAAAAAAAATACAAAACTCAGAATACAGAGTTAACAACAGGACCTTGGAAGAGGCCCATGCAAGCGGCCCATCACTTGTATGGGCCCTGAAGTTTAAACTGGATTCGTTTCAGGTAAACCCACCTCTTCTCTTTTCACAGGGCTTTTGGTCCCCAACTTTGGGGCAGCACTTCCTTAGAAACAAGCATCCTGAGGCAGTGCGATAACCCGGTGGTCCATTTAAACACACATTTTGACCTAAGTTTTGGTGCATCTTCTTGTAGCAATTTACCCCAAATTTCTGTGTGGCAAGAATGGTTGCAAGAGAGATTTTCCTCCAAGAACCCAGAAAAATTCCTGTTGTGAGGCATTTGGAATACAAGGACATGTTTATTAACCTCAAGTGTCTTACAATCTGTAAGGGCAGAGAGATGTGTTAACAGTCAAAATCCAGTGAGATAAATGCTATGAGTATATAAAATACCAAAGAAGTCCCATCTGTCTTTAGAGATTGGACTGTTATTCTGCCACCTTCACGGAGCCTTCCCCTGTTTCTCCAGCCCTCACTGATCTCTGAAGTGATGAGACACTTTAGACATATAGTGAGTAACATATACCAAGTGGTATGGCTGGGCCTGGCCTTCCCCACTAGACTGTAAGCTCCTTGAAGGCAGGTGGTTTGCCTTTTGCCATCGGCTCTGAGGGGTAGGTGCTGAATAACTAACTGTGTGACTGAGTGATGGATGGATGGACATTAATGGGGCATAGCAATCTTTCTGGACAATGTAATCTAAAAGCCAGGCAACAGAAGGTATCCCTGAGCATGAAAGCTGAGGTCAACCTTTTTGTTTGTTTGTTTGTTTATTGTGTTCTCAAGAGTTAAGGTCATTTGTATTTTATCTCAGAAGGGGATTCATAAAATTAATTTATTCTAGATGTTTTTTAGTTAAGCTGAAATTCACATTATATAAAATTAAACACTTTAAAGTGAACAATTTTAAAATTTAATACCACCTTTATCTCATTCCAAAACGTTTTCATCGCCCCAAACAGAAACCCACACGCATTAAGCAGTTACTGCCTATTTCCCTACCTCCACCTCCCAGGCCCTGGCAACCACCTATCTGCCTTCTGTCTCTATGAGTTTACCTATTCTGGATATTTCATATAAATTGAATCAAAGAATATGTGACATTTTGTGTCTGGTTTCTTTCACTTAGCATAGTGTTTTCAAGGTCCATCCACGTTATAGCGTATATCAGTACCTCATTCCTTCTGTGGCTGAGTAATATTCCATTGTATGTATATATCACAATTTATTTATCTGTTCATCCACTGTTGAACATTTATGTTATTTATATCTTTTCGCTATTATGAATAATGCTGCTATGAACATGCACGTCCATGTATTTGTTCAAGTCCCTGTTTTTAATTGTTTTGTAAATATATCTAGGAGTAGAATTGCTGGATCTTATAGTAATTCTGTGTTTAACTTTTTTGAGGAAATACCAAATTGTCTTCCACAGTGGTTGCACCAGTTTACATTCCCACCAGCAATGTATGAGTGTTTCAGTTTCTCCCAGCTTCACCAACGCTTATTCTATTTTTTTAAATTATAGTCATTCTAGTGGAACTGGGGTAGATGTTTATGTCCAAATGATTATTCCCATTGTTTTAAATATGTTCAATAGTCCTGAGGGTCAATTCACATTCACTTCCAATTTTCAATTTGGGTCTCAGAATATGAGTTATCTGGTTGTTTTAAGACACTTGCTAAGAATCATTCAAACCACAACAGAATCGATAAACAACAAGGTTCTAATGTGTAGCTCAGGGAACTATACTCCTGTGATAAACCATAATGGAAAAGAATATTAAAAAAAGAATGTATATATGTGTATAACTGAATCACTTTGCTGTACAGCAGAGATTGGCACAATGTTGTAAATCAACTATACTTCAACTAAAAATAAAATAACAGCGGCTTCCCTGGTGGCGCAGTGGTTGAGAATCTGCCTGCCGATGCAGGGGACACGGGTTCGAGCCCTGGTCTGGGAAGACCCCACATGCCGCAGAGCAACTGGGCCCATAAGCCACAACTACTGAGTCTGCGCATCTGGAGCCTGTGCTCCGCAACAAGAGAGGCCGCGATAGTGAGAGGCCCGTGCACCGTGATGAAGAGAGGCCCCGCTTGCCACAACTGGAGAAAGCCCTCGCACAGAAACGAAGACCCAACACAGCCAAAAAATAAATAAATAAATAATTTAAAAAATAAAATGACATAAAAACAGTATCATATGTAAACCAAGTATGTCAAGGGTGATTTGTCAGGAGATAAAGGTGAAGAAGGATGTTCAGCCAGTTTCCCTGAAAAAAAAAATTTTAATGAAATTTTAAAACTTTATACAACAAAAATGAAGCCTTATAGTCAAATTTTATTTTAGATATTTAATTTAGTCTTTATTTTTAACTTACCTGAGAAGTGGGTTTCTGGAGATGAGTAAAAAAATAAACACAGCCACATCTTGGTTATCTGAAGTGTATTTTATCAACAAATATTGCTTCAAAGTAACTGACTAATGTTCTTAGTCAAATGTTTGGGTGCCTTACACCCCTTGGCTTACTCCTATTTTTACACATAGAACATAACATTTGAAGACCAATCATTTCCAGTTGCATCCTTTTTTCCAATCTTTTTTTGAAGAGTTACAAACCAAGAGTTAATCTGAGAGCTGGACTATTAGAAAATCTGAATGACGATGAGGTTGTTCACTGTGGACATCTTTCTTGAATTTAAAATCACAGACTCAGGACTTCCCTGGTGGTGCAGTGCTTAAGAATTCGCCCACCAATGCAGAGGACATGGGTTCGAGCCCTAGTCTGGGAAGATCCCACATGCCGCAGAGCGACTAAGCCTGTGCGTCATAACTACTGAGCCTACAAGCCACAAATACTGAGCCTGTGAGCTACAACTACTGAGCCCATGCACCACAATTACTGAAGCCTGCACACCCTAGAGCCCATGCTCTGCAACAAGAGAAGCTACCGCAATGAGAAGCCTGTGCACTGCACGAAGACCCAACGCAGCCAAAACTAAATAAATAAATTAATTAAAAAATAAAAATAAAATCATAGACTCCTACAACCTTAGAGTTGTAAGAAAGCCTTGGTGTCAATGGTTTAAAACAGATATATTAATAGAACCTTCTCCCACCCCTTTTTATCCAAAGAAATACTGAGCAGAGCCCTTACGTTAAACAAAGAAAAAACCAAAAACCAAAACAATTCAACAGCAAACAGAAGCAGAACTGCTGTTGTTAGTCAGGTCTGGAGCCTGGCACTCTGATGCTACTGAATGGCCCCATCATCCTAATTCTTTTTTTTTTTTTTGCAGTACGCGGGCCTCTCACTGTTGTGGCCTCTCCCGTTGCGGAGCACAGGCTCCGGACGCACAGGCTCCGGACGCACAGGCTCAGCAGCCATGGCTCACGGGCCCAGCCGCTCCGCGGCATGTGGGATCCTCCCGGACCGGCGCACGAACCCGTGTCCCCTGCATCGGCAGGCGGACTCCCAACCACTGTGCCACCAGGGAAGCCCCCCATCATCCTAATTCTACACTGCCCTCCACCCCAGCCACTTCTGGACCCTCCTCAGATGCTGCAGAGCACAATTTGGAAACTCCTCATCTAGTTAATTCCCCTCTCTCCCCCATGGAAGAATCCAGCTGCTACTTGAACTTTTAAGCAACCAGGAGCCAACTCCCTCACAAGGCATCTATTCCGTTTGTGAATACATCAGAATATTGGAAAGGAAATGGGTACATTGACACAGATGTTGTCCCTATAACTTCAGTCTGTTAGCTACTGTCTTAGTCTTTGGAACTCTGAAAGTCTCTTTTCCACATCAGAGCATCAGGTTTGTAAAGTTAGTTGTAATGTCTTCTTTTTCTAGTCTAAGTATCCCACTTATTTCCACCTCTCCAGAAATGAGGTAGTTTCCAGGCCATTGCTGCCCTCATCATTCGTGCCTGGAATTGCTCCAGCTCGTCCTGGATGTACTATTCCAGGTATGGATTGGTCAGTAGTAGATACAGTGGTGAATACTACTTTCCCCAATGCTCTCAAGCCTGGACCTCCACCAGTGAAACCTAAGACGGCACTTTTTTGTCGGTGCAAGTTCACTATTGACACAAATTAAACTTGCCTTCCACAGAAAACAGATCTTCTCCATATGAACTGATGATTTTCCAGTTTGTTTAAACCTCTAACAGGTTTTGTGTTGCAGTGAATTTATAGAATATTTAGAGAATAGTTACTTAAACACATAATATTTTAGGATTTAAATATTTTTTCTGGTTATTGACTATGGAAGATTATACACAGTTTGGCCATCCTGTAGAACTAAAAGAAATTGAGGTATAATGTAAGAAACCTGAGCCCCAAGACCCTGAATGATGAGTAAATATTTGCCAAGCCAATAATGGCAGTGTGACCATCAGTCCCATTTGTCTGGAATGGTTGCAATTTATGCAAGCTGCCCTAGCAACATAGTCAGTGAACTTTTTTTCCAGAAAAAAATAAGTGTCTAGGTTTGGACAACAATTTAAATGATTGCCTTAAGTGAGGACTCTTTTTGCTGAATTACTCTATTTCTTATGCTAACTCTGTTCTCCTTTGTATCTACTTGTGATAGTGATGAAGAGCAGTCAGAGAACTGGGATTATATTTTCTTCATAGATTCTGGCATCAGAAAACAGTCCCAATCCAGGGCAGTTTGTCTTGAATGACATCCACTGCTGACACGTCTAACTAAGAAGACCCTCTATATAGAGCTCTCAATAGACAAAACATTTATAAGCAATTAGATTATGGAAGGATTTTTAACAATACTTTTATGGTCCTAGAAGATGTTTGGAGTCAAGGTAAAGTCAAGTCTAAGTCAAGGTTTAAGAAGCCAGACCTGGATAACTCGAGTTCTTTCCTTCTGTGAAAATGAAAAAGTTGAATGCTCTGGAAATGGTGAGAAATTAGTTTAAAAGTAGGAAAATAGAATTCTGCCATCTTTTCTCACCTCTCTCCTATAAGCCAAAAAATATATAGGGTATTTTAGGAGGTGTTTTGAAGGATATTTTTAGGATTCATAAAAGATTACCCTGTGCATGTATGGGAGATGAGCTGAAATTGTATTCTTGGTCATTCATACATGCTTATTTAGTGATACACGCTTTGCTAACTGCTAGAACCTAGTTACTAGATGCTGTAAAAATATTTTGGTACATAATGTACAATGGTGATCTAATCAAGTAGTTTGAAAAGATAGTGACAATAATAAATGTAAACTATTAATATTATTGTTTGGGGCATCTGTTAAGTTGTATGAGGCCTGAGTTCCTTCATGAGAACATGTGAGCTCTCATCAATCACCTGTCATTCCCAAAGGCAACAGATCATAATGGCTATTTTTCCTTTAGGACAATGCCGAGCTTAATGAATTTAAGTCCTGCTAGTGGCAGTAAAAGTAAGTACTTTCAGGGGAGAGATAGAGAGGGTCTTTTTCTTTTTGGTAGGAGCATTAAAAATAGTCACCAAACAATTGACTTTGATATGTCAGTTTCCAAAGCATTTAAGATTTTCTATAATCACTTTTTAAATTCCTCACGGTAAAAAGAGCTTACCTATAACTTAAGTCTACAATTTATATGGACTTCTCCCTGAGACTTCCAAGAAATCATTTTATGTATATGTGTGTGAGTACATATGTGAGTGACTATGTGTGTCTGTGTGTATCTCTTTTGTTCCTCGTGGTAAAATTACAGAGTTTTTCAGAAAACTAGAAGGAATCTTACCAAGGTAATGTAACTAATTCTTTGACCACACGTAGATGTTGTATTTTCAAGATATTTGAGACGTATCTTGTTTAGATACATTGAAGCCTAAACCTTATAGACATATATTGGCTCATCCTTCTATACACAAATAGTTCTGTATGTTACAGACACATAGAGGCCTATATCTTTT
Source organism: Orcinus orca (assembly GCF_937001465.1). Taxonomy (NCBI): domain Eukaryota; kingdom Metazoa; phylum Chordata; class Mammalia; order Artiodactyla; family Delphinidae; genus Orcinus; species Orcinus orca. The sequence continues at coordinate 17,203,204 of NC_064570.1, read as the reverse complement.
AAACACAGAGGTTTATACCTGATAGACACACATGGGCCTACACTTTATGGACACATACTGGCTTATACCTTTTAGACCCTTAGAAACCTATACTGCATAGACACATATAGGCCTAAAAGCGTATGGACTTATAGGAGCCTAAATATACCTTAGACATATTGTAGGGCTTTACCCCATACACACATATATATAGGCCTATATAACCTATAGACACATATAAGCCTATAGCTTATAGACACACAGAGGCCTATACCTTGTAAAAAGTGACCAAAAATTCCTTAATGAATATTTTAAAGGCCTAAGCACACACAGTTAAGATGTCTTATAATCACAGAATCTTCAAACTCAAGGTTTATTACCCTGGGCTCTCTCTTCTCTACAAGCATTTGATGGACAAGAAAACAGAGACTCCAGGGAATCTGTACTAGACTCACAGATTTGATTCACAGGGACAAGACTCCAAGTATTCTGATTTAAGGCCATTATATATGCTCTTAGTGTATAACCATAACTACAATAAGTCCCCTACATATGAACGAGTTCTGTTCCGAGAGTGCATTCATAAGTCCCAATTTGTTCGTAAGTCCAACAAGGTTAGCCTAGGTACCCAGCTAACACAATCGGCTATATAGTACTGTACTGTAATAGGTTTATAATACTTTTCACACAAATAATACATAAAAAACAAACATGAAAAATAAAGAAAACATTTTAATCTTACAGTACAGTACCTTGAAAAGTACAGTAGTACCAGCTACATCACCACTGCTTTTACGTTTGCTTCCGGACATTTTGGGCTTGGAATAAAGATACTGTACCACTATACTCTATACAGTACTGTACAGTAAAATACATAAAAGTACAACCACTTGTAGAGGATGCATGCATGCGACAATGTACGCCAGACACGTGAACTAACTTACATGATTGGACGTGAGAATGCACTTTCGCATCTTTGAAAGTTCGCAACTTGAAGGTTCATATGTAGGGGACTTACTGTATATATTATATATTAAGAGAGATTTTAAACCAGAAGTGTTCTTTAGATGTGAATTCTGTGTTTGAAGAACATCGGTTCATGTTAACTGATCATGTTTACTTCATCAAATCAGGCTCCAAATTTAGCACATCATTTTGATGCAATGTTTTTTGTTTTGTTTTTTCTAAACCTCCCCTCATGCTATGTTCCTTTACAAGCAGATACCTACAGATCTACCACAGTATCAAAATGGGGTCTCTTCAGATATTCTATAGCATTCTGATATTTTTGCAATTAATATGTTTCATTTAAAACATCACCAAGGCAGGTTGTTGTCAGCTTGTAATTTATTTAAATTGCTATTGGCTTCATTTCCATTTTTGTAGTTGGTAGCTTAGCATTTCAGAGACAGAAAATGAATCTGAATTCAGAATGTGCAATATATTTGGGGGGAAAATATGTGTTAAATCTTGTTAGGCCTGTAAGTAACAGCTGATTTCAAGAATTAAAAATGAATAAAGATACCTAATGTTAAGCTAGATACCTTCTTTTCAAAATGAGAAGATGATGGTTTTGAGAAAGGCTGCCATGGATTTTGGAGGCTGCCCCGGCAAGCTGGTACAGGCTGGGCCTTGTATGGAGTATCGATTCAGATGTCATAATTAAATGACCCTGAGACTGAGCTCAGATAGAAACTGTTTGGAAAGATGGATAAAGAGCCAGGAAGAGATATGAGTGAGAGTCTCTTTCCCTAATAGTACTTGTCAGAATTTCAAGGGTGAGAGGTTCTATCAATTGGAACAAGAACGGTGTGGGTGTGATAGGCTTTGGCACCTTATCAATTCTCTCCCTTCTAAGAGAGCATGTGTGTGACATCTGTGATTTATTTCCGATCTACCAGTCTCGTGAGCATGAGTTTTGAGTTAGCTGCCAAACTACTGTACTCGTCTCCATGCTAAAAGGCTGCTGTCACGTTTAAGACTGTCAGAAATTCAGATCGTTCCCGTGGGTGATCCCAGAAAACACGTAGAGTAGGGACTTACTTTTGCTTATGGAGAGCAACGCGTGGAAGTTAAGCTGTTGCAAATCAATTTATATTACACCAAATTAGCCCCCCCCCATTTCTGCATATATGGGTAAAACGATATTATAGCCATATCAATGGAAATATAAAATATCAAAACAAATTGTCTCATAATTTCAACATCCTAACACAAATGCTACTTCCCCAGTCTCTGTCCATAGACACCCTATAATATTAACTTTTACACTTAGAAAATTTTTTCTGATCCTCAGCAATTTATTCCCATAAGCGGATATCCCCCCCCACAAAGTGGGGAGCTGGGTATTTTCCTGGTTGACTGTAAAAAAGGAGGGGCTCTAACACCTATGACACAACAGGAGGATGGACATGAATTTGATTGCAGTAGCCCCTAAAGAGGCACACATCTCCCTTATCTGTGGTGTAGCCCTTGGAAGGTCTTCTCATTCACCAGCAAACTGCGTACAGATTAGATTTTCTCATCTTCACATCCTTTCCGTCAAATGAGAGAAGAAGGTGATATAAGCAAAGAGGGCATTAGTGATAGTTGATATTTTTCTTTCAATGCCACCTCCTCTTAGGCCTGTAGCAAGGAGAGATATCATTTAAAGTTGACACAGCAGTTCCTCTGGCCGTCTGAATCATGACCTTCCGACCTGGGAGCTGGCCTGAATCTATAAGATTTATCGAAAAGACCTTAACATTGCAAAAAGGCAGTGCTCACCAATCATTTGTTCACCATCTCCCTCTTTCTACTTTATTTTTATTATTAGAAGAGTCATTCTTTTAAGCCGTTCAGTTGCCTCAGGAACTGTATAGTGACCCTAGTGATAATTCTCTGTAGCACGCACGCGCACACACGCACACACACACACGCACACACACACATACACACATACATATACACATAATCTTTCTCTGATCATTTGGCCTAAACTGCCCCCAAAATGAAATTTACAAATGTCTTTTATTCTTTTTTTAAACTTTTTATTTTATATTGGAGTATAGTTGATTAACAATGCTGTGATAGTTCCAGGTGTACAGCAAAGTGATTCAGTTATAGAATCATGTATCTTAATCATGTAACTTATAGATTCATGTATCTATTCTTTTTCAAACTCTTTTCCCATTTAGGTTGTTATGTAATATTGAGCAGAGTTCCCTGTGCTATGCAGTAGGTCCTTGCTGGTTATCCATTTTAAATATAGCGGTGTGTACATGTCAGTCCCAAACTCCCTAACTATCCCTTCCCCCCACCCTTCCTCCCTGGTAACCGTAAGCTCATTCTCTAAGTCTGTGAGTCTGTTTCTGTTTTGTAAATAAGTTCAATACATGTCATTTATTCTTAAGGCTTCTGCAATTTGTTTTCTTACTTACGAATTGTAAACAAACCAGAAAACCATCAGGATGTATTTTATATACTGAGACACTAACTTCCTGCCCATTTACAATATGGAGGGTATAGATGTTTGCAAATGATCAAAATATTGTAGGAATTGTTTTATAGGTGTTGGGAAGTGCTTACAATTTTTAGAAATCTAAAACTGAAAGACCCTTAGTTGTTCCATTGCCCAACTCCCTAATCTCACAAATAAGGAGGAGGAGATTCAGAAAACTTAAGTTCATCAGCCCAGAACCTGAGATGCCATTAGTCTAGCATGGACTTTGGAGTCAAAAGGCCTGGTGTGAATCACTGATTTTCCTCTTACTTAATCCCTGGGAGTCCATGAACAGTTTACTCAGTACCTCTCTGTACCTTGGTTCTCTCAGCCATAACATGGAGAGAAGATACCTGTGTCTCAGGTTATTGTGAGGATTAAATGAGATCATGTTAGCAAAATGCTTAGCACTATTCCTAGCACATTGTAGTTAATGGGAACTACCCTTTAATTAATGGGAACGATGCTTCCGGTTGGAGTTGGAGGTGGTAACAGTAAAAGAATTAGCATTCTTAAGCCGCATAGAGAGCTTGGTCCTCCAAGACTTCATCTCTTTTCTTGCCACACACCCCTAGATCTGAGGGAAAAGGGGGTCTGTTTTTAAGAAGCATCGTCTTGAAGAGATAATTTTTCCTTTAGCATTTGGACTTTCATTCTTATGTCTAGATATGAAGAAAGTGTGTTGTGCATTTAGACAATCCCGCTGGAAAGTGTTGCCAGAAATAAACAAGCTGTCAGGAGCGAGTGATTCATTTCTCATCTACTCAGATGACATCTGGTTTAAGTGTGATGAATACGTGCTTGTTTAAATCATATGGTGACGGTAATGCTATCTGACAGAAATGTTTGCAAATATTTTGGGAGTCCCCTAAGTGCTTGCTACCAAAAGAGTGAGCTTATTTAAAAAAGGAAAAAGCATAAACTTCAGTCTATCAACTCGACGCTTGCCTCAATCTCCTAAGGCTGTGAGATTTGCAGCTACGCCTGCCACACTGTTTGAAGATTAAGAAGTGGCTATTTTGAAATTAATTGTGGATGCCGCTAGCGACGTGCTGGTGTGTAACACATGCTCAGTCGTCATTAGGACATTAGGAAATAGCCTTTGAATAACAGAAATGTCAAGAGCACCTACATGTTTGAATAGACTTCGGTACATTTAATGGTTTGGTTATTGTTTTCATTACCTTTGCAACTATTCATTTAATAATGTTTAGTGGGTTGTATTATGCCAAACACAGCAGAGTCTGAAAGGAAATGGAGACATGTGCCTGCCAGGGGACCGCACGTGGCCACTAAGGAGATAATCAGTGTTAACATAATGCTTGATTAATCAGATTCATAATGGAAGGACGTGGCATGTCCTGCAAAGTATTTATGTCCTGAGAATTATCAGTCATTCTGGATTGTTCTTGCCAAGTCGATTCCTTGCCATCTTGAATAACCTGAGAATTGGCAATATTTAACTGAAATATATTGATAGTCATTTATGTGTAGGGAGTTTAAATTATATATAGAAATTCTAAATTACCTGAATACTGAAAGTTGAAGGCTTATGCACAATGAATAACAATTGTTCAGTGAGTTAGGAATGAACATTTACATGGAGAAAATCATATGAAACATGTGTTAAAGCATAAAGAAAGCATGCTTGATATATAGTCCATTTAATAATATATTTATGCTAAGAAGAAAAAACAAATTTCTCTTTTTATGCATGACATCAGTAGGTACTGTCTATATAGCACATTACAGCTTTTACAGTACTTTCCATGAATTATATCATGTGTGATAATATCCTAGTTTAATCTAGGTAATTAATTATATTTTTCAACAATATAATCAACATTTAGAATACACAACTGTTTTCCTGAAACATCAATAAACAAATCTAATTTTATGATCTATTTATATAAAATGGGCACCACATATTTCAAAATAATTGATTTTTACATATGAAGTCTATCATCTTTATCATTATATTTTCTTCAAGTTATTTGTTTCTAATTTACGATCAGAAAGATGAGGAGGTTTATCAACAGCCTTGCAGTAGGCATTTTATGGTGCGACTCAAAATATGCCAGTTTGTAGTTAACATAAATTACAATTTTTTTCCGGCATGTCCTGCAGCATTAATGGTAGTAGGATAAATGTAAAGTGAGGAGAAATCATCTCTGCTCTGATGAGAATGAGCTTCAGTTAATGGTAAGAGGTCTGGTGATCTAGATTTGAACAGTCTCTGAATATCATGACCCGACTAGATTTTATAAAAATATTAAATGCAGAAGAGTACGTATGAACACATATGTGTGTGTGAAAATATGTTTATATTCATATATGTGTGTCTGTGCAGAGAAAGAAGAGTAAAAGCGTCCACAAAACTATGAGTATTTAACTTAAGAGAAAGGTGAAGAGAAAATGGGTGAATGCAAGGTGTCTTTTTTTAGTCCATGTATTATATTTCAGTATAATAATATGGTATTATTTCATTTGGTTGCAATGAGAATATATTCATTTGTAACTTATGTAAAAATAAATAAGCCTAAAATGTATGATGATACCAAGAGTAAAAAGTGGACCAATCTGGTTAGATCTTTATTGTTTGTTGTGTTTTAAAGGAACTTCCTGGTTTTCCCTCAAGCAAGGATGGTACTGAGAATCTCAGGAGGGTGAATTTCCCTCTTTGGCCTTTCTTATCTCACTTGATATATATCTGTCCAGTGGTTAACTATTGAATAATGGGCTTTTGGGGTAGGAGAGGGGCTCTAATTTGTAGTATTTGTTGATCTTCATGATGTACATACTCTCCTGGTGGCCAATTTTAAGTTACCAATCTGATGTTAAACGGTTCAAAAAAATCCCTGGAAATTATTGATTGACTTTTATCCCAGTGGCTCAAATTGTGGCATCTAAAGGTTTGATTTGCCACCATAGGGATGGTCCTTTGGATTGGGTATCAGATTTCCCTGAAAACCTGTGCTGTGAGAAGGGAGAGGGAGCCTCAGTTAATAACTCTGTAGCCAACCTGAGAGTGGAACTGAAGCCCCAGGGCTGCGTCTTGCTGAACCGCTACCAGATCCAGGTGGCAGCTACCACTCTTCCCACAGTAGCAATGGGCCTGTTCCCAACCCAGCACTGCCAACATAAGAGCAGATTTAGTGGGCCTCTTCAAGTTCTTCATTTAGAAAATGGAAATCATAATTCATAGGATGTCTAAGAACGACAAATCACTTAGAAACTGGAAATGCTCTTTAAATATTTGCACCTAATCTGTTTTCTTCAACACATCAACACTGTCCAACTTTAAAGGCTGTCCAGCTTTTTCCAAATGGCACGTTGTTGTATGATTCCTACAGATCTGCACTCTCATTCTGCTCTGCATCAAAACAACAGGTCAGTGTTAGAGACAGAGAAGGCAGTCCTTTGTACATCGAGGAGGCTTCCCTTTTAAGACACAGTTTACAATAACGGGCTACCTAGCCTAACCGTGTGCTTTGGGCTGGCCTGCTCAAGGACGACTACATTGATGAAGGGGTTTTGACTTAATTAAGATGAGATCTCTTTCAAGTGACTGCCTAGAAATCAGCAGAGAGGGGCCCAGAGGTAATGCTAGTAGCCTTCCTGCCCAAAGAGCAGAAGCTGCAAAGAAAGAACAGTGTTTGAGGCTATAGGCAAAGATGGATCCAAATGATGGGAACAATTTGCCCTGTCCCCAGCCTAAGAATATCTTCAGCCGTAGATGAGAAGGGGGTGCTCGCTCCTTTGTGAGGCAAACCCATCCCAAATGGGAGTTGTAGGTACCAGTTTTGTCTACCATCAGGGAAGCAGCTGATTGATTTTTACAAATTAGACATCTTGATGTCAGCACAGGTGTTTAGGTGATGCAGGCCAGGGAACGTTCATTAACATAGTCAGCTCAGGATGGTTTAGATTCTCCAGGAGACCAGCTTTGCCCAGTATCCTGCAGTGACCTTGGAAGGAGTCCTGGGGCTCTGTCTGCAGTCTTTACAGCTATCTGGGGAAGCACACGTAAGAAAGAAGTGTTTGATTTGGGGATTATAGGGCTAAGAGAGGTAGCCCGAAGAATGTCTTCATCTCAGTTTGCTTTCGTTGCTTGCTGAGCCTCCGGCTCCATGGGAAGATTAGACCATTCTTGTTTGTTTGGAGTAAGCATTCAGAAAACCCAAGGCCCTCGGCCTCCTGCAGCCACCAGGCTGGCTAGGGGATGCCTGGTGCTCTGCCCTGAACTAAAGGTCTTAGTTAAAATTTCCTTTTTTCTCCCCTTCTGATCTACCCTGAACTAAGCTTATGGTAGGTTTATTATGTAGTTGTATTTATTTTATTCTTTGGTCTGTGATTTTTTTTTTTTTATCTGTGATCTCTAGTTTTTTAAGCAGTGATATATAGAAAGCATGCTGGCCGGTCCGAATACCGCCCCAGGTACTGCTCAGAAGGGATCACCGAACTTCAGCAGCCCTTAGATCAAAGCATAAACCAAAACAGAAAGACTGGCTGGTGGTGAAACCCTGGCCTTTCTCTGTGCTGGCTCCAATCACACATGGATTGTCCTTCCTGCCTGGGAGAGAATCATTTCCAAAGTCAAGTGCCTTTCACTAAAGAAATGTCAGCGTTATGATCAAAAGCTCCTGGCACCTTTCTGAGAATTCAATTGCAAGGGCTAGGGGGCTTCCCCCTGGGTGTTGCCTGAATAAGGCAAATAGCATGTTGGTTGGAGTGAATTTTGCAGTTGTTTATTTTTATGTTGTTTGAAGGTGGCTATGGTTTTCTAATTCTATGAACTCTTCTGCTGAATAAAGGTCTGTGTGGACCTCTAATTCTCATTTCTGCATAACGCCCTGTAGTGTTCAAATGGCATAGCTGAGGTTGCTATTGTATGTCCCACCTACGTGATGCTGTGGGAAGGAATGTTTCCGATTTCTTGTTTGGTGTGTCATTAAGAATTCCAGTGAACCAAGTTTGGTGGGCGGCACCTTGTGAATTGCACTAGCAATAAAATAAAGAATTGGTCATCAACTGCCTATCACCATATATACAATCTATAAGCTATGTGAACTCCTGAATAGGCAGTCTTTCTACCATGTGAATTATGGACAAGATAGAGAGGATTAGTAATGGCTATGATTACAGAGCCTCTGCTGTAACATGGTAACATGATAGATGTTTTATATATGCATTTTTGAACCTCCTAAAGTAGCTTAAAAGCTAAGTAATATTTCTGCATTTTACAGTGTGAATAAAATCATTTCTCCAGGATCAAACACCTACAAAGTGGCCAAGCTGCAATTTGAACCTGGATCTTCCTGACCCCAGAACTCCCTCTCTCTCTGTGATTCAGTGCCGCTTTCGTAGAAAATGAGCGAGTGGTAAAAGGAGGCCTACCATGAATACGCAGAAACACCACTTTGCAGAGGGGATTTCCAGTAGCACGCTCAGTTTACCTATACAACTGCTGCCTTATTTAGAGTTAAATAAATCCTTTTAATGGAATAAGATGCTCAAGGGAGATAGGATTAGCAGGATGCTTATCGTTCATTCCCCACATTTTAAACAGAAGTAAGAGATATTTTGATAAACAAATTGAACAGTAGAGGAATTTCACTATTGCTTCCAGAAATACCTTTCAAAAATAGTGAGAAAAAGTTTAGTGTTATCACAAAATTTCCTCATCAAGCATTGAAAGTCATTTTTCTTTCACAGGACCCTTTGACAGTTAACTTCTTTCTGTTTCTTTGTGGGTGGTTGATTGAAATTATTTCCCCTAAATATAGAAAGTATTTATGGCTATAGCAGGGTTTTTTTTAATGATGGCAAGAATGTACATTCAGGTTTAGCAATCAGTACTACTGACAAAGGAGGATCTGAGTTAAGGACAAAATGATTCTTCAGTGCCATTAGAATATGGTATTCTTCCCTTTTTCTAGTTGTTCTTTATTTTGTTTTTAAATTTGGTCCTTGCAATTAAAAAAAATTGGTCTTGCGGTACATAAAGGTTTCATGCTTTAAGTGGCTTGGCTACCTGAAGTAGTCCAATAAAGGAACTTCTAGGGAATTTTTAAAAATAAAGAAAGTGGTAGAATTAAGAAAGGAACATTTGAATGCCACACATTCATGTACACACACGCACACATCACAGTACTCACACCCAGCACACAAATATATTTACATAGGCACATAGGCACACACACGCACACACACACACACACTCATACCCACCACACACATGAGCCAGTTAAAGTAAATGTGCAGATAACATAATCAGAGCTGACATTTATTGAGTGACTAAGGTGTGCCTTCCACAGCGCTAGGCACTTCAGCCCCTGAAGGCATTATCCTGTTTCTTTCTCATGAGGAGGTGTTGTGATTACCATCATTTTGCAGATGAGGAACTGAGCTCAGAGAAATACATTACAAAGGCAAGAAGAAATGCGTGCTTCTCTGAACTGCACTAAAACTATGCATATAATCTGAAAACTGAAATCTCTTCCTCTGGCAGTTTTTCCTTCTACCGTACAACTGTGCAGAACTCTACTCAGCAAACTGTGATGCAGTTCAGCGTGCTGAGAATAAGCTTTCGGGACTGGGGGCCCTGACTTCATTTAGGTCTTGGCAGCAACTGCCTGGACGCTTCCATTGCCTCCTAAGAAGCTGACCCACCTCTGTGTTTCTCCATCCCCAGTCCATTCACTGCACTGCCGTGAGAACTCTTCCCAAAACACAGACCTAATCACATCACTGTCCTGCTTGAAAAAATCCTGCAGTGAGGAGGTAGAGCCTCAAATCTTGACCTTCACTTTAAAGGCCTTTCACACACCTCATATACAGAATTCCAGCTCTGGATTCCACCTCTTTTCTATCTCCATTCCCATCCCTGATCTATATCTGGAAGTTCTGTCTTTCATTCGAGACCTGGTTCTCAGGTCATCCTCTTTGCGCTGCCGTGCTCAGCTCGCTGCCAATGCACTATGTCGGCATTTAGTGTCACGCCATGGCGGTTTATTTACATCGAGGCTCGTTAGACTTTCAGCTACTTGAGGGCAAAGACTGCAACTTACTCACCCTTGTTTCCCAAGCAGTTAGCACAGAGACTGGTGTGGATTAAACCCTCAAAGTACATTTTTTTTTAAATAAATTTATTTATTTATCTTTGGCTGTGTTGTGTCTTCGTTTCTGTGCGAGGGCTTTCTCTAGTTGTGGCGAGCGGGGTCCACTCTTCATCGCGGTGCGCGGGCCTCTCACTATCGCGGCCTCTCTTTTTGCGGAGCACAGGCTCCAGACGCGCAGGCTCAGTGGCCATGGCTCACGGGCCCAGTTGCTCTGTGGCAGGTGGGATCTTCCCAGACCAGGGCTCGAACCCATGACCCCTGCATTGGCAGGCAGATTCTCAACCACTGTGCCACCAGGGAAACCCCAAAGTACATTTTTTAAAAAATGATTGAGTGAATGGACGAATGTCTTCACCCTATTGTGGTCTCATTTCTATCCAGCACTTTTTCTTGCCGTTTTATGTCGCATTGGGTTGGCCAAAAAGTTTATTTTTCCCTAACATCGTATGGAAAAACCTGAACGAACTTTTTGGCCTACCCAGTATTGGACAGGAGGTGCACTTTAATTCAGGGTCCTTTTCAGGGTCCGTGCATCGGCCGGGTAGTTCTTTCAAAACATCTTGTATTTGTTCTTGCTATTTCCCCTGTCAAAATGTTCTTTGTTTCTCCGCTCACCTCTGAGCAAAGCTATTTTACAAGGCAGTGTTCCTGGTAGTTTGGAACATGGGCCTGGTGTCAAGGGCTCAAGATCTGGGGCCACCACACTCTGGGCAAGTGGCTGTGACGACTTCTCCAGTTGTCAAGGTGATATGGAATCTTGCCCAAGTCCTGCAGAGGAAGAGGCTTCGTTTGCCTTATTCATCTAGGTCATTAAGGGAGACCGCAGAGAGCTCAGTGCCAGCTCCTACTATGTCCTCCTTGGTTGCTATTGAAATATTAACCATATTTTCGAATAGTTTCTTCCATGAACTGTGTCACTCTTAGCTGTGAATGTGCCCGGATGATATTTTTAATAAATTTATTTATTTGTTTATTTATTTTTGGCTGCGTTGGGTCTTCGTTGCTGTGCATGGGCTTTCTCTAGTTGTGGAGAGAGGGGGCTACACTTCGTTGCGGTGCACGGGCTTGTCGTGGCTTCTCTTGTTGAGGAGCACGGGCTCTAGGCGCGCGGGCTTCAGTAGTTGTGGCTCGCAGGCTCAGTAGTTATGGATCATGGGCTCTAGAGCATAGGCTCAGTAGTTGTGGCGCACGGGCTTAGCTGCTCCACGGCATGTGGGATCTTCCCGACTCGAACCCGTGTACCCTGCATTGGCAGACGGATTCTTAACCACTGCGCCACCAGGGAAGCCCTGTCCAGATGATTTTTAATCTATGAAGAAGTAACATCATGATGTACAGTAAGTCCCCTACATATGAACCTTCAAGTTGCGAACTTTCAAAGATTTGAACATGTGTTCGCAGGTCCAGTCATGTGAGTTAGTTCAAGTGTCTGGCATACACTGTCACGTGCATGCATCCTCTACAAGTGGTTGTGCTTTTGTGTACTTTACTGTACAGTACTGTATAGAGTACAGTAGTACAATATCTTTATTTCAAGCCCAGCATGTCCGAAAGCAAGCATAAAACCAGCAGTATATAGCCAATCGTGTTAGTTGGGTACGTAGTCTAACTTTGTTGGACTTACAAACAAATTGGACTCACGAACGTGCTCTTATAATGGAACTCGTTCGTATGTAGGGGACTTACTGTACATCATGAAAAGGGAAAACATGCCTTCTTCAATGCTTTTGGGAAGTAGTTAAGATATGTCCTAAATTATAAGGAAATTCTTGAGAAAGAGTGAAAATTCTTGATGATGTTATAATAATGTTATAATAATATATCCTATACTCCTCTCATAAGTGAGAAGCGATGAGTCCCTGTGGACAGGATGTATATACCCAAAAGTGTGTATATATCTTACAACTGTTTTAGAAATTGGTACATAGGCTTCTGTTACCTATTAGGTGGAGATTTTATATGTAAATGTGTTAGCACTGATAGTCCTTTTTCCAGTGTTTTATTGGGGAATTAAATAGTGTGATGTTTGGATTGATATCATGAAATCCTCTGCCTGGAAATTGGGCTCAATTGTTCTTTGGTTTATACATCTTTTCCTAAAGAAGAAACACAAAACTCATTCCAGGTAGCTAGGCATTAACTAAGAAAAAAAGCACAAAGTTATCAGAGCTCTTGAGGAAATTGGTTGTCCCAGTGCCCCCAGTTCAGACCGCTCTCCCCTCCATGCTCTGTAAATAATCTCTCCCCTTTCCACCCTTGCCCACCTTCTCGTACCACCTACATCCCACCGTGGCGAGTAGAGGGACCAGAGTGGTATCTCCGGCACCACACTAGGGATTATCAAGTAATAAAAGCTTTGACTCCCTGAAAAAAAGAATAAATAAATAAATTATAAATTATAAAAATATGTTTAAAATGGCTTGTTTATTAAGCCAGAGATGAAAAGCAGGACTGGTGATTAGCAGGCAGTCAATTGATTTGACCCATTTTTCACACATGTGATTAGAAAACTGCTTAGGATGTGATTTATTTAAACAAAACTCACGGCTAACATTTAGAGGTGCTCAAATATTGATTCTCCTTCTTCCACACTTCGTTTACAAAGTTAACTAGAAACTGCGAGTTTGGAGGACTCCAAATTTACATTCCTGAATAGCTGGTTATGGAGCAAAGACTCCAGAGAGCCTGCCTGGCCAAGAGGCTGAGCTGCACCCTGGGGTCCACGCTGCTTCTGCATAACAGAAATTCACATTCATGTTGTGGCTTGCATTTGACATTTCTCTCTCTATTGATAGATAGATGAACAGAGAGATAGCGAGAAGTGGGGGGGAGATAAGAGAGTCAAGCTCATTACTAGGTTTGTCCCTTTCAATTCTGTGCTTGAAAATTACTTTTAATAGATTCATCAGAATTGAAAACGAATATCCTCACCTAAAGGTCATCATTATTATGTCGCCAAATAGATCACATGTTTTGTAATGCCATAGGGAACAAATGTGTTGACTATATTCTGCCACAAAGCATAGCTTCTAACCATGTTTGTGATTATGGGTGATAGAATTACGTGGACAGTCAAGAAAAACAGCACATCAGAAAAGGACCAAAATGCGGGCACCAGTACATGTTGCATTGTCTCATTGCCATTCATATGATACCGTGGCATTTTCAATGCTTTCACCATGTATATATCTAGGTATTTATCTTAATATTTAAGGAATAGAGGCTACTGATTTACAATTCATAGTTCAGTCCTGGCTCTTTTCCCTAAGACTTATGGGCAAAAAGAGGTAACAGTGTCCAAAGGGCCAGCTAATGGCCACTCCTTATCTTGCTAAAGATGGCAGTGGTGAGGGGAGTTATATTTTCTGGAATTGTTTTTCACATCTTATTTCTTTGCCTCCAGAATTCTATGACTTTAAAAAATTTTATCAAGCCTTGAAAACTATTCTGTAGTTTAGCTTCCCAAAAAGGGAAGATATAAATGTTGACTAGAAAACATTTGTTTCATGCCAAATATTTGAGTCCATTTTTCAATTCAATTCTAATTCTGCAGTCACCCTCCAAAATCAAGGGCATCTGTTGTAGGTCCTCCTTAGCATCTGTTATTGGTGTGGGGGTGTGTGTGTGTGAAGAAATGGACGAAAGCAGAATTGGCATCTTGTCAGGTGTTCAATTACTCTTTTGTGTTTCTCTGAAAATATTTGTTTGTTTCTACCTTTGCCAAATCTACTTGTTGTTCCCTCAGAGTCATTAAGAAACAATGCATGTTGCTGTGCTGTTTGAAGCTTACCATGACTCTGAGGTTTATGGATCCCCAAATCCTGCAGAGATACAGGTCTTGTTGGTAACATTTGAACAGAAGATTGAAAAACAGAATGACTTCATGGGAGTAGTTCTCTGTCAGGAGCAGCAAAAACCCTGGTGTTACCTTTAAGGGAAAGAACAGCACAAAATCTGAGTTTGAAATGTGATTTATGCCAGGGAAATCACAAACTGTGCATGGGATGTAACCCTTGAGACAAGATGGAAACGCAAAGCTTCAGTCCTAAGCAAGGTTTCTAAAAAAGGAAAGAGTAAAATCTATTCCTGCACTTGCAGCTCCAGTTCCAAGTGAACTGACTGAAAATCTAAACCAAACCAATGTGAAATTCATCCGGAAGCCAAGGCTTTCTATCACCATGTCTGGCTCAAAAGTGAGTTGTTATAGCAACAAGAGAAAAGTAAATGAGCATTGCACGTTGTAAAATTACGCCTGCTTCTGTTCTAAACAGCACTGTCCACTCAGTCAAATGAGCGCAAGTCATTTAAAGGAGAAGAATTCCATTTTAATTGTTAAGGCTGTCACCAAACCCACCTTTAAAACCCAAAGTTCATTTCAATTAACCTTATTCCCCAAATCGATATAATAAATTCTCTGGCAGGATGAGACCAAGCAACGTCTTATCTGAGGAAGATGACCTCGGGAAAATATGGTGCCACGGATTTCTGCACTGGAGAATAGCCAAAGTGCTGAGTGGCCCTGAGATCACGACAGGGTACACAGATCCTTTCACCTCTAAATCATTGTTTTTAATCCAGTATAGATTGGACGCAGGCAAGAGACCTTGCTTTTTAACACTTGTTCGCTGACCTGTATTAAATTGGATGTTGATCTGGGTCCAGCTTCAAATAGATGTCTATCCTGTGGACATTTTCTGAGCCCCACTGACTTCCAAGAAACTAGGCTGATTGAGACTGGAGAGGTGTTTTGGTTCTGCTTTTGTTTTTCCCACTCGTGTGGAGAGCCCCCTCTACAACTGCAATGGAGTGTACTGTAGGGAGATTGCTTCGATCAGTGGTTGTGTCTTAGTCATCTTATAAGGAGCCTATCGCAAGGCTAACACATTTCTATTTAGTTAAGCATTTATAATTATCAATGTTGCAGATTATCGCATCTAAGTTAATTTGTAAATATGTAAAACAAGGAGGGAGGGAGAACCAGCCCTTAGTCCCCAAGAGCGACCTTCCCTCAAAGCCTGAGGCAGATTTTAATTATTAGCTATAACTGATGTGTATAATTAGCCTGGGCTAATATTCCCTAATGCCTTTCTATTTAAAGACAGACACACTATTAACATACCCAGACAAGTCTGCAGTTCTGAGAAGTCATCTCCATTTTAGCATGAGAAGCAGTAAATGAATCAACAGACTGGCAGTTTGAGACTGTAAGGGGCATTCAGACTCACCAGAGGGGACCTGTTTCATAAACAACAGGAGAGACTTTAGCCCCTCCTGACACCCCCCCAACCCCCATTTGTGAAAGTGAGGAGTGTTACACCTGCCCCTCCCATTGCCTGGGTCTCGCTGGCATCGGTAGAATTGGCCTGCTCCTCTGCCCTGCACCGCCGGGTGTCCCGACATGGCTGATGGTCTGACTCATCCAGGAGGATTTAACAGAAAGAGAGGTGCTCTGGCCCCTACTCTATGATTTTGATTAAGCCAGCCTGGGAGAGGGGCCAGGAACCTGAATTTTTAACAAGCTCCACCAGTTATTCTGATGAGCATCAAGGCTTGGGTACCAATGCCGAATCACTAAATCTTGGGAGGAGTGGGGGGCCAGGAAGAGGGAATTGCATCCCTTCATCAATGAAGTCAGCCCCAGACACTGGCTGGGACTTCTGCAAAATATCCTGAAAGCACTCCATCCAACCCCATGTGTTTCTTTTTTGCAGGCAATCCTCCCAAGATATCTAATACTTACATTTTCATAAATTCTGGAGTAATTTTATATAATTCTGTAATTTCTATAGAGGAAACAGACTAAATCCAAGTCTGTATCCTGAACCACCAGACCCTTCATGTCTCCGCTGTCGGAAGCTTCTCATCCCTCTTCGGCTCCCCATGCTGCTTCAGCCAGACTCTTGACCGCTCTAAGTCTTTGTGTTGTTGTTTTGCTCTGGTTTTTCCCTAGATCTTTGCTTGGCCGCCTGTGTCTCATCCCTCAGATCCCCCCAGCTCACAGATCACCTCCTTGAGTGGTCTTCTCAGGACACTCCATCTGGAGCGGGCCGCTGAGGCACCACCCACGTTCCTCTTCCCCCACGATGGACTTTGCGTTACAAGACCACAGCCTCCCTGTTTCTCAGTCCTCATTATACTCTGCAAATACCTTATGTATTATTTGTGTGTTGATTGTTCTTTTTCCTCCACTTAAGTAAATAAGTCCATATGGTCAGGAGCTTATGGTTGCTATCGTGGCTGATGGGTTGTAGCCACCACCTATATCTTACAGCCAGTTAGGCCACTGGCTCCACGACTCTGAGACTCTCTCTGCCACACCACAGTGGACAGAGATGTGGCCCAATCTTTCAGTTTCACTTTCGTGCTGGCAGAACAGATGTCATTGTTATGAGTGTGTACATTCTGAATGATAAATGAAAGTAACTGTAAATTGAGAATTTCAAGTTTCATTTGCGTTCACAGGGCACTTAGTCCTTTTATCTTTCTTCTTGTTATAGGAAGAAATTCATTTCGGATCATTTCCCATCTTAGAGTCCTGTGTCTTCAGCCCAGGGACGTTCTTATTCTACATTGTAGTTTTTATGCTGACCCAGCAGATTGATTAACCCTAGATGCACATACAGTTAAAATAAGGGAGGAATGGAACAGATTGGCCACCTGTTACCTGAACATGTTTGTTAGATAGTAGGTGCTTCTAACGCACAAACCCCAAGGCTCCCTTATTACACAATTTGGCATTAATATTCAAGGTTTTTTTTGTTTGTTTTGGGTTTTTTTGCGGTACGCGGGCCTCTCACTGCTGTGGCCTCTCCCATTGTGGAGCACAGGCTCCGGACGCGCAGGCTTAGCGGCCATGGCTCACGGGCCCAGCAGCTCCGTGGCATGTGGGATCCTCCCAGACCGGGGCACGAACCCGTGTCCCCTGCATCGGCAGGCGGACTCTCAACCACTGTGCCACCAGAGAAGCCCTCAAGTTATTTTAAATTCAGATTTTCTTCAGACATTCCTAGTGATCTCCCCTTTTTTTATTCTTCCAAAGTCTTGTTCCTCTTCCCAACACCCACCTCTGAGTCCAGATGCATTTTTTTCCTTAAAAAAAAAATTTTTTTTTGCAAGAGAGCTGCAAAAGAGTTGACACTTGGCATGTGGTGATTCAAAAACTACACTGTCCCTTCTCACCACCCCTGATGTCTTTGTCTGACAAAATCCATATGCTGTGCGATCACCATGGCAACTAAGTAGGATTGTAATTGTAACCCTGGAAAGCTAATTTTTTTCACTCAAATTCTGGCATACATTTAACCTGTCTGAAGTTTCAACAAACCATCTTTTAATGACAAGTGTTTTGAAAGGTCTAATTTAGTGTGTTTGTTTGAAAGCCCATTTCTTCCTTTTTTAAACTTAATAAACTAGCTCTAAAAGGGGGAGCCAGAGAAGCTGCAATATCTTCTGACCTTACCTTACAAAATTATACCTGATCATTTTATAGCAAGAGATTCGAACTGTGTGACTCCCTCTGAAGGGTACACAGACATCGGCATCCTCAGACCATGTAGTAAGAGTCAAATAAGGCTCTCCCGAAATACAACTGTGGAGACAAAGGGTTCTTAAGGTCCAAGTTCCAAGCTCATTTCTCCCAGCTGCCATTAAGGAAATGTTGCCTCCTCTGTGACCAATGACATGAGTATTCAGGCTTAGTAGCTATTAAATTGAAGTTTCTCATTTAATGAACTTTAGCTTAGGTTAAATATTCCTTCTATGCTTCTGGTTCCCAGTCACTTCTATAGTGGCAATTTTATTTTTCTAGATAGACGAAGTATTCCTTTTGGAAAATCGTATGGTCTCAGTCATCAGATTCCCCTGGGATATGTGAGGCATGAAGTGACTGATGGAAGTTTTAGAACCTAGTTCTGGCCCAGCCAAGAATTACAGGCATCACCAGCAAAGAGGCTGTGCTCTGGCCACCAGGAATTTCATGATGTTGAAGAAAAAACGCAGGAACGGAATTTAAAAGACTTGGATTCTAGTTCTGGCTCAAAAAGCTTCCAGTTGTGTGACCACAACTCAGTAACGTAAAGTAGACAGCTTCACAGCATGAGCTGTGTGTACCCTCAAGTCCAGGCCTGCCCAGGTCTGCCTGAAGGATGTAGGGGTAATCTGACATGAACTGATCTGCCTGAGGGACAGAAACCTTCCAGCAAAGACCTCAACCTACAAGAAGGGAAAATGAGGCAGCCCAGCAGGGTCCAAAGAGCGAAGGGTCAGCAAGGGGGGGAAGGGAAGTCTCGATCCCAGCACAGTGTATCCATTAGAGCACGTCCCCACTCCCACACATACAAATCCCTCCAGTGCACCCTGGGTCCCCTGTCACAGCACACCGGACAGCAGAAACCGACCAGAAAAGCAAAACAAAGAAAAGAGCCTTTTTGCTAGAGTGACCACACCCCCTGGTTTGGCTGGGATCACCTGGCTTTACATGCCTGCTGTCGTGGCTAAACTTTCAGTCACTTCTTCTTTCACTGTGAGTGTCCTGGTTTTGATAATGAAGTATGTGGTCACATGCTTTGTGGTGATATCTCTGTAGGTTGAAGACGGCCAGGAGGTGGTGTCACTATGTAGAGTGTGTAACCATATGGCACCTGGGGGTGGATTGAGGGCCCCTCCCCGCCCAGGTGGCCGGTGATCCCCGAAACAGCGAGCTGAGTGAGAACTAGAGCAGTTACGACTGGGAGCACAGGGCAGGACTGTGCGGGGGCCGGCGCCAGGAGCATCCCCACACTCAGCAGAACGGGAGCCGACGAGAAAGGCTGTGGCCGGATGAGGGGAGGGGACTGAAAGGCCAGTGCCTGGGAGAACATGGCCGGTGAGCCCTGCAAACCGCCAGATGTCATGGGGAACTGGGTGGAGGCAGAGAACCATGCTTTCGCTGTAGTAAGGTGGTAGGACTGTGGGCCACACCTGTCCTGGCTCAGGAGCCCTCACGCTTCTTCCATCAGGCCCCCGGGGGACTGGAGAGGCACATACAATGTAGGATTAGTGTAGGAGCAATGGTGCGGGCTTCGCATTGCTCTTGGTCTTTCAGACAACGCTCCCAGGGGTGGTCCTTCACCTGGACCAGCCACCAAGCTCGTTCCAGGCAGGAATCCCTTCTTGGGTACCAATTCCTGAGGGCCCCTCTGGTCCTTCTTCCCTCCCAGTCTCCTGCCCACAAACGGGGGGATAGCTCAGGTTTGGAAGAAACTATCCCCCTTTCCTCCTTCTGGTTTCTTCTCATCTAGGCATTCTCCCTAAGCTCAGCAATCCCTTTTCCCTCTGGCCTAAGATTTCATTCAACAAAGACTAGGAAAATGTGTAGACTGATTCTGGGCAGACTCCCTACAGCATGGCTCCCCATGACTAGAACACAGAGCCAGCTTTCTGTCTGAAAGGAGAAAAGAGAGATAGGAAATTATAAAAGAAAAATAACTTACGTTGGTTTTCTATTGCTGCTGTAACCAATTACCATCAACTAAAGGGCTTAAAACAATACGGATGTATCTCACAGATTTGTAGGTGAGGAGCCCTGATGGATCCAGCTGGTTCCTCTGCTCAAGGTCTCATGAAAACAAAATCAAGGTGTCTGCCATTGTGGGCTCCTATCTGGAGGCCCTGGGCTTGGATGGGGGTGGGGAATCATGCTTTTAGGCTCATTCATGTTGTTGGCACAGATCAGTCCCACGTGGCTGCCCTTTCCTTCCTGGCTGTCAGCCCGATGTTCTTCTCAGCTTCTAGAGGCCACTGTGTTCCCTAGCTCATGGCCCCCTTCATCTTCAAAGCCAGCAGTAGTGGGTCAAGTCCTGCGCACATTTTGCGCTCTTTCTCTTCCTCTTCTGTTACATCTTTCTTTGCTTGCAAATAGAGAAAGTCCTCTGCTTTCAAGGGCTCAGTTGATTAGACTAGGCTCGTCCAATAATGCACGATAATCTCCCTGTTTTAAGGCCCATAACCTTAATGATATCTGCAAAGTCCCTTTTGTCATGTAACGTAACATAACATGGTGTGTCATCAGAGGGTGGAGGTCATGGCATCCAAAATTCTGACTATCCACAAATTTAATATCTCAAAACAGTGGCGAGTCACACTACTATTGTTGTAGCACCTTTTCAACCCCAGTTAAAGGGAAAACCCTGAAGAAATAAGCAAGGAGATGTAAAATGTAAAGGTCCACATGCTGAGGTGGGGATCAGATGAGGATTGTGCAAGGTTTCAACAGAGAGACTGCTGTACCTTTGCAGGCAAAACTGGTGATATAGATCCATTTCCCTACAGCCCTTGTCCAAAACTTGCATAATCCCTGCAGAAGAGGCCACAGCGGGCCCCAGGCAGTTCCAGGGGCTACTGAGAGCAGTGTGAGCCTTGCATAGGGCACCTTAGAAATCAGACCAAGTGCACTAAGCTCTGTCCTCATTCCTGAAGGAACAGCCCAGCAAAAGAATGGAAGGACAGAGCCACAGGAATCAGAAGTCCACAGGACACCGGAGGGAAGGGGAGTCAGAATGGGAAGGAAGTTTATAAAAGTCTTTGACATCATTTTTTAGCAACGTATATGTTTAAATGGCCAGGATTAGAGTGACTCTAAGCAGCTCTGAAACCTACTTAACCTTGATGACTTTCTAGTACTGAAAGGCCACTTTAACCTTTCTGTTGGCTGATGACCTTGGCCTGTGTTTTCAGAAATCACTAACTGGCAGGACAGCTGCTGTGATGGCACTGAACCAAGTGAGTCTGAGACTCAGATAGCCAGGAAACTCAGCACAATATCCACATTCTTTCACTTGAACTGAGTACGTAAATTAGAAACTTGAAAGTGGAGGCCAATGTGTTCTCCGGACAGTTATTATTAAAATTACTTTTTCAGCATTCTCTCCAGCATTACCAAGTTGTTTTTGTTGGAAAGAAAGTAATTCATGTTTCAGATCTGCTGTCATTATAAAAGGGGTCACAGCTACAAGTCTAGACATTTATGATTATTTCACAAGGACTTGTCCTTATGAAATAATCATTGTTTTATGCCAGCTGTAGTTTATTGATCTGATATGTGCTTGAAATTATTTAGATAAGGGAAATAAGGCTTTCTTCTCTTTCCAGCCTACAGAGGAAGATTGTCCTAGACTCCTGAAAATATAATAAGCACCTGATATTGGAAACACATTAGGGTTATAGTTTTCATTTATTAAAATCAGTTTAAAATATGCTCCAAATTCAAAGTTTATACTCCTCTCCCTCTTCTTTATAAAGTAAAGAATTTTTCTACAATTGTCTCCAGTTGTTAGTAATTTTTATTTCTGCACAATAAGAAGGGAGAAGGAAAAGGAGGAAGAGGGGGAGGAGGGGGAGAAAGGGGATGGGGAAAGGGAAGGGGGAGGAGGAGAGAAGCAGAAGGAGAAGACATTCTTACAGTAACCTGGATTTTATTGATCTCTTATGAGCACATAACTCGTAGGAGGGAACACAGGGGTTAAAACATTTATGACTATGACTGTGGGGTCACCAGCTAGTGAAGACAAGCCTAGAGGAAAAATTCTTATGTTCTCTAGCCTCAGCTTTTAATGGTGCTTCCATGATTCATTGTCTTATAACCAAATAATTATGGAGGATAGTTCATGGCAGATGTCTTTGGCTATATATCATTTTTATATGCTCTAGGAATTACTTCTTTCTATCTGTTTTACAGATGAAAATGTTAAATGTAGCTTTCAGGTGCTAATGTACTATGTCTGTTAGCATTGATAGGAAGGTATGTCCTCTGTGACTCAATATTAACCTTTAATATTTATTTTATTGCTTATGCAAGATAATTCAGTGAACTCCATTTCCTGTCAGTGTATGTCAATGGTATTTTTCATTGCTTTGCCTTCCTAAAACTGTCTGTTGAAGGACATGGTAGTCAGCCCTACTGGGGTATGAATATAAAAAAGAGTCCTGTATGAGAAACTGGTTTATCTTCAATGCTTTCCGGAAACACTGGAATTTGCCAAAATTAGATTTGGGACATCCTTTTTGCCCTATGTGGGGTGTCTCTTCTTTTTGGTTAATTGCAGGAACAGAGCCCTAAAATGTTACCTTTTCAATGACTCCCAGTGTGTCTCTAGAGATTTGTTACAGTATTGAATAAAAAGCCCTGCCCCAATCTGGGTCGTAAAGATAGTTCCTATGTCATCTTTTAAAAGTTCTGTAATTCTACGTTCCACTTTAAGTCTTTAGTCCACCTGAAATTGATTTGTGTTTCTGGTGTGAGGTAAGGCTCTAATTCCATTTTTTAAATGCCTAATTTTTTTTATTGAAAAGTCTTGCTCTGCCCACTAATCAGTTGCACCAGCTCTGAAATAAGTCAGATCTTGCAGATGTGTGCTCCCAGCCACCCTATCTTAATAATATATTTCATAATAATCCCTGAGTTCTCATAAACTTAATTCCCTACTCTGTTTTCTCATTTTAAAAACTATATTAACTATTCTTGACCCTTTATTCCTGCATATACACGTTAGAATCTGCTTATTTTATTACACACACACACACACATACACAGAGGGAATCCCTGTTAGAGACTGGATTAGAATTTTGATTGAAATTGAATTAATAGATCAGTTTGTTAAGAATTAGCCTCATAATGATTTTGAGTCATTCTGTCTCTGAACAGAATATATCTCTTGGTGGGGGGTAGGGGGGTCTTTAAAATTTTTCAGTCAAATTTTAACATTTTCTACATAAAGTAGAAAAGCAGCTGGATTTATTTTGGGGAAATTTATATTTTTGATACTGTTATAAATAGTATCTTTTAAAATTAAATTCCCTGATGTATAGAAGAAATGCAGTTGGTGTTTCTAGACTACTGTAAGGAACACAAGTTATCCAGAAAATTCACTAAACTTTCTTAATAGAAGTTAATGTGGGCAATTTGTGATGTTCTTAACTTAAAGGGAATCTGTTTATGTATCCTATTGAGTATAGTCTTTAATTTTTTTTTTGGTAGCTAGACTTTCTTATTTTGTCAAGCATTTGAATGTTACCCAGGTTTTTAAATGAAATTATTGAAATTACTGTGTTATTTTTCTTCTTTGAGCTGCTAATGTGATAAAATACAGTAATAGATTGTTTTATGTTAAACTACCCTTGCACTCCTGAGATAAACACAACTTGGCCATCTTTTATATTCTTTGTTGGATTCAGTTTGCAAAATATATTTAAGATTTTTGTGTCTGTTTTGTATTAAGTAGGCTAGAAAGTAAGCTGCTATAACAAAGACACCCAACACAGAGTAGCATGCATAAGATAGGCATTTACTTTTCTCACTGGTAATGGTCTAGAGTCAGTAAGTTGTTCATGGCTGGCAGGGCAGCTTTGTGTATTGAGTACTTGGCTTCCACGTCCTATCACTTCTCAGCCAGTTAAAAGAGGGACAGAGAGTCCTGAACACAGTTCCTTTTTTTTTTTTTTGTCCTTTTTAAAAATAAGTACTATTTTTTTTATTGCAGTATAGTTGATTTACAAAGTTATGTTAGTTTCAGGTGTACAGCAAAGTGATTCCGTTATACATATATATATATATATATAAAAAATCTATTCTTTTTCAGATTCTTTTCCATTATAGGTTATTACAAGATATTGAATACAGTTCCCTGTCCTATCAGTAGGTCCTTTTGTTTATCTATTTTATATATAGCAGTGTGTCTGTGTTAATCCCAAACTCCTAGTTTATGTCTGTGAGTCTATTTTTGCTGAACAGCGTTCTTAAAAAGATGACCAGAAAATTGCCCTCCTCAGACCCATTCACATCTCATTCACCCAAAATTAATTCCATGACTATATACAGATGCAAGGGAAGCAGAAAAATATTTTCTCTGGCTGGGTAGCCATGAGCCCAAGTTATATGGAGTTCCATGTGAATTTCTATTACTAAAAGAAACAAAAGTAGGTGGATAGTTAACATTTTCCAATACATATGGTCATGAGAAAGAATGAACTATAATTTTCTTTTTTGTACAGTCCTGTCTCAGATTTTGACATCAAGATCATGTTAGTTTCTCCCCCCACTGCCCAAAAAAGTGAGTTTGGTAAATATTCTCTGATTTCCTGCTCTTCGGTATAATTTGGGTAAATTCATAACTTAAAAAAAATTGGTTGAACTTATAGGTAATAAATACCACCTGGTGTTTTCTTCCAGAAATAATTTTATTTAGTGATTCCAAATGTTCAATAGATATTGTACTATTTAGTCTTTCTATTTATTCTTGAGTGGATTTTTGGTGTAGTTTTAGAAGTAATGTGTCTATTAGCATAAAGTTATTAAAAATAAACTCTTACTATACTTCTAATATTTTGCTGCATCTGAGTTTAATTCATCCTTTCTTTTGGATTATAACTTAATTATCTTTTCTCTTTTTTCTATTTGCTTCTAAAACAGTTTTGTAAATTTTATTTGCTGTTCAAGAATAACTTTTGTCTGTCTCAACCCTCTCTGTTGTGTGGTTTTTATTCTACTCGTCTGTTCTCATTTTTTTACTTCTGTTTTGTTTGCTTTTATTCTGATGCTCTTGTACTGACTTCTCAAGATGGATGCTTAGTGCATTCATTAAGTATTACTTTAGCTGCATCCATATGTTTTGATAATTCAGTATCATCATTATAATTTTGTCCTAAATATTTTCTGATTTTTATCATTTCTTCCTGAACCCTTGAGTTTTTTAGAAGCAAAATGCCTCTTGTGTAAGAAGAGGAAGTAAGAAAGTGTTCATATATCTGCTATTCATTTCAAAAAGAAACACAGGAAAGGTAAATCAACAATGTTTGATTTCAACAAAGTTTTTAACCTATTAGTCGTAGTGGGAAGCAGAGAAGAAGAAATTTGGGAAGTAGTGACATTTCTCCAAATATACCTCTTTTTTTAAAAAGTTTTACTTTTGGAAGCATGTTCATGTTCTACACATTCAAAAAAATAAAACTAAATCAACATCATTGGGAAGAGAGGAAAAACTAAAACTGAAAGCAAACTGAAACAAACCAACTTAATTGTATTTTAAATGAATTCCATAAGCACACTGAAAGAACATCAAAAAACTCTCAATTCAGGTAATTTCGGAACACAGTATTTAACTGTATACTCTTTGTCCTGGGCAAGATTGTGGAACAAAAACTGCAAACACATCTGGAAATCTTTTTAGTTGAGTCTGTTTTTTTGTAGTGGCATAGATAAAACATTTCTGAAACAATTTAGATGTATGATAGGATCCAACAAGTGTGTGAATGTGTTCATGGGAGATAGGGGAGATAGGTCTGTCACTATAAAAGAAGGGACATGCAGATATGGAGTGAGACAGGGCAAGAGGGAACTACATGGGGATGGATTGGAATGGAGCCACCAGTGCAAATTCATGATTTCTACCATATGCATACATATGGGTAATGCATGTAATATGTGTGTGATCATATGTGTATGTGTGCATATAGGTGTTTGTTTGCCTGGGTGTGTATGTATATGCAGATATTTCTAGCTCTAGTCACTGAAAAGAAGCAAAGACACTCCCATAGCTATGAGCACCCCTAGCACCCTGGTCTTAGGTTCTAATTCCATGCCTCACGAAAAGGAACCATGGCTCTGCTGAGAAATGGCTGACTCCAGGTTTTCTTTAACTGAAAATATCTTTACTTGCCTTTGTTTTTGAAAGATGTTGTTACAAAACCTACCAATTTAGGTTGACATGTATCTTTCTTTCTGCACATTGAAGACATTCATTGTTGTTGCTTTTCTGTTGTTAATTTTGAGAAGTAAGTGCTCAATCAAATTGTTAATTTTTGTAGGTAATTTGATCCACCCCTCTTGTTTTTAACACATTATTTTTGTCTTTGGTGTTGCACAATTTGCAACCATGTGTTAGGTTTGTTTATTTATACTATTCAATATAAAACGTATAAAACAGTAATTATACTATAAGTAGTATAAAACTGAGGCAGTTCTTAGCTATTAATTCTTCAAATGTTGCTTCTACCCCATTTTCTCTTCTCCCACTGGATTTGCAATAAGAAATATATTTGATCTTCTCACTCTGTTATCTACGCTACTTGACTTATCTTTCATACTTCCCATCTCTTTGTCTCCCTGTGTTTTGTTCTGGATAATTTTTCAGATCTAGATTCAAATTCACTAATTTTCTCTAAGCTATATGTAAAAACTCTTAGCAACTGAGTTTTTAATTCCAAAAGCACTTTATATAATTTCTGGAAGTTCTATTTTAGTTATTTTTCAAATGTTTGGTCCTTTATTTGTCTCTCATTTTACTCATGTTTTCAAACTTGCTGGATTTTATATACATACTAAACATAATTATTTATATACTGTGCTTGACACATTACCTGAAAACTTTGCAAGTCTAGTTTGACCGCCTGTCCTTTCTGAGCACTGTGCTCTTGGTGCTCTCCATTTTGTGGTTTTATTTTCTTTCAGTCTTACGAGGGAGAGGTAATTTCTGTTTCTCCCTTACACTGGGCATATAGGCCATTCAGATGCCTCCTTTTGTGGGATCTCACATTAGTGACCTTGGGTGGACTCTGGCTTTCATTGTGTCTTGCCCAGTATGTTTCATAAGATCATGAAAGCCAATGCTCAAGTTCATTCTGATGGCAAATGCCCTCCAAGCCAAGCTTGTCTTCAGTGTGTGACATATCTCTATAGCTTCCCAGTTTCACTAGGTTTTAGCCTTTAACTCATTAACTACTTTTAGTATTTTATTTAGAAATTTTTAGTTGTTTTCAGCAAGTGGGTCAATCAAGGTATTTGGTCCACTATACTGCTGGAAACTTCTAGAAGTCCCCTGTACATATTTTAAACAACTTGATAAATTTCATATATTATTGCATTAAAAAAATACTTAAAATGAAAAGCTAGAAAATCACGGACTTAATCTAATATGCCCCTTGTCACTGAAGGAGAAATATAAAGAATCAATAGTAGCAATACCAGGGCTATCACTCACTTCTGACCCTGCTCTAGTGCTTTCTGTGGCTGCGGTGCTGGCAGAGGGGAAAACAGTGGGATTTAATGCCCCTGTAGGGTGGAGTTTGTACATAATCTTTGTTGGGCACATAAAGACATTTTCTGTTCTGTACAATCTTTACTACCTTGCAACACTCAGACCCAACTTTCATTCCAGGTGCATTCTTAAGACAAACCCTAAGTCTGAGAAATTCACCAAAAATTAGTGACACACACAGACACTTGGATTCTACCAATTATAATATTTAGTTAGACTGCTTTTTTGTTAAATAATATCTCCAGAGCATTAAGTAATAGAAATAATTAAATAATATAACTTGAAAATTTTCCATGCAATATAGGTCTTTGCAAATGTGTGTTATCCATTGAATGGTCGTGCTGTAGTTTGACCACTGTTTCATTTCTAGCACACTCAGTGTTGCTTCTAACTCTTTGCTCTTACAAACTGAGCCATCTTGAATGTTCCTATAGTTCGTCTTTACTTAATATCTTTAATCATCTGCATAGAATAAATTCCCAGAAGTTAAGTTGTGAGGTCAGAGGGCATGCATATTGATAAGGTCAATATATCCTGCCCCCACTGGCTTCTGGAGAAGTTGTGTCAATTTACCTTCCACCAGTGGCCCAAGGAACTTCAGGGATGGAGGTTGGCTTTTTAATGGTGACATATTCTGGTTAATTTCTAATAAAAAAATTATTGCACCAGATTTTGTATCAGTCTCCTTCCCTAGTCTAAATTGATAAAAGGTGTTCTACAGCACTCTCAATATTATGCCTACTTAAAGATCTTACATAATATAGGCTTCTATCCCCTTTCATTTATTTGCAAAAATTTAATATTATAGTATTAATGCAGTTTCTTAAATTATTTTTTTGACATCATTGGCTTTATTTTTTTTATACAGCAGGTTCCTATTAGTTATCAGTTTTATACATATTAGTGTATATATGTCAATCCCAGTCTCCCAATTCATCACACCACCACCCCCCACTTTCCCCCCTTGGTGTCCATACATTTGTTCTCTACATCTGTGTCTCTATTTCTGCCTCGCAGACTGGTTCATCTGTACCATTTTTCTAGATTCCACATATATGCGTTAATATACGATATTTGTTTTTCTCTTTCTGACTTACTTCACTCTGTATGACAGTCCCTAGGTCCAACCACGTCTCTACAAATGACCCAATTTCGTTCTTTTTTATGGCTGAGTAATATTATATTGTATATACGTACCACATCTTCTTTATCCATTCATCTGTCAATGGACATTTAGGTTGCTTCAGTGACCTGGCTATTGTAAATAGTGCCACAATGAACACCAGGGTGCATGTGTCTTTTTGAATTATGGTTTTCTCTGGGTATATGCCCAGTAGTGGGATTGCTGGGTCATGTGGTAATTCTATTTTTAGTTTTTTAAGGAACCTCCATACTGTTCTCCATAGTGGCTGTATCAATTTACATTCCCACCAATAGTGCAAGAGGGTTCCCCTTTCTTCACCCTCTCCAGCATTTGTTGTTTGTAGGTTTTCTGATGATGCCCATTCTAACCGGTGTGAGGTGATACCTCATTGTAGTTTTGGTTTGCATTTCTCTAATAATTAGTGATGTTGAGCAGCTTTTCATGTGCCTCTTGGCCATCTGTATGTCTTCTTTGGAGAAAGGTCTATTTAGGTCTTCTGCCCATTTTTTGATTGGGTTGTTTGTTTTTTTAATATTGAGTTGCACGTGCTGTTTATATATTTTGGAGATTAATCCTTTGTTGATCATTTGCAAATATTTTCTCCCATTCTGAGGGTTGTCTTTTCATCTTGTTTATAGTTTCCTTTGCTGTGCAAAAGCTTTTAAGTTTCATTAGGTCCCATTTGTTTATTTTCGTTTTTATTTCCATTACTCTAGGAGGTGGGTCAAAAAAGATCTTGCTGTGATTTATGTTAAAGAGTGTTCTGCCTGTGTTTTCCTATAAGAGTTTTATAGTGTCCAGTCTTACATTTAGGTCTTTAATCCATTTTGAGTTTATTTTTGTGTATGGTGTTAGGGAGTGTTCTGATTTCATTCTTTTACCTGTAGCTGTCCAGTTTTCCCAGCACCGCTTATTGAGGAGGCTGTCTTCATTGTATATCCTTGCCTCTTTTGTCATAGATTAGTTGACCATAGGTGCGTGGGTTTATCTCTGGGCTTTCTATCCTGTTCCATTGATCTGTATT
Organism: Orcinus orca; assembly: GCF_937001465.1. Classification (NCBI taxonomy): domain Eukaryota; kingdom Metazoa; phylum Chordata; class Mammalia; order Artiodactyla; family Delphinidae; genus Orcinus; species Orcinus orca. The sequence continues at coordinate 17,173,389 of NC_064570.1, read as the reverse complement.
TCTGTTTTTGTGACAGTACCACATTCTCTTGATTACTGTAGCTTTGTAGTATACTCTGAAGTCAGGGAGTCTGATTCTATCAGCTCCATTTTTTTCCCTCAAGATTGCTTTGGCAATGCAGTTTCTTAAATTATTATTATTAAAAAAATTTTTTTTATTCAAACAGAAAGTCACAAAAATTATAATCATCCTCATCAGTTCACTCAGTCTTAAATTGTTGACACATTTTTGGTTTGACAAAACCCCAACCATCACATGGCCACTAGTAGCCTGTGGCATTTTTATAATGAAGTAGAACTAAATAACATTGCTGCAACAAATGAACAGATGATTTTCCTATTGTTATCTCCTTGAGTTATTCTGCTTGTCCACAGACCCACTAGTGATGACTCATAGCGAGTTCCCTGTAACCAATGAGAATTAGTAAGGGATATGGCTTTTTTGACACTTATTCTGCTTGGATTTGGTCACATGGGAATCCAGCAATGTGATTTCTAGCAGATAACATTGAAAGACTGATCTTATAAACAGGCAGTTGGCTTCCTGGCATGGTTTTAAATGTGTTTTCACTTAATAGGACACAGGATTTTTGTTCATTAGATCTCTTGCTGTCCCTGGTTAAATCCTTCTGCCTTACTGTTCCTGCTTTTGACGTTACACTGTGCAGAATGGCATTTCTATATAAAAAGCTTTTGGCCAGGGGGCAACATACCAGCTAGTACATATTTGAAATGGCTATTTCTTTCTCACTATGAATGGAACGGTATTTTAAGCACACATAACTCTCACAAGCTAACATCTGTCAATTGCACTGTGTACAACTTCATCAGCTCGGAATTGAAGCCCATTCATAACACTCCTGTTTGCAAACTTCTGTCATCAAGGCTGTTCAGGTTGTAAGTTCTATTGCAAAGAGAAGCAAGGGCTTTAATGCCAAAGAGCAGCTCCAATTTAAGTTAACACTTGAAAATTGCAAGGGAGTGGCAGTTGCTTGAAAAGCCCTTTTTCTGAGTGAAAGTTGGGAAATTGGGATGTGGGGCTACTGACCTTATCAGAACTTAACTTTTCTCAGACACTGATGGATTCTTCTGGTGGTTCAAGTTGTTCCTTTGGTTACAATGAAGGTCTTTCACAGAGCTTTTATGTTGATTTTCCTTGTGGATTTGGGCCTAATGGTATGAAGGATATTGAGTCTATACAGGGTCAATCCCATAAAAACTGAGTCGGAGAAAGGAGGCAGATAATTACTCTTAATTTGGTATGAAATTGCATACAGAATCCTATATATAAATGTGACCTGTGAAAATGAAGCAAAGAGAGAATTTATACACTGGGAGCAAGATTTTAGACAAATCTTGTCTGCATATTTATTTAGGTCCTCTTACTGTGTCATTTGTATAATGATATGTTTTTATTGTAGAATTACAGCCTATACATTTTTTGTTGTTGTCCTTTGGAAGTAATTAAATAGTTATTTTCAACCAAGGTTATAGAATTGATTTAAGTAACGCCTAAGAATTAGAGCAATGGGTAAGAATCACCTGGGGGGAATTGTTTAAAATGCAGATTTGGAGGGTGGTGTTCCCGCAGGATTCTAATCGTTATACCATGAATGGAGCCTAGGAGTCTACCTTTCTAACAAGCATCCCAAGAAATTCTGATTTTGGTGATCCCCAGAAAAACACTATTAAAAAATACGATTTTAAAAAAAGATATAAAACTTAAAAGAATAAAACTCAGTTTTACAAAATATATAAATGGGAATCTTGTTTTCCTGTATAATTTATTTTTGTAATAAAGGGATGCGACTACAATCCTGATACCTTAAGAAGTAAGACAGATAAACTATGTGTGCACATTGGGGGACCGGGGCTCCTTGAAGGCCACCTCTGCCTGGGATTCAGAGGTGACCTTACTAAGTCACTGTCCTGCTTTTGTTTCTCTTTCCTCGCCTCCAAAAAGCAAGCAGAACCTTTCTTCCACCTGGACATGCTGAATATAAAGCAAAACAATCTTGAGGCTGATTTCTCAATCCAAACTGGTGTCATTATATCCAACACTTGGATAATGCTTAATTCTTTCCAAACTGTTGAATTTAATAGACCATAATCACAATTGTACAAGCTTTAAAGTCAGACCCTAAACTAGATCATTGTAGCCTCTCAGAAGCTTTGAAGGGTAATGCAGGGTCACAGTCACATTATGTATAAACCAACCCTGAAAGACATCACCTTAAATGTTGCAAGAAAAAGAAATCTCACAGCTTCCAGTTGGCAGTTTTGTGTTCCAGGGCTTGAAATCTTTCAACAGAAATCTTTCAGAGCTCTTAATCCAAGTTGTCTGTGCCACATCTGGCCTGTTCTTGAGAGAAAGGGAAAAACTGCTCGCCACAGCTCACACACTTTTTCCACACACTGAAAAATGTTAAGCTTTTTCTTGTTCTTATTGTTGTTTTAATGCAAAATATGAAGGCAGTTCCTTTGGCCTTTTCATAGGAAGCCTCAAGAAACTATCTATAGGCAGCGACAAAGTATAAACTCTATCTATATTTTGTCCCTGCTTGTTTTCATTCAAGGCTCTTAAGTGTAATTTGAGGATGACGATGACTGTTGAATGTAGAATCTTTCCTGAAACTTTCTTTCTGTAGTTGAGTAAATGTTCTTGGAGGCCTTTCAAAAACATCTACTAAGTTGATCAGGAAATTGTCTACATTAGTCTAATAGTGTGACCTCAGCAAGTCAATTTTATCTCCCTGGCTCTCAGTTTTCCCCAAATGAGGGACTTGAGCTAGGTTGTCTTGACTGTTTCTTTACAAAATCTTGAAGTTGTTTATTGTAGAAATAGGATGGAATTATCTCAGAGTAATTTTGTGGCCATAAAGGACTCCTTTCTTTGGTAAGTGCAATGTTGGTTCCTTGCCCTTTTTGATTTTTTTTGTTTGGTTTGGATTTTTGGCCATGCAGCATGTGGGATCTTAGTTCCCTGACCAGGGATCAAACCTGTGCCCCCTGCAGTGGAAGTGCAGAGTCTTAACCACGGGACCACCAGGGAAGTCCCATGTTTCTTCTAACATAATCTCTCTTCTGCTGATGAGGATCATCTCTTGTGAAAGAAAGGAAAGAAGGAGGGGAGGGAGGGAGAGTAGAAGGGAAAGGATAGCAGAAGAAACAGAAGGGAGGAGTGGAAAGAAGGAAAGAAAATAGTAGCCAGCAGTAAAGCTAGTGGTCATAGATATCACAAATAAACAGGTGAAATTTCTGCCTGTTTGATGCCTGAGCATATCCTGTACCTGAGGGCAGATTGACGTCCTAGGACTGTTTCCTAGAATTTATATATATATATATATATATATATATACACACACACACACACACACACACACACACACAATATATATAATTTATACATACATGTACACAACATTAGGAGAAAAAATACATATATATATATAATTGAGTCTAAATAAAACAAAAGGCCTTGTCCACAGATTCTTCATGGTTTGTGGGACCTCACTCTCCGCTCCAGGTCCTTCTAAGACAAGGTATTTGGTGGATCTGTGCTATTTCTTTTGATGCTCCTTTATTCAGCATCCATTTTTATTCATCGAGTTAAATTTCACAAATGGCATGAATAGCCTGCTAAGATTTTTCTTCATACCTTTCATCTTTTTCAAATGGAGAAACCTGGAGGTTTTACTGGAAGCTGTACCGCAGGACCACCCTGTGTGCGGAGATCTCATTGTGGCCCTTGAAGAATGTATTGGCCTAAACCTTTTTGATGTTCCTGTGATTTTAAAAGATACTTAGGTTACATCACTCCCTGTCACAGAATGAGCAACTTCTAATCCATACGGTCATCATGGCCCAGTAGACACCATTTCTCCAGAAATAGTAGGAGAACTGAAGATGGCGTGGATGGGGATGTCTGCAGATCCACACAAATATACCATTTTCTACTCACACTGTAGAGGGTTACTCTGGGCTTTGCTTTCTAACTCCAGGATACTGAAAACTGATTCCAAAGGAAAGTTAACTCTAGTATCAAATCAGTTGAAACTGATTCCTCGAGTGATCTGACAATTCATATCCCCTGCCATCAGACGATCTAGATAATTGAGAATTCTTGACAGTGTATCTCTAGAAGCAGTGCATGAATTAAAGTGCTGATGGACCAGCATGGGACCCCCTGCTTCTCACCAGGGAAGGTGCACCCCCTGCTGTGTCTGGACCACTGCAGACCCATATGAGTATCTTCTCCAAGACACTTGGGCATTGATTATTGGACCTAATTCCCTGAGGACTCATCCGAGCCATAAGGTGAGGGAAAACAAATTAGGAACCACGTAGTCTCAGGTAGCTTTGCATGATCTTTCTATAGCCAATGTTAGAAGCCAAAAAGAACCTCCAAGAAATGTATGCCCTTAATGGGTTAAAAAGTGTTTCTTTTCTAGTCTTACTAGCTTATTCCTCTTCTAGTTCCTGAAACCTCCTTTACTTCCTGAAACCCAGTGCTGCTGTGATTTGTCGTCAAAGGGTTGTATTTGTGTCCACATGCTGAATATTTGAAAGTCTGGTTGCCTGTTCTACTGCAACCTGACAAAACAGGTTCTAGTAAGAGCTCAAGAGCTGGTTATTGTAAAGTTCTTGTTTCAGCAAGAAGTACACAATAAGAATTTTAGGCTTGAGGTTGTACACAGACCCTTAATTGGTTATTATTATTATTTAGTCCAGATTTTTTCCCCTGGTAACCTGTATCTTTGAATATTCTCTGTGGAGTATGTAGAAAAGAAAGGTTAGCACTCTTTTTGGAACTTTATGAAAGCAAGAGCTATAAATCACCTACAAATATGCAGCCAGCTTCCGGGATGTTATGTCAAGACAATACGTCTAAAATTTCATTGTTGTTTAAGGATTTAGCCAGACAACTTTTATTCACTTTAATGAATGTAACTGCCTACTCACCACTGTGGAAAATTCAGGGTTCGAGAGTGTGAAATGCTGCATTGATTATGCAGAACCTCAGTCAAAGCTATGCTTTTTTTTCCTACATATTTTATGACGTTATTTTGTCTAGACATCTATGTCCTTGTTGCCCTCAGTTATAGCATTTATTGCCAAATCGCTTTAATCAGCTATCTCCTTCATTCAAAACTCTGTGCCCAAAAGAGCTTAAAAGGATGCAGACTGTCCGTCTTTTCTCTTTTAGACTGTTGAAGACACAGGCAAGCGTGAATAAAGTAAACAGTGTTTCTTAAACTGCACATCGTGTGTCTTGATTAAAATATTCAATACATATGGGGATCCCTGTAACCTTTCCAGTCATCACCTCAGAGCCCAGTCATGAAAACTTAGCCAACTACATTACACAGAGCATTTCTACTTAGCCCCAAATATTATAGAGGTAAACTTAGGCTTCCTCTACCATTTGTATTCTCTGTGTTCTCAGACAAAAGTAAGACAGCTAAATATATTTTTGGGTTCCAATTTAGGAAAAGTTTGGGGATATCAATTATTACTCTTAGCACTATAATCAGTCTTCCTTTTAAGAAATTATGTTTTAAATATAATTTCAAATAAATTCTCTAACTTAAAAAATTATTTTATGAATACCGTCTTCTTAAAATTAAATATGGTGATTGTCAATAATGTTAGATCCTTGATACTTTTGTGAGTAGACTGGCTACAACTGCGGAAATCATGATGATTCTAATTCTGGCTCTAATTTAACAGGAAGTCAGTCAAGATTACTAATTTAATGCCTTTTATGCATCATAGTTACTAAAATAGTGTCTATTATTTTAGCTATATATATTATAAATAAGCTATATATTATGTTAGCAATATATACATATATAGAGAGAGCGCTATATTTAGTATCCATTATTACGTTATGTTCATAACCACATTTCTAATTCACTAAGCATTCAGCCTAGTTGACTTTTTTCCTCTTTTTAAATGAACTGCTTGGGTTAGAGGCTCTCTGAGGTCCATTTCAGCCCTAAAATTTTATGATTTTGTGTTCTATGAGATAAACTGGCCATCTCATCTTTTATATGATCCCAACTGCTAACTCAGATGTAACCTTTCCCTCATTCCCAATCGGAAACATTGAAAATATTTTATAGATGGATCAACTTTTTAAAATCTAGTGAAAGGAAGAGAAGAAGAAGAAATCAACTCAAATTCAGCAGAAGAGAATGGCATTTAAAAGACATTCCCAACTTGAAGAGATTTGAGACATCTTCAAATAGCTCCTATGAAGTTATTTGTTGTGGAAACTCCTGGAATGAGGCTATCAAATTTTAAATAGTTCAAGATGAAGTTTCATCTAGTTTGGTCTAGAAAGTAAAAGTCTATATTATTTCAAATCACCTGGTCTGACCTAGGCAATCTTGTGGAATATAATGATTCCAATAAAATTATTCAGTTATTTAATTATTGAATATTATTCAATTATTTAATTATTGAATATCCAATATTTTATTGGAATATAATGATTCCAATAAAATTATTCAATTATTTAATCCAATAAAATTATTATAATTTCCAATAAAATTATAAAATGCTTATGGAAACTGGTTTTTTTTTTAACACTTTTATTGATATGAATACTGTGCCAGCTCATTCATTTGGCCATTCTTTCTAAGAGATACTCACCATCAGCATCTATAAATGGATTAAATCAAGTTATTATATTGGGTTGACCAAAATGTTCATTCAAGTTTTTCCATTTAAAAAAAATGGAAACGGGTTTTTCTTATGCAAAAACCCGAACAAACATTTTGGCCAACCCAGTCATAAGAATAACTAATCTAAGAACGTGCCAGGCACTGTTCAGAAATTCTGACAATGGTTCTAAGCTGGGTACTATTATCCTTCCCATGAAAAGGAAGGGAACAGTATGTGTAATGAAGGGAAAAGCAGCTGTGCCCTCCACCATTATCATAGGAAGGTCTTTATTTATTTATTTTTTTGAAGTATAGCTGATTTAAAATGTTATATTAGTTTCAGGTATGCAGCATAATGATTTAATATTTTTATAGATTACACTCCATTTAAAGTTATTACAGGGAGTTCCCTGGTGGCCTAGTGGTTAGTATTCAGGGCTTTCACTGCTGTGGCCCGGGTTCAGTCCCTGGTCGGGGAACTGAGATCCCACAAGCTGTGCGGCGCAGCCAAAAATAAATTAATTAATAATAAAATACAAAATAATGGCTATATTTCCTTGTGCTGTACAATACGTCCTTGTTGCTAATTTATTTTATACTAGTAGTTTGTACCTCTTAATCCCATATCCCTAATGTGCCCCATCCCCATTCCCTCTCCCCACTGGTAACACTAGTTTGTTCTCTATTTCTGTGAGTTTGTTGCTGTTGTGTTGTATACATTTGTTTTCTTTTTTAGATTTTACATATAAGTGATAACATAGCATATTTGCCTTCTCTGTCTGACTTATTTCACTAAGCATAATACTTGCTAGGTCCATCCACATTGTTACAAATAACAGAATTTCATTTGTTTTTATGGCTGAGTAGTATTCCAGTTTAAATATATACTACATCTTCTTTATCCATTCATCTGTTGAGGACACTTGGGTTGCTTCCATATCTTGGCTATTGTAAACAGTGCCGCTGTGAACGTTGGGGTGCATGTACCTTTTCAAATTTGTGCTTTCATTTCCTTTGAATATATCTGCAGGAGTGGAATTGCGGGGTCATATTGTAATTCTATTTTTAGTTTTTTGAGGACCCTCCATACAGTTTTCCATAGTGGCTGCACCAATTTACACTCTTACAAACAGTATTCTAGGGTTCCCTTTTTTCCATATCCTTGTCAACATTTGTTATTTGTAGACCTTTTGATGATAGCTGTTTTAACAGGTGTGAGGTGATATCTCACTGTGGTTTTAATTTACATTTCTCTGATGATTAGCAATGTTGAGGATTTATTCATGTGCCTGTTGGCCATCTGCATGTTTTCTTTGAAAAAGAATTGTTCCTTAGTTCCTTTATTCATTTTTTTTTTTTTTTTACTTTTTAGCACTGACTGGTAGAGCTACCCTCTAATTCCTCATTGGTTACTTCCTAGAATCACTCTTCATTCTAGTACCTGATCCTCCCAGGAAAACGGAGCTGTACCAACACAAAACCTGGGATTATTACCACAAGTCCTCTTTTCCTCAGTACAGAGTGTCTGGGACATCCTCACGTGTATTTTACAGAATTCCCCTTTGCAGTTTCCTAGCTGGAGATCCCATATGAAGTGAAAGAAGAAACTAATTTCCTCCTCAGATTTCTGTGCTCCTGGGAAACTTTATCTTGCACCATTTTTTAATTAGACAGCCCTAAGCCAGGAATTTCTGAAATTCTGTTTCTTGATGTAGCTGACTCTGTTTGGGGCACACAGAGATGGTCACAGAGCATAACAGTTCTGTTGACCTGTTTAAGCCCTGGCCAGTTCTACTGACATGTTTAAGCCCTGGTGATTTCCTTGTTGTCAGGTCCTTCCTAAGTGGACAGCAGTCATACTAAAGGCAAGTTTAGTGTGGAGGCAAGTATCCATGAGCGACAGGTCCAAGGCTATCAAATTACTAATTTTTCTGCCACCTAAGGTGAACCTGAAGCCTAGACCAAAAGAAAGCCTATTTTCTTAGTTCTTTACATGATTTATAACATCCTTCTTCCTTACCACCCCCAACGTGTTATCCTTTTTTTCTGGAACAGAATTAAATAATGGATACCATATCACAGGCATTTCCATAAGGTTAAGATGATGTAACCTGTTTAACAAGTATTTCATTAGGGAGAATAAAAAAGGTAAACTGAGAAATTCCAGTAAAAGTTTGTTATATAATTTTAAATGCTTTAGAATAACGTCACAATATCCTGCTTAAAAAAAGATCCGTCCTGGGCTTCCCTGGTGGCGCAGTCGTTGGGGGTCCGCCTGCCGATGCAGGGGACGCGGGTTCGTGCCCCTGTCCGGGAGGATCCCGCATGCCGCGGAGCGGCTGGGCCCGTGAGCCATGGCCGCTGGGCCTGCGCGTCCGGAGCCTGTGTTCCTCGGCGGGAGAGGCCGCAGCGGTGAGAGGACCGCGTACCGCAAAAAAAAAAAAAAAAGATCCGTCCTTTGTGGAAGATGTTATTAGTGAAGTCCTTGAAGCAAGTGGTGGAAAATGGCTTTTTCATTACTTCAAAGGCAATATTAAAGGACCATGAAATTCAAAGCTCCTGGTTTTATCACAGATATTTTTATGTCAGGATTTAAACATTTTCCTACTCGGCATTCTTCTAACAAATGTAGTTTTATAAGAAAGAATTGTTATAACTGGCTTGGATCATAGGAGGATTATTAAATGATAGGCATCAATTAAACTGATATTTAAATTGAGGATATTCATATCAGATAAGAGGAAAGTATGATTATAATTAAATGCAGAAAATGTATAATCTGCTTTGGGAGTACGCTTTAAACCATGTGATTATTTGTTGGAATATAAACTGTCACAAAAATTCTTCTGCCTATTTCCCCCTTGCTCACTGTCACTAAGCATAAATAAAATGTTTCATACATATTTTCCTTAATCTTAATATGATTATGGGTGTGCTTTATGTAGATGATCGTGTTGAGGCTGTATCACTGAGGAATAAAAAGAAGTTGCAAATGATAACCCAGGATCACTCTTGTGAATGCAGAGTTGTTAACGCACTTGAATTCCCCAGAGTTAACCTTTTGGTTCCTGGGGTTTTGACATGAGTTATTATCATAGCATTGGCACTAATATAATAATACAATCATAAAGTGCTTGCTAAGGATTTAGGGACTTAGCAGTTGTGTGTATTCATTGCTTTTATGGATATTTTAAAAAGTATAAAACCTGTTAAATAGCAACGTTCGTAAGTTTAAAGTATTATTTTCTTACCTACTGGAGATCAGAGAAGCTCAAAAAAATCAGATTCACAAATTTCAATATTAAAACTTTCTTAAACAAAAATACTCATTAAGACTACAAAGGGATTATTTCATCATTTTCATACATCTTTTCACTTGGAAACTCTTGAAAATAGGAGAGTTCTTCATTTACACGTGTCTCTGTGTCTGTTCATCTACATCTAAAATATGAGCAGATGCCATTTGGGTTTTTTTTGGTTTTTTGGTTTTTTTCCTATTTCTGTAATCTGGTTCTTAATGGCTGTGTCTCCAGGCATTGACAAGCAGCCAGGTAGTGTCCATTGGGGCTGACCCTCCTCTAGCTCTACGTGATAAGAAGCCATTGGCCTACATTTATGAAGGGAGTCCCATCCTTCATACCAGAGTTACTGCCCAGAGGTAGTTACGTGATCCAGCTTTATCCAATTAGAGTGAAACTCTGGATTTTTGTTTAATGATAAAGAGAGAAATCTGCCCACTACCCCTCCAATCTCACTGTACAAGGTCTGGAGAGAAAAGTATACATGCTGAGTTCTAACTGCAGTCACCTTATCAAGGGAAACCGACCTGCAGATGAAGCTAGTCCATAAAATATGGAAGAGCAGGAAGAACCTGTGGAAAATGGAACTAAACCTCTAACTGAACTGCACCCAAAGGCCCACCTCTTCACTCTCAGTTACATGAGCCAATTAATTCCTTCATGATTTAAGCTAGATTGTAATGATGTTCTATTATTTTTTGTAACCAAAAGGCATCCTACCAGGTACAGAATTTGGTGCTAAGAGCAGTATTTTGCTCATCACAGATCCCAAAATATTGAACTAACTGTATCTAGGCAAGCAGAGCAATTTTTCTATGGTTGGAAGTTGACAAATCTTATTATATAGTCACAAAATAACTAGTTAAATGATTTCCTGCTGTACCTTATAATAGATTTCAAGTGCTAGCCAAGATTGTACTGTTCAGTGATTTAGTAGGAAAATTTTCAGCTTTCACTAAAGTCCTTCGAGAGAGACAAGGTTGGCCTGAAACTAATCAATCTGAAAGAAAAGAAAAAAAGTAATATGGCTTTTCTACGAGAAGCCCTCTCTACAAGTGACTTTCCTTCCTAAATGGGTAAAAGTCTGGTTATCTGGAGACTGACTGGTTGAAAAATCAAATTCTCTGCCCCAAGATTAGGTCAGTTAGAGCAAAAGCAGGAGACAGGGGCTATAACAGGAGGTAAAGCTATATCTGGGGAGAACCTAATCCTTACTCCTCTCCCAGTAACTGGAATTCCCCCAAGAAACCCCAAGCCAAGGGTTAGGCTCTTGTTCATCCCTAGGGTAATCTCCAGGCTCTTATAATCTCATAGCTAGACCCCCAAAGTGATGCGGGCCGGGAAAAAGAATTCTCCCCAATGTCCATCTTTGGCATAACTCTACAAAACAAAGGATAGGGAAGATAGTCCTGAACAATAGGACTAAGGTCAGCGAGATTGGCCAACTAAATCATTCACTCCTCATGCAAGGCAGGGACCACTCAGTGTTCTGTCCAGCTGGATATGAAATGCGCTATGGATGAATGACCACTCCATGTTACTTCCTATTCTCCTTTTTACACATAAAATTTGAATAGTAGCTTACCATCCTCTCTCCACCATTGTATATTGGAGGAGGGCAAGTGATGGTAACTTATCATTTGTCAACCTGTGACCGACCTTTGAGAGTTATATCGGAATTTGATTTAAAAATAATAAAAGGACTTCACCTAGAAATCCTGCACTTGAGTTGCTAGTAACTGGAAGAGACTTGATCGTCTCCCTTTGAACTGGTGGTTCTCAACTTTGGTTGCTATGCAGAACCACCTGGGAATTTTTTTAAAATTCCGATGACCAGGTTTCACGCAGATGAATTAAATTAGAATCTCTGGGGGAGGGACCCAGACGTGAAGTGATCTCTGCATGCAGCCTAGTTGAGAACCACTGCTTCCATTTAGGGGTGGGGACTGGGGAACTTGGATATGGAGAGGAGGCTGTGTGTGGTTGTTGGTTTTGCAAAGATTGCAGTGGATCTCTGTGCTTATTCCTCAAGTCATTTCACTCCTCTCCTTTCGGGTACCAGCCATGCCCTCGATTGACCCCGGCCTAACTTCAGCGGATCATAGGAATACATGGGTCTTACTGCAGGTATTGATTCAGGAGAAGACACTTGACCTAATATGTCCCAATTAGAGTAAAGCTCTGGACTTTTGCTTTATGGTCAGGAAAGACAAAATATGAAGGAAGAGTATGAATATTGATTGTTTCTGGACAAAATTAACTCCCAGAGAATACGAGACCCTGGATAACTGCAGGAAAAGGGTGTTAAGAGCCCAGAATATACCATAGCTGAAACCTACCCAACCTCTGAATGGAGCCAGCAAATTCATTCTGTTGGTTAGGACAGTGGGAATTAGGTTTTCTCTTGCATGTAACTGAAAGCATTCTAACTGATAGGCCCTTTAGTGGACATAGTCAGTGCTCTACCAAGATTCCCCTGGATTCCTTTTTCTATTTTTCCCCCATTTCTTCTGCTTCCAATGGTCTGTACCTATGGCACTCCTCTGAGGACGACTTTCAGGCCACTAGAGCTGCTTTGCTTGTTTGCTCAGAGCTAGAAGTACCTTCACATCCTCCCTAGAGCAGACCTTAGCCAGTACTGCGAGACCTTAGCCTCCCAGTACACAAGCATGAAACCCAGCATCCCTACCTAGAGTTGAACAAACCGTGAGCCCCCTGTGGGACATGTACCTTTGCTGCGCTTCTTCCATTCCTTATCCAACATAACCAACATGCTTCCCAGTTTCTCCTGGGAGCAATTCCTTCAAAAAATTACTTGAGCACAAATCCTTACTTGGAGTCTTCCTCTGAAAAACCCAAACTAAGGCACATGCTAAGTTCTATGTGCCAAGTTTTATGTGGAGCACGTAGATTGGGATTGATAAATGTAACTAACTGGTTCAACAGCCGATAGCCTTCTCTACAAATATTGTCTCTTATTTTACATGTCAAATGAAATACCAAAACATATTTAGCAATAAGACACATGACAGAATCAAATTTTAGAGTGAAGTCCAGAGAGGTGATCTAACAAACCTGTCACGTTACACGTAAAACAATTGAAGTCTAGCAAGGTCACGTGATTCCAAGCCTCTTGACCACTTAGTGGCAAGGCCAGCGCTTGAAGCCAGTGCTTTTTTGGTGCCATAGGCAACTTGTCTATTGCTGCACCTAACTTGATTTCAAACCTCTTATTCAAATCACATTTTCTGTGTTTAAAGACAAATTCTTTACTCTTCTTGTATGCCGAGGGGTGTCCCAGTAGCTCAGTTGTTAAAGCTGAATACTATCTGTAAGAATATGATAAGCGTAAGTAAGTGATTCTTAAACATATGAACCATGGAGTTAGATAATTCCTGAGCCGCAGAATAGACTAGAACAGGAAGAAATGTGACTCAAGAAGGTAAAGGTCATAGACCGTGTTCTTAACTTATTCCGGAAACATAGTAGATACTCAAATATTTGCTGAATAAAGCATAGTGAAGTTCACAAGGACATAGGGAAGAGAGGTTCTAATGTCAATGGTAGAGAAGAGGTAGGCACACCTGAATGAAATTGGAACAGAGAAAATAGGCCTTATGTAGAAGAGATGAAGGAGTTTGTTACTCTCCTCCTGCCCTTCTTCTTAGATCTAGAACTCAGGAAGTTGAAGAGCCTTAAATTTGTTCCTGGGTGGTACATCTGTCATAAAGAGATTGATATTTCAGATATCTACCCTGTTTATGTGTGTGTGTGTGTGTGTGCGTGTTTAGTGTGTAGCTTTTCGTTATTCTACAGTTCTGATACGGTCTAGGTAAAGGTCTGAGCTGAGCCATGATGCATTAAAGAAGGTACTGTGGTACTACTGACCTCTCCTGCACTAGCATTTTAGATGAGATGCAGAGTTTCACACCTGGAAATCAGCAGAAAGTGACAAGAGTTTTCAAGGAGAGACAATCAAGGCACTGGTAAATTTTGGACCTAACAATTGGGACCATGGTCTCCACTGCCCTTGGTCTTTACCACATGGAGAGTATCTCTCCGCTGTCATCTTAGAGGCCTTGGATTGTGTTTTGTTAATAATCACACTGATTTTCCTTACATAAACCCAGAAACATTTTTAGTTAAAATAAACATAGATAATGCCTTAGTTTAGTATAGACATTTAGAAAGTACTTTATAGTAATCTCAAAGACTTTGCTAATCAAGTTTGTATAGGCTTGGATAAGGTTTCTATCCTGTCTCAAAAAAAGATAATCCAAAGCATATCTCTTCATGTAGGATAATCTGAGTAAAATACTGATCTAAAAAGAAAAGGAGAGAGAAATATTTATACACATATACGGATTGTTAAAGGTTACATAGATAGGAGCTTTAAATGAAATTCCAGAAATGTCAGCTTTCTTTTTGTTGTTTGACTAAGAAGATAAAATTGCACTGTTGATAGCATTCTAAAATTCTCTCTATAGTCCTGACCACATACTAAAAAAAAAAAAAGATCAAGAGGAATTGGGGAAGCTTGCCATGAAATTAAGCTTTGTTAAGTCACCTATTATATTCCAGTTACCCTTTTACCTGATTTCAATCTTATCTCAGGTAATCTTCAAAACTACCTCCTAAAAAAAAAAAAACTACCTCCTAAATAATATCTTATATATGAAAGAAAACACTTCTATAGTAAAGTAAAATAAACTTGCACAAGGTAGTAAAAATGGATTTAAAACCATGTTAGTCAAGTCCAAAGTTACAGTAAAAAAATGAATAAGCAAGCAATGCTAACTGTAAGGTCGGATCTTAACAAACGGCACCGCGAAACAGAGGAAAGCTTCAAGTGAGCTTTATTGGGGAGCGCTCCCGGGCGAGGTTCACTGGTCCGAGAGAAAGGGGCCAGAGAAGTCGCGCCCGGGCGAGGGTTGGGCAAGATTTTATAGGGGAAGAAGGGAAAGGGGTGTGGTGAATCTGGGAGGGCGCAGGGTATTCCTTATTTGGTGGTCTTTTCGGGTATCCTGGGGGACCGTTAGTCCCGCCCCTCGAAAGGCGGGAAGACTGGGCTGGTTTCAAAGTCCCCAGGTCAGTTCCTGGAACTGGGTGGTCCGGAATGTCTCCAGGGCAGTTTCTGGAACTGGGTGATCCGGAGAATTTCGTTCTGATGCAACCTGTGAATCTGATTGTGTTCCCCTGCCTCGGGCCAGTTGGCCTTACACTAACAAATTGGAAAATTCATTGAATAATGAAATAGCTTTTTTTTTTTTTTTTTTTTTTTTTTTTTTTTTTTTTTGCGGTACGCGGGCCTCTCACTGTTGTGGCCTCTCCCGTTTCGGAGCACAGGCTCCGGACACGCAGGCTCAGCGGCCATGGCTCACGGGTCCAGCCGCTCCGCGGCATGTGGGATCTTCCCGGACCAGGGCATGAACCCGTGTGCCCTGCATCGGCAGGCGGACTCTCAGCCACTGCGCCAGCAGGGCAGCCCTGAAATATCTTTTTGAAAAACTTTTTATAAAAGTAATCATTATTTGGAGGAAAATTAAATCTAACTTTTGCATTTTGTTATATACTTAGAGGTGAAGGTGATGCATTGAAAGCAGAGTACCTAATACATGATCATTCAAGCTGGAAGGGCTGATGGTTTGCTGTAGGATTAACCAGCAAGTGTCGTTAGGTGTTCCTAGGCCAACGGATGTACATAAAGATGCGAGACATTTGGGAGCCTGGGCCAAGGTCTGGTATTTGTGGAGTAGGCTCTGTAAATTGACAAAATGTGCCCTTGAAAGTTGATTAAAGTGAAATTTTCTTTATGAACTCCATTTTTCCATTGACTCTTATTTGAAAACAAGAGTTATATTCAATCACCAAATATTTGTTGAGTGTTCATTCAAGGCACACTTTTCATTAGGTTTTACAAAATAGAGATAGGCAAGAAAAACAACAATCAGACTAGCAACCTGAAGAAAAGAGGTCTGGCTTTATTTGGTGACAGAGTCATTTTAGCCTCTTTTCACAACCATTTCTAGTTCTTCTTTCTAAACTACACAAACTCAAACCTTAGCTCATCATCCCTCTTCCTAATCCCCACCTCAGGTCATTTAGATTTAACACCAAGCAGAGCCTGTTCACTGCCAGAGGCAAAGTATGAGAAAGTCAAGATGCTAAGACTATTTGTTAACATTTATTTATCACTTACTATGTGCCGGGAAATGCCCTAAGGTTTTAAGATGTATTAATTGACTAAATCCTAATAAACAACCCTGTTGGTGGCTGTTTTCATTATTCCTCATCTATCTATGAAGAAACTAAGACACTATGATACTATTATGAAGAAATAGGTATATGAGACAAGAATTAATAAAGATAGGTGGGGTAAAGATAAAGGTAAAGTTTTAGATGGAAAGGAGAAATTGAAAGGATTATCTTTATCTTCTCCATAAAGTAGGAGGCAATAGGAGAAGGTGATGAAAGGGAACTAAAACTTGAATGTTATTAGAGCTTGGCACACTGATATTAGACACTTTACATAAAGCATTTACCTACTGCTTACTATAACCCTTCCAGGAAGGTAATATTACTCCCATTTGACCAAAACAAAAAAAGCATCTGGGGATTTGAGAAGTTAGGTTGTTCACCAAAGGCCACACAGTCTCGGAACTCAACACTGTCTGCCACCATGTCTTGGTTCTTTCCCCTGTGCCATGTTACTTCTCAATTCTCAAATTGGTGGGAATGAGCTTGGGAAATTAAGAACAGCACACGTCTGGACGTCTGGAATAGTCACTGGGGGAAATGAAACTCACAGCCAGACAGCAGTAAACAAAAAATTGCCTCGTCAGTCTGAGGATTTGAGATTGCAAAGTGTGATATTAAAATGGAGTCAGTCTGGCTGATTAATTGACTCCTGATAGGAAGGCAGTGTGCATGGCATGCAGTTTGGAACCACTGGAGATACAGAAGTAAATAGACTGGTCCAACCACCACTTATAACACTGGTGTCCACGAACACCTAGAATACAAGGCAAGAAATTATATTTGATAAGTGCCATGAGAGAGGAATAGAGAATGTCATACTTCATTAACTCTAATTCAAAAATTTCACATTTTAACACCTCAAAATTGGGATGCATCTTAAAATGGGTAGCATCTTTCTTCACCAATGACTACGTAGCTCTCATGACTTAGTTGTGATTGTCTGCACACTCTTGAACTTGGTCATGGATGTTCGCATTGCCTTCACTCCAGTTGGGTTGTGTTCATTGTGGATACTACAGGTGCTGATTTGCATATGCCATTTAAAGTGTCTTCTTAAAAAGTACTCTATGATTTTGCATTGAAAAAATAATTGTACACATAGAGGCATGGAAATAGTGCTGAGAGGCATATATGATATGTGAAGCAAATATTTATATTAATGAAGTAAATGTAAACACAAGTTCATATTTTTTGTGAAGCAGCAAGGCAAATGCTTTACCTGACCTATGCCCACAAGGCGATGCAGCTAGTTATGTTTTGTTATTGAGATATCTGAGAAAGGATTGCCTAGTACAAATCAAGCAACTCAGCTAAAGGTACGAGAAATTGCCGGATGCCTAGGACTAGTTGTATTCTAGTTATCTCTTGCTGTGTAACAAATCACTCCCCAAACTACGTGGCTTAGACAAATACTGATCATTTTATTATCTCTCACAGTCTCTGTGGGACAGGAATTTGGGAAGGGCTTGCCTGGGTGGCTCTGGCTCAAGGTCTCTCATGCAGTTGCAGTGAGAAGAGACTAGAGCTGTGACAGCAGGAAGGTGAAGCACATGGAGGCTGGTTGAGCATCCTTCTCCCTCCCTTATGTAGTCTCATAGCCTCTTCCTGTGGTCCCTCTCCCTGCACGGGCTCCTTTGGGCTTTGAAATGTCTTGGCAGCCCCAGGGCAGTTGGACTGCTTACATGGCAGCTGAAGGTTTTAAGAGTGAGTAGTCCAGTGGGCAAGGTGGAAACTGAATCACCTTTCACAATGTAGCTTCGGAAGTTATGCAGCCTCACTTCTGCTGCATCCTGTTGGTGACAAGCAAGTCAGAAGCCTGCCCAGATTCAAGGGGAAAAGAATTAACTTCCTCTCTTGACTGGGAAGCAGCAAGCTCCTACAGGAGCATATGGGCTGGGAGATACTGTTGCAGCCGTATTTGGAAAATACAGTCTGTCACCAGATGAAAGAAATGTCAACGGAACAAGAGGCAGGCATTACCGATTCATTCATTGTGCAGGACTTAGCATTAAAGCATTGAACTTCCATTGAACTTCCTGCTGACTTTGAACAGAAGTTATCTATCTTCCAGCAACATGTGATTTGATCGGGGGTGGGGGGGGGGAGAATGAAACTACAAGCTTATGCTAATTAAACCCTGTTTTTTCTGAAATAAGTTGTCAATGCTAATGGTATTAAAGAGGTCAAGATCATGATCTCCAGTTATATGTCTTCTAAGTCGAAATGATCCTGGAAGAGCTCATTAGGTAAGTTAAAATAAGAATTCTAAGTGATAAGAGAGCTCAATGCCATACTTTAACTGGCAACATTTTTTTTAGTGGTGCATAAAATAATGGTCAGTCTTACAATCCATGGCATCTTTTGCTTTGATGAAGGACAGTAGTGTCATGAAAGCGTAAAGTTGGCCTAAATTTCCTCCTCTTGGTATAGTGGGAAGGCCCAGACAAGTGGTACTGGGAATTTTTAGACTTTGGGAAGTAGAAGAGACTTAAAGATGAAGCAGGAAGTGAAGGAGTATATTTGAAAAACACTTTTCAACCAAACCCCATCCCGTCTACCCAGGCTTTGCCCCATCACTCTATATGTAATTCCTACAATAATCAGTCCTTCCACTTGCTCTTACGAGAGTCCTGCCAATCCTTCCCAACTCCTTGCAGGTCCTGCCAACTCCATGTGGCGAAGATTTTTCATTGGTTGCCACTGGAGACAGGTGGGATGGGCTGACAGAGCAGCTTGGTTTATCTGTTTTAGCTGTTGGGATTTCTTATAAGGTTTCTATTGATGAATGGGGTTTACAGCTTAAAAACAAAAACAAAATGTGTCACTGTAATATATTACACACTTGCATGCTCAATCTTAGAGCATACCATTAATTAGCTATCATCCATTCATTCAGTTAACACCTACCTATTAGCATCTTCTTGGTGTTAGGTAATGTGCAAGGCATTGGCTATTCATGATACACCTTGCCTCGTGGAACTTCTAATTGATCTGGAAATGGATGTATGTTCATTTCTTTTGGGCGGATATCTGGGAGTGGAATTGCTGGATTGTCTGGTAATTGTATGTTCAACTTTTGTTAATATAGGTGTACCATTTTGCACCCCCACTAACAGTGATGAGACTGTCAGTTGCTCCACACCCTCACCAACACATGGTGTGGTTCGTCTTTTTTAAAAGTCTAGCTATTCTAAGGATGTACCTTAATGTATCATGGCCGTTTTCATTTGTACTCCCTTGATAGCTAATGATATTGAGCATCTTTTCATGTACTTTTTGCCCATTCCTATATCTTCTATTGTGAAATGTCTTTTCAAATCTTGTGTCATTTTAATTGGAGTTTTTTTGTTCTTATTGAGCTGTAAACTTTTTTTAATAACCTCTGTTTTTTACTTCCTTGTCAGATATATGTATTGTGAATATTTTCTCCCATTCTGTGCTTTGCTTTTTTTAATTTTCTTGATGGTATCTTTCAAAGAGCAAAGTTTTAAATTTTGATTAAGTCTAACTTATCAAAGTTTTCTTTTATGGTTCATGCTTTCTGTGTCACATCTCAAAAATACTTGCTTATCCCAAGGTTGCAACAATTTTATCTTATGTTTCTATTCTAGAGCTTTTATAATTTTAGATTTCACATGTAGATATGATTCACTTCTAGTTCATTTTTTAAATATGATGTGAGATAACATTTGGGGTTTATTTTTTAAATTTTCTCATTTACCTTTCAGCTGTCACTACTTCCTCTTATTACTTCTTCCCTATTTTTTTATACCCTCTACCCTTTCTGACTTGTTGTTTCTACTGTTCTATGAAACTAGACAATCAAACTCACTGGAAGATGAACCAAAACCTATAAAACTGAAATAGTTGAGAAACAATTATTTTAAAGTGCATGGGGATTTCAGGCATCTATTTTGGCAACACAGGAGCCTGATTTTGCTGGCTTTGAGAGTCTCGTGTATTTCAGATGGTCACATAATAGGACCTCTGGAGAAGTGACATGCTAATTCCTCTACTATATTATTATATTTGAGTTCATTTTATGGTGGATAGTTTGTTAAATCCTAGACCATCTATTTTACTATTAGCAATTCTACACGCTGTGCCTAGCATAATGCCGGTCACATAAAAAGTACTTGGTAAATTAAATATGTTCTGGTGACTGACAGCAAATATAAATGACAGTGTTTTAGACTTACTATTTTCTAGAGCAGTGCAGTGGACTTGCCTTTTTGGCTGTTGTATATTTTTGGTCATACACTCTCTCCAATGTACGTATATTTGTTTATTTACATATTATATGCATGCATCATTGCAGTACCAAGTTTTTTTATTTATAACATTAAAAATAGAAATTGAAAAAATGAAATAAATCTAAATAAAACTTGTAATATTTTCATCTTATACTCAAATCATATTATGATTTTGTTCTTGGAGACATAATATAGGATTCCTAATTTTCAAATTGGATTCTGAAATTAAGCGCTATAATAATGAACTTCCACACACTGGATTGCTAAATAATCAATAGAGGGAACATGTTTACCAATAATTAGATTATTATATTTAGAACCCATATCAATTAATAAAATTTCGTATCAACTAATAAATTTTTTTGTAAAGATACAATGAATTGTTGACAGTAAAACTGTCCTTTAAAAATGTAATACCATAATCTGTTTTGACCAACCTTTATTTGTTGCTTAAAAAATAAGCATTTCTGAATTGCTTTACTCAAAAATACCAGAGTTGTAAAGATGATTTCTGTGCATTTCCTGTGAAAACATTTGGATACCCCCATCATACATCTGTATAATTATATTTATAATCATTCATATTCAGCATGCGCCTTCTAAATACACCAGTGAAAAATAAAATGATTACTTTTCCTCACATGTTCAGCAGGCACTCTAAATTAGCCAGCTGGTCTCTTGTCATGGCTGAAAATGTATTGTCTTTTTATAAAATGTGACAGTAAATACGTGCATGGCACCAGTCACTTTATATGCAAGTGGAAGTTCTATTGGTGCAATGACTTACGATTGGAGAAGAGCAAAAAGTGTGTAAAGAAAGAGAATCAATGAGAATAGTGCTTCGCATGCCCTGCAGCGGCTCACAGAGAATAATTCATTTTAAGGAAGTGAAATCACCTTGTTTTATGGCAAGGCAGTAATCTCAAGGTCCACATGTTAAGGTTTTTTTTTAAATTATTATTGAAGATTCAGAAGTCATTTAAAAACGTGACCTGTTAGAACAATTAAATGCACCAACTCTATTTGCAAAAATTGTGTTATAAATCATGATTCATTATGTGATTGTGATCAGCATACGGTGTTAGAAATTCATCTCTCATGATGATTTGGTCCTTTCTGTGTGGTTCCTTTTATGCAATGGAGTAGTCCCCACTCCCACTTTTATTTATTTTTTTTCTTTGCTCTATTCTGTCCCTCTACTTTATTTTTCGCTCTATTTTAAACTACCTTATACTTTTTTGGGCCTCTATTGTAATCTAACTTGTGTCACCAGTACTATAAGGTATACAATAGGTATAAAATACCATAATAAATAAAACCATCTTTATTTTCACTGAGAATGTGGACTTAAGAGTCTCTCATAGATCATGAAATAATAAACAAATGAATGCTCAGATGATGGAGTTGCAGAGAGGGTGGGGGGACACTTTAGAGATTTCCTACCCAAGTCCCCTCGTTTAAAGATGAGAAACTAAACGTCGGAAAGAGAAAAACAAATATCGTATAATATTGCTTATATGTGGAATCAAGAAAAATGGTACAGATGAACTTATTTGCAAAGCAGAAATAGAAACACAGATGTAGAGAACAAACTTATGGATACCAAGGTGGGGAAGAGGTGTGGGGTGAATTGGGAGACTGGGGCTGACATATATACACTACTATGTATACAATAGATAACTAATGAGAACCTACTGTATAGCACAGGGAACTCTACCCAATGCTTTGTGGTGACCTAAATGGGAAGGAAATCTAAAAAAGAGGGGATATATGTATACATATAACTGATTTACTTTGCTGTACAGCAGAAACTAACACAACATTGTGAAGCAACTATACTCCAATAAAAATTAATTTAAAAAATAAGGATGAGAAACCGATACTCATAGAGACCAAGCGAACTTGTCAGATAACAGAGGGACAGTGCAGATTTGCCTTATTCCCAGACTACTGCTTCCCCCCTCTGCCTAAGCTCCCTTTGTGATGAAAACCAACTGAATTGTACAACTGGCAGTCACCATCTTGATGGTTAAACTATTTGTGACAATTGACTCTTTCCGTGAGAATTCATTCAACCGTTATTCTATGATATTGATTGAGCACCTACCACAGACCAGGACTGTCGAGGATACAGCAGTAAACACAGAAAACAGAGCCCTGCCTTCATTGAGGCAGCTTTCTAGTGGAGTGAGACCTATGATAAACAGCATAAATGAGCAGAGCATATAGAATGCAAGATGATGATAATGATAAGTGTTTTGAAGTAAAATAAGGAAAGGAAATTGAGAATAAATTTATATTTTTGTGATGGGGGAAAGGGTAAAATTGTGAGCAGTGTAGTCAGAAAAGATATCACAGAAAAGGTGACATTTAAGTAAAGACCTTAGGTGGTTGAGAGCCATGCAGTCCATTTCCTTCATGACAGTGGAAGAAAGCCGAGATTCTCCATACATCTCTCCTTCATCTTCTGCGAGGACAGTTGTCCATCAGTATCTGCAGGGGATTGGTTCAGGACCCCCAGGGATACCAAAATCTGCTGATGCTCAAGTATCTTATATAGAATGAATACAGAACTCATGGATACAGAGGACCGGTTGTAGTCAACCAGTTGAACATCCTGACGTCAGAGTTCTTTCTTTTACCCAAAGTATTTGCGGCAATCAGAAGGGTTTCTTTTATGTTGCACATCTAGATGTAAGTGATTAGAGCACTATAACTCTGCCCATGAAAAATGTAGATAGACTTAGCCAGCATTTGAGACCTGGGCAGGGAAAACGGGATTTGTGTCAGCGGAGCCAGGGCCCACTTTTTTATTTATTCTCTGCCCATCAGTTAGGCTTAGTCTACAGGGCTCAGATGAATTACAGCTTGAGAGATCTCTACCACTTGGCAACATTTTATCCTGAGACCTGGAAAGCACAGAACAGTAGAGAAGTCATTTGTTTACTTGAAAAAGAAGCCACTTTCTGACAATGACCATACCCTTGAACATCTTTCAAAAGAAAAGAATTCTCAATAAGCTCAGGAGGTTTAACCATTAACTAACTTTTATTGTAGGTAGAGGAGGGCTAGCTTTGTGATTGTTGATTTTCTCATGTTTTGCATATCAAAAGAGGAAAAGATTTTTTGATTTAAAAAATTTTAAGACTCTCTGTGTGTCTACCATACTCACACAGAATAAATGTGAGACTTAGAACCAAAAACACTTTATGTATAAATGCATATACTACACATCTGCATCTGACTATAAATTTCCGTTAGAGGCTTTCAGATTTCATGTATGCATCTTAGTTACGAAAATTCTATTTCAGAGGAAAAATACCTTCATGAAATTCCCAATGCCGTCTTCATTTATTTATTCGTTCATTTGCAAATACTTATTCAGTGTATATTGCATGCCAGGCACTGTACTAGACACAGTCTATGCAGTAAGTTCTAGAACTACCTTTTCTATATTTTATGTATTTCCTTATTCCTTAGGCTCAAAATCAGATGCTCATTGGACAAATACCTTTCCAAATTTGTTTGTGTATTAGTGCATTATAAAATATAATGATATTTGAACTGTGTGTAGTACCATCAATTTTTTTGAGAGGGGAATGGTCAAGTTTGGATTAACTTAAATGTTAAGGGGTAGAGAATTACTATACAATATAAGTGTACCTCATTTTAGGAGAATAGGCTATCGAAATAAACAAATCAATTAGGAGGGCAATGATATTACTGAGTAATAAAATAAGTTTCAAAATTTTAAATTTCTAGACAGACTCTTAATAATAATATTATAGTACCAAAAGAGATATCAAATCTGATTTCAACCAGAGCATGGATGTTTAGGATTTTTTAAAATTTCAATAACAGGAGGACTTCAGTGATGGAAAGATGGAGTAGATATACTTTTCCATATAAGGACCAAGAAAAGGACAAAAGACTTTTAGACATTAATTGCTCTACTCTACTTTTGGACTCATCAGAGAATGCCAGCCTTGGCTCCTACTTGTTTCCTCTGAGGCTTGGGGAAGAGGGGAGCTAAGAACACAGGTCCACTGAAAGACTCAAATTTAATTGTAAGATTATAGAAGACTTCTCATCCCCCATGCCTTAATACCACACCAACAGGGCTCCAGTATAGCAGTGGCCTCCAGCTGAAAGATCTGCAAGGTGTAAAATATGAGAAGATAAAACTGATGGAACTGAAAGGAGAAATAGACAAATGTATAGTTACAGTTGGAGACTTTAACATTATTCTCTCAACAGTCGCTAGGATAACTAGAAAGAAAATTAGCTTAAAATTAAAAGAACTCAAAATACCATCAACCAAAAGGATCTAGTTGGTATTTATAGGACATTTCACTCAACAACAGCAGAATACCCATTCTTTTCAAGTATCCACAGAACCTATATCAAGATGCAATATCATGGCCATTAAACAAACCTCAACAAACGTAGAAGAACTAAAATTATACAGAATGTTTTCTCTGACCACAATGGAATGAAACTGGAAGACAGTAACATAAAGAAAGCAGGGAATCTCCAAACACTTGGAAACTAAACAGTACACTACTAAATAATCTATAGGTCAAAGAAGAAACCTCAAGGGAAATCCAAAAAATACATTGAACTGAATGAAAATGAAATTAAAATATATCAAAATTTGTGGAAAGCAGCTACAGCGGTACTGCGAGTCAAACTTATAGCACTAAATGCACACATTACAAAGGAGGAAAAATTTCAAATTGGTATTCTAAGCTCCCTCCTTGATGACCTAGAAAAAGAAGAGCAAAATAAACTGAAAGCAAGCAGAAGAAAGGAAGTGAAAGCCTGTTTTTGAAGGCCAGAAACCAGTGAAATTGAAAGCAGAAAGTGAGATGAGAAACTCAACAAAATAAAAGAGTTCTTTGGGCTTCCCTGGTGGTGCAGTGGTTGAGAGTCTGCCTGCCGATGCAGAGGACGCGGGTTCGTGCCCCCATCCGGGAGGATCCCACATGCTGTGGAGCGGCTGGGCCCGTGGGCCGTGGCCGCTGAGCCTGCACGTCCGGAGCCTGTGCTCCGCAACGGGAGAGGCCACAGCAGTGAGAGGCCCGTGTACGGCAAAAAAAAAAAAAAAAAAAAGAAAGAGTTCTTTGAAAAGATAAAATTGATAGAGACTGACGAGGAAAAAAAAGAGAAGGCACAAGTGATTAATATCAGGAATGAAAATGTAGATAACACCACAGACCTTGTGTGTAAGTTTGCGGGGGCTACTGTAACAAAGTACCACAGACTGGGTGTCTTAATCAACAGTCTTACAGTGTTGGAGACCACAAGTCCAAAATCAAGGTTTTGGCAGGGTTGGTTCCTTTCAAGGGATTTGAGGAAAGGATCTGTTTCAGGTCTCTCTCCTTGGCTTATAGATGGCTGTCTTCTTATTTTTCTTCTGTGTTCATCTCTGTCTTCAAATTTTCCCTCTTTATAAGGACACCAGTCATATTGGATTAGGGTTCACCCTAATGACTTCACCTTAACTTGATTACCCTGTAAAGACCATATCTCCAAATAAGGTCACATTTTACGATACTGGGGGTTAGGACTTCAACATATGAATTTTGTGGGACAATTCAACCCATAACACTGTGCAAACAAAAAACTGAGAACAGGGAAGTGTTTCAAAGAACTCTATACACAGAAAATTGACAATTTAGATAAAATAGGCCAACTCTCCAATAAACACCATCTACCACAATTTACCCAATATAAAAAAAGAAATCATTTGAATGCCCCACAACTATTTAGAAAATTGAATTTTTTTTTTAAAGCCCAATTCTGCAGGCCCAGGTGGTTTAATAGAGAATTACACTAGACACCAATTCTATACAATCTCTTCCAGAAAATGTAAAAGACCACTTCCCCAATCATTTTATGAACCTAGTAATATCCTGATACCAAGATAATAGAAAAAGAAAACTATGGACCAATATTTCTCATGAATATAGATGTAAAAATTCTTAACAAAATATTAACAAATAGAATTCAACAATATAAAAATCATTATACACCATGAGCAGTTAGGGTTTAATCCAGAGATATAAAACCAGTTCAATATAATCCACCATAATAGCAGGCTAAAGAAGAAAAATGACATGAGAAGAAAAACTACATTTGATGCAGAAAAAGCATTTGACAAAAATTCAACACCCTTTCTTTACTAGAAAATATTATCTTGGAAAAACCAGGAATAGAAGGGAATTTCCTCAGTTTCTTCAACTGAAAAAGAACATCTTTAAAAACCTTACTGACAAAATTTTACTTAATGGTGTAAAAGTGAGTATTTTCCTCCTAAAATCAGGAACAAGGCAAGAATGTCTATTCATAGACACATAGATCAATGGATGAGAATCGAAAATCCAGAAATAGGACTCACACAAATTTGCCCAGCACCTTTTGACAAAGGTGCAAAAGCAATTCAATGCAGGAAGGGTAGCTTTTTTAACAAATGGTGCTGGGTAAGTGGGCATCCATAGGCAACTAAACTGAACCTAGATTTAAGACTCATACCTTATAAGAAATGAACTCAAAATGGATTACAAACCAATATAAAATGTAAAACTCTAAATTTTTAAGAAAAAAAATGGGAGAAAATATCTTTGACATCTAGGACTAGGCAAAGAATTCTTAGATTTTCACCGAAAGTACAATCTGTAAAAGGGAAAATTGGGGAGAGTGACTTCAGCAAGATGATGGTAGCAGCATTTTTAACACTTGTCTCCTCTGAGAAACATCAATTTGAACAACTAACTATCCATGCCTGAAAATACCTTCACAAGAGCTAAGGATTCTAAGTGAGAGATTACAGCATGTGGGTGGAGCATAGAAATAAGAAAAGACATGGAGAAGGCAGGAAAGACAATTGAACGTTACCCTCATCATCCCTGCAAGCCCACGCAGCCCAGCAAGAGATAGTCACCCTCCTGTGGAGGAAGGAGAGTGAAATGAACACCCAACTTCACCATGGACCGAAGAACCAGGCCCACACCAGTGCCGGCAGGCTCCCACAGACCCAGACTCCTGACCCATCCCAGTGCCAGGCCAGTCTTCATAGACCTCAGTTCCCAGGGACTCAGGCTCTTAGCCTGCCCCAGCGCCAGGCTGGCCCACATGAACCTAGCCTCCCAGATGGCTCCCACAGCCCCAGGCTCTAGGCAGGATCCCGCAGACCCAGGCTGTTGGCCTGTCCCAATGCCAGGCTGGCTCCCAAAGTCTCCAGGCTGGTTCTCACAAATCCAACCTCCAGGCTGCCCCAGAGGCCCTAAGTTCCAGGGCAACTCCCATGACCCCAGGCTCTAAGTTTCCTCCAACATCAAAATGGCCTCAGTCATCCCAGCCTCCAGGCTGGCTCCTGTGAGCCCAGGCTTCTAGCCTGCTCTAGCACTGAGCCAGCCCCTGAAGACCCAGATGCCAGGCCCATGCCAGTTGTCCCCAGAACCTGGTTGACCCCCAAAGGCCCAGGATCTAGCCCCGACCATGTGGACCCAGGTTCCAGGCCCATTACCACAGATTCAAGCTCCAGGCATATCCACCCTGGACCCAGGCACCATACCTGGCCACTTGAGGACTTCTAGGTTGTCCAGTTTGTTGGCGTATAGTTGTTCATAATACTTCTGTGGTATCGGCTGTAATGTTTTCTCTTTTCATTTCTAATTTTATTCATTGGAGTCCCCTCTCTATTTTTCTTGGTGAGTCTAGCTAAGGGCTTGCTTTTTTGTTTATCTTTTCAAAAAAACAACTCTTAATTTCATTGATGATTTCTATTGTCTTTTTAGTCTCTATTTTACTTATTTCTCCTCTGATCTTTGTTATTTTGTACTAACTTTGGGCTTAGTTTGTTCTTCTGTTTCTAGTTCCTTGAGGACCGAATTAAAATTCAGCACTTTTCACTGATGAATTCTACCAAATTTTTAAATAAGAATTAATGCCAATACTTCTCAATCTCTTCAAAAAAAATTTAAGAGTAAGGAACACTCCCAAACTTATTTATGAGGCCATTATTACCCTGATACAAGGCCAAATAATTACGCCGCAAGAGAAGAAAACTACAAGACAATATCCCTAATGAATATAGATGCAAAAATTCTCAACAAAATACTAGCAAACCAAATTCAACAGCACATTAAAAGAATCATAAACTATGAACAAGTGGGATTTTTCCCTGGGACACAAGAGCGGTTCAACATACACAAATCAATAAATGTGCTATACCACTTAAATAGAATGAAAGATAAAAATCATATAATCATCTCAATAGATACAGAAAAGGCATTCGACAAAATTCAACATACAACATGGTTTAAAAAAAATAAACCTCTCATATGGGGAGGGGGAAGGATAAGCTGTGACAAAGTGAGGGAGTGGCATGGACATATATACACTACCAAACATAAAATAGATAGCTAGTGGGAAGTAGCTGCGTAGCACAGGGAGATCAGCTCAGTGCTTTGTTACCACCTAGAGGGGTGGGAAAGGGAGGGTGGGAGGGAGGGAGATGCAAGAGGGAAGAGATATGGGAACATATGTATATGTATAACTGATTCACTTTGTTATAAAGCAGAAACTAACACACCATTGTAAAGCAATTATACTCCAATAAAGATGTTCAAAACAAAACAAAACAAAACAAATAAACCTCTCAACAAATTGAGTATAGAAGGAACGTATGTCAAAATAGCAAAGATTTTATATAACAAACTCACAGCTAGCATCATATTCAACAGTGAAATGTTGAAAGTTTTCCCTCTGAGATTAGTAATAAGATATGGGTACCCACTCCTACCATCCCTATTCAACATACTGCTGGAAGTTCAGCCAGTGCAATTAGGCAACAAAAAGAAATAGAAGGCATCAAAATTGAAAAAGAAGTAAAGTCGTCTCTGTTTGCAAATTATGATCTTATGTATAGAAAATCCTAAAGATTCCAGCAGAACTCTGTTAGAATTAATATACAAGTTCAGTAAAATTGCAGGATACAAAAATCAATATACAGAAATCAGTTGTGTTTCCATATACTAACAATAAACTATCTGAAAAAGAAATAAAGAAAACAGTCCCATTTACAGTAACATCAAAACAATAAAATACTTAGGAATGATTTAAGAAGATGAAGCATGTGTACACTGAAAATTATATTAATATAATAAAATTATAAGAAATTGAAGAAGATACAAATATATGGAAAGATATCCGTGTTCATGGATTGGAAGAATTGATAATATTAAAATGTCCATTCTACCCAAAGTCATCTATAGATTCAATGCAATTCCTATCAAAATTCCAATTGCATTTTTAATGAAATAGAACAAGCAATCCTAAAATTTATATAGAACAAAAGACCCTGAAAAGCCAAAGCAATACTGAGAAATAAGAACAAAGCTAGAGCCATCAGACTTACTGATTTGAACTCTTATTACAAAGCTATAGGAATCAAAGCAGTATGATACTGGCATAAAATCAGACACATACATCAATGAACAGAATCACAAGCCCCAAAATAAACCCACACGTATACAGTCAAGTAATATTTGACAAGGGAGTCAAGAATACTCAGTGGGGAAAGGATAGCCTCTCTGATAAATGGTGCTGGGAAGACAAGATAATCAAATGCAAAAGAATGAAATTGGACCCCTCTCTTATACAACTCACAGAAATTAACTGAAAATGGATTAAAGACTCAAATGTAAGACTTAAAACCATAAAACTCCTAGAAGAGAACATAGGGGAAAAAAATCTCCTTAACATTGGTCTTGGCAGCAATTTTCTGATATGACACCAAAAGCACAAGCAACAAAAGCAAAATTAAACAGGTGGGACCACATCAAACTAAAAAACTACTGCACAGCCAAAGAAACACCACCAAAAGGAGAAGGCAACCTACAGAATAGGAGAAAATATTTGCAAACCATATATCTGATAAGAGACTAATATCCAAAATATATAAAAAACCATACAACTCTAGAGCAAAAACAAAACAAATAACACAATTAAAAAATGAGCAGGGGACTTGAATAGACATATTTCCAAAGAAGACATACAAGTGGCCAACAGGTACATGAAAAGGTGCTCAACATCACTAATCTTCTGGGAAATGCAAATCAGAACCACGCTGAGCTATCACCCCACACCTGTTAGGATGGCCATAATCAAAAAGACAAGTGATAGCAAGTGCTGACAAGATTACAGAGAAAAGGGAATCCTCGTGCACTATTAGTGGGAATGTGAACTGGTACAGCCACTATGGAAAACAGTATGGAGATTCCTCAGAAAATTAAACATAGAACTACCATATGACCCAGCTTTCCAATTCTTGGTATGTAGCCAAAGAAAATGAAATCAGTATCTCAAAGAAATATCTGCACCCCCATCTTTATTACAGGATTATTTACAGTAGCCAAGATATGGAGACAACCTAAGTGTCCATGAACAGATGATTAGATAAGGAAAAAATTAACTGTGTTATATCTATATCCAGATAGATAGATAGAGATAGATACATAGATAGATAGATAGAGGAGAGAGAGAGTAGAATGGTGGTTGCCAGGCCATCACCTGGAAATGAGATGTTGGTCAAAGGGTACAAACTTCCAGTTATAAAATTAATAAGTTCTGGGGATGTAACGTACTGCACGGTGACTGTAGTTAACAATATTGTTTTATATACTTGAAAGTTGCTAAATGAGTAGATCTTAAATGTCTCACTATTAAAAAATTGGTAATTATTTGAGGTGATGAAAATGTTTACTATCCTTATTTTGGTAATCATTTCATAATATGTGTGTGTGTCAAATCAACATGTTGTACACTTTAAACTTACACAATGTCATATGTCAATTATATCTCAATAAAGCTGCAGGAGAAAGGATACTGACCCTTAAAAAAAAAAAAAAAGCATATTGCCAGGCAGAAATGTTCACAATTTTCTCCCATTTCTTGGGTGGAAAAATAGATTTCAGCTGACTTTACCTTAAGAAGAAACCTGCTCTGTTCCACAAGCCCCAAAAGAGCAGGGAGATAAAATTCTTACGTAAGAAACTGTGGTTGCTGGCAGAACATTAAAACAGGAAAAATTGATCAACAGGACTTCCTGAAAATTGAAAACTTTTGCTCTGTGAAAGACCCTGCTAGTAAGATGAAAAAATAAACTACAGAGTGAAGGAAAATATTTACAAACCACATATCCAACAAAGGATTAGTACCTAGAATATACAAAGAACTCTCAAAAATCAACGTTAAAAAACAAACAGTGTAATTAGATAATGGACAAAGATGTGAAGAGACGTTTCACCGAAGAGGTGATACAGATGACTAATAAGCACATGACATGATGTTCAACATCATAAGGGAAATGAAAATTAAAACAACATTGAGATAGCCATTCTGATAGATGTGTATTGATAACACCAAAATAGTGAAAACACCAAAAGCTGACAAGGATGCAAATTGTATCACTCATAAACTGCTGGACCGAACAGGTATAGTAGTACAGCCACTATGAAAAATGGTTTGACAAGTGTCTTAAAAAGTTGAACATAGGGACTTCCCTGGTGGCACAGTGGTTAGGAATCCGCCTGCCAATGCAGGGGACACGGGTTTGAACCCGCATCCAGGAAGATCCCACATGCCGTGGAGCAACTAAGCCCGTGAGCCACAACTGCTGAGCCTGCATGCCACAGTACTGAAGCCCACACACCTAGAGCCCCTGCACTGCAATGAAGAGCAGCCCCTGCTCGCTGCAACTAGAGAAAGCCCACGCACAGCAACGAAGACCCAACGCAGCCATAAATTAATTAATTAATTAATTAATTTTTAAAAAGCTGAACATACAGCTACTCTTCCATCCAGTAATTGCCCTCCTGGGCATTTATTCCAGAGAAATGAAAACTTAACATTCACACAAATACTTGTACATGAATGATTTTAAGAACTTTATTTATAACAATGAAAAACTGGAAGCAAACAAATGTCCACCAAGAGGTGAATGGTTAAACAAACTGCTGTTCATCCATGCCATGAAATACTTCTTAAAACCAAAAGGAAAAAACTATTGATACAAATGATAACATGAGTGAATCTCCAGAGAATTAGGCTGAATGAAAAAACTCAATCCTAAAACATTACGTACTACGGATTCTGTTTCTGTAACATTATTGAAATGGCAAAATGATAGAAATGGAGAAACACAGTAGTGTATTCCAGGAGTGAAGGTGGGATGGAGGTGGGAGGGAAGAGGGCATGGCTATAAAACACCATGAGGGGTCTTTGTGGTGATAGAAATGTTCTGTATCTTGCCTGCATCAATGTCAGTATCCAGATTGGGATATTGTACTACCTGTGGTTTTACAAGATGTTACCATTGGGAAAAACTGCGTAAAGGATACCCAAGATTTCTCCATGTTATTTCTCACAAATGCATGTAAACCTACAATTATCTGAAAATAAAATTTTAATGTAAAAAATTCCACTGACTCCACTCAAAATGCAGTCACCTGTACTTGCATTGGCCATTTAGAGTTTCAGTATAGTAAAGAAGAATAGTGGGAGACTGAATGGATTTTAAACTCTGTAATTGCCTTCCTTAGGAAGAAATTGGTAAATTCACCAAAGAGACTTGCTAATGACTGCAGGGATTTATTCATATTATTGATTGGCTTATTAGTAAGCCACAGAAATAACAGAAAATCAAAATCAACAGGGTCCAATTTGGGTTTTTTTATTCCATAGTTGTAATCTTCCTTAATCAATCAAATAGAAATAATAAGTTATCCTGTGGTTCTTGCTGTTACAAGGAATGATCTATTTCTCCATATGAAAATTGTCCAATTAAAATGTGTGTCTCTTTTATAAAACTCAATTTGAAGGTCCTCAACTCAACAAACATTTAGTGAGTACCTACTATGGTACTCAGCTGGGCACCGCTCTAGATTCTGGATTTCAAGAGGGGACCCAAGCAAAGCCCATGCTCTTCTGACACACACACATACCCATTAATAAGGGCTGCGTAATATTGCTCTGCTTGGGTACAGTCCAAGAAAAATGTGTCTTTCTGAATTATGTTGTATGGTTGGTTTGTTTGTTTCATTTTCTTAGTAGAAAACAAACCAAAATAAGGAATATGCAACTCTGTGAGGATTACTTAACAATGATAGCTCTTTGGGAATCTCCTCAACACAAGTGTCTAGAAGCATCTTCTTCTGTTTCCTTCTAGTGGATTCGTTGTGTTTCAGCATATAACCTGCTTCCAGTTCACCTAGAAGAAGGGAGAGTGAGTTGTTCCCTTTTCGAGCCTTTATCTGTTCACAGGCGTACCTCCTTAGTTGGGAGTAGAAGCAAAGCAATGATGGGTTCTATAGAAACAGAAGGAAAAGCTTATTTCTCCTTGTTTCTTAAGAAAAGAACTTGCCTCTCTGTCCTCTTCCTTTCTGCATGTATATATAGAGTTCCATCTATCAAGCATCCTTAGGATTCTGCTTTACTTTTACCGTGTATCCTTCTTTGTTAGATTCTAAATTCTACTAAACGAGATTTAGATTTTAGATTCATTCTTGTTCTGCTGGTAACTATGATGGAAGATGGCTCAGGATACTTGAGACTTCATTTCTAACTATGACATACAGAGGGGAAATCCGATTTTCCTAGGACCATTCTGGGCATCTAAAGGAAACACAAAAGAAGAAGAGTGGAGAAAAAAGACAAAATGCGACCCCATCATCTCCACTATGACTTTATAGGCTTGCATTTTGGATGGGAGTGTGAACTTAGCCGTCTCTCTTTAGGAATATTTTACTTTGAATTTTTACTAAATGTAAATCCAGAGGATGCCGGATTCATTATGACTGCTTAAGTGATTTTTGCGACCTAGAATTGGATAAGATGTCTGATTATGAATAAGAATTCACTGCAGAGTGTTGTAAAAAGGGTAATGAGGTGCAGGTGGGTCACTGAAATCCACTGACAGGGCTGAGTAAAGAGCAGTTGACAGACACATCTGTGTGCGGCACAGAATTTGAAGCTTTTCCCTAGATCCGTGTTATAGCTTTCACAAAACATTTTTCTTCATCTGTAATAAAAGTACACTGGCTGTTGTACGCTACCAATACTTGCCTGACAACAGAGAATGGAGAGCAGAGGGCAGCCGTGGTTGTGCTCATGTACCTGTTAGGGCTACCCCTGATTCCTCTGAGAGTAACTCATACATACTCAACCTTCAACCAGGATCCCCTTTGACTGCACAAAGGCACTAGACAAAATTCCCTCCTAGTGGGAGGCGGAGGGGGAAGGGAGAAGCAGCCCCTCCCTGTAATTTTCCCCTCCAGCCAGGCCTCCCTCAGTAGTTTCCATCCTTAACCCCAGTACTAATTCTCTAGGTCTTTATCTGAACTACTTTTAAATTTAATTTAAGCAACTATTTGCTCTATATCCATGCAGCCCATTAGCACACGGTGTACATTTACTGTACAGTATTTCAAATGAAGTGAAACTTCAAAGCCATTTGATAGGTATGGGAAAAGGTAGGCCTGATGTAGCCAGAAGGAAGTAATAATCTCCCAAGGATCTCAGCAGGAGAGCTAAACTTAGCGGCAGACTTCAGTTTCCATTTAACATTAAATGTATCTCTACTTGGAGCAACTTGGGACCCTGCCTTGTGCTGCAGATAAAACCTCAGGAATGAGGAGGAGAATGGATGTATATACCTGGTCAGAATGAATATTTCTCATCATCTCAAATTCTCTTTCCCTGCACAGAGTTACCAAGGAAATAGAATTCTTGATGTTTTGCTTGCAAATGTATATTCTTTACCTTGAAGCAGGAGTTCTCTGCACTCGGAGGAAAGGGGCAGGGGGACTTGGATCTGCCTTCAGGATATCACCAAGGGTCAGAGGCAACAAGATCGTGTTGCTCCCTTGCCTTGTAGGAACTGGCATGCACAAAAGGTGGATGAGTTTCTTTACTTTGACTTTCGCTACCGATTATGAAGTGGACTGGACAGAAGCAGGTGTTTCCAGGCAAGTTGGAAGTAGATGAGTGCGGATCAGGCTTCTGTAGTCATATAAAGCACTCACACACACTGCCTTCAATTGCATCGTCCACTTTTCTCCATTTGCAACTCATATTATCTGACAGCAAGGGATTTTCTAAAATGCCAACACAGCCCCTACAATATAGTATAGAGGGCACAGAGTTAAAACGTCCAAATCTATATGAAAGGGGGAAAAAGTTTTGTTCCAGAGCTTCCACATGCGATTAGATCATCGCTTGTCTAGAAATTAATGTCTTTTGACCCTAGTCACTAACTTATCTTACTTCCCATTTTTGGTGAAATATTAATTCAACAAGAATTTATCTTACCAGGGCCTCCCTGGAAAGAACTTACAGTACTTTGGTGGAAAGACTTGAAAGCATCCCAGAAACAAACCTGAAAACCCAGAAAACAATCTAAATAATGAATAGTGAAATGCTAAAAAGAATACACTCGGGTGCAAAAAAAAAAATTGGTTGAGGTAGTATGTCCTAGGGGCTGGAATTCCAGAGTGTATAATTTGGAAGAGAAACCAGGGTAATCTCTCCTGTAAACACTAAAAAGATGCATCTCTCTTAGAGACCTAACTCAGGGTCGTTTTGGGTGTGGCCTCATTTCCCCCTGGGTGAGTCACCTGGTTGTTTATTGAGTTTTTAAACCTGAAAGCCATATTTCTTTTCCATCACAGTTGCGCTGACAATGACAATCACAATTAGAATACTAAAGTGAAAAGCGAACACTCTTTCCAGCGAACTTTTACCAATATGCTGAGTTAGAAGTTGCTCTTGGTTACACGTTCACTTGACCATACTTTAGGCGCAGGTGCACAATGTATTATAATTGCTCGTGCAAATAGCCTTTGTACTTACAGATTTTGTGTAGCCTGATATTGCTGATGGTGTAATGGCACGGTTTTTCTTTTCATGTAAAAATTGAGTTAGAAGCAGATAAAAAGAGAAGCATTTGATTGCCCTCAATCAGACTCTGGCTTTCACTTGTCATTAAATTAGAGGCTTATTTGAAATCCGTTATTGACAGTAACCCATTCCTCACCTGCTTATGTGAGTCTTGAGTTCATGTGTAATTTCATGTTTTATTTGTTCTTCGTGCACGGCTTCCGTGATGTGCTCATTGTTATGCACCATTTCTGGGGAGCCTCACCTTGGAGTGTGCTTAGAGAGCTGGCAGAAAACAGAATTCAGTCTGTGAGTTAGCCATGTGGAAATGACAGTGTGAAAATCAAATTGAATTATAAGCCCAGTTCTGCATTCCTTGCTTAGGATAGTAACTGCAATTTGAAATGGCATCACTTTAACATTTTTTTGTTTCTTTACATAGGAGGTATATAATGCTCAGAGTCAGCTATATTATTAAACCTTTTCTAATTTCCATCAAAATTCTCTTTGGACTGAAAAAATGTGACAACCTCAGGCTGAAAGTGAACTGAAGTCTACATGTAAAACTAGGTACGGGTGTTAGGAGTGTTCCACTTCTCTGTCAGTGGTTAGTGATTCTGCATGAATGTATTTTATATATATGAGTATATAATGTATATCTATGTATTTTTGTATATATATGTGTATATATGTATTTCTATATGTGTATATATGCATATTTGTATATACATATATATTTGTGCCTATGAATGTATATGTATATATATTTTCACATTGATCTGCTCTATACCTTGTCCTCTGTGCCAATTAAATCTCTCTCAAAGAGTAACAGTCATGTCATACATTATCGTAAGTAAACAAACGTGTATGTTAAGATCATTTCTTACCCACATGTCACCTCTAACCTTTGTGTAAAATGTCTGTTACATTAGCATAAATATTAAGAAGATGCCATTTCTGCTATATATAGGTCTGCCTTCAGCTAATCAGTTTTTCATGCATTTAAATAGGAATATTAGAATGATGGTAATTACTTTAGTTTTCCGTGAATGATCCATCAGGACATTGCCTTTCACTGGATAGTATTGCTCAGGGTAAGTAGGACAGAGTTAAATTGTTAGCTGGGTTTGAATAGCTTCAGTGTTTTGTTGGTGACTTTTAAACAAAATTCATTGTTAAGCCTATTATCTTTTCTAAGAGTAAATGCACAAGCTGCTTTAGAAAGACGAGAGTAATCTGAGGCACATGCAGACTACGTGAAATTGTAATGAATTGTAAAATAAGACCTTTTATTAAATGCATGAGAGACAAAAGACTTTCAGGCAGATTACAAAACCACACACACACACACACACACACACACACACACACACACTGGATGAATGTGGAAAAATTCATAAGTACTTTTTGAAAAAGTGCCTTTTATCGAAATGAGACCTTTCTTCCTTTGCACAAACATACTTCTATGGTTTCACAAATTACTGTCACGTGTAAACTCAAACTTTAGAGGGTTGAATTTAAAACAACTTGCATTTTTATGCATTATACACTTACATCATTAAACTACCTTTACTCTGCTGGAGCTAGACATCACTAATGAACATATATTTTAAACTGACTGGTAGCTGGTGATTCTGTTTCAGCTGTGTTTCCCGCTTTGTCTGCACAGCAGTGTTTCTTTGCACCAAGATATCAAAATAATTGCATGTTTTGCTTCATTGTTTTCTAAAAATTAGTAGGAAGTTAGAGAAAATGATGGTTTGATACTGCAAAAAGCATAGTCACTTAAGCCTACAGCCCAGGTAAGGGCAGCAATCTCAACACGTACTGAAAGTAGCAAGTCTTCAGCTCAACAAGATAATTGTTAAACTTAAGCCAGACAAATATGTATTCAAAGAGAAAGAAAAGAATAAAGATTGGGGGCTTCCCTGGTGGCGCAGTGGTTGAGAGTCCGCCTGCCGATGCAGGGGACACGGGTTCGTGCCCCGGTCTGGGAGGATCCCACGTGCTGTGGAGTGGCTGGGCCTGTGAGCCATGGCCACTGAGCCTGCGTGTCCAGAGCCTGTGCTCCGCAACGGGAGAGGCCACAACAGTGAGAGGCCCGTGTACCGCAAAAAAAAAAAAAAAAAAAAAAGAAGAAAGATTGAAGCATGATATCTTCATGTTAAAAAACTTTCCACAAAATTGTGTGCTTGTACATGTTTACACACACGTGTATAGAAATATACATGCAGTCTTGTAAATGCATAGAATGGCACACACCAGATGGATAGCAGCAGTTACCTGGGAGTGGGACTTATGATAAAAAGAGAAAGATAGACTTTTACTTCTTATTTCAGTATCATTTGTATTTTTGCAATATATTTGTTTATTAATTGGATAATTTAAAAAATGGTTAACAAGTAAATGACCAAAAGAACATGTATAAAAAGCTTGAAACATATTGGCAAAATTTCCATCTAAAAGGTGATATTTAATTAGAGATTTTAGAATACTTTTCAAAGCTCAGGAAATAGAAGCTCCTTCGAGCACTGCAGTCTATCTTTGGGATGTTAGTCCTTCTTAGACATTCTCAGGAAAGCTTCATGCACAGAAACACAGGGCTGCCTACACACTGTGAAATTTCATCCTCCTCACAGCCCAGTAGTGTTCACTGGGCAAGCATAATCATGTCCCTGTTATCAGTCAGGTGATAATACTGAAGCTCAAGAAGGCTTATAAGAAATTTGCACAAGTTCACAGGGCTGTAGGTGATAGAACTAAATGTGAACTCCTGAGCACGTCTTTGGGTACAGGTCCAAAGTGCTGCACTGGTTGCTGTGGACTGAATGTATCTCCCCAAAATTCATATGTTGGAGCCTTAACCCCCGAGTGACTGTATAGGAGATAGGGTCTTTAAGGAGGTGATTAAGGTTAAATGAGGCCATAAGTGTGAAGCCCTGATCCCATAGACCTGGTTTCTCCTGGAAGAGAAATCAGAGAGCATCCTCTCTCTCTCTCTCTCTCTCTCTCTCTCTCTCTCTCTCTGCCGTGTAAGGACACAGTGGAGATCCACAAGCTAGGAAGAGGGCTCTTATCAGGAACCAAATCAGTTGGCATCTTGATCTTGAACTTCTCAGCCTTGAGAGCTGTGAGAAACTAAACTCCTGTTGTTTAAGCCACTCAGAATATGGTGTCTTGTAATGACAGCTGAGCAGACTAACACCCTGGTGGGAAGGCACTTGTCTTCCCAAAAGTCAAAGACATTCCAGCATCTTTCTGTCCCATAAAATCTTTTTCACCCTACCAAGGAACAAACTACATTATCTGGCTTTTCCTGATTATCAGCCACCAGTATTTAGTTTCATTGCATAGACTGGTCTGAGGCCTGTTTGTGTTGCACAGAAAATAATGCTGGGATGAAGCACAGGCCTGTTACCAATGTAAGAAAAATACTTCTCCACACTATTAACAATTCCGAAATGACTCCATAAAGGTAACCACTGAGGTTTGTCTATAGTAACCTAGAAAGAACATGATCTTTGGATTCACACAGACATGGATGCAAATTCAAGCTCTGCTACTGAAAACTGTAGAACTGGTTCCTTAGCCTAAACCTTGGTTCTGCAGGAATCAGAGTTGTGCTTGAGGTTTGGCTTGTACCTAATAGAATTGTGAGAATTAAATGTAACAATACACGTCAAATAATTCCCCTAGCTCCTGGCACATGCTGGGTACCCAGTAAAATCTTGTCATCATGCCTTCCCTTTCTTGCTTCCTTCGTGTACTTTTGCTTCATTTCTTCTCGTATCTTGTTTCTATTTCTGCTTTTACAAAAAGCTGTTTTTCTTTTGCCAGTATGTTGTACAGCGCTTAGAATCTATAGACAAACTCTGTTATACTTTACATTTCCATAACGGTTTGGATTTTAACAAAGTGGTTCCACGTACACTAATCTTATATGCTCTTCTAAATAAATATGTTATCAAGTGTGAACCATGCCAGATTGTGTTCAATTTGGCATCACTCTTGTTCCCATTTGCTTTGGACTGAATGTTTGTGTGCACCTAAAATTTATATGTTGAAGCCCTAATACCCAACGTCATGGTATTTGGAGATGGGGCCTTTGGGAAATAATTAAGGTTAGATTAGGACAGGAGGGTGGGGTCCTCGTGAAGGGACTAAAGCCCTTAGAGAAAGAGTAAGAGACTTGAGATCTCTCTCATTGCCATGTGAGGAAAGAGTGAGAAGATGGCCATCTCCAAGCCAGGAAGAGCCCCTGACACTGGATCTGCCAGCACCTTAATCCAGCCTCTAAAACTGTAAGAAATAAATATTTGTTGTTTCAGTCAAAAAAATATATTATTAACCATCAGTCCCCATTATTAACTTTCCCCTTGATCAGCCAGTTGCTCCTATGTCACTGGAATCTAGAATATTAACTCTTGGAGAACACAAATTTAGTGTCAACATGAAGCTCAAGAGATTGTGTTTTATGTGCTCAAATGTTTCATGTCATCAGCATATATTATAACACTTTGAAAAAAGTTTAAGTAGATATTGGCTTTTGTTGCCAATATTAAGATTTATTGGTTCAAGAGTTATTGATCATGGGCAGTCTTGGCCATTATTATGCCTTGAGGACAAGTAAATCTTTATCAGCAGAACATGAGTCGATATAATTATGCTTCACTTATGCACATCTTTTTCCTTAACCATATTGGGTTTTCAACCAAATCATAAAATATGAGAGAAACTACTCAGGAAGGCAGTTGTGAGGAATTATGCCAAGAACATTCACATTTTGCAGCAGTGCCAACACTAGATAAAGCCAAGCCCTACCAGCTCTTGCTGACAGAATTGAGGTAATCTCAGCAAAAGGTAGAAGTTAATTTTTGAAGAAACTGACTCAGATATACAAAAATATCATAGGATAGAATAAAAGACTTTAGAACTAAAAGAAATTGTAACAATCATATCCTATACTAGAACAGGTAGCTGAGAGAGTTCTAGAAAAGAAAGGCAAAAAAGTTGCAGAAAGTCCAGGAAATCTGAATTTACTTTAAATCTTTTTCAGTGATTCTAATGTGCAGGCTTCAGGGAATGACTGACTCCTTCGTTAGATGCAAAAATTATCTTTCAACATTTCCTTCTGTTAGCATCGACTAATTTTATGGGGGATTTCTTTTGCTGTTGTTTAGCACAACCATCTCACCTTTGGTGAAAATTAAAGCTTTGGCTCTTTGTTAGATGACCTTTGGTTCTTGCTTATGGCCTATTATAAATCTACTCTAAATGCCAGATTTTTTCCTGTTAAGATTCAGCTTGTTTTTGTCTGGTGTTTAAGCCTCCAAATCCGTTTGTATTTTGATTCTGTCATGCTTGTTCATTATCCTGTCCATCTTTGTTTCATGTGTACATTTGATCAGAATCCTTCTCTATCTCCATCCCAGGTACTGATAAAAGTTGACCAGAGACAGTCTTATCGTAACCCCCAAATCCACACCATTTCACATAGTCGTTAATACCTAATATGGCTTCTTTCCAGCCTGTCTCTACATCTTATACACATGCACTTACGTTAGGCTTTATAAAATGCAATGCTGAAATTAAAAAAAAAAAGATCTTGAATAGGTTTTAAGGTGATTTCTAGTTAGCACCAGCTGCCTGTCAAAACACATGTACATAGAGAAATGCAAATCAAAACTACAATGAGGTATCACCTCACAATGGTCAGAATGGCCATCACCAAAAAATCTACAAACAATAAATGCTGGAAAGGGTGTGGAGAAAGGGGAAACCTCTTGCACTGTGGGTGGGAATGTAAATTGATACAGCCACTATGGAGAACAGTGTGGAGGTTCTTTAAAAAACTAAAAATAGAATTACCATATGGCCCAGCAATCCCACTACTGGGCATATACCCTGAGAAAACCATAATTCAAAAAGAGTCATGTACCACAATATTCACTGCAGCACTATTTACAATAGCCAGGACATGGAAGCAACCTAAGTGTTCATCAACAGATAAATGGATAAAGAAGATGTGGCACATATATACAATGGAATATTACTCAGCCATAAAAAGAAATGAAATTGAGTTATTTGTAGTGAGGTGGATGGACCTAGAGTCTGTCATACAGAGTGAAGTAAGTAAGAAAGAGAAAAACAAATTCCGTATGCTAACACATATATATGGAATCTAAAAAAAAAAAAAAAAAGTTTCTGACGAACCTAGGGACAGGACAGAAATAAAGATGCAGACGTAGAGAATGGACTTGAGGACACGGGGAGGGGGAAGGGTAAGCTGGGACGAAGTGAGAGAATGGCATTGACATATATACACTACCAAATGTAAAATAGATAGCTAGTGGAAAGCAGCTGCATAGCACAGGGAGATCAGCTCAGTGCTTTGTGACCATCTAGAGGGGTGGGATAGGGAGGGTGAGAGGGAGATGCAAGAGGGAGGAGATATG
Organism: Orcinus orca; assembly: GCF_937001465.1. Taxonomy (NCBI): domain Eukaryota; kingdom Metazoa; phylum Chordata; class Mammalia; order Artiodactyla; family Delphinidae; genus Orcinus; species Orcinus orca. Next base: position 17,130,518 of record NC_064570.1, on the reverse strand, counting down.
GGGATATATGTATACGTATAGCTGATTCACTTTGTTTTACAGCAGAAACTAACACAATATTGTAAAGCAATTATACTCCAATAAAGATGTTTATATATATATATATATATATATATATATATATATATCCAGAAAAAAAAAAACACGTGCACAACATTAATTTCATGGGAGTGTGATTAATTTCAGGCATATAACTCTGAACTCTTAGATACAGGAAATCTTTCTTCTATTTTCTTTTCTGCTGACCCCACAGTCAAATACAAACTGACTCTGTTTTTAATGCCTTTGGATTTCTGATTGACCCTGCAGATAACTTGAAATTTTACCTAGGCTTGCTGTGACAGTATTACTGATGGAGACTGGAAAGCTGAATGCTGTAGAAGTCCATCCTTTATCTTTTTTTTTGCCCACAATCTAGGCAGACGTAGCTAAGCAAATTGAAGCCGATCATGGATGGCGTGATAATTTCATAGGATGTAATATCCAGCTCTAAGACTTCAGAAAAGAAAACAAAGAGCCTGGAGAGGAAAAGAAATAATTATATGCTGTCTTATATTCTTTCTGTGATGTTCAGAAATCAAAGCATAGCGTCTCAAGTGTGGATGGTGGTCATTCAACACAGCTCTTAGCAGCAGGCTGCTGTGGGATTACCCAAAGTGTACGCGGTAGTGCTGTAGAGACACAGGAACATACCTCACCATTTGCCAAGTGCCACATCTGGCATTTGCCACATGGCTACGTGAACTGGTGCATCAAGTCAGAGAGCAGCTGGGGCGGAGGTTGGAGGGTGTGTAAGGCATCCAAGGCAGTTTAGGGGGGTGACTCCATTACTGGAGTGGTTGGCATCATCAGGACAAAATCCACAGCCAGGGACTCCCCTGGCAGTCCAATGGTTAGGATTCCGAGCTTCCACTGCAGGGGGCATGGGTTCGATCCCTGGCCAGGGAACTAGGATCCTGCAGGCTGTGGGGCATGGCCAGAAATTTTTTTAAATAATAATTTAAAATTTTTAAAATAGCTTTAAAAAAATACACAGCCAAGTATTACAGTCATAGGTAACAACCCGTCCTCCACAGTCTCTTCTTTTATGCCTTGCTTTATGATCTACAAAGCACTTTCACATTTAACTCCTCTAAACCACTTTATGATATGAATCCTCATCCCACCTTCACAGAAAACACTGAGGCTCAGAGAGGTCTGGCAATCTGCCCTGGGACTCCTGCTTCTTATGGCGGTGCAGGGACTAACTCAAGCCACTGACTTCAGTTTCCAGCTCTCTCTTCCCTAAAACAAAGCTCCCTACTTTTATGCTTAAGGTTTTTCTCTATTTATTCTCCAAATATTTCCAAATATATCAAAAGGTATGAAGATGCTCTACATCCTTCTTTATGATGATGGTGGCTGTAATCTGATATTCTCTTAGACACATACTCTGTCTTTCCACCTAACTTCAGGCCCTTCTGGGAAAGAACTTTTATCATGAGCATTCCACACACAGTGTTCATTTGATACATCCTTCTTCGTGATGTCAGTATGAAACCCTTGCGGGAGCTGTTATTTATAGATACTTTTCTAAACTTTTTAGTCGTTTAGTGGTGTCTTGGTCCATTTGCCTATATTAATGAACCCTTAATAGGCTGCTGCTGTGCTGGAAATGGAGATTTATCTTGTGGTAAAGCAGAGATTAGATTTGAAATGTAGGCCTGGATCTACTGTAAATTTGTGTGCCCTTCCAAGTATGAAAGAGGGAGGATAATACGAGGGGCATCAGGGAACTCCTGAGACCCTACGAGCCTGAGTTACACGACAGAGAGAGCACTGGTTTATGAGTCGGAAGACCCGGGTTCTAGAAGGGGCTTTGCTAATACTGTATTATAGAACTTTGTTGAGGCCACTCATTCAGTCTCTAAATTTCCATTCTTTCATCTGAAAAACAAAGATTAATGTTACTGACTATGTGGAAGCAGCCCATGAAGTGCTATAGAAATTTTAGATAAAATTGCCCTAGTATACATATTTTATGAAAACCATAATAATGTATTTCCTTTGCAAATGTTGAATCAGTCTCTTAAAATATACCCCATGAAAACATTTTTTCCTGCCAACTCCTATCCCTTTGATTACTATTGTAAATTTCGAACTATTGTAAATCTCAAACAGCAAAAATAGAGAGATATGGTACCATACATAACAGTCACAGATCTTAGGGAGACAGAATGCTAAGGGCTGGGCTGTCTTTGTTTGACTCTACGTGACTCTTTTGCTCACTCACGCAATCATAAGTCTATGTTTCTTAGGTGATCACGACTCACAGAAGAGCTTAGTTTCAGTGTAAAGTCATCAATTATCCACCGTGCGGCCCCTAGAAGTTCAACAGTCCAGGGCTTCCTTTGCCTTTGTTCATGTTCAAGCGGTCCAATTCATATTTCCTCCTCAAAATTTAGAGATGGCTGAATAAAGGTGATCACTTAAACAGATTTTTGAGGCAGAAAGTTGAGACATGTCTCTCTTTTAAAAGTGAGCAAGTATTGTCAAACCCCTTCAGCCTAGGACAGGAGTCACTGCTATGAAAAAACTGCATACATCAGAGGAAGGCATTACTTGGATGGGGGACAGAAGCAAACCAATAATGATGGAACATGATAAGATCATGTCGCCACTGCTTTATAAACAAAAGCTCTTCAACAAAACCAGTGTCAGCAAAAGGTTCACTTATTCTTGCTCTACTGAGCATGAAATGGGATTGAAAGATGGTATTAAATGGATTATTAAACTGAAGAAATGATGTCTTGTGATCTTTCACACCAAAGCCCCCGCCCCGCACCCTGCCCCAAGACAGGCATTTTCTCAGTGAAAAACTCTCCAAAGACTCAAGTCCTTAATGTGGAACCTGAGCCTCTGAAATGTTAGACTCAGTTTTATTTCCCATTTTCATGCTGGAACTATGACCCCTTGGGAGATTACTGTTGCTCTTTATTTATTTTATTCTTATGTCAACATGTGGAAAAGGAATGTTTATGAAAACTTCTAAATTTCAAACACAGAAAGCTCATTTTCATGTACCAAGAAAGAAAAAATAATTTATTTTAAAAGATATAAAACCTTTTTTTAATTTCTAGCATTTTCCCCCTATTTTTAAAATTTCTCTATGTCTCAGATTAAACATAAGCAATGTGTTTAAAACCTTGCTTGGTTTAGGTTTTTTTTTTTTTTTTTTTTTTTTTTGGCCGTCCCACGCAGCATGCAGGATCTTTGTTTCCCAACCAGGGATTGAACCCGTGCCCCCTGCAGTGGAAGTGTGGAGTCTTAACCACTGGACCGCCAAGGAAGTCCCGGTTTGGCTTTTGAAAACAAGTTATACAATGAAGTCTTACTTGTTAAAAGTCCAAAGAACTAACAGGATCAAATAATCATTATTTCCTATTCTTATACATATGAAAATTGCCATTCTCATGTAATTAAGACCCAAGCCACAGAATGACGTTAGCAGGAAATGTATACTTTACTGTTTCTGAAAGTTGTAATTATTTTAATATGGCAACTCAGCTAAACTATATCAAATCCAAATATCATTTTCCCAGCTTTCAAAAGGACTCCAAGTTTTGTTTTAGGCAAAATCATAGATGATCATAGATGACATACTCTGAGGAGAACTTAAAATAATCGAGTTTTTGAAAAGCTTTAAAGGCTTACATGAGATAGTAGGAATGTTAAAAATTCACAGGTACCAAAAACTACTTGAAGAAGAAACCAGAGAGGAGAGCTGATGACTAAAGCCAACATCTACCCTGAGGGTGTTTGCTTAAGTTGATCTTGAGCTTTATGGGCTCGAGGCGAATGACAGTTATAGACTGAGGGGGTCTCTCCCAGGATGGTGAATCGAATAGTAATATCTCCTAGCATAAAGTATAAAGGCAAACTAGAAATAATGTAGCCCTTCAACATCCATCCAAAGCCAAGGAGAATTACCTGTCTGGGTAAAACAAGAAAATTCACACCTAGAGGAAAATATTTCCCCTGAATCTCTGTAATAACACCAGACATCAAATGAGTTCACAAACCAAATTCCCACTTGTCGATCATTTATAAACTTCAAGTTGGGAACGTACTTTATGGTAGTCCTGGATTTGAAGATTCATCAGTAACTTTGCAGAGGCAAATGGCAAATCCTCTGTGGAAACCCACCTGCAGTCTAGGCTTGGGAAATGTCATAGACAGTGTAAAGGAAAAATGAGCTTACAGTGGAGAACCTAAACATATAAGCAAACAAGTCTTCATAAGCAAGACTTTAGATATGAAGATTATCAGAAACATAAAAATGAGTGTGTTTAATAAGTTTAAAAATAAAATATGGACTTGAAATATGTGCCAGAAACAAGAGACTATTTAAAAATTGACCAAGGATACTTGAAAAAGAACTAAATAGAACTTCTGGAAATAAAAAAGAATTGTTGAGTGAAACTGAAATCAACAGAGGATTAGACCCAACTGAAGAGGGAACTAAAAAACTGAAAAATAGATTAAAAGAAAAATTTCAGATTACAGCACAGAGAGGCAAGAAGATGGAAAATATAAAGGACAAGTTGAGAAACAGAGAGGATAGCATAAGAAGGACTAACATTAGTATAATCAAAGCCCAAGCAGGAGAGAATGCAAAAAATGGAGGAAATTCTAATCCTTAGAATCAGGAAGCCCTGCAAATCCAAAACAATAAATACAAAGAAATTCACTATTAGAAGGGTCATAGTGAAGCTACAAAACATCAAAGACAAAGAGATTATAGACACAGAGAAAAAGGCCAGTTACAACAAAGGAATGACAGTTATACTGACAGCTGATCTCTGAGTAGAAACAAAGGAACCCAGAAACAATGGAACAGTATCCTCAAAGTGTTAAAAGAGAATAAACCAACCAACAGTTGTACACTCTATGAAAATAGTTTTAAGACAGAAGTCAGAATAAAGATATTGTTAAACAAAGGTTGAGAGCAGTTTCTATCTATATACCTTCATTAAAGAAATTCAAAAGGATGCACTGCAAGGCAGAGGAAGGTGATTCCAAGTGGAAGGCCTGAGACACCCAAAGGAATAATGAGCCCGGAAGGGGGTAAACCGTTTTTTAAATAACTATAAAAAACAATAGCAATAATGTCTTATGTTGTAAAAGTAGACTAAAGATACTAAAATATCTAATTATATGTCAAAAGCAATGGTATCATAGAGGGAAAATAGAAGATTCCCGTATTATCTAGTATATTCTCGTATATTCTAGGGATAGAATGTGTACTTATTATTTTTGAATATTGATCAGTTAAGTGTGCATGTAAAACATGCCTAGGATAACAATAAAAAGACAGAGAATAAACAATAAAACAGTGTGCACAACTGCTAAACTAGTAGAAGGGGGAAAATGTAATGAGAAAAACACTCAACCTAAAAGAAGGCAAGGAAGGAGAGTAATAAACAAATAGAAAAGGAATGAAAATACACAAAAATAGATGATAGGATTAGAAATAAATACAAATATATTAATTACTTAAAAAACTGTAGGATCCTAACCCAGATGGTGGAGTAGAAGGACGTGCTCTCACTCCCTCTCGCGAGAACACCAGAATCACAGCTAGCTGCTGGACAGTCATCGACAGGAAGACACTGGAACTCACCAAAAAAGAAACCCCACATCCAAAGACAAAGGAGAAGCCAAAATGAGACTGTAGAAGGGGCGCAATCACAGTAAAATCAAATCCCATAACTTCTGGGTGGGTGACTCACACACTGGAGAACACTTACACCACAGAAGTCCACGCACTGGAGTGAAGGTTCTGAGCCCCAGGTCAGGCTTCCCAACCTGGGGGTCCAGCAACGGGAGGAGAAACTCGTAGAGAATCAGACTTTGAAGGCCAGTAGGATTTGACGGCAGGACTTCGAAAGGACTGGGGGAAACAGAGACTCCACTTTTAGAGGGCACACACAAAGTAGTGTGCACATCGGGACCCAGGGGAAGGAGGAGTGAGTGACCCCAGGGGAGACTGAACCCGACCTACCTGCTAGTGTTGGAGGGTCTGCTGCAGAGGCGGGGGTGGCTGTGTCTCACCATGGGGACAAAGGACACTGGCAGCAGAAGTTCTGGGAAGTACTCATTGGCGTGAGCCCTCCCAGAGTCTACCATTAGCCCCACCAGAGTCCAGGTAGGCTCCAGTGTTGGGTTGCCTCAGGCCAAACAACCAACAGGGAGGGTACCCAGCTCCACCCATCAGCAGTCAAAGGGATTAAAGTTTTACTGAGCTCTGCCCACCAGAGCAACAGTCAGCTCTACCCACCACCAGTCCCTCCCATCAGGAAAGTTGCACAAGCCTCTTAGGTAGCCTAATCCACCAGAGGGCAGACAGCAGAAGCAAGAAGAACTACAATCCTGCAGCCTGTGGAACAGGAACCACATTCACAGAAAGATAGATGAGATGAAAAGGCAGAGGGCTATGTACCAGATGAAGAAACAAGATAGAACCCCAGAAAAACAACTAGATGCAGTGGAGATAGGCAACCTTCCAGAAAAATAATATAGAATAATGATAGTGAAGATGATCCAGGAACTCAGAAAAAGAATGGAGGCAAAGATCGAGAAGATGCAAGAAATGTTTAGCAAAGACTTAGAAGAATTAAACAACAAACAAACACAGATGAACAATACAATAACTGAAATGAAAACTACACTAGAAGGAATCAATAGCAGAATAACTGAGGCAGAAGAATGGATAAGTGACCTGGAAGACAGAATGGTGGAATTCACAGCTGCAGAACAGAATAAAGAAAAAAGGATGAAAAGAAATGAAGACAGCCTAAGAGACCTCTGGGACAACATTAGACGCAACAACATTTGCATTATAGGGGTCCCAGAAGGAGAAGAGAGAGAGAAAGGACCTGAGAAAATATTTGAAGATATTATAGTCAAAAACTTCCCTAACATGGGAAAGGAAATAGCCACCCAAGTCCAGGAAGTGCAGTGAGTCCCATACAGGATAAACCCAAGGAGAAACATGCCGAGACACATAGTAATCAAATGGGCAAAAGACAACAATTATTGAAAGCAGCAAAGGGAAAATGACAAATAACATACAAGGGAACTCCCATAAGGTTAACAGCTGATTTCTCAGGAGAAACTGTACAAGGCAGAAGGGAGTGGCATGATATACTTTAAGTGATGAAAGGGAAGAACCTACAAGCGAGATTGCTCTACCCGGCAAGCATCTCATTAAGATTTGATGGAGAAATCAAAAGCTTTACAGACAAGCAAAAGCTAAAAAATTCAGCACCACCAAACCAGCTCTACAACAAATGCTAAAGGAACTTCTCTAAGTGGGAAACACAAGAGAAGAAAAGGACCTACAAAAACAAACCCAAAACAATTAAGAAAATGGTCATAGGAACATACATATCGATAATTACCTTGAACGTGAATGGATTAAATGCTCCAACCAGAAGGCACAGGCTTGCTGAATGGATACAAAAACAAGACCCATATATATGCTTTCTACAGGAGACCCACTACAGACCTAGGGACATATTCAGACTGAAAGTGAGGGGATGGAAAAAGATATTCCATGCAAATGAAAATCAAAAGAAAGCTGGAGTAGCAATACTCATATCAGGTAAAATAGACTTTATAATAAAGAATGTTACAAGAGACAAGGAAGGACACTACATAATGATCAAGGGATCAACCCAAGAAGAATATATAACAATTATAAATGTATATGCACCCACACCTCAATACATAAGGCAACTGCTAACAGCTATAAAAGAGGAAATTGACAGTGACACAATAACGGGGGGGACTTTAGCACCTCACTTACACCAATGGACAGATCATCCAAAATGAAAATTAATAAGGAAACAGAAGCTTTAAATGACACAAGAGGCCAGAGAGATTTAATTGATATTTATAGGACAGTCCATCCAAAAACAGCAGATTACACATTCTTCTCCAGTGCACATGGAACATTCTCCAGGATAGATCATATCTTGGGTCACAAATCAAGCCTCAGTAAATTTAGGAAAATTGAAATCATATCCGGCGTCTTTTCTGACCACAAAGCTATGAGATTAGAAATGAATTACAGGGGAAAAAACATAAAAAACACAAACACATGGAGGCTAAACAATACGTTACTAAGTAACCAAGAGATCACTGAAGAAATCAAAGAGGAAATCAAAAAATACCTAGAGACAAATGACAGTAAAAACATGACGATCCGAAACCTATGGGATGCAGCAAAAGCAGTTCTAAGAGGGAAGTTTATAGCTACACAAGCCTACCTCAAGAAACAAGAAACATCTCAAATAAACAATCTAACCTTACACCTAAAGGAACTAGAGAAAGAAGAGCAAACAAAACCCAAAGTTAGCAGAAGGAAAGACATCATAAAGATCAGAGCAGAAATAAATGAAATAGAAACAAAGAAAACAATAGCAAAGATCAAGAAAACTAAAAGCTGGTTCTTTGAGAAGATGAACAGAATTGATAAACCATTAGGCAGACTCATCAAGAAAAAGAGGGAGAGGACTCAAATCAATAAAGTTAGAAATGAAAGAGGAGAAGTTACAACAGACATTGCAGAAATACAAAGCATCCTAAGAGACTACTACAAGCAACTCTATGCCAATAAAATGGAGAACCTGGAGGAAATGGACAAATTCTTAGAAAGGTATAACCTTCCAAGACTGAACCAGGAAGAAATAGAAAATATGAACAGACCAATCACAAGTAATGAAATTGAAACTGTGATTAAAAATCTTCCAACAAATAGAAGTCTGGGACCAGATGGCTTCTCAGATGAATTCTATCACTCTATCAAACTCTTCCAAAAAATTGCAGAGGAAGGAACACTCCCATACTCATTCTATGAGGCCACCATCACCCTGAATCCAAAACCAGAAAAGATAATACAAAAAAAGAAAATTACAGACCAATATCACTGACGAATATAGATGCAAAAATCTCCAACAAAATACTAGGAAACAGAATCCAAGAACACATTAAAAGGTCATATAACATGATCAAGTGGGATCTATCCCAGGGATGCAAGGATTCTTCAATATAGGCAAATAAATCAATGTGATACACCTTATTAACAAATTGAAGGATAAAAACCATATGATCATCTCAATAGATGCAGAAAAAACTTTTGACAAAAATTCAACACCCATTTATGATAAAAACTCTCCAGAAAGTGGGCATAGAGGGAACCTACCTCAACATAATAAAGGCCGTATACGACAAACCCACAGCAAACATCATTCTCAATGGTGAAAAACTGAAAGCATTTCCTGTAAGATCAGCAACAAGACAAGGATGTCCACTCTCGCCACTATTATTCAACATAGTTTTGGAAGTCCTAGCCACGGCAATCAGAGAAGAAAAAGAAATAAAATGAATCCAAATTGGAAAAGAAGTAAAACTGTCACTGTTTGCAGATCACATGATACTATACCTAGAGAATCCTAAAGATGCCACCACAAAACTACTAGAGCTTATGAATGAATTTGGTAAAGTTGCAGGATACAAAATTGATGCACAGAAATCTCTTGCATTCCTATATACTAATGATGAAAAATCTGAAAAGAGAAATTAAGGAAACACTCCCATTTACCATTGCAACAAAAAGAATAAAATACCTAGGAATAAACCTACCTAGGGAGGGCTTCCCTGGTGGCGCACTGGTTGAGAGTCCGCCTGCCGATGCAGGGAACACGGGTTCGTGCCCCGGTCTAGGAAGATCCCGCATGCCGCGGAGCGGCTAGGCCCGTGAGCCATGGCTGCTGAGCCTGCGCGTCCGGAGCCTGTGCTCTGCAACGGGAGAGGCCACAGCAGTGAGAGGCCTGCGTATCGGAAAAAATAAATAAAAACGTCAGTTACTTTAATATCAACAAAATTGGTCAAAATATGATTTTTTTTACCCTTTTTCCCATTAAATTCTAGAGGATCACACATTTCATCAACAATGTCTTTTTCACAGCAACAGGCTAATACCAAAAAGCAGTTTGCAGTGCCATTATAAAAAAAAAAGCATTTGATTTAAATAGATAATATTCTAATGTTGGGAAATCATGAAGTAGACCCACAAGGGGGAGGAGAAGACTGATAAGTAAGCAATTAGTTGTTTTAAGATTAAGGAAGGTGACCACAGTTTTATTTCCGTCCTTTTTTGTATACAAATGGGCAGCCTAGAATGAAGCCAAGTGTTAAGTTTCCCAAGAGAAAGCAAGTAATGCAAGTCAAATTACAATTGAAAATTACTCTCTCAAAAAGCAAAAGCAAATAAAAACCGAAAACAAACAAAAAAACCCAAAAGAATACATGTATATGACTATATGTTTTTTCACAAATCTCAAATTCACACTCAGTGCTTGAGAGGAGAGAAGATATTGCTAAGTGGAAGACATTATCATCAGCTCATTTTGCATTTGTACATTTTTGGTAACTATGACTGGCCCATTAAGTATGTCCAAAGCAGGATAGCAGTTTGCTTAGGAAAAGACAGGGAATGGTAAATGGTGACCTTCCCTTTTAAACAGAGATTGATGAACCACATTTTGGGGAGGGAGGTGAGGGAAACACAGTTTTTCCTTTAATTTGTGAAGAATCCTGTCCTGGATTTCCAGTTAGAGTATCAACTACGGAATCTTTCAGATTCATCAACTCGAGTGAAAGTTGGGTTGCCTAAAGTTTCTGAATTTTGATGAACTACTTCTTAAACTGCAATAGCAGAATTAACTAATAAAAGACTTCTTGGGTAAAATTTAGTCTTTAAAGGAAGAATAATTTTTTCCCCTTAAAAGAACTTTTACCCTTCACATGTAAAACAAATTTTATATCATCAGAAAAGGGAATTTTGTGCCAAAATGCTTAGCTTTCAATAAATATTTTGCTGTGAGGCTTAGTGAAGCCACCAGGGAATTGGATGAGGATAGAATAGAAAAGAAATACAAAGGCATGAATTTGAAGCCAGCCCATTAAACATGGACTCTGTTCTTTTCCACCCACACACAGGTATGTAATAGGTGGAGAGGTGAATTTGAGAGGGTTCAGATTTTGTCCTGCTGATGTACCAAAATGAGATAGGGTGAGGATATTAAAGATATATGTAAGGGAGTTATTCCAAGGATTGTGACATTTTAGCTGAATGAGGAAATAAGGACATGGAGATGATCAGGTCATGGGGCAAAGGTAAGAGACAGTGAAAAATGGGATTGATGAATCATATGAGCTGATGTGGCTGAAGGATTAGAATGAGGATCCTAGAAGAATGAGCATGAAATGCGTCAGGTGGTAGTCATAGAATGGGATGCTGGAGGTAGATTCCACAGGTATTGGTAATGAAAGTTCTAGGTATGATGACCATGGGAGTAAGGGGCTGAGGCAGGTGTAGGATGAGGCCATTGGAAGAGAAGAGGTCGAGGTATTGGAAGAATTCCCTACATGGATACAAAACTCATAATGAGTTATAATAAGAGTAGTTTTGTAGAGAGTGAGCCGGGAGCTTAAATCTTCAAGAAGAGGAGCTGCCCTGAGGGTTGGTAGATAACTGCAGCAAGATGGTATAGGCTAAAGGAAAAATTCAAAGGTGTTTTTTTTTAACAGAAAAAGAAGGACGAATGATCCAGAAGGAGCAATGAGGAACGGGGAAGACTGGTACCTCACCTCTGGATCCAGTGAGAAGAGGGTTATAAGACAGTGGAGAAAATTTGGACTCACCTCCAAACACAGCATGGGCAAGTGGGCATTAATAGCCAAGGAGCAGGGTGGCGATCAGTGGATGGAGTATTACTAAGAGAGAACATCAAAGATAAGGGGGTTCTGGCTAAGCCAACCTAGCAGGATTCTTGCTGAAGACAGGCCAGGGTGATCAGACATCACCTGGCTGGTGGTGGAGGGTAGGGGACCCGATCAGCCATCAAGGATGGGGGATTCTGGTTAAACTGACTTGGCGTGGTCCTTGCTCAAACTAGATTTTACAAGGGGTGTGCAGATGGGCTTCGGAGAAGGTTGAGGAGCCTGACTAAGGTTTGGTCAAGCAGCAGATTTGGTCATACCTTGATCTCCAACTTCTAGCCTGTAGAACTGTGAGACAATATATTTCTGTTTTTAAGCCACTCAGTTTGTGGTACTTTGTTACAGCAACCCTATCACATTAAGAGCAATAGAATACATCTGTATGGTGAGCTTTGTGAGAGCAGGAACCGAATGTCATTGTAACTCCAAGACTTAGCAGCCCATGTCCTACTCAGATTTAACTGCCATTTAGATCTTGTGTGGGTACGTTTTACTTGAGTGTTATTTGTTCAGTATAAGAACAATTAGGCAGGGAGCCAGAGAAGTGTCTGAGGACTTAAGTTTGCAGGGTTAAATTATCATTGGAGTTTTGAAAATTCTTTCTAGGAGTCAGATTATGGCTGTGCTGTATGTCATAAGCAATCTGGACCCCGCACTGTAGACTAAAGTTCAATTGACTGGCCTCAGGTTTATGCCGACGGGCAGATAGATGTCCTTATTGCTATTTCTCTTTCTCTTGCTCTACCATCTAGGTGATTGAGCCCAATTTACAGGGAGGGAAATCTTTCCTCTGAATCCAATCCATGGGACTTCTATTGACCCTGTGTAAGACTTTGCCTGTGTCTTTATACTATATAAGTTAAAGGGTTTTTTTTGTTTTTGCTTTTCTTTTTTTTTTTTTTTTTTTTTGCGGTACGCGGGCCTCTCACTGTTGTGGCCTCTCCCGTTGCGGAGCACAGGCTCCGGACGCGCAGGCTCAGCGGCCATGGCTCACGGGCCCAGCCACTCCGCGGCATGTGGGATCTTCCCGGATGGGGCATGAACCCGTGTCCCCCGTATCGGCAGGCGGACTCTCAACCACTGCGCCACCAGTGAAGCCCTAAAGGTATTTTTTAATCTGCTTCTATTGCGAGGAGGTGGGTACCTGGGTCAAGTACAGCTTTGATATATTACTAATTATATTCTGATAATTTATTGAAAGGAGGGAGAATAGTGTGGGGAGCTTTGGCAAGCTGCATGAATAGAATTGATGACAGAGGACAAACCATGTTATGAATAGCCTTGGAAGTGGAATATATTTGAATGGGATTAAAGATATTTATCAGCAGCAAGGGTGACAGTTCACAGTGTGATTTGCTTGGCTGTTCAGCTACCTGAATATGATGAGGTTCCTCCAATGCTGCTTCCACTGCTAATCTCAGAACTCATAGTTCAAATGCCCACACGCAGTAAGATTATCATTAAAAACCAACTTCAGCAAAAATAGACACAAGAATGTCAGCAGAAATGCAAAGTTTGAAATTAAATTTGAGAAATTATAATGCAGGATTTGGAACTGTCCGAAGTTTACTTTCAGATGCCATTTCTATGTATAGATAGATATAGATATATTATCTATCTATATCTATCTATCTACCTATATCTATAGAGATTAGCAACTTTTTAAAGGTTTTTACATCACTGCCCTCTTATATATAATATATTTGTATTACATACACAAAACCTTAAAAGATATTAAATCTCTAAAAGTGAACACAGTGCAGGAGGTAAGTGGATTAGTTGTTCCAATTATTTACTGCTGTATAAAACATCATCCCCAAACTAAGTGGCTAAAACAGTATTATCTCTTATGGTCCTGGGGTTGATGGCGTTCAGCTAGGGGTTCTCATTTAGAGTCTGTCATACAGTTGTGGTCAGACAGTGGCTAGAACTGGAGTCACCTCAGAGGACTTCTCACTCACATACCTGGAATTGACACTGGCTATCCACTGAGCTCTTAGCTGGGGCTTTCAGCCAGAACACCTATAGGTGACCTCTACTTCCTTATAGCATAGCAGCTGGGTTCTAAGAGCATGTATCCCAGGCGAGAAGATGGGAGCTGCATCACCTCTTAAAACCTACTCTCAGAAGTTATATAGCTTCTCTTCCTTTATAGTCATAGGCCCACCTATGTTCAAGTGGTGGGAACATAGACCCCACTTCTCAATGAGAAAAGTAACAATGTCACTTTGTAAGAAAAGCATGTGGGATGGGAAATCTTGTTGCAGCCATCTTGGAAAAAACAATTTGTCACACAGATAGTATCCATAAAACCTGGCTATAATAAGTCTTGAGTTTGGACTACCAAATTTCACTCTAAGAACTTAGTCCTTCTCTGTAATCATTCAGCAATTTGTCAATGGAAACCAAAATAAAATTCATATTTTTCCCAAATCTCAGCCTATAGTACCAAGCTCTAGATTAAATAGTTTGTGTCCAAATATCAGAAATAGCAGAGAAGAATGGTGAAACTAAAGGAATTTGTCTTTCTTCTTTTGTTTTGAGGTTTGAAAGACATGTTGTAGTGGATAAATCCAAGGAAGTCTTAATCACGTAGGTAGTTTGGGAAGACTGGCAATACAGAAGTTTCCTTAACACAGTGGTATTCTATATATCTTATTCAAATCACCCATAATGAACCAAACCTATATCAAAGAAAGCACTCCAACCTCTTGCATTTAAATCCTGATGCAAGTCCTTGAAATCAAATGTTGATCATCATAGCGCAGTCAATATGTAGCTGTAAGTGTTTATGATTTTCGAGTATTAAAATTTATTTGAACCCTAGTCAAAATCCCTGTTGTTGGCACCTGCTCTGTGAGTTATCAGATATCAGGAGGCCCACTGGACTCAATGGGCATCAAACCAGGGGATGCTTGAACTCTTCAGTTCAGTTATTACCAAACTACTGGCAGCATTATTGAAATCATTTCTCCTACTTCCAAGCAAAAAACCTCAGTGCTTAGAAAACTTTTTACTTATTCAAAGCTTCCCTGGGGACACATGTGCTCAAAGAAAATTCCTTAGAAATTTATGCTTGTGGCCCAAACCTGAGAAAATAGTCTAGGTTGGGCAGATAAGGGAATATTCAGAGTACTCTGCATTAGTTCTCCCTTAGATAAAGACTACAACTACCATTCTTTTTAAAATTGAACTGATTCTTTCATATCAGGATCATTCCAGTTTTATCAGTACTTTTCAAAGGAGAGTACTCCCTTGAAATAAGTTCCAGTGCAAAAACTATCTTTATTAAATTCCACCAACATTTCTTAAACCTTGATTCTGCCCTAGACACGTAAATCTCCATCCCCACCTCCCACTCTGACCCAGGTTTTAGGGGACACAGATGACCAATAGTTCTTGCCCTCAGAGAATTTAGAGAGAGATGAAGGTACAAGGAGGAAAGGGAAGGATGTAAGATATATACATAACTATTAATTAATTATGAGAGCATTGGACATGGAGTCAGAAGATCCCCATTTTAGCCAAAGCTTGCCGTTAAGTGGTACGTAATTTCTGGCAAGTCACTAAATCTCCTTTACACTAAGCTTCATAATTAATAAATACTAATTTCCTTCTTCACAATGGTAATATTATCTTCCTCACAGATTTTTTGTTGTTGTTGTTGTTAATAATACGTGATCTGGTTCATGTAAAATGCTTAGCACAGCTCCTGGTACACAGGAAGCACTCAACAAATGTTCATTTCATCATGATATAGTGGTAGTGATGGTAGGAGATGTGGGAATGCTTTGTAAACTGTGAAGTCTTAGATCAACATAACAGCTACCAGCTCCCCAAACACTACCTTTTTTTTTTTTTCTTTCGGTACGCGGGCCTCTCACTGTCGCGGTCCCTCCCGTTGCGGAGCACAGGCTCCTGACCCGCAAGCCCAGCGGCCATGGCTCACGGGCCCAGCCGCTGCGCGGCACGTGGGATCCCCGCAGACCAGGGCACGACCCCGCGTCCCCCGCATCGGCAGGCGGACCCCCAACCACCGCGCCATCAGGGAAGCCCCCCAAACACTACCTTTTTGCTCTTTCTAGAGACTCTAGGGACTTCCCTGCTCCATCCCATCCCCTTTCCTCACCATTCCGAGCCCAGTTCAAAGACCATCTCAGCTCTAAATTAGCCCGACCCCATGAGATCAAGCAGGTAACCCCAGCCCATATTCCCTTTACAATCCATCCACACGATTATGCTAGGAGTGCTTTTGTCTTACTCGTGTGTGTATTCCCAGTACCTAGAATAGTACCTGGCTCCTGGTGGATGCAGGTGTGCATTGTGTTAATGCAGCAGGAATGTTGATGAGAATCCAAGGAAGGGGATGTGTGGCACACATTATGGATGGAGCTCTGGCCTTGGACCAGATTTCAGTTGTACCTCTGACTTTTCCAAACTTGCTGTTTGACTGGGCACTTGACCTTTAATCTACCCATTTTCTCATCTGGAAAATGGCTGTTGACAGCCAAACATAATTTCAGTGTGGTACAAAGTCTTCATAACTCTATAAGGCAGATATTATTAACAGGTGAGGAAATCCACATTCAGAGAGCTTCAGAATTACACAGCTTAATACGTGCTATAGCCAGGTCTCTCCACCTGAAAGGTCCAAGTTCATAGCTGCTATACTACATGGTGGCTTATTGGAACACATAAGATCCTGGTTCCTTCTCACTTTGAATTCCAGAATGTCATGACACAATTCCTCTTCTCTCCCTCCTATTCTCTGCTTGTCATGTGAAAGATATTCTAAATCTACCCCATTCTATTATTTAGTCTTATTCAAGCCTAGACTATCAACCCAGTGGAAATCAAGGCCATTATTCTACCTCTTAATTTTCTCCCCAAAATGCAGTTGCTGGGCCTAGCAGGAGTGCTCAGCAGTGATTTACTGTAGTTGAAACAGGTTTCAAGTAGTTGAGAGTCAGGCCATAGGAGCTGGATAAGACCTATGCAAAAAAACAACACAAAATGCTTTTCAGGTTTGTTTTTCTCTTGGACTCTTGTCCCAAGGCAAACTATTTGGCATTTGAGCGCTTTTTGGTGAATTTTTTTTTTTAATTCTAGATAATACTGTTGTGAAATAAACTAGACAGAGGTTTCTCAGCCTTGGCACTCTCTCCACTTTGGGCTGGATATTTCTTCGCTGTGGCAGGCGGTCCTGGGAACTGTAGGGTGTTTGGCACCATCCCCGGTCTTTACCCACTATATACCAGTAGCACCACCACTCTCAGTCATGAAAACCCAAAATGTCTCCAGACATTGCCAGATGTCCCCTGGGTGTAAAATTCCCCATCCCCCATCCCACTTTGGAACTAGACTGAATGGAGCAGGTGGGCTAAACCTCATTCCTTACATTACGGAATCCAGTTTCGTATCAAAGACATTTTTACCCAATGAAGTTAGAAAGTATGATGTCAAATGAGGAAGACTTCTCCCCAGGTGAGCACTTGTCCCCTCAAGCTCACCTTTTACTGGTAAACCACCATCCAGGGCTTTGTCAGGACTGTGGTACGTGGTCCTTAAAAAGCCGAAGCCGCAAAAGCAGTTATGGTTTTGTTACGCCAAAGTGTCCCTGAAATTCAAAGCTACGTGTTTATCAAGATGTATTCCCCTGTCACCGTGATTACCTGTGTTGCCTTGGACTGCAAAGAAAAGACAAGGAGTGATTGAGTGGGGTTTTTTCGTGTTCATGTATTGTACCTGAGTTCTGTCTTAGTCTGCTTCCTAAATAGAATAATCAATGCCATTATCTCTTCCTCCCTCATCTAAATCACATCAGGACTCTACAGCAGATCGATAGTTACAACAAAGAAGGCCAAAGCTCTCATTCCAGGGGGACTCATTACTCTGCAGCCCAGTATCTGGGTATGGATTCCGTGTAAGGTTATCTACTCTAACGTAGGAGTTAACAACAGCTGTCAGTTATTAATACCGCGCCACGACACCACCATAACTGGCTGCATGTGTGCAGAGGGCATGTCCAAAAAACAAATAAGCCTGCTTCCTTCTTTCCCATCTTCCTTTGATTTCGTCTTTCTTTTCATATTATTTTAAATGGCCTTCTCTAGCAGTGTAAAATGTTTGGGTCTTCATTGAGATTCTTAGCCAGTACAGGTGGCATATAAGCAGACTCACATCTGCTGCAGTATTACTACAAAGACTAATTAAAATAAATTCAGATCTTAAATTAGTCCTTTCAGTAACATTTATTGCTTAAGTCACTGGGCAATAAAGTATATAATTTAGTTAAGCTGAAGAGAAAAGTGGTTTTAGGATTTTATTTCCTGACCAGCCCCTAAAAGGAGAGTAAAATAAGACAATGGTTATGCACCCACCTACCAATTTTTCCAATAGCAGCTGCTTTTCCTGTGGTTCTTCCTAGCTTTGGGGCCATCCTATTTGATTGTCATTAGGGACTAGCCTGTCTGTAGTGTGAGCTAAAACAATGTCATGGACAAATCATATAGGAAACCTTTTTTAGTGGAAAGCCTGGTTATTACCATTTCCAGGTTCTCTAAGATTCTGCAGTAGTCAGTGTTCACATCTGAGACCCAGCAGATGGACTTTTTGTTAGGAAAGCTCTGTATCTCAGGGAAGACCAAAATTATGCTTCCCTGTCTCCAATTCTTCAAATCCCATATACGGATTTTTTTTTTTCTGTCTGCCAATGTGATATTTAGCAATTTCCCTCTACAAACAGCTCCACCTACCTCTATGTATCCCTTGTGTTAAAGTGAGTTTCCCATAGACTTCAAAGACCTAAACTCTGTTTTTTTCAAAGAGGAGATTCATTTCTTTAGTTAAAAAAAAAAAGAAAAACAGGACTGTTATTGGGCATCTGCTATATGCAGAGTGCTCAAATTCTGACCTAAGGATGTTTATTGTTCTTCTGGGCTTATTTTAAAGAAAAACGTAGCAAAGAACAGAGCGCCATGACATTTTTATACCTATATGCAATTCTCCAGATAGTTACTTTTTTGTTTTTAGGGGCATATATTTTTATTTTTAACATCTTCATTGGAGTATAATTGCTTTACAATGTTGTGTTAGTTTCCGCTGTATAACAAAGTGAATCAGCTGTACGTACACATATATCCCCATATCCCCTCCCTCTTGCATCTCCCTCCCACCCTCCCTATCCCACCCCTCTAGGTGGACACAAAGCACTGAGCTGATCTCCCTGTGCTATGTGGCTGCTTCCCACTAGCTGTTTTACATCTGGTAGTATATATGTGTCCATGCCACTCTCTCACTTCGTCCCAGCTTACCCTTCCCCCTCCCCGTGTCTTGA
This sequence comes from Orcinus orca, assembly GCF_937001465.1. NCBI lineage: Eukaryota > Metazoa > Chordata > Mammalia > Artiodactyla > Delphinidae > Orcinus > Orcinus orca. The sequence goes on along the minus strand of NC_064570.1, from coordinate 17,111,353 downwards.
AGTCCATTCTCTATGTCTGCGTCTTTATTCCTGTCCTGCCCCTAGGTTCGTCAGAACCATTTTTTTTTTTTTTTTAGATTCCATATATATGTGTTAGCATATAGTATTTGTTTTTCTCTTTCTTACTTACTTCACTCTGTATGACAGACTAGGTCCATCCACCTCACTACAAATAACTCAATTTCATTTCTTTTTACGGCTGAGTAATATTCCATTGTATATATGTGCCACATCTTCTTTATCCATTCATCTGTCGATGGGCACTTAGGTTGCTTCCACATCCTGGCTGTTGTGAATAATGCTCCAGTGAGCATGGTGGTAGATAACTCTTCTTGAATTATGGTTTTCTCAGGGTATATACCCCGTAGTGGGATTGCTGGGTCATATGGTAGTTCTACGTTTAGTTTTTTAAGGAACCTCCATACTGTTCTCCATAGTGGCTGTATCAATTTACATTCCCACCAACAGTGCAAGAGGGTCCCCTTTTCTCCACGCCCTCTCCAGCATGTAGTTCCTTTTTAATACTGACCAGCCAAGTTTTTTTGACATGCTCTGAAATACCCTGGTAACTGCCACCAGTGAGCAGATTCATTCAGTCTATTGGAAGTTGTCTTGTTTTGCTGGTGGTCCTTGGGGCGCTGGACCTCTCGGGACCTCTCCTTTTCTGTCACCTCAAGAAGATATAAGATATAACAACATAGAGGGTTGATCCAGCTGGAGCTTCCAAATCCACAAAAGTCGGAACAGTTTGTATATCTACCACCACCAAAATTCTTGGACATGTGACCAGAAAGCTCTAGATCTCTGAAAGTTTAGATTGTTTGAAGCCCTTGAAAAGACACCTCTATTTCCAGGCCATCTGGTTGATGACAGGGCTGGTGGCAAATTTTGGTAACTGGAATTCAGGCCATTAAGAAAACATTTTAAGTTGTGGGATTTCCTCTTAAAACTTTGCCTCCTACAAATTATATTTAAAAGAAAGACACATTCCTTCTTACAGTATTGAGCTTATACTACTCTTATGGAAAATAATTGACATTGTATTTATGTATTGTTTACTGTTTGGCCTTAATTGTTAACAGCAATTTTTGTTACATATTTTTTTTTCCTGTTCCATTGCTATTTGTACTATACCTGTTGAAAGTCTGAAGACACTGCTTTGTGCTACAGTGTTTTCCTTTGTGACTCAACCCCAGCCTCCTTCCCATCCCCTTAAATATAAAGGAAGTAACAATAATAAACTTCCCCTGTGTCTTCTTAACTGTTTCCTGGGATGCCTGACTCTAGGTAACATCTGAAGTTTCTCTCCACCAGCTGCCCAGCTCTGGTGTTCAAAGCATGAGGCACTCTCACTTTTATTTCTTTGCAGATAAAAAGTATTTTTTATTAGACATTATTCTACAATTTCTCCAAGGCCTTTTCTAATTAATCACCTGGCACCTGTCCTAGTATTAAAAGATACTCCCTGCCTTCCTGTGGTAAGAAAGTAGATTAATGGTGAAAGGCTTGCTTTTCTCGGTACTTGTTTGATTCCTGTGTGAGCATTTTGATTCAAGAATAATTTATATCCCTAATTTCTACTGTAGTTTTCTTCTTGGGACCTAGTGTTCTTAAGTTGCAATCAGAGGAAACTCTGTGTGTGTGTATGTGTGTGTGTGTGTGTGTGTCTGTGTCTGTGTATCTGTGTGTGTTTATATATAAATACCATGAATGCATACATGTTAAACAGACTGCATTTAGGATCACTTGGAATAGAACTATGTTCTGGTCCCTGTTGCTCTGTTCTGTCTTACTTTAGAATAACGACCAGTAGGGGAATGTTGGGGACACCCTCATGGCCTGTTTTTCTCTCTTAATTTTTTAAAATTAAAAGTTGTCAGCATTATTTACATCAGAAATGTCCAAGAAGCTGGAAGTCTGAGAAAAATTGTGATTTCATAAAAACAGCTGAATTGAACTGGCCAAAAAAAATACACCCTACCACCACTGGTAGGGTTTTTTTTTGCTGGGGCGGGGGCGTGGTGCGGTTTCCAGACGTTTGAGGGTTTCTAGGCTGGGGCCTTTTTTTCATCTTTTCTTTTTGTTATTTTGCTTTTACTTTTTTTAAAAAACAGAATTCCAGTGTGAGCTATTGACTGAGTTATGCCTGTGTACACTTGCGCCAGACCAATCCTAATTAGAGGCTGTTTAATAAATTGGGACTGTGTTGCCTGCAGTTTTTTGACCTTTGTTCCCCGATTGTCTCCCATTAATCCCCTCACACTCTGGTGTTCCCTCTAAACTTTGGGAATTCACTGATTCTGGTTCAATTTGTGGACCTTCTGTGTTTGTTCGAGCCTTTTAGGAAGTTTCCTTGAGCTAATAACCATCTGTCACTGCCCGTGTTTTACTGCTGCAGCTCCCGCTGCTGGAGACCAAGGCAGGGTCCTAAGCATACTGCTAGTATCTTTAAATCAAAGCGTGATCGTTAACTAACATGCCCCGAACATCTTTGTCATATAAAACTGTAAAGCTACATTAGGTGTAGTACTTTAACCTTTGCCGTATTGAAGAGGTAATGATGTCAGAATTTGGCTTCCATCCCTCAAGGACCCATAAATACACTGTGTGGATGCCAGGTTATAGACCACAGGCTTACAATATGCACTGCTGGTTTCTTGCCTCTATTACTTTAAAAACAAGGCAACTGGTAAATCACACCCATCATGGATGATCCGCTGCTACACCTCACCTCTTCAGGTTCCTCTAACAGTGTTTGGCATTCAAAGGAAAGACTGCCTACTCCTTGGCACTACTCGGAATGGTCCAAGATATTGAACTTGCTCTCTCCGAGGGCCTGTGGACTGGTGACCTTTTTCCTGAGTCCTGGGGAAGCACTTGGTTACCAAAATCAGCTGCTTCACCGTGTCAGAATTCCTCTTTTCCAGGTGTATGAAAGGCAAAAGCAAAAAATCAAACATACAAAAGAAAACTCTATTATATACAATGTTTTTAGGAAAATTTAAATAATTCAGGTCTTTTTACTTGGAGAGGTTGGGCAGAGGGATTTGGGAGCCCATTAACTACCGAAAGGTCATGTATTCAACACTACTCTAAATCATATTAGCCTCAAGGCAAACATCTCATGGAATTCTAGTAACATAAGCAAAAAAATCCCATTATCATAAATATTACTGCAGGCTATTCATCTCCCTTCCTTCCTTCCTTCCTTCCTTCCTTATTTCCTTCCTTCTTTCCTTCCTTCCCTCCCTTCCCTCTTTCTTCTTATGTCCCCTATCCTTAAAGCCTTCTCCCTTCAGATGCTATGCAGTTCTTTCCACTTCTCAAAGATAAATACTCTGGAAAGAGTATTCTATTCTTGCTGTTTCCATTTCCTCACCTCTTATTCACTCCTGAGTTCGCAGGAATCTGGTTTCTACCTCCAGCAGCCTACTGAAGTCTCTCTCACTAAAAGTACAAATACTATTACTCCAAATGAGGAAATCCAGTTGATGGTTCTGATTTCTTATCTTATGGCTCTCCTCTGCCTTGTTTAGACTTAGGGATAATTTCCTCCATTGTAAACCTCTCTATTTTTTCAAAGTTCAATGCTTCAAGTTCTCCTTACAGCTCACTAGCCACTCCTCCTCTGCTTTCTTCATGGGCTCTGGCCATCCTATCAGTGTTAAAAAGGAGCACGGCATTAGTTCCGTGGAAACAGGAAGCATCACAGTCATGAGCTCTGCAAGACATGTGCACATACAAAGTTAAACAACGAGGAGAGGGACAAGCTCAAGAGAATACAGATCTTCCTCGATTCACAAGGAATGCATTTAATACACTTAACCTACCAAACATCATAGCTTAGCCTAGCCTACCTTAAACGTTCTCAGAACACTTACATTAGCCTACAATTGGTCAAAATCATCTAACACAAAGCCACTTTTATAATAAAGTGTTGAATATCTCATGTGATGTATTGAACACTGTACTGAAAGTGAAAAACAGAGGGGTTGTCTGGGTCCAGAATGGTTGTAAGTGTATCAGTGGTTTACACACCTGATGGTGTGGCTGGCTGGGAGCTGTGGCTTGCTGCCTGTGAAAAGATCAAAATTCCAAATTTGAAGTACTGTTTCTGCTGGACGCGTATCACTTTCACACCATCATAAAGTCGAAAAATCATAAATTGAACCATAGTGAAGTAGAGATATGTGATACGAAACATGGTTCAGAGGAAGAATAAGTGAAGAGTATCGATTGGAGTAGTTCTGGAAGCATGATGGCCGTACAGATACATGTGGCATTTGGAGTTTTCAGATTGCATTTGGATCCTAGCTCTGATAGTCATAGGACCCTCCCTGGGCAAGTTGCGTGAGGGCAGTGAGCACTTAATGAGCTAGTAATACTTAGATCACAGGAGTGTTGAGAGAATTAAAACAATGTGTCATTATTTTTGTTGGTATATAGTATGTGCTTCATGAATATTTGTTCACTTTCATTGTTTCATGGAAAGGGGAGCCTTGAGAAGGCCTACAAAAAAAGTGAAGTAGTATTTGGATAGGCAGAGAGAAAGAGTAAAGACATTTTAGGAGAGAAAAACAGTATGAGAAAAGGACTAAAGAAGAGGGTTACTTATAATGTGCTTGAGTCAGTGCATGGCACTGGAGAGGAGAATGGATGTGGTAGGTAGAGGGGAAAGAAGTTTTTTTTTTTTTTTACATCTTTATTGGAGTATAATTGCTTTACAATGGTGTGTTGGTTTCTGCTTTATAACAAAGTGAATCAGTTATACATATACATTTGTTCCCATATCTCTTCCCTCTTGCGTCTCCCTCCCTCCCACCCTCCCTATCCCACCCCTCCAGGCGGTCACAAAGCACCGAGCTGATCTCCCTATGCTATGCTGCTGCTTCCCACTAGCTATCTGTTTTACGTTTGGTAGTGTATATATGTCCATGCCTCTCTCTCGCTTTGTCACAGCTTACCCTTCCCCCTCCCCATATCCTCAAGTCCATTCTCTAGTAGGTCTGTGTCTTTGGCCAAAAGTGGGTTTTAGGGCAAAGATAAATGCTCAGTGTTATGTGGCAGCCTGGTTGGAAGGAGAGTCTGGGGGAGAATGGGTACATGTATATATATGGTTGAGTCACTTTGCTGTCCACGTGAAACTATCACAACATTTGTTAATCAGCTATATCCCAATATAAAATAAAAAGTCTTTTTAAAAAAGATAAATGGTCTGGCTTATTTATACCATATTTATAAATGGCCCAACTTTGCTTATATCATTGTAAATTTTGTTTAAATGTATTATCTTAGTTCACTTCTAGGCAATAAGATGTTGGAACTTATGCATCAGACCGCACTGTCCTCTTCAATATGTAGGAATGAAAGATAAGCAAAATTAATGTTAACGATATGGTGCGTTAGAAGGTGAAAGGGACTGTGGAGCAAAATAGAAAGTGCTGGCTTGAGAATGACGAGAAGGTGCAATTTTAAATAAAGTCTTAAGGAAAGGCCCCTCTGAGGAGGCGACATGGCGCTTGAGCTTGCGAAGGTCGTGTGGATGCCTGTGGGAAGGGTATTCCAGGCAGGCGGACGAGGCACGCAAAGTCCCTAAAGTGGGAGGGTTCCTGGTGTGTTTGAGGAACAGCTAGGAAACCTACATGGCTGGATAAGAGTGAGCTGGGGGAGGAAGGGTGCTGGAAGATGAGGTCAGAGGGTGAGTGGGGACAGATCACAGAAGGCCTGGTCGGCCACTGTGAAGATGGTGCTGTTTCCCTTGAGTGTGATGGGAAACCACTGCGGATCTGGACAGCAGAGAGCTTGACATGATCCAACTTAACCTTCACCGGGGCCACCCTCCTGCTGTGTCAAGGAGGAACCTCTCGGGCCCCTTTCCCTCCTCTCTCCCCATCCAAGCGTGAAGAGGCAGAGGGAGCTCTAGGAAGGGAGCGGGAGAGCACAGGGGAGAAACAGTGAACACCCTCACCACGCCTCCTCCCCCCTGTGGTCTGCTAAGCCGCAGTCAGCCTGAGCTGGGAGGGAGGTTAGGTGGCTAGATGGTTAGATGGAGCCTTTAATTAATGCCAGAAAGGTGCCCAGGAAAGGTAAGGGACCTGGTGTATTAGTCAGGGTTTTCCAGAGAAATGGAACCAATAGGATAGATATGGTTATGGATATGGATATAGATAGAGACAGAGACAGAGATATATAGGAGGAGATTTCCTGTAGGAATTGGTTCACACAGTAATGGAGGCTCTGCCATCTGCAAGCTGGAGAAGCAGGTGGCCTAATTCAGTCCAAGTCTGAAGGCTTGATAACCAGAGGGGCTGCTGGTCTAACTCCCAGTCCAAGGTCAAAATCCTGAGAACCCAAGGAGCCACTAGTGCAAGTCCTAGAGTCCAAAGGCCTGAGAACCAGGATGTCCAATGTCCACAGGAAGGAAGAGATGGATGCCCCAGCTGAAGACGAGAAAGATGATTTGCCCTTCCTCCACGTTTCTGTTCCACTTGGGCCACCACAATGTGATGCCTGCCCACATTGATAAAGGCAGATCTTCCTTACTCAGTCTCCTGAATCAAATGCTAACCTCTTCCGGAAACACTGCACAGGCACACCCAGAAATAATGTTTTCCCAGCTATCTGGGCATCCCTTTGCCCAGGCCAATTGAAACATAAAATTAAGCATCATACCCAGTTAAGATTTCAACTGGGTGCCAAGAAGAGTCATTCAAAGAGCTTGCTGGAATACAGTGGTGGAAAAAACCATCCAGTTCTTGTTTAGTTTCATCTGTATCAAGGCCACCTTGTTCAATAGATGAGTTTTATATACTTATAAACCATTATAGAAAAGTAGTACTATCAAATCATACATGAAGTATAATAAGTTTTAATTTTTTCCAATTCTAGATAAAGAAATATCAATACAGGCATCCCAGAGGATGGTACTGACCTTCTCCAATTTGGAGAACACTGCACAGGCAGGACCCCCAGTTGGGGCGGCCAGTGCCCCTGCAGTGCAGGTGATCAGCGAGCAGTGGAGATAGAGAAATAGGAGATGGCAAATGAAGGTGGTGACTGTGGTGCTTGACGTTCTGTGGTAGGAAACATGGGAGGAAAATGCAGAGGGACAAGAATTGAGGCTCTTGAGATTCATTCCATGTGGGAGGCGGAAGGTAAGAGCATTCTGAGAACAGTCAGAAAAGAAAGAGCAGGAAAGAGAATGACAGTGACGCCCAAGGGGAGAAGAGAGGCAAGTTATTTGTGTTACAGACCAAAGCAGAGTGGTCAAATGTGACCAGGATGCAGTGTTCGAGTTTCCCAAGGAGGCTTATGAGGAGAGAATTTTACTAAAAGATCAGGCAATAATGTTGTAAAGTTGAAAAGAACACAAGATAAAGAAACTAAGACAGTTGACAGACTGGTGGAGCAGGTGGAGGTGTCCCTAGTATAGTCATACATTCTAAAAAGAACTGCTGAAAAAAATATCAGTCATCTCAGTAAAACAAGATTGGGTGAGAATTTAAGAATTTTCTAGTCCTGGATTGGCAGGTGATGAGCAGAATAATCGTCCAGACCTTCTTCTGCTCAGTTCCTGGGATGCAGAAATGCTGAGCGGGAATGCTTTGAAAAACAAGGTGGTAGTTTGAAGGCACTTGGCTTTCTAAAAACTGTCTCTTCATAATAACGTTCTTCCGTTTCAGAAAGAATTTAAATTGAAAACTTAATGCTCTCGTCATGTCTGAACACACACTGAATGCAGTGAAAACACCCTCCATAGGAATTTCTGATCTCCCTCTTTCTTTGTTGTCATTCAAGTCTCCCAACTCAGCTTTTACATTTGAGTGTCCTTCTAACTGGAGGGGGAGAGGCCATCATACCATTTCTCATCCCTTGTGGCTGATACGTGAGATGGGTCTCAGGCAATTAAGGGAAGAAAGCTCTCCTTGCTGGAGACAAACAGTATTGTGTAATAGAACCCTGGATTCTCTCTCAGTAGCTTCTGACCCTAAGGCTGTCCCACAGAGCTGTAGTCCTAGGAAAAGCCACACAATGGTTTAAGCTTGGGGTACCAATTAATAATTGTGATATATGTTACCGTTGATGGTTCAGGATATTTCCTTGAAAGACCTGTTTCCATAACACTCTGATTATGCTGTTTGGAACAACAGTTAGTGTAACTGTTTAGATAGGAAATTTAGGAGTGACAAACTAACAAAACCCTGGAAAATACACAGTGCGGTCAGTCATGGTTTATAAGATTATGGATGTTAGTATAATGATGAAAAGAAATTAGTAAATTTCCTCTATAAAATCAATATGCTCTTTAAAAGTATGTTGCATCCATGCATGATTTGATCTCCATGGCTGCTGCCACATCCTCAATGTTTACGTGATACACTCCCTCTGATTTTGTGTAATATTGCAACGTTTATAAAATGCTGTCACCCAGACTTCTGCTGTCATCAGACTTCTCACTTATTCTGACAATTTGGTTTTATTAGCCCTACTTTACAGTTGAGATTCTGAGAGTCTAACTTTGTCAATTTCATATGGCTAAAGATGACAGGTGGGTAGAACCCAGGTCTCTGTGGCCTCAGAGTCCATGATGTTTGCACTGCATCATGCTTCCTTAGAAATTAAATGGACCTGTCTTGCATGAACTGTGTTCTTCTTCTAACCGGGGCACAGGAGGAGTCCCAAGTAAATAGGCAGGTGGTCTCTGGGAGGGATGTCTGGAAGCAACTGTTGGGAGTCCCAGCAGGTCGGCAGTGCTGTGTCCAAGGTCTGGTCCCAGGTAGTGGGAACTCAGCCATGGAGACTGGGCTGCAGGAGGAGGACCTCAATGCAACCAGGAGGACCTGGTTGCTTCATAGCAACCCAGGGTTGCTATGTTGTGCGGCTTCCATTTGCTCCTCCAGATCTGCTCTCCACCCTTCCTCATTCTGCTCTGGGCTCCTGGAAGCTGACCTGCATGGACAGGATCAAAAGACCCCCTTTCTCTTTTTTGCTGTTGCCTTTTGCCAATGGGAACCACGAGCAGGAAGTCAGAGGATGAAGCTGGGAGTGTTTACTCCCCCACCTCCCTCCCTGTGAGCTTTCCCTGAACTCCCTGCAGCTCTCAGTCTCCCATAACGTAGCCTTGCCTACTGGTTCCTGTCACCACTCCTTCCTCTTGTCCCTTCTGACCTAGTCCGAGAAGCTTCACTATTTCTTAACATTTTCTCTGTGCCTTTCCTGTACCTTTGTAAATGGTCCTGTCTTGAACTCTTCACATTGCCTGGTTTAAATGTGCTTTTTGTTTCCTGATGGGCCCCTGACTGGTCAGACCTGACCAGGTGGGAACTAATGTCTGGACTTAGGCACATGAGCAGGACAGGGACCCTGCCACTGGGAATGAAATTAGAACGAGGATCTAGAGCCAGGAAGATGAGCTGAGCGTGCCCTAGTAGAGTGAGAGACAAGAATGCAGTAGACTGGGAAGAAATCTGCCCTGAGACTAACTGGACAGGACTCTGCTGGATGGGATCTCTGGTCTTCCAGGGGACAAGACCCTGCACAGATGCTCTGAAGGGTTGGAGGTACAAGGAAGGCAGCAGATGCTCAAGAGGTGGCAAGCCTCCGGAGAGCTGTGGCCATAGGAGAAAGAGTGGCTGGACGTTTGAGGCCTTACCCCTTGTGACAAAGACTGACTATTCACTGAACCCTTTTTCACTTCCTGCTGGGCACAAAGACTGTGATCCCATGTGCCTGAGATCTGGCCAAAGGAGCGTGAGCTGAAGGGATGTACTAACCCCTAAGACCCCTCTCACTATCCTCCACATTTTGCTAGCTGTAATTACGAGTGGTGCCTGCCACAATGATATCGATCATTCATGCATTCCTTTCATTCATTCCCTGAGACAGGACTTGGGGATACAGCCTCTCAAGAAGCTCGCCCACAGGCCCTTATATTAAACTGATTATGACTGGGGACGTGGTAGACCACTGCCACACCTGGAAAGACACTGCAGAATTAGACATGATTCTTCTGGTCCTTCAGTAATACCTCCTGCAGTGGCTGTGCGTAAAGCACTGTGCATTAGGCCCCATGTTCTATCCTTTTCCTTTCAAAAATGATGATCATTTTTATTGGGTGCCCACCCTGCACCGGGTGCTTCTGAAACCTTATGCTGTGATAAGTAGAAAAACGTAGGCTTATAACTAAGTTGAGGCTGTAACTAATTTAAGCCTCATTCAGCATTTAGGCAGCCTGGATCTTCTTATTAATATACAAGGAGTGGTTACTGATAACAGACACATTATGAAGCCCAAAGGCATCTTGGCAGTGCATGCGGAGGAATGGGGGAAGTATGAGAAACTTCCAAGGAATTCTCCTGATATTTTTGCATCCATATATGCATATATGTTTTTTCCAGTGTTTTTATCCTAAGAAGATCCTTAAAAGCAGACACAGGCATGCTCTGTGTATGTACATCCAGGAGATATTTCCCAGAATCTGTCCCTCTGCCATTCTTTCATCTGCATTTTATCTCTCACCATGAATAAGTTGCCCAGTAACTCCTGTGATTATCTGCAAGTCTCATTAAATACACTACTTGATGCCCAAAAAGAATTTATAAAAAAGAAAGAAAAAACGATTACACCTCATGAGTATCAATACTCATAGATACTAATTACAAAATATAACTTTTTGAATTGAATCCTTTTTTGAATTAGGGTTGCACAGAGAAGAACATTTTGTTGGTAGCCTTCTTGAGATTCTAAGAGGGTTTCAACTTTTGCCGCCGAAGGAGGAAACCATGGCTGCTCTTGGAATCCTGATCTGGGAGAACGCTATACGACGCTGCTTTCCATAGCGAGCTGATTCCCGCCAGCCCCCTTTCCTGAGGGAGTTGGGCAGAGTGGGGTGGTAAGAGTAGAGACAGGCAGAGGCAAAAGCTGCAATGTCCTGATTCCCTTGTACTAGAAATTTTATTACAGATAAACGTTTTTGCCCATCAAATGCATTGCTGGATCGAAATGTCACATGTTCCTTCACAGATGTTATTTCAGATTAAGTCACAGGCAGCAGGGAGTGGACATGGCACACATTTTCCCCTTCACTCAGTAGCATCCCGTCTCCCAGCAGTCATTTGCAAAAGCAGTATTACTTACATCACAATTGAGCTGATCTTATATTTTAGATTATGATGTCAAGATATATTATACTGCAGCCTACTGACTTAAAAAACAGCCCAAGAAAGAGAATGACTAGGGCCAAGTTGGGATTGAAAAGGACCTAAGGGAATGTCATCTGTTACGAGAATCTTAAAAGCTTCTAATGACCTTGTTATTCCCAAGAGGCTCTTGCTACTGTGACTATTGAATTTATTTTTGCTAAACAAGCTTTGCATTTAATGATAGCTTTCTTTATGGTCTGAAACTCACAAGAATTTCTTTTACCTTTTTCTGAATGAAATACTTGGTCAGCAATTCATCATGCAGACACCATTTATGCTTCCATCACTATGTTTAGTATTATATAATAAATGTATTTATGAGTTCTTCTGTTAAGATTCTTATCTGTTTTAGAATATTTGACGGGCTGTATCTTAGAGGCTAAGTGTCATCTTTGCTCTTCTAAATATATTTTATATTCTTAAACTGAAGATGTTGTCCTGAACATTTTCCTGCACAGAATGCACTGAGAAAAGCATAGAATTAAGGCAAAGCTTTTGAAAATAACAACCATGATTGCATCACAGTGTTTTAAGGGTAACACATCCTATGAACAATTGCACCTCCCTCCTACATGGTGAGTCCTATGACAGCAGAAGACTTGTCTGTTTATCCATGGCTGTATTTTCAGGTACATAATGGGTGGGTATTTAGTAAATATGTGTTGGATGAGTAGATGGATAGATGGATGGGTGGGTGGATGGATGGATGGATGGATATAAGTATGTGGTTTGGGGCTAGGGGCTATTTTTTCTGTGAGCCTAGCCTTAAGTCAGACTCTTTGGAATTACTGAGCTTCACAGACATTTACTGGGAGTCAGTGTCCTGCTGTCCGTGTGAGAAATTGAAAGCTTCGAGAGCTAATGAACTCTTAGGAGGATGACCCTTCTTTCCATCAACTGAAGCCACTTTATTTTTGGCTTAGAAAATAAGTTGAAATTTGAAATTGCTTTCCCCCAAATGGTTGCAGTCCTTCAATCTAACGGGCCACCCTGAAATTGGAGAATAAATAAAAATGCAGAAACATCCCTGAATCCGATTCACCGAGTGAAAGAGTCCTTCCTTTGGTGGGTATGCGCACAAGGATGGAAATGGACACGAAGGCAAAACGGCAGCCACTTCACACATTTTTCTGAAGTGACTTCGGGTGTGAGTTTCTGAGACAAATCACTTCCACAACGGCCTTGAAAAGAACTTGGTTAGCTCGCCTCCAAGGAAGGCTAAGAATAGGGCTGGGAAGCAGAAATAATATATTATTCTGCTGAGTGTGTTAATATTTAGGCAGAAAAGGGTGGATTCTTTTTTAGTTAAGCATCATTTTAACATGCACACTATAGGTGGTGGCTTTTTTTTTTTTTTTTTTTTTTTACAGAAAAATGTAGCTGTCCCCTAACGGGAGCAATTTCCCTTCATATTTCTTGCAGCTCTTGTCCCATGAGGCGACAGATGAGTATGTGATAGCAATACTGATTCCAGTGCTGAGATGTCATCTGATCCACCGGGAGAGCTGGTGGATTGAAATCAATGTCGGTGCATGCCTTCTGGGTAGCAGTCTTTCAGTGCAGGATTTGCTCTATGGATTAGAAAAACAGCTGGCAACTCGCAACGTGTTATACAAAAGACCTTTTAAATGTCTTGTTGTTTCCAGCTATGATGTAGTGTGTCACTTCAAATATTTTTTTAAATTTCTTTGCCTGCTTGATGGAGCGAAGTCCTGTTAAGCAACTGGTAAAAATGCAATACCAGTTTAAACTGGTGTCTGCAGAATTCTGAGGCTTATAAGGGGCTAGAAATAAGCCTCTGCCTTATTGTACATTTTTTTAATATAAAAGTTTTATCCATAGAAAGCATTTATTGGAAATCCAGTCCTGAAACTGCCTGTAAAACATAAGCATGTGCTAAAAAAATATAGAAACCCTGTGGGTTATTCAGAATTCTTGGAAAACAAGAACTTTCATCCAGTTATTTTGCTCAGATGCAAGATGGAGTTATTTATTTCCAGTGTATGTTGTTTGCATATGACAGAATTTTGGAGTCTCTTCTCTGTTTTAAGTTTTTCCCCCATAAAATATGTATAATAATTCCTATGAATGTTAAAAACACATTACTGTGTTTTCCACTCAACGCTTTCAACCCCAGAAGCTAAACTTCTTTCCCCTCATTTTTTTTTAATCTTCTTTTTAATCTTTTTGTTGGTTTTTTTCATGAGGTTTCTTTCTCACTTTTTTTCAATATTTCATTTCCTGCCTCTGTAATCCAAGTTTCTGGTAACAGTTAAGATCACTAGTGCAGATATACCATCTATGTCCAGATAAAGAGGCAAAGAGGAAACTAGCAAGATTTTTGGAAGATCTGGTTGGACTAAAAGAGAAGGGATTGATATTTTCTGAGTGTTTGATAGATTTTAGTCTAGTTAATGGATATTTGGTATCAAATCGGTATCCCAAGTCTGATGTGATAACCCAAATTTCGACATCAAACATTCAGAGGAGCCAATGCCAGCATGATGCTCTCACATATATCAATTCAGTGACTATTTATAGCTTCCAAATTATTTTCCACAGCTCTCAGTTGAATACTTTGATGAAATAACTAAACAGATGTCAGCCATGTGTCTCTGTGGATGAAGAACTACGTGAAGTACTATCGTATTCAATATTTGTAGGGTGTGAGTGTTGCGACTGTAGTTTTAACAGGGAGTCTCTTGCTGCATTTGACTGCAAGTATAATTAGCTGTTGGTGTTTAGTGTGCGAAGAATTTTCATTGATTGGTTGGGCGTGTTTTAGGTGTTGTGGACATGGACAAAATATATCACTGAGTTCATCCATCCTGTATAGCTATTTTTATATGTACTTAATATTCCAGCAATACTGATGTCCAGTGTACATAATGTCCTCTAAATAAGTAAGAACGCAATTCCTTGATGAGGATGAGATTTAAAGGAGGAAAAAGAATACCAGACCAAAAAAGCATTTCTGGAAGTGTGTTCAGGAACGTTAATTCTTGGAGAAATTAGTAGGATTGGGGGCAAAAAGTGAGTGAACCAGTTTGGGAAACACAGAGATAAGCTGTGAGCGGATTGTCTTTACTTTAGGACTCATCAGAGCTTTTACTATGCTATGAATGCTGTAAATCTTAAAAAGGGAGAGCTAGGTGCAGGGCCTCCCCCTGCTTGTTAGACGGAACACCTCCCCTGCATCCAACCGTCTAACTTGCCCCCAGAGAATATTTTGAAAAACAACACCCTGTGATGCTTGCTTGGTAAATGCAGACTTAAACACTATGCTGTAGTAATCAATAAATACTACTTCTTTATAAAGTTAAACACCAACTGGAACACCCACATGAAAAAAAATTAATCCAGACAGAGATTGCTCTCCACAAAAATTAACTCAAAATGGATCAAAAACGTAAAGGTAAAATGCAAAACTATAAAACTCCCAGAAGGTGACTGAGGAGAAAATCTAGATGATCTTGGGTTTGGCAGTGATGTTTGAGGTAAAACACCGAAGTACATGATCCATGAAAGGAAGAAGTGACAAGCTGGACTTCACTAAAACAGAAATTTTCTGCCCTGTGAAAGATGATGTAAAGTGAATGAAAATACAAGCCACAGATGAGGAGAAAATATTAGCAAAAGACATATCTGATAGAGGGCTGTTATCCAAAATATAAAAAGGAACCTTAAAACTCGGTGATTAGAAAACAGAGAACTCAATTTTAAAAATGGGCCAAAGATCTTAACAGATACCTCACCAAAGAAGATACACAGCAAATAAGCATATGAAAAGAGGCTCCACATCCTATGTCACTGGAGAATGCAAATTAAAACAACAATTAAATATCACTACACACCTATTAGAATGGCCAAAATCCAGAACACTGAAAACACCAAATTCTGGAGCTTTTGTGGAGCAAGAAGAACTCTCATTTATTGCTGGTAAGAACAAAAAATAGCATAGCCGCTTCGAAAGACAGTTCGGCGGTTTCTTACAAAACTAAACATACCCTTACCATACAATACAGTAATTGCGCTCCTTGACGTTTACCCAAAAAGAGTTCAAAACATGTCCACACCAAAACCCTACACATGGATGTTTATAGCAGCTTTATTCATAACTGCCAAAACTTAGAAGCAACTGAGATGTCCTTCAGTAGGTGAATGGATAAATAAACTGTGGTGCATTCATACAATGGAATATTATCCAGCACTAAAAAGAAATGAGCTATCAAGCCATGTCAAGCCATGGAGAGAAAATGCCCGTTACTAAGTGGAAGAAGCCAATCTGAAAAGACTACACACTACAGTATATGATTTCAGCTATAAGATACTCTGGAAAAGGCACAACTATTGAGACAGTAAAAAAAGGCAGTGGTGGGCTTCCCTGGTGGCGCAGTGGTTGAGAGTCCACCTGCCGATGCAGGGAACACGGGTTCGTGCCCCGGTCCAGGAAGATCCCACATGCTGCGGAGCGGCTGGGCCCATGAGCCATGGCCGCTGAGCCTGCACGTCCGGAGCCTGTGCTCCGCAACGGGAGAGACCACAACAGTGAGAGGTCCGCGTACCGCAAAAAAAAATAAAAGGCAGTGGTTACCAGGGCTTGGAGGGAGGAAGTGATGAATAGGTAGAGCACAGAGGATTTTTAGGGCAGTGAAACTACACTGTATACTGTAATGGGATGCATGTCATTATACATTTGTCCAAATTCATATAACGTACAACACTAAGTGAACCCTAATGTAAACTATGGACTTTGATAATGATGTGGCAGTGTATGTTGATTAGTTGTAACAAATGTACCACTCTGGTGGGGGATGTTGATAGCAGGGAAGCAAGGCATGCGTGGGGACGGGGGCCTATGGGAAATCTCCGTGCCTTCGCTCAGTTTTGCTGTGAACCTAAAACTGCTCTAAAAAATAAAATTATTTTTAAAAAATACATAGAGTAAAATTTTAGAGATGATCTAATCCAGTGAGTTATTTGGTTTGGGTTTGTTTTTTTGTTTTGTTGTTTTTGGGTTCATCAATTTTTTAAAATAAATTTATTTATTTACTTATTTATTGTTTTGGCTGTGTTGGGTCTTCATCGCTGCACGCGGGCTTTCTCTAGTTGCGGCAAGCGGGGACTACTCTGTGTCGTGGTGCGCGGACTTCTCGTTGTGGTGGCTTCTCTTGTGGAGCACGGACTCCAGGCACGCGGGCTTCAGTAGTTGTGGCACATGGGCTCAGTAGTTGTGGCACATGGGCTCAGTAGTTGTGGCTCATGAGCTTTAGAGCTCAGGCTCAGTAGCTGTGGCGCACAGGCTCAGTTGCTCCACAGCACGTGGGATCTTCCCGGACCAGGGATCGACCCTGTGCCCCCTGCACTGGCAGGCGGACTCCCAACCACTGCGCCACCAGGGAAGTCCCCCATCAAGTTCTTTTTTTAACCTGTCGTTTACTGAGGGCCTGCTATGGGCCAGACACTGAGTTAAGTACTTTTATATATATTTAAATTGGCAATAGTCCTAGGAAGTAGGAGTTATTTTCCCTATTTAATGGGTAAGGAACTGAAGTTAGGGAGATTTAGTGACCTTCCCAAGGTTGCAGAACCTAGTAAGTGGTGAAAGTGGAATTCAAACTTGGGCCAGAACTGGCTCCGTTAACCATGATATTATAACAAATAGAATAATAATGTATGCAAAAAAATGGTATATATCTGTGTATGTGATAGAGAGATGGACCAGTTTTCATCCAATTCTTAAGGAATCTGCAGTCTGAAAAATTTCAAGATCACTGAATCCAGTCTCAACGTGTAGAGGCCCAGAGCAATGATGTCATTTTCTCAATGACATACCACTAACTGGTGAAAAAATAGGAACTAAAGCCATGCTCTCTTGACTTCCCTTTGATGATAAGGGAATACAAGATGCCACATCATAATTGATGGCCTTTAAGTTAGTTGATTTCAGAAAATGAAGGAAGACAATACTGCTGTTGAAAGTCTAGAACCATTTTGTTAGTAGATTATGGGAATTTGCTGTTAAGCTCATTGTTTCATGATGGAACACTCAGAATGTTTCATATCCAAAAACCAGACTATTAATACGAAGGATATTCAAAATATTTTAAATTATCTAAGTGTCAAGGTAAGAAAATATAATATCCAGGAAAAAATAATGTCAAACTGTGGCATTTGAATACTAAATGATTCAACTACAGTAGAAGTTGATTGTTATTTTTGAAGATCCAAGCATAAAGCCCTCTTTATATAGAGGGATAATAGTCACCTTTGTAGTGTAATTTGAGATGGGACAGTACCATCTTGCCTCACTGTCCAAATTTCTACTCTTCCATATGCATTAAATTAGATTAAGACAATGCATTTCAGTAGCCATTTGTTTAAATGAAAATAACTGGAGTAGACATATATAGAGTAGACTCTCAAATATTAAACCCAGTGTGAGCATAGACTTGGCATGTCTCTTTTTATTGGTGTCAGAAAATAAAGAAGATAAACTTTGATAGGAGGAGGCTCATGGAAATGGTCAGAAAAATGAAAAAATAAATGCTTGAGGCAGGCAGTCTGAGTCAAGCAGCAATGATGAACAGCAGTGTGTAGGTCATATGAGAAGTGAGATCACCCAGAGGAAATGACCTTAGAAGGAGATGTTGGACTGTGCTAAAGACAGTCAGTGTTTTACCTTTCAGTATATAATCTGATATTAGAGATTGCCTCTTTACCGTAGAGCAACATATATCTATAAGCTTTTCAGCTTTTATAAATTGTTCCACACCAAAAATAAAAAAAAAATGTCTTGGAAAAGGAAAGTTTCAAGGAATATATCTCTGGCACTGTCCTTGAAGATCTCATCAGGTATAACAGCTGCTGTGTATGTAGGAAAAGAGGGGGAGGACTGGGAAATAAAATAAGCTATTCCAGTGTGATCTCCTGAAATAGATAGAAGACTTGCAATTTCACACCAAGATCCACAGCCTGGCCTTGTTTTCTGGTTGCAAATAGCAGTAATCCATCTGTCAGCCTGACATCCTTTTATGCCCCCTTTCAATCACTCCCAGAAAAAAAAAAATTCTTTTTAGATTGATTCTGATTTAGCAGCTTTCTAGTAACCATGCTGCACATTAGCTCTCCAGAACTTATCTTGCATAACTGAAAGTTTGTACCCTTTATCAACATCTTCCTATTTCCCTTTCCCCCTTGCCCTAACAGCCTCATACTACTTTCTGCTTCTGTGAGTTTGACTACGTTAGATTTCATGCATGAGATGATGAAATATTTGTCTTTCCATGTATTTCATGTAGCATAAGATCCTCCAGGTTTATCCACGTTGTCACAAATGATAAGATTTCTTTCTTTTTCAAGGCCTAAGTGTGTGTGTATATATATATATATATATATATATATATATATATATATATACACACACACACACATATACACACAGATATATATGTGTGTGTATGTATATATAAACTTCTTTATCCATTCATCCATCAGTGGACATTTAGGTTGTTTCCATAGCTTAGCCATTGTGAATAATGGTACAATGAACATGGAAGTACAAATATCTGTTCAAGATACTGATTTCATTTCCTTTGGATATATACTCAGAATTTGAATTGCTGGATCATATGGTAGTTCTACTTTTAATTTCTTGAGGAACCTATATTGCTTCCCATAATGGCTGCACCAATTAACATTCCCACCAACAATGTGCAAGGGTTCTCTTTTCTCTACAACCTTGCCAATACTTGTTATCTTTTGTCTTTTGGATAATAGTCATCCTAACAGGTGTGAGGTGATACGTCATTGTGGTTTTGATTTGCATTTCCTTATGATTAATTATGTTGAGCACCTTTTTACATATCTGTTGGTCATTTGTATGTCTTCTTTTGAGAAATATCTATTTAGGTTCTTTGCCCATTTTTAAAATCAGGTTATTTGGGATTTTTTGCTACTGAGTTTTATGAGTTTCTTATATATTTTGGATATTAATCCCTTATTAGACATATGGTTCGCAAGTATTTTCTCCCATTCCATAAGTTGCCTTTTTATTCTGGTAATTGTTGCCTTTGCTGTGCAAAAGCTTTTTAGTTTGACACAATTACACATCTCTGTTTTTGCTTTTATTGCCTGTACTTTTTTCATCATTTTTGATTTCCAAAAAAATCATTGCCAAGACCAGTGGCAAGAAGCTTTTTACCTATGTTTTTTTCCTAGTAGTTTTACAATTTCAGATCTTATATATAAGTCTTTAATCAATTTTGAGTTGACTTTTTAATATGGTGTGAGATAAGGTTCAATTTCATTCTTCTGTGTATATATATCCAATTTTCCCATTACTGTTTATTGAAGAGACTGTCCTTTCCCCATGTGTATTCTTGGCACCCTTGTCAAAGATCAGTTGACCATAAATGTGTGGATTTATTTTTGTACTCTCCATTCTATTCCGTTGGTCTGTGTGTCTGTTTTTATGCTAGTAATCATATTATTTTCATTATTGTAGCTTTGTAAATTTTTTGAAATCAGTAAGTGGCATGCCTCCAGCTTTGCTCTTCCTGCTCAAGATTGCTTTGGTTAGTTGGAGCCTTTTGCAGTTGCATATGAATTTTAGGATTTTTTAAAAATTTCATTAAGAATGCCATTGGGATTTTGAAAGCAATTACACTGAATCTGTTGATCACTTTCAGTAGTATGGACATTTTAACAATATTAATTCTTCCAGTCCATGAATATGGGATGTCTTTCCATTTATCTCTGTCTTCTTTAATTTCCTTCATCAGTGTTTTATAATTTCCAGTGTACAAGTCTTTCACCTCTTTGGTTAAGTTTATTCAAAAGTATTTTATTCTTTTTGATGTTATTGTGAGATAGTTTTCTTAATTTCCTTTTCAGATACTTTGTTGTTAGTGTATAGAAACACCACAGACTATGTTTACTGATTTTGTATCCTACAATTTTACTGAATTTGTTTATTAGTTCTAACAGTTCTTTTGTCAAGTTTTTAGGTTTTTCTACATATATGATCATGTCATCTGCAGAGATAATTTTACTTCTTTCTTTCCAATTGGGATGCTTTTTATTTATTTTCCTTGTCTAATTGTTCTGGCTAGAACTTGTAATACTATGTTGGATAGAAATAGTGAGAGTGGACCTTCTGGCTTTATATTTAGTTTTAGAGAAAAATCTTTCAGTTTTTCCTCATGGATTCTCATATTAGCTGTGGGCTTTTTATATATAGCCTTAATTGTGTTGAGGTAAGTTTTTCTACACGTATCTATTTGAGAGTTTTTATCATGAACGGATGGTGAATTTTGCCAAAATTTTATCTTTCATTCTGTTAATGTGATGTAAACCATTGATTTGTGTATGTTTAACAATCCTTGCATCCCAGAAATAAATCCCACGTGTTCACGGTGTGTAATCCTTTTAATGTGCTGTTGAATTTGGTTTGCTCACATTTTATGGAGGATTTTTGCATCTATGTTCATTAAGAACGTTGGCCTGTAGTTTTCTTTTCTTGCGGTGTCTTTGTCTGGCTTTGGTATCAGAGTGATGCTGGCCTCATAAAATGAATTTGGAAATGTTTCTTCTTATCTTTCTTGGAAGGGTTTAAGAAGGATTGATATCTTCTTTGAATGTTTGATAGAGTTCACCCATGAAGGTCCTGGGCTTTTCTCTGTTGGAAGGTTTTTGATTACTGATTCTGTCTCTTTATTAGTTATTGGTCTGTTTAAGTTTTCTATTTCTTCTTGATTCAGCCTTGGAAGTTTGTATGTTTCTAGGAACTTTTCGAGTTCTTCTAGGTTATCCAATTTGGTGCTATATAATTGTTCATAATAGTTCATAAGGGTCTTTTTCCCCTGAGGCATCAGTTGTAATATCTCCTTTTCATTTCTGATTTTATTTATTTGGGTCTTCTCTCTTTTTTCCTTCGTTCTATAGCTAAGGGTTTGTGAACTCTTAGGTTTTTTTTGTTTTTTTTTTTGCGGTACGCGGGCCTCTCACTGTTGTGGCCTCTCCCATTGTGGAGCACAGGTTCTGGACACACAGGCCCAGCGGCCATGGCTCACGGGCCCAGCCGCTCTGCGGCATGTGGGATCTTCCCGGACTGGGGCACGAACCCGCGTCCCCTGCATTGGCAGGTGGACTCTCAACCACTGCGCCGCCAGGGAAGCCCTGTTTATTTTTTTTCTATTTGTTTTCTATTCTCTATTTTATTTATTTCTGCTGTAATATTTATTATTTCTTTCATTCTGCTAACTTTGACCTAGTTTGTTTTTCTTTTTCTAGTTCCTTGAGATGTTCCTTTTTTGATGTGTGCATTTATTTGCTATAACCTTGTCTCTTAATACACAGCATGACATGTGCTTTTTATTGTCTCTCTCTCTTCTCCTGTAAGCACAGGCCTCTATTTACTTACAAAAACTGCAAGTCTAATTTAAAAAAAGCTTCTTTGAAAATCAAATCAATATGCTTATTTTTTTGTTAAGATAGACCACTTAAAGTTCTAAGTTTTCATACTTTTACTTCTCAAGTTAAGTAAGGCACCAATTTAAGTTCACATAAATAAAGTAGGCCCTCAATAAGTATTTGCTAAACTTTTTTTTTGCAATTAGTATTTGCTAAATTAGTGTACCCAGTTCTGCCACTGCTATTTAGAGGAAAGTTAAGATGAGAGCCCATGTTTTTCAAATCAGATGATTATAGTTAGAAATAATCTTGCCACATTTAGAGAGGAAAGTAATTTGTAGTGGAGGATACACTCCCAAAGGCTCTAAGTTCCAGTGTAGTTTATCGAGTTTATGAACAAACTTTTATTTAGTTCTCTCTGTATAGAAAGAGCTAGCTAGTGCTAAGATTATAAGTCAGTTTGAAAAAATAGCAAGAGGGCTTCTCTGATGGCACAGTGGTTGAGAATCCACCTGCCAATGCAGGGGACATGGGTTCGAGCCCTGATCCAGGGAGATCCCACATACAGTGGAGCAACTAAGCCCATGAGCCACAACTACTGACCCCGCGTGCCACAACTACTGAAACCTGCCTACCTAGAGCCCATGCTCCACAACGAGAGAAGCCACCGCAATGAGAAGCCCGCGCACCACAAGGAAGAGTGGCCCCCGCTCGCCACAACTAGAGAAAGCCCATGCGCAGCAACGAAGACCCAACAATGAAGACCCAATGCAGCCAAAAATAAATAAATAAATTTTTAAAAATAGCTAGAGCCATTAAATGCTTATAACTTAGTCCAGAAAGAAGGAATGAATGAAACTGAATTATTCAGCACAGCCTTTAAGGCTTATTCTCACGCTACTCTGCCCTCCCATTCCTGCTTACTCTTTTAGCACACAAGACCATGTTGTCACTGGATGGAAACACTTATGCTCTCCTGTTGCCTTTCTTACCTCGTGCTAACTTGGCCCATTTGGCCAACGTTGGTGCCGTTTAGAGCGATAGGAGGCCGAGGAGGAGGTTTTGAAAAGAAGCTGATGAGTTGAGGGATGGACATGTTGCGTTTGAGGTGCTAATGGAAAATGCACATAAAGGTATTGAGTGACAATTGGAGAATAGTATTTAACAATTTGGTAATCACATGTGGACTAAGGGAGAGGAAGTGTTTTAAGCCTAGGTTACTGGAAGAAAGATGACAGAAAATAGGAATTCAGTGATAGAGCGGATTTTGAGAGGAAGGTGATGAGATCAGTTTTAGCTTTGTTGCATTTCAGATGATGATGAGATGTTAAAATTGACATCTTTTATGTGATCTTCAGAATGAAGGTGAAGGAGAGATTGCAGAACTGCTCCAGATTGAAGGAGATTAGAGAGACATGGCAGTCAGGTGCAACACAGGATACTGGAATGGTGCTTTTGCTATAAAGGACATGATTGGGACAATTGGCAAAATTTGATTGGGGTCTTTGGACAAAGGGTATAAAAGAATTCTTTGGACTACTCTTGTAATTTTCTGTAAATTCAAAATTGTTTTAAACTAAAAAGCAGAAAATAAACAAATATGTAACCTCATTTTGGGGGACCAAAATTGGACACTGTCAATATATCCTAAGATATATGTAAGATATATAAGATGTACGTATCTTAAGATACATGTAAGTATTTGCAAACTGGAACTCAATAGTTCCACTCTGAGTCTCTCTCCTGAAGGAATAATACTATGCATTATTTGAGACAGCATTATTCTTAATTGCAATACTAGAAACTATCAAACATCCAAAGAAATGATAAAATAAACGCTGGCCTGTCCGCTTGATAAATGCGCCTCAGCTGTATTCTAATTTGATATATGACTAGACAGCAATGTGCAAACGTCTTTGAGTTAATATTAAATGAAAAAGTAGAATGTAATCTGAGATATTAACTATGATTATTATTTTAAAATGTAGATATGAAGTACACCAAAATAATATGGAGCTTTCAAAATGATGGGATTTTTGGTGATTCTTCCCTTTCTAATTGCTCAATTTCTCATAATGCGTTTGTATTGCTTTTATGATTTTAAAGATACTTTACATCAGAAGGTCAAGAAGTAGTTAGAAGCACACAGACTCAGGAATGATGATTTATTTTAAGGATTATTTGCCAGAGTTTTAACCCCAGTGGCCAAAGTCTTTGAGAAAGAGAGTATAGAGAAGGGAGATCAGAGTGGGCCAAGAGGGAGCCATAGAGTGTTCCTGCATTTGGAGGAGAGGGAGGTGGTTGTAGAGTTGATAGAGGATTTACTAGAGAAGAATGCACTGAAAAGTGTGTTTGTGCTGGTGGGGCTGAGAGACAGTGGAGCTTCAGAGTATCACCCCCTGAAAGAGGCCAAGGAGAAAAGAGGCTGAATGCAGACCTGGCTCTTTGCTCACTGAACATTTCCCACCAAGCAGCCTTCAGTAAAGACAAACTGGCTTTTATAACTCTACACAAACACATGCGATTTTTTTAAGTTAATTCTTATGGTTTGCATTGTGATATTTTAACATGGGAAATGAAGTTTAGAAACTGCAACAAAAGGAATTTGAGCCATGATAAAATACTTGTGAGCCTCTCCCAATGACTTTGGAGAAGACATTGCTCTCCTGTGTCAGAGAAGGTTCTGGGCTGCCTTTTCAGAGCATTTTATCATCAGAAAATGGTTCACTTCATAAGGTTTATAACCTTCCATAAAACTGCAGAACATTTTTTTTCACTAAGCCACCTTTGGAATCATTTTGGTCCCTTTATAGTCTCTTATTTAATCTGTTTTTTCATGGACTAGAGGGAGAAAAAATTCTGTCAGTGGTCAAAATAGTAATTAGATAGTATAAGTCACAGCCTAATGGCTTGAAGGCACAGGTACTTACTAGTTATCTCCCCCATGTGCCTTAATCAGTGAATTCTTTTAACTCCCAAACACATCTTTACCTTCTTCTTAAACAATGGAAAAAAGGAATTACCAAAATGTACATTTTCCGAATTACAAGAGTTACTAATGTTTGTACTTTTTGTCTATTAAAGCATAATTCTCATTTTGCGAAAGCTCTTTTACCAAACTCTAAGGAGAGCATGAATTAATAAAACATCAAGAGTTTTATTTCCTATATTGAAAAATCTTACATTTGCATAAAATCAACAACCGAATCTTTCAGAAATAAATTTAATCATAAGGAGAGGACCATAAAAAAAAAAAAACACTGCAAAATAAATCTTAAAACCACATTCAGGTTTAAAAAGAGGAAAATATCATTTCTACTTATTCCTGAAGGATTTTTTTTTAATCTTTTAATTAATGACAGCCCTCAGGGCACTGAGCAATTGTTAATTAAAACAAGGAGGAAAGGGAGAGGAAGTAGGCAAGAATGCTGAGATGAACACATTTCCTTTTCTCTGCAGGGGAATAACATTAGTAAGCCAACATTAATAAATATGAATATTTTTGAGAGAAAGTATATAAAAATGTAAAAAAAAATCTTAAACTCAGCTTGGCACACACTAGCAGGTGCATAAATTAATTGGGGCTCCTCAAGAATTATAAACCCCAGGGTGTCACCTTTTGTCTAATTGAGTGGTGGTAGTGATCTCCCACCCATGACAGGATGGAGTACTGCCTTTTTGGTACAAGCTGACTCCTGTCAGGGGATAGTGCCTGATCAGAGGTCTTCTCAGGGATTTCATTCACTTTCATTCTAGCAATGGGCGGACAAGCACATGGGCAAACACCGTCATCATGAAACATTTCTTAAGTGCTTAGAGTTAGGAGCTAGACTCACAGCCCATTCAATTCATTGCCCTTTCTCTTTTCCACCATTAAATTTTTACTTAGAAAAAAATAATTATCAGATCTTTTGGTTCACCCCCCATGCTTACCTAATCTGGCAGGTTATTAGTGATAACAGTTCTCAGTCCTTCCCTACCACTTTCCCCTGCACCCCACATGAAAAAGGCTTTTATCTTTCTCCTGCGCTCAGAAATCTACTTAACAAGCTGAGCTTTAGAAGCCAAGAACAAAAAGAAATGTAAGAAAATCTGTTTCTCACTTTATTTGGAAGGTGACAGAAGCCAGAACCCATAGGCTATATGTTTAGCATGAATAAAGTCGTTCTTTGAAATTAGGAAAATCTGGGATTGTTTTCCCCCATTTTTTCTATGACTCTAGTTTTACATAACCTTATAGGCTTTTTGTCATAGTTGTTTTTTCAAAAACAGAAATTCCCTTAGGGTTTGGTGGGGTTTTGAAGCCAGGTATGGGGATAGGGTTTTTTTAAAAAAAATTTTTCCCATTTCCTGTGTGCATGCATCCATTTGATGTTCTGCAAGCTAGGATGTCAGGGTCAGCTCATGAGGGTCAGTGTCGTTTACAGAATTTCTCAGATGCCAGCTAAGATCAGTAGCTAGGAGACAACTTTGAATTTCATTTGCTGTTTGTAGTCAGAATACATTCTTCACCACAGATAAGACCTTGCCTCCGTGGTGCTCTATCTCTAAGAGAACAAATTCTAGGTAATCAGAAAACTATATTTCGTACAAAATACCAAATCTCTGCTTATTTTAGCAATACCTAGTCAAACATAGGTACCAGGGCAAAAAAAAAAAAAAAAATTGTTTTCTCTTTTCATTGCGTTAATCATTTCCATTGGAAAACTTCTGATTTTTCTCAGATGCCCTAAAAAGCTTTGTCCATTGCCTGTGCTAATATAGTAGCTGAAGGAGACACAGAGAAAAAATATCTGCAACCATTTATACCGTGTAGTTTTTTTTTTGTTGTCGTTCTCTTCACTTGTTCATGGTATCTACTAATGTTTCATTGGGGGCACTGATTTATATATTATTTAAAAGGAAAAGGAAAGCTCTTAACTCTGTTTTTCAAAGTGGACCTAAATAAGAATTGCCAGGAGCAAATCTTTTCTTCATTCCCCTCCCCAACTTCACAAATCTGAGGATGGGGCCCACGAATCTATATTTTTAATAAGTGATCGTCATGCACATTCAAGTATAAGAGCCACTGACAGGCCAAATGCTTTTATACGGTAACATGATTTTTAATCATATAAATGTAATATATATTATATAATAGGTTTTATTGATATTTTCTTTATATATAAAACAAGTGTATTATTAAATATATGTAGTTATGATATGTAATTGCAAATATATATGAAACTCTATTCAAACTCCTATCTGTCAGTAGTAGCGGGTACATCAGACTCAGAAATAATAACTCAGAGTCAAGGTCCTGAAGTTTGGCCCCTGTCTGGAGGGCAGACGGCAGGGTCAGATTACAATGCCAAGATGGGATCTGTGGAGGAGGAAGAAGAAAAGGTAGAGGCAGAGAAAGAGTAGGAGAAGGAGAAGGAAGGAAGAGAGAAAAACCAAGATACCAGGTCTGGGAAAAGACTGCAGGTGGGTCAAACTCAGGGACCTTCCGGCCAGGCGCAAACATCACTAACCACATGCCAGGTTCCAAATTTTGACTTACGTTCCCCTACTGGGATTTTTAAACCAGGGGCTGGTATTAGAGGCGACCTATTTACAGTTAATCTCAAACCTACTCTCCAACCACAGGGAAAGTGAAACCAGCATCCCTAGGAAACAAGGTTGGTGGACTGTTCTAATTCAGACTACACTTTACTAAAGTTCTGAAACCCAAGAATTGGTTTTTGCCTCCATGTGACCCACAAAGAGATGTCAGTCTCTGAATCCACCCACATTTATTTGAGAACTCATTGAATAGAACTTGGAAGTAAATTTTAATGAGTACCCAATGGGGATTAGGGGTGGAATGGGGGTGGAATTATTTTTAACTCTAGTTTTGTTTCACATGAGATAGATGGTACCTAAATTTTCCAGAAACCTTTAAAGAAGCTTTGATCTCCCAAAGGTTTCCTCAGCCCACTTCAATCTCATTGGTTTTCTCACAGAGTTGCCTCTGGGATAATGCATCTGATATCAACAAGTAGGAACACAAACTCCCAGATGCGTTTGCAGGCTCATACACTAGCTGTCTTCAGACTCTTGCTAATGAGAACTTGCTCAAGAAGGAAATTAGTGAGCTGTTTCCAAACTGCCTGCCTTCTAAGATTTGTGTAACTGTGACAGATTTATTGATGCAGCTTGGAGAAGGGTTTTAATCTTTTTTTTTTTAATGTTCATTTATAAGTATAGAAGCCTGTACTTTTCATAAAAGTATATCCAGAGACCTTTTCAATATATTGATGGCTTAAACTAACAATACAAATAATGTTTAAATACACTTATCAGTAGCAGCCCCACACTGCACACCTTTATGTTTGTACAAATTAGACTTAATGGTTAAACCTGTGAAGATGTCATGGTATTGGGAAATTCGGATTTTGTTTCCTTGTATCATTCAGGAATGATGTATTTTATATTTTTAAATAGGTAACTACATGAAGAGAATGTTATGCTCTGAAAGGGCAGACCCTGTTACTTATCACTCTTGCTATGATAGCTCTCTCATGCCCTTCCTAGTGTTGCAGAATGGGGCACGAGAGGATGGTCATGTCCCAGGTCTCGAGCAAGTCCCTAGGATGGACTGCTAAGTGAGGGTCTGGGAAAAGACTTCAGGTGGGTCAAACTCAGGGACCTTCCAGCCAGGCCCAAACATCACTAACCACATGCCAGGTTCCAAATTTTGACTTACCTTCCCCTACTGGGATTCCTTCCTGCTTCGCGCAGGAAGGAGTTCAAGAGTGAGCCATAGTAAGTGGAAGCAGGTTTATTTAGAGAGATACACATTCCGTAGACAGAATGCAATCCATCGGGGCAGGGGTGGTTAGTTTTTATGGCCTGGGTAATTTCATACACCAACAAGTGGGAGGAATATTCTAACTATCTTGGAGAAGGGGCAGAGATTTCCAGGAATTGGGCCACTGCCCAAATTTTGGCCCTGTATGGTCACCCTCAGAACTGTCATGGCACCCGTGGGTGTGTCATTTAGCATATGCTAATGTATTACAATGAGTGCATAATGAGGCTAAAGGTGACTAGAAGTCGAATCTTCTGCCATCTTGGGCCTAGTTGGTTCTGACCAGTTTTTGTCGTATCCTCAACAGCTGTGTCATTCTTTTAATGGTTGTGCCCTGCCCCCATCCCTCCTGCCTCACTAGCAGAACTTACCGAGTTACTTCCTACTGTTATAGTCTCTGCTTCCTCACCTTTTCTTCCCTCCACAGCTACCTTCCATTCTTCTAGTTCTCAGCTTTCCAGAGACTTCCTAATGACCAAATCCAGGGGCACCTGTTTCCACTTTTCTTTCTTGTCCTCAACTGTTTCACTTGCACCTCTGGATCACTCTCCTTCGGACGCACCCATCTGGTCGCCATTCTCCTCAGCTCGGGTCACTCCTTTCCATCATCACTAATTTCTCTTCCCATGTTGACTTGTCTAGGAAACATTCACTGTGTTTCCCTTTATTTTCACACTCACAATACTTCCCAGATGTGTGGGTATTTTTCCACACTAACAATTCTATGACACCAGCTGGGTGACCTACAATTCAACTCAATTCTGACACTAATCAGAGTTAACACAGACCTCACTGGTTAAGGGCTCAGTCCCTCAAGACTTCAGATGCTAGTCTCAAGTAGTGTGTCTCAAGGTTACCCACAACTTCTATATGACTTGGCTACAAAGACGAGGTTCCCATGACCCTCCCTCCTCAGGGTTGATAATTTGCTAGAGTGGTTCACAGAACCCAGGAAAACAGTTTACTTACCATTGCTGATTCATTACAAAGCATACTTTAAACGATGGAAATGAACAAGCACAGGAACTTCCATCCTGATAGCATTGGGGTGCATCACCCTCCTGGTGTCTGGATGTGTTCACCAATGAGGAAGCCCTCCAAACTAGTAATTCAGGGGTGTTTAGGGAAGCCTCATCATGTAGACATGATCAATCATTAACTCAATCTCCAGCCCCTCTCCCCTCCCCAGAGGATGGAGGTAGGGCTGAAAGTTCCAAGCTTCTAATCATGCTTGGTCTTCCTGGTGACCAGCCCCAATCCAGGAGCCTGCCAAGAGTCACCTCTTAGAACAAAAGATGCTATCTTTTCTCATCACCCAGGAAATTCCAAGGGACTTAAGTTCTCTGTGTCACAACCAGGGTCAAAGGGCAAATATTAGCAGGAACATAATATGTATATATTATGTATATATATATACATATATGTATATATGTATAATATATACATATATATGTGTATATATGTATATATATTTTATTAGTTCACAGCCCTTTAAATGCTGTTATGCTTTCATAGGCATCATGCCCGTCTTCTCTCTGCCCCAACCCCCCCATATTCCACATTTGCAGATATATAGTATCACTATAGTGTACCATTTATACTCTGCCACGTTTTTATTCTCTTCACTGTGCATGGTTATTTACTAGTTATTAATTAGGAATCGCAGTTTGCAAATTATTTAAAAGCAAAAATTAAAAGAAAAACACTTTGAGGTATTTTTCAAAGTGGACCTCTATGAAAATTGCGGTGGGCTCCTTAAAAATGCATTTTTGGTCCTCCCCCACTTTACCAATCTGGAGGGGAGGCCCAGCGATCTATATTTTTAACAAGGATCCCAGTGATTCCCTGCACATTCGAGTATAAGAACTACTTATAGGTGAAATTTTTTTATAAGGTAAGATTTTTAGGGAACCAGAAACTGAGGAGATGTCTCCTCATTTTCCCTCACCCTGCCCCACATCCAGCAGGTTCCTAAGTAGTGGTGATTCTGTATGCTCTCTCCTGTACCCTTCTCCTCCGTTCCATCCCCTCTTTTGCTCTTTTGGTGCCCTAATTCAATACATGTGGTACTTGTGTCTCCAACCTACCATCCACAGTGTCTGTGTGTCCTTGGTTAACACCAAAATCTGATTGTGTTTCACCAACTTAAATTATTCACTGACTCCATAATGTTTATAGACTGAAATTCAAAGTCTTTAACGTGGCTTACAGAGGCGAGCCCCCAAACTCTCATTCATGCCCATATATCCCGCTTGACACGCTCCACTCATAGCCACACAGAACAGCTTTCATTCTGTGAAGCCACACTCTCTCCTGGTGTGCCTTTGGCCATGTCTCCACACTCACACCCCCCGGGCCACCCCCTTGCCCCCCACCTCACCACTGCCCTTTTCCACTTAGGGAATTCTGTTCAGCCCTCAGCATCCAGGTTTCCTTCTCTTTGACATGTGACTCCCCTGGTCTGACCCAGATTTCTCTATGCACCCATGGCCCCTGTACAGCCATCAATCTGAGCTCTTTCCACACCTATTGCAGCTGTGTGCTTGTCTCTCTACATGGCCATTTCTCATCCAGGGGCTAAGGGAGCGAAGAGACCTCAAGGACCTGGGCCAGGTGGGTGCCGAGAGCCAGGAGCGAGTCAGAAGCAGCATTAGTCCCAAAAGTGAGTGCTCATTGAAAGAAGGAAGAAAAATTTGGGCCAGGAAGGATTTTTTTAATTTAATGAATTTAATTTTTAAAATTTTATTCATTGTGCCCACACGAGACCAAACATAGGCTTAAAGTAAAGCAGGATGTGTTTCAGTTGGACATAAGGAAGGGTGGCTTTACTGCAAAGTTGATGCAAGACTGAAATAGAAAAGTTATGGAGCTGGAGTCTCTTCTAGGCTATCTTTAAAATGAGAACCGGTAGAAGTTACCTGTTTGTGAGCCATGAGCTTGGGGAAGATTTAATTTACATTCTCTGATCTTTCCATACCTCTTGAACAGTGTTGAATTTCATTGTTAAATGTATGCATACTTCTGACGATTTCTTAAGGATAATTTTCTAGACGTGGAATTAATAGATTAAAAGATATAAGCGTTTTGAATGTCCTTAATGTGTATTGCTAAACCAATTTTCAGAAAACTCATATCAATATTCCCTCTTCTGAAAAGTGAGAATGGTACGAATGTCATTTTACTTTTTATTTCTTGGTTAGCTTCTCAGATATATATGTTTATCAGCTATTTGTATTTCTTGGTTTATAAATTGACTGGTTATGTGGGGATTTTTTTGGTCTTTGTTCTTGCCCATTCCTCTCCTGAGATCTTAGCATTTTTCTTATTTATTCGAACGAGTTCTGTGTCGGTAAAGCATATTAACCCTTTCTTTTTTCATCTCTGGCATTTTCCCCTTATTTGATATTTGACATTTAGTCGTATTAATGTTGTTTTGACATATGAGAATGTGCCCCAATTACAAATTCACTCAATACAGTGCTTCAGTGTGTAGATAAGTACAATGTGTTTATCT
This sequence comes from Orcinus orca, assembly GCF_937001465.1. NCBI lineage: Eukaryota > Metazoa > Chordata > Mammalia > Artiodactyla > Delphinidae > Orcinus > Orcinus orca. Next base: position 17,079,393 of record NC_064570.1, on the reverse strand, counting down.
GTGACTTGGCTTGTCTTCCCTACAAACTCTCAGCCATTAGATAGGTAGGTAGAAATTAACTTTTAGGGCTTTTTTTTTTTTAATTTAATTTAATTTTATTTATTTATTTGGCTGTGTTGGGTCTTCGTTTCTGTGCGAGGGCTTTCTCTAGTTGTGGCGAGCGGGGGCCACTCTTCATCCCGGTGCATGGGCCTCTCACTGTCACGGCCTTTCTTGTTGTGGGGCACAGGCTCCAGATGCGCAGGCTCAGTAGTTGTGGCTCACGGGCCCAGCCACTCCGCGGCATGTGGGATCTTCCCAGACCGGGGCACGAACCCGTGTCCCCTACATCGGCAGGCGGACTCTCAACCACTGCGCCACCAGGGAAGCCACTTTTAGGGCTTTTAAAATTTTTTGAATTGTGTCTGAGCTAATTGTTTAGCCCTTTTAGGCAGTTTTTGGTTTGTTGAGATAACTGGGTAAGCTCTCTTATTGCTGAACCCAATTCCCCAGCTCTGATCCAAGATGGAGTTGAGTGTACTGGTCACCTGTTTGTGGGGGACTGAAGAGCAATTCAGATCCACATGGTACCACCTACTCTCTGTCTCTCTGTGTTGCTGCCTGGCTGGCTGGGCTTCCCTAGGCTGGTTGTCGTAACACACTCTGCCACATTCTTCTGGGCACAGGGAATCCACCCCTAGCCTCTGCTGAGAGGTCTCTCACCCTCACCCCGGTGCCAGGCTTGCAGGCTCTCAATTCAGGTCCAAGACCTTGGACGGGGCAGATCCCAGACACACCACATGGGGACCAAGAAGTAACCAGAAAAGCTCCACTTCCAGTCGTCCCTGGGCCTAACCAAACGCACCAGCCGTTTCCCCCAGTGTGGCTGCCCCTGGGTTGGTAGAGTGTAGCCTGAGAGGCTCTCTCTTTCTAAAGGACTAAATGGAGTCAGAAACAGAGATCCTTCCTGCGTCCAAGTCCCCCAGATCATAGGGTCTCAGCCAGGACACACACTTCGGACCGGTTCTTTTTTTCTACCTTCTCACTTCCCTCTTCCTTGCACAATCCCTCTGGCTTTTGATTTCTAACTTCCCTTGTGCCAAACATTTTTCCAGCACAGAGCAGCAAGCCTCCTGGCCTCAGCCTCAGGGGCAGAAGTGGTGTCTTTTGCTTACTCTGGGACAACTGTAAGATCTGATCAGCCATGCCCACCCGCTGATATGTAAAATTATGGCTAAACAGATGGGGGCATTTAGCAATCCTCACCCTCTAGACTTTCCAGCCTGGCTTGAGAGAGCACAATCTCTTCCTCCCCTGCTCTGGGCAGGTCAGTCTGGTGGCTCCACCCTGGAAGGGCCAGGCTGCAGATGGGACACAGAGTAAGGGGGAAATTAGAATGCATCTGTTTGATCTTGGCAAAATATTGTCCTGGTTACATAAATTTTCAATTTTTATGTTGCCGTGTCTCACATTGCTTTTACTCTTGGAAAGTTCTGTTTCATTAAAATACCAGGTAAATATTCATCTGTAGTTTCTTCTTTTAGTTTTTAAAGGTTCGTTTCCTTTTTTAAAAAGTCTTTAGTCCATATAAGATGTATTTGAGTAAATACTGTGAATTTTTAAACTCCAAGTAGTTGTATTTTTTAACAGTGTTCTCACAACCCTTGGTATATTCTCTTCCTTGATTTCACAAGCTGCAGTTTTCTATTTCAGTTGTTCTTCTTCCTCTCTGCCCCTGAACGTGGACATTCTCTAAGTCTCTATCCTTTTCCCTTTTCTTCTCAACCGTCATTCCCACGAAATCACATATATACTTTCAACATCAGCTCTCTCCAATATGTAGGCACTAAAAGATGTTCAAAAGGCTGCAGGCTGTGTTTCAAACTCTCTATTGGACTTTTTCTCGCCCCAGCCTTTGAACTTAGTGCATCCTACCCTTATGCTCCCAAACCCCAACCTGCCCCTGCCCCTCCCCCACCCACCTTCCTCGTGTCTGTCAATGGGTCACCAGCCCCACTCCCCAGATACCAGAACTCCCACTCACACCGACACTTCCCAGCCATCCTGCGCCCCTCCCTGCCACCCTCCAGTCAGTTTTCAAGCACTCAAGGTCCTTCCTATGTGGCATTTGAACTGTTAGATTCTTTGGTCCCTTGAAATCTTGCAGGCTCTTTGGAGCTTGTTTGAAAGATAGTCCTTTTCTGGAACCTTCACTCTGTGCTCCCTCCAGATCAGAGCAATCTCTGATTTAAGTAAATTCTCACAGCACATAGTACTTTTTTGATAGTACTCATCTCACTTGACCTTGTATTATAGATATTCACGTAGGTCAATTTCCTTTATATTTTAAGGGGCTGAGGTGTAGGATTTCTATGCTACCAAATAATGATATAAAAAAAGGAGTGATACTTTCTGAATAAAGTTTATATTTAAAATTAGGAAACGTGCATAATGAGGATTGGATTAATTCATCTTACGGAATTCATAAAACTAGAAATAATTTAGGTTAAGTTTATGATCAGCCTTTCGACCATGACATGCACTCTCTCCACCGCTCCCTCCCCACCCTCTCTTCCCTTTTTCATGCACAAACTGAAGGACAGAAGCCACATCATATTTTGTCTAATCTGCAGTTCCAGGAGAGTACCTTAAATGTTACAGATCCGGAACACAAATTCGTTAAAAGAATTAATGAACGATTGAATGGATGGATGGATGAAAGCAATGGTCCTCTAAAACGAATACGAAATTTACTGATACAGGACCATGAAATACACATTTGTATGTGTTCTCCTCTCTCAGAAGATGCCTTCCTGCTGATTTTCAGTGAGGTGGTGTGCTCACCCCTGGCCTGCCCTTCAGCAGGTCAAGGTTATGAGCAAGGAGACTGTCAGCCTAGTCCCCCTTCTTCCCAAGTCCAGCTCCATGCATGTAACTAAATTTAGGGTGAACCTCATGCTGCTTTTCCTAGGCTCCAAAATATTACTTGTAAGAAATGACTAGAGCCATAAAATAACAGGGAGCTCACTGGAGGTGTGGATAACAAAACATAAGACAGCTTTCATCTATAAAGGGCGAAATAATTCTATATAATCAAAATTATGTGAGCCAAAACCTCCCCCACTGTGTGTCAGAATGGCCTGTGAGTTGGCCTGTGCCTCATTTTGACTGCCACGGGCATGTAAATTTCCAGTCAACCTCGATATTAACTCTGTGTCACCCAGCTAGGCAGAAATTTGGTCTAAGGAGTATTAGTGTACATGCAGACACACCCTCTTTAGTTAAGGGAACCAGCCCTCCACAAGCGACTTGTAGACGTTGCTAATTAGAAAAGGCCTCAGAACAAAGGTAAGTGGGATAAATTCCTATTTATTGAATTAATATTACTGGTTCCCTGGGTGCTCCTTGGAAGCACTTCTAGCAGTCTGATTTGGGATTTTTATCTGGCGCTGTTCTGAGACTGGGGCTTTGGGACCTATATTAATTTTAGATCCTAGTCTGTAGAGATTAGTCAATGCTCTGAACGCTAATGTACTGGTGAAATAGTTTTCCGGAGCAAAAGTGCTTGCTTATCTGATCTGTCCTCTTCGGTATGAATTCCACCTTAACATTCCATGTTAAGGACGAGTATGATTAATTCATTACCCAAGATTACAGCAGTATGCTAAAAGCTACCTGGAGGCATTTCTTTTGGTGTGAAATATTAAAGATTCAACATTTACATCAGTGCACCTAATTCATATTCCTGAGCCTGTGGGCTGAGATAGGAACTTGGAAATATTCAGTCATTTTCTACTTTGGTTTGTTAAAATATTTCAGAGGATTACTGCTTTAACTACCTCTTTGACAAGAACAAGGAGAACTCTTTTCAAGAAGGCTAAAATGCGAAAACAAAAAGCCATAGTGTCTTTTATTTCTAAAAAGTGTTATAGATCAGGTTTTGACAATAGTGGACCATGAAGTACCTGAACAATAACACTAATAAAAACTTATCTGACAAACAGAGAGGCTAATACTGTATGGTCACTCATACATAGAAGCTAAAATATAGTAGCCCATAGGGAGTAAATGTGAGAATACTCTATATTGTTGGCCATTTCCAGAGCAGGAAACAGAAGTTTGGTTAATGCAACTGAATTTCCAAATTTCTCTGCTTAGAGAAATCTAATGCTTAGATTTAAGCCAGAATGTGACTGCCAGAATGTGACTGAAATTCACTACCACTGCAAGTAAAATAAACAATATAAAGTAATGATGCCATACTATGAAGAATTAACTTCGAGAAATGTCTATTTAGGTCTTCTGCCCGTTTTTCTGTTGGGTTGTACGAGCTGTTTGTATATTTTGGAAATTAAGCTCTTGTCAGTCACACTGTTGGCAAACATCTTCCCAGACATACAGGTGGCCAACAGGCACATGATAAGATGCTCAACATTGCTAATTATTAGAGAAATGCAGATCAAAACTACAATGAGGTATCACCTCACACCGGTCAGAATGATTATCATCAAAAAGTCTACAAATAATAAATGCTGGAAAAGGTGTGGAGAAAAGGGTACCTTCCTACACTGTTGGTGGGAATGTAAATTGCTGCAGCCACTATGGAAGACAGTATGGATGTTCCTCAAAAAACTAAAAATAGAACTGCCGTATGATCCAACAGTCCCACTTCTGGGTATATATCCAGAAAAGATGAAAACTCGAATTCAAAAAGATACACACACCCCAATGTTCATAGCAGCACTATTTACAATAGCCAAGACATGGAAGCAACCAAAGTGTCCACCAACAGATGAATGGTTAAAAAAAGTAGATAAAGAAGATATATATATATGATGGAATATTACTCAGCCATAAAGAAGAATGAAATAATGCCATTTGCAGCAACATGGGTGGACCTAGAGATTATCATACTAAGTGAAGTAAGTCAGGCAGAGAAAGGCAAATATCATATGATTATCACTTACATGTGGAATATAAAAATAGTACAAATGAACTTATTTACAAAACAGAAACGGACTCACAGACATAGAAAACAAACTTATGGTTACCAAAGAGGAAGGTGTAGGGGATAAACTGGGAGTATGGGATTAACAGATGCACACTACCATATATAAAATAGATAAAGAACAAGGATTTACTGTATAGCAAAGGGAACTATGTTCAGTATCTTATAATAAGCTATAATGGAAAAGAATTTTTAAGAAAAATATAGATATATACGTATATATGTGTAACCAAATCAGTTTACTGTACACCTGAAACTAACACAATATTGTAAATCAACTATACTTCAGTTTAAAGAAAAAAAGAATTAACTTAGAAGCTGGAAAAAGCACACAGCTTCCAGCCCCTGCCCCTTTGCTCCTGTGTCTGGTAGAGAAGACCAAGATGGTTGAGCTGACTTTCAACAGTGTAAACATGGCCAGTGATCTCACTCTAACCTTTGGGTAGGTAGCAAGGGATGTAATCAGGCTTAGAGTTAGATGGTGTTTCCTTTTCTCTTTTTAAATCATAAAATACACATTTAGAAGAATGTATAAAATATATTTGTCAAATGTTAAGGAAATCTTGAAAGCAAATACCTGTGTGACTGCTACCCGTTCAAGAACTAGATTCATGCCAACCCCACCTATGTGCACCTCCTCAGTCCCCCAAAGTGGTTTTCATTAGAAATACTTTCTAGAAGCTTCAAAGGAATGATGACTTAATTCCCCCCTTTTTAACCATGCTCCCACTACAAGTCCTTGCTGAGCTAGAGATAGTATCTAAATGGGGCAGCACTGAGAAAAAATAAAACCATGTATTCTTCCCTGAATGGCAAAAATTCAAAGATTTAACTGAAAATTAATCCTTTTAGGATAGTCTTTGGGAGCAAATCATTGTGAGACCACAGAGAAACCTGTGTAAGGTATATACATAAGGAGTATATTAGAGGAATTCAGACAGAGCTAATGTTTACCAATTCAAATTCCCAGGCAATTATTGAGCACCAGCTGAATGCAAGACAGCATACTAGGTGCTCTGGAACATGTGAGTAGTGGCTATTAAAATAACCACTACTGGCTAATAAGTTTCTGTGGACAAATACATTAAAAAGTCTTTTTCTCAAAGAGAAACTTTCATTTCTAAAAGAAGTATGTTGCATAAAATGATTCCCCAAGTTTTTTGACTGAAGATGGCTTTTTTTGGAGGATGAATCTAAAAGACATGTTTTATAGACACACTTAGATAAATTCTGTCCAAGGATATCAATATAGATTATCAATCAAGTGTTTATAGATCCCCAAACCCAATTTGAAGTAGGCTAGGACATTAGAAATCAGAAAAAGATTTTTCTAAAGTCTGAAGATCTTTTGAGTCATCAAGAGTAATCTGCAGTATGGTTGGGGCATTGCTGCCGCATTAGAACTGGTGGCCTCTTCCTTGATTCAGTGCCATTGGCAGCATACTTGGGTAGAAAGAGCCTTGGCCTGGCAACCTGACATCAAGGTGACCTTGCACAGGTAATCAACCTTTTAGGTCACCAGTTTTCTCATAGGTAAAATAAAGGGTTCAGATGGGATTATCCTAAATTACCTAAATCAATGTCCTTGACTGCCGCTCAATATCAGAAAAACAAACAGCTCCATCCAAAAATGGGCAGAAGACCTAAATAAACATTTCTCCAGAGAAGACATACAGATGGCCAACAAACACATGAAAGGATGCTCCACATCACTAATCATTAGATAAATGCAAATCAAAACTACAATGAGGTATCACCTCACACCAGTCAGAATGACCATCATCTAAAAATCTACAATCAATGCTGCAGAGGGTGTGGAGTAAAGGGAACCCTCTTGCATTGTTGGTGGGAATGTAAATTGATACAGCCACTATGGAGAACAGTATGGAGGTTTTAATTTTCTTTTTAACAGCTTTATTGGAGTATAATTGCTTTATAATGATGTGTTAGTTTCTGCTTTATAACAGAGTGAATCAGCTATACATATATATATATCCCCATATCTCCTACCTCCTGCGTCTCCCTCCCACCCACCCTATCCCACCCCTCTAGGTGGTCACAAAGCACTGAGCTGATGTCCCTGTGCTATGCAGCTGCTTCCCACTAGCTGTCTATTTTACATTTGGTAGTGTATATATGTCCATGCCACTCTCTTTCTTTGCCCAGCTTACACTTCCCACTCCCCGTGTCCTCAAGTCCATTCTCTACATCTGCGTCTTTATTCCTGTCCTGCCCCTAGGTTCTTCAGAACCATTTTTTAAATTTTTTAGATTCCATATATATGTGTTAGCATATAGTATTTGTTTTCCTCTTTCTGACTTACTTCACTCTATGACAGACTCTAGGTCCATCCACCTCACTACAAATAACTCAGTTTCATTTCTTTTTAAGGTTGAGTAATATTCCATTGTATATATGTGCCACATCTTCTTTATCCATTCATCTGTTGATGGGCACTTAGGTTGCTTCCATGTCCTGGCTATTGTAAACAGAGCTGCAATGAACACTGTGGTACATGACTCTTTTTGAATTATGGTTGTCTCAGGGTATATGCCCAGTAGTGGGATCACTGGGTCGTATGGTAATTCTATTTTTAGTTTTTTAAGGAACCTCCATACTGTTCTCCATAGTGGCTGTATCAGTTTACATTCCCACCAGCAGTGCAAGAGGGTTCCCTTTTCTCCACACCCTCTGCAGCATTGATTGTAGATTTTTTGGTGATGGCCATTCTGACTGGTGTGAGGTGATACCTCATTGTAGTTTTGATTTGCATTTCTCTAATGATTAGTGATGTGGAGCATCCTTTCAAGTGTTTGTTGACAATCTGTATATCTTCTTTGGAAAAATGTCTATTTAGGTCTTCTTCCCATTTTTGGATTGGGTTTTTGTTTTCTTGATGTTGAGCTGCATGAGCTTCTTGTAAATTTTTGAGATTAATCCTTTGTCAGTTGCTTCATTTGAAAATATTTTCTCCCATTCTGAGGGTTGTCTTTTCGTCTTGTTTATAGTTTCCTTTGCTGTGAAAAAGCTTTTAAGTTTCATTAGGTCCCATTTGTTTATTTTTGTTTTTATTTTCACTTCTCTAGGAGGTGGGTCAAAAAGGATCTTGCTGTGATTTATGTCATAGAGTGTTCTGCCTATGTTTTCCTCTAGGAGTTTTAGAGTCTCTGGCCTTATATTTAGGTCTTTAATCCATTTTGAGTTTATTTTTGTGTATGGTGTTAAGGAGTGCTCTAATTTCATTCTTTTACATGTAGCTGTCCAGTTTTCCCAGCACCACTTATTGAAGAGGCTGTCTTTCCTCCATTGTATATTCAAAGATAAGGTGACCATATGTGCGTGGGTTTATCTCTGGGCTTTCTATCCTGTTCCATTGATCAATATTTCTCTTTTTGTGCCAGTACCATACTGTCTTGATTACTGTAGCTTGGTAGTATAGTCTGAAGTCTGGGAGCCTGATTCCCCCAGCTCCGTTTTTTTCCTCAAGATTGGTTTGGCTATTCGGGGTCTTTTGTGTTTCCATACAAATTGTGAAATTTTTTGTTCTAGTTCTGTGAAAAATGGCATTGGTGGTTTGATAGGGATTGCATTGAATATGTAGATTGCTTTGGGTAGTGTAGTCATTTTCACAGTGTTGATTCTTCCAATCCAAGAACATGGTATATCTCTCCATCTGTTTGTATCATCTTTATTTTCTTTCGTCAGTGTCATAGTTTTCTGCCTACAGGTCTTTTGTCTCCTTAGGTAGGTTTATTCCTAGGTATTTTATTCTTTTTGTTGCAATGGTAAATGGGAGTGTTTCCTTAATTTTTCTTTCAGATTTTTCATCATTAGCATATAGAAATGCAAGAGATTTCTGTCCATTAATTTTGTATCCTGATACTTTACCAAATTCATTGATTAGCTCTAGTATTTTTCTGGTAACATCTTTAGGATTCTCTATCTATAGTATCATGTCATCTAACCAAACCAAAAGAGGTAAGCTTTACTTCTGCTTTTCCAATTTGGATTCCTTCTATTTCTTTTTCTTCTCTGATTGCTGTGGCTAAAACGTCCAAAACTATGTTGAATAATAGTGGTGAGAGTGGACAACCTTGTCTTGTTCCTGATCTTAGAGGAAATGGTTTCAGTTTTTCCCATTGAGAATGATGTTGGCTGTGGGTTTGTCATATATGACCTTTATTATGTTGAGGTAAGTTCCCTCTATGCCTACTTTCTGGAGGATTTTTATCATAAATTGGCGTTGAATTTTGTCAAGAGCTTTTCTGCATCTATTGAGATGATCATATGGTTTTTCTCCTTCAATTTGTTAATATGGTGTATCACATTGATTGATTTGCATATATTGAAGAATGCTTGCATTCCTGGGATAAACCCCACTTGATCATGGTTTATGATCCTTTTAATATGTTGTTGGATTCTGTTTTCTAGTATTTTGTTGAGGATTTTTGCATCTATGTTCATCAGTGATATTGGCCTGTAGTTTTCTTTCTTTGTGACATCTTTGTCTGGTTTTGATATCAGGGTGATGGTGGCCTCGTAGAATGAGTTTGGGAGTCCTCCTCCCTTTCCTATATTTTGGAAGAGTTTGAGAATGATAGGTGTTAGCTCTTCTCTAATTGTTTGATAGAATTTGCCTGTGAAGCCATCTGATCCTGGGCTTTTGTTGTTGGAGGGTTTTTAATCACAGTCTCAATTTCTGTGCTTGTGATTGGTCTGTTCATATTTTCTATTTCTTCCTGGTTCAGTCTCGGAAGATTGTGGTTTTCTAAGAATTTGTCCACTTCTTCCAGGTTGTCCAATTTATTGGCATATAGTTGCTTGTAGTAATCTCTCATGATCCTTTGTCTTTCTGCAGTGTCCGTTGTTACGTCTCTTTCATTTCCAATTCTATTGATTTGAGTCTTCTCCCTTTTTTTCTTGATAAGTCTGGCTAACAGTTTATCAATTTTTTTTATCTTCTGAAAGAACCAGCTTTTAGTATTATTGATCTTTGCTATTGTTTCCTTCATTTCTTTTTCATTTATTTCTGATCTGATCTTTATGATTTCTTTCCTTATGCTAACTTTGGGGGGTTTTTGTTCTTCTTTCTCTAATTACTTTAGGTGTAAGGTTAGGTTGTTTATTTGAGATGTTTCTTGTTTCTTGAGGTAGGATTGTATTGCTATAAACTTCCCTCTTAGAACTGCTTTTGCTGCATCTCATAGGTTTTCAGTCATCGTGCTTTCGTTGTCATTTGTTTCTAGGTATTTTTTTATTTCCTCTTTGATTTCTTCAGTGATCTCCTGGTTATTTAGTAGTGTATTGTTTAGCCTCCATGTGTTTGTATCTTTTACAGACTTTTTCCTGTAATTGATATCTAGTCTCATACTGTTGTGGTCAGAAAAGATACTTGATACGATTTCAGTTTTCTTAAGTTTACCAAGGCTTGCTTTGTGACCCAAGATATGATCTGTCCTGGAGAATGTTCCATGAGTCCTTGAGAAGAAAGTGTATTCTGTTGTTTTTGGATGGAGTGTTCTATAAATATCAGTTAAGCCCATCTTGTTTAATGTATCATTTAAAGCTTGTGTTTCCTTATTTATTTTCATTTTGGATGATCTGTCCATTGGTGAAAGTGGGGTGTCAAAGTCCCCTACTATGATTGCGTTACTGTCAATTTCTCCTTTTATGGCTGTTAGCATTTGCCTTATGTATTGAGGTGTTCCTATGTTGGGTGCATAAATATTTACAATTGTTATATCTTCTTCTTGGGTTGATCCCTTGATCTTTATGTAGTGTCCTTCTTTGTCTCTTATAATAGTCTTTATTTTAAAGTTTATTTTGTCTGATATGAGAATTGCTACTCCAGCTTTCTTTCGATTTCCATTTTCATGGAATATCTTTTTCCATCCTCTCACTTTCAGTCTGTATGTGTCCCTAGGTCTGAAGTGGGTCTCTTGAAGACAGTGTATATATGGGTCTTTTTTTTGTATCCATTCAGCCAGTCTATGTCTTTTGGTTGGAGCATTTAATCCATTACCTTTAAGGTAGTTATCGATATGTATGTTCCTATTACCATTTTCTTAATTGTTTTGGATTTGTTATTGTAGATCTTTTCCTTCTCTTGTGTTTCCTGCCTAGAGATGTTCCTTTAGCATTTGTTGTAAAGCTGGTTTAGTGGTGTTGAATTCTCTTATCCTTTGCTTGTCTGTAAAAGTTTTAATTTCTCTGTCGAATCTGAATGAGATCCTTGCTGGCTAGAGTAATCTTGGTTGTAGGTTTTTCCCTTTCATCACTTTCAGTATGTCCTGCCACTCCCTTCTGGCTTGCAGAGTTTCTGCTGGAAGTTAAGCTGTTAAGCTTATGGGGATTCCCTTGTATGTTATTTGTTGTTTTTCCCTTGCTGCTTTTAATATTTTTTCTTTGTATTTAATTTTTAATAGTGTGATGTGTATCTTGACATGTTTCTCCTTGGATTTATTCTGTATGGGACTCTCTGTGCTTCCTGGACTTGACTATTTCCTTTCCCATATTAGGGAAGTTTTCAGCTATAATCTCTTCAAATATTTTCTCAGTCCCTTTCTTTTTCTCTTCTTTATCTGGAACCCCTATAATTCGAATGTTGGTGCATTTAATGTTGTCCCAGAGGTCTCTGAAATTGTCCTCAATTCTTTTCATTCTTTTTTCTTTATTCTGCTCTGCAGTAGTTATTTCCACTATTTTATCTTCCAGGTCACTTATCTGTTCTTCTGCCTCAGTTATTCTGCTATTGATTCCTTCTAGAGAATTTTTAATTTCATTTATTGTGTTGTTCATTATTGTTTGTTTGCTCTTTAGTTCTTCTAGGTCCTTGTTAAACATTTCTTGTATTGTCTCCATTCTATTTCCAAGATTTTGGATCATGTTTACTATCATTATTCTGAATTCTTTTTCAGGTAGAGTACCTATTTCCTCTTCATTTGTTTGGTCTGGTGGGGTTTTACCTTGCTCCTTCATCTGCTGTGTGTTTCTCTGTCTTTTCATTTTCCTTAACCTACTCTGTTTTTGGCCTCCTTTTCGCAGGCTGCAGGTTCGTAGCTCCTGTTGTTTTTGGTGTTTGCCCCCAGTGGCTAATGGTGGTTCAGTGGGTTGTGTAGGCTTCCTGGTGGAGGGGACTGTTGCCTGTGTTCTGGTGGATGAGCCTGGATCTTTTCTTTCTGGTGGGCAGGACCACGTCCAGTGGTGTGTTTTGGGGTGTCTGTGACCTTATTATGATTTTAGGCAGCCTCTCTGCTAGTGGGTGGGTTTGTGTTCCTGTCTTGCTAGTTGTTTGGCATAGGGTGTCCAGCACTGTAGCTTGCTGGTCATTGAGTAGAGGTGGGTCTTAGCATTGAGATGGAGATCTCCGGGAGAGCTTTCACCATTTGATATTACATGGAGCCAGGAGGTCTCTGGTGGACCAATGTCCTGAATTCAGCTCTCCCACCTCAGAGGCACAGGCCTGGAGCACCAAGACCGTGTCAGCCGCGCGGTCTTTTTTGAGGGAGGTCCTGGTTCTCTTCAAGCTCAGCCAAGGGAAGCTGCAGGGAAGGCCTCCAAACTACAGAACTCCACACTCTAGAGGCCCTCCTTGGACATGTTACCTATCCACTTTCAGGCAGGTCCTAAACAGAGGCCCCGTGATCTTTTTTTAAGAGTTGAAATATTTCAGAAAAACTGGGCTTGATCTCAAAGTAAATGATCTAAAGTAGAAGAAAATCATGCAACAATCTTATGACATTTTAATATTGTATCTTTTTTTTTTTTTGTCCTACTGATTGTTTAATCAAATGTCAGCACCTTCTCCCAACCTCAGAGAAATCAGCACCCGGTGGAATTTTCTGTAAGCCAGTGTGTTGTTTTGCTGGTCATTCCTAGAAGGTGTGAGATGAATTGGAACCAAATTTGAGCATGTTTAGCAAGGCTGAGTGTACTTGTTTACGAGATTGCTCTTCCCTGTACATAAGTAATTAGTTAAGCCTTATCAGTCCCTGAGGGTGATTTGTCAAAATAATGTGTGTTTTTCTATTTCAGTGTTAACTCCCATTGCATATTATTAATAGATTATTAACTTAGTATAAATAGCTTAGGGAAAACCATTTGGTTAGATTTGTTTGTTTTCTAATATTTTAATGGGGCAGGAGAAAGTGATCTTAAACTACTGGGCAATTATACATAGTACACAAAGTTTAAAGCATAAAAAGATCTAGCTCATCTCATAAGCTGACCAAAAAGGGCATTATTAATCAATTACGAATTATGAACTCCAAGAAATAATATTCTAAATGTAATACAGTAGCAGTATCCCATGGAGAATATATTTGGAAAATATGGAAATGGAAATAAAAAATATGAATTTGACTGCATCATTTAGTTAGAACAAAGGAATAAAAGCACCATGTTTCCTCTGCTCTGAGTTATTAGAAGACCTCTAGATATTCTGGCCTTTCAGAAATCCTAGTCCTACCTTAGCTGGGAGAAGAATGGAAAGTGTAATTTTGCATTTAACTGAAATATTCAGTTACTGTTTTTCTTTCTTGAGAACTGTGGTCTGAGCATCATGTGCTTTGGGGACAAGAAAATACCAGGGCAATTAGCAATAAAGGTCTGCTTTTATGCTAGAGTCATGACTTTGGGGAATAAGGAGGAGATCAAGATGCATTTTCACAGTTGAGCACAGACAAGCAAGACAGATTGCTCTGGGTTGGTTGATGGCTCTGTAAATAGAAATGTGAAAAAAAAAAGAAAGAAAGAAGGAGCAATGACATTCCAGGAGTGGATATTTACAAATGTAAATGCATTTTGCTTTGCTTGTGAGCACAGAGCACCTGGCACTAATACTATTTGCTTCTTTGGATAAAGATCACTAGAGTATATTATTAAGAGGAAAATATCAGAGAAACTACATGAATTAGTGATCTGAAATGAATTAAGAAAATATGTTGTGGGGAATTCCCTGGTGGTCCAGTGGTTAAGACTCCATGCTTCCAATGCAGGGGGCATAGTTTCGATCCCTGGTTGGGGAACTAAGATCCCACATGCTGCGCAGCACAACAAAAAAAAAAAAAGGAAAGAAAGAAAATGTATTGTGTTTACAAAGCTTTCAGCAAGTGATCTTTCAATACTTCAACAACAAGATTGTCCAGAGGCTGTGAAAGAAGAAATGAACACTGTATGAGTCAGGCTTCTCCAGAGAAACAGACCCAGTAGGATACATGTGGAGCTTTATTATGAGGAATTGGCTCATGTGATGATGGAAGCCAGGAAGTGCCACAATCTGCTCTCTGCAAGCTGGAGACCAGTGGTGTAATTCAGTCCCAGACTGAAGGCCTAAGAACCGGGGCGGCCAAAGGTGAAATTCCAGTCCAAGAGCAGGAGAAGAGGAAATGAGACGTCCCAGCTCAAGTAGTAGTGAGGCAGGAAAAAAAAAGGTGCGGGGCTTCCCTGCTGGCGCAGCTGTTGAGAGTCCGCTTGCCGATGCAGGGGACACGGGTTCGTGCCCCGGTCCAGGAAGATCCCACATGCCGCGGAGCAGCTGGGCCTGTGAGCCATGGCCGCTGAGCCTGCGCGTCCGGAGCCTGTGCTCCGCAACGGGAGAGGCCACAACAGTGAGAGGCCCTCGTAAAAAAAAAAAAAAAAAAGGTGCGAATTCTTCTTTCCTCTGCTTCTTTCCTCTTTTCTGCTCAGGCCTTCAACACATTGGATGCTGTTTACTCACATTGGAGAGGGCAACCAACTTTATGGAGTCTACTGGTTCGAACGCTCGTCTTATCCAGAAACACCCTCACAGGCATATCCAGAAATAATGTTTAATCTGGGCATCTTGTGGCCAGTCAAATTGACACGTGAAATTAACCATTACAAATACCAAGAAGTGAAATTCACATTCCAGTGATAGTATAAACCAAAGAAAGTGGTTAATAGAATCTGGACTCTTCTAATTTGGACTCTGATTTGCTGCAAATTTCTCCTTCCATAATGGCATAAATAGGAAAATCTGTAATTTCAGTTCTAGATTTTTAGCCACAGGTCTCTTTCCTGAAAATTAAAAAAAAAAAAAAACAGAAAGAAAGAAAGAAATGATGTCTGTTTTATACATTGAGGGACCATAATCACACAAATAATTTATGAAGTCACCTGGGGTGACTAAGCATGGGATGCACTGGTGAGCAGGTCAGGCTGAGGATAACCCAGAATCACCTGGAAATAAATGGTCATCATACTAAACTATGAGCTTAGAGACCTGATTAGTATGTTGTCATCATTTTCTAACAGCATAACATATGTTTGCTTTTTAATTGTTTGACAAAATAGATTCTACGTTGAAGGTACAGTATAAAAAGCCAAAGTGTCAAATCTGGTATCTTTAAAAAACTGGGCATTGATTTCTTGGGTTGGTTCTTAATGATAAAACCTGGAGCTTGTTTGGAGGAGGGGTTGCAGCAGTTGTGTCATCACTCATTTTTCAAATTGTTGATAAACTTGACTGTGACTGTAGTGAGTAAGTTGAGTCCTAGGTCTGTGTTTTAGGAGATGCTTTTATAATATATTAAATTTGCGTTCTGATACTGCACATGATTTCTATCACTGACTACAAAAGGAAAAACATCCTTATCATGTGGTGGCAGGTTGTCTTGTTATATCTACAATTGGAGATAGATGTAAGAAACATTATTCTTTGAGATTTCTTCCAGGGTTGGTGAAAATTGGAATGCCAGCCTTCATGGAAAACAAAACAAAAGAAAACAATCTTGTGCAGAACTGTTAGCAGTTTCAGAAAGTGAATGTTTTACATCCTTTTGAAGATAGAGGAAAACTGCTACTGGAAATCAATTTAACATGGATACCCTGTTTATAACAAAGCCATCTGCCGTAACTCAGCATGAGCAGCCTTTATTGTCTTTAGTCATCTAGTAATCAACAGAGTAGAGATCTCCTGGAAATTTGAATATAATTTTTCAAAAGTGTATACATCAATCTCTATTTTTTTTCTCTTTGTCTTCATTATAAAACTTGAAATGACTAACTAAAGTTAAAAAAAATCACCCCTAGCTCACGGCCTTAGCGCCATCTTCTGAGAAACCTCCCCACCAATAAGAGCCGAGTGGAGGAAGAAGCGAATGCACAGGCTAAAGTGCAGAAACAGAAAGATGAGGCAGAGGTCCCAGGAGACTGCTGGCTTGTGTACTGTTGGAAGCCACAGGAGCAGAAACAAGGAAAGCCAGAGGCCGGGGATGCTGGCACCAAGTGTTGGACTGCATGCCGACTGTCTAGAACTTGTCTCAGTGGATCTAGAACATCCATTGCCTCCACCACCTTTGAGAGACCCACCTTGCTCATATCAGAATGGTCCCTTTGGTCCTTTGCCTTGGACCTGTGACTTTCTGGGCCAGTTCTGTACTGAGTTGTGGCTGCATGTGCAACATGTACAATAAATCACCTCTTCTGCTGTCTTAGCTGAAGAAAAAATATTGGCCCCTATATAACAAAATCACACATAAGAACGAAGCTAGATCATTAAAAACGTATACATTTTTAAAGAATATAAGTTGTGGAACGACGTCAAAAATTTTTGAAAGGAGGAAAAAAAAATTACCTGTCTCTCTAATCACTATTCACACTTTAATTTCTCTTATTTTTTATAGTGTTTGATAGGTGTGATCAAAGTATATACATTTGTCTCTATATTTTCCAATAACACTGTAACTTAAGTTTTTCTGGATTGCAACTAGTATTCATAACCATTTCTTTAGTGGCAACCCTGAGTGGATTAATGCATTCATCATTTCTTTGTTGTTGAACGTATAGGTAGACATAACCAGGCCTTTTAAGATGCATATTTAAATGAGAATCAGTCGTTACTGGAAAATGTACTGCATTTACTAAATAACAAAATGAACATCCTGCAGCCAGGATACCACAACCAGCCCTCTCCCCGTCAGGTAGTTTAGCATAAGCAAGCATCTTGCTTCACGTTCCCACGGCACCTGCTACTCATGTTGGATTGATATGAATTGCATTTTCATCTGTCAGGCTCTGTTACCAGCTGAGGAGTAAAGAAGGAGGCTTTTTCTATCTCACATTTTATTTTTGTTTCCCCTCCCTTTTTGAAACTCCACTATAGTACCCTATCTTCTTCGCCTTTCCCTTACAGAATCTTTCTCCACTATTAAACAGCATACTAAATAGTTACAGTCCAAAAAATATATTTTTAATGTGAAAAAATTTGGAGGTAAACTTGGCATTGATTTTTCTGCCATACATACACGAATTGCTCTCGTGGAAAATTAAAGGTGGAGCCTACGCCAGCCAGGTAGCTGGGCGCTCTTTCCTGGGGTAGTGCTACTGGCCTGGTCCCACCAATGTGAATGAGAGGATCTAAAATCCTGCGTCCATCAGTTTAAGGCAACAGACAGTTAGTTCCTTCTGTGAGTTGGAAGCTTTTTAGTGCAACCCTTCTCAAATATCTTACAGAAGAAGCAGATTCTGCCAATAACAAGCTTGGGAATCACTGAATACTATCGTCATCTCGCAGAGATCCAAGTTGTGAGCGGTCCCTACAGTGACATAAAAAAAAGCCCTTCTTGAACCCTCCTGCACTGCTGGTGGGAATGTAAACTGATACAGCCACTATGGAGAACAGTACGGAGGTTCCTTAAAAAACTACAAATAGAACTACCATACGACCCAGCAATCCCACTACTGGGCATATACCCTGAGAAAACCATAATTCAAAAAGAGTCATGTACCACAATGTTCATTGCAGCTCTGTTTACAATAGCCAGGACATGGAAGCAACCTAAGTGCCCATTGACAGATGAATGGATAAAGAAGATGTGGCACATATATACAATGGAATATTACTCAACCTTAAAAAGAAACGAAATTGAGCTATTTGTAATGAGGTGGATGGACCTAGAGTCTGTCATACAGAGTGAAGTAAGTCAGAAAGAGAAAGACAAATACCGTATGCTAACACATATATATGGAATTTAAGGGAAAAAAATGTCATGAAGAACCTAGGGGTAAGACAGGAATAAAGACACAGACCTACTAGAGAATGGACTTGAGGATATGGGGAGGGGGAAGGGTAAGATGTGACAAAGCAAGAGAGTGGCATGGATAATATATACACTACCAAACATAAGGTAGATAGCTAGTGAGAAGCAGCCACATAGCACAGGGAGATCAGCTCGGTGCTTTGTGACCACCTAGAGGGGTGGGATAGGGAGGGTGGGAGGGAGGGAGACGCAAGAGGGAAGAGATATGGGAACATATGTATATGTATAACTGATTCACTTTGTTATAAAGCAGAAACTAACACACCATTGTGAAGCAATTATACTCCAATAAAGATGTAAAAAAAAAAAAAGCCCTTCTCGTTTAACCCAGCATTTACCAGATTTATTTCACTCAGGAATTCTGTTTTCATGTCAAAACCAATTATTTCATTTATTGTAGAACTAGTGAACCTAAAACCTGCAATAGAGAACATGGATATAGTGTAATTCCGTATTGTGAGTTGACATTTAAAAAAAAGTGACAGCTTTATCCTCATTGCTTCATTTTTATTCCACAGTATTAAGCACCTACTGTTTACAAGGTCCTAGGTTTCACTTGACCTTCCTCTACAACCTCATCCATGTACTCTGCAGTCAGGGAAGCGCTAATAGTAAGAAAAATGTTGTAACAACCCTACAGGCACCTTTGACAAGATGATTTATCATTGAAAGGGAGAGGAGAGAATTGTTTATCAGCAACACCTCCCTGTTGGATGTGCCCTAGGGAATGAGGCAATAAACGGAGCTCTCCCCACCCACCTTCAGGGTCTCTTACTTCTCTTTAGGAGAGTTTTAGATTATTAATCATGAAGAGGAGGACTTTCCTTTCATCCATCCCCAAGGGGACCACCAGCTGCTAGGTATCAGACCAAGCACTGCTTTCAACACAGGGGATTAAGGGGCACTTGGCAAGAGGATCTATTTCAAAGAGCTGGTAGAAGATGATCAATGATCTAGGAAATCAGAGTTGAAGAAGGGACATTGGTGCCTTGAAATGTTCCCTAGAGCTCTGACCCCATGAGGGTTTTAACTAAATGGCTACTTAGTTTATTGGATTTACCCACAGCACATATTTAAATGAAATGGATGGAGGAAAGAACCTCTAAGCTACATGACAGAAAAATGACGAAAAGCTTTCGAAGGTCAGGGAACATCGAACAATCACTTTAGACGAGTGGGCAAATGAAATTCTTCTTGGGACCTTGTAGACCTGATGGTACTATCAATTTTAAAATGGATATAGTGCTTGAGAAGGCATATGTTTCATACTAAGTGACTATGTAGTGAATTATAATAGCTTTGGGTCTCCACTTGAGAACTTAATGAATGAGTTACATGAAATGTTAATATCATTAATACCAGAGGAATTGTTTATTTATTACTATCATCACATAATACAAAGCAGAGCTTCCAAAATCCTTGGCAAAAAAATAAAAAGAGAGAGAGGGAGAGTTCTTAATCTTGTTTCAGTGATTCTCTTGAACATAAGACAATCCAGCAACACTGATCTCAAAGGAGAAGGTATCTAATCATAGAATTAAATTTATATGTCCCGATTTTTTCTGTTCAATTGTTAGCAGTCTCATCATCTCTATATCATCCTACATAGCAGGAAACAGTATTTGAATTTTCTTAGCAAACTGGATAGACAAGAAGGGGCTTGTATCTCATGACGTGATTTTAAAAACAAATAGGATATTTTCCCAGTTCAACTTACACATTTTACTATAAGATGAAAACATCCATTCATACATCATAATGCACTAAATTCCTAAATAACTTGATGAGGTGGCATTCTCGCTGTTTGCAAATGATATGTTAAGAAGCTTTAAATTGAAGAAGGTAATAATCTCTGAGGGGGTGTGTGTGTGTGTGTGTGAATGGATAGCTAGACATGTCCTTTTCTATAGTGTATGTATGTGTATATATGTACATGTAAACATAGTGCATTAGTTTTCCAGGGCTGCCTTAACAAAATACCACAGACTGGGTGGCTTAAATAACAGAAACTTATTTTCTCACAGTTCTGGAGGCTGGAAGTCTAAGATCAAGGTGTCAGCAGGTTTGGTTTCTTCTCCTTGGCTAGCAGATGACCATCTTCTCACTGTGACCTGACCTGGTATTTCCTATGTGTGCTCGAATCCCTGGTGTCTCTTTTTGTGTCCAAGTTTTCTTAAAAAGACACCTGTCAGATTGGATCAGGGCCCTCCCTAATAGTCTAAATTTAACTTAATCACATCTTATAGGCTGTATCTCCAAATACCAGCACATTCTGAGGTACTGGGGGTTAGGGCTTCAACATATAAATTTGGGGGACACAATTCAGCCCATAACACATAGTGTATATGGCAATGCATCACTGGGGGGAAACTTCTGTTTCTATCACCAGTGTTTATATTTTTCCTGGACCCTGCCACTGTATGGGCACCATCACTCATGCTGCTCAAGTGAGATGCCAGTGGAAGAAGTAGTAAATGCATTTCCTTCCTAAAATTGAATGGCTACCACCAGTCTGCCAGAAAATCTCTGTGATCAGCAGTAGATGAAAACTGTGACTCCAGAGAACCTTTTGTATTCTTTCCTATTAAAAAGTTTTGAGAGCTCTGGGCGGTCCCGGGGCGACTCGGCGGCCTCAGATGGAGGTGGGAGCCCACAGGCATCATGGTAAAGAAAACTGCATGTCGGGACCTAAGACTGCAGTTCCTCTTGGCAATGATCCAGAACGTGTTCCCATGACTCAGCAGTTTCCTTCTCAGAATCTGGTATCTGCGAACAGTGCCAGGCTCAGTGGGTCTTCTGCCCTTCAGATTTCCCCCAGCTCATTCCTTCCCCAGCACAAAAGCTTGTCTGCAGCCAGAAACCAGAACAAGAATCTGAAGCAGAATCAGTTGCCTAACCAGTGTCCCCTGTCCTGTCTACAGGTCACTGAGTAACAGCACCCCCCCAAAAAAGTTGTGAAATAATTTACCACCTAAACATGGTTAATTAGTAAATGGAGATTAAAAACATAAATATAATTTGAAAAGAAAATGTTACCTTGAGATGGGGCAGAAATTCTAATAAGCATACGGATTTAGCTTTGGAACAAGCATTGTAGCATTTCCTTTTCTGTGGATCCTTTTTAAGAAACTAAAATATCACATGGAAATGTTAATAATTTTTCATCCGCCAAAAAATCATATTTACCTTTGTTAATGATTTTAGAAACAGTTTTGACCTTAGATTTATTTAGGCATGATACAATCATAGGGTTCTAGAGCTGATAAATCTTGAGCAGTTCTAGGTTAGGGATTCTAAAACCCTGCTATTCCATGAGAGACTTCACTGTGGGAGGAATGCTGGGTCTGTGGGACTCTGAGTTCCTCTCTTGCCTTTGTTTCAACAAGAGCTGTTCCACTCTTACCTATGTGCTTTGAAACATTAAAGAAAACCTCTGACGTGGTAGTCAGTTCCGATTGTGCAGTCAGGAAACTGAGGCACAGACAGGTTAAATGACCCGCCCAGGGTCACACAGTTAGGTTTCCTGATTCCCAGATCAACTTTCTTCTAACCATGCCAATTACTCAAATACTATTTGATAAATTCCCGTGCCATCCATACAAATGGGATTCCACTGTGGTTTTGCTTGACAGGTAAAAAAGTCAAGGTTGAGATTATGGTCATTTAGGGATATTGACAGAAAGCCAGGATAAGACTAGGTCTCCTGTTATTTTATTTTATTTTTCGGTGAATATCATCTTAAGTGCTTTTCTTAGTTCTATATTTTCCACAAATGAAATTTTGTTTCTTCTTCACTGGCAGTTTTTTAAGTTGATTTAGACTGGACTCAGATTCAGAAAACTGCTCAGATGGCGGGGCTTCCTCCAGCTCACCAGAGCACGCGTCTGTTTTGTTCGGCACTTTTTGAGACTTGTATTGCTTTATTCTCTAGGTCTAGGACTGGTACTTTCGATACTGCCTGCCTGTGAGGTACGATGAAACCTACATAATGAATCAAATATGCTTGAGCAAAAGTACTTCCGGGGAAGTGGCACCACTTATGACCCTGGGAAGTAGCTACATGTTTTATTATGTTTGTTTTAATTAAATGTTTCAAGAGAGATGAGCTTTACCTTTGGTTCTGCTACCTTGGCATGCTCCCGCCCACCAACCCCTTTCCTGTTTGAAGACCTCCTTTTACTGGGCTGTGAGTGGGAAACAGAACAGGGAAACCTGGACAAGATTAGCATATCCTAAAGAGGAATTCGCCTAAGCCTCGCCTTGTAACACTGAACTCAGAATGTCTATCTTTTTTTCCTACCCTAGACAACTTGAAAACTCCTCCCACTGTAAAAGCAGAGAATGTTTTACTGAGCATTCATTTAGCAAATATTTTTGAGATCTACTCTTTGCTAGGCATTAAGCCCCATGACAGGAAATCCTGTGTAATTTATCAGTAACAATTCGAAAATGAAATATCTCAAGCAATGAAAATAAAATTGACATTGTAAAAAGAGGGTGGGGATAGATGCAACAAGATTGGGAAAACCATAATGCTTGAAACTCAGTGATGAGTTCATGGAGACTCATTATATTGATATAATGAAAATGAATCATTCATTGAATCATGAATCAAATTCAACTTTGTGCACATTTGGAAACTTCCTAAATTAAAAAAAAAAATTAAACACATTATTTAGTTGGTGACATCTGGGTAGGGTCCAAGACCAGAAGACAATAGCAGCAATGAGACTTTAGAGGGAGGAGTCAGATCAGAATAATTTTTTTAAAAGGGGAAAAAAAGAATACAAATAAGAGCCCAAACAGACGTTAGAGGAGCCTCGCTAGGGTTTTCCAGCTCCTGTAGTAAGATGAAGCTGGTGGCTTGAGGCAGAACCAGGCTATAAAGTTGTGCCTTTGTGTCATTTCTAGTGCTGAGTGCATGTTTATGAGTAAGATAACTGCTCCATAATTTTTATTCCATTCTCTTCAAAGTATTTGATACTTCTTTTCTTTCCAGACTTTTTTTAATCTCCTAAAAATCAGAGGACCGATTTTGCTCACCTTTTGAACCCAACTAATTAGATCAACAAGTGGCACATACTAGATACTTAAAAATAATTGTTGAATAAATGTTTTTTATGCCCCTATTTAGAGGTTCTTGCTCTCATTTTTTCTGGACAGCAGCCTGAATGGTGACCCCATCATCATCTGTAGGTATGATTCTGGAAACCCATATGGCTAGGGTGGGTTCGCGGGGACCCACGGAGAATATGCCGCAGTAACTGTCAGATTATAGCATTCTTCGCATCTAACCTCCAAATTAATTTTTTTCTTATCATGTCTTTTTCCCTTCTGGTTCTTGGACTGATGATATGACAATGCTGAATCACAATGTCCACGTGTTTGATTTTTGACAGCAAGCCAGAGATTTTCTCTGTGAAAATTTAGCAACTCTTAATCCCTTTACACGAGGTTTGTGAGTATGTCCAGTTGCTGACATCATTATGGGATGAGTTTATGATTACTGGGCAGGGAGCCTCATAGGATATTCTAACGTCAAACTTGAATTAAATGACATTTCTATGATTTTTTTAGCAGACTCTTGCAAGTCCGTCTGTAAGATTTGCGGAATACTGACAGTGCAGAGCCCTATTCAATGCTCTGAGTGCATACAGAGAAATAAGAGAAACAGGCCTTTCTTGCGTAGGACTTACCATCCGGTTTGGAATTTTAAGCCTGTCTAGTGTCAGTCAAAATTATGCCCTCTCCTTGGATGCTGTTTTCTTGTGTTAATTCAAACTGTGATTAAAATAGTTTGATAACTGGTTCATAGCCTCCTTTGTAGAATTTTCATTGTAGCTCAAGAGCTAGAAATAGCAATTTAATTAGAGACTTACTGTCATGCATTTCATAGTGATAAATGTCTTGTGAATATTTAGACTATTAGTGAAGGTGAAGTACTTTTGGCTTTCCTTTAACTTATTTAATATTTTCCTTTTCTGGAATCTATTTCCCAAGCAGATGTCAAACTCTTATTTCAGATGAAAATAGAGCCAGTGATGCCTTATTGTGAGGCTAATTCTAATAACCTACTGTGTATTAAAAGTTCACTGCTACATTTCTTCCCTAGAAATCATCAATAGTAGAAAACTTTAAAGAGAAACATTCTCTTTGCTCTTAACTATTAAGGGCTTAATTGATGTATAACAGTTATATATATATACATACACATATAAACCCATAAATGTATATATATACATATATACATACATCTATATGAATTTTATTTGAGAAAAATATATTTAAAAATCCACCCATTGGGCTTCCCTGGTGGCGCAGTGGTTGAGAGTCCGCCTGCCGATGCAGGGGACACGGGTTCGTGCCCCGGTCCAGGAAGATCCCACATGCCGCGGAGCGGCTGGGCCCGTGAGCCATGGCCGCTGAGCCTGCGCGTCCAGAGCCTGTGCTCCGCAACGCGAGACGCCGCAACAGTGAGAGGCCCGCGTACCGAAAAAAAAAAAAAAAAAAAAAAAAAAAATCCACGCGTTATGCAATATTTGGATTTAATGTATTTCTTTTACATAAATTTATATTGCTCTACAGAGTATTTTTAGCATTTTATTCCAACTGTTTAAGTAAAAGAAGTTGTGACCAAGGGGTAATATTTCAGCAGGAACTGGTACCACAGCCACTCTCTGCTTAGGCCTTGCAGCAAGGGAGTAAACCCTGGGTCACAAATTTAGTAACTAGGGCTCTGCCTGTGGCTTTGGCTCCACCAGAAACTGCAGCAACCTCAGGTCTACGGAGTTACACACACACACACACACACACACACACACACACACACGTGCAATGTCCAGAGTCCCCATGTGATGCTCACATGTGCTTATACATAGGCTTCTCTGCAACCAATTAGTCCCCTCTGCTCTCTTCCTCTCTGTCTGCTGCTGTGCCCCTAATGCCCTGAAGGTGTGTCTGAGCTGTTCTCAGGCCTGGGAGACCAGCTCTGCCTCTGCTCAAGCCATGGGTGCCGCCTCCTGGGCTGTCTGAGCACTGCCTTCCCAGCAGCCAAAGGGCCTGTCCTCTCCTTGGTCCAGACGCGGGCCTATCCTGCCCACTCAGCTACATGCTGCCCAAACCAAGTTCAACAATCATCCTAAAACACTCTACACCTCCCACCCCCTCCCTGACACAAAACAACAAAAGCAAAATCAAAAAACAGGACTACATTCCATAATGGAGAGCCTTCAAAGCTCCCAATATCTTACCAAAGTTTTTGTAGAACAACCATTTAATTTTTACCTGCTGTTGTATTTTAGCTCCGTCACCTTAAGATTGATGCATGAGCCCTAGGGGAACTAAACCTACAGTTTTTGGTATCCAATTTGAACTGCACAGTTCGGTATTTTCCTATATTTGAAATTTAAATTGAGAACACATCAGTCTTGGAAATGCGTCCTTTCATTGCCTTATCATCACCGGAGTCTGTGTGCTGTGCACAGGAGTTCTTACTTACCCTCTGGGCCCTTCTAGGGTGACTGCCCCAGAGACAAGCGTGTGGGCCTCACTGGTGTGTCGTGGGGAACATGGCCAGGCGCTGCCCTACAAACACGCCCTTCAGCCCAGCCCCAAATCCACACTGACTTTACCCGTAACCAGCCAGTCTGCAGCTAAGAGGAATGGGAACTGTTTTGTTGCATACATGTACAATTCAAATGGGGTTCACCTTGCCCTCTTTCCACCTTTCCCAAATATCCTGGCAAGCTTTCAAGCTAAGCACTACTTGGCAACTTATTCAAAACACTGGCTGCCTTGAATAAAGATTTTTCTTAATTCCAGATTTCCTTGAGGAAAAGTCTGTCGTTAAGTTTTTCAGAATAAAAATTATATTTACTTTATAAAAGAAATATTTACTCTATCATATGGATAATGTATTTGCCTTTAAAACACTGGATATAAACAGTTCAGAAATTAAACCTGTTGCTTCCTTAAAGGTTTGAGTTTTGCTAGTTGTGAGAATTCTTTTTCTTTTGATGAATCTGGGTGTTTTCACTGAGGAAAACCCAGCTCCCTCCAAATCCTGTTTCTGAGAAAGTCACTGGCCTGGACATGTTTGGGTCCCTTGAGATGACATTTCTTCAGAAGTGGAAAGACTTGTTCAAGAAAAAAAATCTATGTGTCTAAATTTGTTACATTCATTTTCATATTGTTTCAACTTCAGTAAGAAATGCCTGGGTAGAAGGAATTTTTGTTTCATGGGTAGCTTTTGGATTTATGGCTAAAATGAGTCTCTGAATAATAAATTTCATGGACTTTTAAATGTACGTTTCACTGGTTTTAAAGCAAAACATTTTTTTTTGAGATATTTTGGTAAAGCCCTACAGTCTCAGGGGAAGGAGACAATGTTGTATAAATTGCCATTGATAAATTCCCTATAAAATATGTAAGTACTATAGAAATAGTTACGGCTATTGACACATCTTAGCAGGTGTGATTTATAATTAAGTCCAAATGACAGGCATCTCGCTCTACACAGAAGCGGTGCCCCTTGCCAAGGCCCTGTCCTTGTATATCTCCTTCTTCTCTCAGTATTAATTCTTGCCCTGGGGGCTTCTCAGTCTCTCACAAAAGGACCTTTTGTCAAGCTATCACACAGGCACCTCCAGGCATACCTGAATCCTAATCTGAAGGAAACTCTTGTTCAAATGGAGACCCTACTCCATATGTTATACAGGTCATCCTGTCACCATAAGCAGTTGAACTATTTCCCAGGTAAGTAAGTGTGGAAGATCTGAGCTATTAACGAGCGTCAGTAATAATACAGTGCTGGCTTTGCTGTTTCTTTGTAAATAACGATCTTTATAGCCTTCTTTTTAGTTGTCTGTATCCAGAAAGGCAGAAAGTGGTCCTGACTCTCTTCGGAAGAATGAGTTTGCAGCATGGGCCATTTATGATCCTAACAAGGCGTTTTGCATCCCCCTCACCTTAAATACCAAGGTTTTGAGCTTCTTCCTCAGCAGATATGATTCGTTATATACTTTGTGTGACCAGAACAGCTTTAATTCATTTTCTGTTGTACTAACCGTATTTGTTACCTTTTAATAATTACACTCAAACCCTCTTTGGAATAATCTTTTCCCTTTTGAAGATGCGTATTGAGTTTTTACAAATTAAAAAAAAATGATCGGTTCCCGCCAGCAGCATCCCTGTCTTTGAATGCTTGGTTTGGTCATCCATGTTCAGTAGCAGACCTGAGCCTTGTCTCCAAGATCACACCACTCAACGTGGCTATTGTGTCTTCAGTTATTTCTAAGCGGAAGTTAAATAATTCCCTTATGTTCTGGGGGCATTATTTTTTATTCCCATCATGGTTCATAATTCTTCAAGGAAAAGACACAGAAGGTTTGTCCTACGGCTTCAACGGCAAGGGCTTTGGGTTTCTACACATCTCCCACATGCTTTCTTTGTGTGTCACCTGGGAAGGCATTGAGTTTTTAAAATTTTATTGTTAATGGTAGGAAAAAGTTTGAACAACATTGTTTAGTTTTTCGGGGCTGCTGTAACGAAGTACCACAAACTGGGTAGCTTGAAATGACCGAAATGTTGTCTCTCAGAGTTGTGGCAGTTAGAAATACAAAATCAAAGTGTTGGCAGGGCCATGACCCCTCTGAAGCTTCAAGGGGAGGGTCCTTTCCTGCCTCTCCCTGCTTTTATTTATATCCCACCTGCTTTAGACAAATCTATCTCACTCTGCTGTTCTCCCCATCTACACAAACGTAAAGGAAGTGTGGATTCTGTAAGAGTTGGAATTCCTACAGAGAGCTATGCCATCTAGATTTAAAGCAGAGCTTCTATTTTCCTAATAGCTGTAATAACAAAATGATGGTGAAATGGTTTGTGTGAGCTCTTTCCCAGCATATTAACATTCTGTCTGAAAGGCAGAATGTCTCCTTTCCAACCCTGGGAACTGCTTACCATCCAAGTTGCCGCCCGGAAAGTAGCTGGGATGCATGAAGAGGTGAAGCTGAATCACCTCCTTGCCACCGCCCGTGTGTCACCTGCTGTCTTAGTCCATTACTTGGCTGAGAAGGCTTCTGGGAATTCCTTTTCTGCTTGCCAAAGGAATAGTATAGCTACGGAAGAACAATTTCCTAGCCTCAAACCCTAGCATTAACCACGAGATTAAATGCTACTTTTCAGGCCGTGCGCCACTTATTTATTATTTACTTGCGAAAAAATTAAAAGTCGGTTGACCTTCAGGATCTGGAGGAGGACATGGGGAAGCGGTGCTGAGTTTAATTTAATGTCTGTAACAAACAAGGGGAAAAGATATAGAGATACCGATTTTGCAGGGAATGTTAATTATCTAAAGCTTAATTACAGATAACATCATGAGGAGAATACATAAAAGGCTTGAAATGCAGCCAAGGCATTTCCCTAAGAACATTAAAAAAATGATCGTTGTTTACAATTCACAAATCGCACAGACTTAAAGCTGAGATGGGAAAAAGAGAGTCAGCCTTGAAGGAAGAAACCAACCTGCTCTTTTAAAACCAGTTCAGAAGAGAAGTGATAATATTGCAGTTAGCTCATGTTTTAAAAGCAAATGAGATTCTGTACATGTTTCCCCTTTAAAATAAAAATTAACAGATCCCTGGCAAACAAACTGAAGTAAAATCCTAGGAGACGACACAACCCAAATAAAAATAAATAATTTATGAGGTCTCAAAATGGGAACTACAAATCAAATAGAATTCACAGACATTTATCTCCATGTAAGTACAATAGAAATAAAGGAAGTTAGATTTTTACGTTCCTGTCTCTTCATTCCTGAATCCAATTATATGAAAATCTACCTTTTCACTCATACGTAATTTTCATTCATTGCAGCAAAGAATGGCTTGTATTTATTTAGTCTCCTCTTTAGAGATGCTTGTTGGTCTTTTCTGTACAATTGGTATCTATTAATAGTCAATTACCTTTAAAGGTGCGTTTCAGGATAATGGAACTTGACATTTTGGAAGAAGTTTGCATTTAAGGAGGTTATAAGAAACGAGTACCTGGCAGTCTCTTTTTGCCTAAAGCCAATGAGACATGATGTTCTTGGGAAGGATCAGTCTTGGGTTCCAGGGCCTTGGGTGTGGCAGCCAGGGCTCCTGGTTCTGGCAGGCTGGACCTCAATGGTGTTGCATTAGCTGTTACAGGAGAGGTATTGGGGATGCTTCCAGAAATAGTAGAGTTGCAACTAGAGGTCTCAACACTTGGTACTTTTTCAAAGCAATGGGAATGTAGTGAATTTTTGTGTGTGTCTGAGGGATTTGTAAACATTTGGGTGAGCGACAGGAGAGAGCAGGGTTATCACAGGGGAAAGAGAGAGAATGATGAGCCCGTTAAGTCACATGTTTACCAGGAGAATAATTAGAGATGCGGTGATGCTGGCTTGCTGAGTGTGGAGAGAAGAAACAAAAAAAAAATTGTATTAACATGATAAACATTTATTGAATGAATGAATGACGAAAGAGATTGGAGGTCTCTGTTTGCTGACAGCTACTAAGCAGAAGTTGTTTTGTCCTGTTTCTTCCTGTAGTTTTTCTTTTTTCTCGCCTTAATTCCCTTTTCTTTAGTTGAGGCGAAATTCATATAAAGTTCACCGTTTTAAAATGAAGGACTCAGTGGCATTTAGTACATTCACAATGGTATGCCACCAGCACTTATGTTTAGTTCCAAAACACTTTCTTCATCTCAGGGTTTTTAATTCGCAATGCTTTCAGCAGCTTTTCCAAACAGGGCTTCAGAATTCCGCAGATCATTTGACAATCGAAAATAGCCCCTGCTTGTCTGGCAGAATATCAGTGTGGTTTCAGGGACTGACACAGGAACCTTCCAAGTGAGGCCCCACTCAGTAAAATCATGGGATTCCCCCCACCCCGTCTCCAGCTGGGGGTCCTGGTGACCCAGTGCTGTCCTTGGCGGCCATCAAAGCAGCGATACAACTGCCCCAACTTGGCAGTTGCTCTCACGCGAGTGGGGAAGGACCCTCGGCCCACCTCTACCACAGCGTCCGTATCCTAAGAGGGTGCCCGAGTCATCTCGTCTCTATAGCCCCGTCTCTTGAGGAACTAAGGGGTCCGGGACGCAGAATCATCAGAACCTCCCCAATGCTACCCCCAGCCCCCATCCTCTACGCAGTAACCAGTCAGGGCTGCAGGGCTATCCAGATAAGCCTCCGTGAGGAAACTTCTCTGTATCCTGGGCCTTCTCCACAACATTTGGGACAGTCTTTGCTTCCATTTGTTTAAAAAAAATTTGGGCGGGGGGGTTACATATAATTGACATGACATTATATTAGTTTCAAGTGAACTGCTTCCATTGATTTATTTATTTTTTTGTTTTTGTTTCCATTTATTTTTAAAAGAGGCTTAATCTAGGTTCCTGTCAAAGCTGTCCCCCAGATCCCACGTAGTCATGCAGTAAGGATTCTGGGCAGCCTGCTTTGGTGCTCTGGCTCCCACGGGGGCTGTGGGCCAGGGTACCAGCCACTCCCTAGCTCAAACTACATTAGCTTTCACTGCTTCGTAGTCTTTTTCATAAAAATTTAAATTAAACACTTTAATTAAAACTTTAAATGGAAAGTAAAACAAATTAAGAATTTACTTACATGTATTAAAAATAAGTTTTAAATGAAATTAGAAATTTAAATTTGAAAAACTCGTGTCCAAGGAAGACATTTACAACTGTCTTCAGGAAGCTTGTTGATGGGTTCTGAATGGCCTGGCGGCTCTTGCTTAGGCCTAACTACAACTGTCCTTCACTCTTTAGGTCCGGTGCTTCCTTCCTGGTCTTCAGGTTTCCTCATAGAAGACCTTTTCCCCTAAATGCAGTGGCTAGGAGTGCAGACTGGGGTGGAGAGTGAAACTGAAGAGGACCTCCGAGTCACTCAATCTGGCCCTGCCTTTTGAGCACAGATGCCTGGGCCGTGTGTCCTTATGTCCACAGCTGACTCCTTCTACCGTTCCTTCAGCAAATAATTAGTGGGAATCTCATTTCTCACAGGCCTATTTTGGATCTGTGATCACTCACTCTGTACCTATGATCTTCTGGTCCAGTTATAAATCCTTGGGGTTTTTGTTTTGTTTATTTGCAAGGTTTTCCTGCATATAACAAAGAAGCATATTGCAGAAGGCTGGAGTGAATTTTGCTCATAGGTTAGAAACTGCAAGGAGAGGGGCCTGAGTTAACTGAATTACTTGTTACTATGGAAAAATGACTATTTACAAATGTTAAAAAGCAAAAATAATTTTTCATCAGTTCTAAAATCAGAACTGCCTTCGTCAAGAAATTGTTGTTTAAGCCTGAATTAGAATCACATGGAGAAATGAACTATCAGTTTCATACTTTCTCATGTAGAGATGTAAAGAAGTTCATGGATGATCGCACAAACACAGCCCTTTTGAGGTCTTTTAACGGAGACATGTAGTGGTACTTATCTTGTGAAAATTGCTGAATGATCATCCCCTGTAAAAAAGTTGAATGAGCCTACATGGGTGTATTCAGAGTAGGCAGCACAGTACAGGCTGCGTTCCTCTGCAATCTGGAAGTTGGTTCAAATTAAAACCCGGTGACAGGGCAACATTTAAGCCCTTGTTTTAAATAGGCCCATGTGGAAACAAATGAAAACCAACCTAATGAGAAAAGCAAAGGCTGTTTATTCAGAGCTTGCTAGAGCGTGGGAGTCAGCCGCCATCACTCACATTTGAACAGACTCAAGGCAGCCAGAGGAGTGGGAAAGCTTCATGGTGGTGGAAGGGGAGGCTTCAGGTGTGCCCTGATGGAGGCTGTGACACGGGGAAGCTGCACGTGACTAACTAGAATCCTGTGTGATGGATTAGAGGTACATATCTGGCTTTCTCTGGTTGGTCCTAAGCTAGAAGCAGGGACAAAAATTAGGAAAGCTGTCAGTTATTAATCAGGTCCCAGCCATTTTGAGGCCATTGTTACAGGGGTGATTGTTTGGCTCCCTGGATTCTTACGAGAGATAGTGGTCTGGCTTCCTACACGTCTAAGGTATAGCAGGCTGACTTCCTGGGCTGGTTACTATAGACGATGGGCCAGGTGCTGCAGCCTGTGGGTCAGAGCTCTATCTTGATGCATGGTCTGGCCATTGTCTGTTTGTATATTCAGTCTCTCATCATTCAGCTGAGTTCACATGTGCTCACCTACCTTTCTGGAGAGCACCTTCATCCACTTTGTACTTTGAGCCTTTCAGCCGGCCAGGAGCAGGTTCTACAGTAGCCAGTCCCACCCAGAGTACCTCCATTGGTGTTGGGTGCACTTACCAAGCAAGGGCTCCATCATCTGTGAGCAGAGCTGCTGCCTTGCTGCTCTGCCAGCCACGGTGCACCATCCACTGTGCTCCGGACATAACCATCTTAGATATAAGTGGCCCTGCGCTTCCTTCACAGAGTTACAGTAGGTATCACATACTGAATGCTACTACATGCATCGTGATAAATATTTAAGTATATTTTCTCACGTATTCCTCACAGAAAAACTATGCAGTAGGTAGATACTACTGTTGTTACCATCAATGTGTAAGTGGTGAAACTGAGACTGGGAGAGATTAAATAAGTTGTCAGTGGCCACATGGCTAGGAAATGGTGGGGCTAGAATTTGAACCAAAGTGGCTTTAATCCACATTGAGCCATTGTGCTACCGTGGGAGTGAGGGTAGGCAAAATGTGCCTTTTCATGTGCTGAGCAGCTAAGAAGGAGAGTCTCATCAAACAGTGCTTGAATACGTAAAGGAAGATGTGGATATCTTCTAAAGTCTCTAAGCAAAATTCATGACAATGATTACTAATCAGTCAGGGCTCCGAAAGTTTCCCATGGGGCCAGCACTCCAAGGATACAAAGAGGTGTAAGAAATAATTCTTGCCTTCTTTTATTGTCTGGCAGGGGAGCCCGAACTGGAACACGGGAAACTATTGTTGAAAAATTAAGGTGCTATTCTTTGTGTATATAGTGAGTAAAACAGGAACTAGAAAAATGAGAATAGATAAGGGCCGAGAGTAGAGAAGATTTCATAAAAATGGGCAGGACTGAGCTTTAAAGGGCAAGCAGAGTAGACAGGCATGCCTGGGGATGGAGGGATGTTCCAGAGAAGGCTTGGCATGCTCATGAGTATGGCCTGGGCAGGATCAGAGACTACCCTGAGTGACTAGAGGGTTGCAGAGCAGTGGGGAGTATGTTTGCATAGCATGAGATTGGCTGAGAATTATTATTTTGAGGACCCTGAAAGCCAAACAAAGAAAACTGGAAGGTATACATATTATGAAATAGAGAACAAATACAGATTCTTTAAATAGAAATAATATAATAAAAGTCACGGTTCAAGTGCATTAATGATCTTGTCAGTGGTATGTGAAAAGTATTAATAGGGAGAAACATGAAACCCAAAGCCCATCTAGGAAGCTGCTAGAGTAACTTGGGTGTGAACTTCTGCATGGGGCAAAAAGGGAAGGGAGATGGCCATGGGTTTAGAGAAAAATATATATGTATTTGAAACACTTTTTGGAGGAACAAACAAGAAGCTTGGTGATAGATTTGATCAAGAAAAGAGGTGATTTCAGTTGTCTCCCAGTTTTCTAGCCAGGGAGACAAGAGGAGGAAGACACTGTAGTGAGCCCCCGTCAGGAAGGAAGATTTTGCTGCTCCATCTCCCGCAACAGCGGGCAGGCAGCCCTCAAGTGTCAAGTCCCACTGGGCGTCGTCTCAGCAGAGGGGAGCCACCTGCACAAGATGGCACCCACTCCTGGGCGGCTGCATCCAGTGACGGACGAGGGGCTGCCGAAGATTCGGCTCTCCTGCCCCAATCAGCTACAGCTTGGAGGAGTCAGCCCATTGTCAGAGCTCCCGCTAAGGTGGCCGAGGCTTCCATCGCAGCTCAACTTCTCAGGCTGTGCGGTTCTGCTTTTCTCTCTCCTCCCTTTCCATGGGTGCTGACCACAGTGAAACCCTAAGAAACCTCCAGGATGCTAATTTCCATCTCAGAGCCTGCTCTCCTGGGGAACCCAACCAGTGACGCTAAAAGCATGGGCTCATGGATAGAAAACAGGGAATGGAGAATTATGCAGCTTTGGTGGTAGGAAATAGATTGGCACATTCCTTCCCAAAAAGGAGCCTCTGGTAATGATCAAGAGACATCCAGAACACCATCGCTATGGATCGTGAATTGTATCTTCTTTTTTTTCAAGAGACGAAAATAAAAATTGCTTGGTTTTTTTTTCTTGCTTGTTTAATGAAACAAAGTATATATAATCAACCATGTAGATCCCTTAATACCTGGTTTATACTTGTAAAAATAGTACTTCATATATACAAGATCAAACCTATCTAGCATGCATAATTATTTGATGCTTTATGTATTTTTTAAAGCCAATTAGAGACAGTAAAAGGGTAGACTATCTTCATAGGGAACTGTGGTGTTTGGCAGTCAGGACTGTCTTCCAAATTTTCAGAGAAAATTAAAGTCATGTTTTAGACAATTATTTAGTGATCTGGAGAAGGTTTGTTACATATTAAATAAAAGTGAAGATTTAAAGGATATATCGCATGATTCCAATTTAGAAACAAATAAATATATCTTTTCATCCACATGGGAATAAAGACTGAGGTGACATGTTGACATCAATATGTCAACAGTGATTATCTCTGAATGATAGGATTGTGGATAACTTTTATTTTCTTTTCTATGCTCTCTATATTTTTCAAAAATTCAAGAATCAGCATGTGTGATTCTATTAGCAGAGATAAATTTTAATGTAACAAAGGTTAATCTCTAAATTTAGCGTACAGATGTAGCAGAAATATCAATATAGAAGTTAGGAGATTTCACCATTGTGTAGTGCTTTTTTTTTTTTTTAATTTTTTTTAACATCTTTATTGAGGTATAATTGCTTTCCAGTGGTGTGTTAGTTTCTGCTTTATAACAAAGTGAATCAGTTATACATATACATATGTTCCCATATGTCTTCCCTCTTGCGTCTCCCTGCCTCCCACCCTCATGTGTAATGCTTTAAGTCACCTACATAAATATATTTTTTTAACTGCAAAAGTTGTTTCCATTACAATTATTTGAAAACTGTAGCCTCATGTCTCTCACTTTCCTAGAAATTTCATAGGTTGTTTTTTTTTTTTTTTCCTGTTTTC
This sequence comes from Orcinus orca, assembly GCF_937001465.1. Taxonomy (NCBI): domain Eukaryota; kingdom Metazoa; phylum Chordata; class Mammalia; order Artiodactyla; family Delphinidae; genus Orcinus; species Orcinus orca. The sequence continues at coordinate 17,044,156 of NC_064570.1, read as the reverse complement.
TTTCTGTTCCAAAAAAAATCTTCTCTGCTGTTCTGAAAATTGTAGTTTCAGAATGAAAAAAATATTTCTATTTCATTTTTGGAAAATGGGGCCTTTTGTCAAATTAATTGAAGTGGCTGAACTTCTGAGTTTTTTTCTGAAATTACAGTTAATCCTTATTTGAACAACAGAGACAAAAACTTTTCTTCTTCAACAGCTTTTCTTCTTGAGCTTAAAGTTCAGAAATATTGTTCTTTCTTCATCTAGCAAACCACGTTGTTTTACATCTCATCCACGTCACTGGGAGACCTTTGGCAATCAACTTTTCTATGCCTCTTTATCCACTCTTTAAAATGGAAAAATCGGAGGTGGATGGGTCAGACAAGTGCTAAGCCGCTGTTCTGAAGATAGAATCAGAAAGAGCAGTGGCACCGAAACATGTGCAAATGAAAATAACAGAAGTGTCTTTGTTTATTTTAATCTCAATTGCTTTCTTCTACTAAAAAAATCAATACATATGTAGCGGGGAACTTTCAGCTTTCTTTCTTTTCGTCAAAATTAACAATAAGGCAAAGATTATATTATCCTACTTAAAAAATTCAAAACATTGAACTTGTGTATTATGAATTAAGTAAAATTAAAAAACAAGTGATTCTCTTGCCAACATTTGATAAAGTGTGACACGGTAAACCATTCTTCAAAGTGGCTTTTGTTAACTTGCAATAGTTACAAAGTGACAACTCCTTGCTGATGCCACTAGATTGCCTTTTTTTTTTTTTTTTAGACTGCCCATTTTAAATGCCGCTATTGTAAAAACCAACTATTTTTGTTTAAATGTTCCTTTTACATAGTTAGTATTCAAAGAATTGACACAACTTTATTGTCTGTATTTTATACCATAAGCATATTCCACATTGCTGACATAGTTCCTTTTTCATTTAATTTTTATATTTATCAAAGCAATGCATGTAGATAGTTTCAGTAGATCAATGGTGCTATCCGCCTGATAAAGAAAACAAGTGTTCCATGTCTCATCCTTCCTCACTCCTAATTTCCCACTCTTCAGAGACAACCACATTCAACTCCTTTAGATACTTAACCCCACATGAGTACATAATGAGATTAACTGGATATATCTCTATTTTTAAATTACAGACATTATTTATTGACTTCCGTTTTCCCAGTCTTAGCCTTCTTGCCCTCCTCTTACACACACATTTCTTTCCATCGTACTTCCAATGAAGTTTCAATTACAGTTTTTATTTATATCAGTGTTCTCATGATAACTATCATGTAAATACTATTCCACAGCTGAGCCCTGTAGATTACTCTAATATTATTACCTGTCTTATTCAATGTTTTGTTTTCTCTGGAGTTAATAATTATTTGGTCTCTTAACTTTGTTTCTTTACATAGTTTTCCTTGTACTCATCACTAATTCAACCCGAACTTTTCCAAAAGAACTATAAAAACTTCCTCATGTTGTCAAAAAATAAAATTACTTCCACTTTTGTTGGGGGGAGCACTGTTTCTGGACCTCTTGCTCTTCTGTTCTAACCCCCATGTTTGCTCCAGAAGTACCATCACTATTATTCTGGGAACTCCCTTCATTTCTTTCCTGTGTCAGATCTCCTGTTTCCTGGATCCCATATCTTTCTCTTACTTGATTTACTCTCTCATTTGGGTGAAGCGCATTATTCAGTGGCTTCCTGAGAATGGTTACAATGGGGTAAACTTTTTGTGACTTTTTTCTGTCTAAATGACTTTTTTTTAACATATATTTATTTATTTATTTTTGGCTATCTTGGGTCTTTGTTGCTGCATGTGGGCTTTCTCTAGTTGTGGTGAGTGGGGGCTACTCTTCGTTGCGGTGCACGGGCTTCTCATTGCGGTGGCTTCTCTTGTTGCGGAGCATGGGCTCTAGGCACGTGGGCTTCAGTAGTTGTGGCACACGGGCTCAGTAGTTGTGGCTTGCGGGCTCCAGAGCGCAGGCCCCGTAGTTGTGGTGCATGGCCTTAGTTGCTCCGCTGCATGTGGGATCTTCCCAGACCAGGGCTCAGACCCGTGTCCCCTGCATTGGCAGGGGGATTCTTAACCACTGTGCCACCAGGGAAGTCCCTAAACGACTTTTCTTTATTATCACACTTGATAGTTTAGATGAGCATTATATTCTAGACGGCAAATGATTTTCTCTAAGATTTATTGAAGTCTGTGCCCTATTGTTTTAAGTTTTCTGGTGATACTCTTATTCAGGGCCATTCTGATACCCAGTTCCTTACATATGATATAGTTTCCCAAAAAAAAACTGTTTTAAGAAGTTCTCTATAACCTTAAAATTTTACAATGCTGTGCCTTTGTATAAATCTTTTCTATTTATTGTACTGGGAGCATTGTGGGCCTTTTCAATCTGTAAATTTCTGTTCTTCATAAATTCTTGCAATTTGTTGTATATTATTGATTGGATAAATTCATTCTCTCTCCTTTATCTGCCTTTTGAAACTCCTCTTAGTTCAATGTATGATCCTACTTGATATACTGTTCTGATTTTCTTATCTCTCCCCTATTTTCCATCTCTTCAGGATTTTGTTTATTTGTTTTACTATCTGGAAGATATACTGTATTTTATCTTCCAACTTTTCTATTGAAATTTTTAAAAATTATTATTAAATTTGCTTTCATTTCCTTTTTAATTTCTAAGAGCTCTTTCTTATTTTCTAAATACCCCCTTTTTTGCTTCTCAACTTTAAAAGATATTAATGATAGTCTTTTAGGAATATTTTTCTGCTGCCTGAATTAATCTGTTTCCTTGGAGTTCCATCCTCCACGTTTTGGGTTTTCTCACAGTCCCATGATGTTTGATGGCCCATTCATATCTGAGTGAAGGGCTAAATATCTGGGCAGAAGCTTTTTGTATACAAACGAAGCTTGTGTCTGGCCAGGGGACCTGGACATTGCTTTGGCAGACTCCAAATATTAATCATGCCCCCACCTTTTGTTGATCAGTTTCCCCAGAGAAGAATCACCTAATCTCTCCTGCCTGGAGGTGATAAACATGGATAACAGTGTTCTGAGGAGTAAAGGGGGCACAGGGAGGAGGGGCTGGTAGAATGCACTCTTTCCTCTAACTCCACGTTTTCGCCATCCTGTCTCCTGGCCGTTTTCAGCCAGAGCCTCTGTGATTCATCCTCTCTGGAGAGCAAACTGGCTTCTGCTGGGAGGTGAAAGGGAAGGTGCCTGGATTCGTAGGCTGGACGAGGGGATCCAGGGGCCCCACTACACTTTATACAGCTAGTTCTTCAGTTTCAGCTCCAGGTACCTCGAGCAGGCAATTCCTAAGGCCTTCTGGGGTTCTGTGGTACAAATCACAGGGTTTCTTGTTGGCAACCTGCTGACAGCCTGGAGTTTTGGGTCTCTTCTGTCTGCTAAGTCTGTTACCACCTGTCATCAGCTGTCCACGAATTTAATCAACATCTCTTGTCTGCCCTCTCATTCTGTCTTAGCCCTTGTGTGTTTATAGCATTTTTGTTATTAACTTTATTACCTTTATAGAGATATTTGGACAGATAGCCAATGTGCTAACCTGACTTAACTAAAATTTCTCTGTCTCTTGAATTTATACACTGATTTTCCATACCAGAATATCCTTGAATTTTGTTCAGTGTCACAGTTGTGCTCTGAAAGATGTGAGGGGCTATTCCACGGGGGGAAACGGGGCTCCATTCATTTAGCTCTTGCTTCTAGTTCCCTTTGTGACCTTTGTGAATATTATGCTCTCGATTCTGATTTCATTTCCAGTTATGTTTATTATACATCCCCAATGATACTCTAAGACCCCTTGAACTTATATTCTATGCTTCCTTGTATATTATGTTCACTGTAGTATATAATAACATCTATCTAGATACCTGTCGCTCCTGATTAGAATGTAAGGCTTTTGGGTAAGAAGTGTGGCTTAGTCATCTCTGTATCCCAGCACCTGGCAGAGTCATCACAGGGATCAATAAATGGAACATCACAGGGATCAGTAAATGCCTGCTGATGAGTGAGTGGGTGAGGGACGTGCTTTCTAATACAATCCATAATCCCTTTGCACTGCATACCTATGGAGAGTTCCTGAAAGCACAATAGATGCCGTAATATCTTTCAGATGAAGTCTTTGTGTGCTTCTAAATGAAAAAGACGGGTAATACTGGGAGTATTTTTACGAGATTAGGGCAGGGATAGGGTAGGGATTTGGGGAAGGGACATAACGTTCTCCCCTTCTCCACACCATGCACATGCCTGCCCCTGCCTAGTACCTGTCCCCAGGGAGTACCTGCCTAGTCATCCCATGCAAACCCTTTGCAGCCCCCAATCAGAAGGTAGGTGGGTCTCCTGCTCTGAAGGAGAGGAGGTGTGTTTCTGACAGTCCTGCGGCAGACCTCAGAATTCATTTTCCCAGAGAAATAGTTTCATAAATAGTGACCTAGTACAAATGGTACTGTTAGTAAAATACTTCCAATTCAGTATGAGTTAAACTGATTTTAGCGGTTACCCTTGAAAACTAATTATCATTTTTTTAAAAAACTGATTCTGTGGGAAAATGCATTTTGAGTTGCAAACGCATATATAAACTTCTGGAACACTGCTCACTCGTATGCTGGGGACTGATTATATGTGTTTGTAGTCCACTTGGGACTGTGAGAACAAAAGGAAAATCAATTTATCAACTGGATAATACCACTACTGGGATCAACAAATCTAAAGTTACAAAACAGCCTATAATATGGAATATCACATCAGAATAAACATGACCGTTTTGTACAGTTTGTGATATTTGTGGGCAGGCTTGGTGTCCACAAAAAGGAATATCTTATAAAATCGTAGTGCATGGGTCTAATGAAGTTATGTTTGAGTCTGCCTTAGGCCCTGAGATAATATAACTTAATTCTGAGTCTGGAAAAATGGTGAATGGGCACCGTGGTATATACCCCCTTTACAGTGGTCCGAGTGAACACTCAATACATTTTGTTAAATCTTTGGAGCCTTATGAATGGGCTGGGATTGGCTTGGAAGTGGAAGAAGGGATCTCAGAGGTTAAGAGATCCTTTCCTGAGTGAATCCTCAGATTCACTCTCTGAATTTGGAACTGTTACTTTTTTATTTATGTCATAATAATATGACTGTTTTAGTAGTCAACTCAGTGGTTCGAAGCAAAATGTGGAATTCAGAACACTCAGAATTTTGTGATGGAACTACAGAACACCAGCAGTGGAGCCACTGCTTTTTACACCAAACTATTATAAGTTTCCTAAAAGAACATTGCATTGCAAAAGCAATGAGTGGTAGGAACAGAAGAAAAATGAAATGAGGGAATGTTTCATAAAAATAAAGTCTACAAAAAAAATAAATAAAATAAAAATAAAATAAAAAATAAACTCTAAACAGAGACTACTTTCTCCTAAAATTAAAATTATACTGCCAAAGTATATGTCTAATTATTTATTACTGGGGTAGCCTGAATCCTTTTCATTTTACAGGTCCAAATATATATACTGAGTGTATGTTTTGCTAAAGCCTTTAAAAATCCATTTAAAGTTATTGTAAAATTATTAATGATGATGGGCAGGGTCTACAAAAAACAACACATTCAGTTTTCATTCAGGGAACAGATATTGATTGAGTGGTTTATTTGGGCCAGACACTGGACTAGGTGCAAACTTTAGATTAGATATTGGGCTACAGGGTTTAATAATACTGTTTCATAATCTGTTACTGTTGGGCTACAAAATATTGAGTGACTCTGCTGAATTAAGTATCTCTATAATTGTTAGTATTTATTTTATTCAATATATTGTTTCCTAAATAGGCCTAATATATGAGTTTTTTAAATTTTTATATTGTATCTGCATCTTTGATTAAAGGAAATTTTGTGGTCTTTTACTTTTAAAACTAAAGCTAAAGTACAAATACACTCAGCAGGTTATTGCTGTCAAATTTTCAAGTCAGAATTAATCAAAGTTGATTAATTTCATTTAATAAATGAAGAAGAAAGGGTAAAAGACTATTAAGTTACTAACTAAATATGTCCTAAAAAGTAAATGGTAGCTTTCAAAACATAAAATATCCTTGACCCTCGCTACCCTACGGAAGCATGAAATCTCACGGTGGTTTGTAGATGGTGCTAATCGTCATAATGGGTTTTTTCTTGGCAGCTCTAAGAACATATTACCTACCATAGTGGTTGTGTAATGTTAGTAAAGGAAAAAAAATTTAAAGAATATGCAAAAAAAAAAGAAAGCAAATCTCATCAAGAGCTAACATTTTCAAGTATTAAGTAGGAAAAGTTGAGCTGGTAATGTCCCCATTTTCCAAGAGGAGACGTGAGTTGAGTGAGCGCCTAGCTCTGACCTTCACATGACCTTGTGCATGAACTTAACTCCTCCAAATCTGTTTCTTCATTCTTAAATTGAGGACACCAATCTTCTCGGCCCCCGAGGTAAGGGTCAATTAAAAGGTGAGATTAGGGCTTCCCTGGTGGCGCAGTGGTTGAGGGTCCGCCTGCCGATGCAGGGGATACGGGTTCGTGCCCTGGTCCGGGAGGATCCCACATGCCGTGGAGCAGCTGGGCCCGTGAGCCATGGCCGCCGAGCCTGTGCGTCCGGAGCCTGTGCTCCGCAACGGGAGAGGCCACAACAGTAAAAGGCCCGCGTACCACAAAAAAAAAAAAAAAGTGAGATTACCTGTGTGTAAGCATTTTGTAAAGTGAAGGACATTTTATTTTTCTTCTCATCATTATTATTCCCCTGACTCATTTCCTGTTGTGTCCCTGAAGGTGGGTGGCACCTGTGGAAGCCTTATATTCCACTGGCATTCCAGTGACTGGAATTGTCACTGGCTCAGTTTCTGTAGGTGCTTCTGGGTAACCTTGCTCACTCCTGCATGGAAGGATAGACGTGGGTCAGACAGGATGCCAGGCTCCGTGTTGTTTTTTCTTTCCCCCTCACCAGTCCTGCCTGTTCTTAGAACTGAATAGCCCCTGATCGTTCTTACAAGCGCAGGAAGATGCAGGGTACCTCGGTGTGTCCACCTTTACACGCCGACACATTCCGACTCTCATACCTCATTCATAGTTTTGAGAGTTGCCTTGAATCAGGGCAGACCAGAGCGAAGCAAGGGGTGAGAGGCTGCGGTCGGTACATTGAGGCTCCGACCGCAGCATGTTCTCGTCAAGGTTGACCAGCTCTGCTGTGCTGCATCCTTCACACTGATGAGCTCAGAAGAAGGTATTTGCTCCGAAGTATGTCAGTTACACGTAGTAATTATTTCTCTTGGAAGGGAAAAAGGCAGTAAGCAGTGCGTGCTCACTCACCAACATTATAGCTTGTGCTTCCTGATCACAACAATAGATTTGGGCTGATTTCCTATTCTCAGGCAATCAGTGATGGGAGGAGAGAGAGCGATTAGCGGGGTGCCCTAGTTGACCTTCAGCTAAATTTATTGTTCCTTTCCCCTCCTGCCTTTCTTTCAGTATAAGAGAGAAGGGAGTAGCTCTCCATTAAAAAAATAAATAAAAGAAGAAGAAGAAGAAAAGGAAAGAAAACAGGTGCATGGCCAGAGCTGTCTAGCAAAGGGATTTAATTGATGGTGACAACAGCATTCTTAGTCTGACAGCTGTTTTGGTTGTCGCACCCCTTGGTGTCAGCAAATAGGAAACTAACTTATTAGAGCTATTCATGTCAGAGATATAGTCCGTAAATATTTGTTGGGCTGTAAGTACTGAATATTGCTTTAAGTTATTTTTATTTTTAAAAATATTTCTAAATATCCAAAAATATTAAAGATAAAGATGCAATCTAATTCGTTATGGCAGTAGCTTTGCCCTGTACAAGTAAAGCACTGACGCCAAATGACAATCAGCAGGTTTCAAATACATAGCTTTGCCGTGTCAGAGATGTCCTATCCAAAGAAAAGATGCAAATCAGAAATACTGAAAGCTCAATGCAATGGCATCCCACATAAATGTCTCTCAGTCTGTGCAAATGAGTACCAGTAAGTACAGTTTGGAACTTGGATAAAAGTACATTACTGTCCAACAATTGGTACTGAAGGTAAAGCTACTGACAACTAGAGCCATTTGGGGAGATTGGATGTTCTCTTGTTATAAGTTTTGGAGTGTTTTCTATCACTTGGGGAAACCTTAGAGGTGTTTTTCAGCAGTGCTGTGTAAGATGAAATTCTCCTAACAGTCTATCTCATTGTTATTACAGACAAATTCAGCATGAGTAGTCAAGAAGGGAATATGACTGCTAAGAGCACTTGGTGCTAATGGGTAGTGGAGTAGCTTAGGTGAACATAAAAAGCAGTTAGGAAAGGTGTGGGACTGGCCACAATTAATCTCAAGTAGAACCCAAATAAAGACAAAAACCATAAACATAAATCATGGCATTCTCTAGTTAGTTCAAAGGGAGATAAGTTGAGAATTATTTTTGTTAAATTCTTTGAACCAAAATATGGGAAATCCTCATGTAGTTAAGTTCTTGATGTTAGTTGACTGATATAAGTCTATTTCCTGACACTGTCTACATATAATGGTCAACTCTATGAAATTTAGATAAAAAGGAAATCAATATTCTGTAAGTTTTTATGAATGCATTATGCAAAGGCAGCATATTTTGTTTTTATATAATGTTTGATATATAAAAATTAATCTATTTAGAATTTATATATGCTCAAAGGAACCCATTACTCAACTTAAGAAAGAGAACTTTACTAATATTGTTGAGTCTGTCTGGAGGTTCCTCCCCCATCCTTATCCCTCCACTCCAGCTAATGTTATCCTCGTATTTTGGGTTTTTTAAAAAAATTTATCTATTTTGTCATTCATTTTATCATTTCCTCTATGATCTTCCACATCTGTATGCATTCCTAAGTGATACATTATTTGGTTCTGTACTTTATAAAATATTTTATACTGTATATATTCCACTGTTACTTATTTTTTTAATTTAGTTATTTTTATCTGTATTACACAAACATATAAGGAGGCAAGTAGTACCACGTCTTGATACATTAAAAAAAAATCAGTTCCCACCCAAACATCTACTTCCAATTTCAGCCTTTTTAATGGATTTTATAAATACTTACCTATATATCTTTAAATAACACAACGCTTCCATTGTTACTAATAGGTTTTTTTCAGTTTTAGAAAAATACCTATTTTCTTCTCACTTTGAAATATCGAAACTTAGCTCGTTCATAGACCTCCCATCTCCCCGCATGCATACTCACACTTCTCATCCTCCTCACCCTCCCAGTAATCTTATATCATATTTGGTTATATCGTTAGTCAGAGCTTATGTAATGATGACTATGTGAACACCATTCACAGCCTGGCCACGTGGTACATATGATTACTTTTTATTTTCTGTGCATTTTCCTTATAATTAATAATTAACTTATTTTTCATTCATGTAGTTTTCTATGTGCCCATCATGAATTCAACCCCCAAATTTCCCCCAGTTATGTAAATCTCCTTTCAAAATGTTCACATATATTAGTTTATTCTTTTTACCTTCTTGACGAAATCGTCTGACCTGTTCTAATCCGGACTGTCAGCAGCTATCATTAGGGACCTCATTCTAGGGACTGTCATTCTAGGGAATTCATTCAAGGGACTGCTATTGTTTCTGTGTTGCAGTAGATCTCCTGTTTCCTGGCCTCCAGGTCTTCCTTTCTCTTGGTTTACACTCTTGTTTTGGTGGAGCACATGTGCCAGTAGCTCTGTGAGAAAGGATGCACGAATGATAAATTTTTGTTTCGTGAACATCCAAAAGTGTCTATGTATTTTTTATTTATTTTATTTATTTTTGGCTGCGTTGGGTCTTCGTTGCTGTGCGCGGGCTCTCTCTAGTTGCGGAGAGTAGGGGCTACTCTTCGTTGCGGTGCACAGGCTTCTTATTGCGGTGGCTTCTCGTTGCGGAGCACGGGCTCTAGGCGCGAGGGCTTCAGTAGTGTGTCACACTTCAGTAGTGTGAGCGCAGGCTCAGTAGTTGTGGCACACGGGCTTAGTTGCTCCGCGGCATGTGGGATCTTCCCAGACCAGGGCTCGAACCCGTGTCCCCTGCATTGGCAGGCAGATTCTTAACCACTGCGCCACCAGGGATGTCCCGCAAAAGTGTCTTTATTGACTGGTGACAGATGTAGGTTGGAAATCATCTTCCTTTGGAATTTTGAAAACATCAACTTCTAGTCTTGCTATTGAAAAGTCTAAAGCCATTCTTGATCCTTTGTATGAAAGCTGTATTTTTCTTTCTGCAAGACTGTAAATCTACTTTTTGTTGCAAATGGTCTGAAATTTCATGACAATGTGCCATTCCAGGATAGGGGCTGTTTTCATCCATTCTGCTGGGTACTTCTTGAGTCTTTCAATCTGGAAAATCATGTTTGGTTCTGAAGAATTTCCCTTCAACTCTTCATTAATAGTTTTCTTCTGTTTAATTTCTCTGACCTCTTCTTATAAGATGATTATTATTCAGATGTTCGATTTCCTGGTCTAATCCTTGTGTTTTCTCATTTACTTCTCCTATTTTCCATCCCTTTGTCATTTTCTCTATTTTCTGGGAGTTTTCTTCAACTTTATCTTCTTATCCTTCAAGTTCGTTTCTCATTTCTGCCATTAAGCTTTAACTTCCTCCAAGAGCTCCTTTTTATCTTAGAATTTTTCTTTTGTGTAACGTCCTGTTATTTAATAGATACAGTGCTTTGCATACTCGAGGATTTCAAAGTTTTCTTCTTCTAACATATTCTCTACATGCTCCAAGTTGTTTTACTTTCCTTTTTGCTGCAGTAATCTTTGTTTTTCACATTTAATGCTTTCCTCAAAGCCTGGAGATCCTTTTCTGCCTGTTTATGTTTGAGAGTGGTGTGCTAAATAGCATATTAGAATCCTAGTTGCATGTGTTAAAGATATCTTTCCCAAGTTCATGGTTTGTCTTTTCACTTTCTTTATGCTATAGTTCCATGAACAGACTTTCTTAATTTTAATATAGCATATTTCAACTTTTTTCCTTTAGGTTTTTTGCTTTTTTATTTCTTATTTAATAAATCCCTCTTGGTCATAAAGATATTTTCCTCTATTGTCTTTTAAAAGTCTCAGACTAATAGTTGTTCTTGTTACATTTAAATCTTTAATTCACCTGGAATTAAGTATTGTGTGTGGTGAAAGATAGGCATACAATTTCACTCTTTTCCCATATGGATAACCAACTGCCCTAGCACCATTTACTGAAAAGGCCATTCTTTGCTCACTGATAACGAATGTCATTACTCAAGTTTGTGGTTGGGCCTGTTTGGGGCTCTCTCTTCTCTTCCATTGTTCTAATTGTCGAGTTCTTTGTCAATACTATGTAGTTTTATAATAAGACCTGATAGGACAGGCTTTCCTACATTTCTCCTTATCTAGAATAGGAATATGAAAATAAAAGGATAAAACCACTCCTAATGTGAAGGAAATGATGGGTTTGACTTCAGTCATCCATTCACTCATTCATCAAAAAGTAGTAAGTACCAACTATGTTTCAGACAAACTCTAGAAATTGAAAAATAAATGAGACACAATCCCTCCCCTAAAGGAGTAAGCAACCTAGGAGGGAGACTAATAAAGAGTTACATTTTAATTCTCTTATAAGCAAGAATAAAGAATGCATAAGATGCTGTGTGTGTGCACAAAGAGAAAGGAAGTAATTATGCCCAGGAATAGTCAGGAAGGTCTTGACAGGTTTGACCAATAAAGGGTAGAATCAGCTTGGTCTCAGAAGATAAATTGGCATTCAGTAGGAGAGCGGGGGAAGGAATTCCAGGCAGAGGAAACTCCATGGAGACATGAAGGTGCATGATCTGTTTCAAAATAAAGGGTCAAGCAAAGGGAGAGATAGGTTAGAAAGGCGGTTAAGGCCAGATGGGGAAAGACACTGTCTACCCAGCTGAGAAGTTTGAACTTTACCCTGTAGACAGAAATAGACTGAGAGGGTTTGAAGTAGGAAGGTAATATCACTTCTGCTGTGCATTTGGCAGTGGGAAAACCAGAGCTTATTGGGGGGGCGGGGGCACTATGTACGGAAAGGCCAGTTCCAGTTAAGTTGTCCGTGGGAGAGATGGTGACATCTGAACTCAGGCGGGAGAGATGGGACATCTGAACTCAGGCAGGAGAGAAGGAGATGGAGAAAAGGTAAGGACAGATCCAGAGACATTGGAAAGGAGAACGAACAGGGCACGGTGGAAGTGGCTGCCCCGGAAGGGGAAGAGGGGAGTAAATGACGGCCAGGTTCCGAGCTTGGGTAACTAAGTGGATGGGGGCATCACTGGCTGACCTTCGGAAACAGAAGTCTCTGTGCTGGAGGAATATGACAGGGGTCTGACAGAGGAGAGGGATAATCTGTGACTTTACATTTGATCATGTCAAGTTTAAGGGGCCCCTGGACATCTGTGTGGAGAGATAGGGAGGCGCTTGGCACTTAAGAGCTGTCCCCCATCAAAACCCTGAACATGCCTAGTGTCCTTCTCATTCCCTGAATAACCTGGATCCTCAAATATACCAAATCCTTTTTCCACATCCTGCAGTTGTTAAAGACAGATTTTCCAAATGAATATACTTAGAGTTTCAGGGTATTTATCCTCTGTGCATTTTCAGCCTTAAGACTTCGATAGAACAATAACTTGCTCTGCTTTTCATGGGGAGGGTGGTTGCTCAGTGACTCTCTGGGGACTTAGTAAGACTAATTTTCAAGAGGTGCTGCCATGGGAAAGAGTCTCCCTGATGGGGACATCCAATTCCTCAACTCTTACAGAATCTCTGCCACCGTGTCAGGAAAGGAGGTGTCATTTAATCCTGCACCTTGCACCTCACTTGCTACAAAGTTTCTGCCAGCATCCTTTAGAGTACTTTGGGGGCCCAGAATTAATCATGGATGGAATGATACTGCCATGACAAAGAGCCCTCGGGTGCAGGAAGCTGAGGCATTCTTGTATTTAAATCATAGGCTATTAATAAATGTGTCTATTTGTCTCTCTTGTGATTAGAGTGTGAGGATTATGTTTCCAGAGGAAAGTAGAATAATTAAAAGAGGATGATTTCTAGCTATTTATAAAACACTTAAATATATGATGTTTTCTTTATTTCTTCAAATATCAATGGTACTTTTCTAATGATTGGCATTAATATTAAACTTTAAAAGTGCACTGACATCCCACAGGCGTTAATTAGATAGTCACTGCCCTTGCCTTAGACACAAACTTCAGACACATGTGTGAACATCATCTACCACTTCAGGCTTGAACTCATCAATGCTGTGCTGTGGATACAACAAATTTTAAGCTATAAAGTATGGAATGGTTACTACGAATCCAGGTCCGTTCTCATTCTGGCCAACACTAAGGATATGTCTGTTCCCTTATGGTGTGGGAGTTTAAAAGTACCCATATTGTTTGGCGTGAGCAACCCATCAGCTGAGCATTATAAAACCTTTTCTTATACCATTATTTACACTGGGATATATTGGTTAAATGTGATTCACATCGTCAAGAGAGATGAAACCAGAAAATGTTAAGATGTATCTGTAGGCTGAACACATTTATATCCATCACACTCTACTTTAAGCTTCTTCCTAATCAAATCACCAAAAGGACAAAATGTTATGCAAAGAGATCAGGAAACCTACTCCTTGAAAATCTTGTTTGACAATTCCTCTTAAAACAAGCCTTTTTCTCCAAGTCTGGCTGCTAAGAGGTACATGAGTGCTCTGATATCAAACAACATTGAGTCATATTTAAACTTTGCCCTTGTTTTTTGAGTTTGATGAGCAGCTGATCAGGAGGGGTAGGCGTTTTGAGAAAGACTCCTGAGCAATTCCTGGCAAATTCAGTGCTGGGTTCAACCCTCCTGCAGCAGCTTGCTCACATCTCCAGAACAGCACCTCCTACCTGGCTTTACAATGTATCAATATATGGTAACACACATCTCCATCCTAGAGTGTGCGTGTGCGCCATCATGGCAGACCTGGGGCTCCTGCCTCAGTGCGTCGTCAATGTTGGGGCCACTGTGAGGATCTCAGAGTGTGCTAGATGCTGGGCCTCCCACATGCTGACTCACCTGCTGTTCAACTAGCCTGTTATGGGTTGAACTGTGTCCCCCCAGAATGCACGTTGAAGTCCTAACCTCCAGGACATTAGAATGTGACCTTACTTGAAAATAGGGTCATTGCAGATGTAATTAGTTAAGTAGGTAGGATGACTGGTGTAGGGGGTTGGAACCCTAATCCAGTGCGACTGGTGTCCTTATAAATTTGGGCACAGACACACAGGCAGAGAGAATGCCATGAGAACACAAAGGCAGAGATCAGTGATGTGTCAATAAGCCAAGAATGTCAAAGATTGCCAGCAAACCAGCAGAAGCTAGGAGAGAAGCATGGAACAGATTCTCCCTACGTCCTCAGAAGAAACTACGCCTGCTGACCTTGATCTCAGACTTCTAGCTTCCAGAACTGAGGCAATAAATTCCTGGTATTTAAGCCATCCAGTTTGTGGTTCTTTGTTATGGCAGCCCTAGCAAATTAATACATAGCCTCTATCCTAGAAAAGAAGCAGGGGAATGACAAGGTTATTATTATCAGTTCATAAGAACAGAAATGACAGCTTTCTAACAGAGCAAAATTAATCATTTTGGGATTGTTCACTTTATAGCCTTCTGATTCTTAAACTTGTAATTGCCATATGCACTATTACCGCCTATGGAGTGAGAAAAGTTCTGATGGAAATGTGTTCTTAAATGGGTGGTGTATATTACACTGATGGATGGTTGATGGGTATGTTTGAGAGAATGAGGCCCTGTTATAGTAAAACAGGCTCAGAGCTATACATAATCTAAATATATTGGTACCAAGGGCCCAATACATAAAGCTTCTGCTTTGTTATTAAACTGATGCATGTGTTATAAAGGTACTAAAGAAAAATGTGCACAAATAATCCTAGACCAGTTTTTCATTAGTAAAGAGGAGACGCATGACCTCGCGTATTTTGCTCCCACATAACTATGATCACAATTGAACATGAAATATCAATACTGCTGGAAGGTGAAATTGACAATAGAATATTATCTACTCTGGAGGCTCAGGGTAGAGGATGGAAAGAGCACACATTTTAGAGTCAAACAGAGCTGGGTTCTAGCCCCAGTTCTACTATCTCCTAGTTATATGACCTTAAGCAAGTCATTTAACCCTCTAGGACTCTTTCATAACCTGGAAAGTGAGGATAACAATACCTCTCCAGAGAGCTGACCTGAGGATCCAGTAAGATAATATCAGTGCAGCGACCAGCACAGTGCCTGGTAATATGCTCAGTGATAATGTTCAGTAACTAGTAGCTGTAAATTTCATATTCATCCTTGCTATTACTTGATGTGACAGTTCTGCAATCTGGTACAAATCATTTGGGGAATCCCAGACTAGGAGTTCCATTTACTGGAGTCTAAATGGTAATGACCCTGGTGAGGCCTAGCAGAATCACTGAAGTTGCTACTAACCTTTCCCTTTTTCTTTCCTCCTTCTTAACCACAGAGAGTACCCAAATTGGGAGCTGAAGCCTTAGAGTACACTGGCATAGCGTACACTGGGTTTGAATGAGCCCTACTTAAAGTTAATCCAGGTGAATCCTCAGTCCAAAAAAACCCCTCATTCTAAAGGACAAATTAAAAATAAAATCGGGGGCTTCCCTGGTGGCGCAGTGGTTGAGAGTCCGCCTGCCAATGCAGGGGACACGGGTTCATGCCCCGGTCCGGGAAGATCCCACATGCTGCGGAGCAGCTGGGCCCGTGAGCCATGGCCGCTGAGCCTGCGCGTCCGGAGCCTGTGCTCCGCAACGGGAGAGGCCACAACAGTGAGAGGCCACGTACCGCAAATAAATAAATAAATAAAAGCGACTCTGTATTAAAAGGAAAGATGATTAGGAGGTAAAGTTTTAGAAAATTGAGACTGCACAGCAGGCTCTCCTTAACTTCAAGGCAGTCTTTCTTTAACTCACTCAAATATAGGCGATGCTTTTAATCTTGATTCCAATCAGTGTAGGCTTTGTATGTAGTCTCTGAAGGAGGTGGGCAGTGAGACAAGGAAATACAAAGCAGGGAAAAGGCCTCAGGGAGCAAAATGTATTTTCTGACCATCTCCAGTGCATCCCTGGGCAACCTTTTTCTGCAAGGGAAGTCAGTATGCTCCATTTTGATGTGCAGTCAGCAGACTGGAAATTATTCTGGGTAGTTTGGGGTTTAAAATAACAATTTTGTTGAGAAGGAACCAGCCAACAGACTCACGTGATGTCAAGGCACCACTTACCGAAGGGCTGTGTAGTGAAGCTTCTGTTACAAGTGCCTCTTGTCTTCACCAAGCTCCGTGTTTCAGTCCCCTTGGTATTTGAACTCTTTAAGTTCGGCATTGCCATGTGTTTTCCTAAAACGAGGTTAATATTTTCCTATTTGAATTTAGTGAATTACTGCAGGTAATATTCATCCGTCCCCTTCTGCCAACCCTCTCTACCACCATGTTCCCTGTTGTAATTGCCCATTAATCAACCTTGAGTTTGCCAATAGGAAAACTCCTCCACAAGGCTAGGAGCTTGAGGGCATTAGAATGAATTAGCCTTGTGACACGCAGTGACAGGTCCAGGTTGTTTGGCAAGCCTGGAATGCACAATTTGGTGGGTGGAAAAACATCCTTTAGTGAAAGGGCTGCAGCAAAGCTGTTGGTGTGAAATGTCCATCTGTCTTGAACAGAGAGATACAAAATGAAATCTGAACAGCTTCTTCACTAATAGATAAAACAGAATTTGGATAGTTTTTACATTTAGAACTCCAAAACCAGAGACATTTAGAAAGTTTAAGAGTTAGACGAGACCTTAAGCATATCTAACCTATCAAGTCCCTCGTTTTATAGATGGATAAACTGAAATCCACACTGGGAAAGTTACCATGTGTGAAGTGCCGGCAGAGCTAAAACCCAACTCTCCTCCTTCCTAGCTTAGGAAATTGATCCAGGTTATCAGTGTAGGAAATAGATCATTTGAAGTGTGCCTAGGTTCTAATGTTGCCTTGCAAATAAGTTACCCATCCACTAGCCCAGTGAGAGAGGAGGTCCAGACTTACTGGAGCATCTCAGGGCTGTGCCTCAGTCTCTTCCTTACTTTGCCTGGAACAGGGCACTTGCTCAGTATCAGAGACCTTCGAAGTTCTTGCTTCCCCTAAAGAAGGACTTCAGGCTCTGTCTTCACTTCACCTGCTGGAATCTGAGCTGCCAGTCATCCCCAGCACCTAGCACGCCTTGAAGGGGGACATTATCAACTCCCAGAAAACTGGCTGGTGCTTGTTTCTCTCGCGGAATAGCAAGTGGTAATGGAAATGGGCGAAGAGAAAGGAGTTTGAAATGACAGAGCCAGCTGAGGCAAAGGAAGTGCTCCTCTGATAAGAAACTGTCTTAGCTTGGGCTGCTGTAACACAGTACCATAGTCTGGGGGGGCTTCAACAACAGACATTTATTTCTCACAGATGTGGAGCCTGAAAGTTTAAGATCAGGGTGTCGACCTGGTTGCATTCAGAGTGAGGGCCCTCCTCCTGGTTCACAGATGACCATCTTCTCCTTGTATCCTCACATGGTGGAGAGGAAGGAAGCTCTAGTGTCTCTTCCTCTTCTTATAAGAATGCTAATCCCATCCTGGGAACTCTACCCTCAAGACCTCACCTAAACCTAATCACCTCCAAAAATCCCCACCTCCAGACACCATCCCACTGGGGGTTATAGTCCCAACATGTGAAATCTCTGGGGGTCACAAACACGCGGTCCATAGTGGCAGCTTACAGGCAGCATTGTGAAACCTTCTTCCCTGCAGACCTTCAAAGAGAGTTTATTGCTAGTACTTATTTGTCTTGATTATGAAAGTAAAATTCTACCTGGAGTTGGAGGGAGGAACAGATAACACCCTCAAGTTTCTGCCAAACTTGAGATTGAATTTCTTTCATGTTAAACAGTAAGATGTTTGGGGGAGCAGGGGCCCCTCGAGGCCACCAGCAGCTATGGAGGAAGGCACCTGGTCGGGGCTGGTGAAGAACATCGCCAGCCCTCCCTTTCATCTCTCTCTGTCTGGAACATCTGGCTGCCAATTTCAGGTTTCTCAGAGGTGGAGGCAACATTTCTTTTTTTTTTTTTTTTTTTGCGGTACGCGGGCCTCTCACTGTTGCAGCCTCTCCCGTTGCGGAGCACAGGCTCCGGACGCGCAGGCTCAGTGGCCATGGCTCACGGGACCAGCCGCTCCGCGGCATGTGGGATCTTCCCGGACCGGGGCACGAACCTGTGTCCCCTGCATCGGCAGGCGGACTCTCAACCACTGCGCCACCAGGGAAGCCCCATAGGCAACATTTCTTAAATAAATGTACTTGACGCACACAATCAATGACATACGTGTACATCCTTAGGACCCCTCCATCCTCTCTATCCCCATGGCAGTCAGTTGGTAGCCCTGTTACTGGGCCTCTGCTCCTCACATTCTGCAATGTAGAATCGCTTCTTTACATGCCTGTCTCCTAGGAGACAGGAAAGCCTTTGAGGATAGAAATGACACGATAATAGTTCATGGATCCCAACCTTTATTTATTACAACCTGCTGTCCTTTGTGTGATTTCACTTCTGGAGAAAGAAATTCCACTCGAATATTTTCAGGATTTGAATGGAATTTTAGAATGTACTCTTGCACATTTAGATTTTAAATGTTTCTTAGAACGCAACCTTGCTAGCACCCTGCCCTAAATTTCATGAAATTTGTTTGCAGGTGTGTTTGTGACATTTACTGCTGAAAGAAGTAGTCACCAGGATATTAGAGGCACTAGGAACCCTCTTATATGTCCATACGACATCCGCAGCTTTGAGAGCCAACATCCTACCTACCATGGAGGCCACACTGCAGCATGCAGTCTATCCTGGCCAGCAGCTTGCTTGGCACAAGCTTTTTTGCAGTTGGCTCTCCATGTGCATGGCCCTATACTTACACAGCCCGGACGCTGACCTCTTTTTTACATTGTGCGCCCTGGGCAGGCACCTCACTTGCCCCACCCTAGTGTCAGGCCTGACCTGTGTTAATTTCCAATTCATGTTGAGCCTTCTGTCCTCATCTGGTGCTGCATCTCAGCATCATCCCATTGTCTACAACAGTGATTCTCCAAGTGTGTTCCCAGACCAACAGAGCCAGCATCACTTGGGAAGTTTCTGGAAATTCAATATCTCACGTCTCAGCTCAGACCTGCTGGAAAATCTGGGGGTGGAGACCAGCCATCTGTGTTCCCCTCTGGGAGATTCTGATGCAGGCTTGTTTGAGAAAGCCAGAGGCTGGTGCTAATTGTTTTTCCAGTGTCTGTATAAGAATCTCCCACAGTTTCTGCCTCCCACTCCCTCAAGCATCCCACAGACTGTTGCCTGCAAACAGCTGGAAGCAGCGCCCCCTATCCAGGCCTTGTTCAGCTTCCCAGAATATGGTGACATCATCACTAGCATCAGATCCCTGAGGTCCCACATGTCTGGAAGGAAGGTCCAGATATACAAAGAGTAACGAGGGGAGAAAGAAAAAAAGTTTAGCCTTACAATCTTAATCTTTGGATTAAGATTTGTAATCCAAAGATGACAAATCTTAATCCAAAGATCAAGAACGGACATGATGCACGACTTCAGATATCTTAAGGACCTTGATGTAGAAGACTTAAAATTATTTTTTATTTATAGGTTAGAAGCAGGAGCGATAAATAGAAGTTACAGGGACCAAGATTTGTGCCGAATAGTAAAGAAGAACATCCTGATACGTAATCATGGGTTTACACACAGAATGGGCTGCCTGCAGCCATAATGGTTTACCATCGTTGCTGGTATTCAGGCAGAGGCCACAAGACTCTTACCAAGGCTGTGGTAGAGCTGCTTCATGATAAGGCAAGGGTTGCTCTGGATCACCTTCAGGTTTCTCCTGACATTCTATAATCTTAGTGCCTTACAGATAATAGATACTAACACACATAGGAAGGAAAGGAGGGAGGGAAGAAGGGATAGTGGGAATAACCCCCAAATTATTTACGATTATTGTATTTGATTATAATTTGATGTTATATTTGATGTTACAAATGTAACATCAAGTTCACCCTCCTACTATGTGCTGTGTTGGTGTGGTGTTACTTTTTATAGTTAATATGCATCTGTTAGCCCATGTAGAATAAGATTGGAGAAGCAAAGGGGTGACTCAGTGACTTATGCAGCATGTGCAATACGCCCCATGCACCAGGCACCAGCAAAGTAGGGGGTGAGGATGCAGGAAAGACTGAAGATGTGGTTTCTGTGCTGAGGTTCTCGGGCTGGTTTGGGACACAACCGGGTAGACAGGTCCCTAAAAAGGGAGGCCCCAAATGGATGAGAACATAGAGGGGGGCTGGGTTCAGAAAGGTTCAATGGTTAATCCCAAGGCAGAATATTAAACACACTAACTAAACTAAATTACTAATTCCTTTCACACTTGAGAAAACATTGCTTTTAACCATTAAATTAATTTTTTTTTAAATAAGAAGGAAAGATAGGTTTAAGAAAGGAGGAGAAAGAGAAAGTTGTGCAGTACTTTTTAAAAATTGTTGGTACTAAGGAATAGTTAATATTTTAATCATTACATGTTGAGGACCTATATGGGAAAAGAATCTAAAAAAGATTGGATATATGTGTATGTATAGCTGATTCACTTTGCTGTACATCTGAAACTAACACAACATTGTAAATCAACTATACTCCAATAAAAATTAAACAAACAAGTTGAGGAACTTCCTAGTGTCTCCAAAAGCTGTCATTTATCCTCAGTTTTCCAGCCCCTGATGTTTGGGCCACTCCAGACTCTCAGGGAAAAAGCACTTTAGGTTTTTAGAAAGTTTGGAAATCAAATGCAGATTCATCCACAGTTCCAAATACAAACTGCATTTAAGGATGGTCAGAGTGCCAGTAATAATTGGTTTTTTTTGTAAAAATCTACCTGGTTAAGAATCTTTTAGCTTCATTTTTAAGGAGCATAAATTCCTGTCTTAAAGATTACGTGTGTGTGTGTGTGTGTGTGTGTGTCACTATATAGCAAATGTCTGTTTATGCAGAAAGGTCAAGGAAGTGATGTGCTGATGAAGTGAACATTCTGGAAATGAATTTCCAGCACACTAACTGAAAACGTCCATTCCACATTCCCCTCACAGCCCTGAGCGGCAGCAAACAGACTTTAATCTCTGCTGATTTGGAGCTACATGCCAGTCCTTCCCTTCCGCCAATCCACCCTTCTGGGCATCAGTCTTGCTTGTACAGTGTTGTGGTCCAGGAGATGAGCCTGAAACTGTCCGATCTCACCCTGTGACAGCCCTGGAAATTGCACTCTTTGAATCACTCCCTGATACCTCTTTGTCGGCTTCACATTTGCCCTTTTCCCACAAATGTCTGGTCGGAATTGGGTGGAGAGTTGCCTCACCACTGGGTTATTCCCGCTGTTGAGATAACATCAGACTGAGGATTGTTCTTCTGTGATGACTCAGCCGGTGCTTCTTCCACCCTGTCCTTCGTGTGCTTGTCACTCTGAGAGTGTTCATGGGTGGCTTGGTCCTCAGGCTGCATCACGAGCAGGAGAGGAGCTCCCAGCTCAGTTCCCACAAGGCGGGTCCAGGGCGCCATCTTTGTACACAAAGATCTGCCTATTTTGCTTCTGTTTCAATATTACCTTTAAAAGTCTTTCTTCTCTAACAATGTTATATGTGCTGAATTTATTAAGACGGAAAGAATGGAAACATTTATAATAGTCATTCTATCTCTCTGTTCAGATAATTTATCCAAATATTCAGGTTAATTTAAACAATCCCTTTGTCCATGATTTCTATACTACAGATAGTTCCCGTGTACCAGTACGTTCAAAGCTGAGAGTGTATTTTTCACAGAGCTGGTGTTGCTTTTTTCTACTTAGGCCCCCACTGTCTTTCTAGGCAACCAGCTGCATGAACTGTATTCCTCCCTCCCTCTCTCTGCTCCCCTCCTGCCAACATCCCATCCCCACATCCCTCTGTTCACTCTCCACTCAGAGGCCAGGTGCTTTTTGCCTGCCTTGCTAATCTCTCTTGTATTTATTCCCCTGTCCCTACACCCCTGCTATTATCCTAGCAAGGCCTGTGGTTTTTGGAGCTGAAAACAACCACCTGGCCCAACCTTTTGCTTTTTATAGAAGGGAAATGACCTAAAGAAATGAAGTTAATGGTCTGGGCCTTAGGATGAAGCTTAGCTAGGACCACCCAACTGCCTCTCTCCAGAATTACACACCATTGCACAGCAAGTTTCTCTCCATTTCCATCCATCCTGTGCAGATTCCAGGCTCTTCTTTCTGAAGACCCCTCCTCAGCTCAAAAACCTTCAGTGCCTCCAGAATAAATCCAAACTTCTGAACCTAGCATTCAGCATCGAGCTGCCTTTATTGCCAGTCCTCCTTCTATATACACTTCACAGACAAGCCAGCTGCCCTGACCGTCCCTGGGTGCTCCTCATCTGCCCTAGGTGTGCCTTTACTCCCATACCTATATGCATGCGGTTTGCAAATCTGGATCCCACGCATCCTTCAGGGCAATTGTTGAGTGTCCTTCTTCCCAAAAGGCCTTCCCTGATCCGCCCCCCCCCGCCCCCCAGTTAAAAGCAATCTCTCCACCACTGTAGTGTCACGGCTTTTCATCCATAACCCCTTCTGTCACCCATTACCTTGTATAACAACTAGGTGAATACACGTTGATATTTTCTGCTGGTCTCAAGCTTCTTGAGAAGAAGACCCTAGTGTGCTGGACTTTTGCATCACCCAAAACCCTTGCACATAGCATTCACTCATGTAGGATTCAGAAATAAACCAATGTGTTCATATATTTTTCAGGTTATTAGCCAGTATACATAGAATGCTATAATTTCTCCAAGCCAAATGTTAATTTTTTATTCATCTTTTTTGTTACATATAGTTGAGGTGGATAACAGTTATGTTATTTTTTGTTATGATACACAGCTTAACTGTTACGATAAACGATGTCACCCACTTGAAAGCATTTTAAATCAATTATATACTACTGGATTTATTTGACACAAAACTGTAAAACATCAAATAAATAAAAATTTTCTCTAGACCAAGTCTCACTCCCCTTTCCACAGCCCTCCCCACTCCACAGCACCCCATTCAGGCACAAAAGACTAAAATAATCCTAGAAACTCTGCAAACGTTTACTGCCATCTTGTGGACAGAGACACACCTAAATGGAAAGGTCCTTTGCTTTCCCAGGCAGCCTCTGCTTAAATGCTGCATGATTAAACCAAAGGAATTAGCCTCTTCATGAATTAAAACGTTTGCCCAGAAAGTGGTTAGTTGAAGCCAGAGAAGCCTTTACTAATTGTTCTTTATCATTACAGAACCCTAAAATGGTTGTCAGAAATGTGCACACAAATTATCTTAATTTTCTCATTCCTAACATGCAGGAAGAAGGGGGTTGGTGGGGGATGGGGGGGGCGTGGGGAGAGTCGGGAAAAGGTGATGGGGTGATTTTTATAGGCTTTGCTTCTTGAAGCAAAAAAGCCCAAGAGTTGTATTAATTAATGCATTAGCAGTTAGCTGTTTGCACCCCAAAGTGTACACAATTCTCTGTTGATGATTCAATAGTCTTCTTGCCAGATTTCTCCCAAACAAGTTGATGTCGAAGCTGAAGAAATGCATTTTTCTCCACGTGACTATAAAATCGATGTTTCACAGAAGGGACAACCAGAAGCCCATGTCATGGCCACTCACGTATAGGAATTCAAATTAATTCCTATGAAATGGGCATGAAATAGGGAGAATGAAATGAAACGTTAAACAACTTTCTGTGGGAGGAGAGGACCCCATCCCTACAAACCTTGCTTTCCTTTGAGTTTTACTGGTACAGTGATCTCCTATTCCAAATGACATAGGTGCTCAGAGTATTTTCCTTCTGTTTTAAATATAGTCCTTATTCAAATACTGAGCCAGGCCATATCTACAATATGTTCATGCTATTATTATGTCTCCAGGGTGCTATATTGCCTTCTATTTGGCCTGTAATGAAACTCGTATGTGGCACTGAACTTGTCTTAAAGAAATGATCTCTTATATGCATAGAATTAGACCCGAAAGGGGATCCGTACACTTCAAGCAAAGCTGGTTCACGTGGGTGGCACTTTCCCCAGTATGTGCTTCATCTCTCTCTTCCCTTCCCCGCTCAGGCTCCCTGGGGGTCAGGATCGCCTGTGTTTTACATTTCTTTCTTTCATCCTTGCCTGCCTTTGTTAATCACTCCCGAAAGGTTGTTCAGATATTAGCTGTCAGTTAAGGCCCTGCGACAGAAGAGCATGCATATTAATTTATTTATTCACTGAACTAAAATTTATTGACCAGTTACTATATACCAGATTCTCTGGTAGCCATAGAGGTATAAAGATGCAAAACCTCTCCCCTCCAGCAGCTCAGTCTGAGAGGGAACTAGTAAACTGTTACAAAACCACCCGAGAAGTGCAATGCCAGAGGTATAGAGATGCGGTGACAAGGACCGTGCAGTTGCCACATGTAAGGTGCACCAGATGGAAATAAGGGCGATGGTCATGGAAAAGGAGAGGGAAACCATATGGTAGAGAAACTTTGGTCAAGACTGGAATCAGACTAATTATGAAAGCCTTCCATTAATCTCAGCTACAGTGATCAAACCCTGAGCTAAGCAGTGGGAATGGACAAGAGGGGACAGATACTCAGCTCCTAAAGAGCTAGAAATAGCAAGAGTTGGTGACAGCGTCTAGAATCTGAAGACACAGTGTTGACAGTGATTCCCTGGTTTCCAGCTTCGGTGAGTATGTGAAGCAGGATGCCATTTGAATGAGTGAGGAAATAGCAGTTTCGAGAAACAAGCATGAAGGTTGGAGTGATGGCAGTCAAGTGTCCAGAAGCCAGAAGTAGGGAAGTTTCAAGGTCACCAAAAAGGAGACCTGAAAAATATTTATGGACTTTTGTCATTAGACTCTGAAAGTGAAAGGGTTTGAGGAATTAATAGAAACAAAGATAAACCAGTAGTTCTGTACTTTGACTGCATATTAGAATCAACTGAGGATCTTTAGGAGTTACCAATGGCCAGGCTGCATCCCAGACCAATCGAAGCTCCCCGGGCGGTTACAACGTGCCTCCAAGGAGAGACCAATGCTATAGACCCTTCCTTATAGAAGCTGTAATAGAAAAGAAATGAGCGAGACTAAAGAATACCGTGTTTCTAAGATGAGAGAAATTTGAGAATAAACTAAGGGGGCAAATACTAGTTGAGACAGAGAAAAAGAAACAGGAAAGGGAATCGTTGGTGGTGAAAGCTCTAAAAGGAAGTGAGAAGAACAAGGGGGTTTGTAAGATTAGCTCTGGACAGGAAAGAAAGATAACTGGAAGTGAAGTTAGTAAGAAGAGATGGGTGTACGTACGATGTATTTCATCATCAACATGATAGTAATTAAATGCATCCTCAGACAGATCAGTTTGAAATATCTCCTGCTGTGAATAAACAAACTTGTTAAGAAAACATTTCAGGAGACTCATCGCAAGAAGTCTGGGGATGGGGGCGGGCAAGGTGGATGCACGGAATCCTTCAGTCCTTCTAGTTTTTGCCTCGTCTGTATTTTCCTAACTCTCACCCTGCCCCCAGTGTTGAACTCTTCTCAGTGCACAGCAGATCTTGCAGAGGTAGGTAGTGTTCTCTTTCTATATCCATTACCATAGTTGTCTCCTTCACCACCTTCATTAATAGAAATTTTCATGAGCGTGTGACCATATTAGGTTTTGGGAGAACCCATTTAGGCCATATTTTGCCCTCTGTACCTTTGAGATCTGACAGAGAACAGTGGTATAGATGGAGGAGCTAAACATCCAACACGTGACAATGCTGGCCAATAATGAGCTCAATCAGTTTACTCTCTGTCTTTAGTGTGTGTGTGTGTGTGCGTGTGTGCGTGCGCACGCAGTGCTTGAAGAGCCCAGCCCTATATTTGTCTCTGTGTTTTGTCCCATTAACAGTTTTGCCAAACAGACCAATTGTAGTTCCTTTTAAGGCATTACATTCTGACATGTTGGCTGATAATACTGCGTAGAAACGTGTCTTTCTTGAAGCTGCCTCCACACTGTTCTCATAGCATCCTCGGCCGTGAAGGATAGGATGCTGTCCTCTGTCCCTTTCCCCTTTCTAACCAGTGAAGCTACACTGTGCAACACACCACGTGCAATGTCAGTCCTATAGGTGTGACGGGTCTAGGACCTATGGATGAAGGGCCAACCTGGCTCCCTCCTAAACCGTCTTATTGGCCAGACTTCCACGCTCGGAATCATCCCTTGATTGTTTCAGTTCTGTTGAACCTGAAATTGAGAAGTTCAAATCAGAGCGAAGTGGAGCCTCTTGCATTTGAGTATGTTGAACACGAAGGCTCTCAGGTCTATTTTAGGCTTTCATTTCATGAAAAAAATATGGTACACAATAAACTTTTTTTATCTTTTTTTTTTTTTTTTTTGCGGTACGCGGGCCTCTCACTGTTGTGGCCTCTCCCATTGCGGAGCACGGGCTCCAGACGCACAGGCTCAGCGGCCATGGCTCACGGGCCCAGCCGCTCCGCGGCATGTGGGATCTTCCCAGACTGGGGCACGAACCCGTGTCCCCTGCATCGGCAGGCGGACTCTCAACCACTGCGCCACCAGGGAAGACCCACAATAAACTTTTATGATCCCACCCATGATCTGTTAATCAGATTATCATCTCGTTTTCCTGATGGAATCAGCAGAAACAATCTGGGCCTTTGCGGAAATGCTTTAAGGAAATATACCCGTAATAGAAAAAACCTAGAGATGTGTTCTTGGTTATCTCTCAGCCTCTTCTTTAAAAGCTGTTTATTGCAGCAGGTGAGGACAGGAGCTTTGGAGTCCGACAGATCCACTGATCCACTGGCTCTGTCACTCCTGCCCCGAGCCAATCTTCATCTGTGAAGCGACCATCTTATCTGCCAGCCGGTCAGATGTTTGTGGTCCTGAGGACTGAAATACTGTGAGTAGAGTGATTTAGCACAGTGCCCACCTCCCCGTCAGGGCTTGGTAAACACGCAGTATCATTGTTTTCGTTACTATTAGGAAAAGACTTTTGTTTGGGAAGACAAAAGGGAGGAGGTGTGGGATATCCATCCCACAGAGGGAGGAGCAGAGGCTTTTCTTTCTATTCTATCCCTGAAGTGCCACTGCATTGAGGGAAAATTCCTTTCTCATCTCTACATGAGGCAGTTCTTCTTCACTTGAACCAAGGGGTTTTTGTTTGTTTCTCTCTTTGTTTGTGTTTTCTATATAAAGACCCACTCTTGGAACTGACCATGTTTTCCTCTTCATATTTCATGCTAGAAAATATCTAGGACTATAGGACATGCTTTTTTAAGACTAATCTCACACCTGGCACCCTCTGATTTTCATGCACTTTATTTTCTCTTTGCCTCGTTTTTTTGTTTTTATTTTAAACCTCTTGAGGTAGCTGTATTATTATGTGCAACTGTGTAGCTTCTTTAAATCATTTTTTTGGATAAAGGACATCCTTGATCAAAAATAAATAATGGGTAACCATATATATTTTTCCCCATTTGGGTTCTGGCTTTGAGTAATCCATTATTTATCCCAGAAATCATCAAGTCAGACTCTTGCTCCCAGCCCACCAAATCATCCAGGAGTGTGCTCCAGAATGACCGCAGAGGTCACCTTTAGGCGTGAATGGACAGTGTGTTTAAAATGGCCCATTCATTCTGCCCTTGGCACAGCTGCTGTAGTGGTTAATTATTCTGATGCTAATGTATGTGCATATCTTTTTTAATGTGGGTACCAGACTGAAAATTTGGATTGAAACCAGTAATCAACAGATGGCCATCACTCGGGTGTCCTGGGCTGGGTTTTCACCAGTGACTCTCAATAGAAGCCCCAACCTGGCCAAGCAGTAACTCCCTCCATGTCTGTCTCCCCACCCAGAACCGTCTCACTGGGCAAGTCTGTGACTGTTCTCCTTAAAGGAGAAAAAAATGTCCTGTATGCACTGGCACAGGGTCCCAAAGTGGAGATTATAGAAATATTTTCACCATCAATGAACTTAAAATGTCCAATACTTTTATTTCTTAGTGTTAAGTGATATTTCTAAAGCTATCCTTCTTAAAAGTATCTGTCTCATAGTCATTTGGGAATAGCCCTGAAGAAAGAATGGTTGATAATTGCAAAAACAGAGTTGACCTGTGTCAGTAATATTTAAATGATTCGATTTAATTTCACGCTTCCCTGTTGAATACATATTCTTTTCAAGTCACTGTGTGTGCCCCAGAATGACCTCTCTGAAAGCATCCACAATCCATGTAGTTGTGGTATAGTATATTGTAGAACATAGTGATGAAGAATTTTTTTCCATGTTTCTCTTTACTGTTTGAGCCATATTTATGCAGTAACAGGAACCAGCTGATTGCAGCTCTCACCCCAAAAGTAGCTCAATCATGCCCAAAATCTCAGATGCCAAGTAACTTGGTTGGGACCATGTGAGTGAGCGAGAGAATAGCCAAGTCAATCCGGATTAAGCGAACCAAAAAAACGAGGGGGCAGGGATTTATTGGCCACTGAAACTGAAAACGCAAGACCAAGAAGCTGCTTCAAAATGTTTTAGTCCTGTAGCTCAAACAATGTCATCGGAACCACTTTCCTCGCTCAGGGTTTATAGCTCTGCCCAGATGTGCTGGCTCCAGCCTCAGATAAGATCTGTCTACTTAGCGTCCCCAGAAGCTCCAGTCTTGTTTCCTCACAACTGCAAAGGAAAGATCTTGTCTTTCCCGGTTGCTTCCGTGAAAATCCTGAGGTTCATTCTGATTGGCTTGGCTGGAGTCACATGATCACTCCTGTATTCCTTTGCTAGGGCTGCAATAAGAAAGTATGGCAGACTGCGGGGCTTAAACAATAGAAATGTATCCTCTCACGGTTCTGGAGGCCAGAAGTCCAAGATCAAGGTGTCGTTAGCTCCTTGGGAGGACGCTGAGCAAAAATCTCTTCCATCCTCTCTCCCAGCTTCCGGGAGCCTTGGCTCGTGGATGGCGTTCTCCCCGTGTCTGCTCAGTGTCTTCCCTCTATGGTGTCTCAGTGTCCACATTTCCCCTTTTATAGGACCCCAGTCACACTGGATTAGGGCCCACCCTAAGAACCACATTTTAACCTGATTGCCTATCTCCTAATAAGGTCACCTTCTGAAGTACTGAGGGTTAGGACTTCAGCCTGTCTTCTCAGGGGAAACAGTTCAATTCCTAACAGTCCCTAAATCAAACACAATGATGAAGGGACAAAAAGGATTGATGGGCCAGTTCGGGGTCACTTGAGCATCCCGGATCTGGGAATGGCGTCACCTCCATAAACAGTGGTAAGAGTGAGAAATGGCTGATTCTACAGGGAGAATGGCTTGTGGGCAGATAAAAATAATAGTCATTACACTGAGTATCATTAAATCAAAATAAAGGCCAAAATCCTATGCACGTGCCTACATATGAACAGCTAAATAAATTACCAAATAAGTGTATATACAGTGATATTATTCAAATGGAATCATAGCATTCAAATTTCTCTCCAGTACCCCATGGGTTAGGAAAAATATTAATTTTAGCATCACTCTAATAAAGTGAAATCTCATCTGGCTGTTTAGATGCCAGCGTGGAGGAGAATAAATCTAACTACAAGAAGATAATATTGGGCTTCCCTGGTGGCGCAGTGGTTGAGGATCCGCCTGCCGATGCAGGGGACACGGATTCGTGCCCCGGTCCGGGAAGATCCCACATGCCGTGGAGCGGCTGGGCCCGTGAGCCATGGCCGCTGAGCCTGCGCGTCCGGAGCCTGTGCTCCGCAATGGGAGAGTCCACAACAGTGCGAGGCCCGCGTACCGCAAAACAAACAAACAAACAAACAAAAATATAATATTGATGCCCCATTCCCATCAGTTTCCACAGAACAAAGATGCTGCAGTTGCAGCCTAGGGAAGGACATGGTGTCACTCTTGGTTGGTGTCTGACCACAGATGAAAGCAGGAAGGACCAGCTGTAGAGCAGGGATGTGTAAAACGTAATAGGCGTCTTCCCCTTCCTCCTCTCGTGTCACGGTAAACACAGTGGATCAGTCAAGACAATTGTTCCCACGGAGCCTTGGGAAGGCTCAGAGTCAAGGTTACATAGGGTGTGTCTGTGTGACCGACACACTCAGGAGTTGTGCAGTACACACCTCTGTGCCCACACCTGGCAGCCTTGTACAAAACCTCCTCAGGTCAGACTCCAGGCAGCCTGTACCACAATCGGAATTGGCTCAAGAAATCTGAGCCACTTGCCCTCCTGGCCTTAAAGCCTCCACTGGGTTTCTGGGATACCTGTGCTAAGACAATTTCCTAATCTGATCTACCCTCTTTGATCTACCATCTTTGTCGATGCTTATTTCTATACATACAAATATGCACAAGCTACATATTCACTATTAAGTACTAATGATTTAATGTATAGTAAGTTCTTTGGCTTGGTGCACCTCTTGTGTAAATTAGAAACAGGCTTCTTTACGTTAGGCAATGCTGCCATACCCCCCTAGTTTCTAGAGGCTCAAGAATACATTTTTCTGACGATGGTTCAGGATACAGACTGGTCTTTTGCCAGCTTTCTTGCTATTAGTTCATTTCTTTAACAGCATCGTGGGGAAAGTCTTTTCAGAATCCAGGCTCTCCAGCCTCAACCCTTTCTGTTAACTAAAAAACACGGAATAACCCTCCATATGGTGCGGCCATGACGTTTGATAAATACCTTGCTGATTATTTATATGGCTTTATGCTTATTTTGACAAGATGATCACATTAGTCTGTCTTGCAACCAAACTTTTATCATAAGCGTCTTCCTACAGCTCTCTATCGCTGGGTTAAGTGGTCTACTGAATTTCTGCCACGCCAGACTTGGGGGAGATGAGACAAAGGAAAGTACAGTCTAAAACTAAAGCAGACAAAAGCAATTCTGAAGAACAAGAAAAGGCACAAAACTCTACTGAGGTCCTGGTGAATAGATCTGTACCTTCTGTCAGCACGGCTCTTGACTGTAAACTGCCTTAACACCAGGATCGATAAAGGGCAGAGCCTGGAGATGGTAATTATGCTAATTGGTAGTGACTAGAAAACAGGCAGGCAGCAGGATAAGCAGACAGCATCTTGGGAGGAACAGACACATTTGTTAAGAAGGGCAAGATGTGGTGTGGTACCCTCGCTGAGGTTTTTTTCTATAATCAGTTTTCTAAGAAATACCAAATGCGGCACTTCCCTGGTGGCGCAGTGGTTAAGAATCTGCCTGCCAATGCAGGGGACATGGGTTCGATCCCTGGTCCGGGAAGATCCCATGTGCCACAGAGCAACTAAGCCTGTGCGCCACAACTACTGAGCCCACACACTGCAACTACTGAAGTCCACACACTGCAACTCCTGAAGCCCATGTGCTCTGGGGCCCGCGTACAGCAAGTACTGAGCCTGCATGCTGCAACTACTGAAGCCCATGCGCCTAGGGCCTGTGCTCCACAACGAAGGGTAGCTCCCGCTCGCCGCAATTAGAGAAAGCCCGTGCGCAGCAATGAAGACCCAACGCAGACAAAAAATGAAAAAAAAAAAATTTTAAAGAAGTTTGTTACCACAGTAAAGCAAAGCAAAAAGACTGATGAGATGAACTGCCCCCCCCACGAAAAAAAAGAAATGTCAGATGCATTTGGTCAACATCATTTGAGTTCTTACCTTGGTAGAAGGTTATAGCAGGCACTTCTGGACAATATCAAAGAAATGAAAGACTCAGCACCTGCCTTCAGAAAGCATACAGCTTAGCTCAGTCTACAACAGCACACTAGCACATGTGTGTGCACACACATGCACACACACACAGAAAGCCATTTTCACTGTAAAAACATGTCAAGAACTGAGACCATAAATTCCAAGGTACTATCAAGAGGAGAGGAACCAAAGTCAGATGGGATGAGTCACAGAAAGCCTCTTGTAGGCACCATGTTTGGGATGAGGCTTTGACCAGAGAAAGGATGAAGGCATCTCAAGGCCATAGACTTTGCTCTTGGTAAAGGAAGTTAAGAATCTCTAACCACAGGGCTTCCCTGGTGGCGCAGTGGTTGAGAGTCCGCCTGCCGATGCGGGGAACGCGGATTCATGCCCTGGTCTGGGAGGATCCCACATGCCACGGAGCGGCTGGGCCCGTGAGCCATGGCCGCTGAGCCTGCGCGTCCGGAGCCTGTGCTCCGCGACGGGAGAGGCCACAACAGTGAGAGGCCCACGTACCGCAAAGGAAAAAAAAAGAATCTCTAACCACAAAATCTGCCCAGTTGTCATTATATTATAGTTGTGAAAAACATCTTACTAGATGTGGAAGTGTAAAAGTGCTCCATATATGTGTAACGTCTCCCTGAATATAACATGGACACAATCTTGGAACTAGTAACCAAACCAGTTAACCCAAGTGTGTGTAGGTACCAAAAGAATAGACGAACCAGTTGAAATTTTAAATTAATTACCCCGCCGGGCTGCTGTGCGATTCTGAACTTTCTAATAAACTTTGACCAGTAAAATTTTACATGCAATTTTTTGATCATCTGAATTATATTTAAGGCTTAAATATTAATAAAGTCTAAGTAAAACGTAGCCAAATGCATGAATATTTAGAAAGACGGTTCTAAAGATGGTCTGGCTCTGTAAATATCAAATTTACTTCTTTTCATTCCATCTTAAATCACTGGCTCTAGTTATGAAAGAATCTTTTCCCCCAGAAACTAGACTACAGAATAGTAACAAAAATTTTCTATTATTTTTATTTCAGGAAAGAGATGTAGGGAATCATAAGTACCACATATATCCGAGGAATCATATTTCAGCATTTAAGGAAAATCTGATAGTTTTAGTTAAATGGGTCAGATCTGAAGGATAATATTCACCATAGAGCACAAGACTATTTTTTAAAAAAAAGAATATACTTACACACAGCACAGTGAGGTTAAGCACTGTCTATTTTGGAACTGTGAATTCCAGGTGTTGGGTGTTCCATGAAGTTAGGCAGTATAGAAAGAGACCTGAACTAAAACTGTGATAATGAATAGGTCATTTCCCCTCCAAAGGCTGGCTGCAGCTTCCACTGAGCACAAGGGGTGGCGTGACAAG
This sequence comes from Orcinus orca, assembly GCF_937001465.1. NCBI lineage: Eukaryota > Metazoa > Chordata > Mammalia > Artiodactyla > Delphinidae > Orcinus > Orcinus orca. Next base: position 17,010,852 of record NC_064570.1, on the reverse strand, counting down.
GGTAGTGTGACCTGGATCATCTCTGAGAGCTTTAGAGCTCTAAACATTTCCCAGCAGATAACTAGAAACTGGGACAGAGGAAACGTCTGTTTGCAGGGTTGCATAACCACTACCAGCAGGGGGCAGCACTGCTTAGATAATCACTGTATTTTTGCCCTTCCTCATTTAGGAAAACTGTGGGGAGAAAGGGATTTATCCCCTCAGCTCTTAGCAGCCCAGTAACATATAAGTGAGCCAAAGCCAAGGAACGCCCTTGCCCCCAAAGATTACATGTCCAAGGCACCAACACCTACAGCAACAGACGTGCTGACGACCCACATTTCCCGTGGACACTTTCACTCATGGTATGGCTTATGGTTGATTTTCCTTTTTATCTTTGTCTTCTTTTTATGTCCTACTTGTTTCTTGTCGGGGAGGAATAATTGTATAAGGAATTTTAAAATTTAAGAAACATGGGAATCTTTTACCAATCTTTCTCTCCCTAAAATAAAATCCCCCATTTGAAGTGGAGTTTGAGATAAGGACTTCTCGAGAAGGGACACTTCATGCAATAAAGAGCAGAGATGATGACATTTCAGAGAAGGAAACGACTCTCCCCCTTTTGTTAGGAAAGGACAAACACACACACACAAAAGCCATCCACTGACCAGCGCTGCCCCCTGTGGCTGAAAGGAAATGAGGCTGAAACAAGTGAGTGCCTGTTCCCTGAGTCATGTTTTATTTTAATGATATAAATGTTTCTTTAAAAATTCAACTAGCTTATAGCATAATACTAAATCACATTTTCTAATTAATTTTTAAAGCTCAGATTTGATAGTAAGATTAATGTTAGTCTTATTTTCAAGATAATTTAAAAATTACTAGACAACATTCGTTCCATTTAATAAGAATGTATTACTCTGCAGTAAATTTTAATTCTGATTATACGTAGGGCTTTCTTTTTTTTTTTTTTTTTTTGCGGTACGTCGGCCTCTCACTGCTGTGGCCTCCCCCGCCACGGAGCACAGGCTCCGGACACGCAGGCTCAGCGGCCATGGCTCACGGGACCAGCCGCTCCACAGCATGTGGGATCCTCCCGGGCCGGGGCACGAACCCGTGTCCCCTGCATCGGCAGGCGGACTCTCAACCACTGCGCCACCAGGGAAGCCCAGGGCTTTCATTTTGCTGAAGTATGAACCCTTGAAATGCTTCATTTAAAATTAGAGATAGTTTTTCATAAAACAAGAATGTTTGGGGTCTTAAACATCTAAAACTATTACCTAAAGAGCAACAGAGGTTGTGGTCTAGAGCTTGCTGTCATCAGAGAACTATTGTCACTTACATGAAAGCACTTCTATCCATTTCTTTCTTTTCTCTTTATCTTTCCTTTCCTTGGACATTATTCACACACAGTAATCATTTCAAGCAGCGTTGTATAATGTGAAAAATCTGTGCTTTGAGCCAGACATACCAGGATTTAAAACCCAACTCTGCTGCTTATAATCTGTTTGACCATGAACTAGTCATGCAACCATTTTGAGCCTATTTTGTCTTCTCTAATATAGGGAAACTAATAATACCTGTCTTGTCAGGTCATTGTGAGAATTAATTGAGAAAACATGTAAAGCTGTATAAAGCACAGAGTAACCACTTGATAGCGGTCGCTGGGGAACTTGCCTCAAGGAAGCCTGGGATAGAAAGTCTACAAGATGTCTGCCATCCATTCCTTCCCTCCTTGCATTCACATGGTGCTCCTTACATCAAGAGGTAGAGTCTGATTCTCCTTCTCTGAATCTGGGCTGGCCTTAGTGACTAGTTTGACCAAAAGAATACAGTGGCAGTGACAGTCTGGGACTCCCAAGGCTAGGTCTTAAGAAGCCTTGAAGCTTCCAAGGCTACAAGTCTCTTGTATGCTTGACCTTGTGATGTTCCCTCTTAGAATCCAGCCAGTGGGCCTAAACCACATAGAGAGGCCATATGTAGACAGTCTAGTTGACAACCCAGCTGGGCTCCCGGTCAACAGCCAACATCAGCTGCAAACCACGCAAGGGACCCATATTGGACATCTAGCCCACGTGGGCCTTCAGCCCCTTCTAACACCTGTCGCCACCTGACTGCAGCCATGTGACAGACGCTGGACAAAGACTACCCGGCTGAGCCCAGCAAATCCACTGGACCATGAAGGATAATCATAAATGGTTATTTCAAGCCACTAAATTTGGGGCTGGTTTGTTATGCATGCAATGATAGGTAACTGGAACAAAGCTGCAGGGTAGATGTCTATTTTAAAGAGCCACTAGTAAAAACCCAGAGAAACAGCTGGGAGGGAGGGACTCTCACTCTAAACATTTATCTGTAATTCATAATTTTGTTTCTCAAGTCATTGTTTCAAAACTTCCAGAAAAGTCCAATTCTGAAGGAAAAAAGTCGATTTTGAAGGAACATGTGGGGATTGAAGAAATGTTGGTTTGGATGAAAAAGGGAATGAGTGAATGATTGAATGTTTCCTGTGTTATAAGTCCTCTCGTAGAAAGCATCTAATGACCAGCCATCAATCTAGAAGTTTCATTAAGAATCTATTATTTCTAATGCCATTTGCAGCAACGTGGTTGGACCTAGAGATTATACTAAGTGAAGCAAGTCAGAGAAAGACAAATGTCCTATGATATCACTTATATGTGGAATCTGAAAAAAATGATGCAGATGAATTTATTTACTAAACAGAAACAGACTTACAGACATAGAAAACAAACTTATGGTTAACAAAGGAGAAAGGGGCCGAGGGGATAAATTAGGGATTTAGGATTAGCCAGATACACACTACTATGTATAAAACAGATAAATAACAAGGCCCTACTGAATAGCACAGGGAATATATTCAGTGTCTTGTAATAAACTATAATGGAAAAGAATCTGAAAAAGAAAAAAAAAAAATATATATATATATATATATATATATGTATGAATCACTTTGCTGTACGCCAGAAATTAACACAACATTGTTTGTTCCCTTGACCTAAAAACTACACACAGGGGCACTCGTACAAGCTAAGGGGGTATCTTGTGGTATGGTGAGGGGGCACCACCATGTCTATGTGTTGCCACGGCCATGTTCAGAGCATTTACATTTTCATTGTAATTTCATTAAGCCCTGTGAAGCAGGTTGAATAGAAAACTGCAGTGTGGGTGTGGCCGTCCAAGGTCACCCAACCGGCTGGTGGACAGCCCAGACCCAGGTCTTCCGCCTACCAGTCAGGTTCACACCAAACCCCTCTGCCCTCTCCAGATCTTATTTTGTCCAGGACCCACCAATGTCTTCAAGTGACCTTGTCTACAACACAAAATAATGCCATAAGGCTGCTTTTTAAAGATGTTTTGAGAAATAATGTTAGAAATAATGGTACTGATTGCTAGACCAAAATAGAGTATGTCTATCACTGAAATAATTCAAAAAGCTATTTTTGTGGGTCACATTCTATGTGATAAAAACTGTCATCTTAGTTGCCTTTAAAGGACGCCTCCCTCCGTGAATCCATGCAGCGTCTGTATTCTCGGCTGAATGGGACTCCTCCACAAAGAGTATATAAATGACTCTGATTCAGAACGGAGGTAGAAGAGATAAATAAAGTTGACAGTTCAAAGAAGAGGTCTTCATTACTAAATTGTTCGGGGAGGTTTTGTAAGTCAGGGAAACTAATCTGCAGCTAATGCCCCCTCGGTGCCACTTCTCCTGTCTTCATGTCCTCACACTGACTAGGAAAGAACAAGAACATGGAGTTTTGCCTCCCCATCGTCAATTACAAATATGTCCTTTTTTTTTACCCTCTATGTGAAATTGCGTTTCTTATAAATTGCCCTGTGCTGTTGCCTCGTGAAGTAAACATCCAAGTTCCTGAGGCATCTTTCTGCCTTAGACAATGAGGGGCATGTGCCCCATTGGTGGTCCTCCATGAGTGGGAGGCCAGTGGAAGCTGGGAGACCATGTGCCTGGTTATGAAGCTGTTCGTCCACTTTCCACATTATTGAGCTATAACAGCTGCTTGGCTCGCAAGAAGCTGATGGCCACGGACACAAATCAAACCAGTCTCCCTTCTGCCCGAACCCTAGAAAAGCACCTTGCTGAGGCTGTGCGGTAGGAAGGGTTGGGGCTCTGCTGTAGCACAGATGACAGGAGAGCTGGCATGTGCACCCAGAGAAGGCAGGAGCCATCTGTGCATGTTCATTGGAGGCCAGTTGCCTGCTAGGGGACCTTTATGCCTGGCTCCATTGGCTAGGAATGACTGCACACGATTTAAAGATCTGAAAGGATTAACTGTGTGTTTCACTGTCAGTCATCTGCTGGATGACAAAGAGTTGACGTTTACAGGAGAAGTCTTTATTCTGAAATCTAAAGGACCACCTGAGAAGGTCTACAGTGATGCTTACCAAAAAATGGACTTATAATCATTTAAACTAATTTTAAACATTGGTAGCTGCATGGTTAGATGGTCCAGAAAAAAAATATGAAGATCTTCTATGTTTTCCCTTTTTATTCTCAAGCATGGCTCCAGACATGTACTCCTGTTAGGGAAACCTATTCAATTTGTTTCCCTACATAAATATTACGTGCATAGTAGAAATGGCTGCGTTACTACACATCAGATTGTTTCTGTCCTGTATGACTAATTCAGTTTGGTTTCATTGTGTTTTAGCAATTCCAGAAAGTAAGGGCAGAGCCAGCCCTACAACAGTTTTTTTTTTTTTTTTTGGCTGTGTTGGGTCTTCGTTTCTGTGCGAGGGCTTTCTCTAGTTGCGGCAAGCGGGGGCCACTCTTCATCGCAGTTTGTGGGCCTCTCACTATCCCGGCCTCTCTTGTTGCGGAGCACAGGCTCTGGACGCGCAGGCTCAGTAGTTGTGGCTCACGGGCCCAGTTGCTCCGTGGCATGTGGGATCCTCCCGGACCAGGGCTCGAACCCGTGTCCCCTGCATTAGCAGGCAGATTCTTAACCACTGCACCACCAGGGAAGCCCCAGCCCTACAACATTTTTATGTAACACCTGTGCTTCTTCAAAATGCCTCTGAACTTAGAAGACCTAAGAACTTTATCAACTGTTTGCTCAGGTTATGCTTAAAAGAACATGAATTCTTCAACATTCAGATGACTCAAAACCCCGGTTTTCTGGGAGATCAATGTAGATGTGTCCTAGGCTCAGTGCCTAGAAATGGCTTACCTTTTATGTTTTTTCTAGTGTTCGAGAAAAAAATGTAATGGAATTTTTTGGTGTTCTCTGAATTGGGGGGGGGGGTCACTGTTAAGGAGATAGAGGATAAGACTTGGTAGGTGCTGGTTATTGAGTTTAAAAGAAGATGGTGGTGTGTCCTCATGAAAGTTTTGATTATTAGGGCCAGAACTGGTAATCTGCTGTTGACGAGCAGGCTGAGGAATTCCTGTTACCTGCCTTGTCAGGTGCTGCTCTGATATTTCCACATCAACCCCCAGCCTTCCACTAGAGGCAGAGGGAGCAACTGAAAACAGCATTTACTCCATGATCATGGAGCTCCAATCTGGTCTTAGATGGTCTTAGGTGGGCCCAGTTTCAATAAGCCATTCCCTTCTTTCTCTTGCCTCCAAATAGGACTGATCTTAGCATGTCCTTTTAAATAGCCCCTTGCACCTCATATGGGAAGGAGCTGTGGGTCTGATTTAACACCCACAAACTAATGCTTCCACAGACAATGGCTGAGTTTACCAAACTGGGCTTACCAAAGTGGGAGATTGCATATCCTCTAACTGGCTTGCTTAGTTTTTTAACTACCAAAAAACCCATATCTTCTCTTGACTATTACCAGGTGTTGGTTTTAAATCAACATGTTCAAGAAATGTGTACTGTTAATTAGAACTTTCCAATAATGAACACTAACATCTGATAAAGCAAGATATTCTCCCTAGAGGAGGACCTTTGGCAGTGACAGGCTGACCAATTTAAGGGGTTCTATTTTTATGGTTTAACTGCCCCCCCCACTCCATCTTAACTACCTCTGTGATATGTGCTTCATATGTACGTATGGTACTTTAGCGCAAACTAAATAGTAAAAGGCCAACAGGAATCAGAGTGGAGCTCAGAGGAAAGGAAGCTTATGTCAGAATTATTTTTGCACATATCAAAGCCTGATTTTGGTGTAAACTTAGCCAGAGGGGTAAATGATGTCTTTGCGGCTCAAATATATTGACACTTTAATTAATGGCCTAAGAAAATACACTGGGTATCAGGATGAAACCAATGGACTATTCTTTTGCCTTAAATGTGCTATGAGAAGGGTCCATGAAAGACGGGGTATCTACTTTGCCAAGAGTTAGGAGGGGACTGGAGTTTCCAAATCCTGGCCATCCCTATCTTTGTCCAGCAGAAACTGGGTTAGCATGTAATGCAAAAGCAAGAGAATTGTAGCAACACAAAATGAGGCCATATTTTACACTCTAGGACTCTATATAATTGCGAAGAATGGGTTGTAAATTTGGTGTTACTCTAGTAATCAACTATCACCAAGAAATTCAGATCCTGTCACTACGTGCAAAATACTGTGTTTTGCTTGACTTTTCATATGGGCAGATTTGATTCCAGAAAAATATTTTGGGATCATCAGAAACAGGCTTCCTAAACAAAAGGTGACTTACTTTATGATTACTTTCCCCTCTTTTCCTTCAGGGGAGGGAATGAGGAGAGAGAACAAGGTAGCAGAGAGATATGCCCAAAGGTCTATGACCAGGAATGGGCCCCAGCACGTCCACGCCTGGCAGGAGTGGCCCAGGAGGCAAGCTCAGGGCTGCTGTGTCTGTCAGAGACCATCATCCACCTGTGGATCTGGGTTGTGAAGTTCCAGAGACTTATTCTGCATTTGGCACTGTGTCTTTAGTTTGGGTAAACTGCCTCAGATGGGCCATGGTGCCCAGGACCCCATGTCCTCATACTCTGATTGTCTAGGCAAGAATAACTGAGAGAGATTTTCTCCTCAATCACCTTTTCTGATTTTTTAAATGAATCTGTCACTAATTTTTATATTTTAAACAATAGGATATAGTTGAGAGCAAGATATAAAGAAATATGAATTAATAAGTAAAGAAATATTGGCCAGATGGTATAGGCTACCTATTCTTTTCTGGCTTTCAACTATTGCCAGTTACTATTTATTTAACCACAGCATAGTTTCTGTGTTTATATAAGATAACTCAATTGGACTTTCTAAGAGGTAGGCCTTTCCTGTATCTTCTCAGTGGCTCTAGCACACAGCAACTTTCACCAACTTTTTATCCAAGGCCCTCTTAGTTGTTCTCTGTTTAAACTTTGTTTTTTACCTTCTCTTTATGAAAACAGTATGGTTATTTACAAGTTAAAGAGAAAAGAGCAACGTGATACAATGAACTTTGAAGTAAATTAGCCTGGGTTTAAATCCTGACTTGATATCTGAATAAACATGGTCATGTTATTAAAACATTCTGAGATTCTTTTTTGCGGGACGAGGGGTGAAGTAGAAAAGAATAACTCTATTGCTTTGCCAGGCAAAGGGGGCCACAGCGGGCTAATGCCCTCAAAACTGTGTGTCCCCCAAACATTCTGAGATTCTTAATTTGCAAAATTGGAGTGAGACCTTGCTTGGTTGTTGGACAATTAAATGAAATAAATATGTAAAACTCCTAGCACATATTGAGGTCTTGGTCCTCATTACTGCCACTTCAACCATTTCCACTAATTTCACTATTACAGCAACTGCCAACTGAGTCACCATAGAATCCAGGTAACTCTCTGACCCTCGGTTTCCTCTTCAGCAAAACAAACATACTAATGTCTACCTCCCAGGGTTATGAAGAGAATGAAATGCGAACATTTGTAAAGTGCTCAGCACATGCCATGTATGTTCAATAAGTGTCGTGCAACATCTTTCCCTCTTTCCCCCTCTTCTTAGCAATTGCAAGAAACTCTTCAAGCACTTGTTATTCCCAGGCTGGTAGTTCACTCTGATCCTGAGATTAGATTAGAGCCTGCAGGGTTGCCTTCAATGCACTGTAAATTGAACCTGATGTCTGGATTTGTGTCCAGAAAAGATTCACACACTCCTATGAGGCTTGCTAGGTCTAAATCAATCTTTAGGCTGTAGAGGAAGCAAGAAATGTACGTAGCACACAAATATTCCTCTCCTTTCTCCTTTTCCTTCAGAGACCCCTCATGGCCAATGTCCAACACAAGTTGCACAAGCAGAAAATATCCCTACACTCTTCCTTCAGGCCTCTGTTTTGCTCTGTTTGCTCAGTGGTAAGAGGGTCTTGCCTCCTACTGCTCGCCATTTCCTGGCCTCCCTCACCATCTTCTATTGACAGACACAAGAAAATGGACCAGATTTCCATGCCTACAGGGACCCTGTAGTACCCCCAAGGGCAGCTTGACGCAGGACAAGATGCAGCTGACCACAGCAACGTGACAATTGCCATGTCCCTACGCTGCTTGCAGAAATAGCCGATTAAAATGAAGACACATGGGCTTCCCTGGTGGTGCAGTGGTTGAGAGTCTGCCTGCCAATGCAGGGGACACAGGTTCGAGCCCTGGTCTGGGAAGATCCCACATGCCGTGGAGCAACTGGGCCTGTGAGCCACAACTACTGAGCCTGCGCATCTGGGGCCCGTGCTCCGCAACAAGAGAGGCCGTGACAGTGAGAGGCCCGCACACCGCGATGGAGAGTGGCCCCCACTCGCCGCAACTAGAGAAAGCCCTCGCACAGAAACGAAGATCCAACACAGCCATAAATTAATTAATTAATTAATTAATTAAATTTAAAAAAAATGAAGACACAGTCTCAGCACATAGTTTACTATCCACCTCAGCATAGGCTGTTTGTTACCCCACCTCTCTTATTCTTGTGTGCTGTGCACCTTCCTTCTGAGGACACAGAAGGCTCCCCTCGTCCATATCTGTGCGGCGTCCTAGACTGGGGAGTCGATGTTTTCTATTGCTTTGGGTGTTCACTTAAGTCTCAGTATGTTTGCTTTACTCACGCTTCCATGGATCATTCAGGAAAGACTGAGGAGTGTCTGGTTTTATGTTGTCAGATAGGTGCCAACACATATGGCAGGGGTTTTTGTTTAATTTTTATTTTTTAATTGCACCTGTCAAAGGTCCCAGAAACTGTTTGGTAACAGACATGGGCAGTATGTACGGTACATTTCAGAAACCGCCACACTTAACATAGGAAGAGAAAGGCCAGATCAAATTGTGGGGTGCGTGTGCCATGCTCAGTATCCTAGGGGGCCTTTGATAATTGATCCTAAATGGACCTTTTTCTCTGCCATAGAATTTTATTTGGTCAAGATGTGCTTTCTATCTACTGTGGTCCAAAAGCTAAAATCACAATGAACACAATAACCACTTCTAATTCAGGAATTTCACCATCTGTTGTTTCAACTTGTGCCACTTACCTCTGCAGAGCCAGGAAACAACAGCAATAAACTTCCCACCCAGGAGCCCAATGGTGAGGGTCAAGGTGATGCCCAAAGAGCAAAGGCTACCAGGCGACCTTGAGGCCAGGAGTAAAGTAATACACGGCATTTATCTAGCTCTCTAGTTGTAACACTAGAGATGTGATTCCACCTGCTTACATAGAAAAAAATGGCAGACTTCCCAAGGCCTCACCACGTTGCTTGGCATCAGAATGAGTAGCTGATACAACCCTTGTCCGCAAACTCCAGTGAGGACTAAATGTGACTTGATTTATATTTCCTTTAAAGCAACCTTGAGCCCCCAGCTGCATTTCATTTTGTCCTTGTTGGGCTTTCCTCTCCTTTCTAGGACTTCACTAGATTCAGGAAGGGGTTCACGTGCCCAGAAAGGTGAGGGGCCTTGGCTGTGGGGTCTGTCATGGTCTCACCGATACCATACCACCTGGGCCTCCAGGGCTGCCTGGACATCTAGCAGTCCTCTGCTGCTCCCATGTCCTCCTGAGGCATGAGGATCATTGTGGAAGCTGTGAGTCACAGTCTTACAGTTTCTCCTCTGTAGACACACCACAGCTCTTCCTCCCTGGGACACTCTGCTTCCCCAGGGCAAAGCCAGGGAACCACCCTTCCCTGGGACCTTGGAACCTCTCTCTACCCCCAGACCTGTTTCTCAAAGATATTCTGCTCCTTCCTTTAAATTCAGTCTTCCCTTTGGGAGTCAGACTCTTAGGAAAAAAAAGCCAGGAAGTCTTGCAGCTGGGTCTGGCTTCTACCACACTCAGTGAATGAGGCACAGAGACCGAGAGGAAAAGAAGGATACAGAGGGTGAGAGGGGGAAACAACCCTAAATTCAAACCTCCAGACTTTGTTATGAGTGTGTGTGGTTAGCACCAAACACAGCACTGCACTCCATGTGCGGGCCTAAGCCATTCTCCAAGACCAAGTGGAGTGAACATTGCGCAAAGAGGAGACTTTGGGTCCTCCACCCACTGTATTTGTGCAAGGAAGTAGGGGGGATTGAAGGCACATTTTCAAGGCACCACTGGTTCATCCTTTACAGACTGCGCTTTGCATCAGTTAAACTTTTTGGACAATGTAAACCGATTTTGCATCCTCTTTTTCTTGCAAATTGTTTGCAAATGAGTAAAATTCACTGATATCAAGAAAGCTCTCATAACCACTCTCTGTGCAAAGGACGACCAGAACGTGCCTGTAGAGTCAGTTTTGTGTTCCAGTGACACTAGTTGAGTCAGCCACAGCAGGCTGAACTCGTGTCCCTCAATTTAAGACAATGCAGTCTATAAAACCTCACACTTGCAAAGTTGTTTTCCCTCTTAAAAGTGGATGTGCCATGGATTCCTTTAAGTATCGAGATGCCCTTGAATTTTTAAAACATATGACTTAATTTAGAACTTTCTCGTGTATCTATTTAATATGAAGTGTATCTATTTTATAAAAGTACCTATGTCCCTACTCAGTGAAATGAATAGAAAGCAGATAGAACATCAGATTTTACCAGTGGGAAGGAAGACTCCCTGCCAGAGAGAAATAGTTGCTTCACGTGGTTGGAAAAGTTGCCCAGTGTTCAAATGACTCACCCTGTCCACAAACAGCAGTTAGAGATGGACTCGGCTGTGAGGCAGGACCCGCAAAACAGGTTCTGATGGGCGCAGTGGTTCATGGAAGAGTTACACTAAGTATAGCCCTCCTCAGGGCTTCCAGGGAAGAAAAGTAAACAAGTACTTTTAGATATTCCTCCAACAAAATCATCTTTCTTCTCTTGAAAATGTGCTCTTCTTTACCAATTTTCCATTTCCCCAGATCCCTTGGTTGTCAGTAGTTGTTTTTTTTATATTTAAGCAGTTAATCTGACAAAGTTGAAACTAATTTGGGGCATGAAAGAAGTGGAGAAAATGTACCAAACATAAATAACTGCTTTCCAGGGTGAAACTCTATAAAACGAAGCGTTTGAGAAAGCCCTACCCATATTAAAATAAGGAGAGGAAAATCTTCCTGCAAGAGAATAACTATCAAAGTGGTTTGTTTCGTGTTGGAACAGCAGGATGTCGGCTTCTGATTTTCCACCCCAGGAGTTGGAAGTAGCGCTCAGCAGTTGACCACAGCCAGGTTTTACTGTGAAGGGCCACTGCTCATTAAGTCCTGTGTAATTAGAAACTGGCAAAGGAAGGAAATGTTGTTAGAACACTCAGGGGAAGGTTTATCAAAGGATATGCATTTTGTGCATTTGAGTTTTGCTTTTCATCAGAAGCTTTGACAACTTCATTAAATCTAAATATCTGAGAAATGTTCACTGAACATGTAAAGGTCATGCAAGCCCAGAAAGAACAAACTTCAGTTCTTCCAGGTCTCTGCCATCAGGCTTTATCTAGTCTCTGCTTTTCCTTCCTTTCCTTTTTCAGCTTGCAAGAATCGTGGGTAGAGAGTGTTAAACCTCTCTATTGGGACTTCCCTGGCCGTCCTGTGGTTAGGACTCTGCTCTTCCACTGCAGGGTGCTTGGGTTCAATCCCTGGTCGAGGAATTAAGATCCCGTATGCTGCATGGCCAAAAAGCTTTTTAATTTTTTTAAATGTTTTTTTAAAAAAACCTCTCTATTTACACATATGTTTCTTTTGAGTGACCATTAGAATAGTCAGAACTAATGAAAATGGGAGTGTCTCATATCTGAGTTATGCCTACGATGATAACCACAGATCCAATTCTCTGGGACATTTTAAGGAAGTTATTTCTTCTCCAATCTTCCATACGAAAAAAGTGAGACTATTACAAGCACATATATCTTTATGCGGCTGTTAAAAAATCATATTTTACCTGTTCTAACAGAGCACACACAGGATGAATCATGTAGTAGTCGACTTTGGTTAATTTTGCCCACAATAATGTCAAAAGCTGTCTCCCTGACCTTGCAACCTTAGACTTGCATTCCAGATGTCTATTCTTGTGTTACTGTGCACACCTTCAAGTGAGCTGAGAGGTTTATAGATACTAGAGTCTGCCATGAAAAAAAAATGCCAGAAGGAGTTGACACCACCCACTGTAGGTTTTTTCTTGGCACAGAGACTGCGGTGTGGTGCATTGGCACAAGGCAACAGGAGTTGTCATGTCTTAAGTGGCAGCAATGCTAGGGGATACTTTTCTTCTTTGAGTTATATTATTATCTCCCTGAATGAAACATAACTCGGTTTTGAATCATAACTATGGGAAATGCCCACACCCATCTCACCCCAACGTATGTAAATTTCATTTCTCCCAAGACTCTCAGGGATGAGAGAAAGCAAACCATCGGTATTATGAAAGCAGCTTGGCTGAAATGTTTGCTTCCCTGTGCTCAGTCACTGGAGCAGTCCAAGTGACACATTTGACAAGGCAGAACACGAAATTTATCTCTTCAATATGGAGCATTTTTCAAGGGAGGCTGAGTTTTGGAGCAAACTAATGGTAAGTGGAACGAAGTGTTTAAATATCAAGGGCATCATGCTGGGCATTTTCCTTGTGGCTTTTCATAAAATTAAGATGAAAGGGGAATTTATAATCAAAGGACTGTAGCCTTGCTCATTATTTTAAAGCGAAACATGCCTTCTACATACCAAATGGTATTAGTGATAAATGACTTTGGGTGTAAATTTTTCTAATTTTATTGATGAACCATACCGCATAGCTTGTGGGCACGCAAGACATTACCTTATTGAAGCAACACGATTCGCTGATAGAAAGGGATTGTAATGTCGAACTAGGTTTTTAACACAGATGAAGCGTTTCTTGGAACTCTGGGTCGCATTGTTACTTTTGATTTTCTTTAAATGTATCTTATTTAGGGTTATATAAATACACCTGTCTGTGTGTGTATATATATATATAAAATGATCATAATGTATACTATGATCAGAAGAGCATGAAAAAGGCACATACTAATGTCTAAAGCTAATTTTTATGATTTTTGAACTGGGCATATTCAGACCTCTTATTTCTTTTTATGTCACTGAGAACTGTTGAGTTTACTTCAGATGAATTGGTCAAGTTCTGAAAGGCTGCCAGAACAACACAGATTCCCAGGCCTCGGGGACCCTGGCTGATCATCTCATTTTATAACTGAATAAACTGAAGTTCCCCTACTTGAAGAACCAAGAGTTGGGTTACAAGATCCTAGACCCCAACCCCAGTGCAGTGCTTTTTCAGTTAGTATAGCTCACTGTTCCATAGTATAACTTTTCATTGTGTTTTCTCCTTTCTAATGTGAATTTGAACTTCACTGGAAATAGAAGATTCTGTTGCAAACATGGGTGATTTTTAGATCGGAATAAAAAAGTCTCTTTTGGTGGCAGCAATGTGATCTACCTGTCTTTTCCCTGGCAGTATGACTTATCTTCTTTTATAACATAAAGTTGACTCCAAGAACAAATTAAAACATTGGTTTCTAGAATAATCACTTCTGTTCATTAAAGAATGCTCACCATGCCCGGTGTCTTAGGTTTAAATGCTGTATCTCGGCTGGCAGAAATCAGGGTAAAAAAATACTATACTGTTCCCAGACATAACTAAAAAGGCCCAATTTTCAGATCCATATGCAAGCTTTGGAGACATCCACCTTCGTTTATCCAAGTCATTCACTTAGCAAAATATTATCAATCAGTTGTATTCTGGAGACTGAACCATTTCTATGCTCTTGTAATATTTCGATTGTTTAAATGCCTTAGTTTTGATTAGGAGCTCATTTTGACAAACCAGAAAAATAAAAAGGGCTTTTTCCTGCATGCCCTCAGGGCAGGAAGGGATGTCTGTGCTCCAAGGGGCTGGGAACTGACAGAGCAGCTGGTTGGGTCCAGGATGCGAGGACAGCCCGAGGGGCCCAGGCAGAGGCTGGAACTCAGGAAATACACAAAGGGGTGAGGTGTAGGTATTGGTCCTCCCCGCTTAGACCCCCCCCCAGTTCCTTGCCCGAGGAGTTTCCAGGTAAGATACAGTCAGTCCCATGAGAGAAGATCAGAACTGTACAGTAAACACCTATCACAGATTCAGGCTCGCCTGTTGTTCTCTTCAACCTTGGTGACTCAAACTGCCGTCTTGAAAATTCTCTCCTCTTTTGGAAGCTCTTCAGCCTCTGGCTCCATCTCGGCTCCATCTCGGCAACTACATGTTGTCACCAGTTCCCCTGGCAAGTGGGTGGCCACTTACCGCCAGGCCATCAGGCCCCGACACCGCCTTAGGTTGCTGGCAGCAGCTCACCCGTCTCCCCTGAGCTCCTTCCGGGCTGTGCAATAGGTAAAATACCTGCCAACTCAGACAGCCAGGGACGGACCCAGCCCAGGGCAGGAGGGACTGAAATACATTGGGATCCTGTGGCTGCCCAGGGGCCTGTGTGCATCGACAGAAACAAAGTTTGGAGAGGCTGGTGTACTTTCACAGTGTCTTTCTGTCATAATTAATGCACCCCACCTCTCTTGTGGTCAGCAGGGTGTTACCTTAACTGCATAGATGGTGAGACCCAGAGATTTAATGATGGGTTAGGCGCCGTCTGCGTAGCGAGCAGTGTGGGAGTGAGAAGTATAAGCCTCTGCCGTCAGAAGCAGGTCCTTTCATCCGTAATGTGGGACATTTGCTCTCAGCCTTCTCTGCCTGGAGGACCAGAGGAGTTCCTCCATGGATAATTCCCTAGTTATTCTTTGTTCTTAGTGCATTTGAATTTCTGCGTGTCTTTGGTCTTTCAGACTGCTTGTGTCGCTTAGAAATTCACCTCCATGCTGGACAGGACCAGATAATCCCCTCCTCTAAGAGGATAAGAGCAGCCCCTGCAAGTTCAAAGTCGGGAGCTTGGCTCCAGGTGCAGTTTCAAATCCCCAAGGTTGTGTGCTGTTCAAGGACAGTGGATAGATCAGGTCCCTGCCCTGCACACAACTTAGCACAGTGGTCCTACACGCCAGCTTCAGCACGGACGGATTAATATGAGGATGCAGCCGCCAGTGGGTGCTATGTACGGGCACAGGTGTTTGGGGGAAGTGAACAGTGGTAACTGACTCTGTAGTCCTGTGTGATCATCATCACCCCCGAGACCCAAACCGTTTTTCTTTTTTTCCAACCTGAGATCCCCATTCACCCCCATTCCTTCTCTCCACATGAGCTCAACTGAACAAAGCATCAGGCAAGTGCTCACCGAGTCTGGCTTCTGTACTTACTCTCCTGTTTCTGCAGAAAACACAGAGGAAGAAGACACGCTCTTGACTCACGAAGGTCAAAATACAGTTGAGAGATGAGCTATATGTACACGAAACAATTAGAGAACAAAATAATATATAAAAGAGTATCCAAGTGCATGGTTCACACACTAAATGCAACAGGGACTCTGAAGTCAGGGAAGTTGGAGAAGGTTTCATGAAGGAAATGGATCAAGAAGGATGGATAGAATTTTGAAAGGAGAGGGATGGGCGTCCAGGTGAAGGGGATGGTGTTGAATAAATGCTGGGATGCGGAAACACCCCTGGTGCTGGGTCAGTACTGAGTGACTGAACAGGAAATGCATGTGAGGGTCGGGGAGAGAGAAACTTGAGCAGATCCTAGAGAGCCTTGAAGGCCAAGCAAAGGAGTTAAGACTTGGGAGCCATGGAAGGTATGGGAGCAGTAGAATGGCATGGTAAAAGCAGCGTTTAAGGAAAAGTAGTCTGTCCACATAGATTGGATTCTGAAGATTCTGGAGGCCGTCAGAAAGCTGTTGTTACAGGACCTAAACGTGAGATGACAGGGGTCCCAGGCCAGAGTGGTATAAGTTGAACAGGGAGAAAGAAGCATATTTCTAAGGAAAAATATGAAATGCTGGTTGATGAATGGGATCCTGTAGGGTGTAAACTACATCAAGTTAGAAATGATGGCTGTCATGTGTACTAGGTAACAGTCTGTCTCTGCTTAGGATAAAAGAGAAGTCTAATTCTCCTTAGATCTACTCCTAAGGCCAGCAAACCTTTCTGATACTTCCCTGTTCCTTGAGGTAGCCAAATCTTTTCTACAAAAATCTCAAGGCACCAGTGCCCATCCTAAGAGCTCAGAACAAAATTTCTCTGCTAGCAACACTCCTGCCATATGGAACACTTTGCACTCTCAAAACTCCTCCTCTCTCTGTTTTCATGACATTGTAGGTAGATTTTCCCATTTCTCCTTCTTAGCGATTGGTTGCTAAACATGAAACTTTATTCTTTCACACTCACTGTGTTAGTTTCTCTCTAGTTAGTCTGCTTCTCACATCTCCCCCTCTCTGGCTTTATTCGTATCAATTTGCCCACTGAAATCTGGTGACCTGGCAGCATCCTTTGCTTTAGATGATCGACTCTGCCAGGCATACACATAGTTGTATTACTTAAACTCTCTTCTGTCCACAAGAGAAAGAGGTACACAATTCACCTGAGAGCTTGAAAGGGGAGGCAAGTTATCACAAGTACACAAGGGAAGAAAATCAAGAGGTTGCGCGTTTAGACTGAAAAGTCCTAGATAGGTTTTAAAGGTAATTGTGAATCATAGAAGGTGGAGAACTTTAAGGGGCCATACACGTGTTCTATTTCACCTTTGGAGTTTTTTTTTTTTAATATTTATTTATTTATTTATTTGGCTTTGCCGGGTCTTAATTGCAGCAAACAGGATCCAGTACCCTGACCAGGGATCGAACCCGGGCCCCTTGCATTGGGAGCGCAAGGTCTTAACCAGTGGACCACCAGGGAAGTCCCTGCAGAGTACTTTTAATAGTTTTTTCTTTTAATCTTTTTTTTTTTTTTTTTTTTTTTTGCGATACGCGCGCAGGCCTCTCTCACTGCTGTGGCCTCTCCCGTTGCGGAGCACAGCCTCCAGACGCGCAGGCTCAGCGGCCATGGCTCACGGGCCCAGCCGCTCCGTGGCATGTGGGATCTTCCCGGACCAGGGCACGAACCCGTGTCCCCTGCATCGGTAGGCGGACTGTCAACCACTGCGCCACCAGGGAAGCCCTTAACTTTATTTTTCTTTGACTTTTTACTTTATACTGGAGTATAGCCGATTAACAATGTGATAGTTTCAGGTGCACAGCAAAGGGACTCAGACATACAGATACATGTATCCATTCTCCCCCACAGTCCCCTCCCATCCAAGCTGCCACATAACATTGAGCAGAGTTCCCTGTGCACAATTTAACTTTAAAAAAAAGTATACTTGAAAATATGGCAGTGTTGATGTAACACTGTAAGCATTTGTATTGAAAATATCCCAAATTTTAAAATGAAACCTACTGATAAAAAAAAAAAAAAAATCTGTGTGTTTTTTCTCCTCCACTTTCCTCTCCTAAGCTCATTTCATTCCCTTAGACCTCTGGCCTGCACTGTTAGAGTGTCCATCTCCAGTGTGTTAACATGACTTTGGCACTTGGCTAGAGGCTCCTGCAGACGCTGCCTCCTGCGGACTCAGTGGTGATGGGATCTCCGTGGGCTCACAGGGCGGGCCGGAGGGGGCCGCAATCAGCCTGCTTATCATTATTGATGTGGCTTCCGCGACCTCTGCTGCATTTCTGTCCAGTGTGATTCTGGATGCAATTCAGAAAACACCTGCTGAAATCCTTGCGAGAAATCCATGCGCGTGCCAAGGCCAGGTGATTGGTGTCACTCGTGAACGACGTGAAGGTCAGCCTCTTGGCCCTCCTTTAGCTCTTATTTTAATGAAAGTCAGAATTCTTTATTGAGCGGATTTTAATACAGACCCAGCACAGGCTGGCATTTCTACTTTTTCTACTATATAAAATAGTCTTTTAACTAAAACGGAAGAAGGGTGGAGATTTTGCAGGGCGTTTAAAATTGGAGGAGGGTTAGGAAAGAGATTCTCTGTGTTCTTTGAAATATCAGAAAGCTTAAAATTTATGTTTGATCTCTCCCTTCACCACTTCAAAGGAATCGTACCTCTGTGATTGCTTCCTTCCTTTTGGGGGGGATCTATCGTCTTCCTCCCCAAACCTGTGCAGCTTTTAGCTGATGTAACAAGATCACTTCCTTATATCAATGAGGGTGTTTCAACCCTACCATTTATGCTACTGTTTTCAGTACACGTTTTTTTTGTTTTGGGGTTTTTTTTAAATACAGGTTTTACTTTTCCGTTCACTATGTAAATATATGAGTTGTAAATAAGAGACAGAAACTCTAGAGGAATTTGACACAGAGTGTCCACAGTAGAAACTTACCATACACTAAAAGTTCATTTGGTCTTAGACCAAATGAAAAACTTGTATAATTAATATAACACATTGATTAATGATGACAATAATAACTAACATGCATTACATATTTAGTAAGTGCTAGGAACTGTGCTAAGTATTTCAAGGGTATTATCTAATTTAATCTTCATAATGCCCCTTTATTCTTCTAAAATGAATGAGATAATAGTCTATGTGGGTCAAGGTTTAGTTTTAGGCATGCAATTTAGGAAGAATACAGGCGAACTGAGGCACATGGCAAAGTGAAAATGAGAGCAACCGGAGAGAGCAGAGGTTCTCAAACTTGAGCTTGGGGACTTCCCTGGTGGTGCAGTCATTAAGAATCCACCTGCCAATGCAGGGGACATGGGTTCAATCCCCGGTCCAGGAAGATCCCACATGCCATGGAGCAACTAAGCCTGTGCGTCACAACTACTGAGCCTGAGTGCCACAACTACTGAAGCCCGCGTGCCTAGAGCCTGTGCTCCACAATAAAAGAAGCCGCCGCAACAAGATGCCTGTACACCACAATGAGAATATTTGCAAACAAAGCAACTGACAAAGGATTAATCTCCAAAATATACAAGCAGCTCATGCAGCTCAATATCAAAAAAACAAACAACCCAATCCAAAAATGGGCAGAAGACCTAAACAGACATTTCTCCAAAGAAGATATACAGATTGCCAACAAACACATGAAAGGATGCTCAACATCACTAATCATTAGAGAAATGCAAATCACAACTACGATGAGGTATCACCTCGCACCAGTCAGAATGACCATCATCTAAAAATCTACAAACAGTAAATACTGGAGAGGTGTAGAGAAGAGGGAACCCTCTTGCACTGCTGGTGGGAATGTAAACTGATACAGCCACTATGGAGAACAATATGGAGGTTCCTTAAAAAAGTAAAACTAGAGCTACCATACAACCCAGCAATCCCACTACTGGGCATATACCCTGAGAAAACCGTAATTCAGAAAGAGTCATGTACCACAATGTTCATTGCATCACTATTTACAATAGCCAGGGCATGGAAGCAACCTAAGTGTCCATCGACAGAGATAAATGGATAAAGAAGATGTGGCACATATATACAATGGAATATTACTCAGCCATAAAAAGAAATGAAATTGAGTTATTTGTAGTGAGGTGGATGGACCTAGAGTCTGTCATACAGAGTGAAGTAAGTCAGAAAGAGAAAAATAAATACCATATGCTAACACATATATATGGAATCTAAAAAAAAAAAAAAAAAGTGGTTCTGACGACCCTAGGGGCAGGAAAGGAATAAAGATACAGACGTAGTGAATGGACTTGAGGACGTGGGGAGGGGGAAGGGTAAGCTGGGATGAAGTGAGAGAGTGGCATGGACATATATCCACTACCAAATGTAAAATAGATAGCTAGTGGCAAGCAACTGCATCACACAGGGGTATCAGCTCGGTGTTTTGTGTCCACCTAGAGGGGTGGGATAGGGAGGGTGGGAGGGAGACGCAAAAGGGAGAGGATATGGGGATTTATGTATACATGTAGCTGATTCACTTTGTTGTACAGCAGAAACTAACAAAACATTGTAAAGCAATTATACTCCAATAAAGATGTTAAAAAAGAGTGGCCCCCACTCGCTGCAACTAGAGAAAGCCCACGCACAGCAACAAAGACCCAACGCAGCCAAAAATAAATAAATAAATAAATTTATAAAAACAAAAAAACCCCAAAACAACTTGAGCCTGCAGCAGAATCTCCTGGAAGGCTGGCTTAAACACAGATTGCTGGGTCCACCGCTGTTCACCTCCACCCAGCAGCCTATTAAAGGGCTGGACTGTAAGTGATACCCTTGGGACAGTGGATGTGACATTGGCCAAAAGGTATGGATTGAGACCAGCACATCTGAGAGTGAGGGAGAACAGATAGAGTGGGCTGCCCGTGGAGGAACCTGGGAGGTGCCCACGCAGAGCAGGGTGATGGGTTTCTGAGCAAGAATTACAACCTGGTGGCCCCGAGGCTGAACGCATCTGCAGATGGGTCTGCTGCGAGTATGCAGGGCCGCTAGGTGTTTTAATTTGAATGCATCCATCCTCCAGTTCCCCGTAGCCCCTACTCTCTCTTAGCCTTGATGATTCATCCATTTATGCTCACCGGCCTGGCCACAGATGGCCCTGGAGCTGAAGGCCCCTGAGGTACAGGCTGAGCGAGCAGCAGGTGAATGCTGGATTCGATTTTTTCATTTTATTTTATTTTATATTAGAGTGGAGTTGATTTACAATGCTGTGTTAGTTTCAGGTGTACAGCAAAGTGATTCAGTTATACATGTACATATGTCTATTCTTTTTCAGATTCTTTTCCCATATAGGTTATTACAGAATACTGAGTAAAGTTCCCAGTGCTATTCAGTAGGTCCTTGTTGATTACCTATTTTTATATATAGTAGTGTGGATATGTTAATCCTAGACTCCTAGGGATTTGATTTTTTTTCCGTAATCTGCCATCTGGACTCTATAGAATGAGAGAAGGGTCACTTGGTAAACTGATCCCAGTTTGTTCACTTATAGGAATTGCACACTGGGGGAAAGCACCCACTACAAACTGTGCTACCATGGAAGTAGTATCGTCCATCATTGTGCTGTTTCCTAGGATGGCTGTCTCCATCGAGCACAGCTCTCTAGGTCCCCCCAGTCTCCTCCAGGTCTTCTCCCTCCGAGGCTTCCTTTGGTTCCACCTGACTAGGGCTGACCCTTGGTAGACACAGGACCTGAATAGCAAAGCCATGCCCCTTCTGTCCCTCCCTGCAAACAGCACCCCAGGACTGCCCTCCCTGAGTCCAGTGGGCTTGTCTGCCCTGCAGGGACACACATGGGCCTAAAAAGCCAGACACTGGAAAGCCTTGGAAGACAATGACCCAGCCTTGGCAGGAAGAGACATAAGCAAGAGAAGTTTGGGGTTGATTACAAAACAGCTTGTGCCAAAAGTGGTAGATTCTCAGGAGAAAAACCTTATCTAGGAAGTTCCAGGGCAAGGAAGAATAAAGAAAAATGAAATGGCAGAGAGAAGTAACAAGACCAAATTAAGAAATGTAAGATCTAGATAGATCGTTAGGAGGCATGTATGGTCCGCGGTGGATGCTTTGTCCTTGAGACATCTAAAATAAAGTCAAGAGAGGCCTTCACTGACCACTCTAAGTAGCTTAAGTCTTTTCCACCTTTGCCTCCTGGGTTTGGTTGCGAGGTATTTCGCTGGCTCAGTTATGAGCATTCTGGGGTCGGGCTGCCTTCTAGGTGGGGAGCTAGGAACAGGGCGCCCTCTCTTCCTCGGACCAGCTTTCCATTCTTTCTCTTTTCGTTCTCTCTTTCTTTCTGACTTTCTTTCTTCCCGTCCTTCCTTTCCCTTCCTTCCTTCCCTCCTTCCCTCTCTTCCTCCCTTCCCCCCTTTCTTCCTGTCTTCCTGCAAATAAGGCGAAAAAAAAAAACTTGAGGAGACCACTGGTGCAGGTTCCAGTAATAACCGTGGCAGGTAATTTTTGCACATCCGGAGTGAGTCATTTTCTTATAAATGAGATCAGGGGCTGTAGTGCTCCCAGAAGAAAAAAACACTTATATTGACGTGTTTATGTATTGGAATGATAATATTTGTCCATGTGAAAAGATGTGTGATTCCTTTCTGCCACACCATATGGCTTATTACTCTTCATAATCCAAATAGTAGCAGCTGCTGCAGAATGCGAGAATGAGTTTTCCTGAAGTAAAAATGGGCTGTCTCGGACGCCACGTGTACTTTCCACAGTATCACCAGCAATTCATCAGAAACCTACATATGGGTCCCTTCCATTAATCCATTCCTTTCTTTATTCATATCTCAGAAGTTCATTTTTCTATCCACTTCCATTCTGTCCCTCTCACCCAACCTACCCCCATTCAGCCTGGGCCCCCACGGGGCCACTCCACCTCGGGAACATGGACGCGTATTGTTTAGAACTGTTGGCAACTGAAGGTTTCAGTTTGGGTCTTGCTGACCATTGACAACTGCCAGAGAAAATTGCAGTGAATTTTCGCCCTGGTTCCCCATGTGGCTTCCTACACTGCTGAACTGCATTATATATTTGTAGTTAATCAGACACAGGAAGACACTGAAGCAGTTAATGACTCCCCCTCAGACCGACTTGGCCCAACTCTGAGGTAATGGAAAGTGTAGGGCAGCACTTTCTACAGACCACTGGAATGTGGTTTGCAGAAACCCTTGAGGCTTAAGAAGGAAGCCATTTGTGGCCTAGGTGCTGGATGCCACTGTAGAAACCAACACGCTCACCAGCACAAAATAACCCAGTTTCACAGAGGAGAGGTATCTGTGGCACTTATCATTACACGGTCATTCTGAGTCCCCCTGAAAGCTGGAGGTTTTAGAAAATCAAAACACTCTTTTTGCTGATTCTACACATTAGAGTGGTAAATATCTAGACCATTTAACCAAAAGAAAAAAAAAAAGTCCTGACCAAATATCCCAAAACTTGAGCCTAAAATGAAAGTATATAGATAATTGCTTTAATTTTCCACTTCAGTTGGTTAAGTTATAATAATACCTTGCACTTGCGTGATGTATCATAGTTTTCAGGGTGTTTTCATGTATATTAATAGTAATTGAGACTTTTTTCCAAGAAGACTGTCAGGTGACCTGAATCGATGGACATGCGTGAGATTGGTATATTATCTCTGTCAGCTACGTTTTCTGTTCCTCCCACAGCGGGTATCACTAATTTCCAACTTGTATCGGCCATCTTCCCGCAGCCATTTGTCTTTTTCAGGTGTGTATTGGTCAGTTCTCTAAGTACCTGTTCCTTTTTTTTTACAAGTTATAATAGGGTGATTTATCAATGTCATTCTTCTCACTTGGCAACGAGAGAGAAACTACAAGATATTATAGAATCGGTCTGCATACCAGGCCTTTAGCCACAGTTCTCCAAGTTGAAATGGCATTTATACCCCTTCATCACAGACCTTGTCAAGAGGTCCTGGAGTCAGCCTTCACTTAGGCAGTCTTTGCCTTCAGGGTGCGTTAGGTAATTGTTTCATAAACTTCTTTGCCAAAACGAATATCTGACAACATTCCCAAGTCACATTTTGTGTTTAGGGGTTGCTGCCTGTGTGTGTATGTGTATATCTGCTTCTCATTTGTGTTTCTTATAATCGTAAGAAGTCTGACTCAGGCCAAGTACGTGATTGTCCCTAAACGCCATGATGTGATTTCAGGACTAAATAGTCCGAATAGGTCTTCCTAATTGATGATGACTGAAATCCCATGATCTGACTATCCTGCCTTTCCTCTGTCCCCAGCGAAACTTCCCCCGAAGGCTCAGCTCTCTCCACTCCCAGAACCCATCCTGACCTGCAGGTAGTGATCACTTGAACTGGGGTTAGTCCTACTGTCCTAAGCCTGGTGTCTGGTGGGCCTGGGCTGAGCCCTGGGCACCCTGTCTGCTGACTGCACCTTAGCTCACACCGTGCTTAGCTGGCGGGCATGCATGGGATGCTGCTGTTGCTTTCTGATTTGTACTTACGCTTTCCTGCTGAAATCCGAGTCCCCCACCCCTGCCCACTGATTATGCTGCTGAGCAAACGCTACCCTTCTTTGTCCCCGTTGCCTCAAGGTTCCTCCCATGTGTACCTAAAAACGGGGTGGTGGTATGATTTTCATGGGCCCCAGGCACTTTTGGCTTTGTGGGCCACTTCCTCCATTAAAAAATGTTGAAAGGGTTTCCCTGGTGGCTCAGTGGTTGAGAGTCTGCCTGCCGATGCAGGGGACGCGGGTTCGTGCCCCGGTCCGGGAAGATCCCACATGCCGCGGAGCAGCTGGGCCCGTGAGCCATGGCCGCTGAGCCTGTGCATCCGGAGCCTGTGCTCTGCAGCGGGAGAGGCCGCAACAGTGAGAGGCCCGCGTACCGCAAAAAAAAAAAAAAAAAAAATGTTGAAAGTTATGTTTTACAGTTGTCTTGGTATAAAGACAAATATGTTCATACTATATATATATATTATTTATTAAGACATTTCTTTGACTTGAAAGTGTATTTTTTCTCCAGAATTTAATTTTCTTGAAAGAAATTAACACGTTGGCATGGATCTCTAAAAGCATTGTGGGTTCTGGGCATTGTGCCTGGTGCCCCTGATGGTTAAGGTGGCCCTACTGAGAAACAGACCAGACCCTTTACCTTGGATCAGTGTTTCAAAGTTCCGTCCTTTGCAAACCACATTTAGGAATTTTACCATATTGCTCTTTTCTCCCATACTAGTTTTCATGTAATATTTTTCCTTAAATTTACCCCCTTTGAAATTTTAATAACTGTATTTTGAAAAGAAAGTTTATGTCAGTAGTATAACTTGCTGTTAGGAACTGTATGTTTATCCTCCCCCACCAGAAATTCAGCTGTTGAAAAACCCTAATCCTCAGTGTGAGGGTTTTGGAGGTGGGGTCTTTGGGAGGTAATTAGGTCATGAGGATAGAGTCCTCGAGGTGGGATTAGTGCCCTTATGAGAAAAGACAGGAGAGAGCTTGCTTCTCTTTCTGCTCTCCACCAAGTAAGGACACAGTGAAAAGGTAGCTGACTGCAGACCAGGAAGTGGGCCCTCACCAAGAACTGCCTCTGCCAGCACCCTGATCTTGGACGTACCAGCCTCTAGAACAATGAAAAATAGATGTTTGTTCCTTAAGCCACCTGTCTATGGTAATTTGGTGTAGCGGCCTAAGCAGACTAAGACACTTGGCAAAAATAGAAAATAATCATTAATAATTATTAACACAAATGTTATGTAATTTTTTAAATTTATGTTCATGTTCTATCTAACCCCAGTGTTTTGAGTTCCTCAGCATCTCTTATCCTCTACTAGTCCTTGTAGAGTTAATGATCAGATCAACCTTAGCTCTAAGGTGCCTACGCTGTTCACGGTTTTCCTTTATTCACTGTCTGCCCACCAACACCCAGCCACTGCCCACGTTCTTGTTCCAAAACAAAGGGACCAGACAGACCTCCCCAACTCAGTTTAAGCATTGACAGAGCATCCCTGCCCATTAGACTGGATTTTCCTGGGAAACATCATTGGGTGTCACAATCCTGACTTACCATTTCCCACTAGAACAGACTGTCTAATAGAACTTTCCATGATGGTGGAAATGTCCTATGTCTGCACTCACCAATTCAGTACCCACTAGACAGATGTAGCTACTGAGCATCTGAAACATGGCTAGTGAGACTGAGGAAGAAAATTGTTACTTTTAATTTTAACCAATTTAAATTTAAACTCTTTAGCTACATGTGGCTAGTGGCTACCATATTGCACGGGACAGCAACGGAGTGTTTGATTTTGGCTATGACCATCCTTCTTGGATTCTCCGTCTCCATCTCAGAACTGATCAGTTCTAAAGCTCTTTCCCTTTCCATGAGGCCTGTCATGTCACACGGCCAAGTTTATTAGTGAAATGGATGACACTTATGCTGCTATGCTGCTATTAGATGTTCACACCATAGTGTGAAAGAAGGCTCTGGGAGGAGGTATGGCAGAAGGAAGCAGGAACAGAACAGAGAACTCTGTGTGCTGCTGGGAGCTTTATGGGTGTGTGGTGAGCGGGGACAAATGGAGAGAACGAGGTATCAAATGTTAATTCCCCCTGCTTTTCAGTTTTGCCAAGCTAACAATACCCTAGATCTAAACTGTATTAATATCATTTTATTTCCTCCTCTTTGTCCTTTTAGAGCAATTGTCAGTTGGAGTCAAAGGTTCAGGTTCAGAATAAACAGTCTGCTTAACAGTTTGTCATTGGGACTTCCCTGGCAGTCCAGTAGTCAGGAATCCTCACTTCCACTGCAGGGGGCCTGGGTTCGATCCCTGGTTGGGGAACTAAAATCCTGCAAGCCTCGCAGCGCAGGCAAAAAACAAACAAAAACAGTTTGTCACTAACCTGCTAAACCTAGAAACTCCAGCTTGAGCTGGCTTCAAGCCCCAGGCTTTAGTGGTCACTTCGTTGGACCAACTGCACTTATTTAGCGGATATAATTCTATTTCCATTGTGGAGAAGGTGCACATAATAGCAGCTTTTGCCCCAAAGCAAAAATCCTTTGGGAAATCTGCCTGCACTAATGCATATATCGATGTACATGCATATTTCCCATTAATACTAATAGAACCTAATGAGACTGTATAAATCATCTGAATTTTGACGCAGTGTGAATCTGATGTTGGATGCTTCGAGATGAACTCAGAAAGTCCATTTGTCTGGGAGCTGTTTCTTAATACGCCTTCATCTTGTAGCCGAATTCCTCTCCTGTGACTGAAATATTAATCAAAGGCTGTTTCTGCATCTCACATCATGTACACCTGCCTCTCATCATCAGAAGAGATGAAGTAGACTCATCTGTGTGACCGTGTGCCTCTATCTAGGCATAGTTTAAGGTTCTATTGACAGAAATAAAAAGGGAATGGCCAGAAAAGAGAAATTAAGAGAGATTTTCCTTTTTGTGGGGAGCAGTGTGCAGGGCCAGGCTAAATTAAGCGTACACATGGTCTGGAATCCTGGAAGGAGCGCCAGATCACATTGGCTGAGTGTGAGGAATTTATACATCTTCATTCCCCCACATGGTCCTCACCCGTTGTCAGCTATATCTAGCATCTTACCTCCAAACCTCCAGAGCAACATGTTTTACCTACACTGTCAATGTCTTCTGGGGGAGAAATGCATTGTATTACCTATCAGAGCGGCGGAAGTGCTTTCCAACCGGTGTGTCTCCCTCGTTCTTCAAAAATGGGCCCTTCCAGTCTCCTCTAACTTCAGCTCCCTTTTCTCTCTGATCTTTCTCCTCTATTACCTGGATTCTAGTCACAGTGCTTTCTCATGGAGACTGCCTTTTGTTTTACTCTATTATAGGCAAAAAAAAAAAAAAAAAGTATACGGTAGTCCCTTCTTATTCATGGGAAGTACGTTCTAAGACCCCTAGTTGATGCCTTGAAATCACGGATAGTACCAAACCCTATACAGTTGACCCTCTGTAGCCTCAGATTCCACATCCGTGGATTTCACCAACCACAAGTTTAAAATATTTTGAAAAAAAATTCCAGGACGTTTCAAAAGGCAAGACTTGAATTTGCATCCCACCAGAGGGTTTTACAAAATATTTAGGTTGTATTCATAACTATTTACATAGCGTTTACATTGTATTAGGTATTATAAGTAATCTAGAGATGATTTAAAGTATAGGGAGAATGTGCATAGGTTATATGCACATGCTACAGCATTTTGTATAAGAGATGAACATCCACGGAATTTGGTATCCACCAGGGTCCTGGAAGCAGTCCCTCACAGATATCAAGGCACAACCTTATATACCATGTATTTTCCCTATACATACATTCCTATGATGAAGTTTAACTTATAAATTGGGCACAGTAAGAAATTAACAACGATAATAATAAAATACAACAATTATAACAACATACTGTAATAAAAGTTACATAAATGTGGTTTCTCTCTCAAATTATCTTATACAAATTTA
The DNA here is from genome assembly GCF_937001465.1 of Orcinus orca. Taxonomy (NCBI): domain Eukaryota; kingdom Metazoa; phylum Chordata; class Mammalia; order Artiodactyla; family Delphinidae; genus Orcinus; species Orcinus orca. The sequence goes on along the minus strand of NC_064570.1, from coordinate 16,982,667 downwards.
ATGCCTTTTCCATCTTAACTAAGCACTTACCACACACTGTGGCTGTAACTTTGGCAGATTGCAACAGCAAAACTAGCACAAATTTCTTTTTTCTTCTTCACAAGTTCACAAATAGAAGATTTGTTCTTACCGTAGATCTTAGTGTTATCTTATGATTTCCTTCCTTTTTTATTAAATCAAGAACTTTTACCCTTTCACTTAAAGGAAACATTTTATGGTTACTCTATGGCATATCCAAATTGCCAACATCACTACTCTTGCACTTTGGGGCCATCAAGTAAGGTAAGGGTTAATCAAACACAAGCACCCCAATACCACAACAGTCGATTTGATAACCAAGCCGGCTGCTAAGTGACTAATGAGGGTGAGATATGCTGGACAAAGTGTTGCTTCCCATCCAGGGCAGGACAGAGCTGGAAGCCTCGAGATTTCATCACTTTATTCACAACAGCACACAATTGAAAATTTAAGAATTGTTTATTTCTGGAGTTTTCCATTTCACATTTTCAGACTGCAGTTGACCAGAGGTAACTGAAACCTCAGAAAGTGTAACCTTGGGTAAGGGGGCAACTACTGTACTATAAGAAAAAAGAAACACACACACGCACTGCATTTTTTTTCCCCAAAGTTTCTTTCAGACAGCAAAAATAAGGATCAGACAGAAAGAAAAATGTAGATTGTAAGTAAAAACCTTGTTTACTGCTGGACTACAGAATCTTGGAATTATGGAAAATTAGCACTGGAAAGGACCTTTGGCAGTCTATCGCAATAGGGTTACATCTAGCAGCTGCAGCTTTTCACAGCTGGCAAAGCCCTGGTGTTTCCACGGGTGTCTCGCATAAGCATGGCAAATACTGTTAGTGTCCCCTTCACAGATAAGGAACTGAGGCTAATTAAAAATGCTGCAAAAACAGCATCATTGATTTCTATATTGATAAATTGGAATCATTTAGTTTCTTCTCTAGTCCAAGAAAACAGAATAACTGTATGCAAAGCTGCTTGAATAAGCTTTTAAATCCAAGGTGTCTTAATTTCCAAAACCAGTGAAAGCCCTAAATGAATCTTGGGGTCTACAAAATATTTTAGAATTAGTTTGGTCATTGTCATCTGCTTGAACCCAAGAGAATGCTAGAATTAAATTAATTAATAATAGTTGAGGATTAGTGAAATTAATAATTAATTAGTTTAATTAATAATAGTTGAGGATTAGTGAAAGAGGTATTGAGATGTAGTAGATCTTCAAGTCTTACTCTAAATTGAGACATCTTTTAAAAATGCAACACTTTGGAGGGAGGGGAAATTGGATGAAGGTAGTCAAAAGGTACAAACTTCCAATTATAGGATGAATCAGTACTAGGGATATAATTTAATGTACAACATGATAAATACAATTAACATTGCTGTGTGTTATATGTGAAAGTTGAGAGTAAATCCTAAGAGTTCTCATCGCAAGGAAAAAAACTTTTTCTATTTCTTTAATTTTATATCTATGTGAGATGGTATTCACTAAACTTATTGTGGTAATCATTTCATGATATGTAAATCAAATCATTATGCTGTACACCTTAAACTTACACAGTGCTGTATGTCAATTATAGCTCAATAAACCTGGAAGAAAAAGGAAGAATACACTGGTTAGGATTATATTAATACGAATGATAAGCATCAGTTGTGAACACAGATCTCTGTTTCTGTAGCTATAAGATGGAAACAACAATGTTACCTACCAAATAAGTTGTAATAAGAATTAAATGAGACAGTTGAGTAGAAGAAGGAGTTTTCATTCTAGTTACTAGGATGTAATACTCTGTCTATAAAATTTAAAGTTCCATTTTAAAAAGAAAACATTATTATTGAGTGGAAGAACTTGTGCAGTCTACCTCTGTTATCCACATCAGAGGGAAACATGGTTATTTGGACCAGGAAGCTCTGGCTCAGGCATCCTCACCCTAGTTTCCTCTTCTCAAATTGTGGATATCTGATTTAGCAGGAACTAAAGGTGTGCTACCAACTGCAAAAACAATTGCATTCATTTATTCACTACCTTATTACAGGCTTGCTTGCTATGGGCCAGAACCTACGCTAGAAATAAATACAAGGAGAAGATCTGTTCCTGCCCTTCAGGGGTCTCCCAGTCTAGTGAGGGAAAGTCTAGGGAAGGGCACTTAAGGAAGGGACTGGATAGTTATTGGGGCATTTATATAGGTTAGCTGACATACTCCTAATTACAGCCCTAGTCAAGTGGGTAATGTTATCCCCATTTTATAGCTGAGGCTCAGAGAATTTAGAGTAACTTACCCAAGGTCACACAGCATGTGAAACAAGGAGAAATCAAACCCCCATATGTCTGATCGTCCCCTTTGCACCACCAATACTAAACCGTGTGATCCCACGGCCAGGTAGTATCATGACGGTAGCCTCCGGCAGCTCCTACCTGCCACTGACTGTCACTGAGCCCCTAGAAGTGTCCCCCTCGGCTGTTCTGTTGATGTTGGAGTCCATCTTCTTTCTCTTGGGACACTCTGGAGTGGGGGAGAGAGGCTCAGAGTGCCGTCCGGGAGGATTTGCCACGTCATTCCTCTCAAGCAGCTCTCAGGCATACCTGAATGAAACCGAGGAATGTCTCGTCTGTCTCCAGGAGAAGAGTGTTCTTCTCACCAGCGTACCTGCCAACGTCACAGGGAGGAACTTTGAGAGTTTCTGAGAATATATTGAACAGGAGGCGGACAGCCCTTGGAACAGGGGAGCTGTGGGAGAGAGATTGCCTCGGGAACTGGGAGAGGTTGAGACAAAGCCAAGAGAAGAGAGGAGTCTTCTTCACTCAGAACCATAGTAGGAGAGGGGAGCCACGGGTCAAGCGGAACACGGTTCAAATGAGCATTATGGTAAGAGAAATACACTGGGTACCACCTCAGCCACAGGCCCGGTGCCAATGCACAGAGAATAGAAGTATGAGGACAAGCCAAGGTTGGTGACTCAGCAATGACGAGAATTAGGGCCTTGGGAACTGAAGAAAGTAGGATTCTTCCAAGCAGGCTGACAGTTGCTTGTTCTCAATCCCCAAATCCAAAATGCTCTGAAAACTGACATTTTGGGGTGGCAGAACCTGTCCTGAATTGACATGAGGCTGTCTGTAATCTTGGTTCATCCCTCTTAATGTGAATATTCATAGTTCTGCTGTAGAAATATCCATTTATTATGGGTTATGCTGGTGGTATTAAATAATGTAGAGGACAGCAATATATTACATTTCTTAAAAACGTGAATTCCAAAACACATCTGTTTCCAAGGGTTTCAGATAGGTGACTGTGTGTCATGCACTACTTCCACATTATCTCATTTAATCCTTATATAATTCTTGAGAGGATATTATTATTTCCCCCATTTTATAGATGAAAAAAATAGGATAGGGAAGCATTTATTTGACCAAGGTCATGCAACCAATAGAAAGTAACAGATCGAGGATTGAACCCCATGCATTGAAACCCAGCTCTGTGCACATGCCTGCGCCATGCAGTGTGCTGATGGGGACTGTAGGGTGGCCAGCAGTGGCTCCTGGGAAGGGGACTCAGAGATACTGTTACCTTCTCCTGCTAAAACCTGTCCTTGACGCTGACACCTCCAACAATTGTTTTGGTTTTTATAAAAAAGAAGCAACTGCTGGGCTAGAACCTCCTGTCAGCATGAAGTTCTAGAAAGTGCTGAGTAAGAGTGAAATAGGATCTTTTTTAACTCTCATGTCCTTCAGCTACACTAGAGGACCAGTATCTAGGACAGTAGTTTTGAGGCTTTAAGGGGTCTCAGGTTCCTTTGAGAAGCTGATGAAAGCTATGAACTTTCTCCGCAGTATATTGCACATGCAACTCCACTGAGTAAATACTTCATCTTGTTTCTTGTTTCAGGGAAGCATATCCACGAACCCCAGATTAAGAATCTCTGTTCCCAGTTTTTAGAGGATTAGTAAAGTTTCCATGAAAAAAGTTATAGCAAAATTCAACTTTAAAGAGTGAAGATTGTTTTAATTAATATAATTCAGTTACATTATAACTGAATTATATTAATTCAGTTAATTAATTAACTGAATTAATTCAGTGACTCAGTTAAGATGTAATTTCTGTAGAAGCCTAGAATTCTCTGGCCAAATTGTGTGTGTGTGTGTGTGTGTGTGTGTGTGTGTGTGTGTGTGTGTTAGGGTGTTAAGAGGAAAGACTGGGTGGGGTTGAGTCCTCTGACTTCTCAAGTAAATTACCCATGCAGGTATTGTTAAAGGCTTTGCCTTCTCTGCTCATATAAACAACTAAATGGTCCTGAAAGCAGGGATTGCAATAGAGGTGACTTTCAGTTCAAGGATCTTGTAATTATCTTTGGTCTGTGTGCGCTTGGAGACTTCGGTTCTCCTGGGCAGATTGCTTTCCACCATCTGCAATACTAAAACTTGCAAACCACTGTCAAGGCCCAGCTATAAAAAGTCTCCAGCTGACATCGTAACTTTATAGTTTATTTTCCATCTTGCTCTTTTGATTTACTAGGACTCTAAGCCTAAAACTAAATGTTTCCTAGTCATTTACATCTCTGGTTTGATAGTGATGATATCCTAGTCCCAAGAGTATAAAACTGGGAATGATGAATAGAGGAAGGGTGTTCATCACTAGCTGGTACAGAAAACAACTCAGAAATTCAGGAACTGGATAATGGCAGATTTTGTTTTTTACATGATTACCTTTATGACAGTTCTGTCACTCCACACCGAGTGCAATATATTTGAGTGGGTTTTTCTCTAACGAGAATAACCATGGCTCATGACACTGGGCTGAGCTGTGTTTCTGATTTGTGCATTTGGTAATTGGTAGAAACTGACGGTGCATGCATTTTGATGTGAAGTTAAAAAAAGACATGTTCAGATGAGGAGAACACGTGTATGCTCCTCATTTCCCACATGTTAATAGACAAGATTAAATGATAAATGCAGATTAGCAAAAATGGTTACATTCTTAGACTCTGGAGTTAATCCAACCCGGGTTTGGGTTTCAAATCCATCACTTATCAGCTAAATGACTGTCGACAGTTACTTCTATGCCTCATTTTCTGTAAAAATTGTATTAAAAGTGGTATTTCCCTCTAGAGATGTTTTAGGGATTAATTGAGATAATGCATGTAAAGTACTTAGCACACTGTCTTTTTCAACACATGTCAGCTCATGTTATCGCACAGGATAATAATGATTTCCCAACTCTGTTCTCCTACAAGAACCCTCTCTGGCATTATTTGGACTTAAATACAGCTGGGTCCCCAGATGTGCCGAGATGTGTATTTATTTGGTCTTCCGCCCAGCTCTAAGTTATCAGAGACTTAGTGCTTGGATGAGACGAGGGAGACGAATTTCGTGTTACCAAAGTGCTGTGCGTGAGAGGGAGATTGCAAGCCTCCGTGACAAACAGTCTTTTGTGTGCTCTATGGCAGCCTGGCAGGGACTCAGTGTGTTTCTGCTGAACTGAGCTGAATGGGCAAGACCGAGAGAATGCCTGGACCCATCCCACCTGCCCGCACCCTGGCACCTTGTCCATCCCAGTCGTGGCCCTTGGTCGGCACAGGTGAATGGACTCAGATGCGTTCCAAACCAAAACATTCTAGGGAGGCAGGTGGGCCTGTATCAGTCACCCTGGGTCCCCAGGAGCCCGGAGGTGCCAGGTTCATCTGAAGTCAGTGTGGGGATCACCTGTCACCTGTCTCTGCAGAGGTAGAGGGCAGAGCCTGCAGGGTTCTGCCAGCACTTGCACAGGGTGTCTGTGAGAAAGTCTGCTGGCCTTGCTTTATTATTCTGTCAGCCTTGAATAGCTTTGAGCCTAAAACCACCTGTCTCATTCCAACCGAAATCCAGTGAGTGTTTGAAAGAAAATGATCCCATTTGAAAATCGGTGGGAAACTCAGTCGGTACCTTTCCTGGTTCTGCTAAATTGTGCAGAACTTAGCTTCTTGGGAAATCAATAAAATTTCCAAATGTGTATCAAACAAAAGCAGAGGTTCTAAAAAAGGGAAAGTGTATAAGACTAACTGGCTTAACTTAATGGAAAATAGGTCCTCCATAACGTACTTGGCAAAAACTAATGCTGTGTGTTTCTTGGGATTTGGAAGTGTGCTCTGGAGAGGAGAGAGGCTGTCTTTAGGACATTTAGAGAGACTCTGCCGGGCTGCCTTTCCTTTTGGCTGGTAACAAGGAAACTTGTAATAGGTTAAAGCATTTAAAAATGAGACTCTTAGTAATAAACAGCTGTGTACGAGGTATCATGGAAAGCGACATTTTAATGACTGTCTTGTTACTGATGATGAATTATGGCATAGTTTTACTGTATCCCCAGATGCAAGGTTCAAATGTAAAATCAGTTAGAATCAACTCACAGAGCATGCCTGTACTTTTCCACAGCACTAAAATTTATTTATGGTACGTATATAGTGGGCAGAATTAGCAAAAAGAATACCTAATTCAGAAAAAAAAACCCACCTTTTTCCTGGCAGAACTATAACCAGAATTATCTTCTAATATGTAACTGTGGACAGTAATTTTCCAGAATACGGATAACATGAAGGAATTTTGCAGTATTCCTTTCTCACATCTACTTTTAGCACTTTTTAGCCTTTTTTTTCCCCTACTACTTCTATTTTCTAAAGAAAAGTGCCCAGATTTCTTGTTTACTTGGCCTTCTGGACTTCCTCGTGCTTGTGCAAATTAGGTTTTTAATACTTATTCATTTTAGAAACTTTTTATTATTAGAAGACTTGTGGCCGGAGGAAAAGAAAACATGAATTATATTGAATTACTTACAGTGGCCATTGATATTGTTATCATAATACCATGAACAAAAACATAAAACAATGGGCTGGAGTCAGGGCATGTGGGCTCCAACCCATGGGTCTCCAGGAGCCCCCTTGGCATCCTGGGGACATTTATATGAGATGACCGCTCAGGTCCGTCCAGCTCTGAAGGACCCATGCCCAGCGGCGTGCAGAGAAAGAGACTGGGGGGCCAGCCTCTCTCAGCAGCATAGTCCTCCCTGACCTCATTTGACCCTCTGATTTCCCTCATCTCTATCACAAAGCTAGTCATAGCATCCCCCAGAACGTAGCAAGGGAGTTAGGTTAGGGAGTTAAATAAAATCCTGTGCTGTGAAGTGCTTACTCCTGGTGCCTGAAATAGAGTATGCACTGCTTGTTATGTACCATCCAGCCCCACTGAGCACCAAACAGCGACCCAGAGAGACCCTGGAGCCAGACTGCTCTGCCACTTACTGGCTGTGCCACCTTGGGCAAGTTACTTAACCACTCTGTGCCTCAGCTTTTTTATCCACAACCAGTGATGATAATATTAATAGCAACCTACCCCGTAGGACTCTTGTAAGGATTTTTAAAATCTAGACAGAAATAATACCACTCTTTTGGGATGCACTGAGTGCTTACTCCATGTTAGTCACTGAACCGAAATGGTTTACACACTTTATCGCTTGTCAGCCCATGAGGTGCTGGTCCATTCTTACCCCCATTTTACAGACAAGAAACTTGCAAGCGTCTGTGATCACACAGCCAGCATGCAGTGAAGGCAGGGTTCAAACACAGGTCGCCCTGCTCTAAAGCGTGTGCTTCTCAGCCCTACAGTCTGTGCTGGGCCTGTGTCTCCCCCCCCGCCCCCAAAAATAGCGTGGGCAGGTTCAAAATGCTGACAGGCTTCCAGGGTATGTTCAAGCAATAACAACCCCGTGGAAATCAGTCCAAAATCAAGCCAACTAGCGCACCAGCATCTTCATTTGCAAACCAGATCTGGGGCTGAGTACGGCACCATCAAGAGAGCACGGCATACCCGGCTTAAAAGTCAAGCACTTTTTAAAACATCTGCTTGAAATTGTGTGCCACTGATGGAAATGAAAAACAAACTCAGATGCCAGGCAACGGAGGGAAGAGGACAAGAAGAGAACTAGTGACAAACAGCCAGTTAGCGCATCACCACAATAAGAGCCCACACGAGAAAAATAACAGCACAAGGAAAATTATGGAGGTCTTGGCCACAAGTTATTTTCTGTTCCAATATGTAAAATAGAAAACTGTTATTTTTCTATCAAATGGCACAGATTTCTGTAGTGGGAAAGACCTTTAATTTGTTGGTTCTATCACAACACTGCAGCCCTGATGCATCTGACTTTTGCAGCCAAAGCTCCCTGGCCTTTGTCCTCGCCTCTTTGGCGTAGCAGAAGGAGGGCTGGGGCTGGCACCCTGGAGGGACAACTCCCCCGCCCCCGCCCCCGCCCTCCTGCTCCTAGCACCCACGTCAGGACAGAAAACCCTCATGCTACAGTACTTTGGAAGAAGTTCTGGGCCGGACTTTCTAGGTCATGTGGCTGGTAAGAGGCAGGGTCAAACCCAGATACTCTGGAGTCCACATCACCCTGTCATCTCTTCTTTAACCTTATCTGACCATGACCTGGGTGCCTGCCTCAGGACTGACTTGTTTATCCTTTCCTAAAAGACGCCTACATTTTTATAGTCTCTGAAACATCCCCCTCCCACCCCCAAATAAACATAACTTAGAACTTAGAACTTAGAACTTAGAACGCATAACTAAAATTGCATTCCCGTACTCAGCCTGACGGTGGAGAGAGGTGCTGAGGTGCAGAGGGGGCTCACTCGAAAAGACCTTGAGAGAGAACCCAGGTTCATAGGAGTCCTGAGAAGTCAGGCTTGGCACTGGTTGCAGAAACAGTGATCAATGCATACCCACGCCAGGTCCTGACTTCTCAGAAAGAGGAGCCTTATGCAAGTGTCTTGGCCAGCTCGGGCTGCTATAACAAAAATACCATAGACAGGGTGGCTTAAACAACAGACTGTTACTTCTCATGGTTCTGGAGGCTGGGAAATCAAGATCAAGGTGCTTTTAAATAGCTGTCTTTTCGTTGTATCCTCACATGACAAAGAGCTCTGTTCCTTTTCTTATAAGGACACTAATCGCATCCTAAGGGCTCCAACCTCATGACTTAATTATTTCCCAAAGGCCTCACCTCCAAATACCATCACAAGGGCTCCAAGATATGAATTAGGAGGGGGCGCAAACGTTCAGTGCATAGCACTAGGAATAGTGCCGCCAGCCACATTTCTTCTTGCAAAATCATCTTCGGCCCAATTTCTCCATCTCCCTTGCCCCCTGCATCTAATTGGTTGTCTCTTCTTCTTAGATGTTACACGAACTCCTTTCTCTCTGCTTTCAGTTCTCATTACTTCGTACCCTAAACTCTGCAGTCAAGTCACTCTGCTCATGTCTCTCCCATTTCCTCATTCTCCCTGCACACAAATGTCTGATCATGTCTTCCTCTACTTAAGAGTTCAGAACCCTCCATTGCCCATGGGATCAAAGTTCTTTACCCACAAATTCTTATCCCTCTAGGATCTAATCTCTACTCGGCTGCACGAGTTATCTGCTCCAGACAAACTAGTCTTTCCCCATCCCCTTAATATGCCTCACGGTTCCCCCTGTTCACCCCCTCAACCAGCACTACCCTCAGATCCAGGTAAGAAGGGCCTTTACTCCGGCCTCACACTCTAGGGGGCCTTGCTCTGGCCTTATTTCTCCTTGTTGGGTGACACATTGGCAGGCCCAAGGGGATGTGCTCTCCCTGAGCCCAAGTCCTGCCCTGTAGTCCATGTGCTGAACACCTGAGACCCAGAATTCCCTGCTCCGATGGCCCGATGGCAGCTTTCATGGCCTGCGCAGTGGCGGGGTCGGGGGGGCGGTGCGGGGAGGAGTGGTAAGTGGACTGGGCTTAGACTTGCAGGCCTGGGTGTTTACATGTGTGCATATGACAGACCTGGGGTAAGATGGGCAGGGGGCATGCCTCATCTAGGGGCCGGAGGCTGGCTCTCCCATTCCACTGCCAAGTTCCAGAGCCTAGTGATTATAAAGCGTATTTGTCAAGGTAAAGGATAGAGCGTATTTTATTTAGCTTCACTTATAACTTTAAAACAGGTAGAGCACATTTTAACAGTCTGTTAGTTTGACTTAAGACTTAAAAATATTAAGACAGGAGGTATGTGGGTTCCATTTGTATTCTTGTCCCAGGATCCAGAGATGTTAGGAGCTCGCCTTCCCTCTATTCCATTTCTACCCGTTGAAATTTTACCCATCTTTTAAGTTACAGGTCCATCCTCACCTTTACCATATGCCTGCACTGACAACCCCCAGCTACAATGTAATTTCCCCTTAGCTGGTTTCATTCATAACCCAGTCTTAGTGACATTCCAGGTGCCAGGCACCACGATGGAATTAAAAATACAGATGTGAAGAAACAGGCCTTTCCCTCAAAGAGCTTATAGGCTAGAAAAAGAGTCAACACCCACCCGCCATGCACACTCCATCAGCACCTTCCATTGGCATTACATCCAAATCATATTGCAAATATGACACATGCTGCAATCTTCCCTGATAAAACCCCAGTTTAAGGCACCATGACTTTGAATCCGGACTATGCCTCTGCTCTTGGCCTGCTTATGGTCTGTTCCCCACCAGCTGCCATAAGACCTTTCTGCCCTGCTTAAAACCCTCCAATGGCTTTCCACTGCAATTAAAATAAAATCTAAACCCGTAACCGGGCCCCCGTTGACTCTCCAGCCCATCTCCTGGATCTCTCCCTCTCATCCTCTACTTCAGTGACTTCTCAAGCCTGCCCTGGCTTCTTTCCATCCTCAAACAACTTGTTCCCATCTCAGGGGCCTGTGAACTTGCTATTCTCTCTATAGCAAGTTTTTTCTTGTTGCCTCTTTTTGCTTGTTGCTTATTGCTTAGTTCGTATGTTATCCTCCCAGAGAGACCTACCCCAACTTCCCTAATGAAAGAAATTCCAAGTCCCTTATTATCCCATTACTCTGTTTTATTAATTTGTTCATGTGTTTACTATTTGTCCATGTAGAATTGGATTCCATGAGAACGAAGACTTTGTTTTGCTCATAACTGCCTTCCTGGTGCATATGGTTGGCACTCTGTCAATTTTGTTAAATGAATGAATGATTGCCATAGAATATGATTTGTGCGGGGCGCTGCAGAAGCCATTGGAGAAACCTAATTTTACCTGGGGAGAGTTGGTTTTGACTACAGCCTGGGCTTGGGTAGGTGGAGTTGGTGGGAAATGTGAAGACATAGACAGGGTTGACAATACATTTGATCATGCTAGAGTTTAAACTTTAATCTGAAAGCCAGGAGGAGTCATTGAAGGGTTTGAGCAGAAGCGTATGACCAAATTTGTCTCTTAGAAGTGACCTGGGGTGAAGGGGGAGGAGAAACCAGGGAAGGCAAAGATGGAGGCAGGGATTTAAGTCAGGACGAAGCTTTCTGTATACAGGAGGGAAGAGGATTTCTATCAGGAAGATAAGAAGTAGACAGCTTTAGTCAGCAAATCCACACGTAAGCCTCCCTGTGTGTATAGTAAGGGTGAAAAATTGGGTAAAGATGACAACTGCATGGAGGAAATGAAGGAGATGGAGCCATCTCTGGTGGCTGCTGGGTTTCAGATTAGATGCAGCCTTTCTCAGCCTGGATTCTTGGAGAGAATCAAGCTCTGATGTCCAGAGGCACCTACTGTGTGTAGTTAATTAACTTCCCTCCTAAGCATCTAGAATGGTTCTAGATATGTGCCATTGTTGGAAGAATTGAGAAGACAGTTCCTGTGTTGTGTAGGTCAGAGGAGGACTCCCATTGTTTTTTGGCCGAGCCACACTGCATATGGGATCTTCCTAGTTCCCTGACCAGGAATCGAACCCATGGCCCCTGTAGTGGAAGCATAGAGTCCTAACCGCTAGACCACCAGGGAATTCCCAGGAATCCCATTGAGAGTTGGGTAGATCATGGTATCACTGGGAAATACAGAGGTAGAAACGTATTTAGAGGAAAAATACTGAGTCAGGTTTAATCATACTGAGTTTGAGATGAGGACTGAGTGGTGAGTTATGAAAAAGAGAGAGAGAGAAATCAACATATAGGAGTTAGTTGATGCCAAGGATGTAAAGGAGGTTGCCTAGAAAAAGGATAAGCCAAGGAAAGATCCAGGGCAAAGCCCTGGGAAGCCTCATTAATTAAGGCTTACCTTAAAGTTGCAGGTTAAAAAGTTGGCTAAGTCAAGAGATCCCAAAAGGAAGACCTAGAAGAAGACAGAACTTTGCAGAGAAATAGTACCGAATGAGGCATGGTATTGGGTCAGCCAAAGTAGTTTCAAGAAGAAAGGGATGGTTGATAGTGGCAACCATAACAAAGGTGAAATAGGAAATGTACTGAAACGTACATGTGGGTTTGGTAATATGAAGGTCACGTCATCTAATTCTGGGAAAGCACCCCATAATTCTTCTCATTCTGAAGTCATGTTATCATCATCACCGTCATCATCATCATCACTACTGCTACCAGTAGTGGTGGTCATAGCAGTTTCACAGGTTGGATGGGGAAGACAGGAGTGAATTACCCTAACGATGTTAGAAGTAATTTCTCAAAGTCTCAGAAGGTATGGTTACAAGACAGATTATGATGGACCTTTCACTCATCAGAGCTGCAGCAATCCATTCTATGAGCTGGCTTCTTAAAAAGGTCCAATAGATCCTACATCCAATAAAGTGTTTCTGTGTAGTTCACCATTAAGACAAAATCCATCTTTTTTTCTCCAGTGATGTGAATTTAATTTATTCTCATTTATTAAAGCTACTTCTGGGACTTGAAAATGCTTTCTAAATGTTCATTCCGTTTTTACATTCGCAGTCCATTTCATTCAGCACGCCTTACTGCAGATTGAATTGCTTACTAAATTTGAAAGAGATCAATAAATAGAGGCAAAACTACAGGAGGTCATTTAATTTATTTTTATTAACAGACCCAATAAATCTGAGCCTATTTTCTTCAAATAAATCAGCTGGAAATAAAAAAACTGCTTTTGGGCAATTTATGAGGTTAAATCTAAAACTAAAATTTTACTTTCATTTGTGGCTGGTATTAACATGACAAAGCTTCAGCAGAGCTTGCTTAGTGCTGAATTTATGTCCCTTATCTGCACAAGTATCTTCTGCATAGCTGTATACAGGTTAGCGAATAGATTTGAAAGGGAACAGAGTCAAACTAAAAATACAGTCTGTAGAGAGGAGTTGTCTGTATTTAAAAGTTTTAGGGTACATATTAAAAGTCTGACTTGTAGGCAGCGTTTTTATCTGAAAATGACCTGGGTCCCCTAGAATTTACTGTGGCTGCTTAAGGCAGGAGGAGGGAAACTCTAAGACTGGTTTTATTTGAGCTCATCTAGACATGGGGTGATATTGCTTTGGCTACACCAGGAGCATAATTTTCCCTTTGGTGAGCTATGGGGGCTGAGAACAGTGATTAATTGGCTAATCAGAATTTCAAAGGGCAGTGATAACAGTGGCGAACAGAATGTAGTTACAGAAGTTCAAGTCCATTAAAACACTTTGCAATGACTGAGCCTTTCCCCCCATCTCTCCCTGTTCTATAGTCTCCTCTGCCCGCTGGTCTCTAAGCCTCACCCTCGGCACTAGCCTCCCTTTTTTTCTGTATACATTTCCCCAGCCTCTTTCTTTATATCTTCACTACCCACAAAACGAAACTGAAAAATATGAATCTTTTCCCTTTTTAAAAAAAAAATTTTTATGTTACTTTATTTTTTTGGGGGGGGGGCGCCCCGTGCAGTTTGTGGGATCTTAGCTCCCTGACCAGGGATCGAACCCTGGCTCTCGGCAGTGAAAGTGCAGAGTCCAAACCACTGGACCGCCAGGGAATTCCCTTTTACTTTTTAAAGTTTTATTTTCCCTCGTCTTAAATTCAAAACAAGTTGAGCTTTTTGATTTTTTTCCCCCTCCCAACCTACGATTGTTCTTATTTTTGTGGGACACCTAGATTTTGTCTACCTCCACTGCATCAGTAGACCACAATATCAAATGAATTCCCAGGCTAAAGGGACTCTAAGGTAGCTTAGGAATAGTGAATTTGTGCAGATAAATCAACGATTAGGATTTTTTCCCCCCAGACACAATCAATATCCCTGTCTTTAATAGCCTAGCAACGTGAAACTATTCCATACATTTTCATCCACGCCTACATTAAAACCTGAGAATCAGGCAAGTGACTCAAGCGATTGCTTAGGTAGGGAGTGTGCCTGCACAGAGCCGGTGTGACTTGTCTCAGGTCAGGCTCCTCAGCTGGAAAGGAAAATGGGGCCACGCGCCTTGGGAAGAGACACCGAGGGCCCTCACCTTGCTCAGCCTCCAGCTGGTTTACCAAGCTAATAGCCACAGCATTATGCCTATGACTATGTACATGATTATACATTACTCCCCACACAGGAAGTTGAATGAATATATGAAATCATTTTGCTTCCATGACCTCATTGCAGGCACAGAGTTTTGCATTTCAGGTTTCTCTCCCTATGTTCCCGTCAGTGATATTCATTCTCTCTCTCTTCAAATCTGTTTCCCTAGCGACTCCTGGGAATGGAAACTTTTCTTATGATTAGATCACAGGGCTGGGGACTTCTATAAAATTTTCAACTTGGTCTCATTTTCACTTAACTGACCCTTTGTTCCTCCTTTCCTTATCTATATAATGAGGAAATAACACTTTGCATGGAAACTGATTCTCAGATGAGAGGTAACTGAATGCTGTTGTTTTCATCATCCTCCTCAAACAGTGGACATATTCTAGGTATGGCCAAAGCAAGAAGGGGTGATCCTGAGAACTTCCTAAAAAGACCCAAGACTTGAAAATGTTTCTGGAGAGGCAGCTGTAGCCGTGATTGAGAGCACAGCCTGAGAGAGCCGGGTGGACTAGATTTCAATGCTAGTTTTGCTACTGACTAGCTGCCACAGTTTCCCCAAGTGTGAGATGAAGGCATAATAGTGACCCCCTTAGCACTGAAAGTAGGATTATACAAGTTAATATTGATAACATTCTTGGAACAGTGCCTTCAGTCTCAAAATGCTGTGCAAACAAAAAATTTAACATTTCTGATTATGCTAGAAAGAAAGGCCCCTCTTGTCCGGAAAGATGTAGTTCTGGTCCTTGTCACTCATGAGTAAGAATTGAGTTCAGGGCTTCCCTGGTGGCGCAGTGGTTGAGAGTCCGCCTGCCGATGCAGGGGACGCAGGTGTGTGCCCGGTCCGGGAAGATCCCACATGCGGCGGAGAGGCTGGGCCCATGAGCCATGGCCGCTGAGCCTGCGCTTCCGGAGTCTGTGCTCCAAAACGGGAGAGGCCACAGCAGTGAGAGGCCCACGTACAGCGAAAAAAAAAAAAAAAAGAATTGAGTTCAAACACAGGGGGTTCCGCTGATGAGAGAAAGAAGTGACCGCATGATGGAGACCATAAGAATCCATCAACTACTGGTCTTTAACCGATTTTGCTTCTCTACCTACTAAAGAAAATGTTTGTTCATGTAACTCACACAGTTTAAATTTGATATTGAAAATTGTATTATAACTTTAAGTAAGTTTATTTTTGTTATTAGGAGGTAGAAAATTTGAAATGAGATGAGGATCGACTGTAATTGCAAAAAGTATCTCATGATTCGATTTTTAGAAAAGACTTTACCTACCTTATATAATAAAGCATGACAAATCTAAAAGAAATTACATAAAGTGTTGATGTGTGGATTTATCAAATATATCACCAAATTTTTGGTAGACTCACAAAAAGCACTCTAGTTGCATTTAAAATGATCAACTTCAGTAGGCTATACTGCTTTGGCTGTCCGGAATTGAGATCATCCATCCCTACATGATCGAAAATATCACTTCACCAGCACCAATGTTTTACAGAATTGTGTATAGATGGGGAAAGATAATAAGCCGGTTGTGTTTAAGTTGTCTTGACAAATCAGTAAAAGAGGCTTCCTCAAACTGTCATTTCTATTTATACTTTTGTTTAACTGTCCAAAAACGTTTGCAGCCCTGGGCAGTGCACTAGAGTAAGAGTTGGCACAGGTGATGGGTATGCTTTTCTTCTTTCTAAACTGATAGGAACGATTTTACTAGAATCTTTTCTAAACAATAATGAACGAAGCTCCCTCTCATGTAAGTCATCTTCAGAAAAAAAATTTTTTAAAAATTAAAATATATATATATATATACATGGAAGTTGAGGAGACTGAAACTGATTCCTTTTAAAAAGCTGGACATGTGTATAGATGACCCATAGTTCCTCCACAACTTCCCTCTTTCTACCAAACAGATGGTTGGAAGGAAGGGGGATGCTTTTTATCTTCCCAAGGGCCACTGAAGGTTGGTGATTAAGGGAAGCAAGCAGGAAGAAATATGTATTATGGTTGCTTGTTGCAGGTTTGTAAGATAGAAAGAATAAACTGGAAGATGATTCCAGCAGGAGGTGTCACTGGTTCTTGGTGGAAGGAAGACCTGTGATTGTTTTAAGCACGAGAGGCTATTTTCATCACTATACCGTCTACTCCCTCTACCCACCATGCCTCAGATGTTAGTTATAACTGTGTTCCAAACTGCACTGTACCAAAGGTTATGGATAGAGTTACACTTACAAAAGTAACTTTATAAAGACTATATATTGAGGTTTTTTATAAATATAATTCCTTACCATTTGTCCTTTGAAATAAAGGTTGAATTGCTAAATAACAACCCAGTAAGGTTGTTCCTGCCTTTCTTGTCTTTCTCCAAAAAAAAAACCAAAACAAAACAAACAAATCTTTATAAATATTCAGAAGCTTTGACTACATCAAAGTGACCAGTAGAAAATTGCAAATGAGAAACAAAATATTTGCAAGACAATTGGCATTTCACTTTTAGAGAAAGCTATTTTCTGACAGCAGTAGTTTAGCATTTTTGCTTTCATTTTATTTAAAAGGAGAAACTGTAGTTTAGAAGAAAAGACAGTATGAAAAGGAGCCCAGTTTCCCGTCTCATCACCATACGTAATATATGCTTGTGGGAGAGCTCTCTGGGGGAACAAACAGGCGATTGATTGCAATGGCTGTTTTCTATTCCAGTGATAAAATGAAAGACTGGACTCAACATCAGATTTTTTTTCTTAAGGAACTTAAAGAAAAATTGGTTTATTTTATGTCTTATTATGTCTTCAGCAGTTAACAAATCTGTAAGCATCTATTTTATTCTACTGTAATACCACTACATATTGAATTGATTTTTTAATTGTAGTAAATTCAGATGTTCATTTTCAACCCTGAAATTTTCTAATTCTACCGTTGCTTTTGCCTGAGGTAAAAATAAATGTTACAGTCATAAATGGAGAGGGGAGATAACTTACGCCTACACATACATTTAATCAGCCAGCCAGACTGCTCACTACGTATGTGCATTTGTATCTACTTTTATCTGTTAAAATGCTTTAGGCTGCTGAAACAGAAAAGGCATTATCTCACATAACTAGAGGACTCAAAGTGGGGTGACTCCAGGGTTGGACAGTTCCATGGCTCAACTCTGTCATCAAGAAGATCACTTCTTGGGAATTCCCTGGTGGTCCAGTGGTTAAGACTCGGTGCATTCACTGCCATGGGCCCAGGTTCGATCCCTGGTCAGGTTTGATCCCACACAAGCTGTGAGGTGTGGCCAAAAAATAAATAAATAAAATTTTTTTTAAAAAAAGATCCCTTCTTTCCTTCTTTCTTCTGTGCCTTCTCCGGCATGTAGGTTTTGTACCCGAGCTGGCGTCTTTGGAATTGCAAGATGATTGTCACAGGTACAGGCTTCTCATCCAGAGTATCACCAGATTTCCAGGGGTAGAGAAGACGACCTCTTCTTCCCGTGTCTTCCTTTTTCTTACGAGCCAGGAAATCCTTCTCAGAAGCCTCACATCAGACCTCTAGTTTCATTAGCAAAGATTGAGTCATACGCCTCTGCCTAAAACAATCACAATCAGAGAGAATAGGATTATTCTGATTGGTATAGAGGATTCAGATTAGCCTCTGAATTCCACGGGAACAGTGTAAACTCAACAGAATTTTGGATTATTGAGTATGGAAGTTTCAGGTGGGCAGTGATCTGATGTGTCAGCTGGCTGTTGAGAAATAGCCATACTGAACATATATTGACATAAGTATAGATCTATGAAGTGTGAATTATTCAGAAATGTTCATTGGAGTCGTAGGGACTCTAGCCTTTAAAATGAGCAACTTAGAAGTCAGACATCATGTTGTTTTATTTTCTTAATACCTGTCAGAAAAGATTTTATGTACAAAGTTGTTTTTGGTCTCTCGCCTCCGCTGGAATGTAAGTTCCTTGAGAGTGCAGACTGTATTTGTCTTGTTCACAGCTGTGTATCCAACATCTGGAACAGGGTAATCAGCACATGGTAGGCACTCAAGAACTTTTTTTTGAGTAAGTGATGAAAATTTCAAGGAGGAGATTATAATCCCTCTCCAGCCACGGTATGGAAATCATGATTTAGAAATTATTTTTATATTGCAAAAATGTAAAGTCCTCCACTTTTTATACACATGTTCAGTGTGTTCATCCCCTGTCATGGGAGAATACCACAACAGTTACTGTTCACCCTTTTGTTAAGGTGATTTTGTGACACGGTGCAGAGAGAAGAGGTTTAATCGGGCTACACTCCAGTAGGACTGAGGAATGGAAGAACACAGCTACAAAAACACACCTGTAAGCACCACATCAACACAAAATGGCAGAGCAGTTAGCCAAGCATTGGACCAAGACTGACAGAAACAAAACAAAGAAAATACAAGTGCAAGAAGAATTAAATTTCAAGCTAGTATGGACCAGTTTGAAAACTCTAAGATGATGCATTCTTTAAACTTTAAACATAATGTGTGATGCTTTTGCAAATTATGTCATGAATAATTGAAGGAGACTGGGGAGAGGTACCTACTCTAGCAGCGTTTTTGATATGGACTATTTCAATTTATTTTAAATATTTGACATAGTTTTTCAGATATCTAACCCCTGAAGGTATGGACATTTAATAGTAGTTCTAATAGCACTGAATATTTTATTTATCTGTTACTTATAAAACTTATTAAGCACACAAATTCTAAGAGGCAAAGGTATCAAAGATATCACCAATCCTCTTTTTAAGTTTCTTATGGTCTAGAACAGCTACTGAGACACAAGACACGTACATGAACAATTATAATTCAAGGTAGTATGAGGTCAGTCTCTCAACAGGAGTACAAACAAAATATTATAACAAATTAAGTAGAAGGAGAGAGAGATTCTGGCTGCAATGATCAGGGAATGGTCCATGAAAGAGATGGCACTGGATCTGAGCTTGTCAGATGGATTTAGGAAGGTGGGTGGAAAAACACTCGCAAGGAAGTTCTAGCCACTGGACTAGATTATAGTCAAGTTAGCTAGAGCCATTCACTAATCTATCTTCAGGTAGTTTTTGATGTTCCACCAGTCTTTGGCCTCAGCTCTCTGCTCTTCAATGTTTTTATCAACATCTTGGAGAAAGCCTTATAAGTCTTTAATAATAAACTTGTAATTCTTTAATAATAAGTGTGCCTATTCAGATGTGTTTGCAATGCAGAGCAGGTAGAAATAGAGACTATACTAGAAACAGAGAAATGATCCAAGAAAGTCTTAACTGGCTAGAATGACTGATGCTATCTAAGAAGAGAAAATTTACCAAATAAGTGTAAAGCTCTTCAGTTTGATTAAAAAATAATGTATGGCCCAAGCACAAGGTGGAATTGCCCTGGCTTAACAGCAATCCACATGAAAAGAGACTTGAGCAGGATTAGTTGATTACCTGCAAGGTATTTACCCTAAAGCAAATGCAAACTACATTCATTTAGCCTAAAATTTATCCATTCAATAAACATGTTTTAATTAAACACTCTGCACAAAATATTATCCAAGGATATGGAACTATAACGATGAATAAAAATGATTCCTGTCCTTAGGGACATATAGCTTGTGACAATACAATTAAAATATAGTGCTGTAAATGTAAAAATAAAGTATAGGCCTCAAAAATAACAAAGAATCCCAGCGAAGAAATATTGGTCAGATCAAAGCAGAGTATAATGCTAAATTTGTACACACATTTTTTTAAAACAGCTTTATAATTCACTCATTTAAAGTGTATAATTCAGTGGTTATATACATATATTTTTTCACAAAGTTGTGCAACCGTCACCATAATCAATTTTAGGACATTTTTATCAGCCCTAAAAGAGACCCTCTAACCATTAGCAGTCATTCTCTGTTCCCCCTCAGCCACCAACACCATCCCCAGAGTCCTCAGCAAACACTAATCTACTTTCCATCGCTAGAGATTTCCCTATTCTGAACATTTCATAAAAATGGAATTATAGAATATGTGGTCTTCTGTGACTAGATTCTTTCATTTAGAACAATGTTTAGAAGTTCATCCATTTTATACCGCACATCAATATTTCATTTCTTTTACTGTTGAGTAATATCCTATTGTATGGATGTGCTGTACGTATTTATCCATTTATCAGTTGATGGACATTTGGGTTGTTTTCAGCTTTTGGCTCTTCTGCATAATGAGCCATGTTCAAGTTTTTGTGCCAACATATGTTTCATTTCTTTTGGGTATATACCTAGGGAGTTGAATAGTTAGGTCATGTGGTAACTCTATGTTCAACATTTCGAGGAACTGTCGAACAGTTTTCCAAATTTGCTGCACCATTTTACATTCCCACCAGCAATGTATGAGGTTTTTGGTTTTCCCACATCCTGTTATTGTTGTCTTTTTGATTATAGCAATCCTAGTGGGTGGGAAGTAGTATCTCTCTGTGGTCTTTACTTGCATTTCCCTAATGACAAATGATGTTGTGCATCTTTCCATGTGCTCATTGTCTACTTGTATGTCTTCTTTATGTTTTAATATTTATTTATTGGGTCGCGCCGGGTCTTAGTTGCGGCACATGGGCTCCATAGTTGTGCCATGCGAATTCTTAGTTGCAGCATGCCTGTGGGATCCAGTTCCCTGACCGGGGATCGCACCCGGGCCCCCTGCATTGGGAGTGAGTAGCCTTAACCACTGCACCATCAAGGAAGTCCCCACTTGTATGTCTTCTTTAGGAAAAGGTCCACTTGGATCCTTTACCCATTTTTAATTGGGTTATTTATCTTCTTCTTATTAAGTTTTGAGTCTTTTATATAATCTGAACACAAGTCATATCAGATATATGATTTGAAAATATTTTCTTCTATTCTGTGGGTTGTCTTCTCACTTTCTTGTTGGCATTGTTTGCAATACAAAAGTTTTTAATTTTGTAAAGTCTAACTTATTTTTTGGTTGTTGTAGTTGTTGCTTTTGCTTTTGGTGTCCTATCTAAGCAACCATTGCCTAACCCAGCATCATAAAGATTCACTTCAATGTTTTCTTCTAGGAGTTTTATGATTTTGTTTATTGTGGCTTTGTCCTAAGTTTCAAAATTGGGAAGTGTGACTGCTCCAACTTTGTTCATCTTTTTAGAGACTATTTTGCCTATTCTGGGTCCATTGCATTTACACGATCAGCTTAGGACAAAATATTTTAAGAAAGATATTGATAAAGTCGAGTGGACCAGAGGACATTCAAGAAAAAACTTCCAACAATTTGTGGTGTTTAAATCTGCAAGGTGAAATAGAAAAGTGGAGCATAAGAGATGATTTCATAGACTCACAAGGCTGTTGTAATGTGGAAAATGATTCCGTGAATACTTTATTACTCCAGAAGGTGAAAATGATGCAAGGGGAACCTCACTTCAATATAAGGATGAACCTTATAACAACTAAGCTTAGTCATAAAGAGAGCTCACACGCTGATCCACCCATCCCTGAAAAGATTCAAGCCAAAGCCAGATGACCTATCCATCAGTAATGTTGTAGACAGAGTTTCAACACTGGATAGAGGATAATATAACTCTATGATATGTGGGTATGGATAGCAGTGAGAAACTAGGCATTGTCATTGGACGTTATCTCAATTAATCCCCCCAACCATATGAGGTGGCTACTATTATTATCCCTTTTGCTGGATGAAGAAAGAGGCTTAGGGGGGTTTAGTAAATGGTCCAGCAGCACACAGTTAAAAAGTGACAGAGTACAGGGAGTTCCTTGGTGGTCTAGTGTTTAGGATTTGGAGCTTTCACTGCTGTGGGCCGGGTTCAATCCCTGGTCCAGGAACTAAGATCCTGCATGGCGTGCCATGCGGCCAGAAAATAAATAAATAAATAATTTAAAATATGAATAAGGGATTCAAAAAAAAAAAAACAAGTGACAGAGTGTTCACTCAGACCCAGTTCTGTTGGACACCAAAGTCCATGCTCTTAACCTGTATGACCTGGATTTGAGTTGTGGTGGCAGATGTAGGAAGATAAATGAGTATGAGAGATCATATGAAGGAAGAAGAATAGGAGCTATTGAATTTGTATGTTGCCAAGGATGAGTTTAAGGTTTCAAGCTTTAATAATCGGTGGGGAGAAGAGGCACTTATTAATAGGAAAGGAGAAATCAATAGGAAAAGCGGGTTTTGATGGATGTAAACCGCCAGCTCATCCATCCAACGGCACGTAAGTGTCCAGGTTCAGATTTCGGCTCAAGCCTACTGACCCAAGAGGCCGTGGTTTGACCGCTCTTCTAGACGTGTCAAGGATCGCTGACTCTGAGGCTTTGAGCCTGGAGTTTGAGAGAATGAAAGTAAAATTAACAGAGAGGAGACCGGAGAGGAGACACTAGTTTGAGATTCTTCACTTGGTGTTGTCGAATATGTTACACTTGAGCATAAAATAGTATTTTAAAAAGTATAAAGTAGAGCATCCGACTGTACAGAAGATAATTAAAATGTGGTGTTGAACCTTAGATCAGTAGATAGGATTGTCCTTCAAGAGATGGCTGAAGACAAGAAAATATTAAATCTCTGAGCCAGACTGTAGACAAGGAAAATTGGAGAACTTGGCATTTAGCTTCTCATCCTTCAGTCCTACTGCACATCATCCAGACCTTACAGGCTTGTAGGCCTCAAATTCCCTGAAGTCAGTGCCCCTTGGAAAACGAGCATTTAGTTAGGGTCTCATTATTCAGGACTCTGAGCCTGGCACCAAGCTGAGAGCTTTTATGGAGAGTCTATGATTTGGTATTTACAACAAAGCTCTGATGCAGGTGGTATTCTCTCCAGTTTATAGATGAGGAAACTGAGAGTCTGAGACGTTAAGTAATTAGCCACAGGCAGGGGCAGAGCAAAGATTGAAACCCAGTCTGTCTGACACCAAAGTCCAAGCTCTTCTAGGTGCTATAAGTCACCATGCTGCAGAGTCAACCTGCTGTTCTCTCTGGTCTGCCAGAGAAAGAGAGGAAGCTTTCATGCAGGCTCCCGCCCACCCTACTCCCACCTCTGTTCCTTCTCTTTCCTTCCTTTTATTCTTCCATCCGTCCAAATATCCATCCACATCTTTTACAAATATGTATCATGTGTGTACTATGTACCAGCCATTGATGATACAAGGAGGAACAAGAATCAGTTCTTACCCACTTGGTGCTTACAGACAAGAGAGGGAGAATGAAATTAAGCAACTAATTACACACTGATTTAAATTATCTAAACGCCCCTCCATTTATCAGAGTCATACAAAAAGAGAAAAGAGTTGCTTAGTCATGTTTGCTGTAAAATGAGAACCACTTAAGGTAATTAAAAGGTCCTAAATTTAGTTTTAAAGCAAAACCAAATTCAGTAAGAATTACTTCCTTCTATGTGCATTCTGCATTGTAGTCCTTCTGAAACATCTTAACCAAAAAAAACTAGCAAACTTAGCAGAATTTTTAATTGATTCAAGAGATTTGTAAGTTTGAATTTAATGGTGTGTCTGTGTGTGTATTTATACTGGAATATCCATATTTGACTTCTGCCAGTGAAGTTTCTGCATGGCAGGTAGGGTCTGGCATGACCCTTGACCTCACTCTGGGAATGTCTGGTGCTTGGCTGAGCTAAGTGGGGGCGGGGAGGTAAGGACAAGAAGAAAATGAGAGGTAGAGTCAGAGCTAAGGCCAAGTAAAAAAAAACCTTGCAGGACCTGAAAATCCTGGTTCTCAACAGTTTTGAAAATATCTGAAATATGCTCTAAAATTCACTCTTGATGGGGCCATGGGCTATTTTTTCCCCAAGATTTAGTAGAATAGAATTAATTTTGGATTAACCGTCTCCTCCTTTAACCGTCTCCTGACAATGCATGGACTCTCTATCTCCCTCAGTCATCACCTCTACCATAAAATTTAGACTCAGATTTCTAATGAAAACAAAGGTCCACACCTCAGGGCCACTTGTGTCATAATGATATGTCAATTTTAATCACAGAACTAAACTCAATTCTGCACATAACAAAAATTTTAAGAGGCAGTTGGCATGTTCTTGGATTGGAAAAATCAATATTGTGAAAATGACTATACTACCCAGAGCAATCTACAGATGCAATGCAATCCCTATCAAATTACCAATGGCATTTTTTACGGAACTAGAACAAAAAAAGCTTAAAATTTGTATGGAGACACAAAAGACCCCAAATAGCCAAAGCAGTCTTAAGGGAAAAAAACGGAGCTGGAGGAATCAGACTCCCTGACTTCGGACTATACTACAGAGCTACAGTAATCAAGACAATGTGGTACTGGCACAAAAACAGAAACATAGATCAATGGAACAAGATAGAAAGCCCAGAGGTAAACCCACGCACCTATGGTCAACTAATCTATGACAAAGGAGGCAAGGATATACAATGGAGAAAAGACAGTCTCTTCAACAAGTGGTTCTGGGAAAACTGGACAGCTACATGTAAAAGAATGAAATCAGAACACTCCCTAACACCATACACACAAATAAACTCCAAATGGATTAGAGACCTAAATGTAAGACCGGACACTATAAAACTCTTAGAGGAAAACATATGAAGAACACTCTTTCACATAAATCACAACAAGATCTTTTTTGATCCACCTCCTAGAGTAATGGAAATAAAAACAAAAATAAACAAATGGGACCTAATGAAACTTAGAAGCTTTTGCACAGCAAAGGAAACCATAAACAAGACGAAAAGACAACCCTCAGAATGGGAGAAAATATTTGCAAACGAATCAATGGACAAAGGATTAATCTCCAAAATATATAAACAGCTCATGGAGCTCAATATTAAAAAAACAAACAACCCAATCCAAAAATGGGCAGAAGACCTAAATAGACTTTTCTCTAAAGAAGACATACAGATGGCCAAGAAGCACATGAAAAGCTGATCAACATCACTAATTGTTAGAGAAATGCAAATCAAAAGTACAATGAGGTATCGCTTCACACCAGTTAGAATGGGCATCATCCGAAAATCTACAAACAACAAATGCTGGAGAGGGTGTGGAGAAAAGGGAACCCTCTCGCACTGTTGGTGGGAACGTAAAGTGATACAGCCAGTATGGAGAACAGTATGGAGGTGCCTTAAAAAACTAAACATAGAATTACCATATGATCCAGCAATCCCACTACTGGGCATGTACCCAGAGAAAATCACAATTCAAAAAAACACATGCACCCCAATGTTCATTGCAGCACTGTTTACAATAGCCAGGTCATGGAAGCAACCTAAATGCCCATCGACAGACGAATGGATAAAGAAGGTGTGGTACATATATACAATGGAATATTACTCAGCCATAGAAAGGGATGAAGCTGGTCATTTGTAGAGACGTGGATGGGCCTAGAGTGTGCCATGCAGAGTGAAGTAAGTCAGAAAGAGAAAAACAAGTATCATATATTAACGCATATATGTGGAACCTAGAAAAATGGTACAGATGAACCGGTTTGCATGGCAGAAATTGAGACACAGATGTAGAGAACAAACGTATGGACCCCAAGGGGGGAAAGTGATGGGGGAGTGGGGATGGTGGTGTGCTGAATTGGGCGATTGGGATTGACATATATACACTGATGTGTATACAGTGGATGGCTAATAAGAACATGCCATATAAAAAATAAATAAATTTCAAAAATAAAAAGAACAGATGAAAAGCCAAAACTGATTATTTTATTCCTAGTGACATTTTATATGTTTACTAATTATTTTGTAAATTTTTCAGTTGATTATATTGGATTTGATAGGAATACAATAATATAAGCAGCAATTAATAATAATGTTTTTCTCATCCTTACCAATATTTACCCCTTAAATTATCATTTCTCATGTCAAATTTCATGGGCTATTTCTAGAACAATATTAATTGTGGAGATGGTAGGCATTACTATCGAATTCTTATTCTGGATATGAAAATAAAACTTTTAATGTTTTACCATTAAACTTGTTGCTAGATATTTGTTTGAGAAATATATATTCTTGGTAAATGGTATAATATTCTTTTAATGTACCACTATTCTATTTGCTAACATTCAGAATTTCTGCCCCAACAATAGTAAGACTGTATTGAGATTGTAGTAAGTAAGAATATTGTACTTGGGGCTTCCCTGGTGGCGCAGTGGTTGAGAGTCCGCCTGCCGATGCAGGGGACACGGGTTCATGCCCCGGTCCGGGAAGATCCCACATGCTGCAGAGCGGCTGGGCCCGTGAGCCATGGCCGCTGAGCCTGCGCGTCCGGAGCCTGTGCTCCGCGAAGGGGGAGGCCACAGCAGTGAGAGGCCCGCGTACCGCAAAAAAAAAAAAAAAAAAAAAGGATATTGTATTTTGTCATCTGAATCAGATTTCTATTTAAATGTTGTTATGTCATTGCACAAAGATTTTGAAAGCCGGCATTCTTCATGTTTGGAAAGCTTAAATAATTTTTAAATTTTCCAAAAAGAGCTGATTTACAAGAACTACTCTTTGAAGACCGTTTGACTCTGGAAATGTCTTTTTGCCCTAACTTTTTAATAATTTTCTAAATAATTTTAATAGTTACTCATCGACTAGAAGTTTCATCTCTTCTCTGGGGAAACATTTGTTAATTTTTAGGTTCCTAAAACTTTGGGAATTTTTTTTTTTTTTTTTTTTTTTTGCGGTACGCGGGCCTCTCACTGCTGTGGCCTCTCCCGCTGCGGAGCACAGGCTCCGGACGCGCAGGCTCAGTGGCCATGGCTCACGGGCCCAGCCGCTCCGGGGCATGTGGGATCTTCCCGGACCGGGGCACGAACCCGCATCCTCTGCATCGGCAGGCGGACTCTCAACCACTGCGCCACCAGGGAAGCCCAAAATTTGGGAATTTTTAAATGTACTTTATAGAGATTTCCAATGTAACATTTCCTTGATGTCA